>NC_133419.1:74855000-76055000 GCF_049350105.2 Macaca mulatta | reverse complement strand
CATTTGCTGATTTCCAGGGTGTCAGTATGCCCACTATGGCAAATTTCAATCAGCCAACATGACCCTGAAGACCACAGAGTTGGGAAGAGCTGTACAGAAGCACATCATTGTTTAGCATTTCCACCCTAAGTCTACAGTAGATGGAAATCACCTCAAGAGAGTAGCTAATAGCAAATGTGCTAAAAGAATTAGGAAATGATTAATTTTGAGCATTTGTTTCTTTAGTTTTAATGTAATTTATTTAATTGCATATTTATATAAATTTTGTATAATGGTTGTGCTTAATAACTGGCTCATAAAATTCCAGAAAATTTAGTTGTGGCTCTCTCGAGCCATTGTGAACTGGCTCCAGCACACTACTGACCTCTGAAATAGACTTGCAGACCAGAGGAAGCTTCCTGAAAGACTGACGTTTGAGTGGGACTCTGGGGGTTGAGTAGAATTCTGCTAGATGAAGTAGAGGGTGGCATCTCAGGCAGAGGAAATGAAGAGAACGAGGAAAGATACCCACAAGGTTACAGCATTAGCTTCACCTGGAAGCTTAACAGAAGTGCAGAATCCCAAGTCCTGCCCTGGAAATACTGGATCAGACTGCATTTTAGCCAAACCCTTATCAGCATTTTAAAGTCTGAGAATCCCCAAGCCAGAGCAGGCTTTCTCTCAAGTGGTCCAGACCACTTACATTGGAATCACACGAAATGGTTGTTTACAGTGCAGATCCTGGGCCCCACTCAGGCTCCTGACCTTCTAAATTGGAATTTCTAAGGTTGGGCCCAGTAACCTGAAATTTCAGCGTGCTTCTGAGGTTGTTATTATGCATGTCAGCAGTCCACACTAAAAGACTTGGCCCCAAACAGTCATGTTTGAATTGGGTCAGAAAAATGAAACTCCTTAAGCCCTCCTAGTAAACTATTCCCTTCCCTTTGTATGCAAAGCATATAGGTCGTTGTCTGGCAGACAATAGGTGCTGTACCAATGGTAGCAATTGTTCTTGCAGTATTTGTGATATTTGAAACATCATGAGTTTCTTGTCAAGGCCAGAATTAAGCATGATCTAGGGAAAGAGGTGTGTGTGTGTGTGTGTGTTTGTGTGTGAATGTGTGTGGGGGGGGTGGGGGTTGGTTGGGAAGGAGGGTATGCAAGGGACTGGATAATTCAGATTGTCCGCTCAGCCTGTTCCCCACTCTCAGTGCCGGCAACCATCTGCTCTAGGAGCCGCCTGTCTGGGAGTGGAGGGTATCCATGGTTACCAGTGTGGAGGTTGCCAAGAGGACACTGTGGCCGCCAGCCAGAGGGGAGAGCGGAAATTAAGTGGAACCGAAAGTGACAGACTCGTGTGTGTTCAATGGAGTAGGAGGCAGTCAGCTGTGAGAGCCACGGTGGGGCATGGGCATGGCAAAGCTAGCGCTTGGGCACCCAGAGGAAGCCTCTAGACAACAGTGACTGCACAGCTGTGCCCAGGAGGATCACTTTAGGCAGTCTGAACAGTAATCTCTCTCTGTGTGTGTCTGTCTCTCTCTCCCGCACACAAACCGCCTCCCTCCCTTGTTTTCTCCCTCCACTCCTAAGCAGATGCTTTAATTGTGGTGTTGGTTCATCTGTCTTTCTACACATATTTTTATAGGGTTGAAATCATGCACTTCCAATTCTGGATTCTTTACAAAAAGTTCCTTTGAGTCAGGCATTTAGCTTTGAGAAGAAATTATAGATTTAGAGTGAGATGTCTCCTGTGTTTGCACCCCGCATCAGCCTGGTCAAAAATTAGTGCTTGAGGCCAAAATGACAAGTTGGCCCAAAATGGATGTTCCTAAGTGAATGCTATTGTACATCTCAACCATTTTACTCATTTCACCAGTTTTCAAGTTGGGGTTTTTTTGTGTGTGTATTTAGCAGCTTTGATAAAGCCTTCCGCATAAAGAAAAAAACACTTCCAACAGGAAGAAAGGAATGGGGGATTGTTTTACTTAGATATATATTTTTTAACTTTGTTTTTATAGATTTAGGGGGTGTAAGTGCGGCTGGTTACATGGATATATTATGTAGTGGTGAAATCTAGGCTTTTACTGTACCCATCACCCAAATAGCATATATTGTAGTTATTAAGTAATCCTTCATCCTTTACCTGCCTCCCACCCTACTACCCTTCTGAGTTTCCAAAGTTGTTATTCTACTCTCTGTCCATGTGTACACATTATTTAGCTCCCACTTACAAGTTAGAATATGTGGTATTTGACTTTCTGTTTGAGTTATTTCACTTAAGATAATGACTTCCAATTCTATCTGTGTTACTGCAAAAGATATGATTTCATTGTCTTCTATGGCTGAATAGTATTCCGTGGTATATATACACTGTATTTTCTTTATCTACTCATCCATTGATGGACACAGATTGATTCTATATCTTTGTTATTGTGAACAGAGCTGTGATAAGCAGCAGCAGCTATCTTTTTTATATCATGGTTTCTTTTGTTTTGGAGTAGACACCCGGTAGTGGGATTGCTGGATTATATGATAGTTCTATTTTTAGTTCTTTGAGAAATCTCCATACTGTTTTCCATAGAGATTGTACTAATTTACATAACCAGCAACAATATATAAGCGTTCCCTTTTCTCCGCATCCTTGCCAGCATCTGTTATTTTTTGACTTTTTAGTAAATAGCCATTCTGACTGGTGTACGGTGGCGTCTCATTGTTTTGTTTCAGATATTTTTGAAAAGAGCATTCAGATATAAAATGCTGTATTGATCTTGGAGCGTGACATTAATAGAGTGAGAAACAATGTAAGTGGATCATTTCTCCTCATTTAGTGGTACAACAACAACCAGAGGCCTCATTATTCCTGTTACCCCAAGAGCACTAGAGGTGACAGTTGGGGAAGTTGGCAGGAGCACCCCAAGGGCAGTGCCAAATCCTTAGTGACCAACCATGTTTCAGGGGAAAATGGGCATTACCTGCCAGGGAGATCAAGATACCATTTCAAGCAGAATGTTTCTCAGATTCATCCATTGTCTAGATGAGTTCTGTTTCTGATCAGTTCATCTAGTTGTATATTATCTTGAGCAGGATACTTCATGGGAGTGGAAACAACTGCTAGGATTGCTGTAAGCCAGGCCTGAGGGGCCTGTGAGGAGAGCTCAGCAGAGCACAGGGCAGATCCAGGCCCAGTCAAGCCACCCTGGTGTTCCTGAATTTTCCCCAAGGCAATGAAACTCTTTATTTACATCATTTAAATGATTACATACTATTCTAGCATGTAGACATAGCACATCTTATTTAACCATTCCCCTATTATTGGACATTTCACTTGTTTTCAGGTTTTCACTCCGGTTAATTCAAAACATTACAGTGAAGGTAGTTTTGTCTGTCCTTCCTTCTTTCCCTCCCTCCCTCCCTCCCTCCCTCCCTCCCTTCCTCCTTCCTTCCTTCCTTCCTTCCCTCCTTCCTTCTTCCTTCCCTCCCTCCCTTCCTCCTTCCTTCCTTCCTTCCCTCCTTCCTTCTTCCTTCCTTCCTTCCCTCCTTCCTTCTTCCCTCCCTCCCTCCCTCTCTTCCTTTCTTCCTATCTTTCTTTCTTTCTTCCTTAAGAAACAACTCCATTTCAAGGCAATAATTTTGATCCACTGATAGTTTTTGACCAGAAGGAGTTTTATAAGGAATCTGTCCTGCCCTCCCATTTTAGAGATGTGACATCTGAGGCTGACAGCAGGGTTTGTGATTTATTCAGTGGCAAATCTACGGTGGGGTTCAGAGTAGAGAACTGGATCCAAGTCTTTTTGGACTCCTACTCTAGTGCTGTCTTCTCTCTCACCAAGCAGCCTCCAGCTCCACCTTTTCGTTTTGCCTGATCATGTATTTCACACCCCATCACCCAGAAATACTACAAAATTAGTCCATTCAAGACCCTATAAATAGCTGAGTTTATTTTATTGGATGTGTTTCTGCCCTTTTAAATGTTTATTTATGAGTCAATACTGTTTTCACAGCAAACTAGAAAGCAGGGACTGTATCTTTTTCAATTTATAGTCAGTAAATGCTTTTCTTGCATGATTGAAAGGAGCGTGTGAATAATTCAACCACTCCATATATACAGTCTGCCATTAACTTTTATATTTTTGCTTGAGAAAAACATCAGTTTGGCAGCGGCTTGAAAATTGATTTAAAATTCTAACCTCGGCCGGGCGCGGTGGCTCAAGCCTGTAATCCAGCACTTAAGGAGGCCGAGATGGGCGAATCACGAGGTCAGGAGATCGAGACCATCCTGGCTAACATGGTGAAACCCCGTCTCTACTAAAAAAAATACAAAAAAAACTAGCCGGGCGAGGTGGCGGGTGCCTGTAGTCCCAGCTACTCGGGAGGCTGAGGCAGGAGAATGGCGTAAACCCGGGAGGCGGAGCTTGCAGTGAGCTGAGATCTGGCCACTGCACTCCAGCCTGGGCGACAGAGGGAGACTGTTTCAAAAAAAAAAAAAAAAAAAAATTCTAACCCCAAAGATGAGCAAGATCACCAATAGAAGGCTTCGCTTAAGCTTCTTGACTCTTTAAATTAACTCAACAAATAGTTTGGACATCTGCAGTGAACAAAACACCAAGTTAATCTAATTAATAGCTGTTGAAAAGGGAGAAGGGCTTTATCCTCAGATTGCTTCCAGTTTAGTATGGGAGGCTGTTTTCAAATGCAAACTTCATTATTACTCATATATGATGAGGCCAGTGGATCAGGAGACAACTGCCATTGAAAGAGATAGTTCGCTCCCAGGAGGAATATTGCGCCATGCAAGGCCACACAGGGAAGCACCAAGTTGGTTCAGGGGGCAAGAAGTATTGAGGGGGAATATGAATGAAAGGCTTCTTTGTAGTTTTTGCAGGAAGGAATGGATAAGCTGGGGTAAGCAGGCTAAGTGGGCTTAGGATTGGCTAGTTTGAATAGTTTTGGTGGGTTCTGGGGCACAGGGGCTGTCCACAGTGGTCTGGTACCTGGCCCTGGGGTGATTAGGGCAGGGGAATAGTGGTCCAAGTGTGAGAGCCTGCTAAAGGAGGTGGTTGGGGAATGGTTATTGGGTCGGTTGGTTTGCATATAAAAGGCACCCTCATAGACAAGTTGTTTACTATCTCTAAAAATTGTCTAGTCCTGGGGTGTATGTGGGGGCTGGGGAGCGAGGGACAGTTTCCAGAGCATCTCTAAGGCCCCAGATGCCAAAATATCAGAATAAAAAAGATGCACTTAATACAGAGGCAAAGCAGGTGCTTCATGCTAGCATTGTATAAGATGAAAAGCTGTAAGTAACAAAAGAGAAGCACTCTTTGGTTAAGAGGAAGAGATTATTTGAAGTGTACTTGTTCTGGCACAGGCTTAATAGAAGAAATGGCTTTTCAGCAGGGCAGGTGAGGGGAAGGAGCCCAGCTCCCATCGTTCATTGGCAAGTCGCCCACCTTGAGTAAATTACTTGAACCCTCTGAACCATGTTTATTCTGTTTATATCCCAAGGATGTTGGGCAGATTCAGTAAATACCTTAGAGTTTCTCTCAATGTGCACCATCTGTGGACCTGCATCGGAATCACCTGGAGTGCTCATTTCAAGTGCAGCTTCCTGGGACCCAGAAGCAGACTATGGGGATGGGGCCCAGGACTCTGCATTCTGACAAGCCCCTCACTCCCACCCTAGGTGATTCTTAGGAGCACTAAAGTTGGGAACCAGCATGGAGAAAACAATGCCAGATGCATTCTAGGATCTAAAGGGTAAATATTACACTTGGGTAAAGAGGTTTTGTGTACTTACTATAAAACAACCATAGCCTTTCCCGTGCTTCAGTATCTCATGCCTGGCAGCTCCTTACACGAGCGTAGGATCCGCTGAGCTAGATGTTAAACACACAGACACAATGAAGATACCTCCCCAAAGCCCTACCTCCTGCAGCTCTGGCCGGCTTGGGCCAGCTGCACGGGGAGGCTAACGTTACAGATGTTCTGATATGGCTCAGAAAAGAATGAAGCCAAGGAACCAAGTCCTCAGACTGCAAGAAGGCTTGAGTCACAGCTTGGCTGCCGATGCAGCTGTGTGGTTTCAAACGCCATGTTTATCCCCACGAGTTTCTATTTTTACCTCAAAAATTTAAAAATATGAACCAACAAACTAATTGAAAGTGTTTTAGCAGTTTCAAGTAAACTTAAGTAAAAATTATTGAAAAATTGCTAAGTCTTTTGGCCTTGCCTAATTGGGCTTTTGGCAGCGAGACGCTGCCTGGCCTGGTGCTGATGGAAGGGGCTTAAGGAGATGAACACTTTGTAAGCACCAGATGCCGCTCATTTGTCTTGGTGTTGATGTGTTTAACCCTCACAGCAGACCTAGGAGTTACATTTTTCCCTTTTCACTTTAATAAAATGAGGCTCAGACACACAGGCCCCAGATTTCACAGGAAGTGAGGTGTGAACGAGGACTTCAGGCCGGCTCTGTTTGTTTTCAGAGGCTCCTTTATGTCCCAGGCAGGCTGCCTCCAAGAAGAGCAGAGTCCCCAGGGGAACCCAGAGGCTGCTCCTGCACCTCCTGTTGATTGCTTTACAATACCCGAGTGCCATTGCTTCCATGTTATGAGCCTTAAACTTTTGGTTCACCGACTTTCACAGAGATCATTATTATCAAATCTCTGACAGAACAACCAAAATCCTGGCCGCCTATTTTGCTCCACATTTTCCTTCCCACTCCCCTAGTAATTATACAGTAATTACAATGTTGGTAATTACCTCATTAGTAATTTGGTGTGAGAAAGCTCAATGAAAGAATAATAAAAGGACATCTCTTTATAGCTGCCAGATTACAGATGACAAACACAGTTTTAATAGCCCTTAAACACTCATTAATAGAAAAATAAATTTTCCTGCACAATATTTTGAAAAGTGTCAGCATCTCTCTTAACCCATGCATGGCTTTCTAAAGAGGCCGAGGCTTTCTCGTCTGAAGAGCCCATTTCCAAGCAAGCGAAGGTACTCTGAAAGTTCTAGTAAGAGCCGTCTCTGTGGAATTTGCTTTCGCCATCCTTTGGCCATGAAAAGCCATGTGTCTCCCATCTTTGGTGAATTCATATCATAAAGATGAGACTTGGCTGGGTGCTGTGGCTCACACCTATAATCTCAGCACTTTGGGAGGCCGAGGTGGGTGGATCACTTGAGGTCAAGACCAGCCTGGCCAACATGGTGAAACCCTGTCTCTACCAAAAGTACAAAAATTAGCTGGATGTGGTGGCACACACCTGTAATCCCAGCTACTCAGAAGGCTGAGGCAGGAGAATTGCTTGAACCCAGGAGGCGGAGGTTGCAGTGAGCCAAGATCGTGCCACTGCACTCCAGCCTGGGTGGCAGAGACTTTGTCTCAAAAACAAAAAAGAATAAAAAGATTAGACTCGTGTCTTCTTTGACATTTTTGTCCCTGCTTCCACTTCCATAAAGTAGAATAAATCTTCTCATTTATGTGCTCTTAACACTGTTTACATACTTCCTGTGTAAGATTCTTCATTCAACAAGTTTCAGCAAGTATCTCTACTCAAGAGTCTCTTCTGCTGAGCCTGGGGATGGGGACACAGCTACTCTCGCCCACCCATCATAATCTTTTGTCTGGACTATTGAAGGAGTCTCCTAACAGGTCTCCCTGCTTCTGCCTTGCCCAGCTAGTGTCTGTTCTGAACACAGCAGCTGAAGTAAACATAAACCGAGAGTCAAATCATGCCACTCGGAGCTAGATCAGGTCTGTTCAAATCCTCCAGCCGCTCCCCATCGCACAGAGGATTAAACCAAATCCCTCTCTCTGCTATCCAAGGCCCTCCCGCTTCTGCTCGCCCTTCTCTGATCTCTGCTACTCCTTGTTAGCTCCCACTCAGCCTCACTGGCCTGTTCAGCATTCCTCAGACACATCCTCCTGCCTTAGGGTCTTTGCACTCTTCCTGCAGAAGCTCCACAAGGCTCACTTCCTCCAGGTGTTCAAATGTCACTTGTCAGAGAGGCTGTTGTTGACCCTAGGTAAGCACACATATACACACACAGCACATGTGACTTTCTGTCACCTTTATTACTCTTGTTGGAACTTCCCACCACCTGACATACCAGCTTATTGGCTTATGGTCCCTCTCCCTTCCCTGGAATGTAAGTCACTGCTCTCCGAGAGGTAAGGAATGCCTGTATGGGGCTCGCAGAGATAATTTCCCCATTGCTAGAAATTCACTTATTCACAAACTTGGTGTCCATTCAGCAAAATATACCAGAAATGTGTTCACTGGTGGTACTTGCTGGATGAAATTGGATCATTCCATCTAAGTGAAATAATTGTATACCCAGTGCCTATCTCCTGCAACAGCAGAAATGATCACTTTTCATTGATCTCCTTTTAGACCTGACCTTGATACTCCCTCATTTCCTCCTAAATATATCAAAGCACCCGAGGATATAAGTGTGCTCTGCTTCAGTTGAATTTCACTGGTCTCATGTTGAGATTTGTGTTCTGAAGCAAGCACTTGATCATCTCATCACCAGCCTTTGAATCTGCTTCCTTTTCTTCTCTTTTTATGTTTGAGTTTCCTTAGCTAAGACAGCCACTTGACAGCCATCCATCACTGTAGCTGTGAAAGTGCATTTGTGCCGTCTCCTGCTGGCCCTGTGTTACATGAGCCCATCTGGAGGAGGGGAGTGGGAGAGGGTTGGGCAAAGGGCAAAGGGCAATTAAGAAAAAAAAATTACACTGTATTTTATTAAATCTGCACACCACCACAGCAAGGTAGATGACATTATCGCTGTTTACAGATGAGGAAGCTGAGGCTCAGTGAGAGTAGTTCTTGAAGTTCCACAGCTGATACACAGCATAATTGGGATTCCAAACACAAGCCCTTTTTCATAGTCCATGCTTTGTTATTGCTGAGAATGAGTGGAGATTGTGGGAGAGTGACCAAGAATACCTAGATAAGCCTGCAGTCCTATCAACAATTTTTACCTAGCTGTAGCCCTGTTTAAGGTAATTTGCATTATGCTTCTTAAACCAGTCACATTGGCACCCACAGCATGCCACCTTGAGCCAAGTGGTGTGCCAGGCACTTTATTATAGACACAAATTACTTTATTCATCATCTTTATCCACAAAGTCCTGATAACTTTAAAGTGGTGTTTTTCAAAGTATGCTCCTCTGACCAACTGCATTAGAATCACCCAAGGAACTTGTTAAAATCAGATTCCAGGGCTTCACCACAAGGGTAAGAACAGTGGAATTTTCATTATTAACAAATTCTATGATACATTTGGACAGTTCTTAAAAGGTAATAAGTCCTTGTTATTAACAAAATACTTGAATCATTACCTTTTAACAAGCCTTTGTAAGTTAAGCATTTTGTATTTAAAATGTAGCTGTGGCTTCCTTTAATTAGTAATGAGTTTAGGGAGATACAGATAGGAAGCTGGAACTCAGTGCAGGGCTTAGTTGAATGACTGTTACCTGGTACCCAGAGACATTTGAAGGATTCTATTTTTAGGAGTGACTAGTCGGTCACATCTATGAAATTCAAGATCTGGTATAAATAGTCTGAAATTTGCACTTCAGTCTGGACTTTTGTAGTATTCTATGATATATCAGATAAAAGCCTCTTTTAAAAATTTACGTTAAATATTCATCATTAAATTATATCAGGTAAGATACAAAATTATAGAAACAGATTCATTACCTTTAATAAACATCAGCTGCGAACTAGATGCAATGGTTTACAAAAACAGTTAAGCCGGTGATTCCTGCCAAACATGCAAAGAAAAATTAATACCAATTTTCACAAACTCTTCCAAAAAATAGAAAAAGAGAGAACACTTCATAACTCGTTCTATAAGGTCAGTATTACCCTGACACCAAAACCAGACAAAGACACAAGAATTCACCAGTGAAGGTGGGAGGATTTTAAGCCCAGGTTCCATGCTGGTTCTTTAACTGGGCGGGGTGGATTTCCAGGAGAGGGTAGAGTCGGAAAGCTCAGAAGACCGCGACGAAGACAATGGTGTGAAGGTGGTGGTGATGATAGTTACAGCAGCACATGCACACACACTCGCATCACTCATATGAACACAGATTTGAAATCCAGTAGCGTGTTTTATCAAGCATTCTTCTGTAAGGTAGGCCCTGGCCTTATCTTTGCTGTAGTTACTAATTGTGGTGGATATTAGAAGACATGAGAATTCAGTGTGTTGCAGATGAACAAGAACCAAGACTTTTGGTCCTGTGTCAATAAGACTTCCTCTCACTGCCTTCTTATTTTCTCTTCTCCTCTTCATCTCCCTCAGCCCACTCCCCTCCCGGCAATGCCCTCACTGTCCTTCAGTAAGAGCTCCCTCCACACACCACCACCCCTGTCAACTTATCTATAGCCCTGTTTACAAACTTGCATCCAGACCTAGATCTAGTTATTTGGTTATGACACTGCAGTTTTTGTTAACCCTTTGACAAACAAGCAGGTGATAGCAGCTGTGGAATAAACTTTTTCCAATCCCTTTGACCTCAAAATAAAAGAATATAAGAATATAAAGTCAGTCTTTTGAGCAAAAAAAAAAAAGTGTACTTCATATGCAGGATGCCAAAAAACTCCCACCCTGAGCACCACTTTTACTGGCGCAAGTTGACCTGTGAAGTCCCAAGCAGAGACACGATAGAAAGACCCAGGCTTGGCAGGGGGCGGTGGCTCATGCCTGTAATCCCAGCACTTTGGGAGGCCAAAGTAGGAGGATCACTTGAGACCAGGAGTTGGAGACCAGCCTGACCAACATGGTGAAACCCCATCTCTACTAAAAATACAGAAATCAGCCAAATGTTGTGGCACATGCATGTAATCCCAGCTACTTGGGAGGCTGAGGCAGGAAAATCACTTGAACTCAGGAGGCGGAAGTTGCAGTGAGCCAAGATCGCACCACTGCACTCCAGCCTGAGTAACAGAGCAAGACTTTGTCTCAAAAAATAAAAACAAAAAAACGAGAGATGCAGGCTTTTTGTCCTCATGAGCCTGAGTCCCACTTGTTGGCTCTGTGACTTTAGGCAGATCTCTTTACGTCTCTGAGCCTCTGTGTTCCAACCTGTAAAACAGGAGTAGTAACTTCTATCTTGCAGGGTTGATTTAAGATTACATTAGATCAAGTGTGCAAATCTATTATTAAAGCATCTGGCACATAGTAAGTTTTCATTCATTGTAAGTGTAACTTTTACTTTCAACAAATGCAGCTCATCAGACATAATTGCAAGGTGATTTTACTTTTGCCTCCCACTATCCCTTTAAATTTATTCTCCAGGTCAAGTTCTTCCCCTCCCCTTTCACAAAATTTTGGATGAGTCTCATAACTTGTACAATATTTAGGGAGGTCTTGTAACTTGGAAAATGTCAGCAAATAAAAGTCCTCCAGTAATTTAAATGTTCAGTCCCGTGTAATAGTCAAAGTAGTCAGTCTATTTTTAAAGTGAATGTTTTTCTCCCTCCTGCCGTTCTGGCGTGCTGCAGAGGAGATGCCTGCAGTGGGCTTCTACTGCCCTGTCCTCCCCTCCCCTAGCTCCTCACCTTTCCAGGGTTGGTATTCAGGGAGCAAGGGCGGGGAGGAGGCGAGCTCTCGCCTGGACCCGTGTGGCCACGGTGACTGCTCTCCCCCAGCAGGTGTTTAAGGTGGAATCTTTCTCTTGCGGGCGCTTTGCTGGGTTCTTTGGAGGCCCCACCCATCACTTTGGATCTCATCCCACAGTCCCTTGATAAATGTGAATCTCTCCAGCTGCTTCCATACTCCTTTTTCACCCCCAACATCCTGCAGTCCCTCCAGCTTCTTTCTGGTGGGATCTGTTTGCCACTTCAGCTGGCCCTCTTGACCCCATCTGCTCCAGGAAAACAGCACTGTGCATTCTTTGCTCCAGCAAACAGAGTACAAGCCACCCCCAACACAACCATTTCTCTCTCCCTCTGCTCCAGGATCAGCTAGCCAGCTGTCTCCTGGGCCTTTAGGTCTCTCAGATGAGTCAGCTATGGCTCCAGCACAGCCCCTGAGATGTGGGTGTCCTTGAGCCTCTCTCTTGTTTTCAGTAGAGGAGAGAAGTAGCCCCGTCACAGCACATAGAACTCTTGCCAGTGTCCTCTCCCTCCACCATTCTCAGCCTTTCCTTTGAGGATCCTGCATTGTGACCTTGTGCCCACTTTGGTATTGTCTCAGTTCCTCAGCTGAATGTTCCATTTCAGTTCTGGGACACGGCTCTTAATTGTAGTATTTTTGTTTAATCCTAACATCTCTACTTATTGCTGTCCAAGGTCGAGACACGGAACCCCCTCAGATCCTGTTTCCTCATCTGTAAAACAAGGATGATAATAACAGTGTCTACTCCATAGGGTCTCCATGACGATTAAATGAGATAGTGAAAAAGTGTGCCTCATACAGTTTCTGGAACCAAGAAGCTTCTCTGTCATCTACCTTCACAGTCGTCACCATTAGCATCAGTAGTCTCAAAGCAAATCCGTTTCTCACTGGGACGGACCCCTTGTTTTCAGGTCCTTTTGTTACCAACCCTCCCTCCTCCTACTGTTTGGCCAGAGCACACACACACAAAGACATGTACAGACACGGATGTACGTGCAAGCACAGCCACATGTGCAGAGCAGAGGCCGTTTAGGCATGTCTTTGCAGCTGACGCTTCCACACCCAGCACTCTGGTGCCCCTTACTAACTGGTTTATCTCTGCACACTGCCCTCCTAGGAACCTAATTAAGTTGTGGGCCTGTGTGAGGCCAGCTGCTGCTGGACCATCAGCATCTCTCTCCCAGGACCCCTAGGTCTCCCCAGATGGCACAGAGTTCCCTGGGGCAGAAAGACAGGCTAATCCCATTGTTGGGAAGTCAGGTGCAGAGTGTCTGTGTTGAATGATTACAAGCATGAAGATGATTTTTGAATCTCACAGAGGGGTGCTCTGCATATTTCCTCTCTGCTTTCAGCCATTTCCTGGGTTATACACAGTTTGGCTCTGCTCCAAAAAGAGAAAATGTAAGTAATAGGACAGTAGGCCTGTTTTCAATTTGTAATGCATTTTTTTCTGCCACCATCACAATTAGACTTCACTCATTGCCTCATGCTAGCGGTTACAGCCCTGCTCTGGGCCTCCTCAGCTCCCTCTTTTTCCCTGGGTTATAGCATCTCTGATATCAAATGACTCAAATCATTTATTTTCTTTTTCTGCCCTTCACTAGCTTGTGGGCTTCTTGTCTTTTCTTCCCAGGGCCTGGATCATAGTCTCTCTGAGGCCCTAGATAAGTAACTTCACCTCTCTGAGCTTAGTCTCCTCATCCACAAAACAGAAAGTAATAGTGCCTACCTCAAAAGGTGCCTACCTCAAATAATGAATGCAAAGCACCTGGTACACAGTGGGCCCTCAGTAAAGGGTGCCCATGTTATAATTGCTGCAGGCACTCAATAAATGCATTAAATAATTTATTAACAGAAGTGACACTAAGTTTGTAATTAAGATTATTATTAAATAAAACATACATGAATCTGCAGCCTCTAGTCTCTCCCTATCCCAGCCTCTTATTGTCCCAAAGTGGCCTGAGTCACCAAAACAAAATATCTCCCAGGCCACATCATCACGTCACTCCTCTGCTCTGAGCTCTTGAGTGGCTCCTGCTGCTTCCAGAGTCAAGCCTGAGCTCCAGTGTGTGGTCCCTCCTCACCTCTCCACCTTCTTTGCCTCTATTGGCCTTCATATAATTCTTAGCTATAAAATGAAAGTGTTCAGATGTCTGTCCAGCTCTGCTACTCCGTGATTCTTAGGCAGTCATATTCACTCAGCAAGCCTTTTCTCAGTGCCTGCTCTGTGCTGGGCTAGGCTCAGATACGCTCCCATCCTCTAGGGCATCCAGTTCAGAGAGGATATATGCTTGTCAAGAGATGACTGCAGCAGACTGGGATGCCGTGTGGGAGCTGGAGTGAGAGTTTTCATCCAGTCTTGGGGGTCAGTGATGGCTCACAGAGGTGACACGTGTGAGGTGAAGCAAAGAGCATGGGGCAAGGCCGGGCACGGTGGCTCAAGCCTGTAATCCCAGCACTTTGGGAGGCCGAGACGGGCGAATCACGAGGTCAGGAGATCGAGACCATCCTGGCTAACACGGTGAAACCCCGTCTCTACTAAAAATACAAAAAATTAGCCGGGCGCGGTGGCGGGCGCCTGTAGTCCCAGCTACTCGGGAGGCTGAGGCAGGAGAATGGCGTGAACCTGGGAGGCGGAGCTTGCAGTGAGCCGAGATCGTGCCACTGCACTTCAGCCTGGGCGACAGAGTGAGACTCCGTCTCAAAAAACAAAAAACAAAAAACAAACAAACAAAAAAAGCATGGGGCCTGGGAGAGCATTCTAGAAACAGAGCAATATAAGCAAGTGTGGATAAGCTGCTCAGAGGACGAGAGTGGGAGGCAATGGGCCTACAGAAGTGGGCTGTGCTGGACTGGATCCGTGGTCTGGCTGAGGAGTCTGGCCTTGATCCTCCAGAGGCAGAATTAGCAGAGGTCTTTTAATCAGGCCAAGCCTATTTTCAACCGTGGCAGAAGTGTGCCTCCCTTTTGGTAGTGTAATTTGTGCATGTGATTGGTACTAAGTTTTATTTTGATATTGAAGTAAGAGAAAAAAGTTTTGGGATTCTTTTTTTGTTTTTCGTTTGTTTGTTTGTTTTCTGTACAGAAACTGATTACTGTAGAAAAGTAGGAAAATGTCAGATCTGAAGTTAATGGTTCATGCTTGAATTTGAGTTCTGGTCCTCCTGTTTGTTAGCTGTGTGCCCTTGAGCAAATCGCTCACCTCTCTGGGCTTTGGTTTTCTCATTAGAATGAGGGGAAGTCCCCGCCTGGTGGCACTGTGTGGGGATTGAGGGCATGTTTGTGCAGCATCTGGTGCACACTGTAGGCCCCAATATCCTCTTCTCTTCTGTCCCCCTCAGTCCCAGGATGCCAGCCTGATGACCTGCACAGCTGACAGATAAAGAATGCAGGGTGCTGATGCGAAGGAGGCTTCCTTTGAAATATTAATTACTTCCCCCAAAGACTAGGTGTTTTCAAGGGCTTTGTTTACCCAGCTGAATGCACATGACATGACGGGCTTGGACCTGCCATCCTAGGCTGCCTGGAAAATGCCTCTAAAGATGACTCCAAGCACTGTGGCTGTGTTAATGAGTTTGTGGGGATGATCTTCCTGTGAATGCTGGGAGGGAAGGATTGCAGAAATGTCAGTGCCTCCCCTTCCCTGCCTGAAAATTCCTACTCTTCTAAAACTGCCCTGAGATTCCTTGGCGAGGCCCTTGAACTCCCAGAGCACCTGCTCTCCCCAGGTCCTGGTGTGCACTTTTGTTTTCTTTGTGTTGAGGGAGGCTTACTGCCCCACTCAGCTGAACATGGTGAGAGGCCAGCTCACATCTTCATATTACTCTAGGATGCATCCTCAATGCGTGTTGAACAGAATCGCTGGCAGAGGCCCAGCGGCATGAAACAATGCTTACTATGTAGGCTGAGCACCTGCTATGTGCAAGGTGTGTTCAGTAGGCACTTGTTGTCCATTGGAATATGGACGTGTTGTGCAGGTGATCATGCCTTTCGAAAGAACATGGCTATTCTCCTGATGGGTCCATGCTTTACGCTGACTTGTGCCCTTAGCCTCTTTCTCTCTACTCCTTTTTTTGGGCTATATTTAAGTTGCATCTCGGGTAGAAAAGGGAAGCAGAAAATTCAAGGCGGGGCAGTTCATGCAGACACAGACTAATGAACGTGCTTCAAGCATCTACAAGGGAGCTCGTGGAGCTTGAGATATGGAGTTGGATGGGCCTGGGTTCTAGTCAGGCCCTCACTGGCCGTGACACTTCAGGGAAGACCTTGAACGTCTCTAGGAGCCAGGGGGCCTCCAGCCTTACTGGGCTGTGCTGAAGGTGAGAGAATGAGTGCATATAAGTGCTGCCCACCCCTCTGGCATGGAGAGGAATTAAGGAAGTCATGCAGCCGCCCTGAGCAATTGGCCTCTGAGGTGCTGGCCACAGCACATCCCTGTCACGCTGGGTCCCGGCCCAGGCAAGTTTTATGCTGCAGCTTCATGATGAAATTCCACATCCCATTTTTGAGGAAGCCCCTCTGGATTTCATGGCCTGAAAAACAAGTCTCACATTTTCTCAGACACTGACACCTCTGAGTATGTCTATTACTTCTAGAGTTAGCAGGTTGCTGAAAAGCTTGCTGAAAGTAAAATTACAATGTGAAAAAGAAAGAAATATATCGAAGCCAGGGAAGGTTAGTTGGGCCTGGGTAAATGAAGTCCATGATTCACTCACCAGACTGCCCACCCACAGCTGGCCCAGCTGCACATCCCTGACGTACTCCAGAGCTCTGGCCACTGCAGGTGAGACAGGGTGGGCAGCTGAGGGTCTCAGTGTGGGCAACGGGGCTTCATCAGCATCACTTCCAGGGAATCAGTAGCAACAAGAATCAAAAGCAGCACAAAATGCAATAGAAGTGGTATTTCATGCCACTTTCATCATGGATGAATTGCTTGAACCCAGGAGGCAGAGGTTGCGGTGAGCCGAGATAGCGCCACTACACTCCAGCCTGGGTGACAGAGCGAGACTCTGTCTCAAAAAAAAAGTAAGACAAAGGTGTTTATTCATTGGTTAAGTAACACTGACTTGAGTGCATGCTGAAACGTGCCAACCTCCAAACCAGACACCAGGGATGCACAGATGGGTCAGATGCCACCTCTGCTCTCCTAGGCCCCACAGATGAGCTTAGAAACAAATAACAAAGATCACAGTATAAGTCAGACAAAGAAGGTGGGCATCAGAGGAGGCAGGGATCACCCCCTTGCAAAGGGAGGGGTGTCAGGAAAGGGGATGTTCCAGCTGGATTTTTAAACAGCTTTATTGAGGTATCATTTACATAACATAAAATGCACCCCTTTTAAGTGTATATTTTCATGAAATTTAGTAAAATTATACGTTGGTGCAATCGTCTCTGAAAGACAGTTTTAGCATCCTCCCTTTCACTCACAGGCCTCGGCAACCACTGGTCTTTCTGTTTCTACAGTTTGCCTTTTCTAGAATTTTCATATAGTTGGAATCATACAATATGTGTTATATTCTGTTAGCCTTCTTTCATTTAGCATGTTTTTAAGAGTCATCCATATTGGTTCATTTCTTTTTGTCGCTAAGTAGTATTCCATTATATGGATACACTCATTTTGTCTATTCATTAGTTGATGGACATTTAGGCTGTTTCTATCTTTTTCTCAAAAATAAATTGACTATATATGTGAGCCAATGGTATGATGATAAATGTTTAATAACTTTTTCCCACTTTCTGGAAAAAAAAAAGAAGGGCCTTATTTGTCTTATTTATAGTGTTAGCCAATTTCCTGATATGAATACTGTCACATGGCTGCTTTCAAGCTACCAATAGTTTAACAATCAGTTCATCGAATTCCTGAAAATTTAACAATTATTGCTGTAAGCCAGTGTGAGCCAGCTTTAGCACACTTCTGCATGCAAAGATCTATTTCTAAACACTCTATTCCGTTCATAGATCTATGTGTCTATCCTTATGCGAGTAACACACTGACTGATTACAGTAGCTTTATAAGTTTTGAAATCAGGTAGTGTAAATCCTCACACTTTTTTTCTCCTATTCAAAATTGTTTTGGCAATTCTAGATCTTTTGCATTTCCCTGTAAATTTTAAGATCAGCTTGTCATTTTCTACAAACAGTCCTGCTGGGATTTTGATATTAGTTGCTTCGAATTTATAGATCAATTTCTAGAGCGTTGCCATCTTAACAATGTTGAATCTTGCAGTTTATGAATATGGTGTATCTATTTATAGTATTTCTTCAATCTCTCTCAGCGGCATTATGTAGTTTTCAGTGTACAGCCATTGCATTTCTTTTTTTACATTTATTACTGGCTGAGTGCAGTGGCTCACATGTAATCTCAGAACTTTGGGAGGCCGAGGTGGGAGGATTGCTTGAGACCAGGAATTTGTGGCTGCAATGAGCCATGATCATACCCCTGTACTCCAGCCTGGCTGACAGAGTGAGACCTTGTCTCTTTAAATTAAAAAATAAATTAAAAATTAAAAAAAAACCTTATTCCTGTTGTATTCTGATTGATATTATTGTGAATGAAATTCTAAAATTTTATTTTCCCATTGTCTGTTACTAGTATGTAGACATACAATTAATTTTTGTGTATTGATCTAGCATCCAGCAATCTTGCTAAACTCACTCATTTTTTCTAGTAGCCTTTGTTGTTTTGTTTTTGTTTTTGTTGAGATGGAGTCTTGCTCTATGCCCAGGTTGGAGTGCCCTCGGATCACTACAACCTCCACCTCCTGGGTTCAAGCGATTCTACTGCCTCAGCCTCCCAAGTAGCTAGGATTACAGGCACCCACCACACCACCTAGCTAATTTTTGTATTTTTAGTAAAGATGGGGTTTCACCATGTTGGCCAGGCTAGTCTCGAACCCGTGACCCCAAGTGATCCACCCACCTTGGCCTTCCAAAGTGCTGGGATTACCCGGCCAATTGCCGAGTATTTTCTAAATGCAAGATTATGTTACATGCAAATAATGACAGTTTTGTGTCTTCTTTTCTAATCTGTATGCCTTTAACTTCTTTTCTTGTTTTATTATACTGACTATGGCTGTCAATACAATATTGAATAGAAGGGTTGAAAATGGGCATCCTTACTTTGTTCCTGATCTTAGAGGGAAAGCATTTGGTCTTTTACCATTGAGTATTATGTTAGTTGTAGGGTTTTTGTAGATTTCCTCTAATAAGTTGAGGGAGTTCCCCACTATTTCTAGACTGATGATATTTCTCTTTCTTTCTTTCTTTCTTTCTTTCTTTCTTTCTTTCTTTCTTTCTTTCTTTCTTTCTTTCAAGTAAAGATAGGGTTTCATCATGTTGGCAAGGTTGGTCTTGAACTCCTGGCCTCAAGTGATCTGCCTGCCTTGGCCTTCCAACATGCTGGAATTACAAGAGTGAGCCATCACGCCCAGCAATATTTCTTTTTATCATGAAAGGGTGTTAGATTTTGTCACATGCTTTTTCTAAGAATATTGAGATGATCATATGGTTTCTGTTCTTTATTCTGTTACTATATGATATATTATCCTAATTGATTTGGAATGTTAAACTGACCTTGTACTCCTGGGATAAACTTTACTTGGTCATGGTGTTTAAATCTTTTTATGTTGCTGGATTTGATTTGCTAATATTTTGTTAAGAGTTTTCACATATGTGTTCATGAGGAATATTAGCCTATAGTTTTCTTTTCTTGTGATGTCTTTGACTGGCTTGGTATCAAGGTATCAGGGAAATGCTGTCCTCTTAAAATGAGGTGAGAAGCATTCTCTTTTCCTCTATTTTCTTTTTTTTTCTTTCTTTCTTTCTTTCTTTTTTTTTTTCTCTTTTGAGTCAGAATCTTGCTCTGTCACACAGGCTGGAGTGCAGTGGCACCATCTCTGCTCACTGCAACCACCACCTCCTGGGTGCAAACCATCCTACCACTTCAGCCTCCCAAGTATCTGGGACTACAGGCATGCGCCACCACACCCAGCTAATTTGTATGTATTTTTGTAGAAATGGGATTTCACCATGTTTATCAGGCTGGTCTCAAACTCTTGGGCTCAGGTGATCCACCCACCTCGGCCTACCAAAGTACTAGGATTACAAGCTTGAAACAATATGCCCAGCCTCTTTTTCTCTATTTTCTAAAAGAAGTTGTTAGGATTGGTATTTATTTTTTCCTTAATGTTTGATAGAATTCACCAGTGAAGCCATCAAGCATCGGACTTTCTTTGTGTAAAGATTTTAAGTTACTAAGAGATATGCACATCAAAACCACAATGGGATACCATCTCATGGCAGTCAGAATGGCAGTTATTAAAAAGTCAAAAAATAACAGATGCTGGTGAGGTTGTGGAGAAAAAGGAATGCCCATACACTGTTGGTGGGAATGTAAATTAGTTCAACCATTGTGGAAGACAATTCCTTAGAGATCTAAAGACAGAAATACCATTCAACCCAGCAATCCCATTACTGGATATATACCCAAATGAATACAAATCATTCTGTTATAAAGACACATACACGTATAAAGACACAGCACTATTCACAATAGCAAAGGCATGGAACCAACCTAAATGCCCATCAGTGACAGACTGGATAAAGAAAATGTGGTCCGTATTTCTTTTTTTATGTCCTTTGCAGAGACATGGAAGGAACTGGAGGCCATTATCCTTAGCAAACTAATGTAGGAACAGAAAACCAAATACTGCATATTCTCACTTATAAGTGGAAGCTAAATTACGAGAACATATGAAACCATAGAGGGGTACAACACACACTGGGGCCTGTCAGAAGGTGGAAGGTGGGAAGAGGGAGAGGATCAGGAAAAATAACCAGTGAGTTCTAAGCTTAATACATGGGTGATGAAATAGTCTGTACAACAAACCCCTGTGACAAGTTTACCTATGTAACAAACCTGTACATGTACCCTTGAACTTAAAAGTTAAAAAATAAGTAACAAATGAAAAATATATGTACAGATTAAAAAAAAAGATTTAAAATTATGAATTCAATTTCTGTACCTGATATAGGTTTATTCAGGTTTTCTATTCTTGAGTCAATTTTTTTTAAAGCAAATAAAACATTCATTCAGATTTTTCTCTTTTTTACAAAAACGTCCATACATACACAGGGTATGGTGTGTCCTAGGAAAGACACACACTAACACGCACGCCTCACTCACGGACACACTTGCGCACACTCCTCACGCACACACTTTCCTGCTTGGCCCCAGGCCTGGACCTCCAAAAGCCTTAAAGACTTTGCTAGAGCAGCCTCCCCTCCTCTATGTTTGTATCTTCTCTCCCACCCTCTCCCCCTCAGCCTGCTTAGTCCTTTGTGAGGCAGGAGTCAGAGCTGTGGTGGGGGAGGCCCCAGAAACAGAGAAGGCTCACGGATCGGGCAGCGGCCGAGGGGTCCCAGGGATATGCTCTGCTTCTGGGGGAGATGAAGGATTTGGCACTATTGGATCAGGAAGCACAGGACTCCCAGAGCACCTGTCGGCTCCACCAGGGCATCAACAGGAGGTCAATGTAGGGGGGCCTCTGGCCAGGGCAGGGACCAGATAGACGTCTGCCGGTCTCGACTGTCAGGGAGCTTTGTCTCAGTACCCAGTGGTGTGGGGAAGCTTCCAGAGTCATCTGAGGAAGCAGGTGAGAGGGACTCCCCCTGCACTCAGGGATAAGAGTCTTTTTTTTTTTTTTTTTTTTTTAACAATCTCACTGTGTCGCCCAGGCTGGAGTGCAGTGGCATGATCTCGGCTCACTGCAACTCTGCCTCTCAGCTTCAAGCAACTCTCCTGACTCAGCCTCC
Organism: Macaca mulatta; assembly: GCF_049350105.2. Classification (NCBI taxonomy): domain Eukaryota; kingdom Metazoa; phylum Chordata; class Mammalia; order Primates; family Cercopithecidae; genus Macaca; species Macaca mulatta. The sequence continues at coordinate 76,033,577 of NC_133419.1, read as the reverse complement.
CAAGTACCTGGGATTACAGGCGCCCACGACCATGCCTGGCTAATTTTTGTATTTTTAGTAGAGATGGAGTTTCACCATGTTGGTCAGACTGGTCCCAAACTCCTGACCTCAAGTGATCCTCCCACCTCAGCCTCCCAAAGTGCTGGGATTATAGGCGTGAGCCACCACGCCCAGCCAAGAGTCAATTTTATAATTTGCATCTTTCTAAGAATTTGCCTACTTCATGTGTATTGTCAAACTTATTGACATTGAGTTGTTCCCAGTATTCCCTTATAAAACATTTTAAGGAGTAAATTAGCATGGTTCTCAAGAATTCATAAAATGATGTTATTTTTAGTGCCAGCTTTGTTTAAAACATATTAAGTACTTTTTTCAAAAAAAAAAAAAAAAAAAGCAGAAACAGGTTTATGGAGTACTTCGCTAGATGTACCATACTGTGTCCTTGGCAGTTTTTACAGAGTTTACTCTCAGAACTCTAGGTTACCCCACTAAAGGAGCAGCACTCCCTCCCACCTTTCAGGGCTTATCTCCCTTCAACATTTCCATTTCCAGCCTAGGGAACCATCTTTCTGCAAGGACGGACACAGATCATTGGGGACCCAGCTAACCAAAAGAGCGTAGCCTTCTCTCCTCAATCTCAACTGATAACTCTATGGCTTTGTGGCACAACCACCTCAGCATTCCTAGGACTGATAAACCCTGACAGTGATGGGGAAATGGTTATGGGGAAGTTTTCTTACAACCCTATCACTTCTCATCTATCTCTTATTTTTTTCTACTTGAGGTTTATTTGTAAGTGTACTTGTCTTAACTCTCACACTCCCCCACTCTTATCCTCCACCTCGGCCAACTGTAGGTTTTCTCATTTTGCACCATTTTTCTTCCTACGGTTTCTAATAAATACTGCAATTGAAATTAATTTGTGTAGAATCAAACTGACTCCTAATTTGAGTTTTTGGGGTTTTTTGTTTGTTTGTTTGTTTGTTTTTGGAGACAGAGTCTTGTTCTGTTGCCCAGACTGCAGTGCAGGGGCATGATCTCGGCTCACTGCAACCTCTGCCTCCCAGGTTCAAGCCATTCTCCTGCCTCAGCCTCCTGAGTAGCTGGGATTACAAGCACCCACCACCACACCTGGCTAATTTTTGTATTTTAGTAGAGAGGGGGTTTTACCATGTTGGCCAGGCTGATCTTGAACTCCTGGCCTCAAGATATCCGCCGGCCTTGGCCTCCCAGGGTGCTAGGATCATAGGCATGAGCCACCGTGCCCAGCCTAGTTTGAGCAGTTTTCATTTTTAATTGTCCATCCTCATGGTTTTATATACATTGTTCCTGTGGACTTTCTTTGAATGAGACACTGTTTCCCAGATGCACAAGGGCCTCTAAGCTGCAGGTCACCGATAACTAGACTTAGATAGCAGCTATATGCAGAATGAGCCATTTACCTAGTACAGGGGCCCAAACCTTGACACCTATCATTGCCAGATGTTACTAATCTTTCTATGTAAGAGAGAGGGAGCATTCTTTTCTATTAATTATCTACTCAGATTAGCTTCAAACTTTTCTTTATATACTTGACCATTTTTTGTCCAAGTATGTGCTTTCTCATTTTATGAAATCATCATCCATGGTATACCTGTACTTACTGGATATTAATGGATGAGAAAAATGATCCTAAATAATTAGAATACTGTCATTCTCAATGCAATACTTTTTTCTCCCTTTCACACAAAAGAAACTGAGAACTGTGCACGAGCATGTACACATACATAGATCTTCAAGCTGCTCTCTTGGCCAGGTCATCTCTGGCCAGGAAAAAGCAATCTTCCACTACATTCTAAAAGGAGACAGAAGCTCTCTACACCACTTGCAGCCCTCTAGGCCCCAGGATGTTCTTTGTTTTTAATCTATAGATCCTGCTTCCATTAACCACATCCTGACAATAGCTTGGCAACTGACAGCATTCAGCGACTGCCTCCATCAGAGTGCACAAAGGAGACGGCTTCCCTTCTTCAGGAACACTTTACAATAACAAATGTAGACAAGATTTTTGAACAGAGACTTAACATGTTTCCATGGCAACATAAATTACCTACAAAAATCTGTAGGAAAACTAGACCCTTAAGACTTAAAAGCACTGTCTTCTTCCTTCGTAAAGCAGTCGAGGAATGTCAAAAAATTTTTATGAAGAAGATGGGGAAAGAATTTTATTTTCCCAGGATTTAGATACATAATAAATAATAAATACTTAGACACATAATAAATAAATTCCTCTTCCCTTATGAACAGAGAAATGGGATTTTTGTGTAGCCATAGTTGTCAGCAATCCATTATTCTAAGTCTCTACTTTTATCAAGAAGTGATTTGTACCGATTAACACATGTAAATGTTCTTCACAGCAGTAAAACTTGTTCCTTATATAATTATATTTCCTTGTTTCTTGTAAATGTCAGTGTTTTTCACATTAGCAATGAAAGCACAGGCTCCCCTCTGTTCTTTTACAGTACTTTCCAGGGCCAAACCCGCCCACCCCGCTCACTCCTGTTGCCTCCCTCCCTCCCTCTTCTGGGGCCTGGCCTCATCAGTGACAAGCTGTCTTCGGGCTCTCCATCTATAATTGCTCTTTCAGTATCTCCCCTTGAATGACTGCAAGCAACTATGCTTAAGTGGAACAAGGTCTTAAAAAGGGAACATCTGTTTATAGTGGGTACTCAGTATTGGAGATTCAATTAATCAGGCATTCATTGAATGCTACTTTGTTCAAGTCTAACTTGAAATGCACTCAGAAATAAGCCTGGCGCTGGAAGCTGCTGCCCAAATTTTGCCCACTCTGGGCACCAGAACGTTGACTGCAGCATTCAGAAGTGTAACAATAGCTGTCACAGATATTTGATTATGTAATTGTTGATCTCTCCCCACCTGACAACAAGGTCTGTGGAGGCAGGGGCTTCATCTGTCTGTACACATTGCATTTCTAGCTCCATGTCTGGAGCACAGAAGAAATGCAGTAATTTTTCTTGAATAAACGACTCTGTAATGAAAGCCAAATACATTTATTATGCGCGTGTCTACCATGGGCTTTGTAATTCTGATATGAATGTCCAGGTCCTCTTCAACTAAAGAACTGCTTTACATTCTTTCTCATTTAACCCCTGCATCAATTCTATGAGTAGGCCGTGTATAAATCCTTTGCAAATGAGTTCACCAATGTTCAGAGCAGGCAAGACCTGGCCCATGGCTTAGAGCTAGGATGGATGTATCTCACTCCAGAGCCAGTTCTCTTTCTAGTAACTTGTCATCATCATCTGGCCCAGGTTCCATGCTTCTTCTCACCCTGTTAACCTCTGTCTGCACTTCTGAGAAGCTTGCATGTGCTGTGTGCTCTGAGACGTCATTTTCTTCTGTGATGGCCTATGTTTCTTTTTTCTGCTTATGACCTGGATCCAAGGCAGTTGCATCGTTATCAGCTTTGCTGCACTGGAGGCTTTGCTACCTTCTAAAGAAGGCTGCAGACCATTCACCCTGTTTCTTACAACAGAGCATGACTTCTCTCCATTAAGGTCATGCTGCAGCTCTGCTGGAAACTTGAACTTCTGTGCTCCACTTACACCAGTATTTTCTGCCTTGCTAAGATGACACAAGTGTTTTAAACCCTTTTTGATGAGAAGAGAAAATTTTCTGATTGGGGTTTGTATTAGAATTTGTTGCTTGTAACAAATTACTCCAAAATTTAGTCACATAAATGGCAATAAATATTTTTGACCTCATAAAGTTTCTAAGGGTCAGTAATCCAGGATGGCTTAGCTGGATGGTTCGAGCTCAGGGTCTCTCAGGAAATCATGTCAAGGGTGGTTTGGGTCTTCTAGGACTTTTCACTCCCATGACTTTCAGTAGGAAGCCTCAGTTCCTCCTGACACGGGCCTTTCCACAAGGGCTACTTGAATGTCCTTATGACATGGCGGCTTGCTGCCCCAGAGAGAGTAATCCTGGAGAGAGTACAAGGAGGAGGCTGCAAAGCCTTTAATGATCCACTCTCAGAAGTTATGCACCACCACTCTCACCATCTTCTGTTTGTCAGAAGTGAGTCCCCAAGTCCAACCACACTGAAGAGGAAGGAATTAAGCTCTATGTAAGGTAGAAGTATCAAAGAACTTGTGGGCATATTGTAGGAAGTTATATGGATGCCATGAGATGTTGCATAGCAACTTTAGACCCCCTCCCTGGCTGGAGCAGCCACGGGGAGGTGGGAGCTGCATTCCACATCCCTGTCGTAGACATGATGAGACTTACATGGATGCAAAAGGACCGCCTTTACTCTCAGGGATGGCACAGTCTGGAAGGGAAGAAAGTCATCTACACAGGTAGCTTGAGGTAAAATATAGCACATTGCATGCTACAGAGAGGTGCAGGTCACAGAAGGAACAGAGAGACCAGACAGGAGGAGTTGAAGGTTGAATGTTGACTCCTCTGAAAACTTCGCCTGATCAGCAAGATCCCAAAGTCCTGCTTTGGCAGCTGCTCTGAATGTGACTATATGGCTGTTCAAAGGTTCTGGAGGAGCAGCCCAAAAGAATCTTGCCTACTAAGTCTCCATGAGATGGCTCAAACTGGGCCTGGCTCTGCCATCCCTTAGTAGGGGGTTGAGGGCTGGCCCAGCCTTCTCTCCATAAATTTTCCCAGCACAAATAAGCCATCAAAGAGTCATTTAAACCCAGATCTGAATATATCGATTGAGCCCACTCATCTGCAGTTTACCCACCCACTGGGGGTATCATAGCCCCAGACTCTCCTTCTGCCGCTGCAGGATTGTATATGAGATAGGTCATGTTTCAAGGCTCAAATAACAGGGTCCACCAGAGGCTCTGTTGTGGAGGGGACAGCAGGCCTTTGGTGATGCACTTACAGAGCACCCTGTCCCTGTGACTTCTACACATCACAATACTAGAGAAGCTGTGGCATGAGGAGCATCTCTGGGATGTCAGGAGTAGAAACTCACAGATATGGGACCCTCCCAGTGTGCCCAGGGCCTCACTGTGGTGTACACCCAGGCTGACTGAAGGGAATGGCTTTCTTGTGATTACTTCCAGGAGCCAAAGTGGCCATGAGCTTGAAGGACACCAATACAAGCTTGGGTCACACATCCACCCCCAGGTGTGAGCTTTGGAGTCAGGCATTCCCATGCCACCGAGAAGCAAGTGTCTGCCCCATGTAGGGCAGGGAAGGAAGGGCTCAGGAGGAAGTGACATCAGCTGACCAGAAATAAATCTAACAATAGTTACTAACATTAACTGCCCACTGAATGTCAAGCCCTTAAATCCTGTGAAGAATGTAAAGAAGATACGGAGTGTGGCCCTGTGTGGCAGCCTAGGGTATGGGAAACAGGCAGGGATTGGAGTCCTAGCCCTGCTCGACCCTAACCTGCAGCCTGACATAGTATACCCCTTTGCAGCCATGCAAATGAGACTGGACTCAAGAGTAGGATTCTGTCATAAAATTTGTCTTATCTTATCCCTTAAGAGAGACAAAATGGACTCATGAAAGAACGGAAGAATGTCATGAAACTGCCTGGTAACCACAAAGATGGCCAGTAAAGTAAATGGACCAGGAGCTGAGAGATGGGAAATTTTGGGTTGAGTAACCCAGGAGAGGTTCCTGGAAGAGGAGACCCCTGAGCTGAGCCTTAAAGAATAGGTAGAATCGGGGCAGGCTGATAGTAGGAGAACACCATCAATGGAGAAACAGTGCTGCCTTGCTCAGAAACTTTCAGCATCTTCCCAGGCATAGCACATGCTTCCAAACATGGCATCCAGGCTCTGTTCTGCCTGGCCTCAGCTCCTATCCATCCTGGGCACTTTGCACAGCTTCCAAGACCCCACCCTGCATCCTGAGCAGCCACCTGATCAGTTCACCTGCTGTCTGAACCTGCCATACAGACTCAGACTAGTGTCTGAATTCCCTTCATCTGCTTCTCTGTTGACATCCTTCAGTACCCCTTTCCCCAGTCCTCACTCACCTTCAGAGTTAAGCATTCCTTTCCCTCTTGCCCTCTGAACCCTGTCCCATTTGATTCATTCTGTCTTTTCTTAGGATCACACATGGTCAAGTCTAGATACCTGAACTCTAGACACCTCATCCATGGCTTATACATCCCTGTGGGGCACATTCCATGCCCTTGGCTAGTGTGTGGCAGATGCCAAATGAATGGATGAGTGGATAGATGAATGAATGAATGAATGATCAAGAAAAAATGTAGTTGCATAGGAAGGGAAGATCATGTTACAGGGGACCATGAATTTGTCAAGAGGCACTGGGCATGACAGGGCAAGAGTGTGGCCCATATTGCTCTCAGTCTAGCATCTCAGGGCTGGAGGAGCTTAGGTGCCATCTAGCCTGGTCTGTGTCATGTAAACTCCTCTACAGCATTGCAGGCAGCAGGCCAGGCCCTGCACAGACACCTCCAGTGAGGGCAGGCCAAGCACACTGCAGCTCTGGCGCATTGCCGAAGTGTAGTGGGAAGGCTGTGGGCTGTGGGCTGTGGAGCCTGACTGACCTGAGCTCAGACCCCAGTTCTGCTATTTGCTAGTTGCATTGCCTTATTCTAGCCACTTAATCTCTCTGAGCCTTGGTTACCCTCCTTTATAAAAGGGGCATAATAGTACCTGTTCTCAAAGTTGTTATAAGAACTATAGAGAATATACCAATAAAACAAAATCCTCCAGCTTATAAAAGGCAACTAATGAATGGTAGCTAATTTTCTTTCTATGACATAATAGTTGTTGCATGTGACTGGAGGTTTTATGGAGAGTTCAAAGAAAGTTCTTTTTTCTTTCTTTTTTTTTTTATTTTTTCATTTTTTATTATTTGGCTCATTTTCACGCCTTGACAAAGAAGTTTCTAGGAAATGGAATTTGGGCTTAAACCTAACCATCTGTCATAATTACAGTGAACCTGTTCTGCAACTCATTAAAAAGGTCTCATGTGAAGATGACGTACCAGAGTTGTTCAAGATCAGGGGTTACCAAACTTTCCCACAGGGACATGTCCCACTGATAGTGCTCACAGGTGAGATGCTCCCCAGCCCACAGGGGCCACTGCAGGGATGCAGGAGGCTGCAGAGGCTGGTCTGCAAGAGGTGACCCAGAAGCAGTGCTTAGGAATAGGGTACACATATCTCAGTGCTGGTTCTGGAAGTGGGCAGGGGTGTGACAGAGAATCCAAGTTTCTGCTGTCACATGTTCGGGAGCAAGGTTGTTACTGAATTGGTCCTGGGAGGCCCAGGCCCAAATACCAGGAGCCCATCTAACAGGCAAGGCTTCGGCTCTGAAGGTTAGAGGGAAGGAGGGAGAGACTGTAGCCTCTGGCAGGTAATGTTGGCCACAGCCCCAAAGCCCCTAGGCCTGTGTGTAGGGCCAAAATGGTTCAGAAGTCAGGTCAGGAAGGAGGATTGAACCTAAAGAAGGTGGAGAAGTGAGGAGGAGGGATGAGGAAGGGATCCAAGAACAGCCTCGTTACTGGGGTAAGTGGGATGCCGTGAACAGAATCATGAGGGCCTCAACCTCTTTCCAAAGCCCATTTTCCTCCCAATTTCCATGTCTCAGTGGGGGACTACTGCCCCCCAGCCAGAGCCCTGGCGTCTCCCCAGATGCCCCCTTGACCTCACCTCCCACCGCTCATGAGTTTCCAAGTCCTGCCCATTCTCTCTCTTGACCCAGCACCCTCTTCTCTGTCCCCTGCTTCCGCCACTTCCTAACTGCACAGTCTCCTGCCTGGCCTCTTGCCTCCACTCTTCCCTTCTGTCCGCTGTTCACACTGCTCTCAAAATTCTCTTTCCAAAACTAACCTGGCCACACTCATCCTTGGCTTGAAATCATTTGGCAACTCTTAGTTACAGTGGAGACTGTCCCCTTAACATGGCTGGCAGGGCCTCCATGGCCTGTCTAGCCTCTTATGCCCTTCCCCACTAAATGTGAGCCCAGCCACCCACACTGCCTGCAGGTCCTCACAGGGCCTTTTCCTACTCGCTTGGGTTCCATAGCACCCAGCATCCTGTTAGGCAGACCATAAGCACTCAGTACATATTTTGTGAATAAAGGAATGAATGAATGAATGAGTGAATGAATGAATGCATGAATGGGTGAAAATGAATGATGAGGGAATCCAGGAGGAGAAAATAATTTTTGGCAGTGAAAACAAGATGATTTGGGTCTAGGGACGTTGAGTATGAGTTGTAGGTAGGTGTCTTTTTCCATTTTCTGTTGCCTATAACAGAATATCCGAAACTGGGTAATTTATAAGAAATAAAATGTATTCCTTACAGTTCTGGAGGCTGGGAAGTCCAAGGCCAAGGAGACATATCTGGTGAGGACCTTTTTGTTGGTGGGGACTCTGCAGAGTCCTGAGGCAGCACAGGGTGACACATGGCAAGGGGGCCAAGTGTACCAGCTCAAGTCTCTCTTCCTCTTCTTATAAAAGCCACCAGTCCCACTCCAATGGCAACTCATTAATCAATTACCTATTAATACATTAATCTAGGAATTGGTTAATTAATTCACAAGGGCAGAGCCCTCATTACCCAGTCACCTCTTACAGACCCCACCTTTCAATACTGCCACACTGGGGATGAAGTTTGAACATGAGTTTTAGAGGGGACAAACATTCGAACCATAACAACGGGGCATCTAGGTGGAGGCGCAGGCTGCACTGGAAAGGACAGTCTGAAGCTCAGGGAAGGGTCTCTTAAAAGCCAGTGGTCTCTCTTCACATATGAGCCAGTTCCCCTAGAGAAATACAGAGATCAGGAGGTCAAATAACCAGCAAGCTCAGTATTACCAAATCAGCTTTATCAACTAAGACAGCCTCAGAGCTAGAAGGACATTATAAGGACCTTGTTTGGCCTAATTCTTTCATTTTACAAATGAGAAAACGAATGCTTAGAGCAGGGAAAGGCCTGCCAGCATAAGGCAGTGCTAGCGCGAGAGCCTGCGTGTCTCCATCGCAGTCCAAGCTCTTTCTTCTGCCTCCTGCGGACTCCTTGTTCCTGGTAGTCCTCTCTGAGCCCTGAAGGAGGGAGTCATCAGTGAGGGAGACAGTGGGCCTTGGAAGAACCTAACTCCGCAGATATTCATGCCCTAACTCCTCCTTTCCCACAATGCAGCTTTTTGTGCCCCCAAAGGAGAACAGACCCAATAAAGACCCCAGAAGTCACAGAGCTCATGCATTGACTCTCGTGCACTTAACACACAAGGTAGACCCTCGTGACCTCCGTCAGGAGCTACATTTTTTAACTCTGTTTTGAACATTGTCAGCCATCTACTCTCCAGCCCTATAACAGATCATAAACAGCTGATTAGAAACCACAACAAAAGTTCTTCATTATGAAAAAGGGGGGAAGGGAACTGGCATTCATTGATTTCACAACTCTTTAACTTTGCACATAGCAAACACTCAATATTTTTTTACTTAATGAATGACTGAATGGGTTGAGTTTCTTCAGTCTCATTTTCAAGATTGGGAAAAAGAGCCCTGAAGATTAGAATTGCCTCCCCATGGTCACACAGTGTGGAGCTGGGAGCCTGATCTCTTTCTCCAAGGCACAACTGCTATTGCCACAACCTGACCTGGGTCAACTTTGCAAGAAGGGAGATTTGCACTCTTCCTTATGAAAGAGTGAGGCTAACCCTCCAGCCACACTTCAGTCAATACTGCAAGCACTGATGGAGCGCTTGCTGTGTTTGCAGCCCTGTTTCAGGAGCTCTGCTTCCAGGCAGATGATGCTTCATATCACATATGCTTTCTTTGACTAACAGGAATGAATTCAGGGCATGGACGGACATCAAGCCTGTGAAACCAATAAAGGCCAAGCCCCAGTACAAGCCCCCAGATGATAAGATGGTTCATGAGACCAGCTACAGTGCTCAGTTCAAAGGAGAAGCCAGCAAGCCAACAGCAGCTGACAATAAGGTCATTGATCGCAGAAGAATACGCAGCCTCTACAGTGAACCCTTCAAGGAACCCCCAAAGGTGAGACAGAACTTGTAGGAACCCATCAGCACAGCCTGGACCGTAAGGGTTAACTGCAGCAGAGCATGGGGTGGGCTGCTGTCAAATCTGGCCCAGCCCCTATGGACACCTTTGAAATCCCTGCTTCCTCTAAAGCACAGTGAAGACCACGGGCATCTTCAACAGGAACCTTTGTTAAACTCAAAGGGAATATTTAAGAGGGACATCACCTAAAATAAAGACAGCTTAAAGGCTGGCAGATTTCCAGGGAATTAGCTTCCGACTTTGAGAAATCCAGATAAACAGTAGCAGAAAACCTCACCTGAGCCCTAAATCCCCTTGTCTTAAAATAGATGTGCTTGGGCCCCGGAAGGGCTGGCCCAGTATTGTAGGCCCCCATGCCCGGCTCCCCTCCCGCTAGACCGTGCCCTGCCTCATCCTTGGCTCCAATCACTGGACCCTTTCTTCCCTCCCTAGTCCCTGAAAAGCACCTGCCGTCTCTCATCTTCTCGGGCTAAGCACCATCCACTATGCCTTCTCAGTCTCTCACAATGCACCTGTAGCATCAGCTGTAAGATATGTTCCCAGCAATTTGTTACCAAAATGAATGGTTTGTGAAAGCGGACTCAGGGATTTTCCTAAGGTAACATTCCTCCACCTTACGTAGGAGTTTGTGAGCAGAAGAAGCATGTTGGAGATATAGCTGGTGAAGCAGGACTCATACAAGCCATGCAACCTAGCATCTTCTGATGCCAGCCCCCGTGGAATTGTACAAATATCCACTGTCCTCTGTATCATAGCAGAAAATGTCTGAGAACCTAAATAGCTCTGGAACCTAATTAGCCTTTTCTCTGCTTTTGTCTAAAAGTCTTACACTTAAGTGGAGTTTCCTATTTGGTCCAGGACCAGTTTATGGGTAAGGTAACTAACCGACCCAGTTTGCCTGGGATTCTTCCATCTTAGCACTGAAAGTTCTGTGTTCCAGGAAACCTCTCAGTTCCAGGCAAACCAGGACGACTGGTTCCTTTCCTTACAGGTCAGGAGTGACTGAAAGCCACTGCACCTCAGTGAGTGAATGATCCAGCCTGTGAGGCCCAGCATCAGCTCCGTCCATCCAGAGATGGGGTGGAACCTGGGGCATGAGATCGGCATTGGACAAAAGAGGACGTAGAGGAGAAAGGAAGGAAAATGAGGGAAACTAAATCTAGAGATGGATGAGGGCGGTGGCCTATTGAAGGGTCACTTTCGGTGACTCCAAAGTTTCCTGAGAAAGAGCAGGCAAGGCCATCTTCTCCAGATGAAGGGGATAGAGTTAGAGGAGGGAGGCTGGGGAGAGTGGAGTGAGCTTAGAACAGCTGCTCTGGGGAAAATGGTAGGGGAGCCAGGCAGAGAAGAGGAGCAGAGGACTGGCGGCAGAAAGCCTAGCTGAGACTGGAGACCCCCCTGCCCAAAGCATCTCAGCAAGGACGCTTCTCCATATGGGTGAGCCAGCCTAGAGACAGAAACGGGGGAAGCTAGTGAGTGCCGCAGTGACCCACCGCCCCAGAACCTCTGCATCTTACATCAACAAAGGTTTATTTCTTATTAATGTCCATTGTGGGTTGGCTGCCACTCTAACCCTCTTCATCTGGGTCTCGGGTGGCAAAGCAGTCTCTCTGCTGCAGAGGAAAAGAGAGCACTGGGCAGCACAGGCTGACTCTCAAATCCTCCGCCTGAAGGTGACCCAAGTCACTGCTCACATTTCATTGACTGAAGCAAAATCCTATGCCTGTGGGCGAGCTGAGCAACGTGATGAGGTGTAACTTCCTGCAGGGAGGGGCTCAAATATTGCCCAACAGTGGTATGGCCCACTGCCTGGGGTGGTCGGGGGAAGGCTGGCAGGACAAGGGCGCCCACGTGGCCAGTGAGTGCTGCCAAAGCAACGGAACAGGGAGTTCAGACGGGAGATGCCGAGTGCCCTAATGTACCTGGGAACACCTCATACACTGTGCTCCACCTGGGCCAACCTCTGTCATTACCGTTATTCCTTAATTAACCATATCTTCTCTCTAAATTCTCTCCCACTCCCCCCCTTTTTGTGTTTCTGTATTTGCCGTCTGTCTCTCCGTGCAGGTGGAGAAACCTAGTGTTCAGAGTTCCAAACCAAAAAAGACCTCAGCGAGCCATAAGCCCACGAGGAAGGCCAAAGACAAGCAGGCGGTGTCAGGCCAGGCTGCCAAGAAAAAGAGCGTGGAGGGCCCGAGTACCACCAAGCCAGACAACAAGGAGCAAAGCAAAGAGATGAACAATAAACTGGCTGAGGCGAAAGAGTAAATTTCCCTGCACTTTCCTTTTACTCTTCTCTCTCTCTCCCTCCCCCCAACTTTTTTTTAAACCAACAAACCAAAAAAGGCCACAAAATTAATTAGAGGCTTCTCATCTGCCTTGGTCCTGAGTGTTCCAGGAGCTCTTTGGTTTGGTTTCTTTTGATGGAAGAATCCTGCTTCACAGACTGAGTGGCAGGCCTCCTCCTGAGGGCAGGCCCTGGAGCACCAGGAAGCGTTGCCGCTGGCTGTGCCCTCCCCTGGCACTCCGACTGCATGCTGATGGGCAAGGCAGGCAGGTCGGAGAGGCAAAACTAATCTCCCGGCAGTGCTTGGAAGTGTCTGTGGGGTCTCCTCCTCCCAGATCCCCAAGATCTGTGTCACTGGTCGATTTTGAACTTTAGGTACATGTGTTCTTTTCCAGAATTCAGAGAATCGCCACGTGCCACAGAAGCTCAGCCTGGGCTTCAGCAGTTGACAAAATTTGAGAAAATGTTAAACAAAAACAACAAAGAAAGAAACAACCTTGGCCTTAACGTCAATAAAAGGGAATTGTGTCTGTTAAGTGGTCTTTTCATAGAATCGTCCATTAGACATGTGTGCCTGTGTTTAGTTTCCTATCAGTGGGCTTTAAATTGTATACCAAGTCATAGATATGCCACTGATAACTAAAACTAGGCCAGGGCTGGTGAAACAGGTTAGGTGCTTTAGGTACATTCTAGCTGTCATAGGAAGATCACAGAAATGAGGAGGCTGTTTTCCTCTGATTCCCCTCAGCTGACCACCTGTCCAATGCTGCTGGTTTCCCAGAGCAACTGGTTGGAGATGTCTGAGGAAGAAAGTTCAAGGTGTAGGGATAGTCTATTTGGAATTTGACTTTCTGTTTCTGAGAGACCCAAGGGGGCGTAGATGTAGTGGCAAGTGTGGCAATGTTTACTCTCCCTTCCTGAACCGCTCTGGTCTGCTCCCCAGAAAGGGCAGCAGTGCCAGGCCTCAGGTCAGGGAGAATGTCTGTGACTTAGCTGCAGACTAGGAGACTGCTCTGCTAACTAATTAGCAAGCAGCTTTGACCTCATTAATATATAAAAGCAGCTCTCAGTATATTCCATGTCGTGTGTGTGTGTGTGTGTGTGTGTGTGTGGCCAAAGCCCCCAGGGGTGGCAAGTGCCACCTTAGCTGTGCTAGAGTTGTGTTGTAGGAATTAGGGAGTTGTTGTGAAAAAAAAAAAAAAAAAAAAAAAAAAAAAAAAAAAAACCCAGTGCTTGTGAGGGAACGCAAAATAGTTACCAGAAAAATAAAATTTGCCAATGTGATGTGTATATTGCTCAGCACACTCTATATCTCCTGTCCTTAAAATTCTCTCGTCCCTGGCATTCTGACATGCTGGGCTGCCGTCCAGTGTCAAGCCCCGGCGCAGGCTTGCTCTTCTTTTATAATGAAAGGGGTGAAGAGTGAGGGTCTCACAGTTCCTTACCTCAAAGTCCCTTTAGGTCATTCTGGTTTGGAGGAAGTGGAGCCTCCGCAAACTCTCTCTTATTCTGACCATTCAGGCAGCAAAGTCTCTGCTTACATCATTTTCGTTGTCACCTTGGGGCTGAGTGAGAAGTCTTTTGCAAATTAATTTGGCATGTGCTACATGAGCCATAATTATTAACAGAATAGGAATACCAGAAATGAAGTCATTGGTGAGGCCCACTGCGACCTTCCTATCTATCTCAGGGTTTGAAACTGTGAGGAAGGAGAAGTATGAAAAAAGGTAGAAAATGCCGGTGGGTTTCCATGTTTATGAGTCGCAGATTTTGAAAGCTATCAGGAAATGACTGGAGTGGATCTCAGTACTGATTCCAACTCTTTGCCAGCTAATCTTAACATTTACCAGAAAGCTCTAGCAACATGATCTTAATTGTATCCAGAGAATTTGCCAATGTATGTTCAGTCTCTCAAGATTTAGCATTAGTCAGACATGTTGATGCTAGCCACAGTTTGGATTTCTCCATAGAATAATCTTTTATTTTTGCAGATCAAGTAAATCAGAGTTTACAATGCACAGAGGATCATTCACTTAGCATTCTCTTGCTAGAAGCCTGTGTGCCAGGCACTGTGCTGGGCGTGGTGGGCAGTATAAAGAAATCTGTCTCCACAGCCACACAACCAGAGGGTGCACACGACTTGATCCCTGTGACCAAGTCAAGTTGGTGTTGCCCAAATCGCAGTCTGCCCTAAGGGTCCCACAGGCTTCCCCACCCCCCAACCCCCACTCACTGCCCCAGGGACCAACTTCCTACCCTGCCCACCCGAGGCTTTAGAGGACCTGTAGAATGTCTTTTTCAACCTGTCAGTATCCCCTTCTGTTTAACACACCCACTGAGAAAACCCTGTTTGTAGTTCACTTTGACTCTTGAATGTGTCGCTTCAATGGCAAGAAACTTCCTTTGATTTCTACTGTTTACAAATAAAACTCAGCCAGTCTCATTCTATATCCCAAACATACTGAATGAAACTGATTTTGGTTCCACAAGCAGTGTTTGGGTGTTGCCTTCCTGAAGGTGACCAAGCTTCCAGTGCTTGTCCCACTGGTCTCTGTACATTTCCCTGTGGTTCCCCGTCCTTCCCTGGCGAGGGAGCAAGGACTGAAGCTTTCCCGCTGTTTTCCTGCCTGCAAAAGCAGCCCCAAGAGCTGTGCATTGGCTTCCCTCAGCAATCCTGCCTCTGTCCGTGCTCCCATTTGGTCCACATAGCTTTGCCTCTCTGAGGCAGACAGGAAGTGTCTAATTACGATTTTGTGGCCTGGGTTTTGTTGCATACCACAGATTGTCTATGTAACGTGTAGCGCACACCTCTCTTGGTGCTATTTCATTCCTGCTGTAAGAGAATGACAAAAATATTCATGTATAGCCAATTGATTGTGACGTGCTTGTGGTCTGTGCTTGCTCAGAAAAACAGACAGACAAACAAACAGTTTTTCCAATTATAAATAAATGCTAAAGACGAACACCACTTTCTTGATCTTATTTCCTTGATGAGGCCCACCTGAGTAGGTGAAGGAACGAACCTTTTCCATTTGAGCCATTCTGTGCAAGATGAGCTGTGCCCTGCAGTCTTCCTGGGGCTCTCCATAATGCAGCTTGACTCTTTTAGATTGCCTCTCAGATACTATTTGCAAGCAGTCAGAGCTAAGTGTTGGGAAAGCGAAGATGGACCGGGAGACGCACTGGCCAACAAGGTAGTGTAACGTTCTGATCCCATGTTGCCGGGAAGAGTGACTGCCTGCCCCCAGCACCACCTTGCCATGCTGGGAGGCTGGGCTCTGACTCTTTGCCTCCTTCCTGTTGACTGGCAGGACTGTCGTTTCTGGCTTTTTCTCCTCCCAAGGGATGGCAGAGATGCCTTCACTTGCTCAGTTAATCTATGGTCATTATGGATGTTCCACCCTTAGGGGGCTGGCTCACTGTGGGTTGTGCAGGTGACAGTCACGTGTGTGCCTTATGTGGGGGTGCTGAAACAGCCACCAGAGAGGCAACCAAGTAAAGTAACAACAGATCAGGTAGTTGGGAACTCAAATGAAGGACAGGCTTCTTCCAACAAGGGCTGGGGAGTTGTGGAAGGCTTTGTGGCAGCGGGAGCCCTGGAAAGCAGCTGGGGTATGGATATGTAAGGGCAAGGCCGCCACAGGGAGCAAGTCTAGAAATGGAAAAGTGGGGGAGCTGGGTGGGAACCTGAAAGCTAGGACCAAGTTTGCCCACTTTGTTATCCTTCTGGTAAAGTGGAAGACAAAAGATTTTATACTCTTCATTTTTCCAACATATGTTGATTGAATACCTATTATGTGCCAGGCACTGTGCTGGGCACTAGGGAAACCAGGATGACTGAGACCCTGCCTCTGATCACAGTGGGGCACGAAGGAGGAGGCCATTCTAGCTGGTTCCATGGATCAGGGAGGACTTCAGCGATGGGTAGGTGTTGACCAGGTGAACAGAGCTGGGGGTGACCAAGGCATGCCAGACAGAGGGGTCTGCCCAAGCAAAGGTTGGAGGGTGGGGGCTGTCAAACGCCGGATGAACTTAAGTTCTGGGGGGTAGTTCCCTTGGGAGGGTCATGGCACAGGCTGGAGAGTGGCAGAGCTCGGTGGTGGAGAGGCCTGGTGCACGTGAGTGGGCGGTTGCTAACTGGGATCTCCATTTCCATTTGCCCAGATTGCACCCACACCTCTGCATGCTCCCCTGTCATGCTTCTGTCGCTTGCTTACGCGTCGGGCGACACCACAGATCCTCTCTTGCTCTAAGCTAGGAGCCCTAGGGTGGACTTTTATTGCTGGACCTGATTGCTGAGTTTTGGGGGAGGCAGGGGTAGAAATCAATCAAGGGTGGTATAAATGAAAAGTCGTATGTATTTGTTTTCCACATGAATAGAAAACATCCCACCCACCTGTCTACTTTTGTATGAGGCAGAAAACACAAAAGCTGCTCAAGAAATAAAACAAATACATAAAAGCATATTATTAAGCTCTATTTTGACGAGTTAAGGGAGAGAGACAAAACGGGGATTGAGAGAGGTGGTAAGAAAGACAGGCGAGACGTGAGAGGTAGAAATAGTGGCACAGAGAGAAAAAGACACGGGAAGGCACACAAATGAAGACACCTAGAGTAACCTAAGAGAGTGCGAGAAGGTCAGACATACTCAGAGTCAGAGAAAGGACAAGTATTGGGCAATGGAGGAGGCAGGAAGGCAAGGGCCTTGCCAGCTTTGTCAGTGCTGCCCATGCACTCAGGGCTCCCCCAGAGGCTCTTCCGCCTGTGGTTCCCACCATGCTCCCCTCTGCTGCCCAGAGCCCCAGGAGGCGAATCTGTAACCCATCGCTCACATTGCCTCCCACAAACAGCAAACAAACAAAATTCAAACCAGCCCCCTATTTTCAATGAAAATAGGTCATTGTTGCTAAGTTAGCTATAAATGTATTTCATTCTTCCTTAGAGTTTGTGTGTTCTTTGTGAAATTCTTCCCTCTTTTGCTTCACTAAGGTTTAAGAATTTACAACCTGCTTCTCATAGATTTGAGGAGTGTCAAGTCCCATTTCACAAAGTCTATGGACTCCTTTAGTGTGTCACTGTGGTTTAAGGCTCCTTTTACTGCTAAAATGCCTTAAAGCAGTTCACATTTTCAGGACCATAGGTAGAGAAGTTTCTTTCAGGATGTAACCAGTGGACCATCTGCGTTAAAGCAAGGCTCCACCCCTAGCACCACCTGAGTCCAGTAGGGCTAGGAAAGTGGCTAGGGCAGCCAAGGCCACTGAAAAGGAAAGACAGCTATTTCAAACAAATGGAGCCCAAACTCCACTCTCACAGAACCAGGCAAGTGATCCAAGCCCCACTTCCACCACACTGCCATTTGATGCATATATCCTCATAACACCTAGACCATCCTAGAATTCCTACACCAGGGAGAAGTAGAATTAACACCGTTACGTACTGTGTTATTTACCCTGTGAATACTGGTTAACATGGACAGTGCTCTTAGGTGTTTACAAGGTTCATGGGTGGAAATCAGTGCTGCCGTGCAAACCTGTGTCTCTCACTAACCTCCTGGAGCATTAGTGTCCTCCTCTGAAAATGGGGATACTAATACCCCCTCAGAGGAGCACAGTGAGGATGAAATGACATGAGGGCTGTAGGGAACCCATGGAGGACACTAAACATATCACTTCATGCCCTTCTCCTCCCTATAGAGTACTTGAAAGTACATGTCCACTTTCTGATAGATATATACTTAGCTGTGAGTAATACATGAGGTTGACTGAGGCAAACATTCTTAAGAAGATTGCTTTTAAAGAATTACAGCTATTGAATTACCTTGAGTCCACAGACCTAAATGATAATATTCTAACAATTTATATGTATGCATTGCTTACGAAGCATTTCTTTCTGTGACATTCCACTGAACCCTCCCAATGTTATGGGGCAGGTGTTGGCCTCAGGTAACAGAGGAGAAAGGGAAGCTCAAAGAGGAGGGGGCACCTGCCAGCTTGGTCAGGCTTGGAAGATGGAGGAAGCACTGGAATCTAGGCTTCCAGCTTCATAGCCTGCTGTCTCTCCCTCTCACCTGAAGGAGGCTGGGCTGGCCTGAAAAGAATCAGGTTTCAGACAAGTGGGACTCCCAGTAAAAACTAAGCCCATACCCCACAGTGCCACACTCTGGCTGGGCCATTCCAGGTCCTCCAGCAGGCTTGCCTAGTACCCTTTTTAAATCTTGGGACCCAGATATTAACTGAGGGAAAATAAGAATGGGGTCAGGTCTTTACATATCTGACTGAGACATCCCGGCTGTACTGACCAGTCATCACAGCCAATACACAGTTTTTCTCCTTTTGGTACTAGCTTGCCTGGGTGACTGCAATGTAGGTTACTAAATGCAGAATGGTCCAGCAGATTCTTCATTCATAAGAAATATACTCGGTCCTGGAGGTACCAAGATAAAACTGGTATCCATTATTATCTGCAGTATGTGGGTATTGGATCTGAGACTGCCATTTTGAGCATTTTATTTCAGTCAGTGGAATTGAACTTAAATTTCTGTCCCTTGTCCTCATGTAATGGGTCTCGATTACTTGTTAACCTGGCATTGTATATAGTGATCTCAACAGATGGTCCCAGAACTCTTATCTGGGGCCAAGAGAGCTCCAGATGCTGAGATTTAAAAGTTACTGCCACTGCTTGCTACTGGTTTAAGCTGCTAGAGGGATCTTTATGCAAATCTGACCATGTCACCCCGTGCTTTAAACCATCCGTGGGCTCCTCGTGGCGCAGAAGCTTCTTGTTCCCTCGGTGCACCATGCTGCTTCTCACCTCCATGCCTTTCCCTCGCTGTCCACCTGCCCGGAATGCCCTTCTCCTGCTTCTCCACCTGGCTAACTCATCCTTCAAGACTCCGCTCAGGGGACAGCTCCAGGAAGCGTTTCCCGCACCTCCCAAGCTGGGTAAGCTGCTCCCTGTGTGTCTTCATGATGGAACTTGCCACATGTACTGTGTCATCTGCTCATGTGTATGTCCCCCCATTAGACCGTGCTCCTCCAGGGCAAGGGCCAGGTCTCTCTGTTCACCTTTGTAGCCCTAGCTCCTGGCCCAAAGCCTACCATAGAGAGTGTCTTCTAAAGTGCTCGTTGAATGAAAAATGAGTGAGTGAATGAATGATAAGATTCACTATCTGCCTCCACATTCACCATGGTGCCTCCACAAGGCTCTTCTCTGACTAATAACTGTCTCTGCTCCCATGAAAGGGGCAGTTTTGTGAGAGGTCACGGCAACTGTGGAGCAAAGAGCAGTCAATGGCTGGTTTTATACTGGCTGGCCTTTGTTCAGGCCTGCATACCTCTGTACTTTAGATAGCCACTTTTTCTAAACAGTCTTGATTGCATAAAATCATGGGCCCTTGGTTACAGGGTAATCTAAGAGGTTGGCCAATCCCACTCCCTGCTCAGTTCAGGGCTCCTAACTCTAGGGTGACAGGACCCTCCCCATCACCACACATTTCATAGGCATGTCTAATTCCAAGCAAGGATTACAACCAATAGGCCTGGTTCTAAATCCAAGTTCTACTATTTACTAGCTATGTGACCTTAACTGAGTCTCTTAATTTCTTTAAGCCTCCAATAGATAGCAATAATACAAATATCAATCACTCTCTGAATATATTTGGTTCCCAAATTCAGGAAGTAAAAATTTGGCCAGCAAGGGATAACATGTTATTTCAATTTGTTTGTTTCCAGAGTTCAGGATAGCAGGTGGCCAGAGCTCTGATAGCAAGGGATACCTGATTCCCAGGCCTGCAGTGAGGGCCCTGTGGGGAGGCATGCAAAAGTCCTCTGCAAACTGGAATGTGCAACGCCCTTGCCAATAGCTCATGTTATGGGTAGTTTTGCTGACCACAGCTTCCCAGTTAATTACTGCCCTGGTCCCCAGCAGTATGGCAGCTGGAGCTACACAAGGTGAATCCACTCCTTCTGCCACACAATGGCCTGAGATTAAGGCCATCTAGTGTTGGCTCTTGCTGCCTCTTCCTGTCCCCCAGCCCTTCATCTGGCCCCTGCTCTCTAAGCACACCCTATAAATCACCTGGTGCAGATCCATTTCTGCAATTCCACGTTCATTTGGAGTGATCCCCTCTGGACACAGGAAACCAATTTTGATTAATTGCTCAAGATCCAATCCTTTGCTTTAGATGGGGGTTGGGGGAAGACAATGATTGATTTGCAAGTTCCCAGGAGCATAGTGTTAGACAAGAATTGAGCGCTGCCTTAGTCCAACACTTTACATTTTAAAAAGGGTCATTAGCAGAATTATTAGATTCCTGGCAGCCCACTGGGACAATCTACTGTGCCTTTGACTTTGCCTTCTTGGTGCTAAAACAATCGAGAATGCTTTTAAAAATATTTCTCATACAATTGGAAATTTATTTAGTTCTGGTTAGCAGGCCAAATCTAGAAAAGGTATTTAACAATGGCAAAAATAAATAGGTAAATAACCACAAAGAAAACATAACCACCTAGCCACCTACCCACCTAGTGCAACCATTTCCCTGAATTTCAGAAGACCATGTCTGCCTGGAGGGAAGCCGGAGTGGCAGGGAAAGACCTCAACTAGGAACTCACCCCAGATCTTGATTCAACTTTTGTAAAATGCAGAGTTGCCACAGCCTAGGGAGAGGGAATGAACCCTTACTTGGCCTTTACACACTTCCTCTCATTAAATCCTCACAGTAAGGTTAGAGTCTGCAGGTGTCACTCCCATTTACAGATAAAGAAATCAGACCTCGATGATTAAGGAACAAAGTCACACAACTTGTAAGTGGTGAGCCAGGATGTGAACCTAGGTTTGGGTGACCCTAAAACCAATTCCTTGTCCAGGACTTGGGACTATCTGTAGGATTCCCATCGTAAAGATGTGCATCCCCCTGAAACAGCAGCCTCCTCCTCTGTCCCTCGCTTGCTCTGAAACGTTCGATGACTCTCCATCCTCTAGTCTATGGAAAATGAGTCACAAGAAGGTCACAGATGCTGTTGATCTACACAGTTCTTTCCTTCCACCCCTGACCCAGAATTAAGTCTTGTGGAGGCAGCATTTCTCCTAACTGTGGTCCTAGCCGGTGTTTCCGTGTGATGAGCCACATCTGGCGGACTCAGTGTGACCCTGGGCTGGTAGACTGATTGGCAGCTGCACAAGTAGGGCTTCCAGGTGTGAATGTGGATGGGCACTCTTAGGCAGGACGCCTCTGCTTTCTGGGGCTAAGGTCTTCTTTTTCAGGGTTGGCTGAATGCTAGGAAGTAAACATGGCGGGTAGGGGGCGCTGTGCAGTGGGAGTAGCCAGCCAGGTTGTTGGGGGCCTGGGCTCAGAGGGGCAACTCTCTAAGGAGATGCAGTTGGGAGCTCTGAGCTGGGACCTGCAGAAGTCATTGGCTCCAGCCAGAGCCAGTCAGAGTCATCTCAAGCCGAACCCAGTCCAGACATCTGCAGACAAATTTGGAATCTCTGTATCTGTATATCCCACCAGGAGGGATATTATAGAGGGGAAAGAGCTCCTCCATTAAGGTCCTGACTTTGCCCGAACTCACTACGTGACTTTGGGCAACTTACTTCCGCTTTCTGCACCACGTTTTCGCTTCTGGAAGGCGAGGTGAGGACTTTCTGTCTGCCTGGCTGACACCATTGTTGTGAGATTCAAATGCCTTGTATGTAAAGTTATCTCAGAAACCTTAAAGAGATGTTATCATTTGGAGGGACAAAAAAGGTGCTGAGTTAAAAATAGGAAAACATTTTTATGTTATGTAAATGCGGTTGTTAGAATTTGATTTTGCATGAGCTATTTTAAAACTCCTCATTGAGAAGGCAGGCCTCCTACTATGTGCCAGCTCTATGCTAGTGATCCCTATGGCCTGGTACACAGTAGGCATTTAGTAAATGTTTGTGGAAGTCGGAAGGAGGCAAGAGGCAGGGAAGAGAGAGGAGAGGAGGGGAGGGAGAGAGGGAAAGAGAGATGAAGCAGGCATGGTCCCTGGCCTGAAAATGCCCAGTCTAGAGAGGCAGATACAAAACTAATGAAGCTGATCTGACAGGGGCTGCTGCCGAGGTGGGGGTGGGGGTAGGGGTGAATAAAGACTTGGTTCTCAGAGCCCTCACATCTCAACTGCCCTCCTTATAACATGTCTCAGTTGGCTCTGTCCCTTGGACAGAGTGAATAAAGAGAAGTGAATAAAGAGAAGAACCTGGAACTGATTCCTCAGTCATGGAGGAGGGGTTTGGACGGCGAGGGATGGTGTTTGGGCAGCCTGCACTGATAAAGCTGGAGCTGCTTGGGCTGATCATTGGAGGTGTAGACTCCAGGGCAGAGGAGGTGTGGCCTGTGTGGAGACCACACCTACAATATGGCTTTCAGTTCTGGAGTTGCACTTTCCAAGGGACAGAGCCAACTGAGACAGCCTTAGTGGCCACTGGTTAGACCAAGTCTGAACTGTTGTGGGGCATATGTTACTTGGAGAAGCCAGGGATACAGACCCAATTGCTGCCCCATTCAAATACCTGAAAGGCTGTCCTGGGGCAGCCAGCAGGGCATTCATTAAAAGGGTGGCTCCAGAGTGCAAAACAGGGATCAGTGCAGAGATAGGAAGGAGTGGAGCTGACTGTAATGCAGACTTCTGCTCAGGTCTAACCAGTGGCCACTAAGGAGGAGGCTGCCTCACCAGGCATGTGCAGCGCCCCCCAGGCAGTGCGAGCAGCAACTGGGCAGCCACCTGCCAGGGAGACTGCAGCAGCGGCTCAGGAGACCCGTGGCCCAGCAGTCTGTCCTTCCAGCCCTGGGCACCTTTGATTTGGCTTGTGGAGTTGTGCTTTTATGGAATAGAGAGGGAAGACTTCTCCAACAGAGTGACAGCTTGGCCCCTAATAAGACCTTTGAGCCTCTCTGGTTTGACGAGATACAGGCTGATAAAGTTTAGGGCCCAGCTTGGAGGTGGTGCCTGTACCCGGGTGGTGGTGTCATGTTTGTGGTGTGTGTTGACAGGTCTGTCTCCTGCCTCACTCTAGGAGCTCCTTCCCCCAAGTCAGGGGTTGGCTCTCATTCACTTCTGTGTCCCCAGTGAGGGCCTGACACAGAGCAGGGTCTCAGTAGATTTGTTCAGTGAATGGATAAAAGAGAAAAAATTAAAAGTGAATAAAGAGAAGACGCTACACCAGCCATGTGTTTTTCCCACAAATATCTGCCAGGTACTACAATGAGCCAGACCCTGTGCTAGATACTCGTGACGCAAAGACGAAGAAAACACAGTCCCACGGGCTAGCAGGAGAGGCAAATAATTACCAAGCAACAGGATAATTACTAAAAGAGGAGCTCCCACAGCGTCCTGTTGAGGAGAGAGGCGGAGCGAGAGTTGTTTTGAGAACTCCTGTCTCCTGCAGATTCTTCATAAGAATAATGAGCCTTTCAAAGATAGTTTCCGTGGCAATCCCCCTTGGCGGCTGTGTTTCCATCACGTGTTAGGAGCTTTGTTTGTGTCTAAGAATTATGAGCACGTGTATGGGGCCCATGGAGGCAGGCAGCAAGGGAACAGAGCCCTGGAATCACCCTGTCTCTGTCCATGTCCTGCCAGGGGCCCTGGGGTGCCGTTGGCCTGGGCCTCGCTGTTCCCCTCCTGCCCATCTTTTCTCCAAGTGAGTTTGCTCCATCTCTTCCACCTGCCGCTGAGATGTTGAGAGGCCCATGTTTTAGTCCTGGACCTGGAGAGTCACTTGCCCATTCTGGGCCAAGTTTCCATCTGTGGAGCAACACAATTGGACCAGATCGCCAAGTCGCCCTTTGGAATTGACATTTGCTAAACGTCACCTGTATTCCAGGGGCCATGTCATGAGCATTCACATAACCTAATCCTCCCTAGAAGGTGGACCTGCTAATCCTCCTTTTATAGATTAGGAAACTGAGGACTGGAGATGTGTGCCCCTGATGCCATCCTATGGCTAGGAAGGGGTTGAATTCACATTCAAACCCAGGTCTTCTGGCCTCAAGCCCAGTCAATGCACTGTCTCTTTAGCAGGTTGCTTTTTACATCATGAGAAATAATATATGTTAAAACGTCTGACACCAAGCCTGGCCCATAGTTATTGCTCAGTTTCTTTCTTCCTCAAGGCTTTTCCACAATGCCCCACACTCCCACACTTCCCCGGGAAGGCAGGGGATTCAAGGACAGAGTCCATAGGCTCCCTCCTTTCTGAATGGAGCCCTATGCCGGGAGCATTGCCGCAGCTGTTGGCTGCTTTGATGGTGCAACAGGAGACAATCTGGGAAGAAAAAACCACGTGGATGGACTATAGGACTGGAATTGTGTGCAAGGGCAGGAATCAGTGGGAGGGAGTGAAGTCCTTTCTCCATCCAGTGGAGGGCAGGGCTCAGTAATCCTGCTTCTAGACTCTGGAAAGTGTGGATCCAATGTCAGTGTGTGTGCACTCAGGAGGCATTGCCTGTCTCCATGGAAACAGGAAGAAGGGCAGACAATGAAGTGTCTAAGACAAGATGTCTCATATAACCTTGGAACATTAGTTTTGCAAATAGGACAGAGCCTGGCACAGAACAGTCTCTTTATTCATTCACTCAAGTGTTAAGTCAGAACCCACCTGGGCTCCGGTATTGTTCATTTAAGGTACAGAGGATACAATGATGTGCAAAACTGACATGGTCCCCGCCCTCTGGACACTTCAGTCTAGTGGGAGAAATATTAATCCAAAAGAATACAAGGAATTCACTGAGATAAGAGAGGAAAACAAGTGCCAGGGACTAGGAGAGCCTGTAGCAGGGGGCTGGCCATGACTGTGGGGTCAGGGAAGGCTTCCCAGGGCAGTGCTTCAGTGAGCTGAGAGAGGACAGCTGAGTAGACACTAGCCAGGTGAAGAGGGAACAAGAGAATATTCCAGGAGGAGACAACTGCATGTGCAAGAGCTGTAAAATGGGAAGGAGCAGGGCTTGTTGAAGGAACAGAATGCTGGGCACAGAGAACCAGGAAAGGCAGGAAGGAGAGGGGTGAAGGGGTAAGGAAGCAGGTAGATTGGCCAGCTAGGTGGGGCTGTGTAACAGATTTTCTTCTTTATTCTTGGTACAAGGAGGAGGTATTGAAGGGTTGTGAGCAAGGAAGGGACAAGATAGGGTTTGCTCTCTTAAAAGATCATTCTGATTTCTGTATGAAGAATGGATTGGAGGAGAGCAAGAATAGATGGAACAGGGGACAGCAGTCAGGAGGCTGTGACAGTGGTCCAGGGAGATGATGGCATAGCAGGTAGTAGGGGAAGGGAAGGAGGGAAAGAAGCGGGAATATTCAAGAGATAAATGTTAGGAGCTGAAATCAATGGGAACTAATGGATGGGGTGAGGGTTTTGAGGGAGAGGGAGGTATCAAGGATGAATCTGAGTTTCTGGCAGGGGCTAGGGAATAGGGGATGAACCAGCTTTCAGCAACAATAACTTTTAAAACTTTCCATTTTGCCTTCTTTGTTTCAGATACTGTGCTGAGCATTGGGGCTGCAGGCAAGGAGGTTGGCCCCTGCCTTCAGGGAGCTCACTGTCTAGCAAGGGAGCCTGGCCTGCAGTGGGGATATGTGAGAAAGTAGAGGGAGAGACTGTGAGATGGTGCTGCAGCAGGGATGCAAATGAAACTAATCTGGAGAGACACAGGCAGGAAGACCTGGGAGGAGGTGGGAGCTGAGCCGAGCCTTCAAGGACAGGCAGGGCCCTGACAAAGAAAAGTGGGTGAAGCAGAAACAAAGACACAGCCCTTGCTGGCAGTGTGCAAAACAGCATGAGAGGATGATGCAGGGAAAGTGGGGTTCCCCCAGGACTGCTGTGAGGGTTGAATGACATAAGGTAACAGACGCATGAGCATTTTAGTAAACTGCTATCACAGTTATTACAGAAGTGGACTGATTTGTGCACTATCCAAGCACTCCGAAAATATCAAGAATTATTATTCCAGATGCCCACCTAGCAAAGTCTTCTGTTGTAGTAATCCCTGACATTTATATCATTATCCCCACTTGACAGGTGAGGAAACTGAGGTCTATTGTGGTTAAGCAATTGCCCAAGACCTTTCAGGCAATAAGCAGCACAGAAGCCAAGGTCAGCCCAGCAGGTCGTTGTACTTTCTGAGAGGTTAGTGCTTTCAGGGTGCACAGGCTGGGAGAAGGCACCTGTGGCATATGCTATCTTGAGAATATGTGCTGCTGACCAAGGGCACAAGATTTGGTTGTGCAGGTTGGGCCATGCCCAAGGACAGCTGGCCTGTGGCCTGAGTGGGCTGAATGCAGCCTGCTTCTGCTCTCCAAGCCATGAACCAGCTTCCACCCTGAGGGGATGGCTTTGCCTCATTCATACCAGCCTCACTGGAGGAGGTGAGGCACTGTACAGATGGGAGTCTGGCAGGCAACTGGAACCACATGAGGACCAGTCAGTGTCAGTGAGGATTTCATGGCGCCCTTGAGTGCAGTTTCATGCATAGAAAAACTGCCCAGGCAGCTTGGATTTTAAAAATAAATGCTTAATAAAAAGTAACAAAAATCAAAAACTTAGTAAAATGTAACAATCTCTTTTAAGGAGGATGTTATAGTTTACTTCAATTGCCCTAAATATAAATTAAATTATAAATAATTTTAAATAAATTAAGATAAAAATATGGTGACCATTGGCTTGTCATAAAAGTTCCATCATTGTTTAAAAATGTGTAAAACTGTCATATCTTTCAGCTTTAAATTATACATCTAATTTAATTATTCCATTAAACATTTTATATTGGGATTACAAAACTAATCTGTTAGACATTCTAATATACTAAATTATCTTAAATATTACAAATACCTTTGAAGTAAATCTATGCATATTTTTCCTAAACTTTCTTCTTTTTTTTTTTTTTTTTCCTGGAGCCGGTGTCTTACTGTGTCACCCAGGTTAGAGTGCAGTGGTATAATCTCACCTCACTTCCACCTCCACCTCCTGGGCTCAAACGATTCTCCCACCTCAACCTCCTGAGTAGCTGGGACTACAGGCACCCGCCACCACACCCAGCTAATTTTTGTATTTTTACAAAATACAAAAAATGTAGAGATGGGGTTTCACCATGTTACCCAGGCTGATCTCGAACTCCTGACCTCAAGTGATCGCCCGCCTCGGCCTCCCAAAGTGCTGGGATTACAGGGTTTTTTAAAAACTTAATGCAAAAAAAGTAATATTGGGGACTTGATTTAATTCATCATTTTTAATCTTAATTATAACCTTCCCATGATTAAAGATACCTACTAAAGAAAAAAGTTTTCTAACCTAAGCAATATGGGGTTATGTATCCATGCAAAGTTGAGGTTAGCTCACAGTTGGCTCATTAAACAGAAGAGCCCATTTAAACAGAAATTTGGTACATGGCTCAGGAGCCAATGCTGTAAATATCCAGGGAAACGTACTTCCTGGCCCAGGCTGCAGGGCTGGCCTTCTTTGTGACCTCCATGCCAGTAGGAGACTCCAGGCCCATGGCCTACCCTTGGGATAGGTTCTGCAGCCCAAGCCCCTGAGATGGAGTTAAGCTCCCTTTTTTTCTTTTGTCCCTTCTCAGTTTCCTCACCCTGTTGGGAGGACACCACCCAGGTCGCTTCACAATCTAAGAGAATACCCCTAATCAATTTCCTGCTTGGCTCTATTCTGAATTCGGTTTTTTTTTCCTCTCTGACCAGCCACCAGTGACTGGAGGTATTTTAATGCTACTTTTGGATTCCACATGCTTCTCACGGCCTTGCCTGGCTCTCTTCTCAAACACTAAGGTCCTACTGATAGCAGCCAGCTGTGTCCATCTGGCCAGAGCAACTGCGTTCCATGTCGTACTGAGCCAGAGAGCCGCCCTGGCCCCTTCCACTGTGATGCTCAGGGACAGCAAGGGGAACTGGATGGAGAGGTTGCCTGTGCCGCGTGGACTCTGCTGAGAAATACCAGTCCCTGGGTGACTCAGGATGCTAAATACAGTAAAAAGCTTCTGCATCAGGACAACACAGAAGAATAAAAGTAGTCCAAATACACATAATTTTACTTCCAAGTAAATAGAAAAACAACCATAATACTACCTACTAATACTATAGTACAAGGTGCTCTAGGTACTGACCTCTAATCATTATAGATTTCTGAGTAAATATCATTATACCCAATAAATAGGGTAATAGTAATAGCTACCTTGCATTGAGCACCTACTATGTGCCAGGCGTGCTAAGGGAAAGAGCACAGGCTCCAGGAGTGGAAGGACCCAGGTGCTAGTCCATGGGGGTCCCCCCACTTTCCCCATCACTTGTCTTCTCACGACCTCATTTTCTTCTTCAGACAAGTAAGGGTAAAAAAAAATCCTTCCTGTGTGCTTCACAGGGCTGCTCTGTTGCTGAAATGAGCTATAAAAGGGAGTCATTTGGAAAGCTGGATGTGTTGTAGGCGTGCAAGGGCCTGTGATGCTTGCTGAGCAATGCCACTCTCGAGTGGCAACTTCCAACGTGGCCTGCAAGGAAGGAGTGTGCACTCTAAACCAGAGGGCTCCAGGCTGGCCAGGTCTAAGTGTGGCAACCATTGTCTTTGAGAGTTAGTGTTGTCACACGCTCTCCACAGTGTGGGTGGGCCAGAGGACGAGGCAGATGGCCACAGTGAGGCAGAGGGAACAGTGCCTGAGGATCCTGATGAAAGACTGGGACTTTTGGCTGCAGGGAAATAAGCCCAGGAGCCTTGGAGTTGGTGAAGGCAAGGGTCTCAGGAGAGCAGAGAGAGTCAGAAATGGGAATGGAGTGAGGGGATCAGGGCCTCATCCCTACCTGAATGCGGAGTCCCAGTGAGTCACCTACCAAAGGTTGGGGGTAGTGGGAATGGTGCAGGCAATCACAGGGTGCACTGTCTATGGAGAATTTAAAGCAATAAAGCTAAAAGCTGCCTGTAGTCCAGCTATTCAGGAGGCTGAGGTGGGAGGATCATTTGAGGTCAGGAGCTGGAGAACAGCCTAGGTGACATAGTGAGCCCATCTCTACAAAAACAAATAACAAAAAAACTAAGCTGTCCTGCTTTTTATTATCACCATATGCTGCTCATTCTATACAATGTCAGTGATAAAATACTTTTCCCCTTACAGGAGAGGGGGAGAGAGGCATTCCCACTCCCACTGCTTCCTTTCCTAGTATGCCATGGACCCCTTGCCCCTTCCTGCAGCCAGTGGTTAACAAGGGGGCAGGGAGTCAGGGAGGGAAAAGAACTTGGAAGGCCCTGAGAACAAGGAAAGAGCACCCTGCCCTGTGGGGGCATCTGGTGGGCAGCTAAGATGGGGCTCCCAGGATGGGCCCAATAATCCCAGAAGAAAAAGTAGGAATCTGGATGGAGTGTGGGGTGGACGGGCTGCTGGGATGCCTACTGGATGACTCCGAGTCCAGCTATAGTACTGCCATTGTCACCAGGGTGCTACCCCCTGTGCCACGTGCAGGTTATAATCAATTGGCAAGCACATTGAATGACTGATCCCTGAGCCTTCCCCTCACCCCCCTCTCTCACCCCCACCCACATTCTGTACTGAGAACACAGAAATCAGATTCTCCTGGCTCTCCAGCAAGAGCTGCCTGGCCCAGGCTCCACTAGGCCAAGACTTATTAGGCAATCTGTACTCTGCCCTGTCCCTGCCTGAGCTCTACTCTCACAGTGATCACCTCTCTCTCCTTTGCAGGAGCCTGGCTCAGCCCATCAGTGATTCAAGTAAGAATCGAGGTCCTGTAGCCACAGAGCCAGACAAGGATCAAGGTTCTGTGGTCCCAGGCCTTCTGAAAGGTCAAGGTCCTATGGTCCAAGAGCCTCTGAAGAAGCAAGGTTCTGTGGTCCCAGGGCCTCCAAAGGATCTAGGTCCCATGATCCTGTTACCAGTCAAGGATAAAGATCACGTGGTCCCTGAGCCTTTAAAGAATGAAAGCCCTGTTACCTCAGCACCAGTCAAGGACCAAGGTCCCTCGGTCCCAGTTCCTCCAAAGAATGAAAGTCCTATGATTCCAGCAAGAGCTAAGGATCAAGGTTCTGTGGTACCAGAGTCTCCAAAGGATCAAGGTCCTAGGATTCCTGAGCCTGTGAAGAATCAAGTTCCTATGGTCCCAGCACCTGTCAAGGATGAAGGTCCCATGGTCTCAGCACCTGTCAAGGATCAAGGTCCCATGGTCCCAGCACCTGTCAAGGATCAAGGTCCCATGGTCTCAGCACCTGTCAAGGATCAAGGTCCCATAGTCCCAGAGCATCCGAAGGATGAAAGTGCCATGGCCACAGCACCCATAAAGAATCAAGGTTCCATGGTCTCTGAGCCTGTAAAGAATCAAGGTTTAGTGATCTCAGGGCCAGTTAAGGATCAAGATGTTGTAGTCCCAGAGCATCCAAAGGTTCACGATTCTGCAGTTGTGGCACCTGTAAAGAATCAAGGTCCTGTAGCCCCTGAGTCTGTGAAGAATCAAGACCCCATTCTCCCAGTACTAGTGAAGGATCAAGGCCCCATGGTCCTGCAGCCTCCAAAGAATCAAAGTCCTATAGTCCCTGAACCTCTGAAGAATAAAGTTCCTATAATCCCAGTGCCTCTGAAGGATCAAGATTCTCTGGTGCCAGCACCAGCAAAGGACCAAGGTCCTGCAGTCCCTGAACCTCTGAAGACTCAAGGTCCCAGGGACCCTCAGCTACCTACTGTCTCACCTCTACCCCGAGTCATGATCCCAACTGCCCCCCATACGGAATACATTGAGAGCTCCCCTTGACGCTCACCGCTTGACACACCAATGAAGGAGCTGACAGTGAGAGTGCTCCCCTCCCAGGGGCACTGAAGACACATATTTAATCTGCATGAAACATGTACAGTAGCCTTGCTGGAATCTAATAAAAATGGTCCCTCTGACTCAGCAGTTTCTGTCTGTCTCTGTTGGGCAGGGGTGCATATGTGTGTATAGGTGAGCCTGTCAGGCTCTGCATTCACCCATCTGAACCAGAGGGGACTGAGAAGCACCAGTTCCTGTGAGTTGTCAGCATGAGACGGGAGTGGGCAGGCGATGCTAGGTTGAAACAGGACCCCATCACAGAGGTGGGCAGAATAAGGCAAGGGTCAGATGCCATGACAGCCTCATAAGTGGTGCCAAATCCCAGCAGGCTGAGCCCTGGGTGGCTGAGTTGAAGCCAGCAGATGAAACAGGAGCAAGGACCCACCTGGCACACAGGAATTCTGGATGACAGTTGTTTGCCAAGAGCTCAGCCTTAAAGCTCATCCAGGAGTCAAACTTCTTGAGGAAACCAGGCCTCTGATCATAAGTTTCAGGACACGGTAGAACCTAACACCTGTTAATCCTCATTCAATATTCATGACAGCTCAACCGAGAGCTTCTAAAAAATATACCTAGAGCCAGGAACAGTGGCTCATGCCTATAATCCCAGCATTTCAGGAGGCCAAGTTGGGTGGATCATCTGAGGTCAGGAGTTCGAGACTAGCCTGGCCAACATGGTAAAACCCTGTCTCTACTAAAAATAGAAAAATTAGCCAGGTGTAGTGGCGGGCCCCTGTAATCCCAGCTACTCAGGAGGCTGAGGCAGGAGAATCACTTGAACCTGGGAGGCAGAGGTTGCAGTGAGCCGAGATTGTGCCACTACACTCTAGCCTGGGCAACAGAGCGAGATTCTGTCTCAAAAAAAAAAAAAGTGTGTGTGTGTGTGTGTGTATCTGAAGTCCCCATTCATTTCTCCATGCAGCAAGCTTGTCCTTAGCATGCACTTTGTGCCAGACTGTGCTGAGCACTGGGGTCACTATGGGAAAGAATATTATGACAATAAAACATGGTATGGGATGAGGCCCTAGGACAAGTCAAGGCCTGGCTTTAAGAGGCCAGTGAAGGGAGAACACCTGGCGAGGGCGGCCAGGAAGGCTTTCCAGAGAAAGTGGCTATGGAGTTCTGATGGAGTCTAGGCAGTCCAGACAGGGTAGACAGGGCGGCATGGGTGTGGCTGAGAACTGGGTAACGCTCCCTCTGGAAGTCCCTGAATAAAAGGAATCTGGTTTGCATGAGGACTTGACCAAGGGTATGGCAGGTCTCTGGGGTGGAAAACTAGGACGAGGCAGGGGTGATCCATTTTCTGAATTCCAGGAAATCAGGGAGGGAGTGGGGTCGAGTCCTGTAGGCTGTAAGTGTGGTGCTGGCAGGCCGAGGAACAGCCACAGCCAGGCTGTGGGGAGGAAGGCTGGGAGCTGCCAGCGGGCCTGGGGCTCAGCCTCAGTCAGAGGTGGGTCCTGCCGGGATGCCACTGGCATGGGCCCCAAAGGCTGTACTACAGCCTCCCTTTCAAAGTCCAGAGCCCCTAAGGAGCTAGGATGGAGGCTTCACCAGTTGCCCCCACCAAAGCTGGCTCCCAAGGAATACTGCTACTCCTTTCAAAGGAGCTCAGCTCAGTTCTTACAGGAAAATCATCAGAGTAAGTACAGTACGGAGGACACCGAAATCGTCTAGTTTTCTAAGCAAGCCTTCCCCATCCAACTGGCCCCAAGCCTGCCTCCTCACGCGTTCCCAACAGCACTAGGGTTTTCTCTACACACACACAAACACACACACACACAGAGGTTTCTTCACAGTGAGGCTGGCTTTTTTGGCCCAACACAAAAGTAGCCCTCAGAGCTTGCTGCCATATGAGCTCCAATAGTCAGGGACCTGAAGATAAGACAAGGCCACATTGAGGCTAAAGAATTGCGTGTGAGGCCGGGCGCGGTGGCTCAAGCCTGTAATCCCAGCACTTTGGGAGGCCGAGACGGGCGGATCACGAGGTCAGGAGATCGAGACCATCCTGGCTAACACCGTGAAACCCCGTCTCTACTAAAAAATACAAAAAACTAGCCGGGCGAGGTGGCGGGCGCCTGTAGTCCCAGCTACTCGGGAGGCTGAGGCAGGAGAATGGCGTAAACCTGGGAGGCGGAGCTTGCAGTGAGCTGAGATCCGGCCACTGCACTCCAACCTGGGCGACAGAGCCAGACTCCGTCTCAAAAAAAAAAAAAAAAAAAAAAGAATTGCGTGTGAAGGCCGGGCTCGATGGCTCACAGCTGTAATCCCAGCACTTTAGGAGGCCGAGGCGGGTGGATTATTTGAGGTCAGGAGTT
Source organism: Macaca mulatta (assembly GCF_049350105.2). Taxonomy (NCBI): domain Eukaryota; kingdom Metazoa; phylum Chordata; class Mammalia; order Primates; family Cercopithecidae; genus Macaca; species Macaca mulatta. Next base: position 76,000,104 of record NC_133419.1, on the reverse strand, counting down.
CAAGACCAGCCTGTCCAACATGGTGAAACCCCCTCTCTACTAAATATACAAAAATTAGCTGGGTGTAGTGGCAGGCACCTGTAATCCCAGGTACTTGGGAGGCTAAGACACGAGAATCGCTTGAACCTGGGAGGCAGAGATTGCAGTGAGCCGAAATCTAGCCACTGCACTCCAGCCTGGGCAATAGAGACTCAGTCTCAAAAAACAAACAAACAAACAAACTTTGCGTGTGGACACCCTCCTCCTCCTCCCACTCCTTCCTCTGACCCACACACCAGGTCCCATGACACACACGTTTCCACAGGCCAGGCGGACGTGGTGCCACCTCTGAGAAGCAAAACAAGGTTTCCCTGAGGGCCTCCGAGACACCCGGGGGCAGATGTCCAGGCCACTGGCTACCAGGGCTTGACCTCTGAAGAGACGTCTGGAAACAGGGCCTGGGAGTCAGCTGCCCCGGGGCTGGGGGGAGGATGGTCACAAGTCCCACATGAAGGACACCGCTTCCTCGGAGAGTATCAGAATGGAAAGAGATGCGGGTCCAGTTCCAAGAGGGGCTGGCCCATAGCTGTAAGGAGGAACCAGGGGCCTGTGGTGCCCGGAGTGATTCAATCAGGAGACAGTGAGGCCGGGTCGAAAGCTGGGAGGGCCGGCGCAGATGAGGACTGCGGGGTGGCCGCTAGATCTGGCAGCTTCTGCTATAAGCCCAGAGTCAGCCCCTCAACATCTTCATTTGCAAGCCGGTCCCGACTTAGAGCAGCGCCTCTGAGCTGCAGGCATTCCCAGCTAAGTCCAGTCCAGCTCTCCACTACCGAGAAAGAAGGCCCAGTGGGGGAGGGGCTCTGGGTCCCCATCCTGGGCTGGGGCAGCGAGGGCGGGGGCGCACCCGACTCCCCTGGACCTTCTTACAAGCAGGATTCACTCGAGGCCTAGCTCCTCCCTGCGGCAGGCACCTCCCCGTTTCCCGCGGCGTCCCCGTCCCCACCTCCTCCCGCCTCTCCTTCCTCCTCCCCGCTGCAGGGCCTCACAAAGCAGAGGCTACCGCAACCCCCGCAGTCCGCGGGCTCCGGCGCCCCTACTGCAGCAGCCCGGGGAGGGGAGAGGACAGCCCCGCGGCAGCGCAGAAAAGGCGCCCCTACGCCGCGAGGGGCTGGGAGTTGGGGGTGGTCTCTGGAATGGGAGTTTCCCCGCCCGGCCCAGGGGCAAAGGCGACCTGCTGAAACCGGATGGGCCGGCGGCGGAACTCCTACCCGAGAGTCCCACCCCGAAGATGCCCAGGCTCGGGAGGGCGTCTCCGCCCACAGAGCCCCGCCACCCGGGCTCTCGGCTTGGAAACAGCAGCCCCCTAGCCCCGCGCACTCGCACAGCCCCCAGCCTGCAGGCTCGTCTCCGGCCCCGCCCCGGACTCTGGGTTCCGCCGCCCGTGCAGCCTGGCCCCGCGAGATCTCGGGACGCGGGATCTGGCCGGTGAGAAGCACAGTGCCCTGGCGAGGGTGGGCGAAAGAGGCCCCAGGATCTGTGCTCCGCCTACCCGCCTAGGGCCGCTAGAGGGCCTGGCTGGGAGACCCTTTCCGGGAGCTGGGCTGAGGCCTCGCTGGAACCCCCGGTGGCTGGTCTGGGCAATGGCCGCGATGTTACTCCTCACACAATGGACCCCACCAGTGATACCTGCCGACGCCCCGCACGGCCTGGGCACCTTGTGCCATATTGGGGGAGCGGGGAGACGGTCTTTGTGGACAAGGGACAGGAGCCAGGTCGGACTGGAGCGACACTTTCGGGAGTCTGTGCCGCTGGGTGGATGGATGGCCTAGAGGAAGTGGGTGGGAATGTACTCGGGTTGACCCAGTTCTCAGCCAGAAGCCGGGAAATCCTTTTTAGTACCAGTCTCTGACCCTCTGCTTCCAATCTATCGCTAAGACCTGCCTGGTCTTCCTGCTAAATAGCAAATTTGCCCACTTTTCACTATCGCTATGGCTACCCCCTCTTCCTTCACACATCTCACAATTTGTAATTCAGTCTATGCATCACAGGATGGCACTCAGGTGTAAGAAATGCCGCGTCTTTATTTTGGCAAATCTCATTAAATACACTGGGAGCCCCCTCCTCTCGTTGCCAGGGTTGACAGGAAATCTGGTATTAGTCATTTTCCTGGAGCCTTATCCTGTCTTTGGGGCTTATCACAATTCCAGGAGGCTCAGGCCATCCTGAGAAGAATCACTATGGCTTTCCTGAGCCCAAGCCAGCAGGGGCAGGCAGCCCCGCTCCCTCTCCCTCTCCCTAGGGCTTGGCTTGGGGGCTCCCAAAGCCTGCCCAGGTTGTGGTATTTCTGCCCAGTTTGCCCAGGCATTCCTATAGCCTCCACATCTGAGCCCATCATCCCTCAGAGGCCCTGCAACGCAGCCCGCAGGCGCCTGGCCCTTTCTGCACACTTTCATTCCCGGAGGCAAGCCACTCCATCCGTCATCCATCAAAGCACCTGCACTTTCATTCGCTCTTCACCTTGGTCCATCAGTTCAACATCCTCTGCTGGGTGTGGTGGTGCATGCCTGTAGGCTTGATGAAGGCTGCCGTGAGCTCTGATCATTCTACTGTGCTCAAGAGCCCATCTCTTGAAGCGTGGGGAAGGGGGGAAAACCCTCTACGGGATTGATTCTGGTTCTGGGTGGGCCAGGGCTCCACTATTTTACATTCCTACCCACAGTGTAGGAGGGTTCCAATTTCTCCACATCCTCACCAACACTTGTGTCCATCTTTTTCATGTAGCAGTAATTTCTTTGGCTTGTTCCAGAATCTTACATTTTTTTTCTTACACACAAATTAGTATCTAATAAATATGAGTAGACCTTTATTGTTGTGTGGATTAATGGGAATCCAGGAAATAGCTTGTTTTGGCAGGAGGATGGACTCAATTTGATGTCCAGGAGACTTCTGGACATGGCGGTCTGAGCCTGGGAAAGGGGTCTGAGCTGAAGGCGGAGATGCAGACCTCATTGAAATGTGAGCCTCACCAACCCACAGAAGGTAAAAAGGCCATGAGAGAGGGTGAGTTTACCTAGCAAGAGTGTAGAAAGTGAGAGACGGATGGGGTCAGGACAGAGTGCTGGGAAACACCCACATTCAGGGGACAGGCAGAGGAAGGAGCCCCCAAGTGGAGGCTGTCCTAAAGAAGCAGAGGAGTCAGAGGAAAACTAGAAAGGAATGTCACCTTGGGAAAGACATCAAGGATGAAGAGTCAACAGGGTTAGAGACCATAACGGCTTCCCTACAATACAGATTTAGAATCTGTTGAACGAAATGGGCAAAATGTCGTCACATATTGAAGTTTTGTGATGGGTACTATTATTTATTTATTTTGAGATGGAGTCTTACTCTGTCAGCCAGGCTGGAGTGTAGTAGTGAGAGCTCTGTTCCCTGCAACCTCCACTTCCTGGGTTCAAGCAATTCTCCTGTCTCAGCCTCCCGAGTAGCTGGGACTACAGGCACACACTACCATGCCCAGCTAACTTTTGTATTTTTAGTAGAGACAGAGTTTCACCATGTTGGTCAGGCTGGTCTCGAACTCCTGACCTCATGATCCACCCACCTCAGCCTCCCAAAGTGCTGGGATTACAGGCAGAAGCCACCGTGCCCAGCTATGGGTACTATCATTTAATTGTCATGTATGTTGGAATTTTTTTCATAGGCATGAAATTAGTTGGTTTTTTTGTTTGTTTGTTTGTTTTTTGAGATGGAGTCTCACTCTGTTGCCAGGCTGGAGTGCAGTGGCATTATCTCGGCTCACTGCAATCTCCGCCTCCCAGGTTCAAGGGATTCTCCTGTCTCAGCCTCCCAAGTAGCTGGGACTACAGGTGCACACCACCATGCCCAGCTAAGTTTTTGTATTTTTAGTAGAGACGGGGTTTCACCATGTTGGCCAGGATGGTCTCAATCTCTTGACCTCATGATCTGCCTGCCTCAGCCTCCCAAAGTGCTGGGATTACAGGCATGAGCCACTGTGTCCGGCCGAAATTAGTTTTTTTAAAGTAGCAATAAAGAGATCACTGACCTTGGCAATTGCAGACTCTCTGGAGTAGAAGAAACAGAAGCCCGATTTCAGTGAAGGGGGATAAGAAAGGAGAGAAGTCAAGTGTGTTTTCATACCTGATGCATAATTTACTGACATCTCATTTAGCAATGACTGAGCACATATAACCCAAGTATCCCTGAGAAAACACAGTGTGTGTAACAGTCATTAATTACTTTCACAATACCTTGGTGCCTCCCACATTGAGACCACTGTCAGCTAAGCCCAGCCAGCAGTGAGCAGTCCTTCCCCAAAAGGAGGAAAACTGCTTGCTAAGGAGCAGCAGGCTTCACTCCTAAATTGTAGATACTCCATTGTGATTCTTCTGTCAGAGTCTGCCATGGGTTCAAATACCATCCCATCTGCTGCAGACACTTGAGCCACCTTGGGATTGGCTGGGCTATCAGGGCCATGTGGCAGAGTTGCTTGCCTTTCATTCTGGACCACCTGGAAATTTTCCTTTTCTCTGGGCCCCACTCCAACCCTGCAGCCTTATAGTTTACTCAGTAAGCTTATAAGGATCAGAAAAACACACCAATATATGTTGCCTCTAAAATACACAGAAGCCGAAGAAGTGTACTTATTAACAGTAAGAGGCAGAAAGCCCAGCAAGTTGTCTTTCACTTTGCAGCGTCTTTCCTGGCATGATCCAGATCACTGAACACCCAGGAACTTCACGTAGGTGGCAGGCCCCTATGTTCTCACGAGATTTACTTCCATTCTCAGGCACACTTGTATCTTATTGATGCATCTGAAGTACCCACTGCTTCTCCTTCTCCCAATCCTAGCAACGTAGTATAATCAATGTAGTGGACAAATATAATGGCCTGTGATATGGGAGGATGATCAAAAGCCACATAGACAGAAAATCAGAGACTTGAGGAGTTTCAAGACAAGATGAGAAAGGTGTACTGCTATCCCTGCCAAGAGAAAGAAAACCGCTAAGGGGACAGTCTACAGAGGACAAGAAAACATAATTCATCAGATAGTTTTACATTGTGGCAGAATAAAATTATAGTTTCCATAAAAAGACCACACCTGGAATAATAGCATCTGCAACTTAACTCACCCCGAGTAAGCTTATGGTAATGCCCTGTCATTCTCCGAGACCCGTGCCTTCTGCACAGACCAAATAGATGAGTTAAATGAAATGTGACAGAAACCACCGTTGCATCTTTCAAGTCTTTGATGGTGGCACAAGTTCCTGTGACTCCCCAGAGTTTATTATTGGTGTATTATTTTGGTAAGAAGGGGAAGATTGAGGGGTTTCCACTTCATCATTTTGCCATAATGATGCTTATTCCACAGGTCTGGAGGCTTATGTGTGAATTCTACCTGTAATTCCAATCATATCATGAAAGTAAAAAATAATCATCATAATTGCAGAATGGGTTCTGGGTCCCACTGCACTCGGGTCAAAACTCCAATTATTACCTGACCCACCTGAGCCTCTACACAGCAGCTTTCTGTGTCCTCAGGAATTCACATTAAATAGACTTAACATCCACTAATCCCTGAAAAATTTTCCTTTCACAGAGCACAATTCTCTGGCAAATGGCCCACGACCTTTTGCAGAAGGCTGAAGGAATAATTTACAGTATGTATCTCTGGTGCTATTAAAGGGGCTTTTGTGAAGGGTACCGGCCTCTCTTTCATTCTAGGGACTTGGGGTGAGAGGTTGAGATTCTGTTTTTAGTGGGTCAAGTCAAGCTTCCACTTGCCAGCTCTGGAGGGTTTGTGTTTTTCTGTTTGTTGGTTGTTTTGTTTTGTTGTTTCTGTTATAGAGATTGAGGAGGGCCAGGTGCAGTGGCTCATGCCTGTAATCCCAGCACTTTGGGAGTCCGAGGTGGGTGGATCATCTGAGGTCAGGAGTTTAAGACCAGCCTGGCCAACATGGTGAAACCCCGTCTCTACTAATAATACAAAAATTCACTGGGCATAGTGGCACATGCCTGTAATCCCAGCTACTTGGGAGGCTGAGGCAGGAGAATCGCTGGAACCCAGGAGGTGGAGGTTGCAGTGAGCCGAGATCGCACCACTGCAATCCCATCTAAAAAAAAAAAGAGAGAGAGATTAAAGAGGACCTTAAGAGCTGCCCATCTGTTTGGTCTCCTGGGTCCTATTTGGCCCTTGATTAATCAGCCTTTGCTGAAGTCATTTGTGGTCAGAACATGCTGATTGCCACCTGAGGTCTGATGTTCTGGGCGGTCGAGCGCTGTTCGCCCTCTGCTCCCCTGGGGTCCCATTATTTCCACTGAAATCATGGAGTCCATTTTCATGGCAGCATCTCCCACCAGTATGCCCACGCCACAGAGAGCAAGTGCTGCATCATGCTTCACTCATGTGTTTCTGGGTGCCTTGGTGAAGGGAGTCTTCCAGGCTGTACAGGAGGAAATTAGGCATGTGGAACTTAGCCAAGGAGAGAGAGTGGGTCACACGGGCAACAGTCACCTCAACATTCCTCCCTCCCTTGGTCTTTGAATTGCATCTTCTATATTAAAACAAGGAACTTCTGGCATCTCGATTTCAGTGAGCACAGGCCTTGATTGAATCCAGGAGTCAGTCAACCAGCTAAGCAAACAGAACCACTCCTAGCTGCTCACACTGGCACATTGAATCTAGAATCTCAGCTAAATGTACCTATATTAATCAGTTCAGCCCAGTGAAAATCATATTCCTCCCTCCCTGGATTAGCACCCACAGAAAACATTCTCATATATGCTATCCAGACTTTTGCTAATATAAGTTAGCAAAATCTTGCAATTCTTTTGATGTGTGTGCTGCGTCCTCCCAGATTTGACTCAGGAATTAGGCAGGCAAGGATCTAACCCATGATGGGGCTGGAGACAATGTGAGTGTGGCATGAAGAGAACTAGCCTCCCCTCAGGTGACATATGCCCACCATATTTTGCTCCAGAAGTGGAGTCTAGTTTTCACGCCTTGAATTTGGGCTGGCCTCATGACTAGCTTTAACCAGGAGAATGTATGATAAGTGACATGATGCAAGAAGCCCAGGCCTCAGATGCTTAGCTCCTGCCTCCATTCTCCCGGAATCCTGAGGTCACCGTGCCATGAAGAAACTGGGAAGAAGGACCCTGTGGACAGAGAGGCCCAGCATCAGCCATCCCAACTATCCCAGCTGAGCCCAGCATCCAGTGATTGCAGTCATCTGAGCAAACCCAATTAAGTCACTACCTGTGGAGTGGCCTGTTACTCAGCAATAAATAACTAAAACACTGCAGGGTAACTTCAAGGCAAGGTCATTGCAACATCTTCAGGCAAGGCGGCAGGAGCCTCCGCAGGCAGAGGAGCAGGGACTGCTTCTGCCACTAAGAGGCGCTGTGGAGTAGGGGTTGTTGGGGCGGGGGCGGGGGGCCTCTAAATTGTCTGTATCTTCCCACATGACTACTATCTCATTCTCATCGAGGTCTGGGCCCTAAGTTTCACCTGAGACAGAGCAGTACTATGAATTAAGTCGATAAATTGACAATGTAATTTGGCAACAGCAGCCTCAAATTCATGTCTTAAGAAATCAGAAGGCCGGGCACAGTGGCTCACACCTGTAATCCCAGCACTTTCAGAGGCCGAGGCAGGTGGATCACGAGGTCAAGAGATTGAGACCATCCTGGCCAATGTGGTGAAACCCCGTATCTACTAAATATACAAAAATTAGCTGGGTGTGGTGGTGCGTGCCTGTATTCCCAGCTACTTGGGAAGCTGAGGCAGAAGAATCTCTTGAACCCAGGAGGCGGAGGTCGCAGTGAGTCAAGATTATGCCACTGCACTCTAGCCTGGCAACAGAGTGAAAAAGAAGAAGTCAGAAAATGTGGCTCAGTGCACTCTCCTCTGCCTGGAGTTTCCCCTGCTGAGCTTGGGACCTCTGCTTACACCAAAAGTGGGTAAATGGAGAAATGACATGGAAAAAAACAAAGGAAAAGAGCTGTCCATTTCTCAGCGTGTGTCTTTTAAATACAAAGCCACTTCCTCATTCTTGCTGGAGCAGCCAGGTGGATCAGTGTGAACTGGGTGCGCCCAGAGGGATGGGGCACTGGAGACCACGTGGTGGAGCTGAGCAGACTGAGAAAAGTCACACTGAGAAAACGGAAGAAAAACGGCAACAAGATGCACGAAGGATGGTGTGTCTCCAGGGCACCTGAAGGGATACTGCTGTGCGTGTGTCATGCTTCTGTCTAGGGGCCTAGAAGATTCCGTGGGGGTCATGCTACCCTTTGAAATAGGCCTCTAAGGATGAGGGGGGCTCAACAGGCAAAGATGGGAGAGGCCTGGCACCAGGTACAGGAGACAGCATGGGCAAACAGGAAGGGGAGATGGTGATAACTGAGTGGAGCAGTAGAGGTAGCGGGAGTGGCAGGACAAAGGATTGGGAAACTTGAAGGGGTTGAGTGGCAAGGGCCATCTGTCCTGCCTCTAAGAACACTCACTGACCTGCTGTGTGCCTTATCCAGGGGGCTCCCATCACACAGCAGTTCGATCCTCCATCTCCCACTTCCACCCTCCTCACCGCCCCCCTCCCTGTGTTCCAGGGTCACCCTGCCTATTCCAACTGCTGCACCCCTGTTCCAGCTGTCCCTCACATCTGGAATGCCTCTTTCCTTCTTGTCATCCAGCTCTAGCCCCTTCTTCCAGGAGTCTCCCCTGACACTTCAGCCCAGCCTGAACCCAAGGCACTGTGGCATAATGGAAAGGATCAGACTTTTTACAGTTGCAGAGAGGTAGGCTCAAATCCCAGCTCTGCTATATGATTTCTTTTTTTTTTTTTTTTTTTTGACGGAATCTCACTCTGTCGCCCAGGCTTTCACTCTGTCTTCCAGGCTGGAGTGCAGTGGCACGATCTTGGCTCACTGCAACCTCCACCTCCCAGGTTCAGTGATACTCCTGCCTCAGCCTCCCGAGTAGCCAGGACTACAGGCAAGCACCACCATGCCCAACTAATTTTTGTATTTTTAGTAGAGACGGGGGTTTCACCATATTGGCCAGGCTGGTCTTGAACTCCTGACCTCGTGATCCACCCACCTCGGCCTCCCAAATTGCTGAGATTACAGGTGTGAGCCACCACGCCCGGCCTGCTGTATGATTTTGAATCACTACCTTCTCTTATTAGTAACTATTAATAATATTTACTGGCTATGTATTTGCCAAGTACCAGGGATTACCTCATTTAACTTTCACCACAACCTTATGAGGTAAGTACTGTTATCATTTTCACCTTACTACTGAGGAAACTGAAGCTCAGAGAAGGTAAGTAACTGACCCAAGGTCACACAGCTAGGGAGTGGCAGAGCTGGGATGCCCATCAGACCTGTCAGGCTCCAACGCCTCTGCTGCTAAACACCATAGCTCCCACTGGACAGCTTCCTTAGAATGGGCGTTTATTAGGCACTCCCTGTGTGCTGGGCATTCTGCTAGGTGCGGTGATGCAGCAGGACACAGGCAGACAAGGGCATGCTCTCTCGGAGGCCACAGCTGGAGTGTCAGGAGGACAAGGAGCCCCGTGCTGCGGGGACTGGGGAAAAGTCCCTGCAAGCTGTGACTGCCCCCTGCAAGCTGTGGAGCACGGAGCTCACACATGTCAGTAACTTCTCCTTCCTCTACAGCCAGGAAACCTGGGTTCCCAATGGGCCAAGCTCTGTCATTGACCTGCTGGGTAGCCTTGAGCTGGTCACTTCACCTCTCTGAGCCCCAGTTTTCTTGTTCATAATGTGGGGCAGTAATAGCTACTCCGGAGGGAAGTCTGAAAATTAAATAAAATCATACATGGCAGTGCAGGGCACACAGTAGGCACTCAGGAGAAGGCTAATCCGCATCTCCCCCACTTGCATCCACATCTGGGACCCACACAATCCAACAGGCTCATTATCTCCCTAGACTTTAACAAGCATCAGGGTGAGAATAACAGGGTGATCCCTCCAATGGCCTCCAGGCGGCAGGAAAACTCCACACAGGGCAGTGATGGGCCACTGGGGACAGCAACACTGGCTGGACCAACCTCTAGAACCCACCCCACCCCTAACTCACCCATCTCTGCCACCTGCACTGCCACTCCCACACCAGCAACTCCAGTCATCACAGACTGGTGTTTGAGATGCAACAGCACAGACCTCTTACCACCCTCCCCACCTGAGTCAAGATGGAGGAGCGTGGCCTCAAGAACCCCTTTGGGTCCTCTGGGTGGCCCCACACCCATGCCTGGCTTATTTTACTGCCCATTCCCACTTGGTGGGGGAGCTGTCACGGGCTGAACTTCAGGGCCAGGAAGCCTAGGTTCCAGTCCAGTCTCTGCCTTCTCTGAGCTGCACCTTGTAAAGTTAGGATGACTTCCCACCTAACAGGGCTATTGCGGGGATTAAGTGAGATGGATACAGATTGTATGCAAGTTAACGTGCCTTCTTTACTAGAATCTGTACTCAGTGCTGGGTTCCAGGCACTGTGTTAGGGGCCTCTCCTGCCCTTCCTATGTGGCAAAGCAACTACCCTACCGACTCGGATCGAGTCCCAGTTCGGCCCCCACTGACTGTGGGGGCCTCAGGCAGCTCACTTAACCGCTCAGCCTGTTATCTCACCTGTAAAATGGGAAAAATCCCTTACTAGCCAAGTTGTTAGGAAGCTTGGATAAAATTGTACATATCAAGTATTTGGCACATAGGAGGAGCAAAACACAAAGCAGTACCAGCTGGTTTCACTCAAAGCATTATTCTGATCCGGAAATGCCTACTCACCCTTTAAAGCAGCCCACATGTCACCTCCTCCTGGAAGTCTTCCTCGATATGTGCATGATGCTAAACTAGGTGCAGGACTTACAGCAATAGACAACCAACCATGGACCCTCTCTTCATGGAGCTTCCATTCTAGGAGGGGAGGCATGCAGGGAAGTCTTAAGTGGGTAATTTCATAGTGCTAAGGAGTCAGTAAAGTGAGAAATCATGGTAGAGAAACTGAGGTGGGAGAGGGACTGGTTATGTAGGGTGGTCAGTGAAGGCCTCTCTGAGCAGACGTTTACGCTGAATCCTGGATGACAAAAAGCAACACTGTAAACATCTACAAAAACAGCCTGCCAGGCAGAAAGGACAGCTAGTGCAAAGGCCCTGAGGCAGGGGGACAAGCGTGGCACACAGAACAGAATGATCCAGGTGCCTGGAACACAGTGAGCCCTGAGCACCCTGGTCACTGTCCAAGTCTCCACCTCTAGACAAAGCCCCTTGAGGATAGAGATCTGAATGATTGAGCTGAAGCACAGGACGGCCCTGGGACTCTGAGCAGTCTTGCTGAAACTCTGTTGTGGCAATGACGGGAGTGAATCAGCTAGCCCTTCTGCAGACCCATGTACATCTTGGTGGCTACTGCTGGATTGCTCAGCCAGGAAAGGGGTCCCTTCCGGAATCAACAATCCCCAGGTCACAATCTTTGGCAGAGGAAAGCTGGAGGTGCCCAGAGAAAAAAATGACCTGTCCAAGGTTAAATGGCCAGCAGGCAGCAGAGATGGGGCTCCAGCCCAATATCCTCTGCTCCTCTGCCTCCCTGACCACTGGCTCCATCCTGTGCATCCCTCTCTCTCCCTGAGTTATGGTGTCAGGAGCCCTAAGGACCATGAGGCATCCAACCGGAGGACTGTGTCAAAAGGGACTGTGTTGGGTACCTCCTCCTCGCCTGCTACAAATCCAACACTTCGGGCCACCTAAGGGCAAGGATCCCCACAAGCTCCTTCCAAAGCCCAGCCTAAAGCCAGGCAACTTACTAAATGTGTGCCTGAGTTTGTACCTGCGGCCCTGGATGCAGCATGAGGTCAGTTTGCAATGAAAGGCTAGAGGAGCTAGGCATAGTGGCTCATGCCCATAGTCCTCCCTGTAGTCCACTACTCTGGAGGTTGAGTAAGGAGATTCGCTCGAGCCCGAGTTTGAGTCCAGCTCGGGCAACATAGTAAGACCCACTTCTTAAAAAAGGGTAATGAAAGAAAGGCGAAGAGGTTGAAGACTGGCTCCAGGTCCAGTGCTCTCATTCAGGCCCTGCAGCTGCAACTTCTCCAGGGCTGCCAGAGCCAGAACAATTTCCCGGGTCAGCACGGAGTGCACCTGCCACTTGGCGAGGTCTGCACAGTGATCTGCCAGCATTCCAGGGCCTGATATAAGCCATCAGTAGCAAGTCTGCCTTAACAGGAGACCTTGTCCCCTGGGAAGAATGGTGTAAAAATCTCCTGATCCAATCTTCTTCCACGCTTCAACAGAATTTCATTGGAAAAGTTTTATTGAAAAAAAAATTGTACAAATAAGTTCTTGGATTGATAGCAACAAAGGCTCATGTTCCCCCTTCCCTCCCCATCTTTGAAGAACTAAAAAAGGAAGAAACAAAAACAAAAAGTTCATCCCCACAATGCCAGACACGATGCTTCTTGACCAGAGTCTGCCCAGAAGCCCCTCCTGGGAGCTCTTTCTCCATCCGCCTCACTGTGGCCAGGTCATTCTGGGGGTGCCTGGTCCCAGGGGCTGCAGCACCTAGTTTTATAGTTGGGAGAGGTTGGGATAGAGCTAGGGAGGCAGCTGAGGTGTTTTGGCGTCAGGAGAAGAGGGCTGGCTGACCCCGCTAGCTCAATTTGGTCTCACAGGTGAGAAGGTACCTGGCTATAAATATGAACACTGATTGAGGCAGGCTTGATCTGGGACTTTGAGGGCAGGCAGGATGACTGTGGCCCAGGTCCCACAGGATGTGGAGTTTCCAAGCTCAGCATCATGGTATCTGGGGCCCATGTCCAAGTGGAGTGAATTCTAGCTGGGAAGGTCCGCTCAGGCACACGGGAACCCTGGTCTTTTTTTCCACCCCCACCCCATGGAGTATCCAAGGCTGGTACCTCACCTACCCCCAAACCCCAATAGCACCCATGTGTCTCAGAAGCCTTTGGCTGCCTCCTGCCATCCTGTGTGCACCCTAAGGCCCTATAACTCGTCTCGCATCTTGTCACCCTTAGGCCGGACCAGGCGCCCAATGAACAGCAGGGAGCCGCTCTGGGTGTCCCGCACCAGGAAGATGAAGGGGTGGTCGGCGTAGAACAGCTTGGGACTGCGCAGCTCCTCGCGCCCATAGATGTCCTGGTCAAAGGGGTTGCCGTCTGTGTCCAACTCAAAGGCGGTGGCGTGGAATACGCTGGCCAGGTACAGGTCCTTCTTGCCTGACATGCGTGACAAGTCGGCCTTGTTCTTGTCAATGGCCTCAGTCAGGCCTAGCCCAGCCAGATGTTTCTGTGGGAACAAGGAGGTGTGCCAGGTGAGGCCATGGCATGCCAGGCTCCTCCACCCTCAAACCCTCCACCCCATATTACCCTGACTGCTCCTCAGAGAGGAGAGAACTGCTCCCTGGCCACCTTCTGTATGCCAGGCATGGCACTGGGCACTTCAAACCACAGCTTTCTCAATTCTCACTGCAACCCTACAAGGGCTTCTAATCCCCACTTCACAGATGAGGAAGCTGAGACTCAGAAAACAAGTGAGAAACTATCCCAGCACTGCCCAGCCGCAGTTCAGGGACAGGCAGCATGGGCACCACCCAGGAGCTTATCTGAAATGCTCATGTCCTGACCCCAGCCCAGACCCCCTGAATCAGAATCTCTGGGATTGGGCATGGATTCCTTTTCACAAACTCCCCAAGTGCTTTCTTAGCATACTCAAGTTTGAGAAAGACTGATCTAAGGACAACTATGTCCACATCACTTTGGGGCTTAACACCTGTCCAGAGTGATAGGATGCCTGGAATTTGCTTCAGAATAATCGGATGCAGGGGGGAATTGGTGGGTAGAGATGGCTCACTATTGGCCGTGAGCTGATAATGCTTGAAGCTGGGTGATAGACACTTGAGGGTTTGTTACACTAATCTACTTTTAATTTATTTTTCCAATGTTCCATAGTAAAAAGTTAAAACACATACACAAACACACACACGCATCTTTCCACCGCCCTGCACAGCTCTTGGAAGCCAACCATAAGCTCTTTAACATATGACCTGTGCCTCCGTGGCAGCCTCCAGCCACATCCCTTGGCACGCCCCACCCCACTCTCCAGACAGCCTCACTGGACAGCTTATACCCTGGATGGCCATCCTGTCTCCCATTTGGGCTCTTTAGAACCCACTTCTTTCAGGAAGGTTTCCCGAGCCCACAAGACGAGTGGTGTCTCCCTGGACCTTCCTGTTATCAGTCTGGTGCTGCCTGTCTCTCTCACCTGGCTTGGAGCTTCCTGAGGGCAGGGCCCACGTCCAGGGCTCTCCCTGGCTCTCAATGCAGGAGAGAGGACAGTAAAGGGCTGTGGGCTGAGTAAATGGCAGGGCCCAGGGTTCTGCAGGATAACCTCCACCTCCCTGGCAAGGCCACACAGGAATTAGGCCTGAGGTCCTGAGACTCAGGGGGTCCTGAGACAGGCATTCGAGGTAGGCCCAGCTCTTCCCACCCTGACAACCTCGCACACGTCATCCACCTCAAATTTCCCAACTCAATCTACCCCATGAACTGGGGGGTGGGGTCTCCACTGAGGGTTCCAGGAAGACACCAGAGGAACAAGGGGAGAAGGGCGTGGGACAACAGTCACTGGAGAAGGGGCTAGGGAAGGATCAGGCCCAGGACCAGGAGAGAGGCAGTGACCCCTCTCCAGGAACTCCCAGGGTCTACAGCACAAACCAGTACAAGTTTCACTTGTCCCTGGTTTGGAGCCTAAGCCCCACTTCATCTCCAGCTTTCTCTCTCCAAGCTGTCTGGGCAGCAAGTCTGGATCAACTCTGCAGGTGAGAAACATTTTTGGCATCCAAGGAAAAAATGACACAAAAGTTTCCTTTTTTGGGTAAGTCAAAAATCTCTCTCTTGATGACAAAAAGGCCGCTATTATTTTACCTTGAGGTGTAATTGCAACTCCACCACTTACGAGCCTGGGGAAACTTAGCGAGTCATTGCTTCTCTCTGAGCCTCTGCCCACTGCCCAGGGTGGCTGCAAGGGAGAATCTTGAGCATGTGTGTTAAGTTTCTGGCCACCCTAGATGACCCATAGCTACCAGTCTGATTATTGCATGGTAGATAATCCTCCAGCTTAAACAATCTATAACTGGGGGCACTTCAGACCTCAGAGGAAGTGCTGTGATCGAAGGTGAGCTCTGGTGCAAGATGTCTGAATTACTAGCTGTGTGACTTTGCACAGGTTACTTAACTTTTCTGAGCCTCAGTTTCCTCATCTCTAAGATGAAATTTATAGTCCTACCTAATAAAGTTGTTTTGAGGATTAAAAGAGTTTAATACATACAAAGGCTGGGTATGGTGGCTCACACCTGTAATTCCAGCACTTTGGAAGACGGAGGCAGGCGAATCACTTGAGGTCAGGAGTTCAAGACCAGCCTGGCCAACATGGTGAAATCCTGTCTCTATTAAAAATACAAAAATTAGCTGGGGGCGGTGGCTCATGCCTGTAATCCCAGCTACTCGGGAGGCTGAGGCAGGAGAACTGCCTGAATCCGGGAGGTGGAGGTTGCAGTGAGCCGAGATGGCACCATTGCACTCCAGCCTGGGCAACAGAGTGAGACTCCATCTCAAAACAAAAACAAAAACAAAAATAAAAACATATAAAGTGCTGAGAAGAACGTCTAGCATACAGGAAGTGTTCCGTTATATTTAGCTGCTGGTATTATCATCATCTTCCCAAGGGCAGGGCCCACACCTCCTGTCCCAACTTCCCCTATCACAGAGCCCAGCACTGCCTGGACATCCAGAGGGTCTTGGGATAGACCTGCTGAATTGGTGAGTGGGCCCCCAACACCTCCCCCTGACTCCAAGCCCTGCAGGCCCCTGGGCTGGGCCACCCCTTACCTGCAGGTCATGGGTCACCTCCACCACACCCTTGGGCAAGGAGATGGCGACAGCCTTCTTCTGCATCTTCCCCATCCAGATCTTCAGCTGCTCTTTGGTCAGCAGCTTTTCAAGGCGCTCAAGAGGCTCCACGTGATGGGGCATGAGGATGATGAGGCTGGAGAGCTTGTGGGCCAGGGGCATCTCCACGATTTGCAGCTTTTCCTTCTCGTCGTCATAGTAGTTGTAGAGGCCTGGGAGAGGAGCGGAGAGGACACTGGGCACCCTGTGTGCAGGGGTCAGACCCTAACTACCCTTAGATCTCCACCCACCTTGACACCCTGCTCCTCACAGCACCTACCTGTCCGGTGCATCATCATGACACCCACGGTATAGGACCGAGTCACCATGAAGCCACGGTTGTCCACCATCTTGTGGTGGAATTTCTCATCCCAGTGTGCTGTAGTTGGGGCAAAACACAGGGTCAGAGACACATGGCCGCCCCCAGACACAATCACAGCCCACAGCCACCCCCAACTGCAGACCCTTGATTTGTCCCTGCCACAGGTCTTTGCTCCATTCTTCAGAGCCCAGCTGTAGAGCACCCAGCCCACAGAGTCCATGTTCCCAGCTTTGGGAAGGGGTCTTGGCCCCAGGACATGCCATCTGAGGATGCGGTTCCCTACAGTTAGTGCCTGGCTGCTCCCACATGAAACAGAATTTATTCCACCCTCAGTTCAGCCACCTACCTCTATGGCCACCCCCAGCTCTGGCACTTGTCAGATATTTTGGAAACATGCTCTGAGGTGGGCTTTCTACCCTACCTGGTACCTGAGGGACAGCTGTGCCCTGGGCAGGGAGTGCCCCATGACCACCCTTCATTTTTTTTTTTTATTTTTCTTTTTGAGATAAGGTCCGTCCTACTCCGTCCCCCAGCTGGAGTGCTGTGGTGCAATCACGACGCACTGCAGTTTTGAATTCCCGGGCTCCAGCAATCCTCACACCTCAGCCTCCAGAGTAGCTGGGACTACCAACATGTGCCACCACGCCTGGCTAATTTTTTGTAGAGATGGGGTCTCGCCATCTTACCCAGGCTGGTCTCGAATTCCTGGGCTCATGTGATCCACCTACCTTGACCTCCCAAAGTGCTAGGATTACAGGAATGAGCTACTGTGCTCGGCCCACCCTTCATTTTTCTCTGCAAGTTCTATCTCCATGACCAGAAAATCACAACAAAAAATATCTGAGAGTGGCCTGAACCCTGCCCTTGCTCACAGCCAGACCTGTGTTCCAATCCAAGCTCAGTCACTGACTCGGGGAGACCTCACCTCTCCTAGCTTGGCCTCATTTGTAAAACAAGGGTTACTTCATTCTCACAGCAAACTGTGAGAATAGTATTGTCTATGTAGGTACTCAAAAATATTTATTAACCCTACATCTAATCTTCAACTGAAGACAGAGGCATCTGGGCCTGAGTCCTGGCTTTGCTTCCTCCTCGCTGAGCCTGTTTCCTCACTGTGAAATGAAGGTAACACTGCCTGTCCCCAAGGTTGCTTTAAGGATTCCGGGTCTTGGTCGGTTATGATGGCTCGCACCTGTAATCCCAGCACTTTGGGAGGCCGAGGTGGGCAGATCACTTGAGGCCAGAAGTTTGAGACCAGCCTGGCCAACATGGCAAAACCCTGTCTCTACTAAAAATACAAAAATTAGCTGGGTGTGGGGGGAGGCGCCTGTAATCCCAGTTACTCGGGAGGCTAAAGCAGGAGAATTGCTTGAACCTGGGAGGCCAAGGCTGCAGTGAGCTGAGATCGTGCCACTGCACTCCAGCCTGGGTGACAGAGTGAGACTATCTCAAAATAAAAATAAGTTTAAAAAAAGGATTCGGGTTCTTTCTCTAGCTCACTACTGAGGCAGAATGGATTATTAAATTTTATTCATTCCAAGATATAAAGGAGGAGCACTTTGACGAAGTTCGGTCGGAACATATTCCATGGAGTCCCTCTGGGGCCTCGGCTCCCTGAACCATTCCTTTACACACTACCTGTCTTTGAATCTAGTTTCCAGTCTGTACAAAACGCTCAGTGATAGTCCTGCCTCCCTGGGTTGTCACAGCATAAATGAGAGGCAGTGAAGAATGGAGCGCATGGAATGTCGTCCTAACTCTTGTAGGGGGTCCTGGCAGGAGGAGGAAGAGGACCCCTGAGCGCACCCCCGACTCACGCTTGAAGAACATGGCGTTGACTAGCAGGGCGCCGTCCGTGCGCTCCACGTCCTTGGTGACCTCGGGCAGCTTGCCGTCTGTGGTCTGCGCAGCCCACTCGTTGATGGACTGCAGCGCGCTGCGCTTGTCACGGAAGTTGATCTTGGAGTGCTCGCAGTTGTAGTGCTGCTTGCTGCTGCGCACGAAGTCATCAGCGAAGCTCACGGAGCTGGGTCCGTATAGGCGGCTGCCCAGCTTCCAAGTCACGTTGTGCGCCGTGGAGTTGCTGAGTGAGCGCAGCAGCTCGCCCAGGCCGGTGTGCACCTCCTCGTCGCGCAGCTGCTCAGCGCTCAGCACTGCCTTGGCCTGTGACGCCGTGGTCGCCTTGCCACCCAGCGACACGAGCCCCAGCGACGAGGCCACCACCACGGGGGACACCAGGATGTTCTCCACTGCCTGGTCCTTGGCCATGGCCTGGTACAGGCTGAAGGCCAGGCCGGCGCTGCGCTCAGCAAGCGTGGCCGCCTTGGGACTCAACTTCTCTGCGGTTCCAGGAGCTGCTGCAGCTGCAGGTTTCTTGACCTCGGCGGTCAGAGCCACCGCAAGAAGGCAGAAGGCGCTGAGGAGCAGGAGGGAGTGCATGGCTGGGAGGTGGTTTTCGTGCACCACGGTGGGCCTGTGAGGGTTGCACAGACAGGGTGGTCTTGAAGCCCAAGGCCTTCCTCCCCCAACAACCACCCCCAGCCCTCTGGCTACCACAAGTCCCCTGGAGATGGGGGCAAGAGAGCCCACAGTCCAGGAATCCCAGACCTGACTCAGGGTTGCCAGCCTCTCAGAGGCTTCTGTGACCTCCCTACTCAAAGCAGCATTCCCAGCAAGTCACCACCAGACCACCTTATTGATTTCCTGCATTGGCCAGCCAACACTTCCACTTATTTGTGTGTTTATTACATATCTATTTCTGCTCCTAAGTAGGCTGTGGCCTCCAGAAGGACAGAAAACCTAGCCAATCTGGTTGCCACTATATCCCCCGTGCCTAGTACACAGTAGGCCTCAGCTCTTCCTGAATGAAGGTAAAACAGGGTCACTTGGCCAGACCTGGGGTCCTCATCAGTTTTATAGAGTGGTCAGCCCTGATCTCACATAACCCTGGGGGCCCTTTTTCAGTGAGAAAAAGCAGCAGCTGAGCTGAGAATCTGCAGGAAGCCCAGATGCCTGGGCAAGGGATGAGAGACAGACCTGGAGAGCTGCCCCGCCCCCATGCCTTTCTTTCTGCTCTGGGATGTTAATGAGTCACCGGTTGGGTCACTCATTAAATGGGGAGCCCAGATGCTTCACTCTGCTGCCCCAAGGGTGACCCTGAGAGTGTGTGTGTGTCCTGTGTCCACTCAGCCTCAGTCTCCCTTTTCCAGGCTGAAGGGTCCAGGTCTCCATGCCCAAGGCTTCTCTCTGGGCAGGAACTTGGAATGTCCATCTGCCCACGGTGCTCCTGGTGCGGATGGGAAATCCCCAGGACAAAAGCTCCTGAGGGACCAACTCCTTTGAAGACTCGGTGGGGGTGGGGAGGAAGCTTCCTGACATAGCACAAGGACAGGATACTAGGGAAAAGGGTGAGTCACACACAGCTCGATAGAGCAGTGACCCCCTCCCCCATCACCAGCAGCTGGCCAGATGTGCAATCAGCCTCCAAGGAAGCTGGAGCCATGTCAGATTCCATTCTGCCCTCCCATCTGACAGCCTCTGCCACACAGGCCATTTGCTCCAAGGCTTCAGGGTTGCCCTCAGGCCTCCTCCCCAAGCCCCAGCAGTAGCAGTGGCCCCCAGGACAAGCCCCAGTCCCCTCTCTGGGGCCTCCAGTTGAGACAGTCTCTGTTCCTGGGATACTTCCACACTCCCTCTCTCCCTTCAGGCCATTATCCTCCTCTACGTCATGCAACAGCAGAGGAGAGATGACAGCGCAAAGGGAAGGATAGAAGGAACCCTGATGGAGGCTGCAATACCACTGCTCTGGTAGATCCCAACTTGTGGTCATCCTTGAAGAAGACCGAAATTTGAGATCCTGGTGGAAGACCCTCAGGACTCTGGCTGCCTGGGGACCACTGTATTTCTGGGAAGACTCTACTGCTGCCATCCCAAAAACTGGGACAGGTTCCCCATCTCCCGGGACTGCCACCCTCCTCGAAGCCTTGAAGGTGCAGTATAAGAGAAGCAAAGGGTCCAAGGGGAGGGAGGTGGGGAGAAGAGGGAAGGCCCAGAGATCTACAGATGTCTGGCAGGAGCGGGGAGATCTGAGTCTCACCCTAAAATGAAGGGGGGATCTTGGGGCCTAGAATAAACCCCAAGACACCTTCCTCCCAGCCCTGGCTCCTTCCCTGCCAGAACTGGAGCCTCAAAGGCAGAACAACCATATAATTTATTGTACAAACAAGGACACTTATAAAAGTAAAAAGGGCACTACTAATTATTACACCAGGATAATAGGCATATGGCCACCCTACTCAAAAGCCACCTCTGATCCGGACCAGTGATGCTGGAGCTCAGACCGCAACAGAGGCCACCAGCCTCCCTTCCCAGAGAAGGCAGCTGAAGAGCCCGCTCCCAGCCATGCAACGTGGCAGGTACCATCTTGACAGCCCCCACCCCCACCAGCCAGAACCTCAAAGGACTGGGAGGGGCTTCTCAAGCAAGCTCCAAATAACTGGTTTGGGATTCCTCAGGCAGCTTGCTAGGCCCGCAGCAGCTTAGCGCCTGCTCCTGGTGGTGACGTGGCAGGCAGGAAGCTGAACTGTCTCCACCGGCCGGCAGAGGGGGGCTTCCAGCCTGGGAAGCAGGTCTGATTCAGGTCCCTGGGGGTGCCACGTATTTGCCCGGGTACTCCAGGAGCCTTCTTGGCCTTAGTTCCCTTCCCATCTGCACATGGATCTCTGAAGGGAGATGCGCTACTGGGGAGAAGGGCAGCCCCATTAAACCCAGCAGCAGGAACGGGGAAAGGCAAGTTACTGCAAGCAGGCCAGCCTCCCACAGCCCAGCCCATCTCGCCACAGAGAAATGCCGGCCCTCAGGCCAAGGTTAGCTGAGTTACAGTCCCACAAAGAAAATACAAGATCACCTAGCCAGGACTGTGCCCACAGCTAGTCGGACTGAGCAGGTTCTGGAAGGGAAAGGGAGGAGATGATGGGGGCCACCAGAGGGTCCCAAACACTTGAGAGGTCTAAAGTACCTGGAAACTGCCTCAGAGGGAGGTCAATGCCTGCCTTTTTCATTCTGAAAGAAAACAGAAGAGTGAAGAGGACGGGAGAGGGCAGAGGACAGATGGTGAGGAGGCCCCTGGCGCAGAGGGCACAACCAGTTCCCAATCTACAGGGCCCTTGGAGGTCGACCACCTCACTGTACAATGGGAGAAAAGAGGCCAGGGCAGGGGGCCACCCCAGGTCCCTCGGGATAAACAGGGGTCCGCCTTCCTAGCACAGGGGTTCTTCCTCACAGAAGCACAGATCCCCTCCGGAGGGCTGCATGCGGTGTCCTGTTACACAGCCAGTACAAAAAATCTCTGCTGGGATTCCCGGTGACAGAGGAGACAAAGGAGAGGACGGGAAGGGGGGATGGGTACATGAACCATCTGAAGACAGTAGGGTGTGGCCCCGGTCAGAATTCCGGAGAACCAAAGCCCCCCTCATTCTCCCCAGGCCTCCATCTGGGCCCTACAGCTCAGAGGGACCAGCCGGAAAAAAGGAAGAGGAGGGGCTGAGACTCTGGGCCAGTCTGGAAGTGCATTCATTGTCCCTCCTGCTCTCCAGCCACCTCAGGAATGTTTCTAAGCTGGGGGGCAGGGAACCCCAGCCTCTGGAAGTTAGACTCTGCAGTTTAACTAAACCCTGCAGTTACTCCAAGAACCCGGTGGCAGTGGACAGAAGGAGAGACTCAAATCCTTCTAGTCAGCCCCTTCATCCCCAAAGCAGAGCAGACCCTGCTGACCCCTACTCCCTTTTTCGGAGGGTAGGGAGCCTCGCTGGCCAAGTGTTTCCCTTGACTGCCATCATCCAGGCTGCAAGCTGCTGATGAGAAATTGAGCCACTGTCGCCCACTTCTATCAGAGCACATGGACCCCAGGAGTCAAGACTATTTCACCTCCTTTCCCACCACCCTACTACCTTCAGGAGGCTAAGATTCCCTCAGCAAGCCTGTGAGGAGGCTGGGCCACCAATCACTGCTGCCCCTGAGTCTCAACCATAGAACGGAAGTGACCGGGAACTGCGAGGCCGGCCTGTCCTCCCTACCCCTGCGGGAAAAGGCACCGGACCCCATCTCCTTCCTCCTCTGTGTCTTTCCGCAGAGGCTCTGCTCTCCGCCCCCAGGCCCCTTTACACAGCACCTATTCTCATCTCTGCCAGCACCACCTTCTAGGGATCCCTGCACTTTTTCCCAGTCCTCCGAGTGCACGGACTCCCACCCCGGCTCCTATCTCCGCCCTAGCCCTCAGCTGGCTCCATCACCGGGCTAGCCCTGGGCTCTCGATTCCAAACCCTCCAGCGGCCCACAAAGTGCCGGGGGCTCCAGTTTGCAGGCTCTGGCTTGGCCCCCAACGCTTCGCAGGGTCCCCTAGCCCTTCTCACTCACTCGCGCACCCCCAGATTGTTCGGCGCTCCCCCGGGCCGCACGCAGGCGTCTCCCGCGCCTCACCTGGGTCGGGCTGGGCTGGCGCCGGGACGTGACTCTCGCTCTCGAGCCACGACACGATTCTGCTCTTCGCCCGCTCCCCGGCTCCTGGGATCTATATATGGCAGTCCCCACCCCCTCCTGCCCGTCCCGAGAAACTTCTGGAAAGTTGGAAACGCTTCCGGAGCGCGCCCCAGCTCCGCCAAAAAAAGCCAAAGACCTCCCTCAAACCTCCCCAGCCCCCGGCCCCTCCCTCTGCCGGCGCCTCCCGGTCCCTGGGTCCTACTGCCCCCCTCGGCGGCCCAGGCTGCGGGGCGCCGGGAGTCCCCACGGGGACCAGCGTGTCCTTCAGTGTGCGAGACTCCTCCCACTCCCAGGCTCTCTGCACAAGCTAGCCCACTCCTAATTGCACATTCCTTCAGGCACCCTTTTCCCCTCAGGGGCTCTGCTCCAAGCAGAGCCATCTCCCCTTCTCCCCGCTCTCCCCCATTTTCAAGCTGAAACATAATTGAGCCCTATGCACCCCTCTCCCTCTCAGGGGAGACGGTCACGCTTCTGAAGGCAGTGCCCTTCTCCATGCTTGTTCATTCAAAAAACCTCAACCTCAGCGATGGCCAGAGGGAGAGGGAGCCGACCGGACCCAGTACCTGCCTGGCACCCGGAAGGTTCAAGTCTTGGAGTAATAGAAGCAGAGATGCCTGGGGAACTTCAGGTGGTCTGGCTGGGCTTGGAGGAGTGCAGAGGAAGGAAAACCTGGCTCTCCACTGAGCAAGGTGCTGTGTGACCCTAAGCAGATTACTTTCCCTTTCTGGGCCTCTGTTCCCTTGGCTGTGAAGTGTGGTGCTAAGGCATCCCTTGCTTTTTCTCCCCTCTCTCTCCCTTTCTCAATCCTTGTCACCCCAGACCCTCTTCCTATTGCATCCCCTCCCTGTCTGGGTCCCCTTCCACAGGCCTCAGGTCTCACTGTCAATTCCTACCCCACCCTCGAAAACTGATAGCTCCTTGACCTCCGAGTTAAGCTAGGGTATTCATTACTGTTCTAGGTGCTGAGGACACAGCTGAGAGCTGAACAAAGTCCTTGCCCTGTGCAATGTCCATCTGAGGGGTATGCGCATGTTAGTAGGGAATTCAGTGAGGCAGATTGTTTAGGAAACCCTAAATAATCTGGGCGATGGTGGCTCAATTTCTGGTCAGCAGCTTGCAGCCTAGATGATGGCAGCCAAAGGAAAGACTTGGCAGCGAGGCTCCTCCCTACCCTCCGAAAAGTCCTCTTTAGTAGTTTAATGATACCTATTGGATGGACACAGTATGGAGAGAAAGGGACAGGGTAGGGACTCTTCAGTCATTCATTCATTCATTCATTCATTCATTCATTCATTCAACAAACTGTGTTGAGCGTCTTCTTTCTTCTAGGTGCCTGCCTGGATCCTGAGGAGCAAAAAAATACCAGCACCCAGCAAAGGAGTCAATCACCTGGGTCCCTGCCCTCCATTATGGTTGTGGGGAAGCCTGCTGGTGGTGACACACCTCTCTGTCTGGGTAGGCTTCTGCTGCTCAGAGTCTTTTGAGTACAAAGACTGTGGGAAATCTCAGATCCCAAAAGCTTCAGACTCTGTGGTTCAGGGTCAAGGAATCAGAGATTACTTTCACTCAAAGCCCCCAAGGAGTCTTTGAATCCAGCTAAGGAATCTTAACATATCAAAATCTCAGAGTCGAAGGATTCTGGAATAAATGTATTAAAGACTCAGAGCTGCAAGGCATCCCAAAAAGGCAAGCACCCAGCACCTCTAAGAAGAGAGAGCTTACCTCCTTCAGAGGCAGCCCCACATTCTTTTTTAGGACAGGTCTGATTATTAACAAAACCTTCCACCTGTAATCCAGCACTTTGGGAGGCTGAGGCAGGTGGATCACCTGAGGTCAGGAGTTCAAGATTAGCCTGGCCAAAATAGTGAAACCCCATCTCTCTAATAAAAAGTATGAAAATTAGCCAGCTGTGGTGTCATGTGCCTGTAATCCCAGCTACTCAGGAAGCTGAGGTGGAAGAATCGCTTGAACTTGGGAGGTGGAGGTTGTAGTGAGCTGAGATGTTGCCACTGCACTCCAGCATGGGTGACAGACGGAGACTCCATCTCAAAAAAAAAAGATAAATTCTTGTTTATCCAAGGAGAACTCCCGGGTCCCAGGCCAGACCCCACTCTCTACTCTCACCCTCACATTGGCCCTCAGGCTTCCTTGTGACTTGGTCAGGAAGCTGAGGGCAGGGCAGAAACAAAGAGTGCCCATCAATGCTGGCAGAACAGAGGGTCGCCTGGGTTTTCAGCAGGTTCAGACGTCAAAATCCCGACAAGACTTCCTTCCTCTACATTCTTACATCTCTTAGCTCTTTTAAGCTTCACCAACACCTGAGGGGGAGGCTGAGAGTGCTGTGACTGTCCCATTTTGAGGGATAAACCAAGGCTCATACTGTTAAATAGACCCAGTATCACGAGAGGTCACAGGAGAGAGGATCTGCCTTTACAGACAGCAAAGCTGAGGCCTAAGGTGGGCTGGGTCTGAAGGCCCAACCCCCACTAACCTCCCAGAAGCCTCCTCTGTGGCCCATCCCGCTGCTGCACTATCTCTGTTATCACCCTGTATTGTCAGTGAACCGTCACTGGAGACTTTGGAAGGGCAGGGTCTTTTCCTTGTCACTCTGAGTCCCCAACTCCAGCAAAAGGACAGTATGGAAGAGGCACTGGGTAAGCACAGCCGGCCAGGGGATGAGAAGTGGCTGCTCTGAGTCTGCTGTGCCCCTAGCACAGCCTCCCTGAAGAAGGAAAAGCAACCGGCTCCTTTAAATTTCAAAGATCAGCAAAAAAAAAAAAAAAAAAAAAAAAAAAAGTCAAGAGCCTTTGCCACAATATTCTTAGCTCTGAGCCCAGCCCAGACTGACTGTGGCCCTTCCCCCACATTCCAGGCAGAGCTTTCTGGAAAAAGCACTCTTTTAGCCGATGGGGGAGAAGAGTCTGATAAGCAGAGAAACTCTCAAGCATTTTGTCTCTGGACTCCTCCAGTGCCTCGCTTACCTGCAGGAAGTGGTCCTGGTGCCTGGCACGTGGAGGCTGGCTGGAAATCCTCTGGGTCCCTAGGTCCCGGGAGGTGTGGAGAGCAGGAAGTAGAAAACCATCAAATCCAGCGGCATCCACACTATACAGAGAGGAAAACGGAGGCCCAGAGAAGGCAGAAATTTACCCAAGGTCACACAGCAAATCAGAGGTGGAGCTGGACTCCCAGCCCTCTTTCTCCCACAGTACCCTCTAATGACCCAGGGGGTATGTAGGCCCAGTTCTGCCAGGTGCTGCGGAAACAGCTTTCTTTGGCCCTAGTGGCTAGATTCACTCAGTCTTCACCCCATAGAATCCTAGGAGAAAAACTAGCATGTCCTTTAAGTGTGCAACATATTCACATTTATTATCATATTTATTCCTTTCAGGTAAGGAAGAATGTTCCCATTTTCAGCATGAAGAAACTGAGGATCAGGGAGACTAAGCAATAGCGTCAAGGGCACACAACAAGCCAGAGTCAGAGCTGGGTTTTGAATCAGGTCTGTTTATGCCATATCCATGGGAAGGCAGGGAGTGGACGAGAAGGAAGTGACATTTATGGGCTATTTTGCCACTGCCAGGCCCTGTGCTGGGCACCATCAACTGTGTCTCACTTTTAATTATAGAACGTTAATCAGAAGGAAGTTTAATCCCCTTCTTTTTACATTGGTATAAAACTGGAGCCCAGAAAGCTCCAACTGCCAGTCCAGGGTCAGCCCCCTCCCTCAGGGAGCCAGGCTGCTGTAGGCAGCTCTTCTTTGAGATGCTGTCCAGGAGCCAAGAATGTGCTCTCAGCCCAAGGCATGAGTCAGGAAAACACGATTTCTGTAATCTCGGATTCTCTCTCTCGGAGCGTGGGGCCTTCCATCCAAAAAGGGCTGTCCTGCGTGCTGCCACGTTGGAGGGTGGGCAGCCGGTCCATGTGGGGATGGGTGGGCACATGATTCCTCCCCTCCTCCTCCTCCCAGGGCAGGCCCGCCCCCACCCCTCTGCAATCCTGGTGCTGAGCAAAGCCACATAGGAACTCCAGCGCCTTCACCCACATGCCTGGCACAATACCCAGCAGACACAATCCCACTGACACGCTATATATACACAGGCGTGTGTGCACCCACACACATGTTGCACACACATGGCACTTAAGCAGTCTCTTCACACAATCCATGTACACACATGTCTGTGTAACTCCAGTAACCCAAATGCACCCCACCCGCCTACACAGGTGTTTGCTGGGTATTGACATATGCACAGGCTCATGTTCCCTGCCCCCTCTCCCAGCCTCCCTCTCTCAGGCTTCCTCTGGCAACCCATGCAACCAGCTCCAGTGCCTGCAAGACCAGGCCTGAAGGGCTGGTGGGATGGAGGATGTGTGTTAAGTACAGTCCTGCCTTTCCCTTCCTTTCTTGTTCTCCTGTCCCTTAGGTGCTGCTGAGCCTGTAATAATAGCGATGCCCAGGTGGGCTGCAGGGCTGTCCTCCCTTGTCTTAGCATCCCTGACACTCAGAAGAGGGACTCCTGAGCTCTGACCACCCCCCTGCCAAACCAGCTATAATCTGCCAAACCAGCTATAATCTGCTTCAGCCCAGTGCAGCCCTGCTGTGCTATGGAGTGCAAAATGCCCTCACTTGGGGGTTAGGAGACCCTGCCCCAGGTCTGCCACTCCTTGGCTATGCGCCCATGATTTAAGTTCCCCCTTTGTAAAATAGGACTGATACTCTGCAGGATGATGAGACACACAGATAAAATAATGAATAGGAGGGGATGTTATGAACACTAAGTGATGTTAGGATCTCCACTCCGCACCTCTGCTCACATCTTCACCAACTGGTCAACTCTTACACAACCCGTAGACGCGAGCTCTGACCATTCCTGCCCTGTCCTCTGACCATTCCTGCCCTGTCCTCTGACCATTCCTGCCCTGTCCTCTGACCATTCCTGCTCTGTCCTCTAAGCGCTATCCCATCAGTTCCTCTCACACCTCACCTTGCACATACACACGACGCTAACAAAGGGCTGTGACTGGAGTGGGGACTTCTCTGAGGAGGAACAGGCAGAGGATAGTAGTCTGGCAAAGCAGGAGAAGCCCAGCCTGGGAGTCAGGAAGTCTGTGTTGGGATCTGTCCCTGCCACTGTTCATCGGTGACCTTGGAAAGTCACTGCACCTCTCTGCACCTCAGTTTCCTCATCTGTAACATGGGATATGAGCAGGGTCTGGAAGAGTTTGAAGGATTCCATTTTAAACAGGAAAAAGATGTGTACACACGCCTGGCAGGAGTAGAAATTGGTACATGCTTTCTAGAAGGTAGTTGGCACTTTTAAATAAAAATATGTTATTGAATAATTCCCTGCAACATTGTTTATAACAGCAAAAGTTGGAAGCAACCTAATTGTCCAACCATAGGGGGTGGGAATACCATGAAGCCGGAAAAAAAAAAAAACGCCAGGAAGTTCTTTATGTCCTGATACTGAATTTGGTGTTAGACTGGAAAAGCAGTGTGCAGAGCATACGTTACCTATTCACACATTTTCACAATTTAAAATTATTCATGTTCTTTTGGAAAAAAAATCAATTTTTAGAAACTTCACTAAAGGAAATGATGTTTAAAAATATGAGCATAGATGTATGTAGAAGAATGTTCTTCAGAACCTTGTGTGTAATAACAAAAAATTAGAGAGAAGGTCAATAAGGGATGAAGTATTTGCAGATGTCAAAAAGGGGAAAGCTTGTTGTAATCCCCAGGCACAGAAAGATCGCTTGGTGGATTGTTGGATAAAAAATAAAGCCGTTTATGAAACAACCTGTTTACGAAAATTCCATGGGAGAGCTGCAGATATCTGGAAGAATGTTCACATTTCACCAAAAAGTTAATGCTGGTTTTGGGGTGATTTTCACTTAATTTTTTAAACGTTTCTGCTATTAAAAGATTTGGGGTTATTTATTTAGAAACAGAATCTCACTCTGTTGCCCAGGCTGGAGTGCAGTGGTGCAAACACAGCTCACTGCAGCCTAGATGTCATGGGCTCAAGCGATCCTCCCACCTCAGACTCCCAAGTAGCTGGGACCACAGGTGTATGCCACCAAGCCTGGCTAATGTTTTGATTTTGTAGAGACAGGGTCTCATCATGTTGCCCAGGCTGGTCTTGAACTCCAAAGGCTGAAGCAATCCTCCCGCCTTGGCCTCCCAAAGTGCTAGGATGACAGGTGTGAGCCACTGCACCCGGCATTGGATTTTTATTGAATGAATGTGTATTATATGTAATTAATACAAAATATATAGGTATACAAAATATTCATAGAGAAAGGCTACAAAGAAGTACTCTTACATGGTTTAATAGTGTTTATCTTTGGAGATAGAAATATATATCATCTTTATTTTCTTTTATCTGCTTCTCTGAACTGTTTTCAATAGCATATATTACTTTTATAGTTAGCCAAAAAAAAAAAATCAACCAACTTGAAACACACAGAAGGGTATCAAGCTCCAGCCTGAAGGGGGCTTGTCCGAGGGTGGCTGGGGAAGTGGTGGTGCTGAGCCGGGGGCTCAGAGCTACTGCACTGCAACCCTGGGGAAGGTGGGAGGCTGGGGCTGTGGCTCCTCTGGCCAGGTCTGGCATTTCCCACCAGCCCAGACCTGCTGGCTTTAGGCCTCAGGTTAAAGAGCCAAATCATGGTAAGATTTCATGGGATGCAGCCAGGGGAGGGTAGGCATGAGATCCCACAGAGGCCACCATGGGAGGGGGTACGTGTGAGTAAAGCTGTGGAAGTTGGTGACAGGTCATCCTGCGTTTTTGCTTCTCTGCTGCTGCATGGAGAGTGAAAGAAGGAGGCCAGACGAGAGAATGGCTCGGTAACCTGGAGAGAGATGCTGGTGCCCGGACCAGGCAGGGGACTCGGGCTGGAGAGGGCCCAGTGGTGGTGGGTTGGGCACGGAGGGCCTGGGAGAAGGGGGAAGGAGGACTCTCTGGTGCCTGGCCTGGAGAACAAGTGGCAAATGGTCCCTTTCCTGCAGTGAAGACTCTGGGGGAAGGCAGTGAGTTCTGGGGGAAGCTGGTGGGCTCCATAGACTGGAGACATCAGGAGGCTATAGTGTCTGTGAGTCTGGTACTTGGGAGAGAAGGCCCGTCCGGAGATGACAATTTGCAAATCATGGTTATAGGGGAGTAACTGAAAGATGCCACAGGTGAAAGATGCGGATCAGAGCAAGCACAGAGAGCCTGAGGAGAAGAGAGGCTGTGGAGAAATGGGCCCACGCCAGGCCAAGGGGTGACCCTGCCACCTCCCAGAAGGGAAACCAAGGCTGAGCTGGCAGAGCCACTAGTGGGGGCAGAGGCACAGAGGGAGGGCCATGCCCCGGGCGATGGAGCAGCAGTCCCCTCCTGCTAGCTGAGAACTGAGGGAGGACCAGGCGGCTGCAGGGTGATGGTAGTGGGGTGGGCTGGACCAGTGCTGGGGTCTGTACACTCGGCCGGGCCCCATTGGCTGTTGGGACCAGAGCAGGCCCAGGGACAGGCCGAGCTGATGCAACGTGGGCCTATCGTTGCAGGCCTTGCTGAGGGGATGCAGCTGTGCTGGCTGCTGCCCAGAGGTTCCAGCAGGGAGGGGGCTGGCTCTCAGGGCCGCCTAGAGCTCTGGGACTGCAGCCCAGCCAGGCCCAAAGGCTGTCTGTTCTGGGTCTGCTCTGACTCAGGAGGGAAACACGCCTTTCATGGAAGCACCCAGCGCTGTTGGCTGGGTCTGTGTGTGTCTGTGTGCCCATGTGTGTGTGATGGGGGAGGAGCCCATAGCTGATGCTATATACACAGCTGTGCTTCACAGGCTCAGCATTCCCAGGGCCAGATGGGGAAACAGGGGAGGGGAGCAGCTGGCCACCTGCCAAGCCCAGGCCTCTGGCTGAGCCCCAGCTCCTGGATTCCAGTCTGTGCTCAGCCTCTGACTCTACACCTGACATTCAGCAAGTCCCTGATCCCTCTGAGCCTCAGTTTCCCCACCTCTTGAGTTGGCACAGAGTTGTGAAAAAGAACTCAGAGGCTGGGAGCTAGAGTGGGAAGGGAGTCCCCAGGGAGCACAGCTGCCTGGTCTTCACACCAAAAGCAAGCACAGGAGAAAGGGAACGAGCGTTTCCTAATGCCCGCGGTGTGCCAGGAGCTCCTGCGTTTTCTATTAATTCCCATCACCCTGCTATGAGGTAGGCATTTTCTCCCCGTTCTGCAGATGATGAAACTGAGCCCCAAACAAGCAGAAATTATAGAGGTGGGTTTGAAGCTAGCTCTCCTTGCTGGGGTCTGGGATTCTGTGCACAGCAGCCACTGGGCCATACCTGCAAGGGTGTCAGAAGGTTTGTGCTGGCGTCAGTGTCGCCAAGGACTCCAGGAGCCACCCAGATTTTGGGCACTGCTTAAAGTTGATTACTTTGTTAACCTTCCCCAGGCCCCAGGCAGAGGCTTTAAATTGTTAGAACAATGAAGAAGGGAGAGCTGGATAAACACTGGCCAGGGTTGAGGGAGTCCTGGGACATAATTGGGGTAAAGGACTCATCAGAGCATAGGCTAAGGTTCAGGAATTCATAGGCAGCTTCCTCCAGCTCCCTGACACAGGGTCCCTAGAAGACTAATGATGGTGGTGCTGAGTGCTACAAAGGGTCTGTCCCAGACGCAAATCTAGACACCAAGTCTGGTCCCCCAAACAATTCAGGGAGCGAGGTTATTGGAGCAAGGCTATGAGTCCCTGAGGTGAGGAACTACAGAGCTTGGCCTGAAGATGGAGCTTGGCACGGTTTGTGCAGGAGCAAGCAGGTCAACAACAGGCCAGCATCACAGGTCCACAGGACTGGCCCAGCCCCACGCCAATGCCAGGTGTCTGCCCTGCCACCTAGGGTGAGGCTGGCTCTGCCATGGTGCCCATGGGTGGTGGGATGGGGGATGAGGATGTCTAGTGCCTACAGAGCTGGCTCTGCCACCGCTGGGCATTTTCCGAGATGGAGTCTTGCCCAAGGATTACCCCATAGAAGTTTTACCAAGGAACTTCTGGAGACAGAAGGGCTTGACCCAAAGACATCGTGTTGACATAAAATTCCAAGCACTGGGAGACCACTCATTTTCTCTCAAAACCCACTTTTCCTGAGCAACTGTTCCGAGCCAGGCCCTATTCTGGAACACAGAAGCAAAACCGAATCTACTTCCTTAAACAACGGGACTCACTCACACCAGGTGCTCAGGAATGTGACGGAGGGGAGGAAGCAGAAGAGCTCTGGACTGTAGCCCAGCCAGAAGAAGCCCAGAAGTACCCAATCCAATGTGGGAACAGGGGTCAGGGAAGACTTCCTGGAGGAGGCTGCCTAAGGTTGAGAAGTGCACACCAAGCAGAGAAGACTGGGAATAGGGTGAGGCAAGTGAGGCACCTGCCTTGGGGGTGCAATTAATGAGAGCACCAAAAACCTCAGTCATCAAAGTAAATCACTTTTCATGCAATATTTCAAAAAATCTAAATCAATGCAAAAATTCTATGAGTAACAAAATATCACAATTTTTTTTTTTTTTTTTGAGACAGAGTCTCGCTCTGTCGCCCAGGTTGGAGTGCAGTGGCGCGATCTCCGCTCCCGGGTTCACGCCATTCTCCTGCCTCAGCCTCCCTAGAAGCTGGGATTACAGGCGCCCGCCACCACGCCCGGCTAATTTTTTTGTATTTTTAGTAGAGATGGGGTTTCACCGTGTTCGCCAGGATGGTCTCGATCTCCTGACCTCATGATCCGCCCGCCTCAGCCTCCCCAAGTGCTGGTATTACAGGCGTGAACCACCGCACCCAGCCTAAAATATCACAATTTTAAATAAAGACAGGATCAGGGCCAACCTCATGGGTGTTCAGCCTATGCAGTCTCACAGACCCTCCCACGTGGTTCGACGTTTTACTATTGTCATCCTGCAATTCTTTTTTTTCTTTTTGTATTTTTTTGTAGAGATGGGGTCTCTCTATTGCCCAGGCTGGTCTTGAACTCCTGGGCTCAAGAGATCCTTTGGGCTCAAGTTATCCTTCCACGTCGGCCTCTCTAAGTGCCAGGGTTACAGACCTGAGCCGCTACCCAGCCGCTGCAATTTTTTTTTTTTTTGAGACAGAGTCTCACTGTGTTGCCCAGGCTGGAGTGCACGCTGCAACCTCCAACTCCTGGGTTCAAGTGATTCTCCTGCCTCAGCCTTCCCAGCTACTTCCTCAGCTACTTCCCAGAGTAGCTGGGATTACAGGAGCCCGCCACCACACCCAGCTAATTGTCGCTGCAATTCTTAATAATTTTTGAGGCTGGGCACGGTGGTTCATGCCTATAATCCCAGCACTTTGGGAGGCCAAGGCAGGTGGATCATTTGAGGTCAGGAGTTCGAGACCAGCCTGGCCAACATGGTGAAACCCCATCTCTACTTAAAATACAAAAGTTAGCTGGGTGTGGTGGCACGTGCCTGTAATCTCAGCTATTTGAGAGGCTGAGGCAGGAGAATTGCTTGAACCCAAGAAGTGGAGGTTGCAGTGAGCCGAGGTCATACCACTATAATCCAGCCTGGGCAACAAATAATAATAATAATAATAATTTTTGAAGAAGGGGCCTCACAAATTACATTGCCAGTTTCAGACAGGATTAGTAGCATGGACGATGTCAAGCCATATTGGAGCCGGAGACAAAAGGAAAAATAAAAAAGTCCTTATTTAAAATGTGGTATTTTGTTCATCATGGATTTTTTGCATTCGTTTTGATTTTTTAAAAATATTAAGTGAGGCCGGGCACGGTGGCTCATGCCTGTAATCCCAGCACTTTGGGAGGCCAAGGAGGGCGGATCACGAGGTCAGGAGTTCAAGACCAGCCTGGCTAATATGGTGAAACTCCGTCTCTACTAAAAATACAAAAAATTAGCCGGGCATGCTGGCGGGCGCTTGTAGTCCCAGCTACTTGGGAGGCTGAGGCATGAGAATGGCATGAACCCGGGAGGCGGAGCTTACAGTGAGCCAAGATCATGCCACTGTACTCCAGCCTGGGCAACAGAGCAAGGCTCCGTCTCAAAAAAAAAAAAAAAAAAATTACATGAAAATATGATTAATCCTGATTACTGAGATTTCTGGTGCTCCTTTTAGTTTGCACTTGTCTCACCCTAGTTCCAGCCCTGGAAGAAGGCGAGGAGAGGAAAGACGCCGTGGCAGGGGGAAGAGCAGGGCAAAGGCTGGCAGCCCAAGTGCCAAGGAGAACTGGCACGTGAGGTGCCAGGAAGGCTCTGGGGAGCAGGCAGGGCCTTCAGGCCCCTCTCAGGTCCCACTGACACTTGCTGGAGAGGCAGTGTCTCCCTGCCCCTCAAATCACCATCCAGAACCTCGATGCCCATCTGCAAAGTGAGATCCATGGTTCCTTTCAAGCCTATCTTCCTCTTCCAGGTAGTTCCGAGGAACAACGACAACAAAAAGACTGTGGGTTGGAAGTGGCCTGTAAAGTGGACAGCATGTGCCCAAATTCTGTGCCAGGTGTCACAGCAGTTCCCACAGATCTCTGCAGCCCTCCAGGCCTCACTCCATTCTCACGATTCTGAGGCCTCCCTCCACCAGCCAAGGCACCCCCTTCCCTGCCCTCAGTGCACATAAGAGAAAGTCAGAGGAAGGAGCCTTTCTCCTTCAGGAGCCTTTACTCCTTCACTCTTCCTTTTATGCAACAAAGATTTTTTTTTTTTTTTTTTGAGATAGAGTTTCCCTCTGTCGCCCAGGCTGGAGTGCCGTGGCATGATCTAGGCTCACTGCAACCTCTGCCTCCCAGGTTCAAGCAATTCTCTGCCTCAGCCTCCTGAGTAGCTGGGATTACAAGTGCCCACCACCACGCCCAGCTAATTTTTGTGTTTTTAGTAGAGACGGGGTTTCACCATATTGGCCAGGCTGGTCTTGAACTCCTGACCTCGTGATCCACCCACCTCGGCCTCCCAAAGTGCTGGGATTACAGGCGTGAGCCACCGCGCCCAGCAGAGATGTTGTTGTTGAGACGGAGTCTCACTCTGTAGTGCAGCGGTGGGATCTTGGCTCACTGCAACCTCTGGCTCCTGGGCTCAAGTGATTCTCCTGCCTCAGCCTCCTGAGTAGCTGGCATTACAGGTACGCACCACCACGCCCGGCTAATTTTTGTATTTTTAGTAGAGACAAGGTTTCACCATGTTGGTCAGGCTGGTCTCAAACTCCTGACCTCAGGTGATCTGCCTGCCTCAGTCTCCCAAAGTGCTGGGATTACAGGCGTGAGCTACCATTCCTAGCCTCATGTAGCAAAGATTTATTGAGAACCCACAATTTACCAGGCACTGTTCTAGGTACTGGGATAAAAAAGTGGGCAAAACCAGACCTTTGCCCTCCAGGAGCCTGGTGTGCCGGCGAGTGGAGACAGGCAATAAACTAAGAAAGAAATGTGATCATTTCCGATAATAATGAGGGCCAGTAAGAAACGGAAACAGTTGTTGTGGGTAAGACTACTTTACACCAGGCAGCCTGAAATCTGAATAAGAAGCTGTAATCATTTCCTGTGGCTTCTGTATCTAGTACCACACACTTAGTGGCTTCAAATGATACAAATTTATTCTTTTATGGTTTTGAGGTCAGAAGACTTAAATGGGCTAGCAACTCCTTCTAAAGACTTGGGATGAATCTGCTTCCTTGCCCTTTCCAGCTTCTAGAAGCCACCCACATTCCTTGACTTGTGGCCCCTGCCTCTACCTTCAAAGCCAGCAGCATGGCAGTTGCCAGTCTCCCTCTCTCTCCGATTTCTCCTTCCCTTATCACATCTGTTTCTCTGACTCCAGCCCCCTTGCCTCCCTCTTGAGATGGACCTCCCTGATGACACTGGGCCACCAGTAAAGTCTCCCTATTTCAAGATCCATAATTTAATCTCACGTGCAAAGTCCCTTGTACCATGCAAGGTAATGCACTCACAGGTTCCAGGGAGTCAGACATGGATGTCTTCGGGGAGCCATTCTTCCTCCAACCAAAGGAGAAGGGAGACCTTTATGGTGGGAGCGGGGGATCCCAAGCAGAGGGAGCTGCATGGGCAAAGGCCCCACAGTTAGAATGAACTAGGCATGCTCTAGGAATAGCAAGAAGGTCAGCCTTCTAGAAAGTAATGCTCCAGTTAGCTTGATTTGCATCAACAACATTCGTGAGACCAATCCCATCTCTACTGACAAATGTTCTACAGTGTGCGTCCAGGAGCCCTGCAAGTCCAGGGCATCCCCTTGGCATTTCAGGTCATCTCCTGCATCCTTCTGCTTCTAGCTGCCAGACTCTTCACATACTTAGAGCAAGAGCCCTGGACACTTGAGGAAGGTGCCTGCCTGGGCACTCACCTGGGCTGGTGCCAGGCCGACTCTGGTGGAGGGGTGGGCCCAGCCCCCAGTACCTGAGTATAATTCTGCTCTTTCTTCCCCACTGAAGGCCAGGATTGTGTGGCTAAGGATGGATGGGGGCAGGAAAGCTAGACCTCAGGCAGTGGCAGGAGCTGTCAATGGCCATATTGTTAGCTCTGGGCTGCGGCATGGAGGCACCAGGGTAGGGCTGAATGAGGCATCTGTTTGCTAGGTCAGGACGCCTAGGTCAGGGTCTCTCTTGGGAGATGCCTCCTAACCCCAACTCTGTCCAGACCCTGCCATGTGGCTCCCTTGACATCTCTGGTACCCACCCCTCAGGGACCACAGCTGTAACTGGCTGGCTCACTGTAAGGTTGGCTGTCAGATGGTGGTCTTCTCAGTTAAAATGTGAGCTCTCCACATAAGCCAGGAACTGTCTTCATCACCACCAAGTCCCAGCAGCCAGCAGCCAGCACCCAACCCAGGGCCTGGCTCAGAGAAGTTGCTCCATACACGCGTGCAATGAACGGAGGAATGGAGAAATGGATGAGAGAGACTGGGCCACCCTTGCTTCCCCTGGTCACCTCCTCCATTGACCACTGCACCCTCCTGCTCACTAGGCCTCCCTGCCTCTGGTCTCTCTTCCCAGACACTCTTCATTTTAACACACCATCTAGTTAAAACCCTCCTGGGGCTCCCTGAGACCCCCAGGATCTGCCAAGCCCCAGCGTCACCAGGCTACCTGCCCACCGATTCTGTCCTCTACCTCTGCACTCCTCCTCAAGCAGTCCCCGGCGCTGTCCAGTGTGCGCCCTTGTACTTGTGTATTTTATGCCCAGAAAGCCCCTCCTCCCCTTCTCCCGGTATGGATGGCTCCTACCCTCGGTTCAGGCTCCCCCAGGAAGCGGCCCGGACCACCCCCGGCCTCCCCTGGGCTCCCACAGCCCGTGCTTCCCCCATCTCAGCACCAATTGTAATTCTCAGTTAGTACATCTGTCTCCCTTTCCACACCCTGAGCCCCTCAGGGCAGAGACTAATGCTGACCCATATCTTTCTTTGTCCGATCCAGGGCCCTGGACGAGGTCAGGCACAGAACAAATGTTCAGCAAAGGTGTAAGCCCAGCCCCAGGCCAGTGGGCGGGTCCCATAGCCTGACGAGTGGGCGCTTCTGCCCTCTGGTGTCCATTTTGGGTCACTACGCTTTTCTATCTCTTTCAGGGGCTTCCTAGGGTGATGTACCCCAACAGTGGTTCTCAGAGTGTGGTCCCAGGACCAATGGTATCAGCATCACCTTGGTACCTGTCAGAAAATTCTTGGGCTGTACTCTGGGCATGAATCAGAAACTCTGGCTGGGGGGAAGCAATCTGGATTTTACCAAGCCCTCCAGATGTTTCTGATGCAGGCTAAAGTTTGAAAACCATTCTCCTGGAAGAACCCTAAGCCTGAGCCACTCCCAGGAGCTCCAGGTAAGGGAGGAGACAGGACCCACCTGGTGGAGTTGCCAGGTACAATACAGGATTCCCAGTTAAATTTGAATTTCAGATAAACAGAAACACGTTATTGCAAGTATTGCACAAGACATACAAACTAAAAAAAAAAAAAAAATCATTGTTTATGTGAAATTCAACTTCAACTGGATGTCCTATGTTCTCTTTCTGTATCAGCAGCCCTATGCAAAGGACCTTGTTCTTATTTCAGTTCGCTGCTGTCGCCATCTTGAAATTCTTTTTTTTTTTTTTTTTTTTTTTTTTTTTTTTTTTTTTGAGACGGAGTCTCGCTCTGTTGCCCAGGCTGGAGTGCAGTGGCCGGATCTCAGCTCACTGCAAGCTCCACCTCCCGGGTTGACGCCATTCTCCTGCCTCAGCCTCCCGAGTAGCTGGGACTACAGGCGCCCGCCACCTCGCCCGGCTAGTTTTTTTTGTATTTTTTAGTAGAGACGGGGTTTCACCGTGTTAGCCAGGATGGTCTCGATCTCCTGACCTCGTGATCCACCCGTCTCGGCCTCCCAAAGTGCTGGGATTACAGGCTTGAGCCACCGCGCCCGGCCTTGAAATTCTTAGTAATCTTTTCTAATAGGAGCCCTGAATTTTCTCTTTTCTTTTTTTTTTTTTTTTAAGACTGAGTCTCGCTCTGTCGCCCAAGCTGGAGTGCAGTAGCATGATCTCGGCTCATGCTACTAGATCTAGACTATCCTGGCTAACATGGTGAAACCCCGTCTCTACTAAAAATAAAAAAAAAATCAGCCAGGTGTGGTGGCACGCGCCTGTAGTCCCAGCTACTCAGGAGGGCGAGACAGAAGAATCGCTTGAACCCTGCACTTTTCCACGCAGTCATCCCAGACACCCCTAATCATCTGCTCTCCTGCTGCCCCCTGCCCTCCAATCTCCCAGACCTCTTTGCCACTCTCACTGCGGCTGACGGCCTTGCTTCCTGATTCACTGAGAGAGTGGACGCGATCAGCAATGAACTCCAGAGGCTCCACGACCACACCAGCCAACCTCCCTGCATCTGCCTTCTCTCAATGGATAAAGCCACGCGCTCCTCAGAAGGTCGGCCCCTGCTCGTGTGGCTGAATTCCAACCCCTCAGCTACTCAAGGCCATGGCTGCGGCAGTCCCTCCATCTCCCCCATATCTTCCACTGTTCTCTCATCTAGACCTTTCCCATCAGCATACACACATTCTATCTCATAAAAACATTCTCGATTTTTCTCTTCATCCCCTTTCCTTCCTTCCCTTTCCATCAGAACTCCTAAAAAAGGTGGTCTAGGCCAGGCATGGTAGCTCACGCTTGTAATCCCAGCACTTTGGGAGGGCGAGGTGGGAGGATCACTTGAGCCCAGGAGTTCGAGACCACCCTGGGCAACATGGTGAGACCCCCATGTCTAAAAATAATTTTTAAAAAATTAGCTGGGCGTGGTGGCATGTGCCTGTGATCCCAGGTATCCAGAGGGCCTGAGGTGGGAGAATCACCTGAGCCCAGGAGGTTGAGGCTGCAGTGAGCCGTGATTGTGCTGCTGCACTCCAGTCTGAGTGACAGCAAGACCCTGTCTCAAAATAAAAAGAGTGGTCCATATCTCTGTCTCCAGTTCCTTCCTCCTGTTCTCTCTCAAGCCCACATGAACCAGCATCCCACGTTTATCACTCCACTGAAACTCTTCAAGCTTACCAAGACCTCCACATTGCTAAATCCAATAGCCAGTCCTCAATCCTGCTCTCCCTTACCAGCAGCAGCAGCAGGGAACCTGCCGACAGCCCCTCCTTGGTTTCACTTTCCTCACCTGCCTTCCAGGACACCACACAACTGTGCTCTTCCTCCCACCTTCCTGGAGGATCCTCCTGCCCTGATATGGGAGCCCCAGAGCTCAGTCCTTGGTCCTCTTGCTTCTCCCTCAACCACCATTTCCTTGACAATGTCATCCAAGTTCAAGGCTTCAGATACCTTCTCTATGCCTGTAACTCCTACATTTCCGGACCTCTACCAGACCTTAGACTTGTGTATCCAACGGTGTGCCTGACATCTTTACTTGGATGCCTAAGACATCTGAAAATGAATATGTCCAATTCTGAATTCTGGTCTGCTCCCCAAAACCTACCCCTCTCATCTTCCTCATGTCAGACAAGGGCAATGTCATCCTTCTAGGTGATCAAGCCA
The DNA here is from genome assembly GCF_049350105.2 of Macaca mulatta. Classification (NCBI taxonomy): domain Eukaryota; kingdom Metazoa; phylum Chordata; class Mammalia; order Primates; family Cercopithecidae; genus Macaca; species Macaca mulatta. The sequence continues at coordinate 75,960,281 of NC_133419.1, read as the reverse complement.
AAACCTGGGGGTCATCCTTGACTCATCTCTTTGTCTCACTACCTACATGTAATTCATCAGAAAATCCTGTGGCTCTACCTCCAAAAGACACCCCAGAATCGGACTACCTGTTACACGGCTCCTGCTGTCACTGTGATCTAACCCGCCATTACCTCTCCTCGGATTGCGGCATTCTCCCCATGCCTTTACCGTATCCCCCGGGTCTAACTTATAAGTCAAACAATGACACCCCTTTACTTAGAACTCTACAATGCCTTCCCATTTCAACTGGAGTAAAAGTCAAATTCCTACTGCAGGCTCTAGGCCCTCTGTGATTGAATCTCTGTGACCTTGTAGGCTCATCTTTTATCTCTCGCAAGCCCATCAATCACTCCCTCCATTCCAGCCACATTGGCTTCCTAGTGTGAACACACCAGGGGCCTTCGCACCTGTAGTCTGCTTCAGGTTTTTACTCAAACGTCACCTTCCTTGACTCCTCTATTTAAGTGGCAAGTGCCCTCGCTGACGCCTCCTGGTCTCCTCTGTCTATGAGGCTCTTTCTTTTGCCCATAGCATGTATCCCATCTAATACACCACTCCCCGGTATTTGTTTTGCTTATTGTCTACCTCCCTCTACTAGAAAGTAAATTTCATGAAGGCAAAATTTTTCACTGCTGTGTCCCCAGAACTGTATGAAGTAATCACTCAGTATACATTTATTTAAAGCAGGAAGAAAGGAAGGAAGCAACGAATAGCGGAACCAATTGCTCTTCTGTCCTGGAGGGCTGAGCTGCCGGAGAGGGCAGTAGAAACCAGAGGCGTGTACCTTCGCATGTAGCATGATGCTCTGGGTCCCATGCTGGCTGCTGGGGACATGGCCGCATGGAAGCAGACACACAAGCTGACATTCACAGAACTGACTGGTAAAGGAGTGGACAGAGGCCTCGGGGAGCCCAGAGAAGAGCTTGAGGTCCAGGCAGGGCTTCTGTGAGGAAGTGACACCTAAGCCGCGTCCTGAAGTCATACCTTGCCACTCTCCTCTGGCTGCCCTCTAGCCCCACTGTGACTCTGAGTCAGCAATGATTCAGAAGAGCGCAGACTTGGGAGTCAGAACCTGGGTTTGCGTATTGGTTTACATGCTGGGTGGCTTTGGGCAAGTCACTTCCTCTGGCCAACCTCAGTTTTCTCATCTGTAAAATGTGACAGTGGCTGGCCTAGAGCATCTCTTAAATTCCTTCCAACTTTAACATCCATTAAGCCATGGAGGTTTCCCACTCAGATCTTCCTTTAAGAGAGTGTAGAGCAGGAGTGTCGTTAGCAACAGATCCCAGCAGCGACATCCCGGGATCTACTGCTGCGTTCCTGACAAGGCCACTTTCTCCTTGGGCAGCCCTAGCCAATGACTCAGCTCAGTGGGAGAAGGAGGCCTGGCCATTTCTGCCCAGCAGATGTCTCCTCTAACTGGTTTTTATTTTATTTTATTTTTTTTTTGAGCCACGGTATCACTCTGTTGCCCAGGCTGGAGTACAATGGCACGATCTCAGCTCACTGCAACCTCCGCCTCTCAGGCTCAAGCGATCCTTCTGCCTCAGCCTCCTGAGTAGCTGGGACTACAGGTGTGAGCCACCACGCCCAGCCTCTAACAGCTAATTTGTGCTCTGGGCCTCCCCACTGGGCTGGCTGAGGCTTTCTCGGAGCTGCAGTGCAGTCTGAGGCTCTTTCTACTTAATCTCTCCTTCCCTTCCTCCTTTCCCAGATGGCAGGCCCACCTCATGGTCAGAGGGAAGCTTCCCGGAGGAGGAGACATGGGAGCTGTGCCTTCCAGGTTGACTTGGGTGTAGAGGGCCCAGCATGTGCTGCCGAGAGCCAGGAGAGGAGAGCCCCTGAGGAGCTTCAATCAAGAGAATGTTGTGCTCAGATCTGAAATAGTGGGAAGTGGACAGGAGAGGGCAAGAGAGGAGGCAGGGAGAGCACTGAGGAGGCTGACATGATGGGCCCTGGCCTCGGAGGTGATTATGGGAGCCACAGGGTCAAGGAGTGGATGGAAAAATGTTTAGATGTTCAGGAGATAGAAACTCCAGAGTTGGGAGCATGGACACTCCAGTAGCTAGCTTGCTTTTTCTTTGTTTTGCTTTTCTTCTTTCTTTCTTTCTCTCTCTCTCTCTCTCCCTTCCTTCCTTCCCTACTTCCCTTTCCTTCTTTCCTTCCTTCTTTTCTTTCTTTCCTTCTCCTTCCTTCCTTCCTTCCTTTCCTTCTCCTTCCTTCCTTCCTTCCTTTCCTTCTCCTTCCCTCCCTTCCTCCCTCCCTCCCTCCTTCCTTCCTTCCTTCCTTCCTTCCTTCCTTCCTTCTTTCTTTCCTTCCTCACTCCATCACATAGGCTGGAGTGCTGTGGTACAATCGCAGCTCACCTCAACCTCTGCCCTTGGATTCAAGTGATTCTCATACCTCAGCCTCCCGAGTGGCTGGAATTACAGGTATGTGCCACCACCAGGCCCAGCTAATTTTTGTATTTTTAGTAGAGATGGGGTTTCACCATGTTGGTCAGACTGGTCTTGAACTCTTGACCTCAAGTGATCCACCCACCTCGGCCTCCCAAAGTGCTGGGATTATAGGCGTGAGCCACCATGCCCGGACTCCAATAGCTTTACAATTCCCTTCCTTGGCCAGGTGCGGTGGCTCACGCCTGTAATCCCAGCACTTTGGCAGGCCGAGGCGGGTGGATCACAAGGCCAGGAGATCAAGACCGTCCTGGCTAACACGGTGAAACCCCGTCTCTACTAAAAAATACAAAAAAAATTAGCTGGGCGTGGTGGTGGGCGCCTATAGTCCCAGCTACTCAGGAGGCTGAGGCAGGAGAATGGCGTGAACCGGGAGGTGGGGCTTGCAGTGAGCCAAGATTGCACCACTGCACTCCAGCCTGGGCAACAGAGCGAGACTCCGTCTAAAAAAAATATATATATATATATATATATATATATATATATATAAAATAAAAAATAAAAAAAGAATTCCCTTCCCTGCATCTCTGTGACTGACTGGCTATAAGGGATGATGTCTAGGATGTTGGGATCTGTCACAGAGATGGAGAATACAGGAGCGGCTTTAGGGGGAATCAATGATGCAGTTTTGGACAGCGTAGAAAAACAACGTGTTGTGTAAGAGTGACACCATCTTGAAGTTAAACTACCATAATGACCAATGTTTTGCTTTAAGAGATGCTCTAGGCCAAGGCATTCCTATACCAAGGCATTCAGCACCAAGGTGAAGAAACAATGCCGGCAGCATAGACAACCCCTTACAAAAATGCTTATCTAACTTCCCCAGTGGCCACGTGGCCTCAGGTTCTGCAGGGTCTGAGACAGGACCAGCTGCACATTTTACCCCAAAAGCTTGCTATATAAAGAATAGTTTGGCTAGGCGCGGTGGCTCACGCCTGTAATCCCAGCACTTTGGGAGGCCGAGGTGGGTGGATCATGAGGTCAGGAGTTTGAGACCATCCTGGCTAACAAGGTGAAACCCCATCTCTACAAAAAATACAAAAAATTAGCTGGGCGTGGTGGCGGGCACCTGTAGTCCCAGCTACTCAGGAGGCTGAAGCAGGAGAATTGCGTGAACCCGGGAGGCGGAGCTTGCAGTGAGCTGAGATTGCACCACTGCACTTCAGCCTGGGTGACAGAGCGAGACTCCGTCTCAACAACAACAACAACAACAACAAAAAGAATAGCTTGTGGTAGGGCCAGTGCAGGGATCCAGCATCTCACAGCTGCCAGAGACATCACTCTGTTTGTGCGTCCCTACTAAATGTTGCTTTCTGAGAAACTGGATTTGCCCCCCTCTTTCTTCGGCCTCTCAGTGTCCCGGCCTCTGGAGGTAGGTTTGCACAGGGCTGCTCACTGCAGAACAGACACAGTAAGTTTGAGAGGCCTGTGGATCATCAGAAGGAAGCAGGAAATGTGGGTCTGGGCCTTAGCGGGGAGGTCTGGGCTGGAGAAAGAGAGAAATTAAAGTTATGGCAGTAGAGGGTGGCACCCATGAGACCTAATGACTATTCACAATTTTTGATGTTTGTAGTTGAGGAAACTATGACCAAGTGTGGTGGGCTGTATTATTCCTCAGCTCTTCCTTCCACCACTGCCACGGTCCATAGTGGGAGGGTGCAGTGTATTTCCTTGCCCTACTGAGATTGGAAATGGGTTTGTGGCTTGCTTTGGCCAATGGAACATGGGCAAAAAGAGATAGTATAACTGTGCTGAGCCCAGGCCTTAAGAGGTGTCATGAGTTTCTGCTTGCAGTTCCTGAGTTTCTGCTGTCACCAGGAGAAAAGCATGCTCTGGGGAGCCACTGATCCCAGAATGAGACACACGTGGGGCAGCCCTGAACCCAAGAAGCAGCCGGAAGCAGAGCTTCCCCTGCCACTCCAGCCTGCCTGCAAGCATGTGACAAGAAAAAATGTATATATTATTTATTAGCCACCTAGATTTTTGAGTTGTTAGACAGCATTATCATTGCAGCTAACCAATACACCAAGGTAGGGGATGTAATCACAGAAGGTCACGTTAAGTCATAAGTAAGTGAACGTGTATTGCTTGGAAATACGTATGAAATAATGTTGAGTAAAATAAGGAAAGTCTACAATATTACAAACAAACCTCGTTACGACTATACAGAAGGCATGTGTGTGCACTGATCAGAGGGGAGGACACTGGGTAGACTGTCTGCAAGCAGCTCTCCGAGGGATCGCCTCTGCCCCTCCCTCCCTATGTCTGCAGATACAGGTAGCACGGACTTCCTTCTTGGCCCCTGTGAGGGTGGATGAGGACCATAGCCAACCTGGGCCAACCACCTTCTTCCTAGGAATTGGGAAGCAGGACAGAGATGGGAAGCTGTTTCTCTTGGGGTAGGTGAGCCATAATAATATTCATCTTGGCCAGACGCAGTGGCTCACATCTGTAATCCCGGCACTTTGGGAGGCCGGGGTGGGTGGATCACCTGAGGTCAGGAGTTCAAGACCGGCCTGGCCAACATGACGAAACCCCATCTCTACTAAAAATACAAAAATTAGCCAGGTGTGGTGGCGGGTGCCTATAATCCCAGCTACTCAGGAGGCTGAGGCAGGGAGAACTGCTTGAACCCAGGACGTGAAGGTTTCAGTGAATCGAGATCATGCCACTGCACTCCAGCATGGGAGACAGCAAGACTCCATCTTAAATAAATAAATAAATAAATAATATTCATCTTGGTCCTGTTTGATGACACTGTTTTGTTCTCATCTCAAGGTTGTTCATCCCTGTCCTTGGAACTTGGGAGACTCCCTCATATCCTTGCAGTCACTTCCGCTTTATGCTGAAACTCATTCAACTCAGGTTTCTACCACCAACCAAAGAGAACTGACTAAACAGAATCAGAAGAGAACCTGGTGTTGGGGGGCAGAGGTGCTGGGGGAAAGAAGAGAACCTGGGAGGAAGCAGTAGATGGCATTCTGAATTTATGAAATTTCCTTTGGTAAAGTTAACACAAATAAAGGGGTCTGTTTTTGTTACTAATGTGGCACCCCTCTCTCCCCCACTAAACTGAACCCTCCTCAAGGGCAGAGGGCAGGGTCTGATTGCATTTTGCATCTCTAGTGCCAGCTTCAGGTCTGGCATGGACTTGGCCCTCAGCACACTTTCCTGGAACTGAGTTATTCTAGGAAGCCAGGGTTCCTATCACCACCCCATGGTACTGGCTGGTTGGGGTATTGCTAAGTTTTGGCCCTGAACAGTGCCCATGGGTGCCTCTTAAGCACGTGATGAGACAGGTGTCTTCTCTCAACTCTCCTCTTCCTTCCCCCTCCCCTGCTGCTCCTGGAGATAAGGAGGCCCCTCTGTTCTGAGAGGGTGTCATAGGGCTATGTTTTGAAGGAAACTCTATCAACTTAACTGGTAGCTACTCTTCCCAGCAGCGGAGGGGCCCAGAAAAAAAGAGCACCAGCAGGGAGGGGACCCACCTGCATGGGTCCTTCAGTGGCCTCACTTTCAGGGGACAAAACCACCGTGTGAAAGTGTAAGAGCGTCTAGTACTTACAGACCCTGGAGGGCACACCAGAGGTCTCTCTGTCTCTGTCACACACACAGGAACACACACACACATACACACGCACACACAGGTCAGGGAGTACAGCCAGAAAGAGATGAGACTCATGGGCCACCGCCTATATTGGGTCGAGAGTGTCCAGTTTTCCCTCAGGGAGCTTTAACTGTTAGGTTTAAAGCAAGCAGGCACTAGTTCCAGTTGGTCACACTGTGACTGAGAGGTGGTCACTTCCAGTTTACAAGACCATGTCCGAATGGTCCATTTAAAGGAGGCAGCAGGAAAGCCAGGAACCAGCCTGCTAGGTGGGAGAGAAGCCTCTAAGTTTTATCACCAGCCACCAGCTGGAGCTATTCGGGTGGGGCATAGTATTGATTGGAAACTGTGTCAAGGGTGACTGAGCCCTGCTTCTGGTATGAGAACGTTAAATTTAAAAATGAATGCCGAGTACAGACCCTGCTAGGGAAGTCTGCAAGGTCAAAACTCTTTTCGTAATGAGACTAAGGCATCATTTGCCTTTTTTGCTGGGTTGACATTTCCCTGATTGTGCAAAAGCCTCGGCGGCGGCCTCCAGTGCGATGTACAGGAAGTCATCGCGTTTTTCACTGCCACGCCCTCGCAGGGAAACACTGCCAACATCGACCAGGAAAGTCTTTGACGCAGCAATAAAAATGATCCCATTCACAATATATTGGTCCTTGAATATACATCTTTTTAATATTCTGGGAAGCAACATAGAGCACTTCTGCCATATCCGATGCAGCACAATGGTTGTCTCCAGGAAAAGCATTTGCACTTGTTTGAACTGTGAGCTTAACTAGCCACTTTTTTTTATGGAACACCATTTTGACTTGAAAGACATACTGACAGATAAATTATGCTTATGCAGACTTGGGTCTCTGGCAGACATTTTCTCAAGAATGAATAAAATGAATCTGTCATTTCATGGCAAACTGACAGTATTTACTGCTAATGATGAAATCCAAGCTCTAGTGAAAATTAGAATTTTAGAAACCTTGTGTTCACCACTGTGACCTTGGCAGCTTCCCAATACTCAAAGACTTCTCTGATGAGATCGGTACTGATATTAACTAATGTGATTTTTAAAACATAGTATACTAATATCTGTCAATATTTGGAAGACCTGCATAACTTGGTGAACCATTTTTTTCCAAACAGCCAGTGCACTAAATTATAACAGCATGCTTGGACAAAAGATACATCCAAAATGCAAAAGAGTCTAATGTATTTTAATGTAACTGAACATAAAAATTTCTTTGATAGGATTTCAGATTATTTTTTTTTTTTGAGATGGAGTGCCGTGGTGGAATCTTGGCTTACTGCAACCTCTGCCTCCCGGGTTCAAGTGATTCTCCTGCCTCAACCGCCTGAACAGCTGGGACTACAGGCAGGCACCACCATGCCCAGCTAATTTTTGCATTTTTAGTAGAGATGGGGTTTCACCGTATTGACCAGGCTGGTCTCGAACTGCTGACCTCGTGATCTACCCACCCCGGCCTCCCAAAGTGCTGGGATTACAGGCATGAGACACTGCGCCCGGCAGGATTTCAGATTCTAATCACAACTAACCTTCAAAAAAAAAACAGCACTTGTCAAGTTTTGGCTATTATCAAAAAAGAATAGCCAGGCTCAGTAGTTCACACCTGTAATCCCAACACTTAGGGAAGCTGAGGCAGGAAGATTGCTTGAGGCCAGGAAAACACCAACCTGGGCAACATAGTGAGAGCCCATCTGTACCAAAAAAAGAAAAAAAAAAAGAAAAATTAGCTGAGTGTGGTGGTAAGTACCTCTAGTACCAGCTACTTGGGAGGCTGAGGTGAAAGGATCACTTGAGCCCAAGAGTTTGAGGTTACAGTGAGCTATGATCATGCTACTGCACTCCAGCCTGGGCGACGGAGCAAGATCCTGCCTCTACAAAATAAAAAAAAAGAATAGCCACAATTATTTGAAAGGGTTGTTAACATACCCCTTTTCCAACTATGTATTTGCATAAGCCTGTATTTTCTTCATAAACTTCACTTAAAACAACATATTGGCTGGGCGCGGTGGCTCACGCCTGTAATCCCAGCACTTTGGGAGGCCGAGGCGGGCGGATCACAAGGTCAGGAGATCGAGACCATCCTGGCTAACACGGTGAAACCCCGTCTCTACTAAAAATGCCAAAAATTAGCTGGGCGTGGCGGTGGGCGCCTGTAGTCCCAGCTACTTGGGAGGCTGAGGCAGGAGAATGGTGTGAACCCGGGAGGTGGAGCTTGCAGTGAGCCCAGATCGCACCACTGCACTCCAGCCTTGGTGATTGAGCGAGACTCCATCTCAAAAAAAAAACAAAAACAACCCCAACATATTGCATCAGATTAAATGCAGAAGTGTGTTTGAAAATCCAGCTGTCTTCTATCAAGACATTAAAGAAATTTGTAAGCATATAAAATAGTGCCAGTCTTCTCATTAATTTTTTATTTTGGTAAATATATTTTTTCTAAAAATGTTATTACACTACATTTATTATTTTAATTATATAATATGAACATTTTTAAAACACATCAATTTAAATTTATATTAATGTAAACACTAATAGGCATAAGACATACAAACAGATGTTCTTTGGGGTCCTCAATAACTTTTAGGCAAGAAAAGGGGTCCTGAAACCATTAAGTTCCAGAACAAGCCCTCTAACGTTGTACCAACCAGTGTTAGACAGCAGGCGGCAGCAGAAGCAACCAAATGAAGGCATCCCCTCTGCATTTCCACAGTTAAAGGTATTGAGTGCCTACTGGGTGTGGCCACACCCTGTGCTGGGACACAGAAATCAATCTGGCAAGTTCATGGTGGGGGTTGGAGGGAAGCAGACCCTGGCAACTGACAATGGTGGGGACAAGGTAGATAGCTCCTCTAGTGAGCATCCAAAGGCTCTGGGGAAGGGTCAGCATGGCGTTATGGTGACCTCAGTTATTCCCACTGGCTGGCGACAAGACCTGGTGGGGAGAGGAAGCTTCCAGGATCTGGGATCAGAAAGGAATGTGAAGCTCCCCGGCTTTGCAAGACTGGAGCCTGAGCAGTGACCCAGGAGATTGAGAAAGGGGGTCATGTATCTTTTTTTTTTTTTTTTTTTTTTTTTTTTTTTAGATAGGGTCTCCCAGGCTGGAGTGCAATGGCACGATCTCAGCTCACTGCAGCCTCCACCTCAAGCCTCATGCTTACCGAGTAGCTGGGACTATAGGCATGCGCCACCACACATGGCTAATTTTCGTCGTTTTAGTAGAGACAGGGTTTCACTATGTTGCCCAGGCTGGTCTTGAACTCCTGGCCTCAAGTGATCTATCCGCCTTGGCCTCTCAAAGTGCTGGGATTATAGGCATGAGCTACCTTGCCCAGCCATGATATCATTTTTTTATTAACTTGACACAGACATTTCCCAAAGCCCCCTCTACCAAGTGAGAAGGGGCTGCTTCAGATCTTTCTTTCCTGTCCCCACTGTGGTCCTCACCCCCAACCCCCAAGTACAGCCTCTCTTCAATCCCAGGTCAGCCTCCTGCCCCTCCCTTATTCACAAAGCTTTAACTGAAGCCGTCTTCCAGAAACCAACACCAAAACCAAAACCCTCCTCTGCCTCTGCCTTCCCGGCCAGCTGCCATCCAACCATGTTGCCCTGTCAGCTGCCCTGGAAGGGGCTGTCCACCATGTCACCAAGTAAGCCCCTGCTCCTGCCTCCCACCCCACCCACACCACTCTTTCCAAGTCACCCACAGTCCCAACGGCCCACCCCAGAGGACACCTCTGTCCTGGCCCTCCCGGCCCTGGCTAACCTCTCCCTGTACTCTCTTCTCAGTGTCTGCTCCCCACTGTCCTCTTCTCCTCAGAGGAAGAGGGAAAGAGGAAGCCCTCAGAGGGCTCCTCCTCAGGCCCCAGCCCCTGCCTATCCTCTCCATGGTGAGCCACACTTCCCTCCCAGGGGCCACTCCCCCTCTCCTCCCAAAGGCTGTCCACTCCCAAGAGGTGGGCTCAAGCCTGGCCCACCCCCAGAGCTCTACCACAGCATATCCCATGTATCTCCCAATGGTCCCTCAAACTCACTGTGTCCCCAAAACACATCATAACCTTTCCTCATACTTGCATCTCCAGGATCCCCGCCACAGCAAATGGTACCACCAGCTGGGCCCCTGGAGTCACCCAGGCATTTCTAGCTCCCTATTGCCCTACGTGGACACAAATCAGTAGCTCGTGCCTCTTTCCCTGTAAATGTTCTTGGATGCCTCCCACCCACTTGGGCCACAGCCGGGGCCCAGGCTCAGACCCGCACCTCTCCTTGTCACCTTGACTGTTAAAACAGGCCCCATTCTGTCTCTCTGACTCAGTGATCTCTGAGACGCACATACGACCTTGTTGTCCCTATGAAACCCTCCCACGGCTCCCCTCACCCTCAGCACAGAGGCCAACTCTTGACTAAGATCTTGTGTGGCGCGCCTCCCCCCCGCCCCGCCCCGCCCCCCGCCTAGCTCTCCAGCCACGGGCTCTCTTAACCTTTCGGCCTTGGTACTACAGAATTGATTTTGGTCTCCCAGATATACATCTTGTACCTCAGGCCTCACTGAACATTTGATCTTTTCATCCTCACCACCTTTGAAGGAGCCACTATTTTATTTTTCTTTTTTTTTCCCAACTGAGCTAAACAGCCTGAAGGAGTTACTATTTTCATCTCCCTTTTACCCACAGGAATCTCAGGCACAAAGAGGGAAGGTGACTGGGCCAGGATGTGCACCTGGCTCCCAAGCCCACAGCGTCACAACCCACAGTGCCCTACATCCAACCAGCTCTCCGGGCCAGACAAGTGCCTCCAGCCCCTCGCCACTCCCCATTCCACATACACACTCCTACCAAATCCACCACACGTTAAGTCAGGCTACAGCTCAGATGCTCACCCTGCACAGGTGTCCTGGATCCCCTTGGGACCCCTAGTTGACCTCCTTTGGCAATAATCTGGAACATAAAGTTTCCCCCAGGTGTACTGGGGTAGGTGTGGCCCCAGCTCCTATAGCACTGTTATACATCAGTTGAAGTCAGTTGGGGCCACAGGGTCACTGAGGGCAGTGGAAGGCCAGAGAGGAGGAGGGACAGGCAGGTGGGGTCCCAGGGATGCCCTCTGGATGTGCATGAGTGGGTAGAGCAGGCTGGGTCCAAGCCAAGCCTCCCACTCCCCTTCACACTCTCTCCTTGCTAATACTCCAGCATCCTCCCAATAAATTCCAAACACGAACCCCATCTAACATGGCCTCTCTGGCTCCCCCTCATTTACCTGACACTCAGTGGGAACTTATGCGTGTCATCAGCACTACCCTAGGTTTCTTACGAAAATTAACTCACTTAATCCTTATAAATATCCTACAAGGTAAGTACTGGGATTATCCCCACTCTACAGATAAGGAAAATGAGGCACCGAGTAACAACAGAGCTAGTACTTGGTAGTGTCAGGATTTGAATCTAGGCCATGCAGCTCCAGAGTCTGTGCTCTAACTGCTCTGTTGTGCAACTCACTTCTCCCTCCCTCTGTCATTTCTGTTGCCTTAAATGCACCTAACTTCTCACCCCCCACCCGCCCATTCCCACTTTCATGCCTTTGCGCTCAGTGTTCCCTCTGCCTAGAAGACGCTTCCCTCCTTATCTTGACAAGTTCTGCTTCTTAGATACCCAAGCATCACCCTCCCTATGAAGCTGCCCTTGGCCCAGCTTGCCCTCCTCCAGCTGAATCAGGCAGCCTCCTCTGTTCACAAAGTACTTGGTACACATTTCCATGCAGACAGCTCTGGGACTGGAGGCCCCTCGATGATGAGGGCAGGTTCTCATCTGATTGTCCCACCCCTAGATACCCAATGTTTGGTATAGGACTTGGTCCAACTCAGGAAACGTTGGTGAATGAGGGACTGGGGCAGAGAGAAATCAGACTCCACCCCTTGCCCTCCAAAAGCTCATAATCTGGTGGGAAAATTGACCCATCAACAGCAGCCCAGATCCAAAGGCATTAGAGTTCCAAGGAGGCACAAAGGGCCTTCAGTGCCACAGGCTCCAAAGGAAGAGGCTGTGCTTGCAACTGGGAGAAGTGGGCAGGGTTCTCAGAGGCATCAGCTTGTGAGAAGGGCCTTGAAGGATGGAGAAAATCCTCACTAGGCAAGCAGGACACATGCAGGAAGGAGAGACAGGGAAAGGACTCCAGGCTGGCAGGGATGGAGACAGAGGAGTAGGAAGGCACGAAGCATTTTAAGGGCTCAATGAGCTCAATAGAGCCCAACCACCCCACCAGACAGGGAGCTGCAGGAGGGCAGAGCGTCCCTGCCATTGCCTCACACAGGACCTGCATATATGGATGCAGTGTAAGGATTTGCTGGAAGCAGATCTCCAGGGGTGTGGAGCCTCATACAATTCTATCTAAGAAAAACTGAAAAATTACTAATATAAATGTAGGTGTGAAAGTGAATGTCTGGGCCGGGCACGGTGGCTCAAGCCTGTAATCCCAGCACTTTGGGAGGCCGAGACGGGCGGATCACAGGGTCAGGAGATCGAGACCATCCTGGCTAACACAGTGAAACCCCGTCTCTACTAAAAAATACAAAAAACTAGCCGGGCGAGGTGGCGGGCGCCTGTAGTACCAGCTACTCGGGAGGCTGAGGCAGGAGAATGGCGTAGACCCGGGAGGCGGAGCTTGCAGTGAGCTGAGATCCGGCCACTGCACTCCAGCCTGGGCGACAGAGCGAGACTCCGTCTCCAAAAAAAAAAAAAAAAAAGAAAGTGAATGTCTGTCTGCCATAAGAATGGGAGGAGCTGTGTTTAACAGCCCTGGGGCCTGAAGCTGAAGCTGCTGCCTCTGTGTAAGGAAGGTAGAAGGTTCTTGGAAACAGTAGGGCATCAGGCAGAAAAGACTAATGTTTCCGTGCAGCCTTGCCCTCCACCACCGCCCAGACCAGCCACCATGACCACCTCTGTCGTGCTTCGTGGAACTCATTTGCCACCAAAAGGCCAGATTCCCCAGCTCACAAGACTCCCTTCCCTTTGGAAGAGTGGCCAGACGGCAAATGTGGGTGTCTGAGACCTGTTTGCTGGTCACCTCCTGATGACCTTGGGCATGTCTCCCCCCACACACCCCCAGCGCCTCAGAGGTCATGGAGGTCTATTCTGAAAAGCTCCTTTTCATTCTGACATCCTGCTCATCTGACCTGGCTGAGGAGGCTCTCGCAGCAGGGGCAGCCAGAGAACTCTCTGAGAGCCTCATTCATCTCCCAGCGCTGAGATCTCACACGGGCGGGCCATGTACCAGGCTGGGTGGTGGTGGGTGGGAGGGAAATCAGACATGGATCAATCATTACAGAACCTTCAAGCTGAGGGAGCCCAGACCAAAGGCAGGCAGCCTGGGGGAGTTCAGGAAGGCTTCTCGGAGGTGGTGATAAATCTTGGAGTAGGTGCCAAGTAAATAATTGTTGAATAAATGACCCATCTCATGTCCCACCTCTCATGAGAGATGGGGCATTTATTCAACAATTATTTATTTGGCACCTACTATGTGCCAGGCTCCATGTTAGGCTCTAGGGATACAGCAGTGAAGAGAACAGGTGGGCATTTGGCCACCTTCAGCCCAGCAGAGAAATGGGAATTAACTCCAGAGAGAAGGGGAACAGCAGGGCAACACATGGAGGAGACAACTGCATGGAGACAGGAAGCATTCTGCTTGCTAATGGAGCTGAGAGAAGTTGGCACAAGCAGAGAGGGAAGTAAGCAATGGGGAGATGAGGTTGGTGGGGTCAGCAGGCAGACAGCAATAACAAAGGGGCTGGAATGCCAGGCTAGGGATGTAGGGCTTGGTCATGCTGGCAATCGGGAGCCAGAGAAGGCTCTGGATAGAGGGAAGAGCCACAAGGTTTCTTAGCGTCAAGTTCAACAGATAAAGGCAAAACTGCCTTCTCCCAGCCCTCAGGTTGGAGAGACCAGTCCCAGCTTCCTGGAGCCAACTTGCCTACTCCCAATCCCTGGGCCTGGAGAAGAGAGGGCACCCTCAAGTCCGCAGCCTAAACTTCAGCCTCCAGCTCACCCTCTTCCTTGTTCTTCCAACCAGTCTCTCAGCCATAGTTTGATGCCATTTCTTTTGCAGGGAATGCCCATGCTTCACCCACTGAAGCCTGCTGCCTGCCCAGTGCCTCACCTGGTTCCCTGCCAGGTAGCACCTTTATTCTTCTTTTATAGATGAGGAAACAGAGGCTCAGAGAGGGAGAATAATCTGTTAAAGTCACAGAGCTTTACCCTAGAATTTGATAGTGATGGGTGGATACAACTCTGTGCCAGCTGTGTGGTCTTGGGAACGTCACTTAGCCTCTCTGTGCTGAGTCCTCATCTGTGAAATGGAGTACCTATCACAACATAAGGTTGGTGTGAGGCTTACAAAGAGGCTGTCCTGTGCCACCAACATCCCTTAGCTCCCCAGGGCAGTTAGCTGCTTTCACTTGGCCCCTACCCCACTCCCCCGGGGCACACATTCAACTTTCATTCATACATCAATTCCCTCCAACGCCTTCTCTGCGCCTGTCCCTGTGCAGACACACTGAAGACCGCTCCGTGGCCAAGCACCAGGCTCACACCTGTAATCTCAGCACTTTGGGAGTCCGAGGCAGGAGGATCGCTGGAACACAGGAGATGGAGACCAGCCTAGAAAACACTGTGAGACTCTGTCTCTACAAAAAAATTTAAAAATTAGCCGGATGTGGTGGTGCACGCCTGTAGTCACAGCTATCCCGGAGGCACAGGGTGGGAGGATCTCCTGAGCCCGGAAGTTCGAGGCTGCAGTGAGCCGTGATAGTGCCACTGCACTCCACCCTGGGCCACAGAGCGGGACCCTGTCTCAAAATAACATAACATAACATAACATAACATAACATAACATAACATAACATAACATAACATAAAATGAAAGATGGCTCTTGCACCCAATGTGCAGGGTGGGATGGGGCGGGAGCACACTGCAGATGTATTACGATTCGAAGTGTGTGTCCTCACACAACTCTCCTCTTGAGTTCGTATTTTTAAAAATTGACCACGACGCTCTCCTCCTCGGGGATGGGCGCAGGGAAGGGAGGCTTGTGGAAGACAAATTCGTTCCTTATTTCCAAAAACTTGTTTTTCACCATTTCGTGAAATCTGAACACTTCCCAGACCAACTCTCACCTCTGAGTGCCGAGCACTAGAAGCTGGGCAGGAGCAAGCTGTCGGCGGCATCCCACCACCCAGGAGGGTTCGCTCCAGCGTCCCTGGGATCCCTGACCCCGGATATCCCCCCACGCCTCCACCTTGCCTCGTCCCGGCTTCTTTTCCTACCCTGGCCCCTGCTGCTTCCCCGTGAACCCCGCAATCCCCGCACAGCAGTCCCCATGCCCCTGTCCCAAACAAGCCAGCCCTCTCGCCTCTCCCTCCATCCGGGTCCCGAGACCAACCCCCTCCCCGACTCGGCCCTTTCTGAACTCCCAGCCCCGCCATTGTCCTTTTGTAGCCGCACCTCTTCATTGTCCGCCCCGCCCTCTCCGAGGTAGAGTCCGCGTTCCGCAGGGCGCCGCTCCGCTCCCACCCTCGGATTGGCTCCTGCGGCCCCATGCGCGGGGCCCGGGAAGGGGAGCCGACGCGCGCCCCGCCCCTGCCCGCTGCCGGCCGGGGGCGGGGTCCCTGCTGCCTCCGCCCCGTCCGGGCGGGGCCGCGCTGGCTGGCGCTCCGGCGCTGGGCGGCGCTGCCTCGGCTGAGATCGGGCTGCGGCTCCGGTGGGGGTGGGCGGCGGGGATGACAGCGGAGGTGGCAGCGGCGCGGCGCTGAGCGAGCGGTGAGCGAGCGGGGGAAGAGGAGGAAGTGGAGCCGCAGCCGGGAGCTCGGGAGTCGGCTGCCGCGCCGAGGTCCGCCCCGTTTTACAGAGCGAGCTGAGTCGGGACCTGGAAAGACTTCCCCGCGGGGCTCCGGCCGCCGCACCTCCCCGCCGGCGCCTGCACTGCCCTGCCCTGCCCTGCCCGTCCCAGCCCCGCGGTCCGGGGCGCGCGGCCGGGACGCGCGGAGTCCCGGCCCTGACCCGCTGCGCCGGGGCGGCACGCTCCTAACCCAGCAGTACGGGTCCGTGGTTGCAGGGTAGCTCCGCGCCTTTCCATCAGTGAGGGTCGGAGCCCCTACTCCGGAGCTAGCGCATTGTGGCCCCAGGCTCTCGACTCCGGTGCACGGGACCCCGGACGCCCCCAGCCTCTGGCTCCACGAGACCCCAACCTTCAGTTGCCTCCACCCGAGTGCTTCGGACTTGGAACAGCGCGAGTGCCCAGGAAGCTCCGGCCGGGTCGTGCGCTCCGTGAGGGGTCCTAGGCAGGCAGGACAGTCGGACCGAACGGCCAGGCTGGTGCCACGAACCCAGGCTGCCACCTTCCTCCCGCCTCAGGCGAGGGGCTCAGTGCCTGCCCCGAAGATAACACAGGGGTCCCCTTCTGTCCCGTCGGCCCGCGAGAGCCAAGGCTGCAGGTGAGAGCCCCGGATGCGGGGCAGAAGCGGTCCCCGACCCCATCGCAGCAGCGCGGGGGCCAGCGGAGGGAGTCTCGGGGGGAACAAGCAGAGGCTGGAACTGGCTGGGAGGGGGCGCGGGAAGGGGAGGGGAAAGAAAGAAAACGGGCTCTTATTGAGCGCCCATTGTGTGCGGGTCCGCGCCCCGCCACGCCCCGCGCCTAAGGCTCACTGCTACTCCTGAAATAGGTGTTGTGTATTATTATCGGCGCTTGCAGATGGAGAAACTGAGGCTTAACGGGGCTGAGTGATCTTTCACTGCGGGGAGGAGACTGGGGAAGCGGGAGAGGATAGAAGGGGAAGAAGCAGAGCACCTGAGTGCTGATCCTAAAGCTGAGGAAGTGGCTTTTTTTTTCTTGCCTCCCGCTCCCTGGCCATGTCACCCCCCAGGAAAGGTGACTCAGAGTTGAGGGCAGAGGTGAGAAGCTTCCTAGTTCCAAAGCTTCTCTCCCTGTGGGCCCAGGATGTGAGAGCAGCAGCTCCTGGCCGTTGTGTGTCAGACTCCAGGGTCTCTTAGACACTCTGGAGATCCTGAGATGTGCTTATCTGTTGGTGAATTCACTGCAGAGATCCCCAAGTAAGGGTCCATCAGAGCTGGAGATGTGACCCCTCTGGGGTGGCTGGAGACGTGGCTCACGTGGCTCACCTCCCTCACATTACTAATGGGGCCACTGAGGCCCACCCGAAGGGAGTGTCAGTTATCCGGTCCTAAAGACAATGAATCCTTGATCCAGAAGTAGACTTGAGAAAACCTTCGTGAGCATCCTTCAAAGTATCCACACTCCTCCCCAGTTAGGATCTTCCGGATAGGTGGCTGGGGCTTTCCCTATCCCTGATGTGAGATCTGGGCGACCATGTATGAGGCTGTGGTGGGAATCAGTGTGGTTGGTGCAGGGGCCCCGAGGAGTGCCCGCAACCCCATAGCCTTTGGCCCAAATGGAAGGTCCAACCTAATTCTCTTCTGGGAAGGGGAACCTGCAGGACACCTCTGCCCAGGAAGGAAGGGACCTGCTCAAGGTCTCAAGGCTGGGGGCTCCCAGGGCTGGGGCACAGTCCCAGGTGTCTTGATTCCCAGGCAGGGGATGCTTCTGCTGCCCCCGAGGCAGGTAGGGAGAGGGGCGTTGTGAAAGAGCCCTTGCCCTGACTCTGTGGGCTCTTGTTCTGTGTGGGGAAGGGGAGGGGATCTGGCCCTGGTCTGGGCCCTGTGGCCTTGGCTAGGACTGGTTAACCCTAGATGTGCTCAACTCCCTGGAGTCAAGGGGAAACCTCCTTGGAAAGCCCCTGGAAGGTGGAGGAGGGTGGTGAGAGGTCAGTGGAAGTCTGAAGCTCAATCCCTGGGGGTGGAAGGGTTAGAGGAACCCAAAAGAAAAGGTGACTGAGGGGCTTGGGATTCCCTCTACCCCCTACCTCCATCCAGGGATTCAAATCCTCCCTCACAATAATCTCTACATCTAAACAAAGCTCTTAGAGGAAATAATTTCACACCTGTGATCTCCTTTCATGATGTGGAGAGAGCCTGGAACCTGGAGTGAAGCAGAAGAGGGTTGCGGAGTCACCTGAGACCTCTTGATGCATCCATGGTTCCAAGTGCCACCTTAAAATTGATTATGGCAGGCTGTGTGTTACCTGCTCAGTTAGTGGGGCCATCACATCCAACAGTTAAGTGCTAAGGGGTATGTCGTACTTGCCAAGACTGGGGTAGTTATTAACGGCCCAGTCTTGTGTGGGAAACTGAAGCTCAGATAGGTAAAACCACTTCCCCAGGGCCTTTGAGTTTGCTTGTAGAACTGTTTAAGTGCCAACTGCATACCAGGTGCCCTGGAAGTTACCCAGACGGGCTAAGCGGCTGCCTCGAGCCACAGTAACTGGTGAGCCCTAGATAGTGGTGAATCAGACAGACCAGGTGGGCGTGAGTCTACTCTGCCTCCCACTAGCTGAGTGGCACTGAGCAAATCACTTCATCCCTCTGAGCCTATAAAATTAGAATACCTCCTTTAGCAGGTTGTTGTGAGGATTAAATGAGCTACAAAGATGTAGTGCCTGGCCAAATATCTGTTTCTATCCCTATGAAGAAAAGAAAGCTTGAAGTTTGACCAGGAAGTCTAGGGAAATTATCAGACTTGTTTTAGATTAGAACGCAGGATATTGTTGCAGGCTCAGAGACCTGAATTTGCTCAGCTCAGGCTGCTAGTCTCATAGCCTCTAGAATCAGTCTGCTTGGGGACACTGGCAAGGGGCTCTGGATTCTTACCTCCTCCCTTGGCTTCCTGCTGGCAGGGCTGTGGTGCCTGGAGCTGGTGTCCATTCCCTCAGGTCCATTGTCTGACCTCCCTAGGCACCTAGGTGCGGTGAATAATGTATTACTCCCCTCAGCTGGGGGCAGACTCAGGGAAATAGCTCTATGCTCAGTAAGCTTCTGAACCCTACCAGAGGAGGTGGGGGCTCCTGTCTGTGCTGTTAGCAGTCTTGGATATGGAGGGGCAGGCAGGATAGGACAGGGAGAAAGTATCATCTGGCCCCCAACAGAAGAGAGCTGGGGTTGATGATGTCCTGTCTCTCCTGTTGGGGGCTAGATGGTCCCATAGGCAACACTGGGAACCAAGCTAGCTGAGCTAGGATCAAGTGGGCCTCTGATTCCAGAGAGGTGGTGAAGGGGAGGAGTAAGGGGGAGGGTACAGGGCAGAAAGAGGGTGGAGGGGAGGCCCTTGAGGACTGGGGTAACCAGAAAGGCTTTGTCAGGGAGGTGGCTGTCTGGGCAGGAGCTAGAGGCAACTTGCTGCAGAGATGGGGGATCCTGACATCCCTCCAAGAATGAATCCTGGCTGTGCCACCATCTCACTGAGAGCATGGGCAAGACACATGATCCCACCAGGTCTCCATTTCCTCTTCTGTGAAATGAGGGTCGTGATGTCCACTTCTCAAGGCTGTTACAGATGATCTTGAGGTCCCATGTGTGAAACACACGGCACTATAGGCACTCAACAAGGGGGTGCCTCATCATGAGTGTGAACCATGGGTGGGCTAGTGGCGGGGCAGGTGGCATAGTGTGGTAAGCCGAGAGATGGGGAGAACTTGGGGCGAGGAGCCTGGCTTGGTGGGGTTAGTGAGGGATGAATGCCCATATGGGAGAGGGCCTTGAATGTTGGACAGAACTCACATTTCAGAAAGCTTAATGGAGCCCCCATTTAGAAGCCTCTGTGGCTCCTTACAGCCTGTAAGATGAAGACCAGGCCCTAGTTATGGCATTCAGGTCCTTGGTCGCCGTAGCCTCTGCCTGGCCCTCTGGCTCATTGCTCTACACTGTCTCCTAAACACACCACATGTGGCCCCATCGCAGCCCCTTTGCTTGTTCCTCCCATCACAACTGCCATCTCTGCCTCTTCTCCACTTATCTCCCCACCTGTCAAGACCTGACTCAGGTCATAAATTCCCTCAGAAACATTCCTGGATTACCCAACCCTCTGGTCATGCCCCCTCTGAATCTTTAACGTTCAACAGTAATAGTAAAAAATAATACCTACCATCCATAACATTTTGCAGTTTGTAAAATATATCCACACAATACTACAGTGATGATATCAACAACAGCTGATACTCTTGAGTACTTACTATGAGCCAGACAATGTGCTAAATGCTTTATAGACACTCTTGTTCACCCAAACTCCCCGAGGTAGCTACTGTTATCCCCTAGAAACGGGCTCAGAGAGGTACCTTATCTTTTCCAAGGTCACACAGCTTGAAGGTGGGGAGCAGGGAGCCAAGCTGCATCTGTTTGAATTGTAAATCTGTGCTTAGAAGAAGTACTGTCTCCTCACCTCCACCCAAGTACCTCGAAAGCATACTTTGTATGTAAACAGCCTGGACAAGGCTTTTTCTCAAGGCTATGGAAGGGCAGTGTTGGACTGAGCATGGCACCCAGGAAGGACCTGGGCCCTAGGCTGTGTGCAGGCTGGCTGGCTGGCTGGCTGGCGTGAGTCGGCCCCTCCCTGGGGTCCTGTGTGTCCATGTCTATGGGGAGCAGGGTGGGGTCTGAGCTCCCCTGTAGCTCCAGCTTTCTTTTTTTTTTTTTTTGTTGAGACGGAGTCTCGCTCTGTCGCCCAGGCTGGAGTGCAGTGGCCGGATCTCAGCTCACTGCAAGCTCCGCCTCCCGGGTTCACGCCATTCTCCTGCCTCAGCCTCCCGAGTAGCTGGGACTACAGGCGCCCGCCACCTCGCCCGGCTAGTTTTTTGTATTTTTTTAGTAGAGACGGGGTTTCACCGTGTTAGCCAGGATGGTCTCAATCTCCTGACCTCGTGATCCGCCCGTCTCGGCCTCCCAAAGTGCTGGGATTACAGGCTTGAGCCACCGCGCCCGGCCGTAGCTCCAGCTTTCTACAGTGTCTTTCGTGACCCTGGAAGGAGGAGGAGGAGACTACAGCACCAGAGCCAGAGGATGTGGTGTGACAGGCAGCTGTGATTTTTGGCCTGGCCACTGTCTGGGCCAGCAGGCTCTGTGGGTAGCTGCCTCGCCCAAAGGAGGGTGGTGGCCTGAGCTGCAGGCAGCATGGTCATTAGCTGGCAGAGGAGACCCTGTGATTGGGAGCTGGCTGGGCCAGGCCAGGCCAGGCTGGCAGGACTGGAGGCAGGCTGGCCGGGCCACAGTGGGGTCACTGGCAGGGCAGCCAACTTCTCCTCCCTTTGCCCCCTTTGGGGTGGTGGCAAACCCACACTGGGCACCAGAGCTTTGTAGGCCAAGGCTTACCCTTTCTCCTGCTGGGACCATGGGAAAGAGCAGTAAGGAGTTCAACCAGGCCCAAAGATGCTGCCTCCTATAAGCTTCCAGGACTCCTCCCATGCAGGTGGGATCCAAGCCTCCTCTGCTGCTGATTCATGGCCATCTGCACACTGACTGTGGTCTGTGGATTGGGGTTCTGCTTGGTCTGCTTCCCTTGCTGGCTTGTCAAAACTAGATTCTATGTGCCCCCCCCATCCTCCCCTCCCTCTGAGTGCCTAGAAGTGTGCCTGGCACAGAACCACACCCTCCGGACCAGGGGAGGCAGTGCAAGCTGCCCTGTGGACAGCTTGCTCAACTTTTGCACCTCTGTTTTTTCCCTGTAAATTGGGGCTGATAATAACTGTTATTAAATGAGATGAAGGAAGTGGGGTGCCTGTCCAGGCCTGGCACACAGGTGGGTACTCCATCAGCATGAGTCCTCTTGCCCATCCCCTCAATGGCTTTGGCAACTCAGTAAGAAATTGATGGAAGAGTCCAGTGAGAGATGGCAGGAGGGAGGGCATGCCAGGTAGCAGGGAGGCCTTCTCTTAGGGGGATTTAGCTGGGGTTTGCAGAGACACAGTTCCTACCACCTTCCATGTAAACACTGGTGTGTAAGCAGGTGCTGTTGGCCTGGAAGGGTCCCGAGCTAGGTTCAGGGCAGGGAGAAGGACTGGGATATCTGGGGACTTGGGTTTTCTTCTCAGGCCTACGCAGAAGAAATGACCCAGGTGGGAGAAGCCGTCTGGTGTCCAGCTAGCACATACTGGGCGGAGAGTGTGAGTTCTTCCTTAAAGGGAAGCAACATTTATTTGGTGCTGCTCACGCATGCATCCAACCAAAATGTAACACGGTTGGAGATTCTGATCTGTGGGGGAAACAACATTAGACAAAGAAATACACAGATGCAAAACTTCCAAATTGTGAGAAGCGGGCTCCTGAGGCAGGGGCCCGTCCCATCTGTATCTGTGGCTGGTGGCACAGGGTAGGGCTAAATGACTTGGGCAAGTGATTTAACCTCTTTGGGTTTTAGTTTCCCCATATGTAAAGTGGGGATAATTATAGCATCTTCATCATAGTTGTGAGGGTGAAATGAATTATACATGTAAAGCACTCAGAAAAATACCCAGCGCATTATGAGCACTCAGTGCAGGTTAGCTGTTATGATCTGTATCTCCAGCACCTCACAGAGGATCTTAGAGAAAACAGGTGCTCAGGAAAGGCGTTTGGAGTGAATCCCAGGCAAAGGGCAGCTGCTCTGTGGAATGAATGAATGAACAGCCTGCTAGGGATGGGAGGACACAGAAGCAGTGACAACACAGAATGTGACAGGGAAGTCCAGGGGCCTGGGGTTGCCCAGCGCTGGGTGGGGAGGGGAGTCAGGGAAGGCTTCCTGGAGGTGGTGCCCGTGTTGCAGACTTTGGACCTCTGTGAGGTCAGCACTGAACGAGCTGAGAGAGAAGTAGCTCCTCTCCAAAGGTAGCTGGCAAGGGGGAGTGCTTGGGCAGACCCCAGGACCAGTGGACTCCACAGGCCTCTCACTTCCCACCACCCCACACTGTCTCTCCATCTGTGACATTCTGCTTTCAGGGCATGAGGAAGGCAAACAGGCAGGTGGGGAGGAAGTGTGGGCTGCTGGTCTGACAGGCCCAGCTCTTCCCAGGCTTGTGACCAAATCTCCTACAGAAAAGGATAAACAGGCCTGCTTTGAGTTCTTTTATCTTCCTGCTCCCAAGGCACGCCAGCAAGCAGAGGGGGTCTTCCAGCATTAATCCTGCAGCTGTTTAGCTTTTGAACGAGTGGACTCTTTAAAAAAATGCCACGAAGAATGTGTCTCACTCTCTCACCCAGAAGCCTCAAAGAGAAACTTCTCTCCCACTGACAAGGGAGCCAGGACCCCCCAAGTGTCTTAAAGAAGCTCACCCCAGGGGCAGTCAGATATCAGGGGACCCCTCATGCTGCCTCGATTTGTTGCTGGCTGGGGGGCCTTGAGGACACCCTTATATTTTGCGTGGCTTCTGCCCGTTTTGTAAAATGGGGTCAGGGTAATAAATCCCTTCTTTCCTTAGAGAGGTGTGGGGTAGGGGAGTTTCAGAGGTGGGAAGGGCAGCAGTGGGCATCCAAGCCCATGCCTTTCAAACTTTGTTTCACATTAGAATCATCTGGGAAACTTTTGAAAGTCCTGCAGGCCCTACAATCTCTGGGGCAAGACCCAGGCGTCAGTAGTTGTTGAAGCTCCCCTGGTGATTTCAGTTTGAGAGCCACCTGGCTGCCCTCTGCAGCCTGCCTCCCACAGTGTCCCAAGACAATACTTGCACATCCCCAGGACAAGGAGCTCATCCTTCTGAGGCTACTTCCTCCCCGCAGGACCTCCCTACCTGGAGAGATGAGGGGAGTGGAAAGACTTGGTAATCCAGTTAACCTGGGTTCCAGCTGCTCCCTGCATGTCTTCTCAGAGCCTTGGTTTCCTCATCTGAAAAATGACAATAACAATCTCTCTGAAAGTGCCACAGAGGCCAGACGAGGCCACACATGGCAAACGTAACCTGACACCGGGCTGGACTGAGACCCTGAACTCCCTGCCCCAGCCACCTGAGGCCAGGTCTCTGAGATTGGTACTGGTTGGGGTGGGATCAACACCCAGCCCTGGGGCCCTTCCCACTGTTCCCTTTGTCTCTAAGAGATAAGACAAGGCAGTGAGCATTTTGTTTTGCTCAGTTTTGCTTTAATGGTCAAAGTGTCAGACTCTCCTTAACAATGAAGCCTTGTCTGAATCTGCTTGTTTTTCCAACCCGGACACCCAACTGCACCACCCGCTTGGGGCCCCTGTCCCACCTGGGAGAACTGCAGAATGTCAGAGGATTTTTTTTTTTTTAACCTAGGAGGGGGTGTCCAGGGAAAATTAGAGGCCTCTGGGCAAATTCTCGCCAATAACTGACCGCACTTAAGTCATCCAACTCTGCTGTGATTGTGAGCCAGTTCACTAAAATTATTTCAAGGCAGTTACTAGGTGTTGTGCCAAACCCCTATCAGTGCCAGTGAGGATGGCACCAGGCTCAAGAGACCAAAGAGGAGACCCAGAGCCAGCGAATGAAACATGGAGTTTTACTAGGGGCTCACACACAGGGGAGAGAGTCCAGTGGCTGCTGACTGGACCGAAGAACCACAACCACTTGCAGGAAGTGTGCAGTTTTTTTTGTTTTTGTTTTTGTTTTTGTTGAGATGGAGTTTCGCTCTTATTGTCCAGGCTGGAGTGCAATGGCACGATCTTCACTCACTGCACCCCTGTGCCTCCCAGGTTCAAGCGATTCTCCTGCCTCAGCCTCTCGAGTAGCTGCGATTGCATGTGCCACCACACTCAGCTGATTTTGTATTTTTAGTAGAGATGGAGTTCCACTATGTTGGTCAGGCTGGTCTCAAACTCCTGACTTCAGGTGATCTGCCCACCTCCGCCTCTCAAAGTGCTGGGATTGCAGCCGTGAGTCACAGCCCCACTGGCCTAAAAGCATGCAATTTCTATAGCATTTTCACTTAGCACCTCCCCCAACAACTTCCACCTAGCAACCTGCATTTACCCCAAAACAACAGGCCTCAATCCTGTTTGGCCCGCAGGTTCCATAGGATGGGCCGGGAGCTCAGATGTTCCTCATAGATAAGGAATGGATCTCCGGGTTGGCTACTCCCAGATCCCTTAGCTTAGAACCAGACTGCATTCAGGTGCATCTGCCATACAAGGTCATTCTCAGGACTTGCTCAAGTCTAGTTATCTCTGTCCAATATGTCTACCATACAGAAGACAGAAAACTTACGTTGATCCTGGCTTTGTCACTTACTGGCAGGATGACCCTGGAAGAATCATATTTATCTCTTTGAGCACGAGTTGTCTCTCCTGTAAAATGCATTAGTAGGAAGGAATTCCTGGGATTGCCTGAGAAGCAAATAAAATTCTTGGTATGTGGAGCGCAGTGCCTACCGTACACTAAGCACTCAAAAGCTGTTGGTGCATGCACTAACTGGGGAGCTGACCCCTGCCTCCTGCCCCTTCCTTCACTGGCTGGTCCATGCTCCCTATCTCCCAACCTGCTCCCCTTGCCCCACCAGGCCCAGGCTGAGACAGAGGACAGAGGAGGCCTGCACGTGTAATCATGGGCATCCCTTCAAACTGCTCTTCTTTAAGAGCAGAGGAGGCTCTGAGGGCTGGACAGAGGAAGACTATAAAAGGGGCCATTGGTGGCAGTGCTTGGTCTCCTTGCCTTGGCACAGCCAGAGAGGGTGCATCAACCCGGAGTGACTGGCTCAGGCATTAGGCGTGTAACAAATCAACACAGGATAGTGCAGCACTGAGGGACTAGTAGTGGCTGGGAGCAGTTACCACTCAGGGCTGAAGGAGCAAGGGAAGTGGGCAGCTATAGGGACAGGGGCTGTGGGCCATCAGTACAGGGACCCAGTCAACCCACGAGACCTCACAGGGGATAAACCTCAACTGTCTTTTCTCTTTCCTTCAGTCCCCCATCTGTGCTTCCTGTTGGGTGAACCTCTCTGGAAGCCAGCAGCACGGAGCCCACTACAGTCCACAGAGGTCAGTTCCCAGGGCCCCAGACAAGGTGGAGAGTGGCTCTGGAGAGGCAAACTAAAGACACTTCATCAATCTGTCCCTCGAAAGCCCGGGAGTCCACTGAATACACTGTCCTTAGGACACAGTTTAAAGATCATCTGTTTTTACCATGCCCCTTAATGAAGGAGCTCTCAGCTCTCACCCCAAAGATGAATCAGCAGCCCAGCTGCCACAGACACTTTGGCGAGAGGAGTTTTGGAGTTACCCATCTCTCCATCTCTGCCTCCTCCCCCAAAGCAAGTTACAGGTGGCTTCTGGGGTGACCCTGCCAGGGACAGGGGATCCTCTGGAGTGGAGCAGAAGTCACAGGTAGGCTAGTGTCAGGCAAGCTCAGGTGTACAGAGCAGCAGCCCCAGCCCTGCTGCAACTCGCCCAGCCTGGAGCTGGCCCCAATGTGGCCACTTTATACACCTTCCTTAGAGCTGGGTAGTTATTGCCACAGTTCTGGGGATAGTCCTGAACCCAGAACATGTTGCCCATGTCCCGGGTGCCATGAACCACACCACTCTGAGTTCAGAGGGTCTCCCAGGAGCCTGTGAATGTCAGGTAAGTGGAGTGTGGGGCTGAACAGGCCTGGGACAGGCCATGCAGCAAGTGCCACCAAATGCTGCCGGGCCCTGTGATGGGGAGTCTGGGTGTAGAGTTGGGTGGGGGTTGGGGTTCCTGCCAAGTAGGGAGCAGGAGGCATAATGGTGCCAGAGACTAATCCTTGCCCAAGAGGAGGCATGGTCAGGGAAAGGACAGAAGATATGGCACTTTGCACGGAAACCACGTGGGAGGCCCCCACGGGGTGTTGTCTGCAGAGGCACAGCTGGCAGTCCTAGGACACAGAGCCCTTTACAGCTGGCCACCAGTGAGCACTCCCTCTCCTTCCTGAAAGGAACACCTCTGGCATCTCCTAGCTCACACCTGGGCATCTGAGGTGGCACAGTGAGATGCCCATGGCAGGTGTGGTAACACCTGGATCCTCAGAGACTTCCTGAGAAGGGAGGTATGTGGAGTCAGAGTTCTGGCTTTAAATCCTGGCTCTGCCTCTCTTGAGTGGAACTTAGAAGACATGGGCAAGTAACTTAGCCTCTCTGAGCCTCAGTTGCTCACTTACAAAATTAGAGCAGCAACACTTACCTTCCAGGCTGGTTTGAAAGTAAAATGATGGCCGGGCGCGGTGGCTCAAGCCTGTAATTCCAGCACTTTGGGAGGCCGAGACGGGCGGATCACGAGGTCAGGAGATCGAGACCATCCTGGCTAACATGGTGAAACCCCGTCTCTACTAAAAAATACAAAAAAAAACTAGCCGGGCGAGGTGGCGGGCGCCTGTAGTCCCAGCTACTCGGGAGGCTGAGGCAGGAGAATGGTGTGAACCCGGGAGGCGGAGCTTGCAGTGAGCCGAGATCCAGCCACTGCACTCCAGCCTGGGCGACAAAGCGAGACTCCGTCTCAAAAAAAAAAAAAAGAAAGTAAAATGACATAATGAATGAGACAGCATCCTGTATTTCAGAGGAGATGTTACAGTTGCCCTCATCGTGCCCCTCTTCTCTGTGTTCATGCTTAATGCCTCTGCAGGAAGTTCTTTCTTGAGACTAATTGAAGTCCATTTTGCTGCTATTGGAGCCTTCTTCCTCTTGCTGGGGACTCTGCAGAGGCAGACTGAGCCCCTCCTCCATCCAGATGTGCCCTGTCAGTGCCTGCAGTGAGCGAAGCAGGGAATTGGGTGACCAGGTGTTGATTTTCACCTTGGGGCTTGTGGGCCCAGCCGTCAATGGCCAGAGCCTCTTGACCAGGGCAGGGTAGGGGGTGCATCATCCTAACTCTTCACACTGTTCTTCCTCTCTGTGCTTAATCCATGCTCCAAAAGGGGTGACTTTGGGCCAGTGCAGAGAGCCCTGGGCTGGGCCAGAGCCTGGGTCCTGGCACCTCTGTCTCACTGTGTGGCCCGAGGCTAGTTAGCAACCATTTCGGGCCACCGTGGGCCTGCAAGAATGTCTGTGCTCTGGGGCCCAGGTCCCTCCAGTGAAGACATATGTAGTTCTGACTGAAGTCCCTTCTCCTGCCTCTCCCCTGCTGGGACCCTAGCCAACCTGGGAAGACAGCAAATAGGGTCCTGCTGGTGGCTGGCAGTGGTAACAGCTGAGTCCACCTCTCAGACCAGGACTGCCAAGGGCAGGCTGAGAATTCAAGGTTAGATGGGTGATTCCTGGTAGGTAGGGTTGTGCCTCCCTCCAAAACAGGGATTTTGAGAGCCTGGTGCTCCCCTTCCTGCCACTCAGCTGAACTCACCCAGCTCAAGGGCAGTCATGTTTGAGTCTTTCCTTGGAGTGGATCCTCTCCCACATGAGACCCACTTTCATCCCTCATTTTGCAGGTGAGAAACCTCAGGCTCAGAGGGGTGAGGTGACTGGCCTGAGGTCCCACAGCCTGTCGGTGGGGAGTGGTGAGGGTCCCTGGGGCAGCTCCCATGGCACCTGGGCCAGGCCGTGCCCTCTAGGTCCTTGGCAGGAGTGGAGCACAGGAGAGTCAGGAGGCTACTAGCCAGGTGGTCTCCTGGTCTAGGAGGGGGCCCCATGGGTTCCAGGGGAACCCTGCTCTGTGGGCCTTGAGGGGTCATCTGGGGCTCCTGGGATTGCCGGATCTCTTTCCCTGGGAGGAAGTTAGCCAAGGAATGCCAGAGGTTGAGAGTGAGGAGCCCAGGAGTTCTAGGCTGTGGCCAGTTCTGAGTGCCCCTGTGAACTTCAGTGTTTAGTTTCACGGAGAGTCAAGACTGACTACTTGTTGCCTTTGGACACATAACAGTTTAACTTTATGAAGCACTCTAACATCTATTGCATCCTCACAGCAGTCTGTGAGAAGGAAGCGTGGGTCTTGTTTGGGAGGGTGGGAGAGTGTGGGCTCTGGAATCAGACACACCAGAGCTTACACCCTGACTCCCATCAACTCTCTGACCTCAGGCAAGTTGGTCTCAGTTTGTGAAAGGGACAATTTACCCCACAACAAATTGTTAGCAACACCTGCCTTGCTGACTGTGTGCATTAAGAGAACATCTGTAACTGCTGGGTTAGTGTCTAGTGCCATGTAATATTTTTCATGATTTTTATCATACCCACTTTATAGATGGGAAGATGGAGGCTCAGAGAAGGAAGGTGACTTGTCTGAGGTCATGTAATGATTTAAATCAGTCCTCCAGACTTCTTAGCTGTGAATTTTTTTTTCTACAAAACCTCCCTCTCTATCCTCAAGTGACCCAATACCTCATTTATCCAGAACCTTCCATATGTGATGCTGTCTGGATGTGGCGTTGTGTCCCCAGTGCCCAACAGCACTTGCCTGGTACACAGTATGTCCTGTGCTTACATGTGTTGATGAATTCATATAAACTGTAAGAAACATTTTTCCAGAAGCAGCAGCTAAGACCTGTGTCTTGCCTTAAAGACTTCCTTCCTTCCTCCCTCCCTCCCTCCCTCCCTTCCTCCCTTCCTCCCTTCCTTCCTTCCTTCCTTCCTTTTTGAGACAGAGTTTTGCTCTTGTTGCCCAGGCTGCAACCTCTGCCTCCCAGGTTCAAGTGATTCTCCTGCCTCAGCCTCCCACATAGCTGGGATTACAGATGCCCACCACCATGCCCGGCTAATTTTGTATTTTTAGTAGAGACAGGGTTTCACCATGTTGGTCAGGCTGGTCTCGAACTCCTGACCTCAGGTGATCCACCCGCCTTGGCCTCCCAAAGTGCTGGGATTACAGGCGTGAGGCAGCACAACCAGCCCTAAAGACTTCTTTGTGCTCTCTATCCCATTAAGAACAACTCTTAACAGTTTTGGTTGGAAACCTTTGCGAAAGAGATTGATCACTTTCTTCCCCTGAACAATGGCAACATGGATGGCTCGAGGGACAGGCCTTAGGAACCCCAACTGCCTTGCTGAGAATGCCGACAGGCTTGACCCCTGTGCCAGATGACTGTGGGCTGCTGCACGTGTTCAACTCTGGTTTCTGGCTCTTCCCACCCTGTCGGTTCCTTTATTCTGCTGCCCACAGACTTGCCTCCAGAGTGCTGTGGCTCTTTCCTCTCCCCTCATGCGTGTGTGTGTGTGTGTGTGTGTGTGTGTGTGTGTGTGTGTGTGTGTCCTTCCCAATTTGCTGCTTCTACCAGTTGGGGACTAAGAAGTGGAACAGTTGACCTTATTAGAATTGGTTCATGTATTCATTCATACCTATTCAACCAGCCAGCCATTGGTAAGCCTGGGTCACACTGGGGATTCTGTCTGTCCATTCTTCCATGCATCCATGTATCCATCCATCCATCTGTCCTGATTGAGGACCTCTGCAGTGGCTTGTGATCAATCAAGACATTACCACACCCTCCTGGCCATGTATGCAGTGAAATAATGATGCACATAGCAAATGCTGGCACCGGACTTGACGGTTTATAATCTGCCTCTGCTGGCATTACCACGCTGAATCTTCACAACAGCCCTGAGAATAGCATTATCCCCATTTTGCAGATGATGAATGCAAAGCTTAGCAGGATGGGGTCCCCCGCCCAATGGCCAGCAGTGAGCACAAAATGACAGCTGGAACTCACTCAGGTCTCTGGCCCACCCTGTTACTTTCTCTCTCCTTCGTGCTGCATTTGGAAGCTGTCTGATGCCATGTTCATGGCATGAGCTATTAGTAGTGGTGGCTGAGGTTGAACCTTCTGCCTTTGTCAAATGGTCAGTGCAGGGAAGTGAAGGAAGACACTTCAACCTGCAGACCTTGTCCCACCTGGACCCAGGCACACTATCTAGTCCACACTTCCCAAACTGTCCCCTGAGGAACCCTAGTCCCATGGCATGGGAATGGATTTGAGGATGCATGAGCATACAGATTTGGGAAACACTAGGTCACATAAATCTAAACAGGCCTTCTCAGGGTCTTTAATGTATTAATATGAATTGGGGACCCCAATGGGTGGCACAGTGTGCAGCCACCCTTTCCTAAGCTCATTTGAACATGCAACTCCTTGGTCAAAGAGCAGGGTCTGGACACATCATCTTGAGAAAGTACTGTGAGAAGATCTCATGGGCAAACCCTGACCTTGCTGTTTTGTACAAGGAAGGCTCCAGCTAGAGCTAGTTTCCTGGCCCAGGACTGCATTTTGAGAGAGCATCACAGGGCATACTCTTTAGCCCCAGAAAAGGTTCAGTGGTAATGCTGGAACTTCAGGCAGCAGGGGCAAGTGGCAGGTGGAGATATTTTTATTCTTTCATCCACTAAACGAACATATCTCAGACATCTACTGTGTGCCAGGAACAGAGCCAGCACTTGGAAATGCCAAGACAATCTGACTAAGACTCTTCCATTTCATTTTCCTGTGCCCACCAAGGATTTTTAAAGACAGATAAGCCTTAAATGCTTTAAAAGGAGGAAGTGATTTGTTAATTGCTCTGGGTCATTACTTTGGGTGGGTGACACATTTACTCAATTCAGTGGAGCTGCACCTTCTTAGTCCCAGGTCCTGAGGGGCAGAGAGTGAGGCAATTCCAGGACCCATTACCCTGGGCAGAGTGCACAGATGTTGCAAGGGAGGTCAAGAGCATGGGGAGGCCGGGAGGAGGAGGGGACGGGGAGGGGAAAAAGTGAGTGAGCTTCCTCCTGGAGTCCATCAGTTTCAGCTTGGGGTTGGGGGGCACTTAAGTGAGGCTCTGCGAAGAAGAGATTGGGGAGTGGGGATGGACGTGCTCCAAGTGGCTGGGAAGGGCGCTCTTCCAACAGCTGGAGCAGAGTTGAAAGGAGGCAGCACATGACACTGCGTCATGAGGACCCTGTAAGGAGCCCGTGGCTGTGGGAGCAGAGGGAGGAAAAGTAGGTCAGATGGGGCTGAAGAAGTTCCTGGGGAGGATTGTGAGGGTCTGAGCTCCAGCTAAGTGGGTACTCACCTGACGAGCCTCTTCAGAGCTGGTCACATTCATCCCAGTGTCCCCCGCACCTGGCTGGTTCCCAGTGGGTGTTTGTGGACTGGCTGGACTCTCCCTCTGTAGGCCTCGGATTCTTCACACTAGTGGTCAAGCGAGGTCACCTGGCACCTCCCTTCCTACCCTGAAGAGCTCTCAGGAGTTCTGGATGCTTGTGCAGGGGAAGGCCTGACCACTCCCCCTGTCCCCTGCCTCAGGGTCCTCTGGGTTGCCCCAGCCAGGCAGGGACCATGGTGCCCTCAGTGGGGCACAGCCCTCCTGCTGCCAGGGAACTTTGCCCCTCGTGCTTTCTGCCTTCAGCAGTTGACCCCCTGAGCCCAGAAGGACACATCCTGTGACTGGGAGTGGCGGTGGAGTTGAGCGCATGCTGCAGCTTAGCACAGGGAGGAAGCTCTGCTTCCATCTATGTGAAAATGGGCAGCCAGGCGCGGTAGCTCACACCTGTAATCCCAACATTTTGGGAGGCTGAGGCGGGCAGATCACTTGAGGTCAGGAGTTCGAGACCAGCCTGGCCAACATGGTGAAACCCTGTCTCTACTGAAAATACAAAAATTAGCTGGGCGTGGTGGTGTGTGCCTGTACTCCCAGCTCCTCGGGAGGCTGAGGCAGCATAATCGCTTGAACCCGGGAGGCAGAGGTTGCAGCGAGCTGAGATCATGCCACTGCACTCCAGCCTGGGTGACAGAGCGAGACTCCATCTCAAAAAAGAAAGAGAAAATGGGCAAGTGACTCAGCCTCTGAGCCTCCGCCTTCTTGTCTGTTAGTAACTTCCACACTGGACTTTTATGAAGGTTCAACGGGATAAAGTTTATGAACATGGATTGTAAACTGACTTACTCCACAAACAAGTAAACAGTTCTTGCCATTAACAATACTCATTTGTCCAATTTCTATTAATCCCCCAAACCTTTGGACCACTCACCTCTTTTCAAGAAGTGCTCCCTGGCATCAGCTCACTGTTCTCTGTGCAAGCTGCCCCTGCTGGTACATTTTATCCAGGCCAGAGCAATAGGAGCCTCTGAATTATGTACAAGTCGCACACACAGGCCAGAACTGTGTGTCTGCAGCCCTGTCTGTGTTTGAACAGAGAGAAAGATGGTGCTGTCCTTCCTATCTGCTGGGCCCAGGGGCCAGATCCCGCCCCTTCCCTGGCTGCAACCCAGGGGTCTTGGTCTCTGGGGCAGGCTGGGGGCACATGTCAAGAACACCCCCCACACCCAACTTGTCTGTCCTGTTTACAGTCTGGGTCTGACATGGCCTGCCCACATGCAGGAGCCTCTCTGTGTCCTGCATCCCTGGGTGGCTGGTGGGCATAGCGCTCGAGGGGCAAAACAAGACAGTCATTCCACATCCCTTTCACTTCCCTGTTCGTGCCAGGAGGTGTCGGGATGACCAAGTCGGGATGACCAAGATCTTCAATGTGGACACTGCTTTATTTCAGCAGGGCCTCGGGTACCCTCTCTGGGAGGCCTACAGCCTGTCACAAAATGCTGAGTCAAAGCCACCTGCCCAGGGTAGGTGCTGGAGGGACAAGGCTAGGTTGTGCCCAGCATCCCTTCTCCTGGAATTCTGGGGGTCCCTCTCAGTGCCCTTGTTCCTGAGCAGCTCCAGATGGTCCTGGCCCTATGTGGGGGGAGCAGGGGCAGACAGCTGGTGAGGCTGGCACCCAGAGGCATCACAGATCCTCCCTCTGCTTAGACTGGCGTGGGGGCCACAGTGGGGGAGGCAGAGTGGCAGGCAGGGAGAAAGATATACTGGGATATTGATGTAAACCTAAGCGGATTATTTTTAGAAGATCCCAGTGAACAAACATCAATTTACCCCTCCTCCAACTCTCCCCCAGTCTTAAGAAGACGGAGCAGGAACACACCTGGCTTCCTGTCGTGGTTCCATCCCTGCGCCTGTGCAACCTTGAATTTGTGCCTGGGCCTCTCTTAGCCTTAGCTGGCCTCATTTTAAGATGCCGATGATAAGGCCAACGTCACAAGGCTGGTGCGAGATCAAATCAACCCAGTGGGTGGCATACCCAAGAGGGCACCGGATGCATGGCAGGCCACCAGTTTGCAGGGCAGATCTAATGCTAGGCCAGAGCAAAGTAATTGGATGTTTTTAGATACTTGATCTGTGGTCTCTCTAAGCAGGAGAGAGGAGATTTTTGTCGACTTCCTCAAAATGGTCAGTGCAGCTTAGGCACATTTTTGTACCTTGTGGCTCCACCAAAAGGGCTTGAAAATCACCCAGGTATTTGTTGACCTTTCCTCTGGGACCAGGTAAAGTCACTGGGTGTGAGTCCTGAGTCTGTCATATTAGCCAGGTGACCTGGGCGAGTCCCTTGTCCTCCCTGTCCTATAAAATGGAGGGAACAAGTACCTAATTCTCAGGATCATTGTGAGCTTCAGATGAGAAATAATCTATAAAATCCTATTGGAGAAAAAAAAAAAAAAAGCTACTGATAGATAGTGGGTGTTGGGGGATGACGGCCCAGAGTGCAGGTCAAGGGCTCAGGCAGCCGAGGCTGAGTGTCCCGTCCTAAGGACTGGCAGGCTCTGTGATGGTCAATGTGTGTATGGAGCCTGATTTGCTTTCCTTAATGGGACAGCTGTTTAATTAGCCTCTGAGTGTTCCTGACAAGTGTCCCTGTGATTGTCCCCAGCATCTAACAGGGTCAACTCTCTCCAGACCATGTGTGTGCTGAGCTGGCCAGCCTTGGGTGTGAGGCATTGACCCACTGTCCCATCCTCTGATTCTTGGCTTGTCACTCAGATGGCCTCATGGGGCAGCCACTGTGTTGGGGACTAAGGGAACAGGAGACAGCCCTGCCTTAAGAATCCCGGTCTGGGCTGAAAAGGAGGAATGCAGAAAAGGCTCGGTGGCTGTGACCCAGTGGGGCTTGGAGGCAGCCAGTGCCCCCCAGCCTGGGAACAATTCTGCCTGGCTCTGCCACCAATTCTCTGTGTGACCTTGATCATAGGCCCTTTCTCCCTCTGGGCCTGTTTTCCCCTCTAAATGATGTTGGAAGAAGTGGTCCCAGGAAGCTGCGGCCTACAGCATAGCAGGGTGAGGGGAGCAGTGATCTGTGAAGCCAGCCCAGCCTGGGGTTCTCAGCCCGGCTCCTGCACTTTCCGGCCTGTGACCCTGGGTAGCCCACCCAGCCTCTCCATGCCTGCCTGACAAGGGTATGCTGGCCCTGCTGGCACAGAGCAGACACTGAACACCCTGCCCAGCAGTATCTGGCATTGGTGGGCCCCAGGGCAGCTTTGACCCTTCCCCTCTTTCTTTCCCTGTTGGTCTCTGCAGTAACCAGAAGTTCCCCCGGGAGTCTTGCCCCAGTGGATGAGGGTGGCATAAAACAAGTGTTGCTGACCTCAGTGCTGAGTCCACCATGCTGTCTGTGCCACTCCCCTGCCTAGGAACCCCAGGATTGGGTTAGAGCTGGCCATCCTCTGCCTCTTAAGGGCTGGACGGAGAAGGGGAGGGGGGCAGGGGCAGGGTGCCCACTCTAGAGCCCAGCATCCTGTCTTTGTTGGCATCTTGGAACCTTGGTCCTTAGAACCGTGGACTCTTTCAGTTCCCAAATCTTGGAAGCACTGGATCATGGAACCATAGAATCTTGGTGATATGAAATCCAGACTTGGAGGTGGCCTTAGTGGTCACAATCCAAACCTTCATCCAGCCCAGGCAGCCCCTCTGCAGGCTCCGTGAACACTCTGGCAACTGGGGAGTCATCTGTAGTCCCCTCAGGTAGGTCTTGGACTTCAGTCAGATCACAGAGCTGCCCCTGCCCTTCCTTGTGGTCTTGACTGGCCACTGTGATGCGTGCCTGGGGCTGGTTAGTGCTAATGGACAGCTGGGATGGAACCAGGCGCCTGCTCAGCTAAGAATAGAAGGCTTTGTGTGATTTAAGTAGCAGCCAGATCGTATCAGGCCTCCCAGCCAGGCCCCGGGGAGCTTATTAAGCGGGATCTGGGGCCACCCTGGGTCCTCCTAGGTGGAGGGGAAAGCCACTGGACTTCCCCAGGGTTGCTGTCTTGTGTTTACCTGATGATGAATTTTCCTTTTCCCATCAAGTAAGTTCATCCCTCCTCCTTCCTCCTCCCTGGGGCTGGCTGAGGAGCATCACCCAGTGTTCTGGGGGGAGTGTCTTCTGGGAAGAGCTCAAACAAAACAGAGCGTCCCTGAGAGGAACAAACAGATCGATGAAAATGTCTTTGGAAGGGAGAGAACAGATTATGGCGACCTTTTATTGAGTGCCTACTGTGTGCCAAGCCCTTGGCTCAGCATTTTGTGCTGTTGCTGTATCTGACCCTCCCAAGAGGCTCTGGAAAGGGTCCTTATCCCCATGATGCAGATGAGAACACAAAGGCCCAGCTGGTACTTGGTGGAACTGATATT
This sequence comes from Macaca mulatta, assembly GCF_049350105.2. Lineage (NCBI taxonomy): Eukaryota > Metazoa > Chordata > Mammalia > Primates > Cercopithecidae > Macaca > Macaca mulatta. The sequence goes on along the minus strand of NC_133419.1, from coordinate 75,923,956 downwards.
GGAATCAAGGACTGCCCTGCCCGGTTCCTTCTGGGGGAGAAACGGAGTTCCTGAGAGCTAGGGGAAAGAGGCAAGAGTCAGAATTCTTGGAGAGAGCCCTAGGCATGGAGGATTTTGTCTCTCTGACTGCAGTGATTCATGCTTTACCTTATGTTAGAGTCTTTTCCACTTTTGGCAGCATGGAATAGGAGAAACGGTGCTGGACTGGAGGAGGAATTACGGCGCTATCACAAATATAGTAGGTGCAGGCACACGTTGGTTAGGTTTGAATTAAACCAAATCCACGTCGGTCTCAGATTTCCCTTCTGTGAAGTGAGTAGAGGCTGCCTGGGGCAGGATCATGAGGCTGCAGCTCCAGATTCCCGGTCTTTTGACCAGAGAGTGTCCTGTTCCCTGCTCTCTGCAGGTCTCTGGTGCCTCTTGCCTCCCCTTGAGAGATTATTCCCAGTGTGAGAATTGGAAGGACACCTAGGAATCGCAGGTCACTCTCTGATGGTACGGACAGGAAAACAGGGGCCCCACAAGGACAAGGACTGGCCCAAGGTCATGCAGTGAGTGGGCCTCAGAGCACATAGTAGGTATTCAGGAGATCCCTTCTTCCAAGCCAATGCCTACTCTCCTCTGGGGCACTGCTTTTCGGTAGTGATCTGGAGAGCCAGGGGTGGGGCGGGGGGCTGAGGCAGCTGGATCCTGAGAGGGAGGCAGGGGCCAAAGGTCCAAGCCTCTATCTGTAGTGCCCCAGGCCCATCTGTGCTTGCCCAAATCCTGCCCAGCTCAAATGCCCCCTCTTCTGTGAAGCCTTCCTGGACTCCCCTTCCTAATACCCTTTCTAATCTCCCTATCTACCTCGAGAGTGAGAGTATTTTTTAAAATTGTATTATTTTATGTTAACAAACATAAAATGTACCATAGTAACCATGTTAAATACAGTTCCATATGTTAACTATATTCACATTCTTGTGCAACAGATCTCCAGGGCTTTTTCATCTTGCAAAACTGAGACTCTACCTATTACACAACTACTCCCCATTTCCCCCTCTTTCTCTGGCCCCTGGCACCCACCATTCCACTTTCTGTTTCTGAGTTTGACTATTTTAGATACCACATATAAGTGGAAACATACAGTATTTGGCTTATTTCACCTAGCACAGTGTCCTCATGGTTCGTCCATGCTGTAGCATGTGGTGGGATCCCCTTCTTTGTTCGGCAGAGCGCTGCTCCATTGTGTGGCTAGACCACATTTTTCTGTCCGTTCACCTGTCGATGGACCTTTGGGTTGCTTCTGCTTCTTGGCTCTTGTGACAAGAGTGGGGAGTTTTGAAGTTGGATGGGCCTGGGTTGGACCCTGGCTTTTAGCCTCCCTTTAGCTAGGTCTAAGGCCATCCTCACCTGCCACTGTGCCCAGTGGGATTGCTGCAAGGAGTAGAAATTGTTCATGTTGAAACACTTGGCACGCAGCAGGTTTGCAGTGAATAGTAGGTGGGATTCATTCTTGTTATCCACTTTCCCTCTAGGGACAGGTCCCTTTTGCCCATGGCTATAGGACCCACAGCTCACCTGCACCCCATCCATGAGGCCAGCTGAGCACCTGGTGAGTCTCAGAATATTGGAGCTGGAGAGCACCTGAACACAGAGAGGGGCATGGACTGGACTCATCCAAGTTCACACAGCCAGTCAATGGCCATGCCAGGATTCAACTTGGCTCTCCAGCCTGGGGACCTTCCCTCTGCAGTCCCTGAGGTCCGCAAGCCTTGTCCTTAGGCGGGATCAGCTCCCTAGGGGCCTGTGTCTAATCCTGCAGCATTCAGGGCTGGGCGAGGCAGGGGGCTGGGAGATGAACATCTCAGGAGGCTCAAGAGATGAGCATCCGTAGTGGGCGGAGGCCAATGGCACCTGCTAGTCTCCTCTGATCACCTGACTTTCCCCAGGGCTGTGGACAGCGAAACTGCTTCAGCAACAAGGGGGCTCACTTCAGACTCATTTGCATGGTACAGGCTCTCTAAGGTCCTTGCCTCGCACCTGGGAGTTCATCTGCTTTTGCTCACTTTCATTCATTCATTTGCCTATTCCTTCCTTCGCTCATTTGTTCAGCAACCACTCCCTGAGGCCTGCTGTGGGCTGGGAGACCAATCAGACCTTGCAGGCACTCAGTATGGCATAGCAGTGAATGGTGTGGATTCTGAGGCTAAACTGCCTGGGTTCAAATCCCAGTTCTGCCAGTTACTACCTCTGTGACCTTGGACAAGTTGCTTAGCCTCTCTGCCTCAGATCCTTCTCTGAAGTGGGGAGAATGATAGTTCATAATTTATATTTGTTAGTTATTGTTGTCACATAACAAATCACCCCAAAACTTAGTGACTTTATATAAGAACAGTTATGGCCAGGCGTGGTGGCTCATGCCTGTAATCCCAGCACTTTGGGAGGCTGAGGCAGGTGGATCACCTGTGACCAGGAGTTTGAGACCAGCCTGGCCAACATGATGAAACCCCATCTCTATTAGAAATACAAACATTAGCTGGGCATGGTGGAGCGCACCTGTAATCCCAGCTACTCACGAGTCTGAGGCAGGAGAATCGCTTGAACCTGGGAAGCAGAGGTTGCAGTGAGCTGAGATGTCCCACTGCACTCCTACCTGGGCGATAGAGCGAGACTCTGTCTCAGGAAAAAAAAAAAAAAAGCAATCATTATCTCACAGTTTCTATAGGCCAGGAATTTAAGTTGGACTCAGCCTTGGTCTAAGCCCAGTGGCTCTGGCTCAGGGTCTCACATGGTTTCTGTCAGATGGCGTCTAGAGTGAGGAGGAGCTGGGGCACTCAGAGGTTGACCCGGCTTCTCTTGCTCTTTGCATAGTCTCAGGCCTTCCTTTCTCTCTCTGCGGGCTTGTTTGAGCTTTCCCACAGCAAGGCAGCCTCAGAGCAATCACGGTGTCTACATGGTGGTGCAGGACTTTAGCAGGAGTGTCCCAGTGAAGGAGGCAGAAGCTGCTTCACACTGGATGACCGGTCCCTGAAAGTGCCATAGTGTCACCTCAGCCATTACTCCCAAGCCCTCTCAGATTCAAGTGGGGGTGACAGAGACCCCACCTCTCTCCATGGGACTGGTGTCAGCATCACTTTGTAAGAAGACGGTGTAGGATGGGAGACATTGCTGCAGATGTCTTTGGAAATACAATCTGTTACAATTGTGAGAGTTAGATGAGTAAACACAGGAAATGCCTAGAACAATGCCTAGGCATCGTATATAAATGGTAGCTAGATAAAACCAAGGGTGATTTTGACCATATGCAACTTATTCATGATGTGCTGACTGTAGGATGTGACTGCCACTATGGAAGCCAATCCACTGAATAGCAGCATTTCCCATTTGGGTATTGAGGGATCTATAGGAGTTCACCAGACTGAGGCAAGCAGAAAGGCATTCTACACAGAGAAATTAACTTTGCAAAGGTGTCGAGCTGGAGAGAGGAGTCCCTGGAGCAGGAACTTAGCTCCAGGTGGCAGGGCTGGCCTGAGGTGAGGAGTGAAGGAAGTGACTGGAAAGCCCAGGTTGAGAAGAGTTTTGCATGTAGGTTTTGTACTTAATCCTGAAGGTTCCAGGATGTCCGTCTGTTTCTCAGGCAGCAATATGAGAGGCTTGAGTACCATCATGAGGAAGCCATTTCTGAGACCGAATCAACAGGATCTTGGGAGATACTGGACTTGGGCGTGTAGGGAGAGGTCAGGACTGATGGGGCCCACTCCCCGGTGTTTGGCACGGGTCATTTACATCGGTTTTGAATGTGATGTGCATACCTAGCCTGGCTTGCTTTCCCTCCTTTTCCAGTATATTAGAAACTTCGTGATTGTTCTCTGCTGAGATTGGCTCTTTGGTAGGGGAGGGCAGAAGTGTAACTCCCTTGGCAGAGGGGTCTGGAGGAGCCTGGCAGGGCCAGTGGCCTCTTCCTCTGCCCCCAGGCCCGTCTGTGGAGAGTGGCTCCTGCTCCCTCACCCTCTCCTCTCCCAGCACCCCTCCCCACTCTGATCACAGCCTCGAGTCCAAATGAAACCAGCCAGACTGTTCAGGGGACTGTTGCCACGTCTCCCTGAGCCCCTGCTCTGGTGCCCCGAGCACCAGCCTGGAACCCTGGCTGAGCCAAAGGCGTCACCCCTGGAGCAGGTAACTCTGAGCGAGGCCATGGCCCGGGTCTGTGTTTCCAGGATGTTTACATTCCTGTGGACCTGTCTTTGCACGGCTCCATGTACTTCCGGGAGCCTGTGTGCTCACGACAGTGTGCCCACTCGTGTCACCCGTGTCTGTCCGTGAATATGTGCCCTCTGTCTGTTTGGATGTCTCTGTGTGTTCGCGTGTGTTTGCACAAGTATGAGGTGGGCCTCTTAGGCTCTCTCCAGGGCCCCCATGGTATTTCCTCATAAATGGCAGGCAGGTTAGGGTGCTCTGAAGGGGGCTAAGTGCGAGGAGGGGCTGAGCCAGGGGATAGCCCTTGCCCCTGGGGGCCTGTGGTCTGAGGGGAAATCCAGACCTCACCAATGTGGCACACTCAGCAGAAAAATACAAATTTCCAGATTTGAGAAACCTCTTTGGGAGCCCTCATGCTGCACTTGGCCTGGATGTTGGGCACCCAGGGTTAGACAGACCCTGCCCCTACCTTCCAGAGCCAGCTCAGGCAGGCAGCTGTGCAGTTGGACACTAGCGTGGCTGCTGAATGGATGGCTGTACAGGGCACATGAAAACAGGTGAAGGCATACCTGGGCCTGCTGGAGAGTCAGGGAGGGCTTCCTGCAGGAGGAGTTTGAGTGGCGACTCCAGGGCTGTTTGGGGGATGAGAGGAAGGAGATGGAGAGCAGAGCTGGGCTTGGCGTCAGATGGCACTGGAGGGTGTGAAGAGGGAGATGGGGAGGGTGAGTCTCATCTTCCAGGCCTGGAGGTTGGAGGGAATGGAGGTGCCTTGAAATGCGTGGAAAGGGAGAGGAGTTCCCATTTGGCCACTGTGGGTGTGAGCTTCCTGTGGGGTGTCCAGGTGCAGGTGACCAGAGGGTTGCAGGATACTTGAGTCTTGAGCTTGGTCCAGGCAGAGACGGGTGGTTGAAGCCATGGGGTGGATGATACTGCCAAGAAGGATATGGTGGGCAAGGGAGGGAAAGGGGGCTTAGGATTGAGAGCAGCAGCATTCAGGTGTGGGCAGAGAGACAAGCCAGCAAGGGGCTGGTGAGGTGGGGCCAGAAAGGGGGACGAACAACTAGGCAATTAATGTCCCGGAATCCAAGGAAGGAGACTGGTTTTAGGAGGGCGAGTTCTGCAGTGTCAGCTGAGGATGGAGAAGTGCCCCGTGGATTTACCCACACAGAAGCCATTGTTGAACTTGGTGGCAGCAGAGGGTATAATGGGTTTTGCAGTGGGTGGGAGGAAGTGGAGATATGGGTGTAGACAACTCTCAAGTTTGAATGAGAAGGAAGGAGAGAAAGGGAGGAGAGCTGGGAAGGGGTGCCGGGGATGAACTGCATGAGCCCCAGGCTGCTCATTGCTGACTGGAAGGAGCCAGAAGAGGAGAGAGGAGAGACCAGAGGGAGGAGAGAGGGTAAACTGGTCATCTGTAGACACCCGCCTAGTCCTCTGCCCGCGGCAGGGAGGGTGCCTGGAGGGGGTGGTGCTTTCTGGAGGAATGGTTGTGGAGGGCTGAGGGTGGAGGAGGTGCAGTGCTGGGCGGGTAGCCTTCAGTCCTGCCCTGACCTCTGCCAGTCTTCGCATCTGCAGAGTAGGGTGGTAGCAGCCACCCTGGGGCGTGGGGAGGATCCCAGGAGGCAGAAGCCCCACTAGCTCAGAGCATCCTCATAAACCAGGTTCAGGTCAGGAGTTGAAGCTCAGGGCTGGGCGGGGTTGGCCTCTCTGGTGGTTTTTGCATCTTCAGTGCTCACCAAAGCTGTTTCGTAGACACTGCAAACAAGAAAGGCCTGGGAAGGTCAGGATGTGGATGGCCTGCTTCCAAAGAGGCCACACCCAACCCCATCTCTGGGCCCAGCTCCCAATTACAGGGAAGTTCTTCCTTTGGGTCTAGCCTAAGTTTTTCCCACTGTGCATTCCCTTCTGGTGAACTTGTTCAACCCTACTCCATGGAGCCAAGCCTATCAGCCGACCACTTGGAGTGTTGGCCAGTGTTTTTACAACTTGTTTTCATGAAGATTATTTGAAGTCTCCTTGCATTCCCAGAATGTCAGACCCGCCCTGATTCACAAGGATTGACCAAAACAGGGTCTGAGCCAACCAGAGGAATCTGAGGACTTAGTCATACCCCTTGGATCATCTGCACATTCCTTTCCTTCCAGTTAAAAAAAAAAAAAAAAGGAAAAGAAGAAGAAAGAAGGAAAGTTAGCCTAGATGACCAGGAAGGGACAGCGGTATTTGGGGATGTAAACAAACTCAGATGATGCTGGCCATGGATGAAGGGGTGGGGCCTGAGGGGTCAGTGCTTGGCTTTGCACCTGGCAGACGTCAATTCAAGTGCATGTTCTGCTGCTTGTAAGATGGGGATCTTTCACAGGATACTCTTCATGTCTCTGAACTTCGGTTTCCTCATCTCTGAAATGGAAACATTGATGGCACCCACCTCAGACACCTGAAGCAGACCTAGAAGCAGACCCTGAGGCAAGGATTCGTGTGACAGTGATTCATTAGGAAGCTTCCCTGCTAAGGGAAACCTGCTAAGGGAATAGGAAATGTAGAAGCAGAAAGAGAAAGAGGAGAAGCAAGAGGCTATTTCCAGCCAAGCTCCATAGAAGAACTTTGGCTTTGTCTTCCAGAGGAACTCTCATGGGGACACTGTAGGTCATACCCTAGGGCTGGCCCTCCAGGGGCAAAGATGCTGGAGAATTCATACCTCTCCCTCCTGAGTCAACGGATTATATGAGATAAAGCATGTAAGGTGCTGATTGCCCAGGACCTGGCACCAGCAAGTGACAGCTATGAGAAAGGGGTGTGCAGAAGGGGAAATCCCAGGCTGTGTGGTCAGCAAGGGGCAGTGCCTTCTGAGAGCCTGCCTGTGCTCCACTGCTCCTGTAGCCCCAGGTCTTTGTCTGTCAGCTTTTAGAGGCAAAATCCCACAGAGCTCCCGCCCCCATTGTTGTCCCGGATGACTTGGCTTTGGGCAATCTCTCCAGTCAGTCCAGGTCCCTCCCAGCCCTAGAGGCCGGCCCTGGTGCCCTGCTGTAGTTCTCCCTTCCAGCCCACCCACCCAGCCTGGAGGGCATCAGTGATGATTACGAGGTGGGACAAGGCTTAAGGACAGAGATTAGTTCAAGGCCATGGAAGCACCAAATGCCCATAGAGGAAATCGAGGCCATTGTGGCCCATCCCCGCCTGAGTCGAATTTGGATTTGACTTTTCTTCGCAGCCCACCCACTCTGTGTTTCCATAGAAGGTACTCAGGGATCGCTTGGGGGAACTTGCGTGGGTCAGCACATTCCAGGAACAAATAAACAGGTTGCCCTTCCTGGCTGTACTGACTAAATCCTAAGACTCCGACTATGTGACTCTCACTTTCACTGGTGATATCGGGCTGGGTTAGCCCTCATGGGACCCACTCTTACCCTTCTCCTGTCCGCTGTGATATCACAAGAGATGTTACCCATGATCTGGCCTCCCCACTCAGGCCTCTGGGAGTCAACCTCCCCCTCCACTCCCCCCACCCCCAACAGACCATGACAGGCCTGGGTGCTAGTCTACACTCTGTCACCTGCTGTGTGACCTTAGCCAAGTCACCTCCCATCTCTGAGCCTCATGAGGTACCCTATGTTTGTAACCAGTTTTGTATGTGCTCACCTAGAAATCAGGCGATTGTAACATGGTGTTAATCCCTGCTTGACGCAGTGGATGCCCAGAAAGGTGAAGTGATTTGCCGGTGATCACACAGCAAAAGGGCAGAGAGGGCTAGGACCTGCTTCCAACCCCACGGCCAGTTAAGTGAGCATCCTACTCTTTTATCAGCTCTGCTCTGGCCCCGCAGCCCCTCTTTGATTCAGAACTTGAATTAAGCCCCTAGTGGTCAGGATGAACTGAGCAGGCACCGAAGTGGTCAGTCACTGCTGCAAACTCATTAACTCATTTGATTCCCATGTATTGGGTACCTATTGTATAAGGGGTTCTGTGCTCAGATAAGCACAGTTTAACTTTCACCAGGTTTAACATAGAATCCACTGCAAAGGCTTGAGCACCTGCAAGTGCCAAGAGTGAGGGTGCCCTTAGGGTGGTGGTCCCAGAGGAGAAAGTGGTCTAGAAAGTCTAGAGCCCCCTCACTGTCCAGGAGGCAGGCAGGGAGTGGCTAGGTTGGGGAGGTGGATGTCAGGGAAACAAGTTTGTTCACTCCTGGGTATTCACTGCTGCCTGTGGTGGGTCCAGCACTGTGTCAGGCTGGGGGTGAGGCTGGGAGACAGCTTTGATTCACCGTCAAGGCCTCCACCCCTTACGCGTCCTGCCGCCTTTGTTCACACGATGCGCTTGGTGTGTTTGTCTACACCATTAGCTCGTGGGCTCATCCAGCAGGAGCTCCGTCTGTCTGCTGGGCCTACAGGAGAGCTTAGGAAATGTGTGTTGGTGACTAGATTTTTGGTGTCTAGACTGGCTTGGTAGTAACAGTATGAATCCAGGAGACCCTAAATCCCCTCGAGCCTCTGTTTACCATCTATAAAAAGTATCTACTGCAGCCAGGCGTGGTGGCTCATTCCTGTAATCCTAGCACTTTGGGAGGCCGAGGTGGGCAGATCACTTGAGCTCAGGAGTTCAAGACCAGCCTGGGCAACATGGCAAAACCCCCTCTCTACAAAAAAATACAAAAATTAGCCGGGTGTGATGGCACATACCTATAGTCCTAGAGACTCAGGAGGCTGAGGCAGGAGGATTGTTTGAGCCTGGGATGTAGAGGTTGCAGTGAGCCGTGATTGCACCACTGCACTCCAGCCTGAATAACAGAGTGAGACTCCATCTCCAGAAAAAAAAAAAAAAGTCTGCAGTGGGAGGCTAAGAGGAGTAAGATAGCACACATAGAAACCTTGGCCTTGTACAGAGAGTATGTCCAGCCCTTGTAAATGTTGGGCAGTATTAACAATAGGTGGGGCCGGGCGCGGTGGCTCAAGCCTGTAATCCCAGCACTTTGGGAGGCCGAGACGGGCGGATCACGAGGTCAGGAGATAGAGACCATCCTGGCTAACATGATGAAACCCCATCTCTACTAAAAAAAAATACAAAAAACTAGCCGGGCGAGTTGGCGGGCGCCTGTGGTCCCAGCTACTTGGGAGGCTGAGGCAGGAGAATGGCGTAAACCCGGGAGGTGGAGCTTGCAGTGAGCTGAGATCCGGCCGCTGCACTCCAGCCCGGGCGACAGAGCGAGACTCCGTCTCAAAAAAAAAAAAACAATAGATGGGCCCTCGGCACTGTGCCAGACTGAGCAGAAAACATGAGGGAGATGGGGTCTGGCCCCTGTTACAGCTACTACACACTGTACAGTTTACACAGCCCTGTTACGTCCTGCTCACTGGTTCTCCCTGTCATCCCAAGATGGGATCTGGGCAGGTGCCAGTATCCCCATATGACACAGGAAGATGTTGACCTGCCTTCCAGTGGCTAAGCCAAGATGAAAAGCCAGGTCTCCTGGCTCTCAGTCTCCTGCTCACTCCTCTGCTCCCCCACCTCCCGAACTTGCTTCCTGCTCTCCGGAAGCTCCTTGTGAAAGATGCTAGGCAGGGCAGTGGGCAAGGAATGTGGAGATTTGCCAGCCCAGGTGTTGGGGGCTGAGGGTACATTGTGGTGGCTTTAGCCCAAAGTAGGTTACTGTGGCTAGTAGGTCCAGAGTAAGGGGGCAAGAGGAGAGGTGAGGGAGGGGGACTGAGTGGGGATGCAGAGGAGGAGGAAAATAGCTGTGGGCTATAGGTCACCAGGACCACTGCCCAGCTGGATGGCAGGGGGCTACTAGCCTGGTGCAGCAGAGGCTTCTGGGCCCTCCCAGCCTAGCCGGCTCCCTTTCCAGGGGGATGGTGTAACAAGAACTGGGGATGGAAGACCCTGGGCACCCTGGCTCCCCTGCAAGGTGGTGTTGGAGCTGAAGGGACTTTAAGGAGTACAGGGTCTGTGGGAGAGGCCAGTCAAGTTGTGGTCACTGCCCCTGAGGAAATTTGAGTGCTTACTGCCCTGGAAATACAGCCCCACGCACAAGGCGTAAGCATAAGGACCTTCCATGTGGAAAGCACTTGTGAAAGGCGGACTGGGGAAGGCAGGGCTGGCTGGCAGACATGCAGTTGCTCACAGATGTGAGGTCACCAGCATGGGTGACCTGGGCCCCGCAACATAAGAGGTGGTGGGTGAGGAGTGGACGGGCGCCTCCTAAATTTGGAGAACTGAGAGCAAAAATACAAATAGAGATCCATGTATCTTTGTCAGATATTTGAAGGTTGTAAAGCAAGCCAGGAGACTGTTAAATAAAATAGATTTGATTTTCCCACCTTGACAAATATACCTTCACAATGTACATTGAAATACGTACATTGTGTACTTATTTACATTGTGTAAAGTTTAGTTTTATTTGAGAGTGATAAAATATCAAGAATGTCTGAATTTAATTATTGCACATCTCGGGTATATTGTTGTTAAGCTGATGATGTTCAGATATAAAAAATAAGACTTAACAATTCTTTTTTTTCTTTTTTTGAGAGAGTCTCACTCTGTCACCCACGCTGGAGTGCAGTGTGGTGTGATCTCAGCTCACTGCAACCTCTGCTTCCCAGGTTCAAGTGATTCTCCTGCCTCAGCCTCCTGAGTAGCTGGGATTATATTGAATATATATTTGAATTATATATACATATAGTGTATGTGTGTGTGTGACAGGCTCACTCTGTTGCTCAGGCTGGAGTGCAGTGGGCATGATCTTGGTTCACTGCAACCTCTGTCTTCCGGGTTCAAGCGACGCTCCTGGCTCAGCCTCCCGAGTAGCTGAGACTACAGGCACGTGCCACCATACCCAGCTAATTTTTTGTATTTTTAGTAAAGACAGGGTTTCACCATGTTAGCCAGGATGGTCTTGATCTCCTGACCTTGTGATCTGCCCGCCTCGGCCTCCCAAAGTGCTGGGATTACAGACGTGAGCCACTGTGCCCAGCCTTTATATGTATTTTGTTATTGTTGTTGAGATGGAGTCTCACTCTGTTGCCCAGGCTGGAGTGCAGTGGCATGATGGTAGTGCACTGCAACCTCTGCCTCCCTGATTCAAGTGATTCTCCTGCCTCAGCCTCCTGAATGGCTGGGACTACAGGCGTGTGCCACCACACCCGGCTAATTTTTTTTTGTTTAGTAGAGACGGGATTTCACCATGTTGGCCAGGCTGGTTTTGAACTCCTGACCTCAGGTGATCTGCCTGCCTAGGCCCTCAGAGTGCTGGGATTATAAGCGTGAGCCACAGCATGTGGCCATCAAATTTTGTATACTTTAAATACAAACACATTTTATTTTTAGTACTTTAGATTATTGCCATCAACAGAACACAAGTGATGAAAATCTTTTTTTTTGTTTGTTTGTTTGTTTGTTTGTTTTTTGTTTTGTTTTTTGAGACGGAGTCTCGCTCTGTCGCCCAGGCTGGAGTGCAGTGGCGCGATCTCGGCTCACTGCAAGCTCCGCCTCCTGGGTTTACGCCATTCTCCTGCCTCAGCCTCCTGAGTAGCTGGGACTACAGGCGCCCGCCACCGCGCCCGGCTAATTTTTTGTATTTTTAGTAGAGACGGGGTTTCACCGTGGTCTCGATCTCCTGACCTTGTGATCCGCCCGCCTCGGCCTCCCAAAGTGCTGGGATTACAGGCGTGAGCCACCGCGCCCGGCCGAAAATCTTGATTATAACAATATAATTAGTGATCTTGCTAAAATAAAGATTTTATGAAATAAATAAAAATAAGCTGTGGCCAGTTGCAGTGGCTCACACCTGTAATCTCAGCACTGAGGCTGAGGCAAGCAGATCACTGAGGTCAGGAGTTCAAGACCAGCCTGGCCAACATGGTAAAAACCCATCTCTTCTAAAAATATAAAAATTAGTTGGGCATGGTGACACATGCCTGTAATCCCAGCCACTTGAGAGGCTGAGGCAGGAAAATAACTTGAACCTGGGAGGCGGAGGTTGCAGTGAACCAAGATCTTACCTCTGCACTCCAGCCTTCTAGCCTGGGTGACAGAGCGAGATTCTGTCTCAAAATAAATAAATAAATAAATAAATAAAAAGTAAACGAATGTAAATATAAACATAGGCAAATTTACTTTATGTTTTCAAGAGGGTTTTTATTCCATAAAATGATCTATTAAAATGAAAACAATACCCATCACAACGAATGAAGATCAGATTTTTAAATAAAATCTTTAAATAGACATGAAATATTAATTCAATTTTTGAAAATTTTATAGAAATGAAACTATTCACAGTTCTAGTATTCAATGTCCATCTAGTTGCAAATTTAAAGAATACCAGACTTCGTGTTACATTAATGTGAGTTGCAGAATATTATAAGATGTTCCTCAGCCACCATGTGCATTTTTGTGAATATCACACTAATTCATGAGTACTTTTAGAACCACAAATTGGAGCAGGAAGAAATGCCAAAATAAAGGATGCACAGCAGGGCTGGAATAGAGATGCTTGCTTATGCAAGAAACTCGTGCTCGCTGCTGTCTGGGAGGAAGGCTTTGACAAGCTAACTTGTGTCTCCCTTGTATATTTTTGCCATTCAGGCCCCCCCCCCGCTGCACCCCTCCCCCAAGCAGCATCCATCTCCCCCCTCAGCAGCAACACGACCCGTAGACCTTTACAGCATCTTAACAGAATCACCTTTTGTTCTTCAAGTTCAAGAAATGGAAAGGCCTGGCATGGTAGCGTGCCTGTAGTCCCAGCTACTCGGGAGGCTGAGGCCAGAGGGTTGCTTGAGCCTGGGAGTTCAAGCCTGTAGTGTGTTATGACTGTGCCTGAGAATAGCCACTGCACTCCAGCCTGGGCAGCATAGTAAGACCCAGTCCCCAACTCATGCCTTTAAAAAAAAAAAAAAGAAAAGAAACAGAGAAGAGTTTAACCGGAGCCTTACAGGTGTTAATCAGGAGCGAATGTTTAGGATTACAGGTCACATGAGTGTAATGTGACAGAGGCTCCTGTGTACTCTAATGAATTTATTTGTGAGTGTGTGAGTGTGTGTGTGTGTGTGATGTGTGGGGCCCCCTTTTCCCTGTGTAAGGGTGTTCGGGGGGTGAATCTTCTTGCCAATAAAGAGTTCTCTATCATACAGTGAACAATAGACAAATGATAGATCTTATGCTATAGCTACAGTTTTACATCTAGGTATCTTTTTTTTTTTTTTTTTCCCGAGACAGAGTCTCGCTCTGTCGCCCAGGCTGGAGTGCAGTGGCCGGATCTCAGCTCACTGCAAGCTCCGCCTCCTGGGTTCACGCCATTCTCCTGCCTCAGCCTCCCGAGTAGCTGGGACTACTGGTGCCCGCCACCTCGCCCGGCTAGTTTTTTTTTTGTATTTTTTAGTAGAGATGGGGTTTCACCATGTTAGACAGGATGGTCTCGATCTCCTGACCTCGTGATCCACCCATCTCGCCCTCCCAAAGTGCTGGGATTACAGGCTTGAGCCACCGCGCCCGGCCCCATCTAGGTATCTTAATTCACTCATTCATTTCACTCATGTGCATTTGTTCATTCACTTAAAACCCTATATTTGCAAGGTGCAGTGACTCACGCCTATAATCCCAGCACTTTGGGAGGCCAAGGCGGGTGGATCACCTGAGGTCAGAAGTTCAAGACCAGCCTGGCCAACATGGTGAAACCCTGTCTCTAGTAAAGATACAAAAATTAGCTGGGTGTGGTGTGTGCCTGTAATCGCAGCTATTCAGCAGGCTGAGGCAAGAGAATCACTTGAACCCGAGAGGCAGAGGTTGCAGTGAGCCGAGATTGCACCATTGCATTCTAACCTGGGCAACAAGAGCGAAAGTCTGTCTCAGAAATAAAATAAAACCCTGTATTCACTTGCTCCAACCCTTCATTTCATGTAGATTACCAGGCTATAGCAGTCTTTTAGTGCAGTCCATGATCCTATGAATGAGGATCAGAGAGGGTACTGATACTGATGTACCTAAGACGCACAGCCAGTCCACAGCAGAAAAGTCCTCAGGCCAGGCAGCAAAAAGTGGAGGGTGAGTGCCAAGTTTGAATGTCAGGTAAAATCTGAGCAGATGTTGCTGTGTCCCAATCAGCTTCCCTTCCTTCACCAGCTTCCACTACTAAGCCATCTGCCCCAGGGCACTGGGGGATCCTGCAGGGAGTTTCTGCTTGAAGAGCCTCTTCCTGTTTGGGGCCGAGCGCTTCCTTCAGTGACTCACAGCCTCCCATTGGCCCCGTGCTGGGAAGGCAAGGTGGGAGTGGAGCCAGACCCGGGCGTGTCACCCTCAGCCTGAGACCCCAGCTGGGTGACCTGACACAGGATAGTGGGCACAGGCTGGAGGGAGGAGGAGGGGAATGGCAGGAGGATGTGAGACCATTCTGCCTCACCCAGCCTGGTGGGCAGGATGGAGAGAAGACAGAGTGGGGATGGGGACGGCCTCCACGTCCAGCCAACCCCACAGGTAGTTTCCAGGGCAGCTGTGGGACCAGGTAAGGCTGACAGCAGAGCTGAGAGCCCTGAGGAGACTCTGCGGTACTTTCTTTTCTGACAGGCCATAAAGTGTGGTGGAAGGAGCACTGGGACGGAGTCACGGACTTGTATTTCTCACACCAACTTTCTGGTGGTCATTTCAGTTTTCTGACCCTATCTGGGCCTCAATATCCATGTCTGTCTGATGGGGGAGCGGTCTGATGGCTGTGACGTTTTGTGCAGCTTATAGGTTTGAGCTTGAATTCTGGCTCTGCTGCCTTGCTGGGTGTGTTCACTTCTCAGAACCTCCATTTCAAAATCTGAAATAATAGTCACTTTAAGTGTTTTATGTATAGTAACTAATTTAATCCCCACACTGACCCTATGGGGTAGGTTTTATTATTCGTAGTATTTTATACCTAAGGAGATTGAGGCACAGAAAGGTTAAGTAATTTGCCCAAGGTCACACAGTAAGAGCCAAGATTCTAACTTGTGTAGTTTGACTCCAGGTCCCATGCTCTTGACTCATTCTGGCCTTGCTCCTCAAATTGTGGCCCAGGGACCTGCAGCATCAGCATCACCTGGGAGCTTATCAGAAATGCAGAATCTCAGGCCCCAGCCTAGACTTACTGAGTCAGACTGCATTTTAACAAGTTCCCTAGGTTTCTGAGGTCCAAGGCCCCAGGAAATATAAATAGACCATGGCTTCTCAAACATTAAAGTTTAGAGGAGAAGCCACTGGTCTATTTTTATTTCCTCTGCCACTTAGGCCTTAGGATCATTGTAGGGGGTAGAGGAAATAAGTATGTTTTATAAACTGTAAAGTGCTGTACATTCAGGGCACTGTGAGAAACCTGGGGACTGGAGGTGGAGAGGGGCAGGCCTGGTAGTGTCCCAAGTGCTGATCTCTCAGTGGCTGTCATTTCCCAGCTGTCTCTGAGTCCAGCTCTGTCCACCTCTGGTTCACACACAGAGACGTGTGTTTGACTGTATGTTTCTTGCCAGTGTGTGGCTCTAGAGTCCAGTTGGGTTGGGGAGAGTTGTCATATTGGCACCAGGAGGCTCAGGTCCCAGCCCTGGCTCTGCCTCTGTGTGATGTAGGTAGGCCTCCGTCCCTGCAGCCTCAGTGTCCCTAGTAGACAAGGTGCTAGCATCCTCTGAAGCCTGCAATGCTGACCTGCAGTCTCCTCCTCACCTCTCCTGGCCCCTCTGCTTCCCGTGGCCTGTCGATACCATCTCTTTTCCCAGTTCCTGGGCGGGGGGTTGCCCTGCTGGCTGCAGGAGCTGGTGATGGGGGAGGTGGTGCATGAGTCAGAGCTCAGGCACGTAATTGTGGTGCCCCAGATCCCACCTCCGGGCTACCGTCCTTCCCTTAGCGGCTGCTTTAGAAGAACAGCTGGTTTGGCAGCTACCTCAGAGAAACAGGTCCCTGGGCAGCGTGAAAGGGCCTCTGCCCCCAGGGTGGCTGAGCTTTGGATCCTGGGTCCGTGGGTCCTGGAGGGACAGGAGTGGTTCAGGGAACAGGTTGTATGGGTTGGGCCTAGGGCTGGTTTGTGGGCAGCATGCGTGGAGGTGGATTGCATGTGCCGGGTTTCATGGCTGGGGATTAGATCACGTATGTCCTTTCAGCCCTCCCACCAGCTTTGTGGCTTCCCCAGGGCAGGGACTTGGTGTCACCCATCACTGGGCCCCACACTCAGCATGGGATGGGCACTCACTAAGGGTCAAGTGGGACAGTAGAAGGCAGGATGAACTGATGAATGAACTCACTGGGTTTATCCCCTTTTCCTCTCAGCTCTCCCAGTGAAGTGATATCACTGCCTCTGTGGACAGGACACCCCCAGGAGCCCAGCTCACAGCCACTGGTACCTTCTTCCAGGTAAAGAGAAAAGGAGGGAGGGAGAAAGGAGTTCAAGACAGGCTGCAGAGGGCAGCTGTCTGGGTTCTTTCACAATGTCCACCTCCCCCATGGGGGCAGCACTCTACGGTTTATGAAAAGGCATAAATGGGATTATTGTCCCATTTTATGGACAGGAAAAACTGAAGCTCTGAGTAGACTTGTCTCTTGCTTAGTACAGCGTTCCAGGTACTTGTCTGAGAGCCCATGAGGCTGATACCATGGTTATCCCCACTTTATAGTTAAGGAAGCTGAGGTATAAAGGCATTTAGAAACTTGCTCCATTAAATACATGGTAGAGCTGGGTTTCAAACCCAGCCAGGTCGCCAGGCATGGTGGCACGTACCTGTAGTCCCAACTACTTGGGAAGCTGAGGCAGGAAGATCGCTTGAGCCCAGGAGTTCAAGTTCCAGTGAGCTATGATTGTGCCACTACACTCCAGCCTGAGTGACAGAGTGAGACTGTCTCTAAAAAAAAAATTAAAATAAATAAAAACCCAGGCAGGCTGACCTCTTCACAAACCCTGTGATTTACTGCCCCTCAAGAGCCCAGCATTAAACTAAGTTTCCTTGACCTCCAATCTGAGGGTTGAATGGGCTCCCAACTCCAGAGAAGATTTATATTTTAAAAGAGAATCCTAGAGAAAGTGATGCTTCCTCCAAAGGAATGAATGACAAATAGTGGATTTGGAGGCCTTATATCATGGAACTGGCATGAACCTTCAAGGTGGGCCAGCCAACTCCTGGGACTTTCTTCCTCAGCATTCAAGCAAGCTCGGTTTTCATTGGTCACCAAGGTGAAACCTGGCCATTTGAAGGAAGAGAGGAAAAGTTTAGGCCCCAGGTTCTCCGACATGCCTGGAAGCAGGGAGACTGCTGCTCTTTGCAGAAGACTGTGAAGAGTAGCAGTGTTCATGACAGTTATGAAATTAGTATCCTGTGCTAGATCTGGGGTCATCTTACACTAGATATGGTATAGAAATGTGCAAATGGATATCAGAGGTTTAAGAAAAATTTGTGAGAGAAAAGTACCTAATTTAGTTTTCTTTTTTTTCTTTTTTTTTTTTTTAGTAACTTAATTTTTTTCTGTAAATTGGGAAAAGGCTAATTATTATTCAGAGGCAGAATTCAGGCTTTCAGAAGTGGCTCTGCAGTTGTGTGGTGTAAGATGCTTTGATTGGTTCTTTTTTTCCTTCCGTCTTGCATTTAACCAGCTTTTTGACTGACAACTAATTAGGTACCTCCTTGGTGCCAGGCCCAGTGCAGGGGACATAGGTCCCCTATACAGTGACTCTTCTGGTAAGGACAGGGCCTGGCATATCTTATGTCCCCATCACCAGGTGTGGGGCTGCAGACACTATAGGTCTTCAGAAAAGCTTGGCCAAGTGGATCAGAAGTCTGAACCTGGGGAAGCTCTCAGTCTGGCGGGCGAGGCAGCCACGGAAGCAGATAATTACAGCACACTGAGGCCTGTGATCATTCTCAGGAGCTCTGCCAGATGATGTGAGCACAAAAAGGAGGAGGCAGTGGACTTTTGTTGGGGGGAATTAGCCCAAGCTTTGCACGGGGTCTGTTTGTTAAGATGGATGGGATTTGGATTGGGATTTGGGGAGGGCTTTCCTGGCAGAGGGCCCAACCTGAGTGAGGCATGGAGGTGGGAAAGCTGGGTAGGTGTTGTCTTTGGAGCACAGTGGTACAAGGAGGGGCAGGAGAGGACAGAGACAAGATTGCTCTGTACAAGTCTCCACTGTACTCACGCTCCTCCTCCTCCTCCCCCGCCCTTTCATTTACTTGGTGTGCCCCACTTTCCCACTCCCCCTTCCCTGGGACTGAGGAAGAGCCATCAGAAAAAGCCAGCCTGGCTCCTGCAGCTGAGCCACTGGGCTCCTGGAAGGGGCTTGCACAAGTCAAACTGAGGGTGGGGGATGCTGAAAGTCTCTACTGCCCCCGAGTAGTTGTCCCGGGGCCCTTCACTCTCTCTGCCTGCTCCCCAGAGAACCTGTCAGTGTCACTGGGGGAGAAGGGGGTGGGGGCAGGATCTCTTCTTAGGATGGCCTTCCTACAGTCCTGTTGGCTTGGAGAAAACTACTCAGCCCTCCAGGGAGGGAGGGGCCTGTCACTAGGAGTATGCGAGCCTCGGGAAGCCACCGGCCGGTCTGGAGAGACTGGAGAACCACCAGCAGGAGCAGCACAGGGGATTTCTGAATGGAAGGGGAGGCTGGATGGAGTACCTCCGGGACTTTGGCGCTGATACTGTGTGACTTAGCAGTCTGAAATCCAGGGATAGTTTGAAGATGCCAGTTGAATTGTTCAATGAGGATTCCATGACACTGTGAGTCTTGGGTGAAGTGATTCTAGAGCTCCAATTTGGGGCATTTGGAGCCTGAGATTTTGAGTTCTGAGATGCTAAGCTGTGCCCTCTGGGAAAGGCCAGGTCACTTTTGGTGACTACTCAGCCCAAGCTCATAGCCCTGACCTGGGAAAGAGAAGTCCTTTCTGTACCAAGAGAACCCAAGGCCCCCGGGCAGGCTCCTGAGCTGGGGAAGAACTAGTCTACCTTCACCTCTGGGCCCTGCCAGCCTCCTCGCGAGAGGAATGACAATCAGAGGTCTCTTGGGACAGAAGTGTTGGGTAAACAGGAGGCCCTGGCATCACCGTGGAAAGAGATTAATAGTGACCCTAATTATGGCATGATTGATTCTTGGAGGCTCCGGCTGAGCCCCAGCCTTGGCCACTGAGTAACATTTCCCCAGAATGAGCAGGCTTGCAGGGCCTGGGTGGCACAGACCCCACCTGCCTCTTCACCTCAAGGCCTCTCTCCCTGCCTCCTTCCAGGCACCTCTTCCCCAAGCCTCTCCCAACTGGAAGCTGCCCCTGTGACTTAGACTTCCTTCCTGCCCCTAGGTCTGGTTACCTTCTCTGCAGATGCCGTTAGAATCTAGGGCTTCTCCGAGGCCCAGAGAGGTAGAGCGACTTCCCCAAGGCTGTACAGTGAGATGGTGGCAGCTGGGATCTCTCTGTTCAAGCCATCAAATGAGGCTATGCAATGGAAAATAGACTGAGTCGTGAGCTGCCTGCAGGAGGCTGGGGCTGTAGAGCATAGGGCAGGGCCGGGGATGAGTGGGTTCCACATTTCACTGGTTGGGCTCTTTCCGGAATCTTTCCTGTCTCCCCCACCTCCAGCCCTCGTCCTGGGGCCAGAAATTCATTTTGTAGGTTTGGGTTTGGTTGTTTTGTTTTGGGAAACGGTCCACTCGGTGAGCTGTTTGGGGTGCCCTCTGCCCTGGGAGAAGCCCCAATCACTGCCCTCCCTGCCACCTAGGCTTCTGCTGTGCTGTCTCCGTACCTAAAATGCCCTTCCTTCTCCCCTTTGTGCTGCAAATCTTTTCTCATTGCTGAATTCTGCATAGATCTCACCATCTCCCGGAAGCCCCTACACAGTGGTCAGGAAACACAGAGTTGTGGCATCCAGAAGAGATCGTGACCCAGTCAGGAAGGGCTTCCCGGAGGAGGGGCTACCTGAACTGAGATGAGCAGGAGTTCGCCAGGCATTGAGGATAGGCAGAGGGGCTCCACGGCTAAGGTGGTTTCACAGGCACAGCTGGGTTGGGAGCAGGGATGGATGAAGTGGTAAGGAAGGACCGCAGAAAGGCCCTGGTCCTGCTCCAAGGCCATGATCCTGGAGCCCTATGGAAACAAGTCACCATGGCCCTGCACCTTTCATGCCTGGCATTTCACTGTAAGGGAAGCTTGGGGTCATCACTATTTGTGAGTCATCTAGGCCACAATGTACCTACACCTTGATCCCTATCAAAGATGGTGGAGGCTCTTGGGCAGGGCCAGAGCTCTGCCCTGGTGCTCAGGATGACCAGGTGCCTAACTTTGTTATGGGCCTTCCTGCCACTTTCATCCAAGTTTTGAACTGCGTCCTAGGAGGGTGACTGTCAGGATGCCCAGTGATTAGCCATGGGAGCAGAGGGGAGCTCTTCCCCAGTCAGACCAGGGAGGGATCAGGGGTTGGCCTTCCCTTTTCCTCAAGCAACCCCCTCTCTGCTTTGCTACTGGGGGTGAGGAAAGAGTGGGTAGATAAAGGGTTTTAGAAGTTGAGTGCTGGAAAGGCCCTTGGAGATCAGCCGAGGGTGCTCAAACCCTCCCATGATACAGATGGGAAAACTGAGGCCAGAGGCTTGGGGCGGTCACTCAGCCCACTGGTGTTCGAGCTAAGCCTCAGACCATCATCCCAGGGCTGGGCTGGGGTTGCGGCCCAGTGAGGACAGCCATGGCCGAGGAGAAGGGGGGTTTCTCTCCATCTGCTTGCTTGCCCCCTTCCCCAGGGCCCTAGCACAATGCCAAAGGTCGGCCTCCCATCCCCACCCATCCTGGCACTGTTGGGGGTTTTTCCTTTCCTCCCCAATGTTCCTAGACTCATTCTGCCTATGCTTTCCTGATACCAACCAAAATATTGAGCTTGGTCCTTTGAGGTACAATTTTCAGTTATACAGGTGCTGCAGCTGGCATTGACGTGGAAGGTGATAGAAACATGAACAGGCCGGCACTGTGAGGCTGCAACTATGGAGAGTCTGGACTTTAGAGTCAACAGCCCCGGGTTCAAATCCTCCCTCCTCTGTGATTAGCTGTTTGGCCTTGGGTGAATTACCTAACCTCTTGGGTGCACGTGTGTGCGCGCGCGTGTGTGTGTATGTGTGTGTCTGTGTATTTAATACACTTTTTCAAAAGCAGTTTTAGGTTTGCAGTAAAATTGATTGGAAAGTACATAGAGTTTCCATGTACCCTCCTCCACATTCTCCCTCCCCACAGTCTGGCTTATTCTTTTACATCTTATGTTAATAAGGTACATTTATTACAATTGATGAACTAATATTGGTTAATTATGATTGACTAAAGTTCATAGTTTGCGCTATGGTTCACTCCTTGTGTTGCACACTGTATGGGGTTTGACACATGTCCATCATTACTGTATCATACAGAAGGGCTTTGTGGCCTCAAAATTCCTTGAGCACCACTTATTTTTCCCTTCCCCCGAGTCCCTGACAGCCACTGATCTCTGTACTGCCTCCACAGTTTTGCCTTTTCTAGAACGTCGCTTAGTTGGAATCATGCAGTATATAGCTTTCCAGATTGGTTTCTGTCACTTAGCAATATGCTTTCAAGGTCTCTCCATTGCTTTTTGTGGCTGGGTAGCTGACTCCTTTTTATTGCCGAATAATATTCCTCATTGTGTGGAATGCACTGCAGTTGGTTTGCCCATTCTTTCAGGCCCACGTTTGCAATCTGTTAGGTAAGACCATTGGTCTTCGCTCAGAAAGGTTGTCAAGGGGAGGGGATGCCTATGCAGTGCTCAGCACGGTACCCAGCAATGACCTGGAGTGCCCACACCACCCAGCAGCAAGTGCTAGCACATCAAACAGTAACCATTGTGGCTGGTAGTCCTCACACTGTACATATGTTAGCTCAGCCAATTCTTTTTATTATTATTATTATTATTTTTTTTAGAGATAGAGGTCTCACCATGTTGCCCATGCTGGTCTTGAACTCCTGGCCTCAAGTGATCCTTCTGCCTCGGCTTCCTCAAAGTGCTGGGATTACAGGCATGAGCGATTGCACCTGACCTCATTCAGTTCTTGAACACATTTATTGAGTGCTTAAAACCTGTTAAAAGCTGGCAACACAGTGAATATCCTCATACCAATCAAGGTTTGGAATTGCAAACAACAGAAACAATTCAGGTTAATTTGGCAGAAGAGTTCCTTGGAAGGAACTAGAGTTGTTTCCAGAATCTGAGGGGTCTGGAGACCCATGCCTGGGTAGGAGTGGAGGGGGCCCAGGTACAGCCAAGGTTTCCAGGCTGTCGTCCCCTCTGGTGCAGCTGCCGCTGACCTCGCAGCACCTCACAACTAGTGCAGACATTCATGTGACTTCCAGACCTGAGCACTTAAACAAAAAAAAGTTTTATTGAGATAAAGTTCCCAACCATCACCACTAATTCCAGGACATTTTCTTTCTTTTTTTTTGGGTTGGGTGGTGGCGTGCAGGGTCTCACTCTGTTGCCCAGGCTGGAGTGTATGGCACCATCTCAGCTCGCTGCAACCACCACCTCCCAAGTTCAAGTGATTCTCCTGCCTCAGCCTCCCAAGTAGCTGAGAGTACAGGCGCGTGCCACTACCGCCCAGCTAATTTTTGTATTTTTAGTAGAGATGGGGTTTCACCATGTTGGCCAGGCTGGTCTTGAACTCCTGACCTCAAGTGATCCACCCGCCTCGGCCTCCCAAAGTGCTGGGATTATAGGCATGAGCCACCGCGCCCGGCCAGGGACATTTTCACCAGCCCAAAAAGAAACTCCACACTTACTAGCAGTCACTCTGCCTTTCCTCCCCAATCCTCCCAGCCCCTGGCATTCACTGAGCTGCTTTCTGTCTCGGTATTTGCCCATTTTGGTCATTTCTTATACATGGAATCATACGATATGTGGCCTTTTGTGAACTTGGCATGACGTCTTCAGGATTCATGTTGTCGCATGCCTCAATTCCTTTTTATTGCAGACCTGAGCACTTCCATGTATTACCCCATTTAGTCCCCATTCCCCAGATGAGTAAAGTAAGGCTCAGGGAGAGGTAGTGACCTGTCCAAGGTCATATAGCAAGTCAGTTGAGGGTGATCAGGCTAGAATCCAGGCACTTCATGATCAGAAAGGGGCTGGGAGCAGTGCAGTGTAGTCTGGGGGGCACAGCGTGGGCCTGGCAGTTATGGAAGGGAGAAAGGGTAGGGGAGCAGGCAGGTGCGTCCCGAGATGTGAGGATGGGACAGGACGCCGGAGGTGCACGCCCATCCCCAGCATCCTGTCTCTGCTCCATAGTGGGTGTTTACTCTATCTCAGGCATGGACTCTTGGAAGGCTTTTCCCTGTGCAAGCAGGAGGCTGTGCAAGTTCAGGGATTCTGACAGAAAACAGGACTTTGGGCTGGGGAGGGGCCTTGGACATTAGGCTCAGAGGTGAGAGCGTTCTCTTGTCCCAGAGCCAGCAGTAGCTCTCAGCAAGGGATTTCTTGGGAACTTGGCTGGTATCAGCAACCCTGGGAGGTAGCTTGGAGAAATTGATTGGACCTAAGTAATGCCATTATCCCTGGCAGGAAAGGGAGGGAAGGTGATGGGCTGGTGAGGGATGGCGGAGAGAGTCCCGTCTCAGAGCTTGTCCCTGCTGCCAAGTGTGGTGTGAGCAGCATGCCTCCGTTAGCAGAACTTCCGGGCACTTGTCTGAAGTATGGTCCAAGAAGTCCCTAGTGCTTCCTGCTCTTGCTGCCCTGTGTTGCTCCCTGGGGACATGGGGTTAACGCAGACCATCCCATGGGGGAGGCAGGCATGTCCACAGTGCTCTCACAGTGTGCCCAGTTAAGAGGGAGGGACATGCCAGGGATATGGGAGGCTGGGGAGACCTCTAACCAAACTGGGCCTCCATGGAGGAGGGAACATCTGACACTTGAAGGATCAGGAAGAGTTCACCAGGTGAAGGGAGGCAAGGCTGGAAGAGCAGTAGGGGTCAGATCCTGGTCACTGCCTGTTAAGAAGTTCAGTCCAGCTGCAGGTGAGAGCTTGGATTGGAGGGATGGGGCTGACAGCAAGGAATCTGGAGGAGTCCCCAGCCAGGGGAGATGAAGCCTTGGACAGGGGGAGTGGCTGTGGGGATGGCGAGAAAAGGGCCTTAAAAAAGGGTGGTAGAGGGCAGTGTGGCTGAACTGGGTTTGCAAGGCCTGGGTGACAACCCTGGAGACATCCAGGAGCTGCTGGCTGTCTCGATCAGAGGCAGAGCCTGGGTGGCCTTGGCAGCACCTGGTAACTGAAGCCGTGGGAGTGAACAAGATGGCCGTAGCCAGGAGAGCATACAGAAGACGGAGAAGAGGTTTGCCTCCCAGAGAATCCCCTACAGTTATGAACAGGATGAAAATGCACCTTGGGGAGAGGAGACTCTGAGAGCCAGAATCAGTGAAGTTCTGGGCCGAGGCATGACGCACACACTTCTACTTCCCTCTTTTCCAGGTTTGAAGTGGAATTTCCATTCCTGGATGGGTTGTAATGTGCAGGCGTGGGGACAGGGGAGGGGCAGGCAGAGGACATGTGGGAATTAGTCCTGGGGCAGGGGAGTCCTGGGAAAGGAGTGTGAAGGCAGGGGAACCTGGGGTGGGATCCCACATGCATTGCAGGATGTCCACCTGTTGTACCTCAGCGTTGCAGTACCTGCTGGCACCTTTCCCTCACACTGCCCCCAATTGTGTGTCCTATAGAAGTCAAGGCAGAAGCTGTTACTCGCTTTTACAGATTCAGAAACCAAGGCTCAGGGAAGAGCCTGAGTGGCCTCAGCCACAGAGCAAGTCAGTGCGAGGCAGCATAAAGCTAGGCTTCTTTCCACATTGCACCTGCCTCCTCCCTTCCTGGGGAGGCGGGGGCAGATGTAGTGGCTGACATGACAGTAGAGACTCCCGTCTGGGGAGTGCACAGGGTGAGATCTGGCTCCCCTGGCTGTGGACCCTGGCCTACCACCCCTGCGGGAAGGCTGGGAATGTGGGAGTGCCTATGTGGGCACACAACACTCCCCAAATCTTCTGGAGTATAGTAAAGCTGAGAGCACCCCACACCAGCCCCCACCCATGGTCTCCCCAGCCCCATGGGAGCCAAGCTGTATCCCCACCCCAGCCTGCCCCAGGCCCTGGCTCAGGGAAGCCCCAGCAGCTGCACCATAGTCCACATGCCTCCCCAGGGCTCCCCCAGACAGAGGCTGCAGCAGTCCATTCCCAGCACTCAGGAGACTCCAGGTCATTCAGTATTCCCAGCAAGCCCCTAATGCATCTTCCCCCTCAGACTGCAGGCTGTAATGTCATCACTGAGGTGAGGTCAGCATTGGGTGTTGGTGTTGGAGGGATAGGCAGAGGCCCTGAGTGAGGCCTGGTGGTGGAAGTAATGAGTGGGACTGAAGCCCAGTGTGCTCCTACAGTGCAGCCGCTGGGGCTTTGGAGAGTGGCATCTTAGGAGCTCATGTTCCAGGCCTCAGCTCAGTGCTGACTCCAGGGAGCATACTCTGACCCTCCCTGCACCATGGTCAGTGCCCACAGGCTCCCTTCCCTCCCTTCATCATACACTGCACTTACCATACGGCTGGTGGGCCATTAGAGTCCAGTGACTTCAGGAGTCTGCAAACTTTCCCTCTGAAGGGCCAGACAGTCAGTATTTTAGGCTTTGCAAGCCATATGGTCTCTGTGGCAACTACTCAACACTGCAGTTACAGTTAAAACAGCCATAGACAATACATAAATGAATGAGCATGGCTGCGTCCAATGAAACTTTATTTATGGACACTGAAATTTGACTTTCATGTAATTTTCATGTGTCACAAGATATTTTTGTTTTGACTCTCACAACCATTTAAAAATATAAAGACTATTCTTAGCTTTTGGGCTGTACAAAAATAGGCGGCGGATCAGATTTGGCAGGCCCATGGGTTAGAGCAAGGTCCCTGGAGCCAGCCTGCCTGGGTATGAATCCTGGCTCTGCTGAGTGACCTTTGGTGAGTGGCTCAACCTTTCTGTGCTTCAGAGTTCTCATCTATAAAATGGAGATGATGATGATGATACTTTGGGGATGTAACATGGTGCAGTCACATTGGAAAACAGTTTGGCATTTCCTCAAAAGGTTAAACATAAAAGTTACCATATGATCCAGATGTGGTGGCACACCCCTGTAGTCCCAGCAACTCAGGTGGATCACTTGAGCCCTGAAGTCTGAGGTTTCCATGAGCTATGATCGCACTACTGCACACCAGCTTGGGCAACAGAGCAAGACCTTATCTCAAAAACAAAAGTTAACATATAGCACAGCAATTCCTTTTTTTTTTTTTTGAGATGGAGATTCGCCCTGTCACCCTGGCTGGAGTGCAGTGGTGCGATCTTGACAACCTCTGTCTCCTTAAAATCGCTCCTTAAGTGATTTTCCTGCCTCAGCCTCCCGAGTAGCTGGGATTACAGGCGCCCACCACTACGCCCAGCTAATTTTTGCATTTTTAGTAGAGATGGGATTTCACCATGTTGGCCAGGCTGGTCTCAAACTCCTGACCTAAGGTGATCCGCCCGCCTCAGCCTCCCAAAGTGCTGTGACCAGCAATTCTATCCCAAAAGAAATGTGTACCCCAAAAAAATGAAAACAAACGTTCACACAAAAAACTCATTCACAGAAGCATTATGTATAACAACCCAAAAGTGATAACAACCCATATGTCCTTCAGCTGATCAATGGGTAAACAAAATGTGGTAGATCCGTACAATGGAATGTTAGACATAAAAAGGAATGACATGCTGATCCGTGCTACAACATGGATGAGCCTTGAAAACATTATGCTGCGTGAAAGAAGCAAGACACAAAAGGCCACATATTGTATAATTCCATTTATATGAAGTCTCTAGAATAGGCAAGTCCATAGAGACAGAAAGTGGATGAGCAGTTGCCAGGGCCAGAGGAGTGAGGCCGGGGTAAATAGGGAGTGACAGTGCATGAGAAGGGTGCGGGGGCGGGGTGAGGGTTGTTAGGATGGTGAAACTGTTTTGGGATTAGATAGTGGTGATGGTTGTACAACTTATGAATATACCAAAAACTGAATACTGTATATTAAATACTGAATTGTATACTTTAAAAGGGTAAATTTTATGGTATGTGAATTATATCTCCATTTTTTAAATGCGAATACTTCCTTCCTTCCTAGGGCTGCTGTTAGAGTTTCTGCATGGAAAGCATTTGGAACAATGCCTAGCTGTTCCCCTCTCTGGCCCTCTCAGGGCCCTAGGAGTCTTTGTGTGTCCTGCTCACATTGTCTCCAGGGCCTTGGATAGGGCCTGGTACAGAACATATGACTGAGTTTCTGTAGTCCCACAGGCCAGGGTTGGAGTCCTGACACCTCAGTATAGCTGTGTACCTCTGGGCAAATAGTTTCTCTGTTCTGAGTCCCGGGTTTGTCATCAGCAAAATGGAATAAGAATAACTCACAGTGATGTGGAGGACTGGATGACACCTGATACTCAGGGTGTGTGAGGTGCCCCAAGCTCATTGCCACGTGGTCACACTTGACCAACACTGGCCCCCGGAGGCTGTGGCTCCCACAGATATTTCCAGGGTGCCAAGCAGGGCTGAGGCAGTAGCTCCTGGCAGCCACACTTCAACCCTTAAGACACCTCTTGCTGCTATACCATCTTCCCATGGGCTAGGAGGCCCACCTGGCTAGGAGGCTCCCTGTGTCTGGAGAATGAATACTTTGGGGCACTAGAGCAGTTCCTAGATTGACTACGGTCCAGTTATGGGACAGCAGCCAGGCATTGCTCCTTGTTCTCTGAGCCTCAGTTTGTTGAGCTGTCAAATGGGTTTAGGACACAGAACCTGCCATTTCATATGGTTGTGCTGAGATGGAACAATGAATGTAAAGTCGTTACACGGTTCCTGGTGTATTTTAAGTGCTCAACACATCTCAGCTTGTATGATAATTTCTTCTAAAATGTTTATTTTGAAAGTCTGCTATGTGCTAGACACTGTTCCAGTTACTGGGAATACAGCAGAAAATACAACAGACAAAAATCCTTGCCTTCATGAAAACTGCATTATAGTAGGGTAGATAGACAAGAAAAATAAACAAGTTATATTTAAGGACATGATTGAGAAAACAAAGCTGAGAATGTGGGAAGGAGCTTAGGGAACGTGGGAAGGGGCTACAGTTTTACAGAAGGTGATCTGGGACAGTGTCATTGAGAAAAGGACATGTGACCTGGTGCCATGGCTCATGCCTGTCATCTCAGCACTTTGGGAGGCCGAGGCAGGCAGATCACCTGAGGTCAGGAGTTCGAGAACAGCCTGGCCTACATGGCAGAACCCCATCTCTACAAAAATATGAAAATTAGCCAGATGTGGTGGGCACCTGTAATCCCAGTTACTTGGGAGTCTGAGGCAAGAGAATTGCTTGAACCTGGGAGGCAGAGGTTGCAGTGAGCTGAGATCACGCCACTGCACTCCAGCCTGGGTGACAGAGCAAGACTCTATCTCAAAAAGAAAAGAAAAGAAAAGGACATTTGAAGACCTGAAGAGAGGAGGGGAAAGAGGAGGAAGCCGTGCAGGTTTCTAAGGGAAGAGCATTCCAGACAGAGGGGACAGCAGCATGCCAGGCCAGTGAAGAACGTGGAAGAGGTCAGGAATGACTGGAGGAGAAGGAGTAGGGAGGAGGAGGGCCTGGGTGGGAGGCAGAGGACAGGTCCTTGGGGACCTGCAAGGGTGGGCCTGTGACTCCAAGTGAGACGGAGCCCCACTGCAGTGCTTTGAGCAGGGGTGACCCTCCCTGACCTAGGCTACAATGACTTGCTATGTGGTGCCTGACTCTTCACCCTTCCCCTGCCTCACCGCCCTGTGCTTCCTCCTGCAGGACCAGCTGGGGGCCTCCATGGGCGCCTGAGGGCCAGGCGCCAGGGCTGCAGGCACGAGTATGGTGAGACACCAGCCCCTGCAGTACTACGAGCCACAGCTGTGCCTCTCTTGCCTCACGGGCATCTACGGCTGCCGTTGGAAGCGCTACCAGCGCTCCCATGATGATACCACGCCGGTGAGCCACCCTGGAACAGGGTCAGAGGGACCCAGTGAGCCCCAGCAAGCCTGAGGGGCTGGGGGAGGGGTCTTACCTCTGTCTCTGCTGACTCGCTCTGGACAGGCCAATGGCCTTTCTGGGTTTCAGTTTCTCCCTCTGTAAAATGGGCTGATAGTAATTCCTGAATCTGCTGACCAGGAGAGCCAGAAGGAGTTCGTCCCGTTGACATGTTGTTAACTCTCCTCTGACATTGTTGAGGTTAGGCTGCTCCAGAAGGGAAGAGTCACCCCAAGGTAGGCAGAAGTCCTCAGCTTTCTGGCAGACCCTGACAGGCAGGCAGGCAGGCAAACAGGCAAACAGGTGGGTGCTGGAGGAGAGAGTGAGGAGGTGGGCCCGGCCATCCTGGAGCCTGAGAGCTGGCAGGGCCACGGTCTGGCACCGGGGCTCAGTCACCTGAGCCACAGGCTTGCCAGAGCTGGCAGCAGGTGCACAGCCAGATAAAGAAAGCCTCCTTCAGTGCTGGGCTCCCCAGGCCAGACCTAAGCTGCACTCTTGTCCCTGGGGCGCTGTCAGCCAGTGGATCTAGTTTCTTCTCTGAAGGAACCCAATTCCTGTGTAGTGTTTATCTAAAAGCTTTACTGTCTGGAGAACAACTTTCCTCCTCCTTCCTGCTTGTCTGAACAAAGAAGCCAGCCTCTAAATTCAGCCAGCCCCAGAAGAGGCTGGAGTGGCCAGGGGGTGGCAGGGTGTGGGCGGCGGGGGAGGTGGGGGGTGGGGGGGGTGTTGGCTCCCACTGATGTCAGAGGCCCAGTAGGCCTGGCTGTGTCTCTGGGGAGGTTGGTGAAGCTTATCCACCTGTCTGCCCTCCTCTGCCTGTGCTGATGAGGAATAGAGCCCTAGACTGAGGAGCCTGGGTTCATGACCCCCAAACAGTAAAAAGCAGGAACTGCCAGGGTGGGCACCAGGCCTGATTCACTGCCATCTCCCCACTCCCGGCCACAGAGGAGTCAAGTGGCCAAACTGAGGCAAAGGAGAGGGAAGGACCTGCCCAAAGCAGGCCCCTGGCAACGTCAATACTAGAGCCCCGGTCTCTCCACTCCAGGCCCCTGCTGGGAAGCCCTCTGAGATACCATATGTCACAGCTTTCCCTCTTACGTGGAGGGGCACAGGCCGTGGGCTCTGGAGTCAGATGGATTCAGGTTTTGGTGGTGCATCCTCTACTTGAATCTAGTTGCCTGTGAGCTCCCTCACCTGTGAACTAGAGGGGAGACACACCCCTCTCAAGGAGCCACTGGGCCATGACATGTGATGAGGGCTGTGATGTGACCAGCACAGTGCCAGCTATGACTAGCCATTGAGACAGGTCATTCCAGATGCCCAAGCCTCAGCCTCTCCATCTCTGAAATGGGAGATAGGTTGTGATCATGGCTTCAGAATCCCGTGGACACTCTGCCGTGCTCCACACTCTGTTCTGGATCTGGACCTAGGCAATGGAGGTCCAGCAGCCACTGGTGTGAATGGGGTGGGGAGACAGCTGAGGCTAAGGGGAGAAGAAAGATGGCTGAGCTCCCAGGCAGGAAGCGCCTTGGCCATAGGGGCAGACACCGGGGAAGGCGTATCTCCCAGGAGTCTCATCCCCTTGGTGGGACCAAGGCTGGCCAGTCATAGGCATGGAGTCAGGAAGTGATGGTCTTGGCTGCGGCCAGCACAGGGCCCAGAGTGGAGGAGGTGGGCCGAGGCTGGTTTTGAGCTGACTGAGAACCAGAACAGAACGTGCTCTGCAAGGCTAGGGTCTGGGTCACCAATCTGGGGCAGGGGTCTGGGGCCAAGGCTGGAGGGGCAGCAGGGGGCCATGAGCTAGGCAAGGAGAGGGTATAGGTTTTGCAGCGGCTCTGGGTGGCAGCGCCTCTGCAGAAAGGGCTGAGCTCACCTCAGGTGACCCCAAACTCATAGCTGAAGATGAGCATCCTCTGCTCACCCGCCCCTTTCTCCCTGCAGTTGCTCACTTTGCTCCACCCCCTGTCTCCTCCTATTTCCTGGTTCCAAGCCTCTACCCCTCATCCTTTCTCTCTCTCCCTGTTTCTCTTTTCTGTCCCTATTCCTCCCTGAGGCAACTGGGTGAGGGCAGCAATGGGGCTGGACTCTCGCAACGAAGGAATAGCAGTCTGGTTTCTCAAAGACATGGCTGGTGCAGGGTAGGGGCTCCAGAAATTTTGCTGAACAAATAGAGGCCTTGCGTGAGCTCCATGGGGGCTGGCAGGGAGAGGAGAGCTGCCTGGGCTGAGGGGTGGTGGAGAGGGCTCTGCCAGTGAGCCTGGTGTCTCTCCTTATTCTCACCATTGCCGCCGCAGGGGGAATTCTCCTGTATCTCCCAACTCAGAGAAGCCTGGGTTCAACTCTTGTGAAACCAGATCTCCCTGGGTCTCATCTGCGAAATGGGCTGAAAGGTGGGAGAGTCACAAGGCATTTTATTCTCATTCTTAGGCTGGAAAATGAAGTATGAAAGTAATAGTATCTGTTAACATTTATTGAGTACCTACTGTATGCAGGGAGCAAACAGTTTACATGCATTGTCCTGGTCATTGTTGTAACATCTGCATGGGCCATGTTTAATTGTGTACCCATTTTACACATGGAGAAATCAGCCACACAGGCTGACGATAGATTTGCAGCCTAAACTGCTGGAGACTAGGGAAGATAGCGTGTGTTGAAGATGTGGGTTTAAGTGACAGTTTGCTGGAAGAAGAAAGGCAGGGGGACTTGGGAAGTTGCCTGATGGAGGAGAAAGAGCACTGCACCAGGAGCATTTGGGACAAGATAGGGAGTAGCCTTGAATGCCAGGCTTGGAAGCCTCAGTGTTTCCCTGGTTAGGATCCAACCCTGGGCCCTGAAGTGGATCCTGGGAAGTGGAGAGTGTGCATGGAGAGAGCCTGGGAAGGGCCCCTTCCTCTCCCTCCTTCCTGCCCCCAGCCTGACACATTCCCACCTCTTCCAAGCCTTTGCCCCCCAGCCCCCCAGGACACACACTTAACAAATAAAGAAGCAGGAAACCAAGGACCAGAGAGGTGAAATGGCCTCTTCTCTTGCCCCCAGTTCTGAGGAGTGGAGGAGCCTGGCAGCAGGAGGCCGGGCTCACTCAACAGCCAGGAAGGGGAAGCAGAGCTTTTTATAACTGGGGATAATTAATTGGTTGTTGTCTGTGACTCATTACTCTAATACTGCCAATTAAGGACTTGGTAGGACAGAAGACTGTTCTCAGGCCATCCCCACAGGGTCCCCTGAAGACTGTGTCTGCAAAAGGCAGTGTCAAAACCAGCTTCTCTTTAGAGATGGATATAGGTCAGATGCCTGGAGGAACTTCCCAGCCAGAGACATTGAAAGAGACAGACCATGATAGCCAATTCTTGCACTTCCGTAGTACATTTACCTTTTGAAGGCTGCTATAATCTTAATTGATTTCCTCCAGGAAGAGCAAGGGAGTTACTCAGGCCAAGCGGCTGAGGGCACAGCCTGCACTGACGCCGCTCACACCCTCAGGCCTGTGCCCTCTCATCTGTTCCACACCAAACAGTCTTGTCTGGGGTGCCCTGATTACTTATTTAATCAACAAATCTGTCCTGCTACCTGCTCTGGGGTCATAAGTGTATCAGACCTGGTTCTCCCCTCCCTTGAAGGGCCCCCAGGCTTGTGGCGGAACAGACAAGAACAGACACACCTGGACCACCCAGGGTGATCATTTTGGGGGCCTGGGGAAACCCTGGGGGCAGGGAAGGCTTGCCTGAGCTGGCCTCTGGGAGGATCAGCCCCATCTCCCCATACCGGGGAAATGTTCAGGGTAGGGGGAACCGTGTGCACAAGTGTCTTGTGTTCAGGAACTGAAAGGAATTCAGTCCACCGGCTCAGGTGCAGGGAGGGGGAAGGGTGCTGCTCAGTAGGCCTGAGCCTGAAGCTGTACTGAAGAGCCTGGGCTTCATCCTGGGCAAGTGGGGGCCTGAGCCAGGCTCAGGCTGTGTGAGGAGCACTGTGGTCAAATTGTGGAGAATGCTCTGAGGGCCTCAGGTGGAGGTGGGAGGGCCAGTGAGGCCTCAGGTGTCTGTGTGGGGAGTGAGGAGGTATACACAGGGATGCAGGCCAGGGGAGGCATTCCAGAGACACCTAGAAGTTATCATCCGTGGACTGGCTGTGGACTGAGCTGCAGAGGAAGGAGTGTCTGACAGTGAATCTCATCCTTCTGTGATGCCCAGCGTGGGTGGATGGAGGCCGGTCCTGGAGATGGGAACCCATGCTGTGCCACAGGAGCAAGTGAGAGAAGAGCGGTCTCGGTAGAGTCCAGGAATAGCACAGGAGGGGTGGGTAGAACAGACAAATAAGCCTCCCCAACCCCAGTTGCCTGTCTCCTATGATGGGATATGATGAGAACCCCCCATCACCCTGCCTTGGCAGGAAGACACTCGCTCTAGGCAAATCCATCCCCAGCTCCTCTGCCCCTTCCCCTCCATGCTCGTCCATGCCAGCCACCCTGAGCTTCTCCGCATCCCCAGGATAACCTCACCCTTCATAGCACTGGGCCTTTGCTCCTGCCATTCCCTCTGCTTGGAATACCCTTTCTCCTCTCTGCCCCTTAAGACTCATTGCAAATCCCCCTCCATGCCCCCAACTTCTGCCAAAAAATAGCCCTCCTCTTCCTTTCTCTCCTCACTGCTCTCTCTCCCCGCCTTCCTCGCTCCCCTGGGGTCCGACAGCACGTTGACCTGTGCTGGCCATGTGGATTGTGATTTTTTGTTTCCCACTGAACTCTTTAGGAAAGGGCCTGGGCCTGCACACTCCAGGGACCTGACTCAGAGGAGGTCCTCGGACAAGATTTGCTGAATGAATGACTGGAAGGAGGATTGAGCGTATGTGTTCATAAGCGAGTGAGGAAGTAGTTAGGGGATGTGACTGCCATCTTGCTGACCAGGTGGGGCGGCTGAACCCCTAGAGAGCTGGTGGAGAATGTAGGCGTACATGTGTGGACGGGTGCGTGCTGCGTTCTTGGTGCTGCCTCCTGTGCTCCTGGCGGTGGTTGGCAGTGGAGGGTGCTGCCTCGGCCAGAGGGACCTCCCAGATCACCCTTGGAGCTGGAATTGGGCTCTGCCAGTGCACAAGAGGGAAGAAGAGATGAGGTTCCCAGCTGGTCCCCACTTTTTGTCCTGTCAGCCATGTGGATTTGTGTCCAGGATATGGAGCTGGAAAGAATGGATCCCACTCAGGAAATCAGTGCAGGCTTCAGGGATGAAGCAGCCTTTGAGATGGGCTCCAGGGTGTGGCTGGATAGAGCCAGATGCCACTGGGCATTCCTGGCAAGGGAGCTGCAGTCTGAACTTGACCCTGCCTTCCAGTGACTGAGTGTGTGATGTCAGGTCAGGCCCAGACCCTCTCTGGGCCTGAGCTTGCTTGTGGGTTAAGTGGAGGTATGAATCTATGTCCTGCAGATACAATTAGATCGTGGATAGGAATGTGCCTCCTGCCTTGTACCGAAGAGACCATTGTTCCAACCCTGCAGAAAACGTGCCCTCCCTACAAACTTTCAAAGTGATGGCTTTCTCTCCTCCAGTGCTTTGAGGAAAACAGGCCCGGCAGGGGTGAGAGAGAGGCCCTCTGAGCTTTATTTTTCCCACTTCTGAAATTGCAGGATTCCTATAAGGATAAGAAACTAGGAGATGATATTATTACATCCACGAGAGAGAAAGAGGAGGGGCTGGTTTGTTGCAGCACAAGGAGGTGGGGATTTATCGCTGCGATAAAGCCATCCAGTCTCTTGCCTTCGGAAACCTCCACACCCTGCCTAGCTCCTCGCAGAATAGCACCAAGGGCACCTGGCATGACCATGCCACACTCCAGGGGAAGTGGCTAAGTCTTGTTGATGACACTCTGTGAACACCTTGAGTGTTGGGTTATGGAGCAAGGGTGGGGCAGGAGATGGGGCATTACCAGGGGACTATGGCCACCCATCCCTGAGAAGGGATCTGGGATGGTCCTTCCTAAGGGCTCCTCAGCCTTTCTGCTCATGTCTCCCCAAGGGGCTGATGCCAGTGAAGGGATAGGCTGGGAGAGACAGGGTGCTCCAGGCAGGACTTAATTGCATTCTCCTGCCTAATGAACCACTCTGAGTGCACCCCAGCAGAAGCAAGGACAGAGGCCTGATTGCCCAGCTCTCTGTAGTCCAGAAAAATAAATCCAGCCTCTTAGGCTGTCAGGAGCTAGCTGGGGGTGGGGATTCTAATCCCTTTCCCTGCTTGGCCCTAATGCTGCAATATCTCTCCAACCTCCCCAGGCCGCCACCTCCCCCAAATCTCCCGGATCAGGGCCAGGGTAATCCTGCATAGCTTGCCCATCTCTCCCTTTTGGGAGCTCCCTGCACCCTTTCCAGCTGACATTTTTTAGGCTTTCCCATGCATCAGTCCCCCCATTTGGAACTTGGTGAAGGTGGAAAAGGCTGACCATTGGAAGAGCTGAGATGCCCAAGATTTGGCTTGCAGGTGGCAGATTCAGGGGTAGGCACTCCTCCATCTCTCCCTCTTGGTCTCTGTAGGACCACATGCTGAGGGCGCAGCTGGGCTCTGGGACCTCAAAGAAGAGCTGGAACCACTGGGGAGAGGGCTTAGCCAAGCAAAAAGGAGCTGTGCCAGGCAGAGCCCACACAAGGGGCAAGGGGCTGCCTTGGGCCAGGTTGGAAAACCTGGAAACACAACCACAGGCATTTGAGAACTCACTGTGTGGTGAACGAATGTAGAAATTACTACCAGTATCACAAACGATGTAGGGACAGCTGAAGCATCCATTTGGTGAAAGTAAAATTAGATCCCTGCCTCTTACTTCACACCAAAATAAATTGCAGATGGATTAAGATGTATTTTTTTCTATTTTTAAACTTTTTTCCCATTTTGAAGGCATACATTTGTTGAAAAAATTTAAACAACTTGGAAAGATGTAAAAGAAATTCTAGTCTTCATGCTTTAGAGATAAGGCTTTTAAACCTCTTTCCGCACACGTGATATCCATATGGAACTATATATAGATGGATGTCCGATGGGTGGATTGCAGATTGAAATGTAAACAATGAAGCTGAGAAATCGTGGGTGTAAAATATTACTTAAATATATAATTTTGGGCCACCCTTCTTAAATACAATACCAGAGGCAAAATGTATAAAGGAAAAGAGGGATAGATTTGACTATATAAAAATTTAAATTTCTGTGCAGAAAGCATGATAAATAAAATTAATTCAAATGATATATGAGAAAAAATATACAGCGTGTGTGAAGGCTGATTCTTTTATATAGGGAAAGCTTTTATAAGCCCATAAAGAACCAGTTCCCCAAAACAAAGCCTGCTTTGCCCTGTGCCTTCAGGCCCTCTGCTCCTTTTCTCTGTCTGGATTGAGGCTCCCCAACGTTGTCCTCTCAACAAACCCTTTCCTTCCACTTTGCTGCAGGTGTCTCCTCCTCCAGGAAGGCTTCTAGCTCACCCCTCCTCCTATAACTAACAGTGTTAAGGATCTGGGCTCTGAGCTCCTAAGCAACCTGTGTTTTCACTGCTCACCACACCAATTCCCAGGATTGGAGCTGTTTGCTGCCAGTCTTGGCTCAGGGTGGCCTGATTTATCTCTGAGTGTCTAAGGGCTCAATACATGTATGTAGATGACTGGAAGAGAAGGGTGGTAAGGATGTGGAGGAGAGACACTGAGATTTAGTTTGGTACGGGGTGTGAGGTGGGGGTCTAATTATAGTTGTTACCAAATGAATATCCAGATGTCCCAACACCGTAAGTTGAATTCCCCATGATTTTTGCACTAATATACTAATGTCCTAATCTCTTGCCCACATTTCCAGGCCATTCTCCTTCTTTAGATCGTGGTTTCTCCATTTCTTAGTTGGATCTTTAGGAGATGAGGCGAGATAATCTCTGACATCTTAGTTAACTCTGAAATCCTAGGGTCCCTGCTCTGGCGCTGCCTGTGACTCAAAGTGTGACCTTGGCCAAGGCCCTGTTCCTCTGAGCCTGTTTCCTCCTTGGTCAGGCAAGGATAATTTACATGTCCTGCCCCTTGTTGCCCCGAGATGGCTGGGGACACTGGAGGTACACAGACCTGGTTGTGAATTGTGGTTCCACCATTATGTGTGCCCTTTGTAACCTTGGCAAGTCTCTTCCCTCCTCTGAGACTTGGTTTCCTCTGCTTCGAAGAACTGTGGGGATGATGAGATGCAGCAAGTAAAGGGCTCTTAGGAGTACCATCCCCACCCAGCCCCAGTCCCCCAGTGCCATGGTGAGCTCACACAGGGCTCTGTTCCCGACAGCCCAGGATGCAGCCTGTGAGTGAGATCAGGCAGCTGTCGTGCCAGGGTCTTCTTCCTCCATTGGTGCTGGCTCCCAGGGCCACAGCCTACAGAGCCAGGCCTGGCCTTTGCATCTGGCTGACCATGGCACCCACTCTGGGTTGGGGGCAGGCAATCAACCTGGCTGTCCTCAGCAGCTGGAGAGATGTGGTGTAGAGCAGGGAGGAAAGGCTTGATCACTGTCTTCACATAATTAAAGGTCTGTCAGATGCGAAATGATAATTACAGGAACGATCCTGGATTTGGCGACTTACAGCTTACATCTGTAATCGTGCTGGGGCCTGGCAGTCCTCCTGTGAGGTGGTGGTGATGTCATTCTGTGAACAGAGGAGGAATCTGAGGTCAGAGGTCCTGAGCGATTGACCTACAGCCACACAGCCAGTGGGGAGAAGGGCCCGTGTGAAAATCCAGCTCTTTTGTGTATTCTCCACTCTGTAGTCATTTGACCCCAATATTTCTTACCCTTTGGTTGGCCTTGTTTTGTGTGGTATCAGAGAACCAGCTGCAGGGGAGCAGTGGAGGAGGCAGATTTCAGCTCCACCTCCCGGGGAGCGGGGGGAGGGCAATAACTCCCCTGCCCAGAAGGTCAGTATCACCAGACACTGTGCACGGGAGGCTTCAGTGGTCTGTGCAGCATGCCGATACTGTCCCCATTTTACAGAGCAGGAAGCTGGGACACAGAGAAGGTAAATGTCTTCCCCAAGGTCACTCAGTCGTGGCCAGTCTGGGATTCAAACCCAATATTGCTAGACTCCCTCAACCCAGCCTCCCATTGTCAGGCTCCATGTCTTGGAAGGAAGAATTTTGAGTCCACAGAAGGACCAGGCAGCATCTGGAAGGAGAGACCACTTCCCAGGAGCCAGTGGAGTAGAGCAGGGTAAGCTCCTGTCCTGGAGGCTGCAGACACTCTCTCTGCCCCAGGGCAAGGGGACAGGCAGGGGAGCTCTGGGATTCTGAAAGTCTATAACGTTCAGAGAGATGTGTGTAGACTTTAGACCCCAGGTTCTGTTAAGAGACCCAGGGGAGGTGCTCCATAACCTTCAGGGTCCCTAGTAGTGGGAGGGGCAGCTGTGTGCATTTTGGCCTGGGGCTGCAGTCTACAGTGGCAGGGGCCTGTAACCGTGGCAAAAGGCAGCAGCAGAGCCATCCCACCCCAGCGGCCATGTCCATGTGTCCTCTGTGGGGCCAGGGTTGCGGCTGCAGTTGTGCTCTGTGACTCTACGAGCTCCCGCTGCTAATGAGGTCTTTCTCTGTGTTCTTCTCTGAACATGGAGGGCTCTGGGGTGGGTGGGACAGGACAGAGACAAGGAGGGGTGAAGAGAAGACATGACCATCCTCAGGAGACAGTGAAGAGAAGGACTGGCCTTCAGGGAAATTGACCCACAATTGCCCAGATTGCTACAGAGGGGCTCCTGTTCCTGGAGGGTTAGGGTAAGAATGGAAGGAGATGCAGCAACCTCTGGGATGGAGCCTCCAGGATTCTCCATCGCAGCAGTTCCGACCTCAGCCTCCATCCCCTGGGGCAGGAATCAGCATCCTACCCCATCCACAGCCAGGGGCCACTCCTGCCCCAGCTGCTCGCCCTGTCTGGTCCCTCCTTGGGCAGCCTCCAGCACACTCCTCCTGATGCCTACCCTAGGAGCCAGCTGCTCCCCAAGCCCCAGCCCACTCAGCTTTTCTCCTGCTCCCTGAGGGTAAGTCTGGGGCTTACACGATGGTCCTGCCCACTGGTGGCCCTGAGCACCCCTCTGTCGCCCTGTCTCACATCCATACCTCCTTCTGTCCCTCACGCCATAGGTGACCACCACCTTGTGGCCAGCGTGATGCTAGGACCAGGGGACATAGAGACAGCTCAGGCTATTCCTGCCCTGAGGGAGCCCACAGCCCAGTGAGCCAGCCCTCATTATGCGCCTACTGTGTGCCACTTGAAGCCCTTCGGCTCATTTAACAGCCTCCCTCCGAGGGAAGGGCTGTTATTCCCATTTACAGCAAGGAGACCAAGGCTCAGAGGGGCCAAGTGACATGTTGAGTGGCAGAGCCAGCTCTTTAGAGCCCGTGCTCTTTCCATCTCCACAATTTACAATTTGATTGAGGGTCACGGTGGTGGGTGCCAAGAGTCTGTGCAGGATGGTCAGGGAGGGGAGGCCTTTGAGGCCTGGAGGGATGGAAAGGCTTCCTGAAGGAGCATCAGGTCTGGCCTAGGGGTCAGAGAGATGGAGGAGAGAAATCCAGGGAACCAGGCTGGACCTGGGATCACCATACTGGGTCCCAGAGGGCAAGGTGGGTTTTGAGGGGAGCTGTTCAGGCTGCCTCCCAAGGGGGGCCTGTAGAGTCCAGTCAGTATGCCTGGGTTCAAATCTTATCCCCACTCCTCCCCTACCTGCTGACCCCTCTGACTCCCCTCCACTCACCCGTGTTGAGCCTTTATGCAAATTAGCAAAAAGCGCCCCTTTCTTAGGACACGACTGCCATGTGCCAGCAAATCATCATAATAAATATGCACATTGATGGTCACCATGATGTGAGTGGCACTTCTTAGGGGGCAGTGCAAAACTTGCTCAGCCATATGTGGTGGCCCTTCTCTGAGCCTCTGTGCAATGGGGGTAGATACCCCTAAATAAACAATCCCTAGTGTTATGCAGACTATGAGAGATGAAGGAGGCCGTGGCCGGGGCATTGAGGCAGCAATCACTGCTCCGTGTCTCTGGGAGCAGGGCCAGATTGGCTTGCTAATGGGTGGAGCGGGCAGGCCTCTCTCTGCTGTAATGTGCCCTGACAAGGACCATTAGTGCCATTGGGGCCTCTTTATCAGTGAAGCTGCTCCCCAGGCCACTTCCTCCAGCTACTTCCTCACTTCCCCTTCCCTTCCTTCCAGCCCCTGCCATTCAGTGTTTTCCTCTGATTGTTCTTAGAGTGACCCCCGCTGCCTGCCTCCCTCTGTGCTAGGGCCTCTTCGTCCCCATCTACAGGCTCCCTGTGGCCTCCGGC
This sequence comes from Macaca mulatta, assembly GCF_049350105.2. Lineage (NCBI taxonomy): Eukaryota > Metazoa > Chordata > Mammalia > Primates > Cercopithecidae > Macaca > Macaca mulatta. The sequence goes on along the minus strand of NC_133419.1, from coordinate 75,883,440 downwards.
TTCAGCTCCCAGGGCTTTAATCCCTAGGTTGACCCAACCCCAGCTCATGCCCTAGTTCTGATCATGGGGTTCCTGACGCCTTGTTGCTTGGGCCCTGCCTGCATTCCTTCCATGCCTGGATGCCTCACCCCCCACCACCGCCAGCTCTAGTTTTGGCTGGTTCCCAGGAGTGGGAGGTGCAGCCCCTCATTCTTGCCCTGCCTTGCTCCACTGTAAGGATTTGGACACGTGAGGACAATGGCCTTTGGGGCATAGGACCCTGGCTGCCATGGGCCCTCCCAGCCCCTGTGGTCTTCCCGGCCCCCTGTCAGCCTTGCCTCTGGGCCCTGCATCATCCCGGCCACAGGACGTCTTCCCAGCGCCTATGGCAGGTTCTCTACCTTCCCACCTCTAGGGTACTTGCCTGGGACCACACCCATCCTAGGCCGAGGCTCACCCCTCACTTAGGTCCCTCTCAGAACCTTCTCTGCTGGTCAGAGGCACACAGGCCTTGCCCCTGAGGAGGCAAAGTGGTGTCTGTGGACAGACAGCCATCTAGCACTGCCAGCGTGGGCTCTGTAGAAGACTAGGCACTTCTTTGTGGGGATTGGGTGTTAAGCCTGAGGGAAATCTCTTACCCTGGTGAAATGCCAGGGTAGGAGAAAGGGTGTTTCCTCACCTATCATTTCATTATCAAATCTTTCTCAAGTTCCTGTGCCACCTGGAACACAAAGACTGCCTAGATCTCAAGGCACTTATGTACAGCAGGGAGACTGACATGTATAGAGTTCTAGAACTGTGGGGTCTGAGCCATAAGAGAGATGGCTGCATGGGTTACAGAGCTCTGCGGAGATGGGATTCACCCTGCGAGACAGGGCAGTCTTCAGGGAGGAAGCACTCTGGAAGGAGTAGGGGTTTGCCTAATGGAGCAGAGACAGGTTGCTTTCTAGATGGAGGCTCCGGCTGTGTGAAGGCTTGGGGTCTGGAGAGCCTGTTTGGGGAACCATATGTAATTCTGTGCATGGGGCATAAAGCACAGAGCTGGCCTGGGCCAGACAGAGTAGGCCCTGATATCTACTGAGAAGCTCTGGCCAGTGGGAGACTCAAGCTGGGGCATGACATGACCAGATGGGTGTCAGTCTAAAGACATGGTTCACCCTTTGCGAGACTCAGATGTTTAAGCTGGCGTGGGACTCACCAGCTGCACTCCGCAGGAAATGAAGGCTGTTATGAGCAAAAAAGAATTTGAGGTGGCAAGAGGGATTCTGAGAAAGACTAGTCCTGGGGTGCTGGCTGGAGGATGGTGGAGGGACGGTCATGTGCAGACCCAGACTGCCTCCATGGGAGGCAGGACTGAGTCTAGGGACTCGGTCATTCTCTGGGTGGTGGCTCCTACGGTTCGATTGATCTAGAAGGGCACAAGTCCTGCCCTGCTCCTAGCCAGGGTTTCCCTATTCTTGACCAAGGCTGGGCTTTGCTGTGCCTGGAACTGGAGCTTGTGCCATTCTTGTATCCAGCTGGGGCAGACACAAGTGGCCTACTCTCTGAGAAGCCACCTCCCCAAACCTAAACCTGCTAGAAATACTGGGCCTCAGGGTGTCGTCACCTTTGCCTCTCTGTTTCTGTACAAAGTGAGGCTAAGCAAGGCAGTCTGGCTCTGCACATAACAAGGAGTGGTGGCAGCTGCTCACCCAAGCACAAGTCGCCCAACTGGAGTGACCCACCTGGGCAGGAGGGTCACCCAGGCACCAGCCCTCTTGCCGAAGGTGAGGCATGGAGCAGGCCCTTAGTGGGTATGGAGTCATGGACCATTAGGGTGTGAAGGCCTTTCCTACATTCTGGAGAAGCAGAGGATGTCACAGATACGCTGGTAGTGTGCTGAGTGCTTGCCAAGCCACCTGACTTATATTATCTCATTTAATTCTCCATCAATCCCATGGCATAAGTACTAGTATTGCCCTCATTTCACAGAGGTGAAAACTGAGTTACAGAAAGGATGAGTACTTTGCCCAAGGTTTCACAGCTTGTAAGTGGTGACAGGGATCTGAGGTTCCCAGGTAGACTGATGGTGTCTGCATGGTGTGGGGATGGAGGGATTCTGGACAGTGAGAGGACTTTCCCTCCTTCCTGCCCAATCCTGCATGTGGTCATAAAGTACTAGTGGAGTGGAAGTCGGCTCAGTCTCCATCCTTGCAGAACCCACACTTGTCTGGGGGACACAGTGAGCAGGTCATGGTGTGCAGAGCGTGAGTTTAGACAGAGGGATGCTGATGCTGTGGGAGCAGTGCAGCAGGCATGAGAGTGGCAGGGTGGATCCAGGGAGGCTTCACAGAGGCAGTGATATTTGAGCTGACTTGAAAGGTGAGTGGGAATGTTCAGGGAACAAGCCCACAGACAGTGGCCCTTCCAGGTTGTAGGAACTGGTTGTGGACGTTGAAGCTGGAGAGATCAGGGGGCCACACTCCAGGTCGGCTATCAGTAAGGAGCCATGAAGAGGTTAAACTGGGATGGTTTAGAAACATAGCAGGGAGCCCAGAGGTAGGGCTGCCTCCGGGACTTCACACCCTCAAAAGAAAGGTAGTCTTGGTTCTTCCTCACACTGACCTCTCCTCAAGGGCTGTTGACTTGTTCTGATGATCTCAGCAGTTTCCCGGGATGCAGGATATTCCAAGCTTTTTGTGCTTCCAAGATAAGGGGACGGATGAAAGCAGGGAGAAACCAGAGGTCCAGGAGGAAGTGCCTGCAGACGCCTGAGCTGGCCCCTCAGGAAACAGCAGTGGTGGTGTCAGTGTCCCCCGCCACCCCACTTCCACCTGGCTGGAGACGGGTATCTGGCCCAGTGGAGGCAGCAGAACACAGCACTTCTGTACTTCTTCCAGTCCAGAGACCAGGGTGCTGGTCCTGAATCCTCTGCTAACTTGCTGTGTGACCTGGGCAAGTCACTTGGCCTCTCTGGGCCTCAGTGTTTTTCTCGGTAGCAGGGGGTAGAGGTGGAGAAGAACAGTGCCTTCTTTGTAGGCATGTGTGTGAGGGATGTGACTTCACAGACTGCCGATCACTGTGCCTGCACCAAGGGAGCCATCCCCAGAACAGGGAGAGCAGTACATGATGGAAAGGCTGCAGGCCACAGTGAAAAGAGCACAGCCCCGACGGGGAGGCCCTGACTGCCCCTGGCTCTCCACCACTCTGTGACTTTGGGCTTGGTGATGGTGGACAGGTCACTTCCCCTCTCTGAACCTCAGTTTCTCCCAGGGTAAAGAGGGCAGGAATTTCTGCCTGGCAGATTTGGCTACAAAGTGGGAGGGAGGGGGACACATTCTGTTGGGAGGCAGCCTAAGGGGCTGGCCCCTGACCCGCTTAACCCCCTCCTCCTCTGCTCTTCCAGTGGGAGCGCCTCTGGTTCCTGCTCCTCACCTTCACCTTCGGCCTCACGCTCACCTGGCTCTACTTCTGGTGGGAAGTCCACAATGACTATGATGAATTCAACTGGTGAGTGGGGGCAGTGGGCGGGGGAGGAAGGGCCTAGAGCCGGGTAGCCAGTAGCTGGGACCTGGGGGCTGGAGTTAGAGCCTGTCTCCCAGGCTGGCCCTCTGAGCTCTGCCACCAGCTCTCTGTGTGGCCCTGGGCAGGGCCTACTCCCTGGGAGCCTCTGTCCTGCCCGCCTCCAGGGCTTTGGTGAGGAGGCTGCTGTGGGACTGTAGTGGGAAGTGCCTGAGGTGTGGGTGGGGATTGTATCACAGACTGGCAAGAAAGAAGAGGAGGACACAAAGAGAGATCCATGCCCTGAGGGGAGTCCCTGGGTATTTAGGGAAGGCTTCCTGGAGGAAGAGGCATGGGAACTGGGCCTTAAAGAATGGCTGGGATTGAAACCTGGGGAACTTTAGGGGCTGGTCTTGGAGACTCCTTGGTGCTTGCATTGATGATTCAGCCTGCATTCCTGGCCTCCTGAAGAGGTGGAGGGGAGCCTAAAAGAACAAAGGCTTACAGGAGCCAAAGCCCACTGGGGAGACACAGGACGCTCCTTCCCGGTGCTGTGACCATGGAAAATAGGGACATAAGGCTGGGCCAGGGCTCAGCCGGGGCTGGGGCCTCTGGTCACCCCCTTTGTAGACAAGAAATCTACAGCTCAGAGGTCTCTGCAGAGGAGATAGCCCCAGAGCCTAGGCCTCCTAACTCCCTTAGCCAGGCCCTGGGCAGGGCTGGCAGATGAGCTTGGGGACAGCTCAAGGTCCTTTGTGGGTACCTCAGATCCAAAGGCAGGGCTGTCTGAGCCACTTTCCTGGGTACAGGAGGGGCACCTGTTTTTTTCCTCTTCCCTATTCCATCGCCTGCCTTTTGTTAAGCAGTGGGAGGTCATGGGAGGAGGGCAAGGACCCAGGGTTCCATTGACAGATAAGGAAACAGGCCCAGGTCACACAGCCAGTTGGGGACAGAGCTGGGGCTTGGAAGCCTGGCTCCTCACTCCCCATCCATTGCTGTTCTTTCCTTTTTTTTTTTTTTTTGGAGACGGAGTCTTGCTCTGTTGCCCAGGCTGGAGTGCAGTGGCACAATCTCAGCTCACTGCAAGCTCCGCATTCCGGGTTCATGCCATTCTCCTGCCTCAGCCTCCCGAGTTGCTGGAACTACAGGTGCCCGCCACCACGCCCAGCTAAGTTTTTGTATTTTTAGTAGAGACGGGGTTCACCGTGTTAGCCAGGATTGTCTCAATCTCCTGACCTCGTGATCCGCCTGCCTCGGCCTTTCAAAGTGCTGGGATTACAGGTGTGAGCCACCGCGCCTGGCCTATTCCTTCCTTTTGATCAGATGTTCAGGTCAGCGTGGCCGTGAGCAAGTCCCCGGTGCTCTCTGAGCCTCTCCTTCTGTAAATGGGATAACTCCGACCTCATCAGGTCTTTCTGAGGATGAACTGAGATGATGGACACAACAGAGCTCAAAGCTCTACCTAAACATGAGGGCTGCTTCCTGGGAGACCACATCTCTAGCTGGGAGGCAGCATGATGTTAGTATTTGGGATTTTCAGGACCCTGGGCTTCTGACAGGCTGTGGTTTAGGATTCTGTGATGATCCTGGGACTCTGTTCATGGAGCTGGGTGTCCACTTTTCCCCGCATGGCACCAGGCTGTGCCTCTGTTATTAATGAACGTAATCAAGAATATGCTGCGGTCCCACCCCTGCTCTGCGGCAGCCAAGCAAGATGAGCCAGAGCCCCGGCAGAGTCCCAGAGGTGGCCTCTGGCCTTTATTAAATGCCATAAATCAATTATTCATCTTTGCAGATGTCCAAAGCATGGGCACCATCATGAGTAAATGGGAACGTTCCCTATTGGTCCTCAACTGCAGACCCGGATAGTTCTTCCAAACTGGAAGTCTGCTGCCTAGAAGATCATCAAGTCTACCCCCATCATGTACAGATGGGGAAATGGAGGCCCAGAGAGGGGCAAGACTCATTCATGGTCACACAACCAGTTAGTGCCAAAAACATGAATTGAGGACAGACTGAAGAGACTAAGGCTTAGAGAGGTTAAGTAGCCTTTCCAATGTCACACAGCAAGAAGCAGACAGATCTGGGACAGGAACTTCAGCCTGCCTGACTGTATCATGTCCATGGAGCCACCCACTCTACCCAGAAAGTGAACTCCCTGTCACTGGGAGATTTAGGCGGAGGATGGGTTCCTGCTCTGTCGGGGAGGTGGCAAGGGGAGGCCTGCCTGGCACTTAGGGATGCCTGGAGACCTGCAGCTTCTTCAGCCTGTCACCTCAGTTTCTTGGAGTCAGTGCTGGGGTTCAGGATGCCCTGGCCCAGTCCTGATGGTCTCAAGAGTCTCTGGGAACCAGGCACAATGACTCATGCCTGTAATCTCAGCACGTTGGGAGGCCCGGCAGGCAGATCACATGAGTCCAAGGTGTTCAAGATCAGCCTGGGCAACGTGAAAAAACCCCACCTCTACAAAAACTACAAAAAATTAGCCAGGTGTGGTGGCATATGCCTGTGGTCCCAGCTACTCAGGAGGCTGAGGTGGGAGGATTGCTTGAGCCTGGGAGGTGGAGGTTGCAGTGCAGTGAGCCGAGATCTCATTTTACCCCATTCTGTAAAATGGGAGTAACGCTGACCTCATCAGATCTCTCTGAGGATGAAATGAGATGATGAACATGAGAAGACTCAAAGCTCTACCTAAACATGAGGGCTGCTTCCTGGGACACCACATCTGTAGCTGGGAGACCACTGCACTCCAGGCTGGGCAACAGAGTGATACTCTGTCTCAAAAAAAAAAAAAGAAAGAAAAAAAAATCTCTGAGAATAATTCAATTCATATAGTAAGAGGGTGTGAGTGACAGCCAGGGATCAGCACTAGACAGGAAGGCCAGGGAGGGCCGTCTGGGCTGTTGCTGTCCTGAAGGACCTCCCTGCCAAAAGGGGTCACACTTGAGAGACAAATGGGACCAGAACATCTTTCAGGAATAGTTATCAGGAGCAAGTCTTGCCCCTCTTCAGGCCTCAGTTTCCCAACTGTATGATAAGGTGAGTGCCTTCAGTGATCTGCCAGGCAGTAGATTTTCCCCTGGACTCTGAGGGTGAGGGCCAGGGAGGGCAAATGCCCCATGGGGTCTTCCTGGTGTCCCTTCCCAGCTCTCTGGCAAGGTCCCAGATGACAGCAGGCTGAAGCTGCCTGGTGCTGACTCGGATTTTCTAATGACCTTGAACAAGTTGCTGCCTCTTTCAAGCCTCAGTTTCCCCCTTTGTACAAGGAGGATGTAGGTGGTTCATTCTTTGCGGAGAGCATCTAAGCACTATCTATCAGGCCCCTTAAAAAGTTCATTCCCACCAGGCACAGTGGTGTGTGCCTATAGTCCCAGGCACCAGGGAGGCTGAGACAGGAGGATCGCTTGAGCCCAGGAATTCAAGTTCACCCTGGGCAACAGAGCAAGACCCTGTCTCAAAAAGAAATTCATTCTCTTTGACCCTATAATTGTATCTGTAGGAATCTATCCTCAGGAAGTAATCAAAAATACAGAAAGATATGTATAAAAATTTCATTTTTATGTTAATTTATAATAGTGAAGAATTAGAAAGTATTTCATGCCACTAGTAGGGAGCTGGTTACATATGGTACATTAATTCAGTGGAAAACCATGTGGCTGTTTTAAAAATCACATTTTCTCAGGATTTTTACTGGCATAAGTAAATGCTTGTGTTGAGAAGACAGTTGGCCAGGCATAGTGTCTCACACCTATAATCCCAGCACTTTGAGAGGCTGAGGTAGGAGGATCACTTGAGCTCAGGAGTTTGAGATCAGCCTGGGCAACATGGCAAGACCCTGCCTCAACAAAAAATACAAAAAAAAAAAAAAAATTAGCCAGATGTGGTGGTGGGTGCCTGTGGTTCCAGCTGAGGTAGGAGGATTGCTTGAGCCCAGGAGGTCAAAGCTTCAGTGAGCCATGTCCACATCCCTACATTCCAGCCTCAGTGACAGAGACCCTGTCTCAAACAAACAAAAACCAGGAGAGTTTAGAGTACTTACCATGCGTCTCACCTCACTTTATCCTCATGAGACCCCATAAAAGGCACTTTCTTATCCCCATCCTATAGGTGAGGAAACTAAGTCTCAGAGAAGTCAAGTATTACATTCGGTCAATTCTAAGACCCCCAATTTTCACATTTTAACATTGAAGTTGAGATGACAGTCACAAGTGATGGCATCTTAGACTCAGTGAAGCCTGTCCTCCACAAGGTCCCGCAAGACAGTGAAAAGCAGAGAAGACAGGGGGTTTGAATCCAGCCTGCGTGCCTCACTTCAAAGCCTGTGCTCCTGACTGTGTTGCTTTGTGCAATGGGGTCCTGGCTTTGCTGTTTATACAAACATATAGGCACAGGGGCGGGGGAACCCACAGGAGGAAGATCCAGCACAGTCTTGGGAATGATTACTTCTGGCCAATAGGATTATGGGGCATTATTTTCTCCTTTACATTTCTTGGTCCCCGGCTGGCTGCCATGAGCAGGCATGGTACAGCATCAGGCAAATGCTGAGTCTCGTTGCTGGGTGGGCAGGGCCTGGTCATTGAGCCCAGCCTGTGGTCTGTGTGGAGGCTCAGACCATCTTGATTCCTGGGCCAGGCAGTGGCCTGGTGGAGGTCTGACCCCTGCCCCCTCTCCTCCTGGCAGGTACCTCTACAACCGCATGGGCTACTGGAGCGACTGGCCCGTGCCCATCCTTGTGACCACAGCTGCTGCCTTTGCGTACATTGCTGGCCTCCTGGTACGTGGGGCTGTTTCGGAGGGCAGGTGGCCCTGCTCCCAGGGGAAGGGAGACTGGGCCTGTGCTAGGCTGATGGAGGGTGCCACCCTAGTATAAAGGGGAAAGTTGTATTGTAGGAATGTTGTATTTATAGGAATCTATCCTAAGGAAGTAATCAAAAATACAGAAAGATATGTATAAAATTTTTATTTTTATGTTAATTTGTAATAGCAACTAATCAGAAGCTATTTCATGCCACTAGTAGGAAGTTGGCTACATATGGCACATGAATTCAGATTTTGCCCAGGGCCTCTAGGGCTGCTGCACCTCTGAGGCCTGGGTCCCCCAGGGGAGGAAGTCCTCTTGCTTTTGCCCATCTCTCTAGGCTGCCCCTTCCTGGAATGTTTGCCCTGGACCCAGTGAGAGCTGTTCTGGCTGAGAGGGCCCACTGCAGGCTTCCTCTTACAGGAGCCTCTGCTTTGGATTCTTGCTCCCAATATTCCACTCACTGAGATGCAGGTGGATCCTCCATGCTGGACTGGGGGCTCCTTGGGGACATGCTCAAGTCTGTTTCAGAATCCCAGGGACTGGAACTCCCAAAATGTTTGATGAATGAAGTTGCATAGTCCAAGTACAGCAGCTCCCAGTGACCTCTTAATGGGGAATCCCACAAAGGAAGAACCTAGAGGCCTGGAATCATCTGGGAGGAGGCCAGGCTCAGGCTGGCTAGTCTGGGCTGGGCTGGGGAGGGCAGGGCATTCCCATCGCCTGGAGGGAGGTTTGCTACCTCTGCCCAGGCTCAGACCCAGAGCAGCAGTGGGGAGCAGGGTGTTTGAGAAAGTGGCAAAGTCTTCCTGCCCACACGGGTCTGACAATCACCCTGTGGGCCCCTTCTCAGGTCCTGGCACTATGTCACATTGCCGTGGGGCAGCAGATGAACCTGCACTGGCTGCACAAGGTAAGGGCCGCCTCAGCTGGGGCGGGGAGAGGGCAGGGGAAGCTGGAGGTGGCAGCAGCAGAGGAAGGGCCTGGCCACCGTATCCCTCCCCGGATCACTGTTAGAATTGTTCTCATAGCTAATACTGAGCACTCACTATGCGCCAAGCACGTTTCTCACAACCTCGCCCGTCTTCACTCACTTAACGCTCACGGCAACCTTGTGATGTAGGTACTGCTATCATTCCATTTTGTGGTTGGGGAAACTGAAGTACAAAGAGATTAATTAACTTGCCTAAGGTTCCCAGTTTAAACATGGAAGATCCAGGTTCCTGGTCCCGTAGTCATGCGATTAACCAGCAGAGCTCCACAGCTCATACCGTAGCACCCACCCTCGGGGGCCCTGCCTCGGGTCTCACCTGCCTCTTCCTTCTTTGGTGAGCTCTTTTGAAAACTGTGATCTGGTGATGGCATTCCCCAACTTAAAGCCTTTTCACCACTCCCAGGATGACCCAAACTTCTCTACCTGGCATGATCTGGCCCCTGCTCATCTCCCAACCCGTCATGGGACAGTCACCCTCAGCTTCTGCTACATGAGACATCCCATGCTCTCCCAGCATGTCTGCCTCCCTCCCCTGTTTAGCACTTTGCTCTTGTCCTCCCTTTCTCTCTCAGACCCCTTCCTCAGTACCTCTCCTACATACACAGGCTTCTCTCCCGGGACTTCCTCAGCCCCTGCAGCCCCCACTGCTACATGTCTGAAGAGCTGTGTTTTTGTGTTTTTAGTATTCGTCTGGCTCCTGACCCCGACCCATCCAGTCGAGGTGCTCCTTGCAGGCCAGAGTTAACCTCCATCTCCCTGTTCCCAGTAACCCCCTCAGGGCTGGGCCCAAAGCAGACAGGCTTCACACAATTCTGGAGCCTTAACTCTCTGCCTTACGTCCGTTGCAGGCATAGTGCTGAAGTGTGTTTCTGATGCCTGGCCTTCTTGAGGCCCTGGTGGGCACAGAGTGGTACCCAGCTTAACAAGACAGAGCCCCTCCCTCTCAGGAACATTTGGATCATCTCCCTTTCCCCAGAGCCTGGCTTCCTGTGGGCCTGCCATTTAGGAAAGGGCAGAAATGTTCAGAAACTGCCATGAGCCCATGAGATGGGGCCAGAGTGACTCCAAGGGTAGGGGCTCACTTCTAGCTGGAAGACGGATGTGGAACAGGAAAGGAAGAGGGGATGGCATGAGCCTGGGTTGGGCTGTGTGGAGTGGGAGGTGCCTGTGAGCATCCAGGAAGGCACTGAGGTTGGTTTGTTACACAGGCCTGGAGCTTGGGAGTCAGACCCCAGAGACTGAAGTCTTAGAGTGGTAGGAGCCATGAGCAGCCCCTGGTCCCTCCACCTTCCTCCTGCCCCTCACTCTACTCACAGGCCTCCTCTGGGCTTCCACTGTCCCCTCTGTGAGGGACTTTCTTCTCCTGGCCACAAAGCTGGCATTTGAAAGAACTGCACCAGCTGGCACCCTAGGTGCAGCTGGCACATGCTGTGGTCACCTTCTGGGGCCATGCCTGGCTCTCAGCAGGTAAGGTCACACCTGCTTGATTCTAGTGGAGAGACCTATAGAGCCGCTGAGCCAGCTGGAGCTGGCAGATCAATGTAGGGAAGCAGATCCCATTGTCCATGCTGGTGCCAGCTGCCAAGGTGCCTTCCTCTGCCCTCTGCCCCTCTGTGTGATCGCAGCATGAGCAGGGTCCTTCCAGGTGGAGCTGACCCAGAGCTAGGCCCGCCCCACCAGGAGGGAGTTCCCCAGAGCTCAGAGTGTTCCAGCAGGGCCTGGAAATTCTGTTTCCAAGATGCTGTGATTTGATTCTAAAATTCTAAGGACAGTTTATTCTTTTTTGCTTGTTTTGTTTTAATTAATTTTTGACCATGTAATACATCGACATGATTCAAAATACAAAAAGCACAAAAAAGTATGCAAAGAAAGTCTCCTCACTATCTTTCCAGACAGATTGTAAGCACATGCACATGTACATATGCATTTCTTTTTTCTTTGAACACAAACAGTCGCCTACTCCACCCTCTGTTCTGCACCTTAACAGAATTCTTGAAGCTTGTTCTTCCCTGCATTAAAGCATCCCTGTTGGTGTCCATCCCTTTCTCCTGCTCCCTGGTCTGGATATTCCCTGATTCCCTAGGCATCTAGCCAGTTCCCTGTTGATAGACCAGATCAACATCCTAGCTGCTTTCTGTCTTTTGCCAGGACGATGTGGCGGTGACCTGGGAGAGGAATTTCTGGGTGAAGAATGTGTACTTTCATCATTTTGATCTTGCCAAATGGCCTCCTTGCCAAGTGCCACCGATTCATGCTCTCTTAGCAATGGATGGTTGTTCTATAAAAACACCCTTGCCCATAAAGCATCAGCTGACTTATTGGCTTTTGTCAGCCTGATGGGTGAAAAATGGTATCTTGCTGTAGTTTTCATTTGCATTTCCCTTCGGGTGAGTTAGATTCAGCATTTTTCACATGTTTGGTTTGAGTAACTTGTGTTTTCTTTTCTATAAAACTGTCTCTTCATATCTTTTGCCATTTTTGCCATTGCTTTTTGCTTATTCATTTGCAGGAACTCTTTATAGATGTGGGAAATTAGCCATTTGGCTAACAAACTGCAAATAATTCTTCCTAGTTTGTCATTCATCCTTTGACTTTGTTCATTGTGTTTTTACCATGGGGATATATATTTTTTTTATTGTTACACACTTGAATCTGTCATCTCTTGATAACTCCTTGGTTTTGTGTCAGACTCAGAAAGGTCTTTCCCACTCCAAGATTATAAAAATTTCTCTATGGTGTCACTTGGTAATTATATATTTCCACGTTTTTAACATTTAATTTTTTCTCTTTTTGGAAGCTATTTTGGGGTATAGTGTGATCTTACTCTGTTCTTTTTAGATGGCTTCCCAATGTTCCCAACTCTCTCTACTGAGAATTTGTCCTTTACTCATTTGAGATGCTATTTTTATCATATACTAAATTTTCTTTATGTATTCAGATCTGTTTCTGAACTTTTTGCTTATTTTCATTTATCTATCTGGTCTTATATCAGTGTCACAGCACTCTAAAGACCACAGTTTTATAGTATGTTTTAATCATGAACTTTATTTTGAGAGTCTCTGGTTCCCCTGGGTCCTGAGGAGGGGAGGACAGAGATGCTCAGGACAGGGTAAGAGGGAGCCATTCACAGCAGGCTAGGTGCTGAGTAGATCTGGTGCCCATATGGGGACCAGATCTCCTGCCTCCTCCTCCCTAGTCTGCCAAAATCTCCTGTTTCCCAGAAATCTCTCCCAGGTGAGTGTTCAAGAGAAATTGATGTACCCAGGAGGTGAGGGAGCAGGCTGAAGGGTTCTCGGGAGCTTTACAGTAAACAGGAGGCCCTTTCACTGAGATGCCCTGCTTCCTGTCCCACCTACCACCCTCTGTGAGGTGCTTTGGTTACAGCTCACACCTCCCCAGCCTGCCCTGAGCACACTGCACCGCTCTTGTGTCCTCGCCTGACTCCCCTGTCTCAGTGGCAACAGCCCCCAACCCAGGACCTGCACAGAGGAGGTGTCTGTCAGGGACCCAACCTGAACCCCAGAGAGGAGCACTGGGTACCACACGGCCCCAAGGCAAGTTACTAGCTGGGCTGGGGCTGGGGCTTCTGCCTCCTACCAAGCCTCCATCAGCCTCTACCTGCCATCTGCTGTGTCTACTTCATCATCTCTCCTGGTGAATTCAGACTTCTCTCCATGCACTGGCCCAAGCTTTATGGTTTTTGCTGGTGTCCAGCCTCTGTCCCTCCAGCAGCAGCATAAGGCAGGCACATTCGCTGAGCGCCTCCTGCGTGTGCCAGGCACTGTGTTCACCATAACAGCAGTAACCATCATTTATCGGGTGCTGACCACATGTGTCGGGCACCTTTCACTCAGAAAATCACAATCATTTCACTCCTTACGACAACCCTTTTCCCATGATATGCTTACTTTTTTAAATGATACCACTGATACTTAGTAAGCATTTTCTTCTGACCAGCCATTGTACTAATCATTTCACTTGCATTTCCTCATTGATCTTCCCCAACCGCCTTCCAGGTAGGTACTCACTATCCCTATTTCACAGCTCTGGAAAGGTTCCTGGAGAGGATGTGGAAAGATCCCCAATAGGTAGCAGAGCCAGGATTTGACTGAAGACCGTGACTCAAGTGAGGCTCTTAACCCTGGGCCAACTGTCTGCCATTTGGACTGCAAATCCCAGAGGTCAGATACCCCTAAGAGGCCAGCCGTTGCACCTCTGCAAGGCAGGATTCCACCTTCTCTCGGGTCCCAGCACCCTGGCCAGACTCATCGAGTGAATGAAAGACTCTATTGTATCCCCTGTTCCCACCATTGCCATCACAAGCCATAGTCCCACGAGGACAGAGAACTCAAGGCCACTTTCTCAGAGGAGGACGGTGGTCTGTCTCTAGGCCTCTAGGGTGGGATTCATCCTTCTCAGTCAGATTTCAGGAGCGACGGTGGTTGCATTGTTGGGTGTCAGTGCTATTGCTGTGACTTAATGATGCAAGGTAGGGGGAGTCCCACAGACACTGAACATGCAGTGATGTTGCCGAGCGTGATGATTACCGCCAAAGCACCTGTGGAACCCAGAGATAATAACATTTTTAATTGTATTAGGGTTTGGGGAATCAGTTTTATTGCAAGTCATTTCCATTAACAGTTAGGTATTGTGATGAGACGCTCCCAGAAACCGCCCTTAACTCGCTGTGTGTAGGGCCTCCTCCCACGATGGCCACAAGGGGGCAGCTGCGCGCCGGGGTCAGCCGGGAGGAGGGGCCTGAGTGCCGAGGGCGGGGTTCTCAGGAGTTCGGAGGCGCGGCTGGGCCTCCCTGAGACTGCACAGCCCAGCGTGCTGTCAGAGAAAGCGCACACCCCCTCACCCCCTGAGATGGGCAGAAGGTGTTCGCTTCTGGTTCTGCCCCTTCGAAGCTCCGCAGCCAGCTGTTCCGCTCCCCGAACTTCGCTTCCCGTGTGTGAGATGAGGATACCCATACCTCCGCTGAACCAACCTGGGGACCACGCGAAGCACCCCCACAGGCCCAGGCACGCTTGTGCCTCTTCCCGCCCTGAGCCCTGAGCCCTGAGCCCTGAGCCCTGAGCCCGCATGTCGCAGCCCCTCCAGCTGCTCACCTGTCTCGGCCTCACTCGCGTCTCTTGGGGGAACAGCCATCAGTTTCCAGGCTGATGGGCTGGAATGAAAAGCCCCCAAAGGGAAACTTCATCCCAGGCGAGACTCAGCCTTCCCCGCCAGCGAGTGAAGGTCCCTGGGCAGGGAGCGGAGATGCTGGCCACCGCCCCACGCTCATCGTCTAGAAATGCCACTGTCCCTGCTCAGCGTCAGAGGGTTCTTGGCCGCTACTGCCTCTGGGAAAAGTTGCCTCGGGAGAAAGGGAGTGAGGGCCCTGCCAGCAGTGAGAATGGCTCCAGGGAGGCAGGGCAGCCGGCAGTGCTGTGGGAGGACAGGCCTTTGGAGGGAGGTGGGAGACGAGTCTAGAGAAACCAGGGAGACGGAGGTGGCGGCTTTGACCCTTGCAGAGACTGGGAGCTGCGGGAGACTTTGGAGGAGAGCCACAACCTGGGCTTTAGAGAGACAGGCCTCGGGATGGGGAGGGTGGTGGGTGGAGTGAGATCCACGGCCAGGGGCGAGGGGCTGGGGGCCAAGGAGCCGAAAACCTCTGCTGAGCTTCGCGTGGTTGAAGATTTCAGGTCTCCCCTGTCCCTAGAGATCTCTGTCCCTTGGAGGTGCCACCTCATCCTCCATGAGAGCTGTGCTTTGCTTTCTTCTGGAGGCTGCAAGGAGGGTGGCCCCCATCACGGTGGACCTGGATGCTGGGAGTCTGGGAGAGGGCAGACCGTGGAGATGGGGCAAGTGGAGCTGTGTTTCACCACCCACCCCTGCCTGAAGTGCCACTGTGAGCCCAGCCCAGAGTGCCAGGCTGGGCTACACTCCAGGCTCCTGCAGTGGACCCAGGTCCTCAGCCTCCTTCCCCTAAGGCCTGGGCATGGCCTTGGCAAGTGGGTTTCCTCCTCTGCTGTGCCAAGCTGAGAGTACAGGGAGGCTGGGCAGGGTGTGACTAATCTGCCTTGGGTGGGACTAATCTGCCAGGCCCAGGGAGGTATCCCTACTGAATGTTCTCCCTCCTCACAGCTCCCTCCTCCTCCTGTCCCCATCCTCCCTTTCATTTCTCACTGTCCCTTCCTCATTGGGTCTGCCGGCCTCCTCCTGCCTCAGTCTCTCCCTGCCATGTCTGTCTGCCGGTCTCTGGTTTCCTGGCAGCCCATGCCTGTCTCTTTCCTCCCTCCCCTCTGCCCTGCTCCATTGGCCTCTCCTGCTCTCCCTGTCTCTCCCTTTGGTGCCTCTCTCAGACACACTGGGAACCCTCCCACCCACTCTGAGTCTGTCTGGTGTCTCTTCCCCCTCCAGATCGGGCTGGTAGTCATCCTGGCGTCCACAGTGGTGGCCATGTCGGCCGTGGCCCAGCTGTGGGAGGACGAGTGGGAGGTGCTGCTGATCTCCCTGCAGGTGAGTGGGGAGGGGGCCTGGGTGGCTGCTCCCCCAGGACCCTCACAACAACAGCCTTTCTGTCATTTCCCTTCCTCTAGACCAAGGCCCAAAGAGGGGCAGGGAGGGGCCCAGAGTCACAGAGCAGGTCAGAACTAGGGAGGATGCCAGGGTCCTGAGGCTCCCAGTGTCCTCAGTTGGCAGATGGAGACAGGGTTGCCTGCCCATGGGTAGAAGTAGGAGGCTGGTGACACAGGGTCTGGGCAGAGCTGGGCGTCATTGGTCTCCCTTCCCTCTCCCTGCACGCAGGGCACAGCGCCATTCCTGCATGTGGGGGCCCTGGCAGCAGTCACCGTGCTCTCCTGGATTGTGGCAGGACAGTTTGCCCGCGCAGAGCGGACCTGTGAGTAGAACTGTGAAGGGCCTGCCCCTCCAATCCCTGCAGGTGCCAAGACCAGCTGGCGCTGCCATGACCTGGGCTTTCCCTGGGTGGCCTGGGGATCGGGTGGGGTCCCTGCACTCAGTGAGGGGGATCCTGCCTCAGAGTGGCCCACAGAGTCCATGGAGCGTCGCAGCTTCGGTCGGCCTCACACTGTATTCCTCCTCCATGTCTCTCTCTGCCTGCATGCATGTGTATCTGTGTGAGTTAGAGGCGGGGTTCACCTTCCCAGCAAGAATAAAGGCTGCCTCCAAGAGCACCTGGATCCTGACAGGCCGGGGGTAGAGGGGTCCAGCATTGCACCCCAACCTGCCCGGGGCTCACCAGGCAGCACTAACGGCCCCTTACCTGCAGCCTCCCAGGTGACCATTCTCTGTACCTTCTTCACCGTGGTGTTTGCCCTCTACCTGGCCCCTCTCACCATCTCTTCTCCCTGCATCATGGAGAAGAAGGACCTTGGCCCCAAGCCCGCCCTCATTGGCCACCGTGGGGCCCCCATGGTGAGTGCCATCTCAGGGTCCTAACAGCCCCATGGGGTGGGGTGCGATGGGGGAGACCTTCTTGGGAAATTGATATATGTAACAGTAGCAACCATCTGTAGCTTTTTGAGGGGAGGTGCATGGGAAGGATTGGTAAAAAGGCCGGGAGTGCTGGGATGGAAGCACATCTTGAAGCATCCTGAAGGCGTCTTCCTAAAAAGATTTCACTTTTGTCTTAAGTGCCCTGCAAAGATGCAGGAGGGTTTTAGGCCCAGGCTAGACCCAGGTGCAGGTTAGGAAGGCCCAGGAGACGGATGCTGAGTGTGGGGCCTGGGGGCTGCCACCAGGCATCAGGAGAACCCTCCAGGAGAGCTGGGAGGCAGCTCAGAGCCCACTGTGACAGTGAGTATGGCTGAACCGGCTTGAGTTGGAGAGAGAGGAAGGGGTCAAAGTCAGTGCCGCATTCTGCCACTGGGGCACCCCATGGCCCTGCAGGAGAGCTTCGGTGAGAGGGCAGGCTCCAGAGCCGTGCTGCCTGAGTTAGCATCCCGGCACAGCCCCTCACCAGCTGTGGGAGGCCCAACAGTTTCCATCTCTGTGCCTGGTTCCCTCGTCTTGTACCATAGGATTAGAGAGAGCACCTGCCGTGGGACTATGAGGAGCAGGAGGTAGCCTGTGTGCAGTGCCCAGATATGCATGTGGCGCACAGAAAGTAAGAGGTAGACACTGCTGTTACCTTGGGCAGGGCCATCTGTCTGGACCAGGGCCTCTTCCTCCATGAAAGCCTTGAACCCTGGGCTTCTCAACAGAGGCAGTACCACTCCCACCCTGCTGAGGAGGTGGGGGTGTGGGCACTTCCTGAGGGCTTGGCTTCCCAGTGTTTCAGGCTGTTGTGGGACCTCAGGGTAGTAAGGGGGCCTCACATAACTGCTTTAGAAGGAGGTGCTGGGTCTGCCAGGCTGCCACTCACTCTGGAAGTCTGGCCCCCTGCGTGTGGTGGGTGTTATTTTCTCAATAAGACTCCAGCCCCTGAGCCAGACTCCCGTGCTGACCCCAGCCCCTCCCAGAGGCAGCCAGTGGGGATCTGGATCTCAGGTCCAGTTTGGCCACATGCTGCCTGTGCATCTTGGAGGGGGTCACCAGTCCACTCTATGCCTCAAAGGTATGGATGCCCCTGCTGCTGGTTATTGTGAGGATCAGTTGGAGCCCAGCCTTCCCAGCAGGGACAGGGGAACTCTTCTGAGGGGCTCAGAATGACGGCCTCTCCTGTCTCCATGACTCAGATTACCATCTCCTGGGCTCCCTCCAGCGGCCAGGGGACACAAGTGGTATGCTGAAGCAGGAAGGTGGGTGTGTGAGGGGGCCCCAGTGAAGATGGTTTTCTTTAGTAGAAAAAGGTCAAATATATGTAGAAGTGGAGAAAAGCGTATAACAACTCACATAATGAAGAAGGATGTAATGAATCCAGTCCCATACTTACCAACATTTGGCCATTCTTGCTTCATCTGTCTGCTACTTTTTTTTCTGGGGTAGTAAAGCAAATCTTAGGCATCGCATCGTCTTACCCATAGGCACTTCAGGATATATCTGTACACATGAGGACTTTAGAAAGATACATAACCACAATGCTGTTATTACACCCAGCCAATATTAAGGATAATGATTCCTTAATATTATCTAAAATAGAATCCATGTTCAATTTCCCTTTATTGTCTCAAAAATATCTTTTTACAGTTTAGTTGTTAAAAATCAGGATCCAAATGCGGTCCACAGCATGCATCTGGTTGGTGTGTCTCTGGAGTGCCTTTTGGTCTGTAACAATACCCCCGCTGGGCTCGGTGGCTCATGCCTATAATCCCAGCACTTTGGGAGGCCAAGGCAGGCAGATCCCCTGAGGTCAGGAGTTCCAGACCAGCCTGACCAACATGGAAAAACCCCATCTCTACTAAAAATAGAACATTAGCTGGTGTGGTGGCACATGCCTGTAATCCCAGCTACTTAGGAGACTGAGACAGGAGAATCACTTGAACCTGGGAAGCAGAGGTTGCACTGAGCTGAGATTGCACCATTGCACTCCAGCCTGGGCAACAAGAGTGAAACTCTGTCTCAAAAATAAGTAAATAAAAAAAAATCCCCCTCCCTTTTTTCCCTTAGGCTGTTTATTTGTCCTGAGAAACTGAGTCATTTGTCCTGTGGGATTTTTCACATTCTGCAACTGGGTGATCATGCCCTGGAGGTAGTTTTTGAGGGGCTGGCAAGGGTCCTCTCTGTGTGTCCCTGTGCATTGCCTTGGGGGTCTCTGACTCTGGGTCCACATGTCTGTGTGTGGTGGGCCCAAGTGTACATCTCTGTCTTTTTTTTTTTTTTTTTTTTTTTTTTTTTTTTTTTTGAGACGGAGTCTCGCTCTGTCGCCCAGGCTGGAGTGCTGTGGCCAGGTCTCAGCTCACTGCAAGCTCCGCCTCCCGGGTTCCCGCCATTCTCCTGCCTCAGCCTCCCGAGTAGCTGGGACTACAGGTGCCCGCCACCTCGCCCGGCTAGTTTTTTGTATTTTTTTAGTAGAGACGGGGTTTCACCGTGTTAGCCAGGATGGTCTCGATCTCCTGACCTCGTGATCTGCCCGTCTCGGCCTCCCAAAGTGCTGGGATTACAGGCTTGAGCCACCGTGCCCGGCCAACATCTCTGTCTTGGAGACTGTGTGCCCCGGACGTGTTGTTCCTATGCAGACGCGGCCTGTCCGTCTGTGCGTAGGTGTACATGTACTTTAATATTCTATTGCACTAACTCTGAAGCTAGGACTCTTTTTTAATAGTACTTTGAGTTGCTGTTTTATAAATCCAGGTCTCTTAACCATAGTGTCCTGCCCACCTGAGTAACTACCCCCCACCCCCATGCACAGCCTCCTGACAACAGAACCCCACTTGGACAGGCCTGAGGCAGGTGCAAGCTCTGAGATGGAGACTAAGAATTCACCCCAGCAACATGTATGCTTCTGGGGCCTTCCTGGAGTCCTGAGTCTGGCCAGGGAGGGCCAGGTTTCCACATCTTTCTCCAGGAGGCCAGCACCTAAGCCAGAGAGACCTTAACTGTGTCTAAAAGCTTCCAAAAGAGATTTTCCCCTTCCCAAACACTTCCTCTGCCCTGAGGGTCTTCGTAACCCCTCCCAAGCTTCTGCTTTCTGCAGCCCCAGCCCATGCAGCAGGGAGCATGGACCCCTGTCAAGTGGTCACTGGTGGAAGGCCCGGCCACAGGATATTTAGAGATGGGTGGGATTCCACTGAGTCTGTGCCTCTGTCTTCATGCCTTTCTAGTCCTGCTCCCCCTGGGAGTGCCTCACACAGCCCACTGGTCTGGGAGACAGGTAACATGTCCTCCAAGAGTGCTGTGTGCCAGGGACAGGGGAAGAAAGAAACTCATTACAGAGACCCTGCTGTGTGCCCGGTCCTGGACTAGGGTCTCTGACATTTGTTATCTCACCTATGAGGTTGATAGTGTTAGCCCATTTTATAGCTAAAGAAACTGATGCCTCGGCTCTGTGTCTGGGAAGTGGAATTGCACCTTTTCAGTCTGTTCCAAAGCCCTCACCACTCCCTGGCTCCCCAGTGCTAGGCTGTGTCACAGAAGAGGGGAGTGGCTGGGGAACATCGTGGCCAGAGGGAGAGAAGGTAGGAATAGGATTGTCTTCAGTGGGAATGACTGAGATCAGCCATGGGAATCCTTCCCACCTCACCCCTTCACTGACAGGGGCGGGGATGGGGGGTGGGGTGTCCTCCCTCCCTTCTTCCCTGGGACCATCCCTCATGGGCCTGGGCTTAGCCCAATCCTTGATTTGGTGCTGACCCCCAGTGGCAGCAAAGGGTATGACAGAGTCCTCAGATGAGATGGAATTAGGGAGGCTTAGAGCCCCAACTGTCCTAATTAGGCATAAGGACCCTCATGAATACACATCTCTAAGGGCACATAGGGAAACTGAGATCCACAGAGAAATATACCCAAAGTCAGAACAATAGCTAAAGGCAGAGTCAAGGCTAGAACCAGAGCCGGGTTGAGGAAGCTGAACTTCAGAGAAGCTGAGTGGGTGCCCAGGGTCACATAGCTACTCTGTGGAGGAACCAGAATTAGAACCAGGCCTTGCCCAGCCTCCTAACATGGAAGACTTCCCATTGGCTGGGGAGAGTACATCAGCTGAATCTTGGCTGTCCCTTCACCACCCCTTCTTCCCCAGCTGGCTCCAGAGCACACGCTCATGTCCTTCCGGAAGGCCCTCGAGCAGAAGTTGTATGGGCTCCAGGCTGACATTACCATCAGGTAGGTGTAGCGGAGGGGATATAGCTCCTCTAACCCCTCCCACACACATCAGCATCCACCTGGGTCTCTGCTGGGGGAACCTCTGGTCTCAGAGCCTCTGAGATGGGAGGAGGGGGGCTTAGATTATCCACAGCAGGGCAGGCACCCCGTTCCTGCAGACTCCAGGATGTAAAATAGAGGAAAGAACAAATGCTCTTGGTGCAAGCAGGAGCCCTGCCACAGAGCCACTTGAAGGGAAAAATAGATCTATATGGCTGTGTATGATAGAGCTCCAACACTCTCATGAGGGAAACAAAGCAAGTTGCAGAGTGATACAGTCACTGTAACCCCAGTTACATTTTAAAAGACCACAGAAAAGTGACATATACACTTTCTCCCTGTACATATATAAGTAGATACTAGTATAAATGGCAGGAAGAATCCATACTAATCTCATAACAGGTTATCTGAGAAGAGAAGACGGGCAGGACTGTCATATATAGTTGTACAGGTTGTGTTCTGAACAAGGGCATCACATATATGAGGACATTGTTCCCAGTATAGACATAGAATTGTGTATTTATCACAACTTTCTAGCAGATGGTGGTAAAATGCCTTGAGGAACAGAGGGCACGGGTGCCTTTTACTTTTTCACACTAAGGCACCATATGAGCTATTGGCAACCCTGGTAGAGTAGACAAGGATTGGGGTCGGATGGAATTTGCCAAAGAGGTCTACATTTGCACTGTTCCCATCATAGCATCACAGGGATTTGGTTCCAAACCAGGTTCCACCACTTACAGGCTGTGGACCTTGAGCTAGACACTTCCCTCTCTTAGCCTCAGTTTCTCCATTATTAAATGAGGCAGCACCTACCTTCCAAGGCTGCTAAGAGAGTAGGTCCAGCTTTTTTCCCAGCCCTCCCTCCTTGGCAGTCCCCACCCCCATCTGACCCTCACAGAGAGCCAGAAGGCGTTGGCCCTTCAGGGTCACCCACCAGCCCACTGTCTTCCCTGTGCAGATGGGGAGACTGAGGCCCAGAGAGCGGCAGCCCAGCCGGGATCCTGTGCTGGATGGGGAGGACTGTGTGGGGTGACGATCATTGGTGGGCAGGTGAGGGATCTGGGGGGTCAGTGACTCGACGGCCCCACCCTCCCTGCAGCCTGGACGGTGTGCCCTTCCTCATGCACGACGCCACCCTGCGGCGCACCACCAACGTGGAGGAGGAGTTCCCAGAGCTGGCCCGCAGGCCTGCCTCCATGCTCAACTGGACCACCCTGCAGAGACTCAATGCTGGCCAGTGGTTCCTGAAGGTCTGGCTGCACCTGACCCCAATCTTAGGCATGGAAAACACCAGCAGGGACTGCAAGGAGTGAGATGCAAGGGTGGCCATCAGCTCCGAGACCCCCACTCACAGGGCTTTCCCGACCTCCACCCAAGCTGCTTAGTGGCCTCCTGGGCTCCTGCCACTGCTGCCAGATCTCGTGGTTGTCACTGCTTGTTCTGGGTCCGTTTCCCTTACTATAAAAGGTTGACAGGGACGAGAGCAATAAATAGAATTGTTAACTCTGTAAAACTCTAGAGAGGGGTTGGCTTTCTGGTCTGAAATGCTCTAGAAGGAGAAATGCCGTGGGTCTGGGCACGATTCCAAGTAAGCTGTCCTCCGTCCTCTTGCTAAGCAGGGTGTGGGAAAGAAAGGTGAGGGCTGGGGCCTCCTACAGCCTCCACATGGCCACAGCCATCAATCTGCCGACCCCAGCAGCCTCTGGCAGCCCAGGGGTCTCCACGCTCAGTTGCCAGAAGGGTATGTGGGGGCCCCCAAAGGGCTGATGATGCAGCCATGTGTGTGTCCCTATCCCTGCCAGACTGACCCCTTCTGGACAGCCAGCTCCCTGTCACCCTCCGATCACAGAGAGGCCCAGAACCAGTCCATCTGCAGCCTGGCAGAGCTCCTGGAGCTGGCCAAGGGCAATGCCACACTGCTGCTCAACCTGCGTGACCCGCCCCGGGAGCACCCGTACCGCAACAGTTTCCTCAACGTGACTCTGGAGGCCGTGCTGCACTCTGGCTTCCCCCAGCACCAGGTGAGGCCCTGCAGCGCAGCTCTGCTCCCGGGAGCTCTGGCCTGGCTAGAGCCCTGCTGCTGCATAGCCTCTCCCTGTTGCACTCCGGACTTCAGCTTTCTCGTTTGTAAAATGGGGATCACACACCCCTTACTTCCCTGGCAGGGTCATCATGGGACAAGAGGAAAACAAGAAAACACCTTAAAATGTATAAAGGTCCAGGCTGTCAAGTTATTTCAGTGAAGTGTTGCCCTGTTGTGTGGTGTAATAATTTGGGACCAGAGAAATCTGACATCAGTTTAGGACAGCACACTAAGTGCTAGTGGCCATGTGCAGAGTAGTGGCTGTTTGGGTTTTCCCTCCCGTACTAGCAGCGGGTCAGAAGGGAAGCTTCCTGAGTTGCTCCCAGTGCGCTTTGCAGCCTTGGCTGGGACTGAGTCCTGCCCTGCTAATGACTGCATCTAAGCTTTCACTGCCTGCCAGGTCCCGTCTCTCAACCCCACGGGTGCTCTAGGAGGGGTAGCTACTCTTACCCATTGTGCAGAAGAGAAGTCCGAGGCTGCTTCTCTCCTGCCTGCAGGTCATGTGGCTGCCTAGCAGGCAGAGGCCCCTGGTGCGGAAGGTGGCTCCCGGCTTCCAGCAGACATCGGGCTCCAAGGAGGCGGTCACCAGCCTGCGGAGAGGCCACATCCAACGGCTGAACTTGCGCTACACTCAGGTGTCCCGCCAGGAGCTCAGGTGCCTGCCCTGACCCAGGCTCCTCCAGGAGAGGGTGGGACTGAGTCTCTCTCAGTCCTGCCACCACCGCCCCACAAAACACACACACAGTTGGGCAGAGGGATGGGCACACAGAGGAATCGGGCACACATGGTTCAAAGACGACAGGGTATGTCAGGCAGACCCGGGCTTGTCCCCAAGCTTGGCCCTCTGGAGCCGACGTTCCGTCCCCCGGGCATGGCTGTGAAGTGGTGAAGAGGACATGCTTTACCAGCCCTCACACTGGGCCCGGAGCTGCCAGAGTCCACATGCTGACCCGCCTCTCCCCTGCCTCACAGGGACTATGCGTCCTGGAACCTGAGTGTGAACCTCTACACAGTCAATGCACCGTGGCTCTTCTCCCTGCTGTGGTGTGCGGGGGTCCCATCCGTCACCTCTGACAACTCCCACACCCTGTCCCAGGTGCCTTCCCCCCTCTGGATCATGGTGAGTTGGGGGGCAGAGGGCACCTGGGGGGCAGTGCTGGAGCTGCCTATGGCCTGCCCTGACCACTCAGCAAGCTCTGTGCTTGGGGCTGTCCCTGGGAGGTCTCTGGCATGGTGGGAAGTCTGTGGTGGGGGTGCAGGCTTGAGGCATGAGGATTTCATGGCATCTGGGATCTGCACTAAGGTATTGGGAGGACCCTGGGCCTGATCCACAGGGAGAAAAGCATCACTAAGGGCTCTAGAGAAGTAAAGAGCTGCTTGGGTTTCTTTGGTTTGGAGGATAACAACAGGACCGGAATAGGAAGCATTGACTGGGCACGGGGCTCACGCCTATAATCCCAGCATTTTGGGAAGCAGAGGCAGGATGATGACTGGAGCCCGGGAGTACAAGACTAGCCTGGGCAACATAGTGAGACCCTGTCTCTACAAAATAATAATAATAATTTGCTGGCCATGGTGGCACACACCTGTAGTCCTAGCTACTTGGTAGGCTGCAGTGGGAGGATTGCTTGAGCCCAGGAGGTCGAGGCTGCAGTGAGCTATGATCACTCCAGCCTGGGTGACAAAGTGAGACCCTGTCTCAAAAAATAAAAATAAAAAAGAATAGGAAACATTAAAATTTGCTCAGAGAACAGCAAGTAAAACATTATTTTAGCTGGTTGACTGCACACCTGCAGATAGGTGGTGGCTCCACTGCCACCTCCCTGAGCATGCAGAAGGCAGATGGAGGGTATCCTTATGGCTGAGAGAATGCAGTGCCAATGAATCAGACCTAAGATGTGGATGGTTCTGTGGGAGAGGAGGGTGAAGGGAAGGCAGCCTGGGGAAAGGGGCAAGACCGATGGGATGAGAGTCAGGAGGGAGGGAGGAGCAGGGTCACTGTCTTTTAGTATCTGGCTCCTGCTTTGAGGCCGCTGGACACACAGACCCTGCAGGCCTAGCACATGCCCCCTCTGTCCTTAGCACCATACAATCCCCTCCTACCCTGAGAGTGCACACATGTACACATACACGTCCCGGCCCCCAGGCCCATAGAGCCCGGAGCCCACACCTGCAAAATGTAATCTTCAGCCCCCAGACCCCCTCAGAGTCCTCCCTTGCCCTTCGCCAGTGGCCATGTGGGGTCCTCTGGTCCACGGACCCTCAGTCTGGAACCTCAGTCTGGACTGGCCGTGACTGGAAGTTGGCCTCGGGCCGTCTGTCCACAGCCCCCGGACGAGTACTGTCTCATGTGGGTCACTGCCGACCTGGTCTCCTTCACCCTCATCGTGGGCATCTTCGTGCTCCAGAAGTGAGTAGGATCTGACCACTTCCGTGGCCATCCCTACCCTACAGCAGGCCCAGCCCCTACCCCAGCCAGGGGAACCTGCTCCTGAGCCCTGGGCCCTCAGCCAGGAGCGGGCCTGACCAGGGGAGAAGGAAGGACCCTGGTGGCCCCATCCTGCCTCAGACAGAGGCTGGGTGGCTTCTGGAATGAACTTGCAGCTGGGAGCGCAGAGCCAAGCTCCGCCTTGAGTGGCTGTGTGGGCTTAGGTGAATTTCAGTTCCTCTCCAGGCTGGCCTGCTCATCCGTTAGCCAGGGCATGGGTTCCCACCAGCCCTCAGCAAGATAGCTGGGGTGTGCTCGAAGTGGGGAGGTGTGGTTGGTCCCAGGGAGGGTCTAGGGCCAGCCGGGGGCCCCCACCCAGCCAGGAACCAAGGGGCTGGGATTTTGTTCTTTACTGACGTTCTCTCTCTGTCCCATCCTGCTCTGATCGGCGCATGTCCCTCCTCTCTCCCCCTCCCCCTCTCTCTGCTGCACTCTGGCATCTCACAGCTATCACTTGATCAGGTAATTCTGGTGTGGTCTTCCTCCTCCTCCTCCTGTTCCTCTTTCTCCCTCTTGCCATCCCCTTCTCCAGTTCTGTCTAAAAACCCGCCGTGCACCAAACCCTGTGCCTGGGTCACCTCGCAGACACCGCCCTTGCCTGAAGCCTCCCTTACCCCTGCAATCCTCTTTTCTGCTCCTGCCGTCCCACTGCCGTGTGTGTCCCTCTGCTCCCTGTTCCTACGGCCGTTTCTGCAGGTGGGGACCAGTGTTTCCTTGACAGCTTCCTGACCTGGCCTCTCTGTGCACCAAAGTGTCTCCCTCTGGAGGAGGGGACCCTACCTGGGCACCGGCATCCCCTTGCCTCTGGCCCACTCACTGGGGTCTTCACCACTTGTCCAGGGCAGACCCTACCAAGTTTCTGCCTCTCTCTTCCCATCTTCTCCCTCCCTGGCTCTGCCTCTCCCGCTGTTCACTCTTCCTGTTTACCTTTCTCTGCCTCTCCCATCTCTTTCTCTCTCTTCTTTACATTCTATCTGTGACACCCATCCCTGCTTTGCTCCCCCCACACACAGCCTTTTCCTTGTTCCCCCGAGAGGACCTCACAGTGGCTGAGCTTCCTGTTCTGGATGTGCCTAGCCAAGAGACCCTGGCCTGACACCGTCCTGGGTTTTGACGTGAATTTCCAGGATGAGACCTAGACTCAGGGACCCAAGTCTCCCTTCGTCTAGTGCCTTAGC
This sequence comes from Macaca mulatta, assembly GCF_049350105.2. Taxonomy (NCBI): domain Eukaryota; kingdom Metazoa; phylum Chordata; class Mammalia; order Primates; family Cercopithecidae; genus Macaca; species Macaca mulatta. The sequence goes on along the minus strand of NC_133419.1, from coordinate 75,856,692 downwards.
CCCTCCTGGGTCAGGCAGCTTCACCAACCAGCTTCTAGGAGGAGACGCTGTATCTGGCTATGGGACACTCCCTGAGTCATTCCTCTGTCCGCCCAGTTGACCAGCATCCACACATACCGGCAGCTGGTGCTGGTGCTGTGTCTGCAGCAGGAGTTGGGCCTTCTCACGCAGAGCCGAGCGTGTCAGGGAGGCTGCCCCATGGTGATTCAGCCGCTGGCACAGACATGCTGGGTTTGCTCAGACACAGCCAGGGCAGTGTCATTGTCTCCTGGGGATCAGGAGAGGCCTGATGGAGGAAGGGACCCTGGGGAACAAGGCCAGGGGAGGATACCATTTCCCTGCGGACCTTATTCTTCCATTCATTCGCTCAACAAGTACAGGTCAGGTGGCCAGGACACGGCAGGCGTTGATGGTGCTGGGGCACAGCGATGAACAGAGAGAGATTTGCTCACTGCCCTCAACGATTCATAGGGCAGCCAGCCTCGCCAGGGTGTCTGTGCTACCCCCCGCCTCCTGCTTTCCCCTTGTCTGCCTGCTCTGTTCATCCATCCATCCACCTGTCCATCTGTCTGTCCGCTTCTGCTGCGCTGACCCCATCTAGTAACTCACAATTGGTTTCTTGTGGAGTCTTGACTCCCTCCATCCCCCAAGCAGGGTTCAGTCCCTGAGACAGCTGGGTTCTTGTTCCCAAGCTGATCACCCACTCCTCTTGGTGGGGACAGGGGTGAGAGTTCAGTGATCCTTCTGCCTAGATCCCAGGAAAGGTCTAAGTTCAGAGGTCAGGAAACTGGGGCTAGTTCAGAGGAATGACAATAGTGAAGACAGTGGCCTGGGCTGGGCTCAGAAACATGAGTCCTTTCCACTTAGTGCCTGGTCCCTGTATGCCCTGTGCATGCTCCACCTCCCAGCCCACTCTTGAGTAATTTTACCTTGCACCTGTCTCAGCCATCAGGGGGATTCATGCTCTGACCTCCCTCCCCAGTAGGACTGTCAGGACAGAGCAGCAGCTGGCCCCACTCCAAGTCACTCTAACCCCCTTGCCTTGGGAACCTGTGCAGACCAGCTCTGGGCAAAGCCCCCTACCACCTGGCCCCACCCCCCTGCTTTCCTTCCCTCCCTCTCAGGGGGTCTCCCCAGTAGCTTCGCTTAGCCTGGTCATGGTGGTAGAGTTGCAAGAGACATCAGCTGGACTCCCTGAGATTGGTGTGTGCCCCAGCTTAGGTCAGCAGAGTCATGCCTACTAAGCTCTTCCTGCTCCCAAATCTGTCCCATTCAAAGAAAGCCAGGTGCATTACTGGGGACACCTGAGACAGAACTAACCAACTCTAGTCCTGGGCCAGGGCTGCTGACTGACGGCTCTGGAGGTAAAAGGGAGGCCGGGGAGCCCTGGCCGAGAGTCAGTAGGCTCTGATTTGAGCCCCAACTCTGCTCTCTCTCTGGGCTTATTTCCCCCTTGTACAGTGGGACAAGAGTCCTGCTGGTCTCTCAGGCCACATCCAGAGAGGCTCTGGAAGTAGGCAGGGTCCCTGCTCCAAGGCAGGAGTGAGGAGGGACCTGATGCCCACGGGGCCATCTCTGCAGGTGGCGCCTGGGTGGCATACGAAGCTACAACCCTGAGCAGATCATGCTGAGCGCTGCAGTGCGCCGGACCAGCCGGGACGTCAGCATCATGAAGGAGAAGCTCATTTTCTCAGGTACACAGCCCTGCAGACAGGTGGAGGCAGGCCCTGGGCCCAGCTTTCTGCACCCCCACATGCAAACAGATGTGTATGCGCACACATTCACGTGCGGCACATACGGGTAGGGACAAGGGCACAGATATACATAAACCCACCGGGATTATACCCACACACATACAAAGGCATAAGTACATGTGTGAAAACACACACCCCCACACACAGTCATCCACTCTGTCATCCACCATGGCTCGGTGTCAGTGCCATGGTTGGTGGGCAGGGGTGGGGTAGGGAGAGGAGTCTGTTTGGAAGGCCCGCCCCCTTTGCCTGATTCATACTTGGATCCTACAATATTGGCCTCACCATTGCTCTTTGCCAGTCCCTGTCAACATTCCCAGTCTGATGGAAGCAGCAGCTACGTAAACAGAGGCATGGAAAGTCGAGTTCCTGCGATGGCAGTGCTGTGGGGGAGGGCGTGGTCAGAGCTGCTTGGGCAGTGAGGAATGCTTTGGGTGCCTGATACACTGAGATGGGGAGGATGCAGAGGAGGTGCCTGGGTAATGGCTTCAAGTTGAGGGTCGAGCGAGCTGAGGGAAGGAAGGGCATTCCAGGTGGGCACGGCATGTGCGCAGAGGCGGCAAGGGAGCACTGCTTGCCTGGGCACCAAGAATGAAGAGTCCCTCTATTGGGCCGAACTCCACTCAGCAGAGCTTTCTTGAGCCTCAGATCCGTGCCCAGCACTCTACCAGGCCCTGGGGACATAGATGCCCAGAACCCACCCTGGGCAACCATACAGAATGTGGCCAGGGCAGAGGGAAGCAGGGGCTGGGGTTGCCATGAGGAGGCCCCAACCCGGCCCAGGGCTCTGATGAGGCTCCCAGGAGGCTGAGTGACAGATGAGAAGACTTGAGCCAGATGGTAGGAAAAGGAGGTGGTGTTGGGGCAGCCACTCCTAAGAGAGGGGCCAACACATGCAAAGGCCCTGAGGAGAGTGGACACATGGGTGCCAAGCTCAGGGACACAGGTGGTTTTCTGTGACTGCAAAGTGAAGTCCCAGGGGACAGCAGATGAAGGTGAAGCTAGAGTGCTCGGCAGATACCAAAGGGGCCTTGAGTGCCAGGCTCAATGTCGACCTGAGCCCAGTGGTTTCATCAGCCTCCAAGTGCCCAGCTGGGTGGTACAGCCTTCCCGCCCCATCTGTCACCCATCCTTATGACTGCCTCCTCCCTGACTCACATTCTGTCTCCCTCTGGCCCCGCAGAAATCAGCGATGGTGTAGAGGTCTCCGATGTGCTCTCCGTATGTTCAGACAACAGTTATGACACATATGCCAACAGCACCGCCACCCCTGTGGGCCCCCGAGGGGGTGGCAGCCGCGCCAAGACCCTCACAGAGCGGAGTGGGCGTTAGCTGAAGACATGTCTCATCCACCTGTACCTGACACAGAAGCCAGGGGAGCCTAGGAGAGCTGATGGAAGCGTGTCTGAACTCGGAGTGCTCTGGAAGCTGGCTCCACAGCCTCCTTGTGGGCTCCAGCCCCTTGTCAGCCACAGCCTCTCTTGAGGGGGACTCCCGTGTCCCCCTGAGGCCCAGCTGGACCAGGACTCCAGCCTCTCAGATGCCCCTGCAGGCCTGGGGCTCCTTCTGGGTGGTGCGGGGCCTAGGGCTTGGGCCCCTCTTCTGAGGCCCTCTCCTATATCCTGACTTGGAAGCTTTGATGGGTCATGGGCCATGCCATGCCCCCTGTGGCAATGGAGGGTGCGGATGCTCACCTGTGCCGTCTGTCCTCCTATCTGTGCCCCGAGGCACTTGAATTCTCTGTTTTTATCCTGCCCCAAGGGCCTGGGCCGGGCCTCTACCCGAAGCAACTCTGCTCTTCCTGTCAGTCTCAAAGCACAAGGAGGTTCGGCCCAGGAGGAAGCCAGCTGCAGTGTGGAGACACGTCCTCCTCCCCAGTCCACCTCATGCCACCACCAACCCCCTGTCCCAGGAGCAGACCTGAGCCACATTCCCCAGGAGCAGCTGGAGATGGCCAGAAGAGTGAGCTCAGGGCTACTGGATCCTATGCCGAAGTGTCCAGCAGACCTCAGGGCAGAAGAGTCCCCTAACCCAGGAGTCCACAGACTGATTTAACCTCAGGTTCCCACATCAGTGGCCACAGGGCAGGGCCCACCTGGTAAAAGTGTTCTGGACATGGTCAGGGTGGGTGTGTGGCTAAGTAGGCCTGCACAGAGGGAACCCAAGGGGCTCGGCCAATGTGATTAAAGCTGCCATCTTGATGTGTGTTGTCTCTGAATTGCCAGCAGGAGGGTGGGGACAAGTGCACTGGGTCTAGGTTTCAGTTCTGACCCTATGATTTGAGGAGGAACCATTCTCAGGAATGAATGGGAAAACGGCAGGATGGTGCCTCCCCTTCTCTGGGTCCACCACGGTGCCAGTGGCTGGGAGCCAGTATCCTCACATGGTGGATGGGGAGACAGTCTTGGAGAGGTAAAAGTGACCTCCAAAGGCCACACAGCTTAGAACAGGCCAAGCCAGAATCCCACCCAGAGTCTGACCCCAGCGCATATGTTATGTCTCCCGTAAGCTAGGAATGACACACAGAGCGGGAGGGCTCCTGGGTCCAATGTGGGGCTGGGAGTGGGACTGGCAGGTGCCCTCACAGCCACACGAAGGCATTCTGAGCCTCCCGGCTGTGTTGGGACAGGCCTTCAGCACAGGGAGGCCTCTTCCCCATGTGAGGAGTTTGGCTTTGACTTCTCCGAGCTTTGGACCTGCCTGAGGAGGGCCCATGCCCATGCCCAGGACTGGGGGCACCTGGGCTGAAAGCCAAAGTACAGCCCTGGGACCACAGGTGTCCTTTCCTTCCAATCCTTGGGACCTCTGCTGTCTATGAGCAGGAGTCAGTGGTGGCGTCAGAGCAGGCCTGTAACTCCCCTCTTTGTTCTGAGAGTCTGCCCGGTCATGGGTGTGTCCTTAGGGAAAAGGGGGAAGCTGAGCCCCAGCTCCAGCCTGCATCAAATTAACTCCATGCTTCCTGGGAGCCAAGGGACGTGTGTCTTCCAAACAGGAATCTTCTGGATAGAATTCTTGGGGTCTAGGAGATTCTGGCATGCAAATATTGGAAGCTCCACTGGGCCCCCACAGTAGCCTCGAGGAGCGGCCCTCCTGCCCCTGCTACTGAATGTCTGGCAAGTGCTCCTCTTCTTGGGGCAGAGGTCAGCTCCCGCCTCTCCCTGGGCTCAAGGGAGTGAGACTCAGAGCCACTGTGCCCCCTGCCCCACACATGCTTAGTCACATTGGCATCTACATGGTCACACAGCCACATGTCCACACGCAGCCCAGTGCTACACAGTCACTGCATTCCATGTACTTCCACAATCACGCATAGTCACCCTGGAACCTACATGCCCACAACTGCACGATGACACCCCTCCCACACCCCAACTCCAGCACCATACATCTTCAAACCCTTGTCCTCAATCAGGGACAAGGCCAGCACCAGGTCACCCCCAACCCCATGCACGAATCCAAATCCAAACCCTGGAGTTGCACACAGTCAATCCACTCTTACGCCCCTTCTTTCTTTCCCTCCCTCCCAGGGCTAGTCCAAGAGTAGAACAAAAGCCCAGCATCCCCTCCCCACTCGCTTCTCCCTTCCTCTCCCTCCCCCTCCCTCCTGGCGTCCAGCCCCTTTGTCCTCCCGCAGCTGAGCCCGAGCAAACAGCGAACGGGGGTCTGGCAGAGCAGCACGAACATTGGAGCTTGGGCTGCCAGGGGTGCGGGCAGCAGGCACAGACAGGAGTGATACCTGTGAGAGCAGCAGCTGCGGAGCACTTGGGAGAGGGTGTGGCCAGGTAAGCGCCAGGTGCATGGGGCAAGGCTTAGGCTGCAGGGCTGCCCCAGCTGTGTGGTATCCACAAGTCTGAGATGGGGAGGATGCGGAGGAGGTGCTTGGGTAATGGCTTCAAGTGGATGTGGGTGTAAAAAAGAGTGATGGTGGCATGTTCGAGTCAGCTTCTACAGGCTGGGCCCTTCAGTCTGCATCATGACCCATGGCTTGAAGTGCCTAGACTCAGCCGAGAAGGGAGGATACTCATTGAGCCCTACCTGGGAATTTTTACCTTCCGTGTTCCAACTGGGTGTCCTTCGGCCCCCAGACTGGGGATCCCAGAGTGAATGCTGGATCTGATGTCACTGTGTGTCCAGAGCGCCCAGTGCAGTAGACAGTAAAATGAAAAAGTACTGACACACTTCCTAGGAGGGAACTCTTTCTCCCCCAGGGAGCTGCTTGTGCTGTGGGACACCTTTGCAAGAAGTCCATCCTTATGCTAATGAGACCGGCCCTCTTGGGTTTCAACTCAGAGTGTAGTTGCTTTGTGGGCTAGTGGAGGACAGACTGGTTGCAGCGTGCTGTGATGACTGGTCTCACTTCCTTCCACCTCCTGGCTGCTCCTTGGGACACACCCCCACCCTGGCAAGTGTGGCATGCAAACCCTGGAGCCAGGTGGATTCAGGATCCAGTCTCTCCACTTGGGCAAAAGTAGTTAACTTTCTTGCCCACCAGGGAGTTCATTTCTCACGATGCTGACCAGGGGATCCATGGCCCGGAATGACCAGGGCATGAAAGCCAGACTAACGCTGGGCAGGATCTGACCTCCAGAAGCAGCAGAGCAGCTGGGAGCAGGAGGATGGAAGGAGAGGCAGGGCGCAGAGGGTGGACCTGAGCCCCCTAGAGTAAGCTGATGGAAAGGAGGGAACTCCCTGTCCCTGGAGGTGTGCAAGCAGAGGCTGTGTGTTCATAATGGCCAAATCATAACCAGCATGGCCCAGCCCCTCAGTCTGCAGAGCGCCTTCACAAACACCCCTCTGCTGAGCCTCGCCGCAAACCTCTGAAGGGCAGGTGTCCTGTGTGTGCTTGTTTCCCTTATGACAAACTAAAGGGGCAGGGGTGGGCTAAAGAAACTTCTCAGGTTGTGAGGATGAAATTAAATTATGTCTATAAAAGTAACTGGCACACACAGTGTCCTCCCTTCCTCTCGAGTAAAAACAATACAGGGAAACACCCATGTAGCTCGTACTGTGTACCAGCACTTTTCATAAAGCCCATGTAATAGTCATGAAGCCACAGCCCTGTGAGGTAGGGATCCCATTTCAGATGAGATAACTGAGGCCAGGACCGGCAGGTGAGAGGAGTGACTTGCCCCCGGCCACACCGTGAGCCAGTGGCAGGGACTGGGTTAGTTTGTCCCTAGAGTTCTTTCCACTTCCAGACGGTGCTACCTGGAGAACACCAAGAGAACTCACTAGAGAGAGGGCCAGCTTCCCTCAGCCTGGGCTCTAACCTTTCACCCTCTGAGAATTCGCCCATCCTTCTCAGCTGGAAGGTTCCCCTCAAGGACGCCCTCCCTGACTCCCCTCCACCTGGGTCCAGCGCCCCTTCTATGAACTCCCCTAACACCCGGTGCCTCCCCATGGCACCGCCGCCAGACTGTGACCTCCGGGCACACTGAAACTATGGTTGTCTTGCTCACTGCCTGGCACAGAAAAGGCTCCCAATAAATACTTGTCGAATCTGTTTGCGCGAATGCTGTGTGTATGATGCTGTCTATCAGGGGAGTGCTCAGGGTGTGGTCAGTGCTCAGCACCTACCGGAGATCGGCAGGAGACAGGCAGGATTGAGCAGAGGACAGTCGAATTATTGTACCTTCTCTCCTGCACACGCACACACTGGGTCTCTGTGGGGCGGCCTTAGTCCCTTGACCCAGGGCTTCAACTCCTGTCACGGGACCCTCCTTACACAGATACATTTCCAGGTTCCAGTAACTTCCCTGCTCCCCCGCTTCAGACCCCGGGGCGGCCAAGGCGCCTTGCTGTTAGTAGCCCGGGGAACAGCCCTCCTCCTGTCGGAGTCCCTAACGCCGACTCCGCTGTTGAAAATAGTTCCTTTATTAGACCCTCCTCCGATTATCCTATTTGAGAGCGTGCCATCTGTCTTCTGCAGATATCGATAGGAAAACGCTCAGCGAGTTTGAAGAACCGAAAGGGGCACTGAGTGTCTGAGTGGGTAGGCAGGGCAGAATGTCGTGCTGGTGAGGCGGGGCTGAGGCACTGTAGCCATAAGGAACCTGAACGGAGGGGACAGTCGCTTAACAAGTGGTCAAGGGAGGAAATAAACGGATGAGGGCGGTCGCCTCTCCCAGGCGCAGCCAGGTGACTTCCCCGATGCTGTTTGTGTTCTCTCCCCAGCAGGATGCGGCAAGGCACTGGGCCGGAGGAGTCGGAGCCGGGCTGCGAGGCGCGGTGCGCGGGCCGGTGCCACGCGCAGCGCGTGCTGCAGACCCTGAACACGTACCGGCGGAGCGGTACCCTCACCGACGTGGTGCTGCGCGCCGGCGGCCGCGACTTTCCATGCCACCGCGCGGCGCTCAGCGCGGCCAGCGCCTACTTCCACAACTTGTTCGCGGCCGGGCGGCCCGAGCGCGGCCCGGCAGTGGTGCCGGTGGCTGCCGAGGCGCCAGGCACAAGCCCGGCCGGGGCGGCGGCGGCGCTGGCCGTGGTGCTCGACTACGTGTACGGAGCGGGCGTGCGGCTGCGCGAGGAGGACGAGGCGGCGGCAGTGCTAGCGCTGGCGGAGCGGCTGGGCGTGGCGGGCCTGCGTGAGGCCTGCGTGCGCTTCCTCGAGGGCAGCCTGCGCGCCGCCAACAGCCTAGCGCTGCGCCGCGTGGCCGTCGCCTTCTCGCTGGCTCCGCTGGCCGAGCGCTGCGGCCGCGTCCTGCGCCAGGCCTTCGCCGAGGTGGCGCGCCACGCCGACTTCCTGGAGCTGGCGCCCGACGAGGTGGCGGCGCTGCTGGCGGACCCTGCGCTGGGCGTGGCGCGCGAGGAGGCCGTGTTTGAGGCGGCCATGCGCTGGGTGCGCCACGACGCGCCGGCCCGCCGCGGGCAGCTGCGACGCCTGCTGGAGCACGTGCGCCTGCCGCTACTGTCGCCCGCCTACTTCCTGGAGAAGGTGGAGGCGGACGAGCTGCTGCAGGCCTGCGGCGAGTGCCGCCCGCTGCTGCTGGAGGCCCGCGCCTGCTTCATCCTGGGCCGCGAGGCCGGTGCGCTGAGGACCCGGCCGCGGAGGTACGGCCGCCGTCCCCTAGCCTCCCGCCCTCCGTTCTTCTCACCTTCTTCCACCGCCCATTCATTCCTTCATCATCCTTTAGTACTGCCTCTTGATGATATGCAGACAGACATTCGTTAAACATTTTAGAGGCTCGGTGCCCATAATTCTGCCCTTGAAGAGTTAACAAGCCAGTGAGGGAGATGCAGAGACCCCACCCCTGCGCACACTGTTTCTTTCGCCCATGCAACCGTAATTCCGAGTACTTACTACTCTACGCAAGTTCTGTGCAGGGTGCCTGGGTGTGGAAGTGATTTGAAAACAGTTTGCCCTCTGGGAGCTCGCAGTCTAATGAGGGATAGAAATAGGCAGGAGCATGGGGAAAGGGTGAAAGCGGACTGCCCCACCCCTGGAAAGCCAGACTGAGAGGCTCTGAGCAGAGTAGCCCTTAATCATGCCCCCAGAGACTACACTATCTCTAACACTAAGCACAGGGCCTGGGACAGAGATCCTCAAATATGTGCCAAAGGAATTAGAAAACCGGTGGCTAAAGGGTATGGTAATTCTGGTGGGGTCAGATGCTTGAGGCGTCAATGAGAGGAAAGAATGATTGGCTGAAAGGGCGAGTTATCCGGCTTAATGGAATTAGGGATAAGGGGATGTCATAGGAGGAGGGAGGCAGCAGAATCAGCGGTTGGAGGTGAGAAAAGAGTGTTGAAGATGAGTTAGCGACAGACAAACCTGGGCTTGAATTCCAGCTCGTCATGACGCTTAATGGCTGCATGACTTTGAGCATGCCATGGTATGTGAGCCTCAGTTTCCTCCGTGTGAAAGCGGTAATAATCCCTACTAATATAATTGCCATACGGATTAAACGAGGTTATTTTTCTAGGTGAGGGCAAGGGCTCTGTAAAGATTTTGTTGTTTTTTTTTTTTCTGTAGTTTAGAGGTCAGCAGAATGCGGTAAGAATGAGCGATTCTCTTCCCAATACCCACAGGGAAAGTTGGAAGTGGCAGAGTCTAGCGGGAGTGGGGCCGGGGGGTCGGGTGGGCGGGGGTGATGGCAAAAGCTCATGAAAGGGACGAGAGGGTAAGAGAGGGCCGAACTTGGGTGCGGCCCAACAGGCAGTGGGCTTATCCGCACGCCAGATTCATGGACCTAGCTGAAGTGATCGTAGTCATCGGCGGTTGCGACCGCAAAGGTCTCCTGAAGCTGCCCTTCGCCGATGCCTACCACCCAGAGAGCCAGCGGTGGACCCCACTGCCCAGCCTGCCCGGCTACACTCGCTCAGAATTCGCCGCCTGTGCTCTCCGCAATGACGTCTACGTCTCCGGTGAGGGCGGAGCCGCAACGGGAGCTCACACGGGATTGGCTAATAGCCTCCGCGTTCCGCCCCCTTTGCTTTTTCCTCCAATTGGGAGAGGGGGGTGGGATGTTTTCTGATAACCTACAGTTATTGGCTGAAGTGAGCAGAGCTAACTACGGGTGTGACCCCCCCCCCCCCGCCCCCAGTTATTCAGCAATGTTAACTTCAATTCATATGATTACTTTTTGTTCTGAGCAGGTTTCCTAGGGAATTCAATTCGTATTAGTATTAATAATCACTTCATCTAGCCTACTATGTGCCGAACATTATTATGCTAAGAAGCTTACATTCGTTATCATTAAATCCCCCTACAATGCTGTTTTACAGATAAGAAAGGATCAGAGAGGCTCAGAATTTCCCCCATTGTCTCAAAAATGGCAAAGCTAGGAGGAACACACATCTGTTTGATAGCAACAAACTGTGTCCTCCCTGAGGCTCAGGCCCTTGAAGACTCAGAGAAGCATAAAACAGTCTTTGCTCCCCTGGAGTGTCCTGGAGAGGAGAGACAGACTTCACTTTTACCGCCAGGCAGAATGTGATCGGAATTCTCAGAGTCCCCAGATGATCTGGAATGCCACTCAGGGAATCTAGCCAGGGTTCAGAGAAGAGATGATTTTTCAGTTGGACCTTGAAAGTTGGAGGGAACAGTATAGGCAAAGGCACAAGGGCAGGGACATGCAGAAAGGAACACTGGGGACTCAGGGCTCTGAAGTGCAGGTTGAGTAACACAGGTGAGGCAGGAGTCAGATCACGGAGGCTTTGAGTCTGGGGCTAGGTGGATTGACCTTAACGTTGTAAAGAACTATGGGTGCCTGCAAAGGGTAAGGAGCAGGAGAATAAGCCAGGGAGGCCTCACAGATCATCCAGGCCACAGATTACCACTGGACAATTTATCCAAGGCCATTGATGGTTCTGAGCAACATGTGGGGCCTCTGTTGGGTGCCACTAGGAATAAACAAAGATGGGGGCTACCAAACAGATGTGGCTCTGGTCACAGGCTCAGGCTGAAGGGTGCAGTTAGGGTTGTCCCCAAAGAGGCTCCCATTGAGAGGTGAATCCCCGGCCGAGATCCCCAGGGTGGCCAGACATGGGAAGGGAGAGCCCACATCCTGCGTCCCCAGTGCCTGGCCCCATAGGGCATACCATGTCCTCCAGCAGCACCAGTGCTGGGCCATGTAGTCTTCAGCAGGTCATTGTTGGTCTCTAAGCCTCATCTGAGTTTCTTATATGTAAACTGGGTGTAATATTCCCAACACCTCATGGAGGGATGAGATCAGAAATGAAATTGTGCGGGTGAAGGTGGGAGGGAGGGTTATTGGGTCACCCTCTACCCCTCCTGGCTCCTAGTGCAGCTGACTCTGCTTTTCCTGGGTCCCTAGTACATTCCAGATGCTTGCCTTGGGTACCCTTTGTACTCTTACCTTTCATACAGCGGCCCCCTCTTTGCTTCCCTGAGCACAGAGCCTGGCACACCACCAGCACCACCATAAGGTGCCCAGTGAAAACCAGCCACTTCTTCCTGAATCTGTCAGGCTTCTCCCCTCAAGGGTCATAACTCAAGACATTCTCACCACTTATTCAAAGCACACTGTCTGGGTCACAGGCCCAGAGTCTTACACCAGCTCAAGAAGTCCTCTTGCTGCCTTCCCTTAACCTTTCCTTTGGATCTGGGGGCCCTAGTTTCTAGCTCTTTGCGGGTACTTGGGATAGCAAGAGAGCCTGTGGGCAACAGCTGCTTCTCTCTCCCTAGGAGGCCACATCAACAGTCATGATGTGTGGATGTTTAGCTCCCATCTGCACACCTGGATCAAGGTAGCCTCTCTGCACAAGGGCAGGTGGAGGCACAAGATGGCAGTTGTGCAGGGGCAGGTAGGCACAAGCTGCAGCGGCTGCCCTGGGACCCAAGGTACAGATCTATGGATGTCCTGGAGGGAGGTTATCTAAAACCCTCTTTGTAAGAAGGGGTCTGAGGCCCCCCAAAAAAGAGACTTGTCCAAGGTAACATAATAATGGCTGATGTTAATAATAATAGCAATTACTGTAATAGTAACAGCCTGATGGTCAAGGGTGTGGGCTCTGGGGCCATACAATCTAGGTTTGAATCTTGATTGTGCCACTCAAGACTAAAAGAATCTGTCGGCCGGGCACGGTGGCTCACACCTGTAATCCCAGCACTTTGGGAGGCTGAGGTGGGCGGATCACGGGTCAGGAGATCGAGACCATCCTGGCTAACACGGTGAAACCCCGTCTGTACTAAAACTACAAAAAATTAGCCGGGCGTGGTGGCAGGTGCCTGTAGTCCCAGCTACTCAGGAGGCTGAGGCAGGAGAATGGCGTGAACCCAGAAGGCAGAGCTTGCAGTGAGCCGAGATCATGCTACTGCACTCCAGCCTGGGAGACGAGACTCCGTATCAAAAAAAAAGAATCTCTCAACTGTCTTCGTAAGCTACATCCCGAATTCAGAAACAAAAATGCTTCTTAGAATCAATTAAGTGGGGTGGTAAAGTCTCAAAACTAGCTATATAGCTATTATTATTATTTTTTTTTTTAATTTTTTTCTGAGACGGAGTCTCTCTCTGTGGCCCAGGCTGGAATGCAGTGGTGCAATCTTGGCTCACTGCAAGCTCTGCCTCCCAGGTTCATGCCACTCTTCTGCCTCAGCCTTCAGAGTAGCTAGGACTACAGGCACCCGCCACCAGGCTGGCTAATTTTTCTTGTATTTTTGGTAGAGACGGGGTTTCACCGAGTTAGCCAGGATGGTCTCGATCTCCTGACCCGTGATCCGCCCACCTCAGCCTCCCAAAGTGCTGGGATTACAGGTGTGAGCCACCGCGCCCGGCCTAGCTATTATTATTAAGCATCAGCTTGGTGCCAGGTGTTTTACAGCTGTAACCCGCATTCAGTACCCATCCTAAAGACAGGTCGCATTATCCCCCCTAAATGAGAGGAAACCAGCTCAGGGAGGTACAGCAACTGGGTGGAGGCCGCCCAGGTGGTGGCAGCACTGGGCTCTGGGGTCAGTTTGGTCTTGAAGCTGGGTTGGGGACAGGGAAAATTTGCAGCTCAAAGACTGTAAAACTGAAGCGGTGAGGCCGAGGGGCCTAAGGCCCTGACACCCGGCCCCCCGGCCCATGTCCTCACTTGCAGCTGTTCGCAGTGGGTGGTTTCGACGGCCTGAGGCGCTTGCACAGCGTGGAGCGCTATGACCCCTTCTCCAACACCTGGGCGGCCGCCGCGCCCCTCCCGGAGGCCGTGAGCTCAGCGGCGGTGGCATCCTGCGCGGGCCAGCTCTTCGTGATCGGGGGCGCCAGGCAGGGCGGTGTCAACACGGACAAGGTGGGCGTGGGCCTCGGGTGCAAGAGGGCGTTGAAGGCTGCGGCGACCACTGTGTGCCAGGCGGAGAGCTGGGCGTTTCCGTGCCCTTGTCTATTTCTTCACTTAATCCCATCAACAGCCCAGACCAGTCACCTCCATGTTTCAGGGAAGGAAATGAGCATAAAAATGACCCCAAGGTCACAGTGAGTCAGCAGCACACTGGGACTCAAATGTATGGGCTGGCACCACATAAGTTTCATACAGTTTAAAAATTGAGGGCAAGATAGTTAAAATGCTTTTGTTACATTCCACAAATAATACATTACTGAAAATTTAGAAAACAGAAAAATAGAAAAAAAAAACCATAATCCCACCATCCAGGCAGAGCTGCTATTTATATTTTGGTGCATTGCCTTACAGGCTTCCACTGAATTGATTTTTGTTTTTCTTATAGTTCTGTTTTCTCACTGTTAGAATTTTGCATCCTGCATTTTATTCTAATTTAGGTATAAGCACTTTCCACGTGATTAGCAACTTTACAGCCATCATTTCAATGCCTGTACTATTCCACTTGGTGGATGAACTAGAGTCTACTCATCTTTTATTGTTGGACATTTAGGCTTTTTGCAAATAAAAATATTTATCATAGCAGTTCCTTCCCTCCCCTGATGGCCTCATAAGCCTGTGGTCCTGGGACTTGACTCTTTCCCAAATTTGGGTGCCCACCCTTCCTTATTCCCTGACCACATTCTTTCAGCAAACCCTCCTGGAGCTGAGTGATGGGCACTCATGGTAGGAGGCCCCATTTAACACCATCCATGCAGCACTGATTTGTTATAGGCTGCTGTGGTGGAAGGTGGGAGTCTCCAAGGAAACAGTTGAGGAAACAGAGAGTGAGGTGAGCAGGCAGCTAAGTACAGAAACTGTTAAGGGCATCAGAAACACCCATGGGCATGTGGACAGCTGTAGAAATAGGGCTGCAAGACACCTCAGCTGGAATTGTATGACCTGAGAGCACCAGGGAAAAAGTGAGTTGACAGTGTATGCAGCCAGGAACACATCCCTGTGGGGGGTCTGCTATGAGAACCCTCTGTAACCCTAAAGCAGACGGTACCTCTTCTCGCTCGGTATGATGTGCTCTATGATTAATCTTACATGAGGCAACTGTGTTCTCCATCAAAGGAGAGACTGTTCCTGTGTGTGTGTTTTGGGGGGTGGGGAGGGGGAACACCAGGGAAGCCTTTAAGGATGGGGTGGCATTTGAGCAGGACCTTAAAAGATGGGGAGGCTTTTGACAAAGGAAGTCCAGAAGCAGAGGACAGAACATATAACTAGATGAAGAGCCCTTGAGGACAGGGACAGTGGATCTCCCCCTCCCTCCCAGATGCTTGCTCGGGCCAGGTGTCATCGTTTTGAATGAGTGCCCCCAGGGAGACAGGTGGCAGCATGTGGGCAGTGGGGCATTTGGGATGGGGCAGTGAGTCTTCATCACCGCTGCTCCTCTTGCCCCTCAGGTGCAGTGCTTTGACCCCAAGGAGGACCAGTGGAGCCTGCGGTCACCAGCACCCTTCTCACAGCGGTGTCTCGAGGCCATCTCCTTTGAGGACACCATCTATGTCATGGGGGGTCTCATGAGCAAAATCTTCACCTATGATCCAGGCACAGATGTGTGGGGGGAGGCAGCTGTCCTCCCCAGTCCTGTGGTAAGTGGAGGCTTCAAGGCAGGAGAGCGGAACCCACTTCTAAGGCTCTGGATCTTGGAGCTTGTGAATCTTGTGTGACTCCACGCTAGGTGGTTTTATTATACATCGCTCTCTAGCTTTGTCCTCACAGTGATAGTGAACCATGCATTTCACAGATGAGAAGACTGGCCTTAGAGAGGTTCAGCACCTGGCCCAGGCCAACTAGGCCCTGTTAAGGCAGAGTCTAGAACCGTGCAGTCCCAAGTGCTATAGCTTTGAGTGGGGATTTGGTCCAAATGACCCTGTGGTCTCTCCTGCCCTGAAGGCCACTGCTAGTAACCAATCATGGGGTAAGAGGTGGGGAAGGGAGTTGCTAAGTTCTGCTCTAGTGATATCACAGCAGGGAGGCCCAAGTCTTGGAAGCTCTGGCCCCTGCAGTTCCTTGCCTCCCCTACCTTCGTCTCCATCCCCTGAAACTCCAGAGATTACACAGGTATGGTTGGACTGGTGGTCTCTGCCAGTTCTGACCTTTGGTGACCTTAAGTGGTGAGAATTCAGGTTTCCCTGAGTCTGCGATTCTAAGATGGCGGCAGTCGAGATTATTGTTATTGGCGTGCTTACCATATTCCAGGCTCTATATAAAATGCTTTACATGCTTAACTTCCATTAACTGTTAAGGGAACCCTGTGAAGAAGGCACTCTGGTTCTTCTCCCTTTGCAGATGAGGAAACTGAGGTCCAGAGAGGTTAAGCGACTTGCCTAAGGCCATTCACTGAATAAGGATCAAGCTAGAGCTGGAACTCAGATCCATCCAGTTTCCTGCCTCTCTACAATCCAGATTGCCTGTTCACAGTCTGTGGGTCAAGGTCCTATTATCTGGCCTGGCCAGGCAGGGACAGAAGGAGCCCCAGGCTGAACCTGATAGTTAATTGTCTTTCTGTTTGTCCACTCAGGAAAGCTGTGGAGTCACTGTGTGTGACGGGAAGGTCCACATCCTTGGTGGGCGGGATGATCACGGAGAAAGCACCGATAAGGTCTTCACCTTTGACCCCAGCAGTGGGCAGGTGGAGGCCCAGCCATCCCTGCAGCGCTGCACCAGCTCCCACGGCTGTGTCACCATCATCCAGAGCTTGGGCAGGTGACTCAGATTTGGACAGCCTGAGCCAGGAGGCGGAGAGGCACGCGGAACTTAGGCGCACACTCTGCTCCCTCGTGGCACCTCCACACAAACAGCCCTTCACTTAACGGTCTCTTTTCTTGTAGAAATAAAACCTTGTTGGGTCTGTGTTCCAGCTGCAGTCTGCCCTGACTGAGATGGAATGTCCAATATTTGCTCCCTGTGTTTACTCTTGATGAAGCACTTTTATATCTGTTTGGGCTATTATCACAAAACACCTTAGACTGGGTGATTTATAGACAACAGAAATTTATCTCTCATACTTCTCAAGGCTGGGAAGTGCAAGATCAAGTGGCCAGCAGATCTGGTGTTTGGTGAGGGCTCTCTGCTTCCTAAATAATATTTTCTTGCTGAGTCTCCACATGTGAGAGGGAGGCCAGGCAGCTCCTTCCGACCTCTTCTATAAGGCTCTAATCCCATTCATGAGGGTTCCACCCTCATTCCCTAAGCAATTTAATGCCTTCCCAAAGGCCCCACCTCTTACTATGATCGCTTTGGGTATTAGGTTTTGACACATACATTACCTCACTTACTTTCAAAATAGTAGTGTGAGCATTTTAAAAAACTATATTTCATGCATAAAAAACACACTATATATATAAACAGTTAAAGAATAATAAAATGTCTGTTTCCCACCACTTAGAAAGAGATGGTTACAAACAACTCTGTAGGCCTGTGTCTGTTCCTAAACACATCCTTTCCCACGCTCCTCCGAGACGAAGTTACCATCCTTAAATTTGAGATTATCAGCACTCACTGCTAGGAGCCGGAGACAAGCAGGCCCCCCCCACATTCATGGAAGAGGCTGAAACAAAACAAAAACAGTTATGGATCCCTGAACAACCACGGAGTGGAGGCTCACAGCAAACTGCAGGCCCAGGGTGGGGGCATCATAGCCATGGGCCCCTGAGAAGTCAGTCACCCTGGCTCTGCACCTGAACCTGTTAGGTGTCCAACGTCAATGGGGGCACAAGCCACTGATGTCATAAGCCTGGGGCTCTAGGGGCAGCAACAAACTGCTGGGTAGGGAGGGGTGAGCTCAGAGAGGGAGAGAAAGGGAACAAAAGATGCAATAGGCAGATTCTGTGAGGCTCTGTGCGTATCGCTGTGAGGCCTGGAGGAGCTGGCCAGGCCCCAGCTGCGGGCTCCCTCTCATTTGTACTCAGATTGCCTTTGGAAGAAGAGCGATCATCTGCTTCTTGCATCTCCCTCCAGCACAGAGCCAGCCCCACATCCTACCCCATCTTCCAAAGCCCCAGGGCCCTGTCTACAGGGTCTCTCCAGCTGGGGCCGGCCCATCACAGCAGGCATAAAGGCCCGGGTCCCAGCTGAGCTCTGACCCACTGATTATCCCAGATTAGGGAGCCTGTGACCATCTGGACACAGCTGATAATGGCAGCAGAGGGAGGGGAGTGGGGACACTGAGTCTGCCTGTGCCCACCCCAAGGGGAATGCTCAGGACAAAGCAAAGAAGGCACCGTATCACTGGCCCACCCAGGGAAAAAATAGGGGCAGATCCAGGGCACACTCCTCCCAAACATATGGGCATCATAGCTGACTGAACCCTTTCCACATGCCAGGCAGGGCGCCCCATTTCCCCCAAGCTGACTATACCTCCAGTGCGCTTTCGTGCACATACCTTCTCCTGCTTTGTCTGCCCAGGCCCACCTTATAACCTCAACCCCAGAGTTGCCCTCCTCTATCACCAGGCACATGGCAGGTCTTTTATGTGACCTGTGTAGTCTCCCCTGACACACCCATAGGATGGCCCTTGAGGCAGGAAAGGTGTCAGTTTCACCTGTGTCCTCCAGTGCCTGGAACAAGGCTTCCCACTGACTACACCAAATCGTGTAATAGTGTAAGGCAGGCACTATTGCCGCCCACCTGCCCCCTCACAAATAAGGAAACAGAGACTCAGCCTTGTGAGGTGAAGTGACTAAAGTCATTGGGCTGGAGAGTGGCGGCAGAGCCAGGATTCAGACCTGGGCCCAGCTATCTCTGAAGCCAGCTCTCTCCATGCTGCCTCCCCCAGCATGGAGACTAGTCATTTTATGACTATTCTTAATGCTCTTCCAAAGAACAAGATTTAAAAAATAAAATAAAACAACAATATAAACCCAGCACTTTGGGAGGCCGAGGTGGGTGCATCACCTGAGATTAGGAGTTCAAGACTAGCCTGGCTAACAAGGCAAAACCTCATCTCTACTAAAAATACAGAAATTAGCTGGGCATGGTGGTGCATGCCTGTAGTCCCAGCTACTGGGGAGACTGAGGCAGAGGAATTGCTTGAACCTAGGAGGTGGAGGTTGCAGTGAGCCTAGGTTGTGTCACTGTACTCCAGCCTGGGCAAAGAGTGAGACTCGATCTCAAAAATAAAAAATAAAAATAAAAACAAAATAAAAGGAAACATTCATTACCATATGGATATATTAGATTTTCATTTTTTGTTTGTTTTGAGAAAGAGTCTCACTCTGTTGCCCAGGCTGGAGTGCAGTGGCGCAATCTCAGCTCACCATAACCTCCACCTCCTGGGTTCAAGCGATTCTTCCGCCTCGGCCTCCCTAGTAGCTGGGATTACAGGTGCACACCACCATGCCTAGCTAATTTTTGTATTTTTAGTAGAGATGGGGTTTCACCATGTTGGTCAGGCTAGTCTCGAACTCCTGACCTCAGGTGATCCACCCGCCTTGGCCTCCCACCCAAAGTGCTGGAATTACAGGCATAAGCCACCACACCGAGTCAGAGTAATCACCAAACAGTGGTTACTTATCACACAATACTGTGTGATAAAAACCTGAACCAAACAGTGAATCAGGATGACTATTCTTCCTGGTATGTTGAGGGTAAACCAGTGAGCAAAAGATCCACCTCCTTTGGCACCCACCCCCTCTGGCAGGAAAGTGGCCCTATTGCTGTGCTATGCTTCCCCGGAAGCTCCCTCTAAAAAGCAAAAAAGTCCTTAATTAAAGGCCAGCTCTACCTTCTCTCCAGGCAACTGAGGGCTCAAAGCGCCGAGCTCTCCTGCTCACCACACTAAGGGCTGTTGAGAATTGGCTGGCTGCAGTTGTAGTCAATGGCCTGCCAGTGAGGGCAGGATGCATACATCACAGTGGACTCCCTGCTCTGTGGACAGAGACCCAGTTGTACCTGGGCAGGCTGAGTAGTTAGCACAAGCACTGGACTAGGCAGCAGAGGCATGGCTTCATTTGAATTTCAAAGCTACTGGGCCTCCATCTACTTCTTTGTGAAAATGAGGGTTTGGGATCACATAAGTCATTCCAATCCACAGACTCATGTTACTTGTTCTCAAATTGGAAGTTAGGATCTTGACATTCTAAATTTTTTTTTTTAATTCGAGACCAATTTATTCTCAAATTTTGCAGACACAAATATTATCCTTGAAGTACATTAAACAAATCTTTTAATTCACTTCATCCTGTATTTTATTTTTTATTTAAAAAAATTTTTTAACCTTTTTTTCCCCTACCACCACTGCTGCCACTCATCGTGTATTTTAAAATAACTTTTTTCCATATTGATTTTTCTCCATTGGGGATAAAAACCAAAATAAAAGATAACCCAAATACGGTTAAAAAATGTTTAGGATCTTGGGTTCCAGGCAGTTCAAAAACTCTGTCAAAAGGTTATATTTACCACCAGATTGCCACAATGGCATAACAAAGTAAGAATTAGGACACTGAAATGGGTGGGGTGGTCCTGCCAGCTGGATCACATGGCCACCTACCCAGAGAGTCTGGGGCCAGGGGCAGCAGGTGGCCCAATGGCAGCCTGCCCATCCCTGGAATGAAAGCAAGAAAGCAGAGCCAAAGCTTCAGCTGTGTGGCCTTAGGGGTGGGGCAGACTTGTGGAAAACCAGGCTGCAAACACCCTGGTTGCTGGTGGTCCTGGAGGGGTGGAGCCCGTATCTCCACCTCTTATATCTGACCAGTTGCATGGCACAGTGGGGAGGTAGGCCCACTTCCTTCCTGGCCTCTAGATCTTGATCTGGGCCGAGGCTGGGCAGCAGGGTCATTTTGGCCAATGCTCATACAGTAAGCTGATCTCCATAGGTTAACAGTCACCTTCCTTCCCAAGACCCCAGCATCCCCTTACAGGTGTACTTTCCGGTGGCAATATCCTGCAGCTGGGGCACACCATCAGCAGCTGGGGCACACCATCAGCAGTTGAGTCCCCTGGGACAAGCAGCACCTCAGAAAGCAAGGGCCTGGGGCTGTGGCTCTGGGAAGGGGCCAGGAGACCAGCCAATGTTTCTCACCTCCCAGGCTCAAGTGATCCTCCCACCTCAGCCTCCCAGTAGCTGAGACTACAGGCATGTGCCACCAAGTCTGACTAGTCTTTAAATTTGTGTGTGTGTGTATGTGATGGAGTCTCGCTCTGTCGCCAAGGCTGGAGTGCAGTGGCGCGATCTCGGCCCACTGTAACTTCTGCCTCCCGGGTTCACGCCATTCTCCTGCCTCAGTCCCCCAACTAGCTGGGACTACAGGTGCCCGCCACCATGCCCAGCTATTTTTTTTTGTATTTTTAGTAGAGACAGGGTTTCACCTTGTTAGCCAGGATGGTCTCAATCTCCTGACCTCGTGATCTGCCTGGCTCAGCCTCCCAAAGTACAGGGATTACAGGCGTGAGCAACCATGCCCGGCCTAAATTTTTTTAGAGATGTAGTCTGGCTATGTTGCCCAGGTTGATCTTGAACCCCTGAGCTCAAAGGATTCTCCCGTTTTGGCCCCCCAAAGTGCTGGGATAACAGATGTGAGCCACCATACCCTGCCAATATTTCTTAAAGCCTAAGAAAAATCAACAACTCCCCCTAAGATGTACTGCATGGGTTAAACTTGTAAAATGAAGTTAGTAATGAAATGTGTCCACTATAAGGGATGTCAGGAGATTAAATGTTTACAGAAAGCTCAGGGCATATAACAATTATCTTCTCACCATGGTCATGCTTACGCTATAAATGTAGCTTTGGTTAATAACAGAGAGTCATACCAATCTGGGTATTATAAGGACAAAAAAAAAAAAAAGAGAGAATGGTTTGGTAGATAAAACATTATCAAACTCTAATGTCCCTGAGGAGAACAGTAAGAAAAACAATCTCTGAGGTTGAAACTATTAACTCTCTACGATACTTCAATGTTTTCCTGTCTCATGTTGGCAGGCCCTACTTTGAAATACAACAGCTGCATTTATACACAGCAACATCAGATATCAGAAATAATCACTAGATGGATGCCTGTAATCCCAGCACTTTGGGAGCCCGAGGTGGGCGGATCACCAGAGGTTGGGAGTTCAAAACAAGCCTGGCCAACATGGTGAAACCCCGTCTCTACTAAAAATACAAAAATTAGCCAGGTGTGCTAGTGCATACCTGTAATCCCAGCTACTCGGGAGGCTGAGGCATGAGAATCACTTGAACCCAGAAGGCGAAGGTTGCAGTGAGCCGAGATCATGCCACTGCACTCCAGCCTAGGTGACAGAATGAGACTTCACCTCAAACAAACAAAAAAAATTAGAAATAATCAAGATGGAAAATGGAACAAGGCACACAGTAAAAGGCCAAATTCACCATTGTAAAATGGGGATGATTATCTGCCCAGCTATGCCCACCTTTCAGTAGAAGCAGAAAGCATGGCACCTGTGGTCAGGGTACATATAGTTGGGATGGGGAGAATCCAATATCATGAATTTAGCTATTAAAATCCAAGAGGATATGCTTAAGTAGTGGTAATAGTAACAGCTAGCACTAATTGGGCACTTGCTGTGATAGGTCAGGCATTGTGTTAAGCACTCTACATGCAGATGACCAAAGGGAGGCACAGGGAGGTAACTGATGTGCTGGGGCCCATACTGCTAAGTTGTATACCTGGTGCTGAATCCAAACTGTCCAGCTTGAAGAGCTGGGCTCTTTTTTATTTTTCTCTTAGCCATGTTTTCCTTTGTTGTCCAAATTTTCCACAATGAGTGTTGATGTCTTTTTTTTTTTTGACAAAGTATCGCTCTGTCACCCAGGCTGGAGTACAGTGGCACGATCTCGACTCACTGCAACCTCTGCCTCCTGGGTTCAAGCAATTCTCATGCCTCAGCCTCCCGAGTAGCTGGGATTACAGGCATATGCCACCACACCACTCCCGGCTAAATTTTTTTTTTTCTTTTAGTAAATTTTACTTTTAATACAGAGTGAAAGAAAATAAAAACTTAATAGGCTAAAACAAGTCAAACACCCATTCTACACAGATAAAAACCTTCACAAAGGTCAACGGAAGTAATCCAGAGCTGAAACTGAATTGTGCAGATTTTCAATGGTCATCAAAGTCATGTAACACAAACAAAAGTCAATTATATGTACACACTCAACAAGCCCTCTAAGAAATGTGCCCCAAGAAGCATTAACCTTTGTTTTGTGCCATCCTGAAGACTTGCACATTTTATTTTTCAGATAGCTTAACATTTTTAATAGAGTGTGCTCTCTACCATGCGGTAATGCTTTGGTACTATTCATACGGGGTCTCGCCTGTCCTAAAGACCTGCCATTTCCCAAAGAGGAGCTTTTGATTCTGCTTTAGAAGTTTTACATAAATTAAAATATTTATCAAATATTAATATGAAGGGAGGCACAGGATGCAACATATATAGTCAAGTTACCTCTGTATATTTAGAAATTACTTTCTCCTCCAAGGTATTTGCAACAGAAAGCTCAATCTGTCCTGCTTAATAATCAGTAGTACAGGTTTGAATCATCAGAAGCTTGGCAAGACCTTAATATTTCAGAATTATCAACAACTACCTCTAGGGGCAAGTCCATGTTACTGAGTTATGACAAATGTATTATCGTGAGGGAAAACAAGAGTAGCCAGCCATCTTAAAAAATGCCCCAACCACTGCTTCTCAATACAGAAAGACTAAAAACTACATACAGTTTATCATACAACAAATCCCATCTCTGTCCCCTGAAATTCCCCTAGTTTCATTCATTAGAAGGGGATTAAAAGAAAAAAAAAAAGACTTAAAGAGCACTTTACAGCAGCATTCAGCTTTCCTATGAAATACTCAGCATCTTAAATATTACGTACAACTCTTTTTTTAGTAAGCTAGACATTGGCTTCAGAGTTTGTGGGACTGGGGGAAATCAACCCATTCAAAACTACTCTAGAAATTGTCTTTTGGCAGAATAGCAGATATCCAAGTTAAAACTAGGAGGGTCATTTGAGACCAGCCTGGCCAACGTGGTGAAACCCCATCTCTACAAAAACTAAAAAATTAGCTGGGTCTGGTGGTGGGCACCTATAAACCCAGTTACTTGGGAGGCTGAGGCAGGAGAATCACTTGAACCCGGGAGGCGGAAGTTGCAGTGAGCTAAGATCACGCCACTGCACTCCAGCCTAGGCAACAAGAGCAAGACTCCATCTCAAAAAAAAAAAAAAAACAAAAACAAAACAGAGGGTCAGTTTGTTGCTTTGTGGTCTTTTCAAAATTTAGATTTTTTTTTTTTTTTGTTCCCCTTCTACATAAAAACCTGTCACCACTCCTGAGTGGAGATGGGCAGGGGCTCTGGCCCCTGCTCCTCTGGCTTCTCGGCAGCTGCTTTCTTATTGCTGCAGCAAGGCTTGAAGAGATGTGTGTCAATGAGGACTTTCCCAAAACGGCCTTTATAGATGATCCCACAACATATCTTCTGTCTTTTCCAGTATGTGAGATCTAAAAAGGAAAAAACTGGTGTTCTATTAGAACCAGAAGCCATCTCTGTATCTGAGCCGTCATCTGACTGGTTACTGTAACAAGGAGATTCAGCTGGGGAGGCACTTGAGGTGGTACTGTGAGCATCAGAATTATGACGTTTAAATTCCTTCTGCAGTTTACTGATCTGGTTGCTTTTTATCCTGTTCCCAGATAGAGTTTTCACTTTCTTTGGTTTCAATGTAGTCTTTAGACTGGGTCCAGCCCTTACATCTACCACATGATTCCAGTTTTTTTTTTGATCCTGCTGGCAACTTCTTCCATCTTTTCACAAGCAGGACACAGGCATTGCAGATGTCTCCTGAACGAGTCTCATGCAATCCAAAACAGCTCTGGAAGTCCTTTTCATAGTGTTTACTGTCAGTGAATTGAGAACTGGAGGACTTAGCTCTGCAAATACAGCAGCCCTCTATACTTCGGTACATCTTTGGCTTGTGAAAACTAAACATCTTTTCCTCTGGGCAATAGTCTTCCAAAAGCAGCCGTTCCACACTCAATAACGTCCCCGAGGTGCGGAGTGCACGCCAGGACAGTCCCCCTCAAGCACTCCCTCCTCCTCAACTGCCTTGTCTAGAAAGATTGTCTCCTGCAGTTCTGCAGTTGCTACCGCTGGCCAAGGTGTAGATTCCGCTTTCCTTTTTTTTTGTTTTTTTTTGAGACGGAGTCTCGCTCTGTCGCCCAGGCTGGAGTGCAGTGGCACAGTATCGGCTCACCACAAGCTCCGCCTCCCGGGTTCAAGAGATTCTCCTGCCTCAGCCTTCCGAGTAGCTGGGATTACAGGCGCCCACCACCACACCCGGCTAATTTTTGTATTTTTAGTAGAGATGGGGTTTCACCATCTTGGCCAGGCTGGTCTTGAACTCCTGACCTCGTGATCCACCTGCCTCGGCCTCCCAACGTGCTTGGATTACAGGCGTGAGCCACCGTGCCCAGCTAAATTTTGTATTTTTAGTAGAGATGGGGTTTCACCATGTTGGCCAGGCTGTTTTCGAACTTCTGGCCTCTACTGATCCACCAGCCTAGGCCTCTCAAAGTGCTGGTGTGAGCCACCACACTCCGCCATAGCTGGGCTCTTAGCTGTTATAACGTCTCCAAACAGAGGTAATATACTAGATGATAAACACTAGAGAAGAAACACAGAAACACGTATTAATAGTTACATCTCCTTTAATTCCCACAACAGCCCTATGAGATAACTGAGGATCAGAAAGGTCCAAGGTCACCCACTCAATGAATCAGTGCTGGTGCCAGAATTTGATCCCAGGTCTCTGATTGCAATGCTCAGCTTCTCCCCACATCTCAAGTCTCCTTAGTAAAAGCACTGCAGAGGAAGGTGTTCCCACTCGCCTCACCACCACAGCAGCACTGAGATACTCATAGCCTTTGCTTCATTTCCCAGGTAACAGTGTGGAGCATGGCTGACTGGAGGTGGTGAGCTGGGTGGGGTCTGTGGCTGAAATTTCTTGGACCTCCCCTTGGGGGTGAGGTCACAGATGCAGGTAGCAGGCTCCAGAGTATCACATTACGCTGTGGGCTTCAGCAGCCTTGCCAGCCCAGATTCTGTCTGGGAGTGGACCCCCAAAAAACCCTTTATCCACTGTCCTCTCACATACATTGTGCTTCTCCTGGTTCTCTACGCTAACGGTGGTGGTTCCATCCCTGACTCTGGCTCACCCTTTGGGTCTATCCCCAAGAGCTCACATTACTAGCAGGTGTTCTCTTTGACTGATGGGCAAGCTCATCAGTTAAGCAGCTCCCAGCTCCCAGTCTGTCACCAGCTGCCAGGAAACCTCAAGACTAGAGCCTAACTCCTCAGAGCCTGACAGTAACCTTTTTTTTTTTTTTTTTGAGACGGCCATCTCAGCTCACTGCAAGCTCCATCTCCTGGCTTCACGCCATTCTCCTGCTTCAGCCTCTGGAGTAGCTGGGACTACAGGCGCCCACCACCACACCCGGCTAATTTTTTGTATTTTTAGTAGAGAAAGGGTTTCACCCTGTCAGCCAGGATGGTCTCGATTTCCTGACCTCGTGATCCGCCCACCTCGGCCTCCTGAAGTGCTGGGATTACAGACGTGAGCCACCGCGCCTAGCCAACAGTAACCTTTGATGAGAAGTCAATGAAAGGCGTCAGCCCTTGTCTCCATGTTGCCAATAGCCATATTTCTACCAGTGGGTTTCAAGGACAATTTCACAATGCCACAAAGCATCAACACCTTACCTAGTTGGGGGAGAAGTGCATGGAGTAAGGCACTGGGCTGGGCCTCATTTCCACTGTAGAAGCCAAAGCTATCTTTTTCAACAGCTGGGTCAGACACCAGGCTTGGCCAATCAGATGCTCTCACCCACAACTTTAAACCTCACAGTGACACAAAGAAAAAGGGACAGGTGAAAAATCATTCACTGGGAGAGTCTGGTGATGACATCCTAGACCAGACTGCTTTTCAGTCATAACCTTGGCTGTGTTCCCTCATGTCAGCCTCCCTAGATCTCATTTCAGAGCTGAGTTTTCCAGGCTTCTCATAGATTCTGAGTTACCTGAGATCCTTCCAATAAAGTTCTGTGCTGCTTGTTAGCCAGTTTCTCCTTTTGCTTGCAGATACAATACCTAACGTGCTGTGGACAGCATCCAGCTCAGAGGGTTCTTGCCTCCAATGTGGCAGTCTTCTCTAAAATCCTGTTGTGATGAGGTTACCCTGAGGGGGCAGGCCTCTTTCTAAAATGGCTTCTGAACAAATTATGCATTAAGCTGCCAGTATTGTCATACTTAAGGTAATAGCATCTGGGAAAAGATAAAAATACACACACACTCAGTTGTGTATACATGGAGTGTCTCTCTTTAAGAATATACAAGAAAGGCCGGGCGCGGTGGCTCACGCCTGTTAATTCCAGCACTTTACAGCACTTTGGAAGGCCGATGGGCAGATCACAAGGTCAGGAGATTGAGACCATCCTGGCTAATATGGTGAAACCCCATCTCTACTAAAAATACAAAAAATTAGCCAGGCCTGGTGGCGGGCACCTGCAGTCCCAGCTACTCAGGAGGCTGAGGCAGAATGGTGTGAAGCCGGGAGGCGGAGCCTACGGTGAGCTGAGATCACACCACTACACTCCTGCCTGGGTGACAGAGGGAGACTCCGTCTCAAAAAAATATATACAAGAAACAGTGGAGAGCGCCTCTGCAGAGGGTGAGCTCAGCAGTGGGAGAGGGGTTCTTTTCTGTACTCTAGAATTTTTACCATGTTTATGAATAGACTAACTTGTTTTAAAATATTATTTGGAACACATGTAATTTTCACAAGTTAAAATAAAAACAGGATGGGCATGGTGGCTCATGCCTGTAATCCCAGCACTCTGGGAGGCTGAGGCGGGCGGATCACTTGAGGCCAGGAGTTCAAGACCAGCCTGGCTAACATGGTGAAACCCCATCTCTACAAAAAATTACAAAAACTAACTGGGTATGGTGGCGTGTGCCTCATACAGCCTCTTGAGGCTGAGGCACAAGAATCACTTGCCTGGGAGGCAGAGGTTGCAGTGAGCTGAGATCACGCCACTGCACTCCAGCCTGGGCAATAGCGTGAGACTCTGTCTCAGGAAAAATAAAATAAAAATAAAAACACATAGACTAGTGTCATCTTTATTTCACTGGTAATCAGATTTTATATCTGAAGCCCTGACAGAAAGAAAATGACTCTCGAGCTTTCCTGTGACCCCTGGCCCTCAGCCTTGGCTCCTTTGGTCTGAGCCTCCTAGTCTCCTGCAGAGAACATCCAATTACTTTGGGATCACTGATGGGGTGGAGGATGGGAGAGCTGGCAGTGTGATGGGTGGTGGCAGGAGTCCCTGAGGGCAGTATGTACCCCCATCTGCATGTTCAATGCCTCTTCTTGCCCTCTTCTTCCAAACCCTATTTTCAACTGGAAAGGAACAGAGGGAAGTAGTGATAGCCTTGGCTTGAAGAACATTCAGGAGAGCTATAAGTAAGCAAATCTCTCCTCATTCATCAAGCCCCAACTGTGGAAGTAGGAAAGATGGAGTTGCAGAGAGGTCCAGCCAGGAAAGGCAATAGAGTCCATGACAAGAGCCAAGCCAGTGCCACAATACCTCCTTAAAGGCCCTATCTCCAAATAGTCGTGCTGGAGGTTAGGGCTTCAACATCACAATTTGGGGGGACATAAATCAGGCCATAACAGCAAAAGCCAGATCAGGGAAGACTTCACAAAGGCAAATTTCAACTGAGTTCTACTGGAGTCAGTCACAAGGGTGCAAGCAGTGTAAACAGCCAGGTACACGGCCGGGCGCGGTGGCTCAAGCCTGTAATCCCAGCACTTTGGGAGGCCGAGACAAGCGGATCACGAGGTCAGGAGATCGAGACCATCCTGTCTAACACGGTGAAACCCCGTCTCTACTAAAAAATACAAAAAACTAGCCAGGCGTGGTGGCGGGCGCTTGTAGTCCCAGCTACTCGGGAGGCTGAGGCAGGAGAATGGCGTGAACCCGGGAGGCGGAGCTTGCAGTGAGCTGAGATCCGGCCACTGCACTCCAGCCTGGGCGGCAGAGCGAGACTCCGTCTCAAAAAAAAAAAAAAAAAAAAAAAAAAAAAAAACAGCCAGGTACAAAAGCACAGAGGAAAAGGTGAGTCCTTGTTTGGCCTTTCCTTCAAGGGTGCTGTAGATGGGCTTCACCTGGATATTTAACTGGAAGCCTTTTGCAGCCCTGAGGGTGGGGCCATGACCACTACTGCAGCAGGATTCTATCTACTTTCACTACTTGCTACTTGTATCTACAGATTACAAGCTAAGATCTCTGGCTGTGTTCAGCACCACCTAAGGCTGAATGGTTGTTGCTACAGGACACTGACAATGTCAGACTGCTTCACCAAGAGCCACAAGGCCTTTAAGAATTACCTCAGAGGTCTTCCCACCTTCTCCAATAGCAGCTAAGTTCAGGGAACCACTAAACTCCTCTACTGAACAGGACTCCTGTGGCTGAGGCAGGAGAATTGCTTGAACCCAGGAGGCAGAGGTTGCAGTAAGCTGAGATCGCACCACTGCACTCCAGCCTAGGCAAGAGTGAGACTCCGTCTTAAAAAAAAAAAAAAAAAAAAAAGAAGATATACCAAGTTTTGTTTTGTTTTTGAGAGAGTCTTACTCTGTCCTCCAAGCTGGAGGATCTTGGCTCACTGCAACCTCTGCCTCCTGAGTTCAAGCATAATGTGTAGTGGCACAATCTCGGCTCACTGCAACCTCAGCCTCACAAGTAGCTGCGATTACAGATGCCTGCCACCACGCCTGGCCAATTTTTATATTTTTAGTAGAGATGGGGTTTCACCATGTTGGCCAGGCTGGTCTCAAACTCCTGGATTACAGGCATGAGCCACCACGCCCGGCCAAGACGTATTAAGTTTTAAAAATACAGGCCAGGCGCGGTGGCTCACGCCTGTAATCCCAGCACTTTGGAGGAGGCCGAGACAGATCACGAGGTCAGGATATCGAGACCACCCTGGCTAACACAGTGAAACTCTGTCTTTACTAAAAATACAAAAAAATTAGCCAGGCGTGGTGGCGGGCGCCTGTAGTCCCAGCTACTCCGGAGTCTGAGGCAGGAGAATGGCGTGAACCGGGAGGCGGAGCTTGTAGTGAGCTGAGCTCACGCCGCTGCACTCCAGCCTGGGTGATAGAACAAGACTCAAAAATAAAATAAAAATACTTGCTAGTACTTTTTATTATACTGTCTAGGGAGGCAATTACTTTAAAAATCAAGGTAAATGCCAAGCACAGAGGCTCATACCTGTATTCCCAGCACTTTGGGAGGCCAAGGCAGGCAGATCACTCGAGGTCAAGAGTTTGAAACCAGACTGGGCAACATGGTGAAACCCCATCTCTACTAAAAAAAATATAAATTAGCCAGAGGTGGTGGCACGTGCCTATAGTCCCAGCTACCTGGGAGGTTGAAGTGGGAGGATGGCTTGAGCTCAGGAGGTAGTTTGCAGTGAAACTGTGCCACTGCCACTGCACTCCAGCCTGGGCAATAGAGCCAGACCCTGTCTCAAATACTCTAGTTACCAAGTGCTCACCTGAGCTCTACGTTTGTCTTATGTCATTTTCTGAAAAAGATGTAAAAGACTAGGCTGGGTACAGTGGCTCATGCCTGTAATCCCAGTACTTTGGGAGGCGGATCACTTGAGGTCAGGAGTTCGAGACCAGCCTGGCCAACATGGTGAAACCCCGCCTCTACTAAAAATACAAAAATTGGCCAGGCATGATGGCGGGCATCTATAATCACAGCTACTTGGGAGGCTGAGGCTGTAGTTAGCCGAGATTGTGCCACTGCACTCCAGCCTGGGTGACAGAGTAAGACTGTCTCAAAAAGAAAAAAAAAAAACCCTCCCATTCAGCCTCCTAAAGATTACAGGCATGAGCAACTGCACCTGGCCTCCTTCTTAGATACAAGGAAGGGGGCAAATCTGGGGGTCTTTTTTTTTTTTTTTTAGACAGGGATGGAGTGTGGTGGCACAATTATGGCTCACTGCCAACCTCCACCTCCCAGGATCAAGCCATCCTCTCACCTCAGCCTCCATATCTGGCAAATTTTTAAAATCTCTTCATAGAGACAGGGTTTCACCATGTTGTCCAGGCTGGCCTGGAACTTCTGGGCTCAAGTGATCCACCTGCCGTGGCCTCCCAAAGTGCTGGGATTACAGGTGTGAGTCACCACAGCCAGACACATTTTGGTATTTTTAAATGGTTACACAGAGGTGTTCACTTTGATAATTCAGTAATCTATACACTAATAATCTTCATATTTTTGTCACAATTTTTATTTCTAAGCTGTTACTCCTACTGCACATTGCCTTTATCACAGCACCACCTAGTGGTAATTAACAGCACTTTCTCCTAAATAATTCAGTAATCTGGCCGGGCGCGGTGGCTCAAGCCTGTAATCCCAGCACTTTGGGAGGCCGAGACCGGCGGATCACGAGGTCAGGAGATCGAGACCATCCTGGGTAACACAGTGAAACCCCGTCTCTACTAAAAATACAAAAACTTAGCCGGGCGAGGTGGCAGGCGCCTGTAGTCCCAGCTACTCGGGAGGCTGAGGCAGGAGAATGGCGTGAACCCGGGAGGCGGAGCTTGCAGTGAGCTGAGATCCGGCCACTGCACTCCAGCCTGGGTGACAGAGCGAGACTCCGTCTCAAAAAAAAAAAAAAAAAAAAAAATTCAGTAATCTATATGCTAATAATCTACATACTTTTCTGTCACAATTCATTATGTTTCTTTCTTTCTCCTTAAGCTATTACTCTTACTGCACATTTCCTTTGTTAACAGCAACACCTAGTGGGAATTAACAGCACTACCTTCTCCTACCGGCTGAACTTCCAAGTGGACTCAAGAAAACTCATGAGGAATTTAAAAGATCACCTAATCTAAAGTACAGGGCAGTACAGTCTTAACCTGTTTCCAGTACTTAATGATTTGCAGATGTTCAAATAAGTTCAACTGGCTGTGCAGTGGCTCATGCCTATAATTCCAGCACTCTGGAAGGCCGAGGTGCTTGGCCTCACTTGAGGTGAGTTGAGACCAGTCTGGCCAATATGGGGAAACCCCATCTCTACTAAAAATACAAAAATTAGCTGGACATGGTGACGGGTGCCTGTAATCCCAGCTAGTCGGGAGGCTGAGGCTGGAGAATCACTTGAACCTGGGAGGCAGAGGTTGCAGTAAGCTGATATAGCACCACTGCATTCCAGCCTGGTAGACGAGAAAAACTCCACCTCAAAAAAAAAAAAAGACAGGAATCTGTATAACCATCCAAGTCTCTTTCAACAAGGTGAGGGAGGGGCAGCACATCTGCAAGATGAAGTTCTGGAGATTGATGCAGAATAAGAATATACAGCAGTCTTCCTGCAGTACCAATGATTGGTTCCATGACCCCCTTCAAATACCAAAATCTCCAGATGCTCAAATTCCTTATACAAAATGGTAGAGTATTTACACCTAAGATAACCTAGGCACATCCTTAAGACTTTAAATCTTCACTGGATTACTTTTAATATCTAATGTGCATGCTACAGACAGCTGTTACACTGCAGTGTACAAGAAAGTGACAACATAAGAAAATATTTTGAAAACAAGTCTACACGTTCAGTAGACACAACCATCCTTTGATTATTTTTGATCCAAAGTTGGTTGAATCCAGATGCAAAACCCTCGGACAGAGGGATATCACTATAGAAGTGTACACTTAAATTGTTAAGGTGACCCATTTATGAGTCAGAAAGGGAAGGGGGCAGATAACTTGTGAGTGTGCGCCCTACATAATTACCTCAAATATTAAGCCCTTACCATGTGCAGCTCAGTCTAATTGAGAAGACAACCAAATAATCACAGCATCTGCTAAGCGGTCTATGGAGCCAGGGTTATCTCACCCGCCAGGCTGCATCACCAGGAAGCAGCCACCGGATTTGGCCTTCCAGGACTATAATAGCTGTCCCTGGAATTCCCCTCTGTGATCAACCAGACTGTGATTTATCATCAGTCTTGTATGATTTTCAAGCCAACCTGTCCCTCACTAGTTTTGCCTGAGAAAATAGTGCCCAATTTCTTGTAAAATACAGATACTGGCAGAAAATACTTCAAAATACTGACAGATAAAATCAGAGACAATTTAAATGTTCTTTACAGGTCTCTAGAACATAATGGCCTGTAGTACCAATGACTGGTTCCATGATCCCCTAAGAGAACACAACTTAGGAATGTGGATTCTAATGATAGCTTTATACTGCTTAGGCAAATTTACTTCTGAATCTTAAGTTCAGTGGCACAAGCAAATTTCCTTTACACTTTAGAGAGGTTGATTAACGAGTACATATGTAAAGAATACTTAGAGCACAGCATGACACAAAATATAATGACCATTTATGTTCACTTTCTATATGCAACGTGGATCGCCTTATGCATAGGAAAAACTCAAATACAGCCCTCTTCTAAACCTATAACCCTGAACTACAGGACAACGAATCAAGGTGCTGCCTTGCTTGCTATCAGTCTTCACTATCACACAAAGATCTCTCTCTGGTTAGCTCTGCTTGGGTCTTACAGTTCTGGCCCTTGCAAATACTTCAAGTATGGTACCAAGAAGATATGTAATGCTCCAGAGGCCAACGTGCCCCTCAGTCTGAATACTAAACAGTCTATTCAGGCCTTGTGTCTTTGTACCAGATTTTATTAAAGATCTTTACAGAGCAACATCCAGACTCCAGAATACAGCTGCCAAGGAGACCCTGAAACCAAATAAAGCACAAAAGTAAGAAATTTTACCAGAGTTATTAAGTTCCTTATTTACCAAATGGATACACACTCCCATTGAGGGTTTGCAGCAACATTAACAAAATACATAAGGGTTTGTCCTTTTTTATATATAAAAAAAAATACAAGGCGGCCGGGCGTGGTGGCTCAAGCCTGTAATTCCAGCACTTTGGGAGGCCGAGAGGGGCGGATCACGAGGTGAGGAGATCGAGACCATCCTGGCTAACACAGTGAAACCCCGTCTCTACTAAAAAATACAAAAAATTAGCCGGGCGAGGTGGCGGGCACCTGTAGTCCCAGCTGCTCGGGAGGCTGAGGCAGGAGAATGGCGTAAACCCGGGAGGCGGAGCTTGCAGTGAGCTGAGATCCAGCCACTGCACTCCAGCCCCTGCGACACAGCGAGACTCCGTCTCAAAAAAAAAAAAAAAAAAAAAATACAAGGGACCTAGAGACACAACACCTATAAACAAAAAAACCCCAGGTGTTGACCATAGCTGCTGAGCACAGTGGTTCACCTGAGGTCAGGAGTTCGAGACCAGCCTGGCCAACATGGTGAAACCCTGTCTCTACTAAAAATACAAAAATTAGCTGGGCTTGGTGGCAGATGCCTATAATTCCAGCTACTCGGGAGGCTGAGACAGGAGAATTGCTTGAACCCGGGAGGCAGAGGTTGCAGTGAGCCAATATCGTGCCACTGCACTTTAGCCTGGGTGACAGAACAAGACTATGTCTCAAAAAAAAAAAAAAAAATCTTGAGCAAATAAGGGAAGATAAGGGAAAACTATTTCATTTCATACACACGAGTGAAAGCAGGAACTTCTGAAAATAAAGGCAAACACCTGTCCCAATGGAACTGAGGGTTAAATAGACCCCAGGTTTCAACTTGTATTCTCCCACATAAAGTAAATAAATGCAATTTTTATTCACCAAATGCTTACCAGAATGTGGGATACAAGTATTAACAGAAAGACTAGGAAGGACCCTATTCTGCCCCAAGAGGCCCCTGCCCCTGCAGACATACCTGTTATGCTGTGGGGACTGGCTGGGGCATGGCAGGCGGCTCTGGCTTCCCACCCTTCTGTTCTGAGATGGGAGTGGTAGGCAGTATTTCATCTTTGGGTTCCACGATGCTCACATGGTCAGGCAGGGGCTTCTTAGGGCCAATCTTACCAGTTGGGTCCCAGGGCAGCATGATCTTCACCTTGATGCCCAGCACACCTAGAGGACACCACAGTTGTTAGCACACAGCTGGGATCTCACCGGCCCCCATCACACAACACCAAAGAGAGCAAGCAGTTTACTCAAGCACTCCTGGGTCTGGTCCCTTCTCAGACAAATGCCTCTAAATCAATCAATGAATAGGACACTTCTGCAGAAGGAACTCACGCACAGCACCACAGAACATGGTACTGACAAGGACCAAGAGCAGGAGGTGACCTTTCTGACTCGTCATCATGTCATCACTGAAGGGTACACAGATGGCTAAAAAAGACAAACCAACTCTTGGATCTGACAGGTCTCAGCAATTTGATTCTTACAGATCAATGTGGTAATCGATATACCAAGGAATATGAACATACCCAGCTGCTTCCATGATAAACTCCCCCAAATTTTTAGATGTCTGTGGAAAACCAAATCTATCCACAAATGCCCTTTGACAAGCACTCTCAGCTGCTCACCCTGTCTGAGCAACACATGGCGCACAGCAGTGTCAACGTAGTAGTTAACAGGGTCTCCGCTGTGGATCATCAGGCCATCCACAAACTTCATGGATTTAGCCCTCTGTCCTCGGAGTTTCCCAGACACCACGACCTCGCAGCCTTTGGCCCCGCTCTCCATGATGAACCGCAGCACACCATAGCAGGCCCTTTAGAAGAAAAGAAGAGATCTACTTGTGTTATTATCAAGGACCTCCACCAAGTTTAAAAAACAAAACAAAAACTTAGTATTCAATGTTCCTTTAATGGAGAATAAATTTGACCAGAATCTGGCCCCAATGATACCAATTCTCTTCCACACCTATCACACGGAATCTTAGGGTAATATTCATCAAGTATGTCAAGCTCCTAAACATGTACTTTCCAACTCTGGCTGCATACTGGAATCACCTCGGAAGGCTAAAATAAAAAACAAAAGAAACCCTGATGTCTAGGCCCTACTCTAGGCCAATTAAATGGGCAAAGTACAGGCACATGTATTTAAAAATGCTCCCTGGGTGATTCTCACGTATAATCAAAATTGAGAACCACATTTTTAAACTCCAATTACCCACTTTGTGGTCCCTTGTAATACTCTGCAACCTCCGAAGTCTCATTCACTAGGAAAGCTAACCCACCTAGGATCCTGGCTACCTTGCTATTAGAATGCTGATAAAACATTTTAAAATATGCCCTACCCCCCAACTCATTCAGTAGTTTACACTCTGCGAGATACTAACTGGAGAGCTAGCCACCTCCAGGCCCTTTCACATTATCTTACTTAACATTCCACAACTAAGAGGTGGTATGATGGTCCACCTTAGAAGACAGTAGATCCCAGGCTCAGAAGTACATTAACTTGCTTCAATGGGTGCAACTAGCATGTGGAGGGGTTACTAAGACAGACTGCTGAGTCACACATCCAGTTTCCTATTTGGTGGGTCTAGGACTGGCACTAATCTTCTGAGAACCATTGTTCTAAGCGCCTAGCGGGCACTCGAACCAGGTAAGCAGTCTTTTCTAGGTCCTTACCTACGGCCTTGTCTACACTACCCATCCCTACCAGTCAACCTTCCTACAGCACAGTTTTCCTATCATTCCTCTAGGCAAGGCATTTCAATGCCTTTACATACAGTCAAACTGCACAAAGAACTTCCTGTTGAAATCTTACCAGTACACCCTCACATTACTATCTGCATGCAACTCAGAGGTTAAGTGTCTAGATTTTAAGCTCTCTCACATCAGGTCTATCTTATCTCTTCAGAGTACCATTTTAAGAGTGAACACATTAAGTAGAT
Organism: Macaca mulatta; assembly: GCF_049350105.2. Lineage (NCBI taxonomy): Eukaryota > Metazoa > Chordata > Mammalia > Primates > Cercopithecidae > Macaca > Macaca mulatta. Next base: position 75,820,318 of record NC_133419.1, on the reverse strand, counting down.
CCAAATGATTCCTACTGAAGTTTCATGGTATCCCACAAGTACTAAGGCACTTCTATCTAGGGATACATAACACACACCCAGTAACAGGCCTAATTATTCTTCATTGCCCACCGCACTCCCCGACAGGGCTCTTTGTAAAGCCTCCTCGAGAAGACCAACAGGAGTTGGTCCCCTCCTTGGACAGTTCTATTTGTGTTGAACTCCCAAAGCACCCAGAACACTTCTCCATTACAGTACTGACCACCCTTTATGGTTCTCGCTGCTTTCATAGTCTTGCTAGTCTGCCAATTCAGTGAGGGCATGGTTTAGTATCTTACTATAATCCTGGGAGACTAGCAGATCCTGTCACTTTATAACAGTTCATCTGCTAATCAACAAACAGGAGACATATATTTTGATACACACAAAAGGTCATGACCATTATTAGGTCTCAGGACACTTACCTCCGCACAGCAAGCCCTCCTAGGAGTTTGTAACGCAGAGACTCTGCCTGGGCAATGGCACACAGACCTCTAGTGGCCACCTTTTCAGCATAAAGCTTTAAAGGAAGGAAGGGACATCCTGTTACCATCACCACTGTTTTCAACTGAAAGTTGAAAATTTGGCATGTCACACAAGCATCACTTTCTAGACCAAGCTTGCCCAACCCAGAGGTCGCATGCTGCCCAGGAGATGGCTTTGATTGTGGCCCAACAAAAATTGAACATCGTGATTTTTTGCACTACCAGTAGTGTGGCCCAAGATAATTCTTCCAACGTGGCCTACGGAGGCCAAAAGACTGCACAACACCATCACAAACAGCATATAATTTCAGTATCCCTCAATTCCTAAAGCACTTCTACCACCTACACACAGTGCAGGTTCCTTGCCCTCCCACCCTGGCTCCTTTGGCCATACCAACTACACCAATGGGGACAGTCAATCCATCATATGCATCATTTCTATACCCAAGTTGAATGTAAAATCCTTTAACTATCAACCATTAGCAGAACAGGCTTACAAAGTTAAGCCCATTATTCATTAAGAGAATTTCAACAAAGTTGTATCAGTCCATTTGTAATGAACAAAGTCTCCCAGTTTTTAGAAGTTATCATTCTGAAGAGCCATTATCTCTGGCATACGCCAGAATCACTCACCTCTACACTGCCCTCTGGAAAGCCAAACCTCTTCTGAACTACAGCAGTCAGTTCCCGAATCCGCCGGCCCTTCTCACCAAGAACATTCTGTGTTCTGGGCGGGGAAAAAGTGACAATTCATGACTCTCACAAATGCTAGATTTAACTTTAAATCTTGCAATATATATGTGGTAGCAAAATCTCTGCCACAAAGCATATAATTTTCATTGACAAAAACTAAAGTTAAATTTTCAAAATGCAGCTTTTTTTGAGACAGGGTCTCTCTCTGTCACCCAGGCTGGATCACACCAATGGCTCACTGCAGCCTGGACCTCTTGGGCTCAAGCCATCGCCTGCTTCAGCCTCTGGAATAGCTGGGACCACAGGTGTGCACCACCACAACCTTATCTTTTTTAGAGAGGGGGTTTCCGCATGTTGCCCAGGCTGGTCTTGAACTCCTGAGCTCAAGCGATCCTATGCCTGGCCTTAAAATCCAGCTTTTAAGAAGCAATTACATTCACTAAGCCCAGACTCACTGGCTGTCTATCCCCTTAAGTTCACAAAGGACAAACCAGCCAGGCGCGGTGGCTCATGCCTGTAATCCCAGCACTTTGGGAGGCTGAGGTGGGCGGATCCCGAGGTCAGGAGATTGAGACCATCCTGGCTAACACAGTGAAACCCCGAATCTACTAAAAATACAAAAAATTAGCCGGGCATGGTGGTTGGCCCCTGTAGTCCCAGCTACTCAGGAGGCTGAGGCAGGAGAATGGCAGGAAGCTGGGAGGCGGAGCTTGCAGTGAGCAGAGATCTCACCACTGCACTCCAGCCTTCGGGACAGAGCAAGACTCTGTCTCACACACACAAAAAAAGGAATAAACCAACTTAGCATTTACAACAATTATAGGTGATGGCCAGTCAAGTGAGTTTTACCTGGTGGCTAAGATAATGATTTCTGTCCTGGTTGGTGTAACTCGCACCTCAACTCCAGAGTAGCCATCTTCAGCCAGCTCCCGAGTAAGAAACTCATTCAGTTCAGCTTTGAAGATGCCATCAGCGACAAACTAATCCAAAAAAAGCGAAGTTCAAAATTAGGACATCGGTGTAGGCTCACTTTCGCCTGAGCCAGTGTCTTATTAGTCAATGCATCCCTCCCCAAAACTAAATACCTCCAACCAATGGTTCCAAACCCTTGTTCCAACAGGAGTGCAGCAACCCTTCTCAGACAAATGCCTCTAGGTCATCTTTAGGAAGTTACTTCAACCAGGGCCCTTTAAACTGTGCCACAGAATGCAGCACAGAGTAGGCAACCTGGGCGAAGGCAACACCCCCAAGTCAGACTCGTCATCATCTCTTCATCGAAGGGTTTAAAACAGTTCCACATGCAAAACAAGAAACTGCTCTAAAATAGCCTATTTACACCTCACTCAGCACAGCAAAGACACTGTACTTGTCACTGTGAAGGAACAGAATAGATAGTGGACTTAACATAAGCTCTCTCACTTGCAGACACAACCTGGACCGTCTAAAGAATCCCAGCCATGTTATCTGGCCTTACGGTACCTGTGGTTTTAACTGTAAACAGAGCTGGAAAATCCTAACTCACAAGAGTTGTGGATTTAATTTTAACATCGAAGTGTAGGTATACGAAATGACAAACTGTCTATTTTTAAAGCTAATGATTTTTACACAGTTCTTTCCCATGGAATAACAAAGCGTTAAATCCGAGGCAGCTTCCTCCCGGGGTCCTCAGACGGAGCAAGCAATCGTCAGTAACCCTTCATGTTGAGGTCGTGGGACCAGCAGACTGTACCCAGACTCGACCAGTAAGAAGACAAGTATACACTGCTGCCTCCCCTTCCCAAAACCATGGGATAAGACATGAGGGAAATGACACACGCCCTCAAAATACCACGTTTACTAATTCCATTGACCAAAAAATGCTCACAAACGCCTTCTCCGGGACAGAAGGGGCGCCTGGTCCCCATCTCTCTGCGCTTCACTCGGAACCAGAGAAAAACCTGTCTCTCCCTTACCCGGCCACACAGCGCCCGCCTGGCTCGGGCCTCTCACTCAATCCACCGCCATCCGCGGCCCGTGGGAATGCCAGGAAGCCTAAGCCGCTTCCCAGGGCAGGGCACGGAGCTGCAGGCCTCGCGGTGGCACCCGAGAAGCCCCTGACCCTCGCGGCGCAGTCGTTCCCCGAACCCAGTCCCCAGAGGCTCACCTTCCTCTTCTTGGAAATTTGCACGGCCATCTTGCCGCCGCGCTCCGCCGAAAGAAAAAGAAGTGGCGGGCGGGCGGAAGTGAGTATAAAGGGCGCGAGCGACGGCGGAGGGCTGCGCTACGTGGACGCCTATGGGTGCTCATGGGAAATGTAGTTTTTACGTAAAGAAGGCGTCAAGGGAAGGAAGAGTGTAGGCAGGAACAGTAAAGGGGGTTCGACCAGCAGGACTGCTAGACTTCAGAGGATCTTAGAGTTCAATTCTCTTTTTTTTTTTTTTTTGAGACGGAGTCTTGCTCTGTCGCCCAGGCTGGAGTGCAGTGGCCGGATCTCAGCTCACTGCAAGCTCCGCCTCCCGGGTTTACGCCATTCTCCTGCCTCAGCCTTCGGAGTAGCTGGGACTACAGGCGCCCGCCACCTCTCCCGGCTAGTTTTTTGTATTTTTTAATAGAGACAGGGTTTCACCGTGTTAGCCAGGATGGTCTCGATTTCTCGACCTCGTGATCCGCTTGTCTCGGCCTCCCAAAGTGCTGGGATTACAGGCTTGAGCCACCGCGCCCGGCCGCGAGTTCAATTCTCATAGTTTAAAAACAAGCAATGCGAGGTGCAGAGGTGGAAATTACAGGTATAAGTTCACACAGCAACAGAGTTTAACCAGCGTGGAACTCTGGCCCCTACACTTTCAGGGTGGATATTGTAATGAAAATCTGCTGAAATCCCTCAGTGAAATTCATTTAAGACTCCTCTTTGGGAGGCCAAGGCGGGCGGATTACTTGAGGTCAGGAGTTAAAGACTAGCCTGGCGAACATGGTGAAACCCCGTCTCTACTAAAAATAGAAAAAGTAGCTGGGCGTGGTGGCAGGCACCTGTAATCCCAGCTACTCAGGAGGCTGAGGTGGGAGGATTGCTTGGACCCGGGAGGTGGAGGTTGCAGTGGGCGGAGATCCCACCACTGCACTCTAGCCTGGGCGACAGAGTGAGGCTCTGTCTCAAAAAAAAAAAAAAAAAAAAAAAAAAAAAGAATGTCCCCAGTCTGTGCCCATTTCCTCCATTCCAAATGATAATAAAACCTGATATTTACTAAGTGTCCTAGGGACTGTGTTCTGTGCCCTTTATGTTGTTTTCATTTACTCCACCTTACTTTCATCAAGTCCATTACAATTTGTAACAGAAGTCCCAGAGAGTGGCTCGTGTGCCCGCCCACCCTCCCTCTCTTCCTTCCTTCCTTCCCTCCTTCCTTCCCTCCTTCCCTCCTTTCTCTCTCTTTCTCTCCTTTCTTTCTTTTCTCTCCCGTTGCCCAAGCTGGAGCGCAGTAGTACGATCTCAGCTCCCTGCAACCTCCACCTCCCAGGTTCAAGCGATTCTTCTGCCTTGGCCTCCTGAGTAGCTGGGATTACAGGTGCACACCACCAAACCCGGCTAATTTTTGTATTTTTAGTAGAAATGAAGTTTCACCACGTTGGCCAGGCTGGTCTTGAACTCCTGACCTCAAGTGATCCACCTGCCTCACCCTCCCAGAGTGCTGGGATTACAGGCATGAGCCAATGCACCCGGCCTTCTTTTTCAATTAAAAAAAAATTCTAGCCAGGTGCAGTGGCTCAGGCTTGTAATCCCAGCACTTTGGGAGGCCAAGGCAAGTGGATTGCTTGAGGCCAGAAGTTTGAAACCAACCTGGGCAACAGAATGAGACACTCTCATCTCTACAAAAAGTGAAAAAAGAAAATTAGCCGGGTGTGGTGGTGTGTGCCTGTAGTCCCAGCTACTCTGGAGGCAGAGGTGAGAGGACTGCTTGAGTACAGGAAGTCTAGGCTGCAGTGAACCGCGATTGTGCCACTGCACTCAGCCCGGACAGCAGAGTGAGACTCAGTCTAAAAAAAAAAAATTTAAATGTCTGTTCATTTTATTATGAAGCTTACAGAACAGTTGGAAAAACTGTACATGTATGCATCACCAAGCTGAGGGGGAATTGAGAATGATGCTACAACTAATATTTTGCTGTTGCTTTATCATGTATCTACTCATCCCTGTAGCCACCCACCAATATATCTTTTGAGGCATTTCAAAGTAAGTTGCAGACATTGGTAAACTTTACCCCTAAACACTTCAATAACAGTTTTAAGTTTGAATAGTTTTCTTCACGTAAAAGTCAGGGTATTTCTCTCTAAAACTATTTCAGGTTTTTCTTAAGAATATAGAAAGATCGCCGGGCGCGGTGGCTTACGCCTGTAATCCCAGCACTTTGGGAGGCTGAGGTGGGCGGATCACAAGGTCAGGAGATGGAGACCATCCGGGTTAACTCGATGAAACCCCGTCTCTACTAAAAATACAAAAAAAAAAAAAAATTAGCCGGGCGTGGTGGCGGGCACCTATAGTCCCAGCTACTCGGGAGGCTGAGGCAGGATAATGGCATGAACCCAGGAGGCGGAGCTTGCAGTGAGGTGAGATGGCGCCACTGCGCTCCAGCCTGGGTGACAGAGCGAAACTCCATCTCAAAAAAAAAAAAAAAAAAGAATATAGAAATATCTAGCAAAATAGTGAACCCACATTTCTTCATGGGCAGTGCTCTCCTTCCCCGTTATACCAAAAGAGGCTTTCCAATGTGCCACACTCCCTGGCAGCATCACTCAGTTATTTTCTGGTCCTAGAAGCCATTGGAGTGTTTAACTCCAGCACTAAAACAACTCTGCTGTAAAGTGACCTGTCCTATAATCATGGAATTAACAGAGTTCTACAGGAGCTGAGCAGAAGGACCAGGGAAGACGACAAAAAGTGGCTGGGTGCGTTGGCTCACGCCTGTAATCCCAGCACTTTGGGAGGCTGAGGTGGGTGGATCACCTGAGGTCATGAGTTTGAGACCAGCCTGGCCAACATAGTGAAACCCCATCTCTACTAAAAATACAAAAATTAGCCAAGTGTGGTGGTGCATGCCTGTAATCCCAGCTACTTGGGAGGCTGAGGCATGAGAATCTCTTGAACCCGGGAGGTGGAATTGCAGTAAGCCATGGTCAAAACCACTGCCCTCCAGCCTGGGTGACAGAGTGAGACTCCATCAAAAAGAAAAGAAAAGAAAAAATAAAAGAAAAGAGAAGTGGACGAACCAAAGAACCAAAGAGATGGTAGCTGTGGATCTATCTTTTTTTTTTTTTTTTAGGAAAAAGTTTCCCTCTGTCGCCCAGGCTGGAGTGCAGTGGCGCAATCTCAACTCACTGCAACCTCTGCCTCCTGAGTTCAAGCGATTCTCCTGCCTCAACCTCCCGAGTAGGTGGGATTACAGGCACGCACCACCACTAGCTAATTTTTGTGGTTTTAGTAGAGACAGGGTCTCACTATGTTGGCCAGGCTGGTCTCGAACTCCTGGCCTCGGATGATCCACCCGCCTCGGCCTCCCAAAGTGCTGGGATTACAGACATGAACCACTGCACCCAGCAGATGCCCTAGTTTCTGACTTCAGTCGTGAATGCTTGGCGACAACCCTTACCGAGATGAGGAACCTAGGAATAGGTTGTTTTTCTTCCCACTGCCCCCCCAACCCCGCTCCCCGTCCATCTGTTCTCTCTCTCTGCTCTTCATGCGCCTCTTCATCCAGCTCCTTGGTCTGTCTATAGAGTGGTGCCAGGTTGCTGAAAACGTGAGCCTGGTAAATCCACCTGCCTGACTTCCCTATGTCTTCACTAGAGATGTGGGCGCTGAAGGAGAGCACCCGCCGTTGTGTGCTGGGATGAGAGTAAAATCACAGCAGGCTCCTAGACCCTCTCAGTGAATCACTTCTATTTCCTCATTCCCATATGCCTCACATTCTCCCACAGTCCCTATTATAATATTTGACAAAGCTTTAACCCCAGAACCTCCTCACTTTCAGAAGTCAACCTCCCTCCTAGCCCCTTGGCCCCCTAATAGATTGTACAGCCAGAAACTGCCTCCTGCCCATCCTATAATCCTGTGTATTCCTGGCTATCCTTTCCTCCTTCCTTCCCGGCTTAGGAAAGAGACCATCTTTCTTCCCAAGGCCAGCCTTCCCATTGTGTTCTGGTCCCAGTTTAGTTCTGTTTCCTTGAGACCTTGCTCTAGCAATCATTCTCCCCCTTGCTCATGGTCATCTCGCTTCATACTGACTCTTTCCTTTCCCTGCTGCCCGCATGTTAAATACACCACTTCTTCAGGGTTGTGCCTCCTCTCATTGCTTCAGTAGTGTTCTGTGCATCCCCTCCTGTAACACTCATCTCACTGGGTTGGAATGGTCTATGTGTTTCTCTCAGTAGACTGTAGGTTCTGTAAGAGCCTGGACTGAACCTATTTTATTCATTCTATTCAGAGCTTGGATCTGGACAGGCTCAGGCCCAGTGTCAGTCAAAGTTTGAAGAGCAAACAAATAAATGCATGGATTCTAGTTTTTAGATAATTCCTTGTAGCACGGAACTAATATGAATTTGCCTGCACATGCTGTATCTTATCTGGGATGTTCAGAAAACCAAATTCTGGAGGCTCAAAGCTGAGGATCAGACAGTGGCAAGTTCTCTGAGGTAAATGCCACCTCTTGATGATGTGGTAGCTCATCTGCTGCCCTTCCCCAGGGATGCCAGGAGGCTGCCTGCCTGAGTGTCACCCCCCAGTCCCAGGAGAACGTCCATGAAGGAAGCCTTTGTCTTGATCATACTGCCCTTCCTCTGTCTAAGACTATTATAAGAAAAAGGCAATATAGTACTCAATGCTGTGGAAACAATAGTAGTTGTAATACATTGAGTTGTTACTAAGAGCAAGGACAGTGAGAGTGCCTTAATCTCTCCCTGGGTATCCAAAAAGAAAGCAAAACTCTATCTGTTTAGCCCACAGAGTCACAGAATTGTCCCTTGGATTGTGAAGAGAGGACTGTGAGTGTCTGAGAAACATATGGCTTTGTGGCCACACTTGGGCCATGCATGGGCCCTTGGAGCGTCACAAAGGACTTTCCTGAAATTCCTGAAAACCAAAGGTGAGATTTGCCCTGGTCAAATGAATACAGCCCACAGTTTCTGGGAACAGTTTGAAAACAGTAGAACCTCATAGAAAGCATTGAATTTACCCGAATTTACCTGAATCCAAAGGCTAGGCACGGTGGCTCACGCCTGTAATCCCAGCACTTTGGGAGGCCAAGGCAGATCACTTGAGGCCAGGAGTTTGAGACCAGCCTGGCCAACATGGTGAGACCCCCATCTCTACTAAAAATACAAAAATTATTTGGGCATGGTGGCAGGCCTATAGTCCCAGCTACTCAGGAGGCTGAGGCACAAGACTCGCTGGAGCCCAGGAGGTAGAGGTTGCACTGAGCCAAGATTGTGCCACTGCACTCCAACCTGGGCAACAGAGTGAGACTGTCCCAGGAAAAAAAAAAGAGAGAGAGAGAGAGAGAAAGAAAGAAAGAAAAAGAAAGAAAGAAAGAAAGAAAAGAAAGAAAGAAAGAAGAAAGAAAGAAAGAAAGAAAGAAAGAAAGAAAGAAAGAAAGAAAGAAAGAAAGAAAGAAAGAAAGAAAGAAAGAAAGAAAGAAAAGAAAGAAAGAAAGAAAGAAAGAAAAGAAAGAGGAAGAAAAACTTACCTGAATCCCACTTGAGGAGCTTGACAGAGAGAGAACTGAAGTTGTGGGAATAAGGGTGGGTGTCCCTGCCTTGCTGCTCCAGAGTGGCTCAGAGGGAGGTGGGAGGACAGAGGAGCTTCTTCTGTTCACAGAGAGAGGGTAAATGGGTCTCCACTATGGCACCTGTTAAGGGATTGCTGTTCTAGGGCAATAGCGACCATATTCAGTTGTCACTTACTTTAGAGTCTGACACCCCCAGAGAGACACAATGATGTCATTGGATTCTCAGTGATTTGGTTAAAATAGATTGGTGACTCACTCTGGGCCTCAAATTGAGTCTCTGCATATTCATAGAAGAATGCTGTCAAATAAATTTGAACAGATCTTTTTTCACTGCTTTTGTATCATTGCTTAAAAGACTCACACTTCTGAATACCCCTACTTAAAATAAAAATAAGATTCAGTGTATGGAAGGGTGTGTTAAAACAAGCATCCTCACTCTGTAGGTGAGGTGTGAACTGGTTCTTCCTTTTTGGAGGGCAGCTTGGCAGTATCCACTAAAATTGAAGATGTAGATTCCCTTTGGCCTAGAAAATATATTTCTTTTTATCTACTTCAGAAAAACACTCACACAATGTACATGGGGTGATTGCAAGAATGCTTATTAGAACATTGTTAGTAATAGTGAAAAACTAAATTATAAACAGCCAAAAAGCCCTGCAGTAGGAAAATGGTTGTGGAATATTATGTAATAACTAAAAAAAAAAAAAAAAAGAAAGAAAAATTACAGTGGCTCACGCCTGTAATCCCAGCACTTTGGGAGGCCGAGGTGGGCGGATCACGAGGTTAGGAGATCAAGACCATACTGGCTAACACGGTGAAACCACATCTCTACTAAAAATACAAAAAAAAAATAGCCAGGTGTGGCGGCGAGCGCCTGTAGTCCCAGCTACTCCGGAGGCTGAGGCAGGAGAATGGTGTGAAGCCTGGAGGCGGAGCTTGCAATGAGCCGAGATGGCGCCACTGCACTCCAGCCTGGGCAACAGAGCAAGACTCTTTAAAAAAAAGAAAAGAAAAGAAAAAAAGAAATAGATCTATGTATTTGCACGAAAAAAGCACCAAGTGATACTGCTATGTGAAAAAAAGCAAGTTGCAGAACAATATTACTCTATAATATGTATGTAAAATATAATAAAACATATCTATGCATGTAAATGAATGGAAGGATTTATACTCAACTAACAGAGAACTAAGGTTACCTCTGGGGAATGCAGCAGTATTAGGGGAGGTTAAGGAGCAATTATGGCTTGAATTTTCTTTTCTTTTTTTTTTTTTTTTGTCTGAGACAGAGTCTCGCTCTGTCGCCTAGGCTGGAGTGCAGTGGCGCCATCTCGGCTCGCTGCAAGGTCTACCTCCCGGGTTCATGCCATTCTCCTGCCTCAGCCTCCCGAGTAGCTGGGACTACAGGCGCCTGCCACCACGCCCGGCTATTTTTTTTTTTTTTTTGTATTTTCAGTAGAGACAGGGTTTCACTGTGTTAGCCAGGATTGTCTCTATCTCCAGACCTCGTGATCCGCCCGTCTCGGCCTTCCAAAGTGCTGGGATTACAGGCTTGAGCCACCGCGCCCGACCGGCTTGACTTTTCTTAAAATATATTGGCTGGGTGCAGTGGCTAACGCCTGTAATCCCTGCACTTGGGGAGGCTGAGGTGAGCAGATTGCTTGAACTCAGGAGTTCCAGACGGGCCTGGGCGAAACTCCATCTCTACAAAAAGATACAAAAATTAGCTGGGCGCGTGGGTCTGCAGTCCCAGCTACTCGGGAGACCGAGGTGGGAGGATGGCTTGAACCTGGGAGGCGGAGGTTGCAGTGAGCCGAGATCGAGCCTCTGCACTCCAGTCTGGGTGACAGAGCGAGACTCTCTCAAAACACAAAAAAGAAAAAAAAAGTATATTCACGTGTTACTTGTGAAATGAAAACAAAGAAAAAATGTAAGGAAACACGAACATATATGGATTTCTGATAATGTGGCCACTTGTGAAACAATGGGGATGTCTTTGTCTACAACACAAAATGTCATAATCCTTTCCTCTGAAAACTCAGTCTTTTTTTTTTAATTTTTCTTTTCACCTACAACGAGTTCTATGATAGAAAACTCAGAGTCTTAGGGCCAGGAGCCGTGGCTCATGCCTGTAATGCCAGCACTTTGGGAGGCTGAGGCAGGTGGATCACCAAAAGTCAGGAGCTCAAGGCCAGCCTGGCCAACATGGTGAAACCCCATCTCTACTAAAAATAACAAAATTAGCCGGGTGTGGTGGCACACACCTGTAATCTCAGCTACTCAGGAGGCTGAGGCAGGATAACTGCTTGAACCTGGGAGGCGGAGGTCGCAGTGAGCCGAGGTCACGCCACTGCACTACAGCCTGGGCAGCAGAGCAAGACTCTGTCTTGGAAACAAAACAAAACAAAACAAAAAACTCAGAGTCTCTTAATCAGACTATAAATTTGTACCATCTTATACCATAGCCACTGGCCTCATGGGGCTTTTGAGCACTTAAAACTGGCTAGTCTGGATGGAAAAGTGCTGTAAGAGGAAAATACACATCAGATTTGGAAATATAAAAAGGAATATAATGTCTCATTAATATTTTTATATTGATTACATGTTGAAACAATAACACTTTAGATATAATGGGTTAAATAAAATGCTATTACAATTAAGTTCATCTGTTTTTTGCTACTAGGACATTTAGAATTACAGGCATATCTCAGAGATGTTGCAGGTTTGGCTCCAGACACATCACAACAAAGTGAGTCACCTGAATTTGCTTTGTTTCCCAGTGCATATCAAAGTTATATTTATACTATAGTGCATGTAAAAGTTATATTTGCACTATTGCACACTTAACTGTAGTCTATTAAGTGCGCAGTAGCATTTCTAAAATAAAAATGTACATATCTTAATTAAAAATATTTTATTGATAAAAAATGCTAATGATAATCTGAGACTTCAGTGAGTTGTAATCTTTTTGCTGGTGGAATGTCTTGCCTTGATGTTGATGGCTGCGGACTGATCGGGGTGGTGGTTGTTGAAGGCTGGAGTGACTGTGGCAATTCCTTTTTCTTTTTTAGAGACAGTTGATAGCAAACTCACAGTTAAGTTTCATAGTCAGGTGAGTTTCTGGGACCCCACCCTGACCTAGAAGATTAGTTTTATAAGGATGGAAGAGGCAGATTAAGGGAAGTCCAGGATTGTTCCTGGAGGCCTGGAGCCTTGGAGCCAGGGAAGTGAGAGCACCACAGCCCCTCGCCCACATATACGTGTTCTTTCTCTTCTATAAACTGAGGTCCAAATGGTTTAGTAAATGAGGAGAGGTGAACTCAGGGAGTGCAACCACTTAACCTTGTTCAGGTTTTCCTGAACAAACTGGCTGTGTAGCCACTGGATCTGCACAGTGGGCTGGGATGTGGATTTGAATTCCTGCCTTTGGGACTATTCAACACTCCCCATGACCAATTTTATTTCTTTATTTTGGAGACAGGGTTTTGCTATGTTGCCCAGGCTGCTCTCAAACTCCCAGCCTCACGCCATCCTCATACCTCAGCCTCCCAAATAGTTGTGATTACAGGTGTGGTCACTGCTCCCAGCTGTATTCAAAACACTTTTCAGATTGAATGATACTTTGGAAAAACTCTAGGTTTTTTCATTTAGCGAAGCATTACAAATCACCTCTTCAGTGTGGCGTATGTTTGAGCCCGACAGCCTGTCTCGCATTCCTGCTCTGGGTTTTTATAGTTACCAGCTAGGCGACCTCAGGTGCGTTATCTCTGCATCAGTTTCTTCATCTCTAAAATGGGATGAAAATAATAGTAAACTCACCCCCTGGAATAGTTGTAAGAGTAAATGAATTAATACAGGCAAAGTGCTTAGCACATAGTAAAGCACCTGGGATGCAGTGTATTCAATTGGCATTAGCTATTCTTGCTTGGAACGAGTGCCAATGCCAGATCCTAGGGTCACTGAAGAATCTGACTCTGCTCCTGCCTTCCAGGAGCTCAGAGCTGGGAGTGGGGATACAGATAAATGAGTGTGATAGGCATCATAAGGGGCATTACAGTGAGAAGGCGTTGGGGAAGGCAGGGTGTTGGAAAAGATGTCGCAGAGTTCCAGTTCAGTGGAGGTTCACAAGAGGCTCAGGTGTTTACCAGAGTAGTGGACACACCAGGCAGCGTAAATGGGTTGAACACTTTGGGAGCAAGAGAACACCCCTGAGTTATGAAAATAGTTTTTTGATTTAAGCAATAAAATGCTTTCATTTAAAAATATTGAAAAGAGCAAAGAAGGAAATAAAAATGACCCAGGAAAGGCTGGAGATGGTGACTCACGCCTGTAATTCCAGCATTTTGGGAGGCCGAGGCAGGCAGATCACTTGAGGTCAAGAGTTTGAGACCAGCCTGGCCAACATGGCGAAACCTCATGCTATTCAGGAGGCTGAGACAGGACAATCACTTGAACCCAGGAGGTGGAGGTTGCAGAGAGCTGAGATTGCGCCACTGCACTCCAGTCTGGGCGACAGAGTGAGACTCCTTTTCAAAAAAAGAAAAAAGACCCGGGAAAATAAAAATGACACTGTTCTGGTAAGGCAGTGTAAACTCCGGGGGCACACGTTTCCAGATCTCTCCCTAGGTGTCGATACCCACTGTGAGGAGTCAATGTGCACCTGCAATATCACACGAACGGGGCGCACAATACACCCACCGGCCGGTGAGGGACGCTGGCGCCGTGCCTGGAGGGTGGAAAGGGAGTGGGCAGCTCAGGGGGAGGCAGACAGTGGGCAAACTGGAAACCAACTCAGTCTGTTTGCTACCCCAGTACTGCCACTTGCAAGCTTTGTGATCTCAGGCAAGTCACTTAACCTTTCTGAGTCTAAGAGTCTTCATCCATAATGTGGAGGAATTATCATTAATTTCATAGAATTTCTATGATTGAATTAAATGGTATCTGTAAAGCATTTAGCTTAGTGCTTAGCACATGGAAAATTCTTGTAGGATGGAATGGATTACCATTGCTTTTAATGCAGACAAACAATTTGGCATTTAGGTTTACATTAATCTTCAGTGTTTTTGTTTAGTGAGTCAGTTTCAACATGCCCTATCCAACACGAACACGTGGTTCACATCTCAGCTCTTAGCAGAAGACCACAAGACACCAGTGCCTTTCATTCTCACACACACCAGGCACTATTTCGTTACAGGCAAAAGGACCACACTACCAAGACATAGAGGACAGAGAAAGCTCCTTTGAAGGAAAAATGTGGGAAGCAGTTGGCCAGAGATCAGACTGCTGGAACAGAAAGGCCAAGGATGTCCCAGCCCCATCAGGTATTGTGCAGGGGCAAGGGACCAGCATCTGTTCTAGAGAGATGGAGCCCAAGGGCAGCTGCATCAAGGGCCTTCCCAGGGCCAATAAGGGCCAGGAGCAGGAGGGCAGTTTCAGTGGTCAGCCAGGTAAGAAAGACCAGCTGAATCCTTCTTGACGGGCTGTTACTGAGCCCAGGTTGAAGACAGGGAACACAGTTGGAATACCCAGAGGCAGTAGGTTTATCCAGTTTAATTTTATTTTCATTTTTTTCTTCATAATCAGTTCCGTCTTTGCTATCACTTAATTTTACATTTAAAATGCCACCCTAGGGCTCACGCCTGTAATCCCAGCACTTTGGGAGGCCGAGACGGGCAGATCACGAGGTCAGGAGATCGAGACCATCCTGGGTAACATGGCGAAACCCCGTCTCTACTAAAAATACAAAAAAGTACCCGGGTGTGGTGGTGGGCGCCTGTAGTCCCAGCTACTTGGGAGGCTGAGGCAGAAGAATGGCGTGAACCCGGGAGGCGGAGCTTGCAGTGAGCCGAGATCGCGCCACCGTACTCCAGTCTGGGCGACAGAGCGAGACTCCGTCTCAAAAAAAAAAAAAAAAAAAAAAAAAAGCCACCCTTCCAAAGTGGCTCTCCCAAAACTGTGCATACTGCGCCCTCTGGTGGCCATAACAACCAACTACAGCAACGTGGTCAATTTGTTTCCCAGAAAGGGTTGGGGCTGCTGCTCTCCGCATCCTACCGCCATTACAAACCTGGCCCCCAACCAAGTGGACACCATTGGTAATCCCATTCAAACTCCATTCAAAGGCCTGAGCACGTAGAACAGTACATAGCGGATGGTGGGCATGCCTCACAGAAACCACAGGCAGGAGGCTGACTTCCCAGGATTTGACTAGTGAAATCCACACATATAGGTCTGAATATACTGTGTGACTCCACCAAGGTAGCTGGAGGACAGGAATTTCCCAGCTTCCTATGCAGAATAAGGCTGTGTGAACAGGCAGCTGGTTAGCTTGGAGGCAAGTGGGGAGGGGAAGAGCCAAGGACTGGCAAGCAGCCAAGTTGACCAGGGAGGGACAGGAGCCAGGTATGACAGGGAAGAGAGAGCTTTAACTTAGAGGTGAGTGCTGAGGGCTTTCGTAAAGAGAAGCTATTAGAACCATCTAATCTAGTTCAGACCTTGACTCTTGGCCAGGCACGGTGGCTCACACCTATAATCCCAGAACTTTGGGAGGTCGAGGTAGGAGGATAGCTTGAGGCCAGGAGTTCAAGACTAGCCTGGGCAACATAGGTGAGATTCTATCTCTGCAAAAAATAATAATAATAAAAATTGGCCGGGTGCGGTGGCTCAAGCTTGTAATCCCAGCACTTTGGGAGGCCGAGACGGGCGGATCACGAGGTCAGGAGATCGAGACCATCCTGGCTAACACGGTGAAACCGCGTTTCTACTAAAAAATAAAAAAAACTAGCCGGTTGAAGTGGCGGGTGCCTGTAGTCCCAGCTACTTGGGAGGCTGAGGCAGGAGAATGGCATAAACCTGGGAGGCGGAGCTTGCAGTGAGCTGAGATCCAGCCACTGCACTCCAGCCTGGGTGACAGAGCGAGACTCCGTCTCAAAAAAAAAAAAAAAAAAAAATACAATAAAAATCAGCCAGGCATTGTGGCCCATGCCTGTAGTCCCAGCTACTTAGGAGGCTGAGGTGGGAGATTGCTTGAGCCCAGGAGTTTGAGGATGCAGTGAGCCAAGTTTGTTTTTCAAGACCCTGTCTTGAAAAAAAAAAACAAAAAGCAAGACACACACATACAAAAACCCTAAAACCTGACTCACCAGACTTGGGAGTCTGAGGTCCTGGCTCCAAGTAACCTCTGCTTAGTTTGAACTTCCCCAGAGAGATGATGGATGTGTTTGCCTCATGAATGCTGCAGACCCCCACCCAGTCATCAAGTTTATGAAGTGTCAGGGAGCCAGAGATCACCTCTAACTCCTTCTTTTAACTCTTAGTGAGCTCTTCCCCTGGATCTAGAAATGAAATCACCAACAGGCAGATTAACAAGAGAAAAGTATACAAATTTCACTAATTTTACATGCACATGGGGATGTTCATAAGAGGGTGAAGCATGAAGAAGTGGCCAAAGCAAGACACTTTTATACTTTTTAGAGTGATACATGTGAGAAGAAATGACAGAACCAAGAAAATCTGGCTGTGGGGCAGTAGATTTTCTGGGGAAGTCACTTAGGAGATACATGGTGGTGGGGAGGTGTGAACCAAGTGGAAGATAAGGGTTACTGTTAAGTATGTTTATTCAGGTCCATTGTGACCTCTAATTCCCAGTCTCCGGTGATAAGGGCTATTTTCTCTCTATGGTGTGGAGAAGGGACTCCTCCCATAGGAATCTTTATTGCTTGCTGCATGTAGCAAGAGACAGGTCAGTTCACCCTTTCAGAAACTACAATTTCTCAGTGTTTTCATCTTGCAATAGTCAATATACCAATCTGGCATATTTCGGGATGGCGCGTCTTTTACCCGTTCACAGGGATGTGGAACAATGGATCTTGCCAAGCCTGCTCGGGGGGAAGTACACCAGCACAGACGCTTTGTGGAGTCTGGTATATCCTTAAGGAATGTTGATCCTGCAGTCCTACAACTCAGACGAACCACTCCCAGGTATACAGCCTGAGTCCTGGGATTCAGGGTGTGCTCACATTCCCCCTCCAAGAATTTGAAGGATGTGTTTTTCTTCTGTGTGTTTAAAGTCATGTAGAACTTTGGGTAGGGTGCGGTGGCTCATGCCTGTAATCCCAGCACTTTGGGAGGCCAAGGTGCATGGATCACTTGAAGTCAGGAGTTCCAGACCAGCCTGGCCAACATGGCGAAACCCCATCTCTACTAAAAATACAAAAAGTAGCCAGGCATGGTGGCATGCGCCTGTAATTCCAGCTACTCAGGAAGTTGAGGCAGGAGAATCGCTTGAACCTGAGAGGCGGAGGTTGCAGTGAGCCAAGATAACACCACTGCACTCTGGCTTGGGTGACAAAGTGAGACCCCACCTCAAAATAAATAAATAAATTTTTAAAAAGTTATGTAGAACCTTGACATAAGTAGAACTTTTCACTGTAAGTTTAAATAAACTTGCAAAATCTATCATTTCCAGCACTACTCTAATGTTGACACTTTAAAGCAGTTAGTCTCTTGTTAATATGTATCCATGGGGCCGGGCGCGGTGGCTCAAGCCTATAATCCCAGCACTTTGGGCGGCCGAGACGGGCGGATCACGAGGTCAGGAGATCGAGACCACCGGGTTCGGTGAAACCCCGTCTCTACTAAAAAATACAAAAAAACTAGCCGGGCGAGGTGGCGGGCGCCTGTAGTCCCAGCTACTGGGGAGGCTGAGGCAGGAGAATGGTGTAAACCCCGGAGGCAGAGCTTGCAGTGAGCTGAGATCTGGCCACTGCACTCCAGCCTGGGCGACAGAGGGAGACTCCGTCTCAAAGAAAAAAAATAAATAAATAAAATAAATAAAATAAAATGCATCCAAGGGAATAATATAAATGTCACCGTGATTTGATACCCATAATCATCCACTTTAAAAAATACACAAATAAGCTTTTTTTTTGAGACGGAGTCTCGCTCTGTCACCCAGGCTGGAGTGCAGTGGGGCATCTCGGCTCACTGCAAACTCTGCTTCCCGGGTTCACGCCATTCTCCTGCCTCAGCCTCCCATGTAGCTGGGACTACAGGCGCCCGCCACCACGCCCGGCTAATTTTTTGTATTTTTTTAGTAGAGACAGAGTTTCACCGTGTTAGCCAGGATGGTCTCGATCTCCTGGCCTCGTGATCTGCCCGCCTCAGCCTCCCAAAGTGCTGGGATTACAGGCGTGAGCCACCGCGCCCGGCCACAAATAAGCTTTTCTTGAACAGTTGAACATTTTTTATTGTTTCATTTCCTTCTCGAACTTATATTTCCATTCCGCACAACCCTGGGAATGTCTTCATGCACCCTGGAAATCCAGAGTTCTCTGTGGAGTTGATCCATGACCTCTTCCCCACTCGCTCCCCTTGCCCAGGGTGGCAGAGTTGACTTCGGTTTGGTCTCACTGGGTAATTTTCCAGGAAAAGCCTGTCCAGCGGGATGTTTTCCCAGCCCAGTGACCCACTGAAATTTACTTCCTGGCCGGGCACGATGGCTCATGCCTGTAATCCCAGCACTTTGGGAGGCCAAGGCGGGCGGGTCACATGAGGTCAGAAGTTCGAGACCAACCTGGCCAACATGGTGAAACCCTGTCTCTACTAAAAATACAAAATTAGCTAGGTGTGGTGGTATACACCTGTAATCCCAGCTACTCAGGAGGCTGAGGAGGAGAATCACTTGAGCCCGGGAGGCAGAGGTTGCAGTGAGCTGAGCTTGTGCCACTGCACTCCAGCCTGGGCAATGGAGTGAGACTCCAGCTCAAAAAAAAAAAAAAAAGAAAAAAGAAATTTAGTTTCTTCCCACCCCCTCTGTTTACTCGTCAAAAAGGTTCTGAGCTAGGACCCTAGAATGCATGCAGGGGCAAGTAACACTCCCCAAACCTACAAACAATTGTTTATATTATGTATTTATTTATTTTTGAGACAGCGTCTCACTCTGTCGCCCAGGCTGGAGTGCAGTGGCGTGATCTCAGCTAGCTGTAACCTCCGCCTTCCGGGTTCAAGCGACTCTCCTGCCTCAGCTTCCTGAGTAGCTGGAGCCAGCCCAGTCACATCAACCAAGGTGGGATGTCGCTGAAGAGCGGGAGGGCAGCTTGGAAGAGGCGCCGCTAGGGGGCGGCAGAGCACAGAGGAGCCGGCGGGTTGCAGGAGCCGCGCTGTGGTTCCGCAGCAGGAGCGAACCCAGAAAGAGCCTGGCCCCAGGAGGACGCCTCTGATGCCGAGCCCTCGCCGCTAAGCACCCAGCTTCTGTGAAAGGGAAAGAAGGCAGGTTCTCAGGAGGGATGTGTGGCTCTGTCCAACGTGAGCCATATGGGTAATTTCAAGTTTTCTAGTAGCCGCTTAAAAAAATCAATAAATGAAATAAAGTAGGCCGGGCCCTGTGGCTCACGCCTGTAATCCCAGAACTTTGGGAGGCCGAGGCGAAGGATCACTTGAGGTCAGGAGTTCGAGACTGGCCGGGGCAACATAGTGAAACTCCGACTCTACTAAAAATACAAAAATTAACCAGGCGTGGTGGTGCACGCCCATAGTCCCAGCTACTTGGGAGGTCGAGGCAGGAGAATCACTTGAACTCGGGAGGCGGAGGTTGCAGTGAGCCGAAATCGCACCACTGCACTCCAGCCTGGGCAACAGAGCGAGACTCCATTTCAAAAAGAGAACCATAAAAAGAAAAAAAGAATGAAACAGGGCCCCGGCACAGTGGCTCACGCTGTAATCCCAGCACTTTGGGAGGCCGAGGCGGGCGGATCACCTGAGGTCAGGAATTCGAGACCAGCTTGACCAACATGGTGAAACCCCTTCTCTACTAAAAATACAAAAATTAGATGGGCGTGGTGGTGGACACCTGTAGTCTCAGCTGCTTGGGAGGCTGAGGCAGGAGAATCACTTGAACCCGGGAAGTGGAGGTTGCAGTGAGCTGAGATCGTGCATTGCACTCCAGCCTGGGCAACAAGAGCAAAACTCTGTCTCAAAAAAATGAATGGAACAGGTGACTTGAATTGCAATACTATTTCAATCTAACCCCATATATTCAAAAATGTTCTCATTTTGACATGCTATTAATCTAAATATCATTCAGACAGACACCTTACATTCTTTTTTTGATACTAAGTCTTTGAAATCTGATGGTTTTTGTTTCTTGCCCTTCTCAATTTGGACTAGTCACATTTCAAGGGCTCAGTAGCCACTTGTGGCTACTGATAATTTTAGTCAGGTAAGTACCTGCTTCGGCACAAGGGCTTAGGAGGATTTCAGAGCATCCCTGGGAGATGGCTAGGCTCAGGGTTTCTCCTGGCCCTGCCCACAGTCCTGACAGCCCATACCTGCCCCACACACTTCCTGGATGCTTGCTGTCTCTCTCTTCACCCCTCAGGCCTCCTCCTTGCTACATCAGAGCTGCTTTCTTTTTTTTTTTTTTTTTTTTTTGAGATGGAGTCTCGCTCTGTCGCCCAGGCTGGAGTGCAGTGGCCAGATCTCAACTCACTGCAAGCTCCGCCTTCTGGGTTCACGCCATTCTCCTGCCTCAGCCTCCCGAATAGCTGGGACTACAGGCGCCCGCCACTTCGCCCGGCTAGTTTTTTGTTTTTTGTTTTTTTTTTTTTTTTGAGACGGAGTCTCGCTCTGTCGCCCAGGCTGGAGTGCAGTGGCCGGATCTCAGCTCGCTGCAAGCTCCGCCTTCTGGGTTCATGCCATTCTCCTGCCTCAGCCTCCCGAGTAGCTGGGACTACAGGCGCCCGCCACCTCGCCCGGCTAGTTTTTTGTATTTTTTAGTAGAGACGGGGTTTCACCGTGCTAGCCAGGATGGTCTCGATCTCCTGACCTCGTGATCCGCCCGTCTCGGCCTCCCAAAGTGCTGGGATTACAGGCTTGAGCCACCGCGCCCGGCCCCGGCTAGTTTTTTTAAATTTTTTTTTATTTTTTAGTAGAGACGGGGTTTCACCGTGTTAGCAGGATGGTCTTGATCTCCTGACCTCATGATCCGCCCATCTCGGCCTCCCAAAGTGCTGGGATTACAGGCTTGAGCCACCGCGCCCGGCCTCTCAGAGCTGCTTTCTAAAACAAAACTTCAGCCAGGCATGGTGGCTCATGTCTGTAGTCCCAGCTACTCTAGAGGCTGAGGTGAGAATATCACTTGAGCCTAGCAGTTTGAGACCAGCCTGTGCAACATAGTGAGACCCCTGTCTCTACAAAACAATTTGAAAATTAGCCAGGCATGGGCCTGGCATGGTGGCTCATGCCTGTAATCCTAACATTTTGAGAGGCTGAGGCGGGGGGGATTATTTGAGACACGCCTGGGCAACATGGTGACACCTTGTCTCTAAATTATATGTTTTTTAAAAATTATATATATATATATGGAGAGAGAGAGAGAGCACCTGCGGCCTCACCTACTGGGGAGGCTGAGGCAGGGAAATCACTTGAACCCAGGAGTTTGAGGTTACAGTGAGCTGTGATCACACCACTGCACTCCAACCTGGACAACATAGCAAGACCCTGTCTCAAAAAAATTAAAACATATAATAAAATAACAAATGCAGCTTAGCCTGTCATGCCCCAGATTAGGAAACTTTTGTGGCTACCCCTGTCTCTCTGTTCCCCTCTGGTCTGAGAACAGAGCTGTTCAGGATTCAGGAGGTTGGAGAGTTTAGATAGCTCAACTTCAAAGACCACAGTGTTGGGACGGCAACACCACCACCACCACCAACTGGATTCTTGATCCAGTTTCCCACTGGAAAGGCAGATCCAAAAAGAGGTGAGAGCACTTGGCACAGGGGCTCATGCCTGTAATCCCAGCACTTTGGGAGGCCGAAGCGGGAGGATCACTTGAGGTCAGGAGTTCAAGACCAGCTTGGCCATCATGGTGAAACCCCATCTTTACTAAAAATACAAAAATTAGCCAGGCATGGTGGTGTACGCCTGTAATCCCAGTTGCTTGGGAGGCTGAGGCAGGAGAATCACTTGAACCCAGGAGGTTGCAGTGAGCCAAGATCGTGCCACTGCACTCTAGCCTGGGAAACAGAGTGAGACTTTGTCTCTAATAAAAACCAAAAAACAAAAAACAAAAAAAGAGATGAGAACAAGCTCTGGACTCAAAAGCCTGGTGTGGACCTTAGTTGTGTTGTGTGGCCTTGGGAAAATGGCCTAAAGCTCTCTTTGGACCTCAGTTTTGTCATCTGTAAAATGGGGATAATAACAGTACTTGTCCAATAAGGTTGGTGTGAGGATTAGATACTTTAATTATAATAGTAAGAGCTAAATAAATGCTAACTTTCTAAAATCTTCATTTGTGTAACAGCATTTCAAAACTTTAGAACAATTATTGCTTGGCAACACATGTAAACTACTGAGAGCTGTCTCTGCAGCTGTGCTGCCCGGGGATGGGCCTGAGGTCACTCTGATCAAAACCCTTGTCAGTGGTGCCTGGACTGGGCCGTTATGATATCACCTCCTGTCATCTCCTGCCAAATGAAACCTATACTCTGCCAACTAAGGTTTTTTTTTTAACAATCTAAAAAAAAGTCATCCATTTGATCGAGACCATCCTGGCTAACACGGTGAAACCCCGTCTCTACTAAAAATGCAAAAAATTAGCCGGGCGAGGCGGCGGGCGCCTGTAGTCCCAGCTACTCGGGAGGCTGAGGCAGGAGAATGGCGTGAACCCGGGAGGCAGATCTTGCAGTGAGCCGAGATCGCGCCATTGCACTCCAGTCTGGGCGACTAAGCGAGACTCTGTCTCAAAAAAAAAAAAAAAAAAAAAAAAAAAAAAAAGTCATCCATTTAAAAAAACTTTTTAAAACAATTCAATTGTTGCCTAATAAATGGCTACCACTTCTTGAGTGCTTGTGAAGTGTCAGGTGTTTATTTATTTATTTATTTAGAGACAAAATCTTGCTCTCTTGCCCAGGCTGGAGTGCAGTGGTGCAATCTCAGCTCACTGCAAGCTCTGCCTCCCGGGTTCAAGCCATTCTTTTGCCTCAGCCTCTTGAGTAGCTGGGACTACAGGCGCCCACCACCACACCTGGCTAATTTTTTTGGTATTTTTAGTAGAGACGGGGTTTCACCATGTTAGCCAGAATGGTCTTGATCTCCTGACCTCGTGATCCGCCTGCCTCGGCCTCCCAAAGTGCTGGGATTACAGGCGTGAGCCACTATGCACGGCCGGTGTTTTTTATTTTTTAAATGTGCTTTAACACATTTAATTCCTGCAACGTTATGAATTAGATTCTCTGTTTCACAGAGGAGGAGATAGTGCCCAGAGCCAGGAAGAGGTGGAGGTAAGATTAGCTCCAGAGTCTGAGCTCCACCCCGTGCCATGTGTCCGGTCCAGCCTCCCAGATGAGCAGCCTCCCGCTGGAAGGCCCGAACTCCATAGAGTGGCCTGCGAGGGGTTCTTCACCCTCTACCTGCACACCACCTTTCCAGCCTCAGCCCCAGACCAACCACTGCTCCGTGCACACCAGCTCTTCTTTCCCTAGTTGACTTTCAGGCCTCTATGTCTTTGTGGATCCCTCTCCCCTGAGCAGCCTTGTCTACTTTTCACTGGCAAAATCTGTTCCCTGAACCCTTAGGCCTCACCTTCAAGGCTCTCGCCTCTGTGAAGCTCTTTCAGCCACCCCACTGCCACCTGACCTGTTCTTGACTCTGGGTCTGTGTTCCAGCTCTTGGTTCAGGCCTCCATGCATACACCTGTCATGTGACATTACTGTGAGTTATGCTGGAATCCAGTTCCTCATACTAGGGTGTCAGCTTCTGCATGATGACAAGGAGCAAGTCCAGGCCCCAGCTGAGGATCCCAACAGACCATGGCTTGGTTTCTGGTTCTGCTACCTCCTTGGTGGGTGCCTCGAACAAAATACTTAATTCATTGTGCCTCAGAGGGGTCCTGAGTGTTTTTGGCAATATGTGTAAAGTTCCTGACACACAGTAGATGCTTCATAAATGCTGGTTTCTTATTATCAGCGACAATGACTGTGTTATATTTTTCTCTGAATTTAAAAAAAGATAGTTTCTGTATGATCATAAAATGACATAAACAGTTAATTGATGTGAAAGGCAATTTGGTAATAACCTTAAACATTTTAAATATGCTTGCCCTTTGACCCAGCAGTTGCGCTTCTAGTGCTTCTAGGAAATTATGCTGCAAATACATTCTTATAGGTGAGAGATATTGTATATGCACAAAAGTATTCACTATAGCAAAATATTGGAGGCCACCAAAATGTCCAACACTAGGGAACTGTTCAAAAGTGTACTGTGTCCATCAGATGGGATACTATGAATCATGTACAATAATGAGATACCTCTATGTGTATTGGGATAAACCATTTTCCAAGATTTAAAAAAACTCCAGGTGCAGTGGCTCATGCTTGTAATGCTAGCACTTTCAGGAGGATCATATGAGCCCAGGAGTTCGAGACCAGCCTGGGCACTGTGGCGAAAACCCATCTCTACAAAAACTACAAAAAGAAAAAAAAAAAATTAGCCAGGTATGGTGGTGCGTGCCTATAGTTCCAGCTACTTGGGGGGCTGAGGTAGGAGGATCGCTTGAACCCAGGAGGTTGTGGCTGCAGTGAGCCAAGATCACTGCATTCCAATCTGGACGATGGAACAAGACCCTGTCTCATTAAAAAAAAAAAAAAAAAGGGCCGGGCGCGGTGGCTCAAGCCTGTAATCCCAGCACTTTGGGAGGCCGAGACGGGCGGATCACGAGGTCAGAAGATCGAGACCATCCTGGCTAACACAATGAAACCCCGTCTCTACTAAAAATACAAAAAAAAAAAAAAAAATTAGCCGGGCGAGGTGGCGGGCGCCTGTAGTCCCAGCTACTCGGGAGGCTGAGGCAGGAGAATGGCGTAAACCCGGGAGGCGGAGCTTGCAGTGAGCCGAGATAGCCCCACTGCACTCCAGCCTGGGCGACAGAGCGAGACTCCGTCTCAAAAAAAAAAAAAAAAAAAAAGAAGAAGAAGAAAAGAAAAAAGAAAAAAGAAAGAAAGAAAAAGAAAAGAAAAGTGCAGAACAGTGTGGAAAATGTTACAATTTGTTTATTTTATTTTATTTTTTGAGACAGAGTCTCAAAAGTCTTGTTCTGTTGCCCAGGCTGGAATGCAGTGGCATGATCTCAGCTCACTGTAACTTCTACCTCCCACGTTCAAGTGATTCTCATGCCTCAGCTTCCTGAGTAGCTGGGATTACAGGCGCCCACCACCATGTCTGGCTAATTTTTGCATTTTTAGCAGAGACAGAGACAGGGTTTCAACATGTTGGCCAGGCTGGTCTTAAACTCCTGAACTCAAGTGGTCCACCCGCCTCAGCCTCCCAAAATGCTGGGATTACAGGCATGAGCCACCATGCCTGGCCGACAATTTGTTTAAAAACCAAAAGTAGAAGTCTGTATATCCAAATGCTTATATATGCATTGAATATCTCTGGAAGGAAACACCAGAAACTTCTTTCAGACACAGTCTTTGAATGGGAGCTGGATTCAGATCTATGAAAAGGAGATTTACTTTTTTTTTTTTTTTTTTTTTGAGACGGAGTCTCGCGCTGTTGCCCAGGCTGGAGTGCAGTGGCCGGATCTCAGCTCACTGCAAGCTCCGCCTCCCGGGTTTACGCCATTCTCCTGCCTCAGCCTCCCGAGTAACTGGGATTACAGGTGCCCGCCAACTCACCCGGCTAGTTTTTTGTATTTTTTTAGTAGAGACGGGGTTTCACCGTGTTCGCCAGGATGGTCTCGATCTCCTGACCTCGTGATCCACCCGCCTCGGCCTCCCAAAGTGCTGGGATTACAGGCTTGAGCCACCGCGCCCGGCCTGGAGATTTACTTTTTACTGGCTCTTTTTTTTTTCTTTTTTTTGAGACAGGGTCTGGCTCTGTTGCTCAGGCTAGAGTGCACTGGTGCAATCACAGATCACTGCAGGCTTGACCTCCTGGGCTCAAGTGATCCTCCCACCTCAGCCTCCCAATTAGCTGGACTACAGGCATGTGCTACCACATTTGGCTAATTTAAAAAAATTTTTTTTTTTTTTTTTTTTTGAGACGGAGTCTCGCGCTGTTGCCCAGGCTGGAGTGCAGTGGCCGGATCTCAGCTCACTGCAAGCTCCGCCCCCCGGGTTCACGCCATTCTCCTGCCTCAGCCTCCCGAGTAGCTGGGACTATAGGCGCCCGCCACCTCGCCTGGCTAGTTTTTCGTATTTTTTAGTAGAGACGGGGTTTCACCGTGTTAGCCAGGATGGTCTCGATCTCCTGACCTCGTGATCCGCCCGTCTTGGCCTCCCAAAGTGCTGGGATTACAGGCGTGAGCCACCGCGCCCGGCTAAAAAAATTTTTAAAGTGAAGATGAGATCTTATTATGTTGCCCAGGCTGGTCTTGAACTCCTGAGCTCAAGCAATCCTCCTGCCTCAGCCTCCCAGAGTGCTGATATTACAGGCGTGAACCACTGTCCCTGGCTCACTGATGCTTTTTGACTGTTGTATGATGTGCAGGTATATGAGTTAATAAATTTTAAAAACATAAAAAATAAAAAATAAGGCCAGGCACGGTGGCTCACGCCTGTAATCCCAGCACTTTGGGAGGCCGAGGCGGGCAGATCACCTGAGATCAGGAGTTCAAGATCAGCCTGGGCAACATGGTGACACCCCGTCTCTACTGAAAATACAAAATTAGCCCAGCGTGGTGGCACATGCCTGTAATCCCAGCTACTTGGGAGGCTGAGGCAGTAGAATCGCTTGAACCTGGGAGGCAGAGGATATGGTAAGCCAAGATTGCACTGTTGCACTCCAGCCTGGGCAACAAGAGTAAATCTCCATCTCACAAAAATAAAATAATAAAATAAAATAAAAATGAACCTCCAAAGATATTCAATCTCTACCACTGTAAGGGAAATGCAAATTAAAACAATAAGATGCTACTTTTCGCCTGTTAGACTGGCCAGCATTTGAAAGCCTGGTGTCAGTCCTGCCATACCTTGCTGGTGGCAGAGTATAATGGTACAGCTAATTTTTTTCTTTTTTGAGACAGGATCTTGCTCTGTCACCCAGGCTGGAGCGCAGTGGTGTGATCTCGGCTTAGTGCAACCTCTGCCTCCTGAATTCAGGCGATTCTTCTGCCTCAGCCTCCCAAGTAGTGGGGACTATAGGCACTCGCCACCACACCTGGCTAATTTTTGTATTTTCAGTAGAGATGGGGTTTCACCATATTGGCCAGGCTGGTCTTAAACTCCTGACCTCGTGGCCCACTGGCCTCGGCCTCCCAAAGTTCTGGGATTACAGGCATGAGCCACCGTGCCCAGCCAGTACAGCTAATTTTAAAGCAACTTGGCAATATCTCGTAGAATACACTTGACCCCATGACCACAGGATCCCATTTTCCAGTGTCAGTTCTAAGCAGAAGGTAGAACTCTGTCTCTGCCATGCTCAACATCAGCCCAGCAGCAGCAGCTACTTCTGCATGGGCATGGGGACCAGGCTGCAGGAGCTGGTCCAGAAAGGACCCATCACCATGCCCAACTAATTTTTTGTGGTATTTTTTAGTTGAGATGGGGTTTTATTATGTTGGCCAGGCTGGTCTCGAACTCCTGACCTCAAGTGATCCTCCTAACTTGGCCTCCCAAAGTGCTGGGATTACAGGCATGAGCCACCGTGCCCGGCCAACATCTGTGGTAAGTCTATGAGTCTCTTGCCACAATGGCTTGGGGGTAGGAAGGCAGATGAGTCAAGGGTATGAAGTGGAGAGTTCTGGGTGCTCTAGTACCTATAGGGCAGGGTTTCTCAACCTTAGCACCATTGACATTTTGGTCTGGAGAATTATGTGCTGTGGCAGGGGGTAACCTATGCACTACAGGATGTTTAGTAGCATCCTTCCCTTCTCTCACTAAATGCCAGTTAGCACCCCCACGCCCCCCTACAGTTTGACAACCCTGTGCTGGGTGCTGGGGAGGCCTTAGCCAACAAACGGACCCTGCTCAGGGCAGATGGAGGAGGCAGGCAGGGGGTACCATCAGCACGGTCTGTGAGGGGAGGCATGCAAGGTGGGAGTCCAGAGGATGAGCCTTTCTGGTCTGGGGGGCAGAGGAGTGATCAGCGAGTGCTTTGGTCAGCTCTGGGCATATGTGGAGTCCAAGATGCTTGAGACGTCCGGGGCAGATGTCCAGGGACCAGGAGAACTGTGGGTCTGGGCTTGGGAGTGGACTCTGGGCAGAAGCCCCGGAGGAGGGTGGAATGGTAAGAGCCGGCAAGAGAGCGAGGAGGGCAAGGGCAGAACCGGGAGCCTTGGGGCTTCGGGGCAGTGAGGGAGACTTAGAAGAGGCAGCCAGAGGGGCGGGGTGGCACATGCCTGTTGTCCCAGCACTTTGGGAGGCTGAGGTTGGAGGATTACTTGAGCCCAGGAGACCAGCCTGGCGCAACATGGTGAAACTTCGTCTCTACAAAATACAAAAATTAACCGGGAGTGGTGACTTGCGCACCTGTAGTCCCAGCTACTTGTGGGGCTGAGGCGAGAGGATCGCTTGAGCCCATAAGGTTGAGGCTGCAGTGAGCTGTGTTTGTTCTACTGCGCTCCAGTCTGGGTTACAAAGTGAGACCCTGTCTCAAAAAAGAAAAAAAAAGAAAGAAAGAAAGGAAAGAAAGGAAGAGAAGAGGCAGCTAGAGGGAGACCTCAGGATTGGTGTCAGGTGGCCAATGGAGAAGAGAATTTCCAGGAGGAAGCCGTCACTGCAGGCAGCACTAGGGGGTGGGCGGGGGAGCTGGAGGTGGTGGTGGTCCCCCTGGGCCATGAGTCTCCCAGCTGCAGGCCTTCAGCCTCCAGCAGCTGGGGGACAATGCTGGGACCCCCTCTCCCCACCACTAGGCCACTCCAGCTCACTCTAGCCTCCTTGCTCTTCTTCAGCTATTGAAAGGCCTCAGGGCCTTGGCCCTTGCTGTTCCCTCTGCCTGAAGGATGCCCGAGTATATCCTCATCTCCTTCAGATATTTACTCACTTGCGGGCCTTCTCCACTTAGGCCTTCCCTAACAATCACTTTCAAATAGCAATGTCCCCTCTCATCATTACCGAATCTCCTTCCCTACTTAATTTTTCTCCATGATACTTTATTGCCATCCAACAAAACCTATACTACAATTTTCTAAACTTTCCTTTTGATTTGAATGGATAGTATGTTTTGTGGTTCAAAATTCAAAGCTATGCTCAGTCTTTTGCTGTTTCAAACAGTACTGCAATGAATAACCTTGTGCTTGTATTATTTTTACTGTGCCGATAAAGCTTTAGGTTAAAGCCTCAGAAATGAGGTTGCTAGGTCAAGGAGTAAGAGCATTTAGAATTGTATGTATTAATTTTTTCCTGCTCCCTGAATAGAATGCAAGTTCCATAGGAGGGCAGGGGTTCTTAAACTTTTACTCGTTGTTGTGTCTCTAGTCCTTTGAACAAAGACCTGGCACAGAGTAGGTACTCAATAAATACATGTTGACGTCGGGCGTGGTGGCTCATGCCTGTCATCCCAGCACTTCGGGAGGCCGAGGCCTGTGGATCACCCGAGGTCAGCAGCTTGAGACCAGCCTGGCCAAAATGGTGAAATCCTGTCTCTACTAAAAATACAAAAAATTAGCTGGGCATGGTGGCAGGTGCCTGTAATCCCAGCTACTCAGGAGGCTGAGGCAGGAGAATCACTTGAACCCAGGAGGCGGAGGTTACAGTGAGCTGAGAGCAAGCCATTGCCCTCCAGCCTGGGGGACAAGAGCGAGGCTTTGTCTCAAAAAATAATAAATAAGTAAATACATAAATAAATAAATACAAGTTGAATGAATGAATGGCCCCACTCCTGGATGCTTGAAGATTTACTTTTGACAGCCACTTCCAACTCTGTCTCCTTCACAGCCACAGGGCTGTGGATCCTTAGAGACCTTTGAAAGCAACAGATGGTCCCATCTCCTATTCCAGAAGTCACAGCGCTTTTTCCTCAGCAGATACAGGGTGTCATTCTAAGGCCTGGCTGTTTTCTCCCTCTGCTTCCCTTACTTAACTCAGGAAGGCATTAAAAAAATATGTCTTGGCCAGTTGTGGTGGCTCACACCTTGAATCTCAGCACTTTGGGAGGCTGAGACGGGTGGATCACCCTAGGTCAGGAGTTCGAGACCAGCCTGGCCAACATGGCGAAACTCCGTCTCTACTAAAATTACAAAAATTGGCCAGGCGTGGTGGTGTGCACCCGTAGTCCCAGCTACTCAGGAGGCTGAGGCAGGAGAATCACTTGAACCTGGGAGGCGGAGGCTGTAGTAAGTTGAGATTATGCCACTGCACTCTAGCCTGGGTGACAGAGCCAGACTCCATCTCAAAAAAAAAAAAAAAAAAGAAAAAAGTATGTCTTGGCTGGCACGGTGGCTGATACCTGTAATCTCAGGACTTTGGGAGACTGAGGCAGGAGGATCACATGAGCCCAGGCGTTCAAGACCAGCCTGGGCAACATAGCAAGACGTTGTCTCAAAAACAACAGCAACAACAACAACAAAGAAAAAGTATATCTACCAAGCAGCATGCATCATTTCACCTCTAAATTCCCTTTCTTGACTACAGTTTCCTCTTTTTTTTTTTTTTTTGGTGGAGTTTTGCTCTTATCACCCAGGCTGGAGTGCAGTGGTGTGATCTCGGCTCACTGCAACCTTGGCCTTCCAATGTGCTGGGATTACAGGTGTGAGCCGCTGCGCCTGGCCCAGTTTCCTCTTGTCTAACAATTTACAAAATCACCAAATACTTGAAGAATTATCAGGTGTCAGAGAAAATGGGATAATTTTCAAAAGTGAAATTCATTCACAGAGTGAGTGGTAATTTTGTGCCAGACCAGCCCCATGCAGACAATGAGGATGGAGACAGGATGAAAAACTGTCCCTGCTGTCAAGGGAGCTCAGGAATAAAGCACCCAGGAACAGTTTCCTTGAGGGCAAGGACTGTGTCTTCTCATCTTGCTGTCCCAGTTTTCAGCAAAGTGTCTGGAACATTCCAAATGTCTACCCGCCTTTCCTCCCCCAACAAAAAATTAGCTGGTTAAGGTTTAAGTTCCCCAAGCATCTATAACAAGAGTGAAGAGGTTGACCTGAGTAATTATTTGATTTTTCCTCATCTGTCAAAAGGATCGTTTTTGTTAGCTGGTTTGTTGACTTTTGCTTTCATCTATCTGAGTGTGTCTGTTGATATTTGTCTGAGTCAACTGTTTAACTGCAAGGAACTTGGCCGTTCTGATTCTAGGCGTTTCTCTCTGAGTCCTTGAATGAGTGAATATCTAAGTCAGCATTAGGGCTTTTCCCTCCTGGTCTTCCAGATTCCATGGCAGTGAGGAGGCAGGAGAAGGGGTTAAAATCTGAAACCAGACCAGTCTGGGTTCAAATCCTGGCCTGACAACTTACTAGCTAGGAGGTCTTGGGCAGCTGAGACTAAAGCTCCCTTCACATCGCTTCCAGCCCCATCTACCCTACCTGCTCCCCACCCCTCATAACGAACCACCCCAATAAAGAGAGGAAAGGGGTAAAGTCCTGACCCCAGGACTCAGCGCTGGGCAGGAGGCAGAGCTTCCATGAGGCAGTGTGTGCCCAAAGCCAGCCACCTCATTCATGTTCATGGTCAAGGTCTCTTTATAGCAAAACCTGGGGTCCCCGGCTGAAGATTGTTTCTGAGGCTCTTTTGTGGCTGTAGCTATAAACACCTTTTGGCTCCTAACCTAAACTTCCTGAACTTTCTGAGAGGTTCAGATATAAATTAGAGCACTGTTTGACTATCTTTAATCCCATCTGGCACTCAAGTATCCCTAGCCTGTGTAAACAGGGGAGCTCTTAACAAAGTTTGATAAACAGAAAAATACAGAAGATTTCTAGACCCTGGACACCTGCCTCAGTGTTTATGCAGGAACAGGGGATCCCAAATTTCTATATTGACTGGACCCCCAATAAAAAGTCCTTTAAGACCTAAAGAAACTGGAGATAATCTTTTGATTCTAAAAAAACCTGAAGATTTGAGAGAGGTTGAAGCAGCCTGAACTTGAAGGCAATCCAAATGGTTATTTCAAGAGGCAATAGTGATTAAGACAAGGGATCTGGCCTTCAAGCAGGAACAAAACAGTCACTGTAGATTTTGGATGCTGTTTGGATCAGTAGAGAAGGAAATGTAATTCCAGGTCCCTAAACTGAGGCTGTCCAAATGGGAGTATTCCACTGTAGCCTGGGAGAGATTTGAGAGACACATATAAACTAAATGCAACAAATATACTTTGGGTCCAGATTTAAACATACCAACTGTAAAAAGAAACAAAAATGAGATATTTATATTTGAGACTGATTTGATCTTGATAAGCATTGAAGTTGAGTGATGATGGGTACATGAAGTTCATTTTGCAATTTTTTTCTACTTCGGCATATGTTGAAATTTTTCTCAAAGTAAAATAAAATAAGGTCAATTAAAAAAATGAAATATTCCAAATGTTCAGATCAAGTTATTCTCTTTCTTTACGTATCATCAATTGCTTAAAATCATGCCACAGTTTCATATTTGAATCACAATTTTCTGGTATAATGTTGTGTTTTTCCTGGAGTTTCTTGACACTTTTCCTATTCCTTTTTGAGAGAAGAATTATGTGCTTTCTTTACCATATGACTAAGAGCTTCTAGCTTCTTAATTGTACTGTCTATGGACTGAAATACCCTTTTTTCTTAAAAACATTTTAAAGACCTGCCAGGTGCGGTGGCTCACGCCTGTAATCCCAGCACTTTGGGAGGCCGAGGCAGGCGAATCACCTGAGGTCCGGAGTTCGAGACCAGCCTGACCGGAGAAACCCCGTCTCTATTAAAAATACGAAATTAGCCAGGTGTGGTGGTGCATGCCTGTAGTCCCAGCTACTCTGGAGGCTGAGGCAGGAGAATGGCTTGAACCCGGGAGGCGGAGGTTGCTGTGAGCCGAGATTGCACCATTGCACTCCAGCCTGGGCAACAAGAGCAAAACTCAAAAAAAAGAAAAGAAAAGAAAACAACATTTTAAAGACATTGTTATCACAGCCTTCTGTTTCCATGTTCTAATTTAAACCAAATACTTCCTGGCAATTATCATTGTGGGACTTCTTTTTCAATGTGCATGTGAGTTAGTTCTGTTGTTTCTTGGTTACTATGTGACTTAGGTCAGTCCCCCTAGGAAGCAGAGGCTGGGACAGGGTTTTTTTTTTTTTTTTTTTTTTTTGAGACGGAGTCTCGCTCTGTCGCCCAGGCTGGAGTGCAGTGGCGCGATCTCGGCTCACTGCAAGCTCCGCCTCCCGGGTTCACGCCATTCTCCTGCCTCAGCCTCCCGAGTAGCTGGGACTACAGGCGCCCACAACCACGCCCGGCTAATTTTTTGTATTTTTAGTAGAGACGGGGTTTCACCGTGGTCTCGATCTCCTGACCTTGTGATCCGCCCGCCTCGGCCTCCTAAAGTGCTGGGATTACAGGCGTGAGCCACCGCGCCCGGCGGGACAGGGTTTTTGGTGACAGTGACCAACTGAGGGAGTGATCTCAGGAGAAGAGGAGGGAGGGAAGCAGGATAGGGCATTTTGTACTGGGAAAATGGGAAGCTGGGAATGGGTGCAGCAGCCTGGTGAAGGGGATTTGAGTGGACTGACAGCACCATCCACAACTCTGGAGTCTGCAAATTTGAGCGTGCACCACATCACTTGGAAGGCTGGTAAAGACACAGACTGCTGCCCTCAAACCCCAGAGTTTCTGACTCAACAGGTCAGGATGGGCCCTACATTTGCATTTTTAACATGTTCCCAGATGCTGCTTCTGGAACTCTATATTGAGAATCAAAGCATTACATTATATCCGATTTTTTGTTTTTTTCTGGATTACAATCTCAAGTAATTTTTTCAGCAAAAGCACGTGGTATGGTGGCTCACGCCTATAATCCCAACACTTTGGGAGGCCGGGATGGGAAGATCACTTGAGCCTCAGGAGATCAAGACCAGCCTGGGCAGCATGGAGAAACCCCAACTCTACAAAAAATACAAATATTAGCCAGGTGTGGTGGTATACACCTGTAGTCCCAGCTACTTGGGAGGCTGAGGTGGGAGGATCCGTTGAGCCCAGGAGGTCAAGGCTGCACTGCATTCTAGCCTGGGCGACAGGGCAAGTCTAAAAAAAAGAAAAGAAAAGAATATGTGGGAGGTAAATTTTATTGGTTCTCAGAATTTTGCCCCTAAGCTTGTTTTGTGGCTTAACTGTTCAAAACCATTTCCCCTTAGAACTACACAGACCATTGTTTTATAGCTTCTAGCTTCAGTGAAGCCCAGTGCTAATTTGATCTTTATTCCCTTACAGATAATGTTTGTTTGTTTCTAATTTCCAGAAGGTCTTGGACTTTCTGAAACCTCATGAATCC
This sequence comes from Macaca mulatta, assembly GCF_049350105.2. Taxonomy (NCBI): domain Eukaryota; kingdom Metazoa; phylum Chordata; class Mammalia; order Primates; family Cercopithecidae; genus Macaca; species Macaca mulatta. The sequence continues at coordinate 75,785,986 of NC_133419.1, read as the reverse complement.
CTAGGATTCTGCTCAGTATTCAATGGACACTTTTAATCTAAAGACTTGGCCGGGCGCGGTGGCTCAAGCCTGTAATCCCAGCACTTTGGGAGGCCGAGACGGGCGGATCACGAGGTCAGGAGATCGAGACCATCCTGGCTGACACAGTGAAACCCCGTCTCTACTAAAAAATACAAAAAAACTAGCCGGGCGAGGTGGCGGGCGCCTGTAGTCCCAGCTACTGGGGAGGCTGAGGCAGGAGAATGGCGTGAACCCGGGAGGCGGAGCTTGCAGTGAGCCAAGATCACGCCACTGCACTCCAGCCTGGGCGGCAGAGCGAGACTCTGTCTCAAAAAAAAAAAATAAATAAATAAAAATAAAATAAAATAAAATAAAGACTTATTTTGTTGTTGTTACTGCTCTGGGAAATTTTCTTCTAGTATTTCTCTGATTATTTTCTTACCTCTATTTTCTTTTTCTTTTTTTTTTTTTTTTTGAGACGGAGTCTCGCTCTGTCACTGGAGTGCAATGGCGTGATCTCGGCTCACTGCAACCCCTGCCTCCCAGGTTAAAGCGATTCTCCTGCCTCAGCCTCCTGAGTAGTTGGGATTACAGGCATGCGCCACCATGCCCAGCTAATTGTTGTATTTTTAGTAGAGACGGGGTTTCACCATGTTGGTCAGGCTGGTCTTGAACTCCTGACCTCATGATCCGCCTGCCTTGGCCTCCTAAAGTGCTGGGATTACAGGGATGAGCCACCATGCCTGGCTCTTTTTTCTTTTTTCTCTCTGGAATTCTCCTTAAACAGATATCAGACCTCCTGAACTGACGCTTTATGACTTGATTTTTTTCTCCCTATTAAAAAAAATTGTGTCTGGGCAGGGTGGCTCACACTTGTAATTCCAGCACTTTGGGAGGCTGAGGCAAGGGGATTACTTGAGCCCAGGAGTTCAAGACCAGCCTGGACAACATAGTGAGAACCTGTCTCTATAAAAGGTAAAAAATTAGCCAGGTATGGTGGCATGCACCTGTAGTCCCAGCTACTTGGGAGGCTGAGGTGGAAAGATCATATGAGCCTAGGTGGTCAAGGCTGCCATGATAGTGCCACTGCCCTCCAGCCTGGGCAACAGAGTGAGACCTTGTCTTAAAAAAAAAAAAAAAAGGTAAAATAAAAAATTGTTTTTTGTCTCTATATTTTTGGAGAACTATATGACTTTTCATTTGTTTGTTTGTTTTTTGAGTCAGAGCCTTGTTCCGTTGCCCCAGGCTGGAGTGCAGTGGTGTGATCTTGACTCACTGCAACCTGCCCCCCGCCCCGACCCACCACTCAGGTTCAAACAATTCCCTCCTACCTCAGCCTCCTGAGTAGTTGGGATTACAGGCATGCGCCACTACATCCAGCTAGTTTTTGTATTTTTAGTGGAGAGATGGGGTTTCTCCATGTTGGCCCAGGTCTCAAACTCCTGACCTCAGGTGATCCGTCTGTCTCAGCCTCCCAAAGTGTTGGGATTACAGGTATGAACCACTGTACCCGGCCACTTTTTTAAGTAAATTTTTAATTTTGGAATAATTTTAGATTTGTAGAAGGCTGGGTGCAGTGGCTCATGCTTGTAATCCCAGCACTTTGGGAGGCCAAAGCAGGTGGATCACTTGAGGTTAGGAGTTTGAAGCTAGCCTGGCCAACATGGTGAAACCCCATCTCTACTAAAAATACAAAAATTAGCTGGGAGTGGTGGCAGGTGCCTGTTGTCCCAGCTACTCAGGAGGCAGAGGCTGCAGTGAGCTGAGATTGCACCACTGTACTCTAGCCTGGGTGATAGAGTGAGGCTCTGTCTCAAAAAAAAAAAAAAAAAAGGTTTATAGAAAAGTTGCAAAGATAATATACAAAGTTCCCATATACCCTTCACCCACTTTCTTCTTCTTTTTTTTTCTTTTTCTTTTTTTTTTTTTTTTGAGACAGAGTCTGGCTCTGTCGCCCAGGCTGGAGTGCAGTGGCCGGATCTCAGCTCACTGCAAGCTCTGCCTCCCGGGTTCACACCATTCTCCTGCCTCAGCCTCCCGAGCAGGTGGGACTACAGGCGCCTGCCACCGCGCCCGGCTAATTTTTTGTATTTTTAGTAGAGACAGGGTTTCACAATGGTCTCGATCTCCTGACCTCATGATCCGCCCACCTCAGCCTCCCAAAGTGCTGGGATTACAGGCATGAGCCACCGCGCCCGGCCTCACCCACTTTCTTCTAATGTGAGCATCTTACATTGATGGGAGCCGAAAGCCTGAGGGTTGTGACCAACTCAGCATTCCACTGGAGTCTGTATGATCAAACAGCAAACTGTTTATCATGAATACAGAATGTGGGCAAACTCACATGCGCACCTGCCACCAGAAGGTATGCTGAAGGCAGTCACTCCCTGGTGCCATGCTCCTTGAGGTTATCTATGGGGACATCTGGAGCCTACTGTTCAAAGAATGCAGTCATGTAGGCTGTGCACTAAGTCAAGCAGCTGACCAACAAGCACCCCCTTCTCCTTTTCTCCTTTACTTAATAAATATGAACAGCTCTAGAAGCTCAGGGCCCTTGTTCACCAGAAGCAAGGAGCCCCTAACCCCTTCTTCCAAATACACTCTTTGGTCTTTTTTTTTTTTTTTTTTTGAGACGGAGTCTCGCTCTGTCGCCCAGGCTGGAGTGCAGTGGCTGGATCACAGCTCACTGCAAGCTCCGCCTCCCGGGTTTACGCCATTCTCCTGCCTCAGCCTCCGGAGTAGCTGGGACTACAGACGCCTGCCACCTCGCCCGGCTAGTTTTTTGTATTTTTTAGTAGAGACGGGGTTTCACCGTGTTAGCCAGGATGGTCTCGATCTCCTGACCCCGTGATCTGCCCATCTCGGCCTCCCAAAGTGCTGGGATTACAGGCTTGAGCCACCGCGCCTGGCCCGTGGTCTTTGTTTTTATTCCCGCGTTCATCCTCCTTTGTTCAGTCCACCAGGGTCCCTGGAGTTACATTACTGTGGTCCATCAAAACTAAGAAGTTAACATTCATATATTACTATTAATGAAACTCCAGATTTTCACCAGTTTTCCTGCTAATGTCCTTTTCTGTTCCAGGACCCACTCCAGTATTTCCCACCGCATTTAGTCCTCATGTCTCCTTCGTCTCCTCTGTGACAATTTCTCAGTCTTTCCTTGTTTTTAAAATCACTTTCACAGTTTTAAGAGGGCTGGTCAGGTATTCTGCAGAATATTCCTCAATTTGGAATTTTTCTCATGATTAGGCTGGAGTTAGGTATTTTGGGGGAGAATATCACAACGGTGGAGTGTCTGACTCATCACATGATATCAGCAGGTGACATAACCTTGATCACTTGATTAAAGCAGTGTTTGCCAGATTTCTCCACTTTAAAGTTACTATTTTTTTCCTATCCATACACTGTTCTTTGGAAGTGAGTCACTAAGTCCAGCACACATTCAAGACAGGAGGGCCAATTCAACTCCATCTGAAGGGGAGAGTATATCTATATATTATTTGGTATTCTTCTGTAAGGAAGATCTGTCCTTTCCTACCATGTATTTATTTATTCAACCATTTATTTAGATCACTACGGACTCATGTTTATTTATTTTATACTTTGGGTTACAATCCAATATGACATTATTTATTTTGTTGCTCATACTGTTCCGATTTTGGCTGTTGAGAGCTCTTTCAGGTTCTTTTTTTTTTCGGTACTTCCTTATTTTCTGTCACTAGCCTCTAGACTTTTTAATTGTATTTTTTTTTTTTTTTTTTTTTTTTTTTTTGAGACGGAGTCTCGCTCTGTGGCCCAGGCTGGAGTGCAGTGGCTAGATCTCAGCTCACTGCAAGCTCCGCCTCCCGGGTTTACGTCATTCTCCTGCCTCAGCCTCCCGAGTAGCTGGGACTACAGGTGCCCGCCACCTTGCCTGGCTAGTTTTTTGTATTTTTTAGTAGAGACGGGGTTTCACCGTGTTAGCCAGGATGGTCTTGACCTCCTGACCTTGTGATCCGCCCATCTCGGCCTCCCAAAGTGCTGGGATTACAGGCTTGAGCCACCGCGCCCGGCCTAATTGTATTTTTAATCTGGACAATCATGTTTTTTATTTCCCAGGACTCTTTCATGTTGTCTAATTGATCCCTTTATTAGCAGTTCTTTCTTGTTTAATGAATCCAATATAATATCAAATTAGAATTTGTTTCTAATGGCTGGGCGCGGTGGCTCAAGCCTGTAATCCCAGCACTTTGGGAGGCCGAGGCGGGCGGATCACGAGGTCAGGAGATCGAGACCATCCTGGCTGACACGGTGAAACCCCGTCTCTACTAAAAAATACAAAAAACTAGCTGGGCGAGGTGGCGGGCGCCTGTAGTCCCAGCTACTGGGGAGGCTGAGGCAGGAGAATGGCGTAAACCCGGGAGGCGGAGCTTGCAGTGAGCTGAGATCCGGCCACTGCACTCCAGCCTGGGCGGCAGAGCAAGACTCCGTCTCAAAAAAAAAAAAAAAAAAGAATTTGTTTCTAATTATAATATTGAAAATGCTATTTATTGGATTTCAATGAGCAGAATAACTCTCTAGATAAAGCATGGAAGACTTAATTATAGTTACAGAATATATGTAAATATTATAACTCTTGGCAATATAAGAGTATAACTATCAGTGTCAGAAGGCTGAAGTAGAGGAGGAGAGATCAAACACTGCACAGATGCTAACTTTCTCATTTTACAAGTATAAATCAAGAGATACTATCTTGGCTAGGAATGCTGGCTCAAGCCTTAATCCCAGTACTTTGGGAGGTCAAGGCAGGAGGATCAGTTGAGCCCAGGAGTTCGAGACCAGCCTGGGCAATATGCTGAGACCTCATCACCATTACAAAAAAAAAAAAAAAAAAAAAAGACTAATACTATCTAAAGTTCATAGGAATGGAAATAAAGATTTTAAGCAATTATCAATCAATGGAAGAATAAACTAACACTAAAACACAACGTAGAAAGGATTGGGAGATGAGCATAAAGTAAATGAACAAAGGTCTTTCTTCACGAGAAGAGTCAATGTTAATTCAAGAGGATAAATCAAGAAATTGAGGTATAGGCATATCAATCGGATTTGTGGTATAAACTACCATAGCTAAAAGCAGAAAAGGTAAAAATGAAGTTTTTTAAGAGGGCAGCGCGGGATGAGGTGGGGTGGGGCTTTGACTTCTCCCTTACTAACATTCTGTATTGAAGCTTTTTAAAAATGTAATGCTTTTATATAAATAATTAAAATGTATATAAATATTGACTGCAGAAACATGCTGGTACTTGATAGAACATGCAGGGTGGGCAGGGATATGATGGGGCTGGATGGAGCAAGAAAGGCATTTCCCTGCTTGGGAGAGGTGCAAAATGTGCAGGAAGGAGAGGTTGGAGCTGTAGAAAACAGCCCACCTTGGATTCAGGGGGTCCCAGAGGGTAGGGCCCTTTCCTCTGCTCCTAAGCACACTCGTCATCCAACAATTTACCTAGCGCGCTTCCTAAGCTTTAGACCCTGTTTTGGAGGTGAGGACATGGAGCACTTTGCTCTGGACATTTAAACCAATCATTACAAAAAGACTGCTGACCCTAGGGTTGGCAGTCCCCACCATGGGAAAGGTATAGTCCATCCCTTTCTGATCAAAGAGACTGGAGGATTCCCAGGAGGTGTGGTGTAATCCCTGGTTTCCTTGGGACCGTCCTAGTTTAAAAACTCATAGTCTATGGCCCAGGAAACCCCCGCATCTGGGAAACCTGTGCAATTGGTCACCCTTCTAAGGGGGAAATTCCAGCCCAGCCTCTCATTCTTCCTCCATCTTGGATCTGCTGGAGGAGAACCTCTAGAGCCCCTAGCATGATCTGCTTTCTGAATTTTGGAGGGTCCACAGTAGTCGCGGGGTTGGGGACAATGCAGATCAGGAAGCCAGTAGTGCTGATTTTCTGGATGGTTAAAGGAAAGGAAAGAGAGGACTCCAGCAATGGGAACTAGGAGAAGTGGGAATACAGTAAGGTAGGGTGATCTCTCATCCTCCAGAATTAGCATGTCTAAAAGCATACAGTTTGGGCTGGGTGCAGTGGCTGATGCCTGTAATCCCAGCACTTTGGAGGCCAAAGTGGGTGGATCACTTGAGGTCAGGAGTTTGAGACCAGCCTGACCAACATGGTGAAACCCCTGTCTCTACTAAAAATACAAAAATTAGCTGGGCGTGGTAGCGGGTGCCTATAATCCCAGCTACTTGGGAGATTGAGGCAGGAGAATTGCTTGAATGTGGGAGGCAGAGGTTGCAGCGAGCCAAGATTGCACCACTGCACATCAGCCTGGGGCAGAGTGAGACTCATTCTCAAAAATAAATAGAGGACCAGATTGTTATGCCCATCCCATTTCTTAAAATGCATTTATTCAATGAATATTTATTGAGCACCTACTGTGTACTAGGCTCTGATTAGTCAGTTACAATACACTCACTAAGTAATCAGCTCTGTTCTAGGCTCTGGGGGTGCAGCTGAAAGCCAGGCAAATACACAGATATAAATCTTACAATCCAAAAGGGGATGCTGGCAATTGATCACATTTTTTTTTTTTTTTTTTTTGAGACAGAGTCTCGCTCTGTTGCCCAGGTTGGAGTGCAATGGCGTGATATTGGCTCACTGCAACCTCCGCCTCTGGGGTTCAAGTGATTGTCCTGCCTCAGCCTCCCATGTAGCTGGGATTACAGGTGCCCACCACTACACCTGGCTAATTATTGTTGTATTTTTAGTAGAGACGGGGTTTCGCCATGTTAGTCAGGCTGGTCTTGAACTCCTGACCTCAGGTGATCCACCCGCCTCTGCCTCCCAAAGTGCTGAGATTACAGGCTTGAGCCACCGTGCCCAACCGACAATTGACCATATTCTTATGGGGCTATTTCCATCCCATTAACCTATTTGCCTATCCTTAGACTAGTACTATTCAGTCTTTTTTTGTGTGTGTGTGACAGAGAGTCGTGTTCTGTCACCCAGGCTGTAGTGCATTAGTGCAATCTTGGCTCACTGCAACCTCCACCTCCTGGGTTCAAATGATTCTCATACCTCAGCCTCCCAAGTAGCTGGGATTACAGGCACATGCCACCACGCCCAGCTAATTTTTGTATTTTTAGTAGAGATGGGATTACACCATGTTGGCCAGGCTGGTCTCGAACTCCTGGTCTCAAGTGATCTGCTTGCTTTGGCCTCCCAAAGTGCTGAGATTATAGGTGTGAGCCACTGTGCCCAGCCCCATTCAGTCTTCACAATGGTAGCTTCAGAATAAATTTTAAAATCAGGTAGTATGGTCCTCCAACTTTGTCTGCCCCTCACCACCAAGATTACTTTTGTTATTTCCATATAAATGTCTACAACAAAGGCTTATTGTATTGGATTTATAGAACAATTTTGGGAAAATAACAGCTTAATAATTGTTTTGTTTCAATTTAATTTAACTTAATTTAATTTAGGAGAGCTAAGTAATTAAACATGAGGCCAAAGTACATAAGAAAATGTCAGTCTTTTATTGCAAATATGCATACACTCTCGGACGAGGTTCTCTGGTCCTCAGGTGTGGGGGGGCCAGGGAAGTCACGCGCCGGCACTCTCGGGTGATGTTCTCCGGTCCACGAATGCGGGGGCCAAAGAAGTCACGCCGCCTCCTGCCAGCGGTGGACTTTTATGCCTGGGAGCTGGAAGGGGAGGAGTTTGGGGCGTGTGTGTAGGAGTGGCTTCTTGAATTTCGGTGTCCCCGGCTTGACGTCATTCTGCGCATGCTCAGTTGATTTGGTTCTTTTCCCGGGCGTGGGAAAATCTGTGATGAAGAACCCAGAAACAACAGGGACTGCTCCATCTTGTTCACCTTCCTCCATCTTGTCCCTTTTCCTTCACCCAAACAGTCCAACCTCTTATTGATTATAAGAATTGGCCGGGCGCGGTGGCTCAAGCCTGTAATCCCAGCACTTTGGGAGGCCGAGACGGGCGGATCACGAGGTCAGAAGATCGAGACCATCCTGGCTAACACAATGAAACCCCGTCTCCACTAAAAATACAAAAAAAAAATTAGCCGGGCGTGGTGGCGGCGCCTGTAGTCCCAGCTACTCGGGAGGCTGAGGCAGGAGAATGGCAGGAACCCGGGAGGCGGAGCTTGCAGTGAGCTGAGATCACGCCACTGCACTCCAGCCTGGGCAACAGAGCGAGACTCCGCCTCAAAAAAAAAAAAAAAAAAAAGAATTTAGGGCGCCGTGGTCTGTCTGGCTGCTTCCTGCTGTTAAGGGGCATAGTTAGGGTCTGAAGTTGGCAGTTGGGTGTAGGGATGCAGGAGCATTTGGTTGAAGGTGACTCGGGTGATCTCTTGGACCTTGGCTCGGAAAAATTTTATTAGAATGGGAGCAAGACATAACATAAGGCAGAGGATTAGTATGGGAATTAGGAATGGAAGCATCTGCTGTACTACAGGCGGTAGCCATACCGGTGGTCCGGGGGTTAAGGGGGAGTTAAATTGTTGAAGTTAGGGAAACTCCGATAATTAAGGGAAGAAAAACAGCCCGCTTTTGGATGTTATTGCTGGAGCTGAGCTGGGAAGCTAGTTCAGACAATTCTTCTTCGCTATATAGGGTTAAGCTAGGCACTAAAGATACCGGAATGCAAAGGGACTGGGTGATGGAGGTATGGTTAAGAGTTTTAGATAGAGTTTGGTTACACCAAAAGTAGCCTCCAACAGGGGCCGTCTGGGTCCTGCTGGGAGCTTATGTGCAATTACACCGTGAAGAGTTTGGCGTAGAGTAGCAAAAAGGAATCTCTGTCTCTCTCTGTCTCTCTTCATCTCTGTCTCTCCTCATCTCTGTCTCTCCCCATCTCTGTCTTTGTCTCTCTTTACCTCTGTCTCTCTCTCTGTCTCTCTCCATCTCTGTCTCTCCCCATCTCTGTCTTTGTCTCTCTCCACCTCTGTCTCTCTCTCTCTCTCTCTGTTTTTCTCTTTGTCTCCATCTCCATTTCCGTCTCCGTCTCTCCACCTCCCGCTCACCAAGGCTGCTCCCCTCACCAACTCCCCTACCTCCTGGCTTCCTGGCTTCTCCCTATCTCTGACTCAACAGGGACTGAGTGCAGCAGAGGCCCTTGGGGAGGTCTGGGCTTTCTACTGCCTTCTGGTTATAGCCTCTCCTTCCCTGTATCTGTCCTTCATCCTGGCCTAATGAGTCCACATTTTATTTAGGGAGAGGGCAGAGTGACAACCCTGGGTGTGGGGGGGGACAATCTGCAGTGCCCTGCATGACTGAGTGTATCTGGTTGTCTGTAGACCAGGTTTAGAATCTCCATACAAAGTTAGGATTAGTAGGAGTAACTAGAGGAATTAGAGTGAACCATAATAATGATGACAAAGGTGTAGAGGGTAAGTTCAACATTGCCGAAATCACAAAGGGCACCCTGCCAAGCTAGGTCTTCTATGAGAGTAAAAAGTTGGGAAACCTACTGGTTGGGAGGTGGGTCGGGAAGGAGGGTGTCTATGGGGTTTATGAGGGAAAAGTCAGTTAAGTTAAGATGAAGAATAGTGAGGAAGCGGGAAAATTTGAGGAGGGTGTTGATCCTTGAGTAGAACCTGGCCACCTGGAGATAAGGGAAGGGGAATAGATGTTTTGAGTTAGGTTAAGATGTTTCATCCCAAGAGGGGGTGGGACAAGAGGGCATGATGAGGAAAGAGTGGGCAAAGCATGCATAGTCCAGGCAGTAATTTAACATTGGGGTCTGGCGAGGGTTAGACGGTTTACCGTCTACCCTAACTACTGAGATAGTGGATGGCTGGCTAGGACCTCCATAGGTTGACAAAACAGAATAGGTAGCCTCCGTATTGATGAGAAAAGAAATTGGCTTACCCGCTACCTGAAGAGTTACCCTAGGCTCGGAGAGGGTGACAGGGGTCTCCAAGTGTGGGCACCGTCAGTCGTCGTCCAGGTGTAGGAGCTGGAAGGAGCCTTCCGGCCTTTGAGGAGAGGCACCACGTTGAGGCGCAATGCCTGCCCTGCTGGCGGGGCAATCAGACTTCCAATGTCCTTCCTGTTGGCAAGTTGGGCACGGCGTGGTAGGCAGGCGAGGATTTGGACACTGTGTTGCCTAATGCCCAGTTGTGCCACACTTAAGGCATGGATGAGATGGAGTGGCCGGCTTGGCCTGGGGACACTGGTTTGCCCAGTGTCCTGGGTCTCCGCATTTATAGCAGGAGCCCTTGGGAGACTTGCCCTGTGTCTTCCCTGCCGTCAGAATGGGCAATGCTGGTTGGAGGGCAGCCACTAGAGCTTGCGCCTGAAGCATAGCCCTTTTTTTCTCCTTGTCTAGCTCTGCGGCCTCAGCTGCTTCTTCTCTGGAGTTAAAAACTTTAAAGGCCAATTTTACTAAGTCCTGTATGGGGGTTTGAGGCCCATCTTCAACCTTTTTTAGCTTTTTTCGAATATCTGAGGCTGACTGGGAGATAAAATAGGAGGCTAGGACAGCTGCTCCGGCTGGGGAGGTGGGGTCTAGCCGAGTAAATTGGGCTAGTGCCTCTGTAAGGCGATTTAGGAAGGAAGCCGGATTCTCATCTGGGTGCTGGATGATTTCCTTTAGTTTATCAAAATTGACCACTTTGTTAGAGGCTGCCTGCATACCGGCCAAGAGACATTGAACCATAATGTCTCTCCTATGGCGGCCGGGCTGCTGTGGTTGGTAATCCCAATCTGGTTCTATGGACGGGACAGCCATCTCTCCTAACGGGACAGTGGCGTCAGTTAAATGCCATTGATCTGCATGTTGCTTGGCGGCTGCAAGAATACGCTCTCTTTCCTCTGGGTTAAGGGAGGAGGACAAAATGACCTGTAAGTCATGCCAGGTTAGATCATATGCCTGACATAGGTATCGAAACTCCTTGGAATATAGGGTGGGGTTAGCAGAGAAATCGCCGAGCCGTTTTTCAATCTTGGAAAGGTCTGTCAAGGAAAAAGGGACATGGACTCTAACTAGTCCTTCGGCTCCGGCGACCTCTCGGAGGGGGCCCAACAAACTAACAGGGGAGGTTGAAACAGACTGACCAGTCGGGTAGGTTGAGGCAGGCTGACCGGTAGAGGGGGTTGGGGCAGGCTGACTGGTAGAGGGCTGACTAGTGGGGGCCGCTACCGCAGTCTTGGAGCAAGTGTGGGCGGAAATGGGAGAGGTAAGAGGAGTGGCTGAGGGAGGGGCGGTAGGAGGAGCATAGGGAGGGGGTTTGGTAGGTTGGGAGGGAGGTGCCCCGCCGTTGGCCTCGTCTGAGATGGAAGTAGAATCTTCCTCTGCTTGTGGTGTGGAGGCTGAGGGCTGGGTTTTAACTAACAAGACCTGGGCCATTGAACACTGGGTGCACAGGTCTGGGCGAGAGCGCAAGTCCGAAAAGCCTTGGACATAGATAATCTCTGACCACTTTCCAAGCCTTTGGCAGAAATTAGAGAGATCTGATAGAATGTTATAGTCAAGTGTGCCATGTGATGGCCATTGAGATTGGTTGTCTAATTTATACTGCGGCCATGCCACAGTGGAAAGGAAAATTAGCCGCTTTCGTTTTAAATCTTGGGCTAAATGTAAGGCTTCCAAGTTTTGGAGGAGACACCCTAAGCGGGTGTTCCTAGGGATTTTGGATTGTGAGGTTCCCATTGTTTAACCACCAGAAATGGAAACCGACCTCACGCAGTGGTAAAGCGTCCTTTGCTGCTGCTAGAGACCGGGGGCTCCTGGAGCCACTAACGGAGAATTGAGGGACTTCAAGACGGACGTCTCCGGGTTGAAGGCCTCACTGCACCACAGGGTGGCTACGTCCTTGGGCGTGCGCACGACTCTAGGCCAAGGACATGGAAACGGACGGAGATGGTTAACAAAGGGGAGTACTCACCGAAGAAGAAATTCTCAGAGCGGCACCAGTGGAAAGCTGGAACACTTGTTCGGTGTTCATGGCTGGTTGGGTTGGGAGCCGGTTCGCTGGGGAGGAGGTTCGTTAGACCCTTATGGGATGTTGAGGGAGGGTGTCCTCCTGGGTCGGGTTTCTGCACCAACTGTTTTGATTTAATTTAATGTAACTTAATTTAGGAGAGCTAAGTAATTAAACATGAGGCCAAAGTACATAAGAAAATGGCAGTCTTTTATTGCAAATATGCATACACTCTCGGACGAGGTTCTCTGGTCCTCAGGTGTGGGGGGGCCAGGGAAGTCGCGCTGGCACTCTCGGGTGATGTTCTCCGGTCCACGAATGCGGGGGCCAAAGAAGTCACGCCGCCTCCTGCCAGCGGTGGACTTTTATGCCTGGGAGCTGGAAGGGGAGGAGTTTGGGGCGTGTGTGTAGGAGTGGCTTCTTGAATTTCGGTGTCCCCAGCTTGACGTCATTCTGCGCATGCTCAGTTGATTTGGTTCTTTTCCCGGGCACAGGAAAATCTGTGATGAAGAACCCAGAAACAACAGGGACTGCTCCATCTTGTTCACCTTCCTCCATCTTGTCCCTTTTCCTTCACCCAAACAATAATGTTTTATGATTTTCAGTGTACAGATAGAGGTCTTGCATGTCTTTAGTTAAATTTATTCTTTTTTTTTTTTTTTTTTTTTTTTTGAGGCGGAGTCTTCACTCTGTCGCCCAGGCTGGAGTGCAGTGGCACCATCTCGGCTCACTGCAAGCTCCGCCTCCCGGGTTCACGCCATTCTCCTGCCTCAGCCTCCGGAGTAGCTGGGACTACAGGAGCCCGCCACCGCGCCCGGCTAATTTTTTGTATTTTAGTAGAGACGGGGTTTCACCGTGTTAGCCAGGATGGTCTCGATCTACTGACCTCGTGATCCGCCCGCCTCGGCCTCCCAAAGTGCAGGGATTACAGGCGTGAGCCACCGCGCCCGGCCTTTTTTTTTTTTTTTTTGATACAGAGTCTCACTCTCTTGCCCAAGCTAGAGTGCAGTGGTGCAATCTTGGTTCACTGCAATTTTCACCTCCTAGGTTCAAGGGATTCTCCTGACTCAGCCACCTGAGTAGCTGGGACTACAGGCATGCGCCACCACACCTGGCTAATCTTTGTTTTTTGTTTTTAGTAAAACAAAAGAGACATGGTTGCACCATGTTTGCCAGGCTGGTCTTGAACTCCTGACCTCAGATGATCCAGCTGCCTTGGCCTTCCAAACTGCTGGGATTACAGGTGTGAGCCACTGTGCCCAGTAAAATTTATTCTTACGTACTTTGTGTTTTTTGATGCTATTATAAATAGAAATTTAAATCTCAATTTCTTTTTTTCCTTTTAGAAACACAATAGATTTTCTTATATTGTTTATTAATTCTAGCAGTTCTACATGTTCCTTAATATTTTCTATGTAAGTATTCATGTAATCTGCAAATATAGACAGTTCTACTTTTTTCTTCTCAATCTTTGTGCCTTTTATTTCATATATATTTAATTTAATTAATTACATTTTTTAAAAATATGGAGTCTCACTCATTGCCCAGGCTGGGGTGCAGTGGTGCAATCTTGGCTCACTGCAACTTCTACCTCCTGGGTTCAGGTGATTCTCCTGCTTCAACTTCCCAAGTAGCTGGGATTATAGGCATGTACTACCATGCCTGGCTAATTTTTGTATTTTTAGTAGAGACAGGGTTTCACCATGTTGGCCAGGCTGGTCTCGAACTCCTGACCTCACCTGATCTGCCCACCTCGGCCTCCCAAAGTGCTAGGATTACAGGTGTGAGCCACCTTACCTGGCCAAAATGTTCTTACTAAGAGAGGGATATTGAAATTTCCAACACAATTGTGAGCTGAGATTGCGCCATTATACTCCAGCCTGGGCAATAAGAGTGAAACTCTGTCTCAAAAAAAAAAAAAGAAAAAAAGAAAATTGCATTAAGTACATATGGACTAAACATTCTAATTAAAAGAACAGAAAAGCAAGGCTCAACTTTATACTGCCTTCAAAAAATGTACTTTAGGCAGGGCGTGGTGGCTCACACCTGTAACCCCAGCACTTTGGGAGGCCCAGCTTGCAGTGAGCCGAGATTGCGCCACTGCACTCTAGCCTGGGTGACAGAGCAAGACTCCGTCTCAAAAAAAAGAAAACAACAAAAAACAAACAAAAAAAGACTCCACAATAAAATATTATTTTGATGTTCACCAGTCAATTAAAAGTAGAGCAAAAATATTTGTTCATGTATTTGTCCATATACTCGCTGTTTCTAGTGTTCTTTCATACCCTTCTAAATATTTATCTTTTGGGGGACAGGCATGGTGACTCATGCCTGTAATCCCAGCGCTTTGGGAGGCTAATGCAGGAGGATCACTTGAGCCCAGGAGTTTGAGACCAGCCTGGGCAACATAATGAGACCCCTGTCTCCACACACATACAACATTAGCCAGGCACTGTGGCACATTTTGGACTCAAGCAATCCTCCTTCATTGGCCTCCCAAATTGCTGAGATGACTGGGAGTGAGCCACTGCACCCAGCAACATTTCTTATTCTGCAGGTCTGCTGGCAATTAATGCTCTATGCTTTCATTTATCTGAAAAGATCTTTATTTCACTGGACGGACAGGTTTTTGTTTATTTTTTGGCACTTTAAAGATGGTATTCCATTGTTTTCTGACTCCATGGTTTCTGATGAGAAGTCAGGATTCATTTGCATTCTCTGTATGTAATCTGTTTGCAATTATGTCTGTTTCTATGGCTACTTTCTTTTTTTTTTTTTTTTTTTTTTGAGACGGAGTCTCGCTCTGTCGACCAGGCTGGAGTGCAGTGGCCGGATCTCAGCTCACTGCAAGCTCCGCCTCCCGGGTTCATGCCATCATGCCATTCTCCTGCCTCAGCCTCCCGAGTAGCTGGGACAATAGGCGCCCGCCACCGCGCCCGGCTAGTTTTTTTTGTATTTTTTAGTAGAGACGGGGTTTCACCGTGTTCGCCAGGATGGTCTCGATCTCCTGACCTCGTGATCCGCCCGTCTCGGCCTCCCAAAGTGCTGGGATTACAGGCTTAAGCCACCGCGCCCGGCCTCTATGGCTACTTTCAAGACTTTCTTTCTTGCCAGGTGCAGTGGCTCACGCCTGTAATCCCAGCACTTTGGGAGGCCGAGGTGGGCAGATCACCTGAGGTCAGGAGTTCGAGACCAGCCTGACCAACATGGAGAAACCCCGTCTCTACTAAAAATACAAAATTAGCGTGGTGTTGCGTGCCTGTAATCCCAGCTACTCGGGAGGCTGAGGCAGGAGAATCGCTTGAACCTGGGAGGCAGAGGTTGTGGTGAGTTGAGATTGCACCATTGCACCCCAGCCTGGGCAACAACAGCAAAACTCCATTCCAAAAAAAAAAAAAAAAGACTTTCTCTTTCTTTTTTGTTTTTAACAGTTTGATTATGATGTGTTTAGGTATTGTTTTTGTTTCACGTGTCCGTGTGAAGAGACCACCAAACAGGCTTTGTGTGAGCAACGGGGCTGTTTATTTCACCTGGGTGCAGGCAGGCTGAGTCCGAAAAAGGAGTCAGCAAAAGTGGTGGGATTATCATGAGTTCTTATAGGTTTTGGGATAGGCGGTGGAGTTAAGAGCAATGTTTTGGGGGCAGGGGGTTGATCTCACAAAGTACATTCTCCAGGATGGGGAGAATTACAAAGAAACTTCTTAATGGTGGGGGAGATTATAAAGAACACTGATCAGTTAGGGTGGGACAGAAACAAATCACAATGATGGAATGTCATCAGTTAAGCTATTTTCACTTCTGTGGATCTTCAGTTGCTTCAGGCCATCTGGATGTATACGTGCAGGTCACTGGGGATATGATGGCTTAGCTTGGGCTCAGAGGCCTGACAGTTTTCTTCATATTTATCATACTTGGATTTTGCTAAACTTTTTGGATTTCTAATGAGGTTTTTCATCAAATATATGAAATTCAAATGCTTTTTCTGTCCCATTCTCTCTTCGTTTTCTGGGACTGAAATTACATGATTTAAGCTCCACAAGTCAATAAGACAATCTTTTCTCTCTCTCTTTTTTTTTAAGACGGAGTCTGGCTCTGTCACCCAGGCTGGAGTGTAGTGGCACAATCTTCGCTCACTGCAATCTCTGCCTCCCGGGTTCAAGCAATTCTCCTGCCTCAGTCTCCTGAGTAGCGGGGACTACAGATGCCCGCCACCACACCCAGCTAATTTTTTTTGTATTTTTAGTAGACAGGGTTTCACCGTGTTAGTCAGAATGGTCTGGATATCCTGACCTCATGATCCGCCTGTCTCAGCCTCTCAAAGTGCTGGGATTACAGGCATGAGCCACCGCACCCAGCCTCTTTTCTCTCTCTTTATCCTTCAAATTGGATAATTTAGATCTATCTTCAAGGTCATTCACTCTTTCTTCTTCTGCCACCAAGCTGATAGTAAGCCCAATTAGTGAATCTTTCATTTCAAATATTGTATTTTGAATTATAAATGTTCTATCTGGTTCTTTTTAAATATGTATTTTTTGACTGGGCATGGTGGCTCATGACTGCAATCCCAGCACTTTGGGAAGCTGAGGTGGGCAGATCACTTGAGGTCAGGAGTTCAAGACCAGCCTCGTCAACATGGTGAAACCCCATCTCTACTAAAAATACAAAAAATTAGCCAGGCATGATGGCACACACCTACTCAAGGAGGCTGAGGCAGGAGAATTGCTTGAACCTGGGAGGCAGAGGTTACAGTGAGCCGAGATCATGCCATAGCACTCCAGCCTGGACGACAGAGTGAGGTTCTGTATTTCTCTCTCTCTATATATATATATTATATACATAAAATATATATAATATATAATATATGTATTCCATTTCTGTGCTGAAGTTTACAATCTGTTCACTAATTATGAATGTATTTTCCTTTAAGCCCTTGAACACATTTATAATAGCTGGATTCTTGTCTGATTGTTCCAACATCTGGATTATTTTGGAATCTGTTTCTATTGACTACACTTATGCTTGACTGTGGGTTACACTTTGTTCTTTTGTTTGTTTTTCACATATCTACTATTTTTTATTGTCATAATGAATGCTATAAATAATATGCTATGGCGACTCTGGATTTTGTCATCTTCCTGTGGAGACTGTGGACTTTTATTCTCTCAGGCAGTTAATTTACTGACTGATTATCTGGAAGTTGATGGAAGCTTGATTTCACACTTTGTTAGGGCAGTTTCATTTCAATTTTTTTTTTGAGACAGAGTCTCAATTTGTCACCCAGGCTGGAGTGCAGTGGTGCAATCTCGACTCACTGCAATCTCTGGCTCCTGGGTTCACTCCATTCTCCTGCCTCAGCCTCCCGAGTAGCTGGGACTACAGGCGCCTGCCACAACATGGGCCCGGCTAATTTTTTGTGTTTTTGGTAGAGACGGGGTTTCACTATGTTAGCCAGGATGGTCTCGATCTCCTGACCTCGTGATCCACCCGCCTCGGCATCCCAAAGTGCTGGAATTACAGGCATGAGCCACTGCACCAGGCCTCAATTTTTATTCATTTTTTATTACTAACAGTTTAGAAAAGTTTCTTTCAGCTTCCAAATCTGTTATTGATTTTGTCATATACAATTTTAAGGTTGTCAAATTTGGAACAAATCTTTAATAAGTTTCACATATGAGTGGTAAGAACATTTCAAGTTTGCTTGTTTATTGTATATGCTGACTACTCTTTTTTTTTTTTTTTTTTGAGACGGAGTGTCGCTCTGTCACTCCGGCTGGAGTGCAGTGGCCAGATCTCAGCTCACTGCAAGCTCCGCCTCCCGGGTTCACGCCATTCTCCTGCCTCAGCCTCCCGAGTAGCTGGGACTACAGGCGCCCGCCACCTCGCCCGGCTAGTTTTTTTGTATTTTTTAGTAGAGACGGGGTTTCACCGTGTTAGCCAGGATAGTCTCGATCTCCTGACCTCCTGATCCACCCATCTCGGCCTCCCAAAGTGCTGGGATTACAGGCTTAAGCCACTGTGCCCGGCCATGACTACTCTTAAATACTCTTTTATTCTTTAACTGGTTTGTAATCAGGACCGCACTGTAGTGTCCTATCATGAATTTTACATTATTTTAATCAATATTGGTATTTTATGTAAAATCAGGAAACATCAAAATTTTTTCAATATCTTAGTTGTATTACTCTTATTCATTAATTGAGTTGTCAAGCAATCTAAGACTGTTCACCTCTGCTATTTGAAGTATGACTCTTCCTCTCAATTACTCCTTTTGGGATGATCTGAAAAAAATTGTCACAATTCATTCTTTGGGCCAGGCATGGTGGCTCACACCTGTAATCCCAGCACTTTGGGAGGCCAGTGAGGGTAACGAGGTCAAGAGATCAAGCCCATCCTGGCCAACATGGTGAAACCTCATCTCTACTAAAAGTACAGAACTCAGCCGGGCATAGTGATGTGTGCCTGTAATCCCAGCTGTGTGGGAGGCTGAGGCAGGAGAATTGCCTGAACCCAGCAAGCAGAGGTTGCAGTGAGTCGAGATCACACCCCTGAACTCCAGCTTGGCGACAGGGCAAGACTTTTGTTTCAAAAAAAAAAAAACAAAAACAAACAAACAAAAAATGCAATTCACTGCTTGATGTCTACATAATTTCTATTGATTAACTGTTTATTTTTTTGCCGAGATGGGGTCTTGCTATCTTGCCCAGGCTAGTCTTGAACTCCAGGGCTCAACTAATCTTCCCACTTTGGCCTCCCAAAGTGTTGGGATTATAGGTGTGAGACATTGTGCCCAGCCTCTACTGATATTTGTCACTTATTTTTAAAAAACATGACTTTACTGAGGCATAGTTTACATATGAGGCATGTCACATACATGATCCATAATTTCAAGTGTACAATTCAATAATTCTTTTTTTTTTTTTTTTTTTTTTTGTTGAGACGGAGTCTGGCTCTGTCGCCCAGGCTGGAGTGCTGTGGCTGGATCTCAGCTCAATGCAAGCTCCGCCTCCCGGGTTCACGCCATTCTCCTGCCTCAGCCTCCTGAGTAGCTGGGACTACAGGCACCCGCCACCTCTCCTGGCTAGTTTTTGGTATTTTTTTAGTAGAGACAGGGTTTCACTGTGTTCGCCAGGATGGTCTTGATCTCCTGACCTCGTGATCCGCCCGTCTCGGCCTCCCAAAGTGCTGGGATTACAGGCTTGAGCCACCGCGCCCGGCCACAATTCAATAATTCTTTTTAGTAGATTTACCAAGTTTTAGAATATTTTCTTCACTCTCTAAGATGACTCATGACCATTAACTGTTAATCCCCATTTTTTCCCTCCTCACCCCTGCCCCAGGAAGCTGTTAACCTACTTTCTATCTCCCTATATTTGCCCTTTTTACACATTTCATGTAAATTGGATCATACAACATATATTTTGTTTCTGTCCTTTTCCGGACCATCCATGTCATAGCATGTATCAGTATTCCATTTCTTTTTACTGCTGAGTTCCTGTTTATTCCATTGTATGGGCACAAAGGTTGAGTATCTCTTATCCAAATTATTTGACACCGGAAGTGTTTTGGATTTTGATTTTTTTCGATTTTGGATTGTTTGTATTATACTTATTGGCTGAACATCCTAAACACAAAAATCTGAAATCCAAAAGGCTCCAATGGGCATTCTTTTTGAACTGCATGTCAGTGCTTAAAAAGTTTTGGACTTCGGAGCATTTTGGGTTTTGGATTTTTGGATTTGGGATGGTCGACCTGTACTATGTTTTGTCCCGGCATTTTGTTCATCCACGATGATGGACATTTATGTTGTTTCCAATTGTTGGCTATTGGGTCTATTTTGTTTTGCCAATGAATCTTGGGCCAGACTTGAGAAACAGCCTTTATTAAGGTATGACACTTCTGAGGTTTCAGTGGAAAGCCTGGTTTGTTTGTTTGTTTGTTTGTTTGTTTGTTTCCAGATGAAGTCTCACTCTTGTCCCCCATACTGGAGCGCAATGGGGTAATCTCGGCTCACTGCAACCTCCACCTCCTGGGTTCAAGCAATTCTCCTGCCTCAGCCTCCTGAGCAGCTGGGATTACAGGTGCCGGCCACCGTGCCTGGCTAATTTTTGTGTTTTTAGTAGAGACGGGGTATCACCATGTTGGCCAGGCTGGTCTTGAACTCCTGACCTCAGGTGATCCGCCCGCCTCTGCCTCCCAAAGTGCTGGGATTACAGGCGTGAGCCACTGCCTGGCCTAAGCCTGGGGTGTTTACCAAATCCCTATAAGTTGGACTCAAACTTCTAATTCTATCCCCTTGTGATGGAAAACACCTGAAATCTCTGCTCAATTCTTTTGGCTTTCTATCTACTGCTTTCCACTGGGCTCCTTGGAGTCAACTCTGCTTATATGTTTTTTTTTTTTTTTTTTTTTTTTTGAGATGGAGTTTTGCTCTTGTTGCCTAGGCTGGGGTGCAATGGCATGATCTCGGCTCACCGCAACCTCTGCCTCCCAGGTTCAAGCGATTCTCCCCACTCAGCCTCCTGAGTACATTAAAGGGATTACGGGCATGAGCCACTATGCCTGGCTAACTTTGTATTTTTAGTAGAGACAGGGTTTCTCCATATTGGTCAGGCTGGTCTGGAACTCCTGACCTCAGGTGATCCGCCTCGGCCTCCCAAAGTGCTGGGATTACAGGTGTGAGCTCACTGTGCCTGGCTGGGCTTATATGTCAAAGGGTCAGGCCAGACCTTTGGAAAGAAGAGGGGCATGGAGTGGGTAAGCCCCCAAATCTGTATATAGACTTATTTGGGGGCTTACCCCCTTTGTGCCCCTCTTCTTTCCAGGATTTCCCCTTCCATTTCTAGTCATTTTAGCAGCCCCTAATTCCACCCTTTAACATCTCAAGCAGCTTCCTGCTTCCTAGAGATTTCTGCCTGAGTCCTAGCTTCCATACACTGCTCAGACTGGGAAGTACCATCAGGAAGAAAGTATAGAAAAGGAGATTTCCCCAGTGTGGTTCCCATCTAGCTAAGGGAGGAGACCACCCCTCATATCGTCTTATGCCCAATTTCTGCCTCCAAAGAAAGAAGTATAAACTAAAAGGCAGAAATGAAATCCACAGGCAGACAGCCCTGCGCCGCACCCTGGGCCTGATAGTTAAAGATTGACCCCCCGGCCGGGCGCGGTGGCTCAAGCCTGTAATCCCAGCACTTTGGGAGGCCGAGGCGGGTGGATCACGAGGTCAGGAGATCGAGACCATCCTGGCTAACATGATGAAACCCCGTCTCTACTAAAAATACAAAAAACTAGCCGGGCGTGGTGGCGGGCGCCTGTAGTCCCAGCTACTCGGAGGCTGAGGCGGGAGAATGGCGTGAACCCGGGAGGTGGAGCTTGCAGTGAGCCGATATCGCGCCACTGCACTCCAGCCTGGGAGACAGAGCGAGACTCCGTCTCAAAAAAAAAAAAAAAAAAAAAAAAAAGATTGACCCCTGACCTAATGGGTTCTGTTATCTATAGATTACAGACATTGTATAGAAAGGCACTGTGAAAATCCCTATTTTGTTTTGTTCCGATCTAATTACCTATGCTTGCAGCCCCCAGTCACATACTCCCTGCTTGCTCAATCAATCACGACCCTCTCATATGCACCCCTTTAGAGTTGTGAGCCCTTAAAAGGAACAGGAATTGCTTACCTGAGGAGCTCGGCTCTTGAGACAGAAGTCTTGCCAATGCCCCTGGCCGAATAAAGCCCTTCCTTCTTTTTTTTTTATTTTTTATTTTATTTTATTCATTTATTTATTTTTTTTGAGACGGAGTCTCGCGCTGTCACCCAGGCTGGAGTGCAGTGGCCGGATCTCGGCTCACTGCAAGCTCCGCCTCCCGGGTTCACGCCATTCTCCTGCCTCAGCCTCCCGAGTAGCTGGGACTACAGGCGCCCGCCACCTCGCCTGGCTAGTTTTTTGTATTTTTTAGTAGAGACGGGGTTTCACCGTGTTAACCAGGATGGTCTTGATCTCCCGACCTCGTGATCCGCCCGTCTCGGCCTCCCAAAGTGCTGGGATTACAGGCTTGAGCCACCGCGCCCGGCCAGCCCTTCCTTCTTTAACTCGGTGTCTGAGTTTTGTCTGTGGCTTATCCTGCTACATAACAAGGGTGAATCCCCTCCAATTTCGGACTGTTTATGTTTGCTCTGCAGTGATTTCAAATCCTTGTTTTTGTTTTTTATTTTTTATTTTATTTTATTTTATTTTTTTATTTTTTGAGACTGAGTCTCGCTCTGTCGCCCAGGCTGCAGTGTAGTGGCCGGATCTCAGCTCACTGCAAGCTCCGCCTCCTGGGTTCACGCCATTCTCCTGCCTCAGCCTCCCGAGTAGCTGGGACTACAGGCGCCCGCCACCTCGCCCGGCTAGTTTTTTGTAGTTTTTAGTAGAGACAGGGTTTCACCGTGTTAGCCAGGATGGTCTTGATCTCCTGACCTCGTGATCCGCCCGTCTCGGCCTCCCAAAGTGCTGGGATTATAGGCTTGAGCCACTGTGCCCGGCCTGTTTTTTTTGTTGTTGGTTTTTTTTTTTTTTGAGACGAAGTCTCACTTTGTCGCCCAGGCTAGAGTGCAGTGGCACCATCTCGGCTCACTGCAAGCTCCGCCTCCTGGGTTCACGCCATTCTCCTGCCTCAGCCTCCGAGTAGCTGGGACTACAGACGTGCACCACCACGCCCGGCTAATTTTTTGTGTTTTTAGTAGAGACGGGGTTTCACCGTGTTAGCCAGGATGGTTTCAATCTCTCGACCACGTGATCCGCCCGCCTCGGCCTCCCAAAGTGCTGGGATTACAGGCGTGAGCCACCGCGCCCGGCCTGTTTTTGTTTTTTAATTCAAATACAGGGTTTCACTCTGTCACTCTGGCTGGAGTGCGGTGACACAATCTCAGCTCACTGCGGCCTCAAACTCCTTGGCTCAAGCCATCCTCCTGCCTCAGCCTCCCAAGTAGCTGGGACTACAGGTGCATGCTGCCACGCCTGGCTAATTAAAAACAAAACAAGGCCGGGCGCGGTGGCTCAAGCCTGTAATCCCAGCACTTTGGGTGGCCGAGGCGGGTGGATCATGAGGTCAGGAGATCGAGACTATCCTGGCTAACACGGTGAAACCCCGTCTCTACTAAAAATACAAAAAATTAGCCGGGCGTGGTAGCGGGCGCCTGTAGTCCCAGCTACTTGGGAGGCTGAGTCGGGAGAATGGCGTGAACCCAGGGGGCGGAGCTTGCAGTGAGCCGAGATCGCGCCACTGCACTCCAGCCTGGGAGACACAGCGAGACTCCGTCTCAAAAACAAAAAAAACAAAAAAAAAACAAAAAAAAACAACAAAACAAAATTTTTTTGGAGATGGAGTCTCACTCAGCCACCCAGGCTGCAGTGTAGTGGCATGATCTCAGGTCACTGCAACCACTGTCTCCTGGGTTCAAGCGATTCTCCTGTCTCAGCCTCCCGAGTAGCTGGGATTACAAGCACCCACCATCATGCCTGGCTAATTTTTATATTTTAGTAGAGACGGGGTTTCACCTTGTTGGCCCAGCTGGTCTTGAACTCCTGACCTCAATTGATCCAACCACCTTGGCCTTCCAAAGTGCTAGGATTATAGGCTTGAGCCACCGTACCCGGCAAAAAAAAAAAAAAAAATTTTTTTTCAGAGACAGGGTCTCGCTATGTCACCCAGGCTGGTCTTGAACTCTTGGGCTCAAGTGATCCTCTTGCCTTGGCCTCCCAAAGTGCTGGAATTACAGACTTGAGCCACCATGCCCAGCCAAATCCTTGTTTTTATCTTTTGTCCAACATTTATATTGTTATCTAGAGGAGGGTGAAGGATAATACTCTACCATTAACAGAGTCAGAATCATTTTCTCCCTGTTTTAGAAAGCCAGGCATCCCGGCAAAGGCCTCTCTGTTAGCAAGGACATCTATCCCTTCATGTTGCCTCCCATTTTGAGCTATTCCTATAACTCACCCAGTTGCATTTCACAGTGAAGTGGATACTTGAATTTTTTTGGCTGCTCACCCTCTAAACTCTTTTCTTTTTTTGAGACAGAGTTTTGCTCTGTCACCCAGGCTACAGTGCAATGGCATTATCTTGGCTCACTGCAACCTCCGCCTCCCGAGTTCAAGCAATTCTCCTGTCTCAGGCTCCCGAGTAGCTGGGATTACAGGCATGCGCCACCACCCCCAGCTAATTTTGTATTTTTGGTAGTGACGGGGTTTCACCATGTTGGTCAGGCTGGTCTCAAACTCCTGATCTCAGGTGATCCTGAAAGGAGCTGGGCACATTCCTCAGCCCCGGGCTCAAAACTCCCTGAGCCTAGCACAAACACATCCCATCCTCCCATCCCACCACCATATATCTCTCAAACTCCCTGAGCCCAGTACAAACACCACCTGGAAAGTCTCCGATAAGGAGACAGCCGTTCAAGGTTACTGAAAGCGCAGGAGCCAAAAGAATTTCTTTGTTCCCCTACAACTTTCGGGCTATAAAAAGCAAACGCTCGCATTGTTCGGGGCCCTCTTGTATACTGTGTAAAGGAGGGACCAGGTTCGAACTTGTAGTAAAGATCCTTGCCGCTTGGCTTTGACTCTGGACTCTGGTGGTCTTCTTTGGGGAACAAACAGTCTGGGCATAACATCTGGGGGCTCGTCCGGGATTCCCCAAGCCCACCAGACCCCTGGTCAACGGATCTGCTGAGATCGATCTACTGATAGGTGAGCTGGCTCGTCTCCGTTTGTCTGTCTGTGTCTGTGTGTCTGTTCTGAATCTGAATCTGTGACTCGCGAGGTCTGAAACTGAGGCTGGCACAGTCCTGGCGGACGCGCTATAGGACGGCCAGTGGAGACCGGTGGGAGACGTCCCCTGGCTCTCTTCTGATTTAAATTGCGATCTGAGTTGCCGGGAGCGTGTTCGCGATCCGGGCAACAGCCGAATCTGACCCCGGTCCCCGGGTGCGCGCTTGCAGTCTGAATCTGACCCCGGTCCCCGGGTGCGCGCTTGCAGTCTGAATCTGACCCCGGTCCCCGGGTGCGCGCTTGCAGTCTGAATCTGACCCCGGTCCCCGGGTGCGCGCTTGCAGTCTGAATCTGACCCCGGTCCCCGGGTGCGCGCTTGCAGTCTGAATCTGACCCCGGTCCCCGGGTGCGCGCTTGCAGTCTGAATCTGACCCCGGTCCCCGGGTGCGCGCTTGCAGTCTGAATCTGACCCCGGTCCCCGGGTGCGCGCTTGCAGTCTGAATCTGACCCCGGTCCCCCGGGCTCCCGGCTTCCGGTGCCGCGCTTCCGGCCCCGGTCCCCGGGCTCCCGGCTTCCGGCGCCACACCTCCGGCCCCGGTCCCCCAGGCTCCCGGCTTCCGGCGCCGCGCTCCCAGCCTGGTCCCCGGGCTCCCGGCTTCCGGCGCGCTCCCGGCCCCGGCCCCCGGGCTCCCGGCTTCCGGCGCCACACCTCCGACCCCGGTCCCCGGGCTCCCCGGCTTCCGGCGCGCTCCCGGCCCCGGCCCCCGGGCTCCTGGCTTCCGGCGCCACACTTCCGGCCCCGGTCCCCGGGCTCCCGGCTTCCGGCGCGCTCCCGGCCCCGGCCCCCGGGCTCCCGGCTTCCGGCGCCACACTTCCCGCCCCGGTCCCCGGGCTCCCCGGCTTCCGGCGCCACACTTCCGGCCCCGGTCCCCGGGCTCCCGGCTTCCGGCGCCGCGCTCCCGGCTAGCTATCAGTAATAAGTCAGATCAGATTTCCTCTATTGGGATTCTAACCCACATTCCTTTACAGGAAAGGACTACAAATCGTTACAGGATGGGCAATACCCAGAGTACTCCTCTATCTCTCCTTACAAATAATTTCAAAGAAGTTAGAGCAAGAGTCCATGATCTTGGTATGGAAATCAGGAAAGGAAAGCTAATTACTCTGTGTCGCTCCGAGTGGCCTGCCTTTGATGTGGGGTGGCCACCCGAAGGGACCTTCCGACTTGCTGTCATCACTAGGGTAAAATCCAAGATTTTCCTACCTGGACATGCGGGCCACTTAGATCAAATCCCATACATCCTCATATGGCAGGACCTTGTTGAAAACCCGCCTCCTTGGCTGTCCCCTTTCCAATTAGCCTCTGAACCCTCTAAGGCACTGGTTGCTCGACCACTAAAAACCAAGCAACCAACTGCCCCCTCCCATCCTGTTCTACCTGATAGCGGGGACCCACTGTTCACAGAACCCCCTCCGTACCCCTCCGGGCCCCAGGTCCCAGCCCCTCGGGCTGAGTCGCGGGAAAGAGCAGGCGGAGAGGAGGCGGCCGCCACTCACGGGCCTGCTGAAAGGGAAAGTAACTTTGAGGGGCCGGCGGGGCGGACGTGAGGGCGCACTTCGCGGACTAGCCCCCCCCAGCCGCCTGACTCCACGGTGGCTTTACCCCTCCGGGAAATAGGACCCCCAGATGACACAGGAATCCCCAGGCTCCAGTACTGGCCATTCTCCACCAGTGATCTGTATAACTGGAAGACTCAGAGTGCTCGGTTTTCAGACAACCCCAAAGATTTACTGTCTTTACTGGATAGTGTCATGTTCACCCACCAGCCCACTTGGGACGATTGTCAGCAGCTCCTCCGAATCTTGTTTACCACGGAAGAGCGAGAGAGAATACAGGTAGAAGCTAGAAAGTTGGTCCCGGGGGACGACGGTCAACCGACTGCCAACCCCGACCTCATAAACGCGACCTTTCCTCTGACCAGGCCGGCATGGGACTACAACACGGCAGAAGGTAGGGGACGGCTACGCCTTTATCGCCAGACTCTAATGGCAGGTCTCCGGGCAGCTGCTCGCAAGCCCACTAATTTGGCTAAAGTATATTCTATTCTGCAAGAAAAGACAGAGAGCCCAGCCACCTACTTAGAAAGATTAATGGAAGCTTTTAGACAGTACACCCCCATAGATCCAGAGGCTCCAGGAAGTCAGGCAGCTATTGTAATGTCATTCGTAAATCAGGCAGCCACAGATATTAAAAGAAAACTCCAGAAATTAGAAGACTTGGAAGGAAAGCGGATTCAGGACCTCCTTCAGATAGCCCAGCGGGTTTACAATAACAGAGATACTCCAGAAGAAAGGCAATTTAAGGCCACTGAAAAAATGACCAGGGTCCTGGCAGCAGTAGTACAGAAAGAGCATCTACAGCCAGAGTACACCCAACCCAGGCGGCCCCCCAGGCATGATAATCTGAAAAAAGACCAATGTGCCTACTGCAAGGAGGCTGGCCACTGGGTAAGAGACTGCCCCAAAAAGAAACAACGAGGACAGGGACCCCCTAGGTCTACACCCGTACTAGTCACTCAAGATGAAGACTAGGGAAGACGGGGTTCGGATCCCCTCCCCGAACCTAGGGTAACTTTGCAAGTGGAGGGGTCCCCAGTCCAGTTCTTGGTCGATACGGGAGCACAGCACTCAGTCTTAGTTAAAACTAATGGAAAATTATCCTCCAAGTCCTCGTGGGTACAAGGGGCCACAGGAGTTAAGAAATACCCATGGACAACACAAAGAACAGTAAACCTCGGAGCCAAGAATGTAACCCATTCTTTCCTGGTTATCCCTGAGAGCCCCTGTCCCCTATTAGGGAGAGACCTGCTAACTAAAATGGGAGCACAGATCCATTTCCTCCCTGAGGGGCCCATCGTGACCAACTCCCACAATCAACCCATGTCCGTCCTAACTATAACCCTAGAAGATGAGTACCGGCTCCACCAGGAGCAACCGGCCCCTGACCAGGACATAGCAACCTGGCTCCAGCAATATCCAGAAGCTTGGGCGGAAACGGGGGGCTTAGGACTAGCAAAACACCGTCCTGCTTTATTTGTTGAACTTAAACCTGGGGCAGACCCCGTGCAGGTACGCCAATACCCGATGCCCCTAGAGGCCAAGAAAGGAATTGCCCCGCATATCCGCCGGCTCCTTGACCAAGGAATCCTCTGCTCATGTCACTCACCCTGGAATACTCCATTGTTGCTGGTACGAAAACCTAATAGTGGAGAATACAGACCTGTACAAGACTTAAGAGAAATCAATAAGAGGGTTGTGGACATACATCCAACTGTGCCTAACCCATATACCCTCCTAAGCACCCTAAACCCTAAACATCAATGGTACACTGTTTTAGATTTAAAAGATGCTTTCTTCAGTTTGCCTTTAGCCCCTCAGAGCCAAAAGCTCTTCGCCTTCGAGTGGAATGACCCTGATAGAGGCATAAGTGGCCAACTGACATGGACCAGACTGCCGCAAGGATTCAAAAACTCTCCTACCCTGTTCGATGAGGCCCTCCATGAAGACCTGGGTGAGTACCGACGCAAACACCCTGAAATAACCTTACTACAGTATGTTGATGACCTCCTGATTGCTGCTGAGACCCAAGAAGCTTGCATCCAAGGGACCAAAGGTCTCTTACAAGCTCTGGGAAATCTAGGATACCGAGCCTCAGCAAAGAAAGCTCAAATCTGTAAATCAGAGGTAACATACCTAGGATACCTGCTTAAAGAAGGGCAGCGCTGGTTAACAGACGCCCGAAAACAAACTGTTCTGCAGATCCCCAGGCCGCAATCCACCCGACAATTGAGGGAATTCCTGGGGTCAGCGGGGTTTTGCAGACTATGGATACTTCGGTTCGCAGAACTGGCTAAACCCTTATATCAGGCAACACGGGGGCAGCAGCCATTTAAGTGGACAGACGAAGCCGAGTCGGCTTTCCAACAGATTAAAACTGCCCTACTCTCCGCGCCTGCACTGGGACTACCTGATGTTACCAAGCCCTTCCACTTATACGTAGATGAAAATAAAGGTATCGCCAAGGCAGTAATAACTCAAAACTTAGGCCCCTGGCGGAGGCCAGTTGCCTACCTGTCAAAGAAGTTAGACCCAGTGGCTGCCGGGTGGCCCCCTTGTCTCCGAATGATTGCAGCCACGGCTCTGATGGTGCAGGATGCTGATAAGCTTGTCATGGGGCAAGAATTGCGGGTCGTTACCCCACATGCCATCGAAGGTGTACTCAAACAGCCACCTAATCGATGGATGAGTAACGCCCGACTCACCCACTACCAAGGACTACTACTAAATCCTCTCAGGATAACTTTCCTGCCCCCAACGACCTTAAACCCTGCCTCGCTGCTGCCCAACCCGGACCTGGATGCCCCACTCCACGACTGCACCGAGATACTAGCTCAGGTGCACGGAGTTCGAGAAGACCTGCAGGATCGCCCACTTCCTGACGCCGACCTCGTCTGGTTCACTGATGGGAGCAGCTTCATGCATCAGGGCCAGAGGTACGCTGGAGCGGCAGTGACTTCAGAGACTAAGGTAATCTGGGCGGAACCCCTGCCCCCGGGGACATCGGCCCAGAAGGCCGAATTGATAGCGCTCACCCAAGCTCTTACCTTAGGGGCGGGGAAAAAGCTGACGGTATATACAGACAGCCGATATGCTTTTGCAACAGCGCATATACATGGGGCCATTTACAGGGAGCGGGGGTTACTGACGGCTGAAGGAAAAGAAATAAAAAACAAGCAAGAAATCCTAGCCCTGCTAACAGCCCTATGGAGGCCAGAAAAGTTAGCCATTGTGCATTGCCCAGGGCATCAGAAACTAACTACTCCAACTGATCAAGGCAACTTTCTGGCGGACCAAACTGCAAGAAAGGTGGCGAAGGCTCCCAGCCAACTCCTTGCACTCCAGCTCCCTGACCCGGGCCCCCGGGACTTGCCATATTTCCCTGATTATTCAGAACAAGATCTCCAGTGGATTGACAAGCTTCCCCTGAAACAGATCCAGAATGGGTGGTGGACTGATACTAATGACCAAACTATCCTACCAGAAAAATTAGGACAACAAGTGTTAGAACACATCCACCGAACCACCCACCTGGGTGCTCGGCGGATGATAGACCTGATCAGACGCTCTAAGCTCAAATTCAGACATACAGCTGAGATGGCCAGCAACATCGTGACAAGTTGCAAAGTCTGCCAGCTTAACAACGCCTACCCCCAATCCCAGGCTGCAACGGGAACAAGGCTCAGGGGAACCAGGCCCGGTATCTACTGGGAAGTAGATTTTACTGAGATAAAGCCAGGAAAATACGGGTATCGGTACTTACTTGTCTTTGTAGATACCTTTTCAGGGTGGACTGAAGCATTCCCCACCAAGAAAGAGACTGCTCAGGTTGTAGCAAAGAAAATCCTGGAAGATATCCTCCCCAGGTATGGCTTCCCGGTCCAGATAGGGTCAGATAATGGGCCGGCCTTCGTCGCTAAGGTAAGTCAGGATTTGGCTTCCATCCTTGGGGCAAATTGGAAACTACATTGCGCTTACAGGCCCCAGAGTTCAGGACAGGTAGAGAGAATGAATCGGACCTTAAAAGAGACCTTAACTAAATTGACTATGGAGACTGGCGCTAATTGGGTGGTCCTTCTCCCCTACGCTCTGTTCCGGGCCCGTAACACCCCTTACAGACTGGGCCTTACTCCTTATGAAATTATGTATGGCAGACCCCCACCCTTAGTTCCCGGCCTAAAAGATGATCTGCTCAAGTCTGAAACAGAAAATGTCTCTGAACTCTTGTTTTCCCTACAAGCCTTGCAGAAAATTCATCAAGAAATCTGGCCCAAGCTGAAGGAACTATATGAGACCGGTCCCCCGCCGACACCCCATCCGTACCAGCCGGGAGACTGGGTCCTGGTCAAGCGACACCGACAAGAGACCCTAGAACCCAGGTGGAAAGGACCACTCCAGGTACTCCTAACCACACCCACCGCCCTGAAGGTAGAAGGCATCGCATCGTGGATCCACTACACCCACGTCAAGCCAGTGGACCCAACCTCCGATCTTCTGGGACCAATCACGGCGGCGGCTGAAGCACCGGACACGTGGACTGTGGACAGAGCTAGGAACAACCCCTTAAAACTCACCCTGCGCCGGCAGCATAGCTCACTGCAAACATGCAGTTAGGTAGTCTAACCCTAACGTTAGTCGCCCTAGTGGCCGCTGGAGAAATCACAAAACCAGCTCATAATCCCTTTGTCTGGAGATTCTGGCTTTATGAAAACCGAACCCACCCTGGGCAACCTCATAAGCCCGGAAAATTATTGGCCAGTGCTGATTGCCCTTTCTCAGGGTGCAACAGCCCAATTCTACTAAATTTTACTGGTTTTCAAATAGCCAAACCTATGACACCAATAATATGCTTTGAGTTTGATCAGACTAAATACAATTGTAAACACTATTGGTGGCACCAAAATGCTGGCTGTCCTTGTAACATCCACAGACCCCGTTATTGGGGAGAGAGAAAACAGTTAGACCCTAAATGGCCCTTCTATCGTAGACGGGATAGAGACTTTCCATATACATGGATAGTTAGAGACCCCTGGAACTCCCGCTGGACCACACCTCAACATGGGGCTGTATACTACTCCCCCTCCTCCACATGGCCTAGCAGTCACCTCTATCTGTGGCGAGGCCTAGTGCAAGTACTGCCCCTGGTCCACGGGAATATCCAACGACAGGAAAACAGACTAACACAAGACTTACCTCCTTTCTCCTGGTTAAAGTTATTACAAGAAGGACTAGAACTTGCTAACCTTACAGGACTTCATAGCCTGTCTGGCTGCTTCCTGTGCGCCACTCTAGGGCGTCCACCGCTAACAGCTGTCCCTCTGCCATGGGGACCCTCTACCTTTGCCCAAGCTAACAACCTCCGAAACCACTCGTATGCTCCTATCCTGAACGTGCCCCTATACCTAAACCCCAGTCAGGAGAAGTTTCCCTACTGTTTCTCAGGAACCAATTCCAGCCTCTGCAGCATCACTGCAACGCCCCCTAATATCACCTTAAGGGCTCCATCAGGCATATTCTTCTGGTGTAATGGAACCTTATCTAAGAACCTACCTAGTCCTTCTGTTAATAACCTACTGTGTCTCCCTGTCACATTAGTTCCCCGGTTGACTCTACTAACTGCTGGCGAGTTCCTAGGGTATACCGGTAACTGGACTAGTGCTGTTATTCACCCAGACCCTAGACCAAGACCTGCACGAGCCATATTTCTCCCCCTCATTGCAGGAATCTCCCTCACCGCATCCTTCATTGCGGCCGGACTGGCGGGGGGAGCCCTAGGTCACACCCTCATAGAAAGTAACAAGTTATACCAACAATTTGCTGTTGCTATGGAGGAGTCAGCTGAGTCCCTTGCCTCCCTTCAGCGGCAGCTCACGTCCCTAGCTCAGGTAACCTTGCAAAACCGGAGGGCCCTAGACCTACTCACTGCAGAAAAAGGTGGTACATGTATATTTCTAAAAGAAGACTGTTGTTTCTACATAAATGAATCAGGACTTGTAGAGGACCGGGTCCAACAGTTACGCAAGTTAAGCACTGAAGTAAAAACACGGCAGTTTGCTTCAGCTGCAGACCAATGGTGGAATTCCTCTATGTTTTCTCTGTTAGCCCCCTTCCTTGGACCCCTGCTAAGTCTACTATTTCTGCTTACCGTAGGACCTTGTGTTGTTAACAGAATTTTACAATTTGTTAGAGAGAGATTTGACACCGTACAACTCATGGTCCTCAGAGCCCAATACCAACCTGTAAATGCTGAAACAGAATCAGACTTATAAGACCCAAGATTGGCTCTAAAGATACCTGAAAAGAAGGGGGGAATGAAAGGAGCTGGGCACATTCCTCAGCCCCGGGCTCAAAACTCCCTGAGCCTAGCACAAACACATCCCATCCTCCCATCCCACCACCATATATCTCTCAAACTCCCTGAGCCCAGTACAAACACCACCTGGAAAGTCTCCGATAAGGAGACAGCCGTTCAAGGTTACTGAAAGCGCAGGAGCCAAAAGAATTTCTTTGTTCCCCTACAACTTTCGGGCTATAAAAAGCAAACGCTCGCATTGTTCGGGGCCCTCTTGTATACTGTGTAAAGGAGGGACCAGGTTCGAACTTGTAGTAAAGATCCTTGCCGCTTGGCTTTGACTCTGGACTCTGGTGGTCTTCTTTGGGGAACAAACAGTCTGGGCATAACAATCCACCCGCCTTGGCCTCCCAAAGTGCTGGGATTACAGGCATGAGCCGCTGCACCCAGCCAACTCTTTTCTTATGTTTGGGGAATTCTCTATTTCATGAGTCTTACAGTAAGTCAAAGCCCACCTCCCAGAATGGAAATCTCAAATGCCATCTACACAGTTTCTTAGCATCCTTGAAGCAAGGTTGGGAGCACATAACCTAGACTCAGTCAATCAAATGCATGGGGGACTTTGACTCAAAGATGCAGAGCCAACAAAGAGTCCATCGTGATGACAGAGGCAGCAGTGACCATACCTAGTTTCTGGGGGCAGCAACAGGGCTGGGTTTGGTGCTGGAGATCATGGGGATGTGAACTGTGGTGTCCACTGTTCAGCAGTGGCAGCTACCTGAATATATGGCCAATAATTTTTTTGTATGTTTAAGTCTGTCAGAATTGGTTTTTGTTGATTACAAATGAGAATTTTGACGCCGGGCATGGTGGCTCACACCTGTAATGGCAGCACTTTGGGAAGCCGAGGCAGGCAGATCACGAGGTCAGGAGATTGAGACCATCCTGGCTAACACGTCTCTACTAAAAATACCAAAAATTAGCTGGCGTGGTGGCGGGTGCCTGTAGTCCCCGTGTAGCTGAATGAGCGGCAGACAAAACTCCTCAGACACCGAGTTAAAGAAGGAAGGGGTTTATTCGGCCGGGGGCATTGGCAAGACTTCTGTCTCAAGAGCCGAGCTCCCTGAGTGAACAATTCCTGTCCCTTTTAAGGGCTCACAACTCTAAGGGGGTGCGTGTGAGAGGGTCGTGATTGAGTAAGCAGCGGGTACGTGACTGGGGGCTGCATGCACCGGTAATTAGATCGGAACAAAACAAGATAGGGATTTTCACAGTGCATTCCTAGACAATGTCTGTAATCTATAGATAACAGAACCAACTAGGTCAGGGGTCGATCTTTACCAGGCCCAGAGTGCGGCGCCGGGCTGTCTGCCTGTGGATTTCATTTCTGCATTTTAGTTTTTACTTCTTCTTTCTTTGGAGGCAGAAATTGGGCATAAGATGATATGAGGGGTAGTATCCTCCCTTACCAGCCACTCTGGAGGCTGAGGCAGAATGGCGTGAACTTGGGAAGTGGAGCTTGCAGTGAGCCCAGATCGCGACACTGCACTCCAGCCCAGGTGACAGAGCGAGGCTCCATCTCAAAAAAAAAAAAGAAAAAAAAGAGAGAACTTTGAAATGTCCACCTAGTGATAAATACAACAATCCCACCTTAGGAAAATGGGGACTGGAGATCTTGTTAGACAAACCTAAAACAGGCCCTGAGCCACACTGGGGAGCTGCCTTGTCTGAACCTGCTTCCTCAGGATACAGCCCCATCTTCCTTTCCAGTCCCTCTCCACTACTCTGCTTTCGCGGCAGATCCATCTGAATTCCCCCAAGCATTGTGCCCTTTCCTTCCTTCCTGGCTTTGCAGCTGTTGTGTGTCTTCTTCCTGGAATGCAGTTATCATTCCTCCCTCTGAATTGCTGACACCATGTCCTAATTGGTCTTCCTCTCTGCATCCCTTCTGGTGCATGTCCAATCCATTCTTCACACATCAGCCATAGCATCTTCTCCAAATGCATGTCTGAGCATGTGACCTCTCTGCTCAGCCTCTTCATTGATACTTGGATGAAGAACAAATTCCTTACATGACCCTCCGGGCCCAGCATGGTCTCGTTCCTGGTTACCCCTCCAACTTTACTGGGGGACACTTAGGAGGTAGTCTGGGACTAGGTAGCTATGGATTGAGATGGACAAGGAAGGAGTCAAAGATCACACTCAGATTTCTGGTTGGGCAGAGGTAGGGAAGCTCCTTATTAGTTTCTCAATTTCTAACATCTTAAAAGGAGCACATCAGTATTTTTGTATTTTTAGTAGAGATGGGGTGTTGCCCAGGCTGGTCTGGAACTCCTGATCTCAGGTGATCTACCCACCTCAGCTTCCCAAATTGCTGGGATTACAGGCATGAGCCACCACACCCAGCTCAAGTCCTTTGTTGAACAAGGAGCTGAAAACTCATCCACCCGCTACACTTACACTTCAGTCTGACTTTAGTCTGACACTCAGCTATCTGACCAGCTATGCAGCAGCTTTGGGTTTGAGTCCTTGCTCTACCTTTCATTTGCTATGCCCTTGGTTTAGGCAATTTCCCTTGTAAAGTTTTGTGTTCTCATCTACAAAGCAGACAAATACTTCCTTTCTCTCTATCTCTCCTTTGCTTCTTCTTCTTTTTTTTTTTTTTTTTTTAAAGAGACAGGGGTCTCTCTTTGTTGCACAGGCTGGAGTGCAGTGGTACAATCATAGCTCATGGCAGCCTCAAACTCTTGGTCTAAAGGGATCCTCCCTCCTAAGTCTCCCGAGTAGTTAAGACTACAGGCACACACCACCAAACCCAGCTAGTTTTTTTTTTGTTTTTTTTTTTTTTTTTTGAGATGGAGTCTCGCTCTGTCACCCAGGCTGGAGTGCAGTGGCCGGATCTCAGCTCACTGCAAGCTCCGCCTCCCGGGTTCCCACCATTCTCCTGCCTCAGCCTCCCGTGTAGCTGGGACTACAGGCGCCGCCACCTCGCCCGGCTAGTTTTTTTGTATTTTTAGTAGAGACGGGGTTTCACCATGTTCGCCAGGATGGTCTCGATCTCCTGACCTCGTGATCCGCCTGCCTCGGCCTCCCAAAGTGCTGGGATTACAGGCGTGAGCCACCGCGCCCGGCCCAGCTAGTTTTTTATTATTATTATTATTATTATTATTTTCTGTAGAGGTCTCACTATATTGCCCAGGCTGGTCTCAAACTCCTGGGCTCCAGCAATCCTCCTGCCTCAGCCTCCCAAAGTGCTGGGATTACAGGCATGAGTCACCACATCCAGAACCCCCCTTTCTCATTTTTTGATAAGAAATTATTGTGAGTGGTAAATTTCAAGCATGTGACTAGCCCTAGTTGGAATACAGTTGGAGATGACCATCTCCTATGAGCCTCAGCTGAGAAGCCATTTGCCTTTGAGCAAAAAATCACTCTGTTGCTTAGGTGGAGGATGTGAGAGAAATGGGTTGACAGGAAGAATGGAGCCCACCAGTCCTCTTGATCATGACTTCCTTTGGAGAATTACATGGAGAGTTGGAACAGACAGACCCTGACCCAAACCTCTGAGTCATCCTGGATCCTCCATTATTCACAGCCAGTCCCTCAGTATGTGCTGGCGGCTCCCATTCCAAATATATCCTGAACCCGGCCAGGCGCGGTGGCTCACGCCTGTAATCCCAGCACTCTGGGAGGCTGAGGCGGGTGGATCACCTGAGGTGAAACCCCATCTCCACTAAAAATACAAAATTAGCCGGGCAGGGTGGCATGCGCCTGTAGTCCCAGCTACCTTAGGAAGCTGAGTCACTAGAATCGCTTGAACCTGGGAGGAGGAGTTTGCAGTGAGCCAAGATCGTGCCACTGCACTCCAGCCTGGGCAACAGAGTGAGATTCTGTCTCCAAAAAAAAAAAAAAAAAAAAAAAATCTGCTTCCCAAATATATCCTGAACCCCTTTACTTCCTTCATTTCTGTGGCCACCTGTCTTGCCCAAAACCCCACCCTGACGACTGCAATAATGGGGTGCCTTGCCTCTGCTCTTGTCTGGTACCAAGTCACCTCTATCCAACAGCTAGAGTGACCTTTAAAAATGTAAAGCAGATACTGCTACTCAGCTGCTTAAACCTCCCACTGGCTCCCCAAATTCCTCATCCTCAACTACAAGTCCTATGTGACCCCAACCCTGCTGCCTCACCTGTACC
The DNA here is from genome assembly GCF_049350105.2 of Macaca mulatta. Taxonomy (NCBI): domain Eukaryota; kingdom Metazoa; phylum Chordata; class Mammalia; order Primates; family Cercopithecidae; genus Macaca; species Macaca mulatta. Next base: position 75,749,212 of record NC_133419.1, on the reverse strand, counting down.
ACCCCTTGCCTGTTCACCAACACCAGGAGCACTGTCCTTGCTTCTGCGCCTCTGCAGTTGCTGCTCCTTCTGCTTGGGTAGCTCCTTCCCTGACTGTCCCCTCTCACTGCTGATTCTTTTCTGCAGGTCTCAGCCCAAAGCCCACCTCCTTGGAGGGCCTTTTTCTAAGTCTACTTGTCCCTATCATCCTGTTTCATTACTGTTTTATTTTCTTCATAACACTTATTACTGGCTGAGATTATATTGTAGATATACAAAGAGTTCTCCTCAACATTATCACTTTTACATTTCAATAAAATTTTTTTTTTTTTTGAGATGGAGTCTGGCTCTGTCAACCAGGCTGGAGTGCAGTGGCGTGATCTCGGCTCACTGCATTCTCTGCTTCCCAAGTTCAAGTGATTCTCCTGCCTCAGTCTCCCAGGTTGCCAGGACTACAGGCGCCCGTCACCACGCCTGGCTAATTTTTTTTGTTGTTGTTGTATTTTTAGGAGAGACGGGGTTTCACCATGTTGGCCAGGCTGGTCTTGAACTCCTGACCTCAAGTGATCTGCCCGCCTTGGCCTCCCAAAATGCTAGGATTATAGGCGTGAGCCACCATGCCCAGCCATTTTATTAATACATAAATATATTTTTCATAGAGCCTGGCAGGTAAAGCAAAATTGTCCTCTTGACTTTAAATATGCAGTATTTGGACTCCTGCATGTTGACTCCACAGTCTACCAGTCTGTTCAGTGTCCCTAAATGTTGGAGCCCTGCTTTGCAAGCTGTGGGGAGAGGTTACCTGAAATCCCCTGATGCATCTTTCTGGACTGTTTCTTTTACTCAGAAGTAATTAAAAACATTATTTTTACAGTAAAACAAATACAAAAACAAATACAGTAAAATAAATACACGAAGAATTTGCGTCAGTTTTTAAATTTAGGGCCAGGTGTGGTGGCTCATGCCTGTAATCCCAGCACTTTGGGAGGCCGAGGTGGGTGGACCACCTAAGGTCAGAAGTTCGAGACCAGCCTGGCCAACATGGTGAAACCCCATCTCTACAAAAATACAAAAATTAGCTGGGCATGATGGCAGTAGCTGTAATTCCAGCTACTGGGGAGGCTGAGGTGGCAGAATTGCTTGAACCCGGGAGGCAGAGGTTGCAGTGAGCCAAGATCATTCCATTGCACTCCAGCCTGGGTGGCAGAGTGAGACTGTGTCTCCAAAAAAAAAAAAAAACCATTTAGATGTTTTGGGCATCAGCATGGAGAGATCCATTGGAGATCATATGGTTTGGTCAAACCTGTTTTATAGGTGGGGAAACTGATGTGGAGAGTGGCAGGACCTGGCCTCACCATCCTGGTTAGGGATCTCCTGTCATCAAAAAGATTCTAGTCTGCTCCTTTCCAGATCTCTGAGCCCTGCAGAAACAACAGGTGGCTTCCTCTTCTTCCCCTGTGGAGGGTGAAGCCCAGAGGCCAAGACTGGGAGGAGGGTTCTGGGCCTTCCTCCATATTCTCTAGCTCCTAACATTGCCCAGAGGTGGGCCACCCTGCCTACCCATCAGCCTTCCCCTGCCCCTCTGCCAAATCTGGACATAATTATAGTAATGATACTGCATATAAACAGTATAGGTAACTGCTTCTGAGCATGATTACAGGAGATGTTTACACACTCACAACAGCATCAGAGTAAATGATAGCTTCCTCCCTTAATACTTAGACCTTTCAGGGATAGTTAGCCAAATCTCAGCAGTGAGGGTGTGGGAAAGACCTTACAATTTCCCACTACCTGCAAAGCAGGAAGGCACCTCAGACAAAGCAGCGTCCCAGCCAAGATTTCACAGGACATCAAGAAGCCTGCAGAGAAGTGGGCTAACATCTACTGGGCACCTACTGTATGCAGGCACTTGGGGAGGCCAGCAAACAAGCAAGTTCTTTCAACCTATTAATTCTGCAGGCTGATATTAGTGTATCCTCACTTTACAGGTGGCCATGGAGCTAGGCATGGGCACTTTCCACGGTGCTACCCGGTCACATCAGCGGGCCAGCTCTGCCCTCTTCCTTTATCGCCTCTTCTCACTTCTCGCAGCTTCCCTTTCCTGGGCGGCTTCCTGCAGCCCTTGCTGGTCGCGGGTCTCCGCTCAGTTCCCCAGTGTCAAGGCCGTCTACTGCCCCCTCCACCCCTTCTTCCTGTCTCTGTTGGGTGACTGGGTGTTATCTCTCCAGTAGAAGGGGGTGGGGTGGGGTGGAATGGGGAAGGGTGGAGCACAGGGCGAAGGCCTTGCCAGGCATCCCGGGGTCTCCAGCTAGGCGAGCGGCCGCAGAGAGCGCGGCCTCGGGGTCGCCAGACCCTCGGCTTCCAACCACACGCACACACAAAGGCTGCCCCGGCATGCGCGGGAGAGCGCGCTCGCACCCACGGCCGTGCGCACACACGCACAACTGCACAAAGACGTGCACACTCCTCCATCCACACCAATACACTCCCAATAGGGCCCGCACACAGCCGTGCGCCCTCACGTACACCACACCACCACCACCATACAAACACACACACACTCACTCATACGGACTCGCACGCGGGTGGACCCCTCCCCCACCACAAACGCCGACCTTGGGGCCTTGACGCGTCCTGCAGCGCTGCCCCGGCTCGCTGGGCGGCGCGCGCACACGCAGACGCACGAGCGCGCGCACACACACACACACCCCGCGCGGTTCCACGCCCCTGACCGCGGCCCGGGCGCTGCGCTGCTCGGCGCGGCGGGAGGCGGGCGGGGACCGGGGGCGGGGGCGGGGGCGGGGGCGGGGGCGGGGGCGGCGGCGGCCGGGAGAGCGGAGAAGGCGGAGCAGGGAGCCGGGAGCGGGCTGGCCCGCGCTCCTCCTGCTGGCCGGGGATTTTCCAGCCTGGGTGCTGACGCCGCGGACCTCCCTGCGGCCGTCGCGGACCATGGGCGACAAAGGGACCCGGTGAGTGCAGGGCGGTCGCCCGGCGTGGGGCGTGTGGGGGCGACCTCGGCGAGGGCACGGGCGGGGGCTCCGATTGCGTCCTGGTTCTGTGTTCGCGGCCATCCCGGGATCTAGTACCAGCCCTCCTCCACCCGAGGTCTCCTGCGTGGTCTCCCCGGCAGGGCCGTGGGCGAGGGGGACCCAAAGGGCGAGGGCCGGGCCGCCCCATGTGGGCCGCGGCTCCTGGCCCGGACACACTCACAGCTTGCTGATACCCAGCATTGGCCGGCAGCCGCAGAAACGCGCGGGGGCAGGTTGACACACAATACACGCACGGGCACACTAACCCGTGGCACAGGCATGCTGGCGCACACACTGGCAGCCACTGGCACACGCTCATCACACACAGTGGCACGCCGTCATACACGCCTCGGTCAACACATTCTTGCTTACAGCCTTGTTGGCATGAACAGCTCACACTCCAACACACACCAATTCTAACACACCCTCGTGCTAGCACACACGTGTGGGCATACACTGATACGCAAACTGTCACCTGCACTCGCTGTAGCAAACACTCTTGCTGGTACACACATCACCCTCACTAGCACACACACTTGTGCTGGCATGTCTCACCAACACAGTGGAGCGCAAGGCCACACCAACACTGACCCCCACAGACACAATCAGACTAATGCTTGCAAAGACTGGCACCCCGCAGGCACGAGCTGCTAGCCGGAGGCCCGCTGACACACACGTTCCAGGCCCCACATGGCCAGAAGTGGAAACACACATCACACGGGGTAGAACGCTCCCCACTGCCCCCAGCCTGGGGAAAACAGATCCCATCCCATCCGAATAGATCGCATCCATCTACTCTGTTCCCTTTCCCTCTGACCTCCTGAGGAGTGGCTGGCCAGGGGCTGTTTTGAACCTAGGGCTGGGAGAACCCCTCCCGTTCTAGAACCTGGCCTGAAATACTCAGAAAGAAACGGTCTATGCCTCTGAAAGGGGAAAGTGGGACAGAAGGAGGAGGGGGCTGGAGCAGGACAGCCCCTGGGGGCAGCCCTTCAGACAGGACCAGCCCTTCAGACAGGACCAGCCCTGGTCAAGGGCTCAGCATTGCCACCCTATTTTCCCCGTTGCCCTCCCCACCCAAGTGGGCACAGCAGCCTCTTCCTGGGCTCCCCCTCTTTCTCATTGTTTTCTGTCTTTCTCCTCTCCTATTCTTGTGCCTGACTTCTGCCTCCTCCCTTTCCTCCCCTCTCCTCTCCTCGGTTCCATTTATTATTAAGCTCTTGCTGTATACTAGGCATAGTGTGGGTAATCAAAGATGCGCAAGGCCCACTCCTCTGAAGGAGCTAACAGACTAGAGAGACACACCCCAGTGGGCACCACCTTTCAGGGCCACTGACAAAGCCATTTCTCACGTACTGCCATCTGAGACTCTCTCTCAACAGTGTGAGAAAGGGCTTCCAGAGATTATTTCTATTTTCTAGAGGAGGAAACTGAGGCTCAGAGGCAACTTAGGCTCTTAATGTTTAGAAATTACTTTCCAGCCATCCTCCTGACAGCTCTTCCAGGAGGTTAATTTTCCTCTTCCTGTTTTCTAGCAGAGGAACCAGAGAGCTGGAGAGGTCATGTGATTTGCCTAAGGTCAAAAGAGGCCAGAGGCAGGGCAGAGGCTGGAGTCCACTTGGTCATGTCTCTGTGGATGGCCCTAGGGCACTACCAGGCCCCACATGGGCCAGGGAGGGGTGCCCTGCTCTGTGCTGGAGGCCCAGGCTTTGGGGGAGACAGCAGAAGATCATGCTGTGTCTGCATGCATCTTGATGGCTAGTCCCCATTGCAGCTGGCTGGCCAGCACTGTGACCTAGGCCTCTGTCCTCAGTAGGAAGGTATGTGACTCCCTCCCCAGCCACATCCATCTTGACCCATGAGGTCAGGCTTTTCTTCCTGCAGGGTATAGCAGGGAGTTGGAGCCATTCTCCACTCCTCCTGTCCTTCCTAGGCTGCCTTGTGATTGGGGTAACTCAGCCTCTCTTGGGTCTCTCTGTACCTCTCTGTGACTTGGGGGATAAGTGTCATTGCTGTCCTGCTGACATGATTGTCAGGAAGATGTGGACACCATGGGCTTCCAGGCACCTGTTGGAGACCCTGTCTCTGAGGCCAAGATATTTTCCATGACTCCCCCTGCCCTGCCTTGAACTCACTGCTGGACCGTTGGGACACTGGGCAATTGCCTTTACTTTTCCGGACCTTAGTTTCCCATCTGTAAACTGGAGCTATCAATACTTAACATTTTAAGGCTTCTCTTGTACTTACTGACTTCACTGGGCAGGGGAAGAGGCACTGCCTGAAGCCTGGAGCCAAGGCCCAGCTAAATCCACCTGATAGTGGCCCTGACCTCCCCCTCAGACTCTCCTGCAGCCCCATGAGGGCTTTCTGTCCCTTTCCAGACAGTTTGCTAAGTAATTTGGAAAAGAAGGGCAAAATCGGTAATGGGCTGTACCTTGTCTTTTTCCGTAAGCCATGAGATTCTACTTTATCTATGACTTAGAGGAGGAATCTGAAGATATCGAAAACTGAACATCAGGAATCATTGCATCCATCCCTCCATCTGGAATTGCACCCCCATATGAAAGTGACAATGAAAATTTATCAGAAACTGTCACTGCCTTCTAGGAATTCCCAGGTTCAAGGGGGAAAGTGGTGTTAAATACCTGGACAGGGCTGTGCGTGGTGGCTCACGCCTGCAATCCTAGCACTTTGGAAGGCTGAGATGGGCAGGTTGCTTGAGCTCAGGAGTTTGAGACCAGCCCGGGTAACATGGTGAAATACCATCTCTACAAAAAATACAAAAATTAGCTGAGTGTGGTGGCACATGCCTATAGTCCTAACTACTCAGGAGGCTGAAGTGGGAGGATCACTTGAGCCTTGGAGGTCAAGACTGTAGTGAGCCATGATCATGCCACTGCACTCCAGCCTGGGTGAGAGTGAGACCCGGTCTGAAAAGATAAAAACAAAATACCTGAACAGGACTAATCACAGGGCAGGAGTATGATGGTTGCTGTAAAATGCTCTGGGAACAATCATATATTCATTCAACAAATGTTGATGAGTGCCTTCTGAGTGCCCAGGGCCTGGGGATTCAGAGAGGAAGGAGTCTACTCTGTCCTCCAGGGATTTAGAGCAGAGCAGGTGGTCATAATGCAGGATGATGTGTGTTGTGGGAGGCTTAAGGAGAAGTCCCCAACCCAGGCCCAGGCAGGGAGCATGGCACAGGAAGCTCTCCTGGAAAGGAGGTGGCATTGGAACTGCTGAGCTTCATCTGGAAGGATGAGGAGGCCAAGGGGGCGGGATTGGGAATGATATTCCTGGCCGAGGGTGCAGAATTTGCAATGGCTTGGAGGCAGGAAGCAAGGCGTGCAGCCTGGGGCCTGGGCTGGGGATGACACTGAGCCTTAAGAGGTAAACACAGGCCGGTCACCAGCAGCCTGGGAATGTCAGGCTAAGGAGAGAGCATTTTCTCCTGAAGTGGATGGTGAATCAGAGAAGAGTGTGAGGCAGCTGAGGGCTGAAAGCAGATGTTTTCATTTCAGAGAGATGTCTTTGGCAGCGCCAAGGAGGGTGGATGGGAAGAGCAGGCCTAGAAGCAGGGAGACCAGTCAGGAGGTTGGGGAGAAACCTGAGAACTAAGGCTGCGAGCTCTGAACTTATGCTGCAGAGAGGATAGAGCTGAGAAACATGAATGTGAATGGGAGGTGGAGTCCATCAACCTTGCTGGTCCATGGAACCTTTGCCAGGTATCTGGTGTGTTAGAATTATACCCATAATCTCAATGAATTCAACTGTAATCTAGTAACGTAGTGATTGTTGTCCCCATTTTGCAGATGAGGAAACAGACTAGGAGAGATTAAGTATTTGTTCACTGCCATTCAGCCAGCAAGCATAAGAATCCAGGCCTATTGGCCCACAAAGCCCTCTCTGCTACTCGATGCTTTTGCCCAAGAGAGGGGGCCTTGTCTGGCTCACAGTTGGCCTCCCCAGCAGCTCCCAGCCTCAAGTTGTGCATCCTTTCTGGGCCTTGCTGTTTCCACTAACTCAACAGACAACATGAAGGATCAGATTTAGACAACAGGAGGGACTTCCTGAGAGGCAATGGTAGGGAATGGAATTTCCTTTCTTGCAGATGAACTCTTTTTTCAGAGAAAGGAAGATGATGGGGACATGTAATCACCAGCTCTCTGTGAACTTTGGCTGTCATTTCTCTTGGTGGTTAAGCCCTGTGTGACCCATCTTGGCTGGAACATGGGGAAGTCCTGTGGCTTTGGCCAGGGCTGCTTGTGGGCCCACTGGGAGTGGTAGCATCGAGCCTGGCCCGTTATCTCTGATCCCTGATTCCAGGCTGGCCTCTGGGCTTCAGACTTCTCCACTGCTCTCTTCCTTCCAAGTTTGGGCCTCCTTGCCTGAGGCTGACGCCTCCCGTTGGCATGGGTCCAGAGGTCCTGAGTTGTGGGCTTGCCACTTCCAGGGCTTCTGACACTTTGAGGTGGTGGCAGTAGAACAGCAGGCTGGGAGTCAGCACACCCCAAGTGAGGTCCTGGCCTCCACCCAGCCGTCCTCCGCTGCTGCCACAGTGCTCGTGCCTACCATCTGGCTGAGGCCTGCAGGGCTGGGAGCAGCTTGGTGAGGGAGCCAGGGCAGTCTGTTATAGGCTGGATGTAGTGGGGCTTCTGCGTTAAGGGGTCTGGATCCTGGGGTAAGGATCAAAATGCGAGGCAGGGCTTTGGAAATGTGGATGAATGATGTCGCATAGGGAGGAGGTATAGAGTATGAAGAGAGGATGATTAGGGACAGCCAGGGCCTTGGAGAGCACCAGTGCCTGGGCATGGAGAGAAGAGGGAGGAAACTGACGGAAGGCCATCTTCTTGGAGCCAAAGAAGCAGGGACAGACCCACAGAGGATGAGCTGGAGCAAGACCCCTCAGATTCAGCCAGAAGACAGTAGCTGGTGGCATGGGTTTTGGTGGAGTGGTGAGGGCAAAGCTAGGCTACAGCGGGCAGAGAGGAGTGGGAGAGGACCCTGCTTTTCTTATGCTTGGAGCAAGGCTTGAGCCTCTTGGAGGAAGGGCATGAGGCCCAGGGCTGGGAGCAAGCGGGCAGTGAAGACTGTGGGTATGGGAACCTAGGGGTTTTATCTCATCCACCCCCTCCTTCTGCCTTATGTCCAGAGGCAGAAGGCCACTGCCCTGTGCTGTCCTTTCAGGCTTAGGCTGAGGGGTTGTGAAGTGTGAGCTGGTCCTGGGGAAGACATGCAATGTGCTGGCTCCAGAAAGGTGGGGCGTCTGACTCAGGTGGGGGACTTGGAAGAAGGCTTCTTCGAGGAGGTGACCCCGGAGCTGGGTGCTAGAATATGAGAAAGAGTTAGGCGGGAGTAAAGTGTTCTAGACAGAAAGAAGAGCCTAGGCCAAGGTGCAGATACTGGGTGCAGGTGTGGGAGTGTGAGGGGTGAGGCTGTGGAGGAAGGAGCAACCTTGGCCAGTAGGCCTTGGGTGGGTGGTTTCAAGGTACTTTCTTATTCATTCATACTTCAGGCTGAGTGAGCTCCCCATTTGGTGAGCAGCTTGTGGTTCAGGGCTATTTCTGTTCTCAGTTGATACTTCCTCACCCACACTGGGTCTGCTTCCCCAGGAGATGCCTGGCAGAGGTTTGCTGAACTGGACTGAACATTTTTTCCCCTTCTTGCCTCTGCTGTCGGCCCAGGGACTCCCTAAGTGCTGAAATTAGGCCTTTCCCATTAGTGAATCCTAAGACTGAAAGAAATACTTCCCACATTAGGCAAGTTCTCAAAAGAGAGGGGTGGGGTCCTGACTCCTGCATCAGCCTGGGAAGTCCTGAGGGACAGGAATATACCACCCCTATTAGCATGGGGCGCCTGAGCTGGAGGCCTGGGAGCTCCCTCATCTGATTGGCTTTTGCAGGTGGGAGCCATGTCTCCCTCCTCAGACTAGAGGCTTCTGAAGGAAGGATATCTCCCCCATCACACTGGGGGCTCCTGAGGTTGGGGCCTTGTCTCCTATGTGAGTCCTGGGATTAGAACAGGTATCATCTCAGATGGTCCCTGGGTGCTCTGCGTTCTTCCCTCCCATGTGGACAGGATGGGTCCTGTCCCAGGGGTGGCTTGAGTCCCAGTAGGGGGTTGGAGAACAGAGGGGGTTGGCAGGACAGGGTGGCTGCTTTTGAGAGGGTAACAAAGGACTCTGTTGTCCCAGCCCCTTCCCGCCTTCCCTAAGGGGCCCTGGCAGGGTCATCTCTCCGGAGACGCACCTCCTCCTTCCTGGGACTGGCCCCATCTTTAGTCCCACTTCAGAAGAACTGCTTGTTCCTTCCCAGGAGACCTGGTGCCAGATGAGGCCCCTGGGAGTTGGACCAGACAGGTCCCCAGAATTCTGTGTGACTAAGGTCACCGCAGGAACTGAACAGCTTTTCCTCTGCCTGGGGCTGGGCAACACCTGGCTGAGGCCACAGTTGAGCTTCTGCCTCTCTGCACCTGGGGAGGGATCTGCTGCTGTAAAAGGCCTTTAGCACTGGGAGCACTGTGACTGACGTTGAGTCAGCGGGAGGCAGGATGCAATGTCTGAACCATTCAGTGGTTCAGCAGCCCATGTATGGGCCTGGATGAGGCAGGAGGTCCCTTTCATGCTGGCCCTGGACCTGTAGCCCACAACCAGCTCACTTGGTCCTTGTGCAGCCATACCCTTCCCTCAGCCTTGCAGGGAGGCTTGTTGAACTGGACTGAACTCTTTTTTCCCTTCTTCCCCCATCACACTGGGGGCTCCTGAGGTTGGGGTTTTGTCTCCCACATGAGCCCTGGAACTAGAACAGGTATCATCTCAGATGGTTCCTGGGCACCTTGTCTTCTGCCTTCCCGTGTGCAGGATGGGTCCATCCCAGGGGTGGTTTGAGTCCTAGTAGGGGGTTGGAGAACAGAGGGTTGGACAGAGGGCGAGCAAACCTCTGCCAGGTTTGTTCCCTCTTCACCCTTGCCCCTGCCTTGTGCAATGGGCATGGACAAGTTTTGGCATAGGGCCAGGGGAGGGGTGGGGAGTAGACTGCTGGGGCTCACCGCCTCAGAAGGGTCCCAGAGATATGCTCTACTGCGTACTTATTGCTGTGTGACCTTGGGCATGACATGCACCCTCTCTGGGTCCTAGTGTCCCTATGAAGTCAAATCACGTGAGAGGCCCTTCTGCTAGCAGGTCCAGGAGTGACCTTTCTTCTGGGCAGCCAAAGTGGAAGATTGAGCAGCTCAGGCCTCTGCTACAGGCCAGTGGTACTGAGACCACCAGGGAGTGTGTCCTGGGTGGGAGATGGGTGTTGGGTGCTGAGGGCCAGGAAGGAATTGGCTATTGCTCGAAAGGGTGGTGCTGTCTCCCATGGTATCAGGAACAGCAGTCGTGATCACCTCCAGGGACATACAGCATCTGTAGCAGGTATGTGGCTCATGCCTGTAATCCCAGCACTTTGGGAGGCTGAGGTGGGTGGATCACTTGAGGTCAGGAGTTTGAGACCAGCCTGGCCAACATGGTGAAACCCCATCTCTTTTGAAAATACAAAAGTTAGCCAGGCATGGTAACATGCACCTGTAGTCCCACCTACTCAGGAGGCTGAGGCAGAAGAATCGCTTGAACCCAGGAGGTGGAGGTTGCAGTGAGCCAAAATAGCACCACTGCACTCCAGCCTGGGTGACAGGACAAGACTGTCTCAAAAATTAATAAATAAAATAAAATATGGCAAAAAATAAATAAATAAATAAACAAAACATCTTTAGTAACCCTTTGCCCAGGTGTTTGCTCCTCGTGAACGCCCTTCCCTCTCTTTTAAGACTCAGGTCAGGCCGGGCGCAGTGGCTCATGCCTGTAATCCCAGCACTTTGGGAGGCTGAGGCTGGTGGATTGCAAGGTCAGGAGATCGAGACCATCCTGGCTAACACGGTGAAACCCCGTCTCTACTAAAAATACAAAAACTTAGCCGGGCGTGGTGGCGGGCGCCTGTAGTCCCAGCTACTCAGGAGGCTGAGGCAGGAGAATGGCTTGAACCCGGGAGGCGGAGCTTGCAGTGAGTGGAGATCTCGCCACTGCACTCCAGCCTGAGCGACAGAGCGAGACTGTCTCAAAACAAAACAAAAACACACACACACACAAAAAACACTCAGGGCAGGAGCACTTCCTCCAGGAAGCCTTCTCTGCTGCTCTGGGGCCTCCCCTGGGCACCTGCAGCCCTCTTGGTGATCTGATTAGCATGGATTATTAGCAGATTAGCATAGGGGTTAGGCTCTTGGAAGAACCAGATTTCCTGGTTTCCAGTCCCAGCTCTGACACTTACCAGCTGGGTGGCTTCCCTGATTACTTAACCCTTTCTCTGCTGTGGCTCCCTTATCTGTAAAATAGGATAGTATGTTGTCATGAGGACTGAGTTAAAATTAAGTAAAATAAAGCAAAGAAAGTCCCTGTGCAAGGTCAGTGTTTCCGGCTGTTATCGCTTGTGTGACCTCTCACCGGGCCTGCCTCCCTCACCCAGCTGTGAGCTCCCCCAGGGAAGGACCCTGTTTGATTCATTTTTTTGAGGCTCCCAAGGCCTCATTACAAGCCTGTATTATTGTTGGCTTTCAGTACCTGATTGCTGACTTGACCACATACAACAGCTTTCCCATCCTTAAAGGCCTGGATCACATACATTCACCTCTTCCTCTGGGAAACCCTCACTGGATTCCCAGCGCTTTGTGACCTTCTTGTAATCTCTCTCTGTCAGCACTCATCCCTCCCTCCCTGCATAGATCCTGGGTATTTGCACACTCATAATGTCATCTTGTGATGTCAAGAACTTTTCAAGAGCACCTGGCCTGGATCTGCTTGTCCCCAGCACCTGCGCAGACCTGGCATGCCGCTGAACTCCATAAATATTTGTTCAGCCAAGGCATCTCACTGGGAGGAGATATTCTAGGGGGTGGGCAGTGTGGTTGGTGAGGACCATAGGCCATCATTGCTGATTTCAAAAATATCTCAAAGTAGTCCAGAGCCATAGGAATTAGATTATTCTTTGCGACCTAAAGGGCAGAGGTCACTGGATGTCCAGCTTTACCTTGCCGGAAGACTGTATTTTCTGACAATCAGAGCTCTCTGGGAAGGGGCTTGGCGGCTCATTCCCACCTCTGGGCCTTTGTTCCTGCTGTGCCTCTCTGTCTACTTGTTCCAATCCTACTTCTTAAATAGGTGCCCCGGTCATGAAGCCATTCTCTCCCGGCCTCTGGAGCGTGCGCTCAATTCTTCATCCTCATCGTCAGTCATGTACGGAGCCTTTCCCGGGTGTGGGCAGTGGCATGGGAGAAAAGGGAGTCCCTCCTTAGGATGGACATCTGGGTCTGGCTGCAATCCCTCCAGTGTGGTTTGACCTGGCCTGAGGAGGGGACCATGGTTTCCGATGACCCACCGGTGATCAAAGAGCTCTTTATTCAGCTGGACAGCCTCCCTTGGCTGGCAGAGCATAGAGCTCCCCATCGACTCCCCACTGGGCAAGTACTCAGAACCCACCTAATTACTGGGGACAGAATTCTGGGCACTGCATCCAGCAGGCTGCGGTCATAATCAGCTAATTAAACCACCCAAGCATTGCTCCTTGGCCCAGAGCAGAGGGAATGGGGGTGGAGTGGTGAGGCTGGGAGGAGGTGTAACAGGGGAGGCTCAGAGATGGGCCTGCAGAGCAGGGCTGGGAGGGGGAAGCAGGAAGTGCAGAGGGAGGGTGTGAAGCAGGGAGAGAGGCAGGCAGATGCCCAAAGGTGCCATCTGAGGAGAGCACCCAAGTGGGGTGAATGGAGGGCAGGAGCTCTGACCTGGGAGACAGGGATCCCACTTCTTCACTGTCCCTGTGCTGCCATAGGCAAGCTGCTTTTCCTCATTGGGCTTCAGTTTCTCTATGTGTCAAGCAGGAAGTAGGAGAGGCTTTGGCCTAGAGGCTCCCTAGGACCCTTTCCTTCTCTCGTTGGGAGAGGGCATGAGCGGCAGCGTGATTCTGGCAGGATAGCTTGGCCTCTGGCAGCCCTGCTTTCTGGAAGTGGCAGACAGTGTAGGAGTCTGTTCCAGCCTGAGACTGGGTCAGAAGGGAAGACAGTTGGGAGCAGCAGTCTGCCCACCTGGCTCCCCAAGCACGTCCCGCCCTTGGTCCTGCCTTCGGGACTGTCCTGTGGTTCCCAAACTGGTCCTCAGCGAGGGACTCTTTAAGGCCGAGGTCTCCCTCCCCAGGGCTGGGCAGTGTCATTTCCATTTGTGTAGGAATTGCCCAAGTAGCACCCTCAGAGTGTGTGGAGGAGGGGCTCTTGGAGCTAGAGCCAGGAGGTTTGGAGGTTGCAATTCAGAGTTAGACTCTGCTTGTACTGCTCACTTGCTAGCTCCATGACCTTCAGCTTGGGTCTTAAACTCTCTGGCCTCAGTTTTCTCCTTTGGGAAATAGGTATAATAATATTAATGGGGTTGCTGTGGGCAGAGAGGGTCAGGGCTTCATAAAAAGCCATTGTCGGCCAGGCATGGTGGCTGATGCCTGTAATCCCAGCACTTTGGGAGGCTGAGGTGGGAAGATTGACCTGAGGTCAGGAGTTCGAGACCAGCCTGGCCAACATTGTGAAACCTTGTCTCTACTAAAAATACAAAAATTAGCCAGGTGTGGTGGTGCACACCTGTAATCCCAGCTACCAGGGAGGCTGAAGTGGGAGGATTGCTTGGACCAGGGAGGTGGAGGTTGCAGTGAGCTGAGATCTTACTACTGTACTCCACCTGGGTGACAGAGTGAGACTCTGTCTCAAAAAAAAGAAAAAGCCATTGTCATTCAAGACTGAGAGTGGATCTCAGCTCCTTCCCTCTCCCATGTCCCCTCCCTCCTCTTTCATCCCTCTTTTCCATGGTCCAGGGCTGTGCACACAGCTGTGTGCAGCGGGTGGGGGCTGTGCCGGCCAGCTGAGAAGCTCCGAGGAAGGCAAGAAGGGAAGTGAGATTGCCCAGGGTCAGCAACAGCAGTGTGGTGCTGGGCCTGGGGCCCCTCCCCTCTGGCCCCCACCCATGGCAGATTCTCTAGGAGGAAGTGGGGAGAGATTGGGGAGCAGGAAGCTGGGGGCAGTTGTGGAGGGAAGTCCCTCGGCATCCTGGCCCCATGCTCCTCTTTCTTAACCCTCACCCCTGTGCACAGCCCCGAGCCTGGCTTTCTGCCAAAGGAGCCAGCAGGCCACTGTTTCACACACTCAGAAAGCAACAGCTTTCCTGGTTCCCAGCCCCGAGTAGGAGGTGCCTGCTTGGAGCTCAGGCACTTGGAAAGCAGTGCCTACTACAGGGTCTGCCAGGTCTGGAGGAGGCAGCAAAAGAGAAGAAAGACCCCCAGCCCCCACAGCCTCTCCTCGCAGTGCTGGGCTGAGACATGCCAGGGACTCTGACTCCAAGGCAGCTGGTTACATAACTAAGCATGCCTCCCTGCTCCTTTCCTCCCTGTCTCCCTAGAGGGGCCTTGGAGGAGGTGCTGCATTGCCCAGAATTCCTGAGCCCAGAAGGTCATGAGGAGCATCCCTCTGCCTTGGATAGTGGTGGTGCCGCCCACACCGTGTAGAATGGTGAGCTGTGTAGGATGGTGAGCCGTGTATGCTTCCTCAGTGCAGGCCTCTGGGGTTGGCTCTGAGCATTGTCCCCTCCAACTCTCTTGGGAGCAGAGCTGCAAAGGGAAGAAGCCTCATTAGAGGAAACAGGCCTTGTCCTGAGATAATTTGCCTGAAAACTGCCCCCAGAGGAAACGGGCCTCTCTGCTGCCAGAGGAACAAATAGCTAGCATTTTACACTTTGTCCCATTCTATTCCACAAACATTTCTCCTTCCACTCAAGGAATGTCCCGAAGCGGCCAGGCCTGTCCCAGTGGTGTGTCTCTCTCCAAGCGGGAAGGGGATTTATGGAGCAGCTCTGCTCTGCCTCCTGCCTGACGCTGCCCTTTCTCCGAAGTTGAGGGCCTGGCCTTCCCAGGTTCTGGGTGGCAAGGAACCTTATGATGTGGAACGCTATCTCCCTGGGCCTTGGGCTAGAAGTTTTCAGGGTTAGCTTATATCGTTTCTGTTAGGCCATCGCTGTCCTCCCGAGGAGATTCCAAGGAACAAAGCTTTCTCTCTGTGCCACACCCCAGGCCCTGTGCTGGGCACCTGAAATATAAAGAGGACCCAGACAAGTCTCTGCCCTCATGCTGCTCAGATGTATTGGGAGAGAGGAAATAGATGATCACAACAGCTGCCAGAAGAGGGGTAGTGGGCATCTGTTTTTAGCAGGGACAAAACAGAGCCAGAGGTTAAGGATCAGAGGCAGCTCACCAGAAGTAGGGGCCGTGAGCAGGTTGGAAAGTGCATTTGTGTGAGCTAGAAGTAATACTCTTCTGGCAGTATCTCTGTGACATGGGTTTTCATCCAGGTCTGACTTTCTTCAGCAGACTTGAGAAACCTACTATGTGCCTGCATAGTGTCAGGCACTGGTTTCACCTGCTGTCAGTAAGGAGTGTCTTGGGAATGCAGACTGCTTAAGAACAAAAAACACTAGGGTGAAAAGTGAAAGTTCTGCCACATGGCATCACAGTGAGTTTTTCGGCCTGGACAAAGAAAATGGGGTGGGTATATCAGGAGACACTGGGCTCAGCAAACCTGCCGTTGGAAACCAGGGTCTACTGTGCTGAGGGTATGGAGAGCAAAGCTTTCCTCCAGCCAGGAGATACTGCAGAGGTCTGATGGCTGTTCCCAGAGGAGCCCATGGACACTAGACAGTTGGGAAACTGTGTCTTAGGAGAAACAGCTCCAGGCTGTGGGACTGGCAGCCAGGGGCCATGTGTGCTGGTCTCTACAAATTGGAGGGCTATCTTTAGGCACACTGAGGCCACATGGAGTGGTGGAGAGAGGCAGCTGGCTGGGGTTCTCACCTCCCCTCTACCAGTAATTGCATGTCTGTAGGCAAGTTTTCCAGCCTCTGGAGATAGCCTGTTCACCCTTTCTCAGTTACAGCTGTGCTAATGAAAGCACCCAGCACATTAGCAGGGCTCTTCACTGGTTGATGTTATGATGGGTCTCTATTGCCCCAGGGTACTGGGAGAAACCTAGAGACATTTTAAAACTCAATAAGGAGATTTTTTTTTTTTTTGCAACAGATTTTTTTGACATTCTAAAAATGACAAAGATGATTACACATCATAATCAAGCGGCTAATATGCGTGGTCGTTTCTCCCTGCGCTGACTGTTCTATAGCAGCAATTCAGTGTAGCAGCGATTCACTATGCATACTTGAAACAATCCAGCCACCTCTGATGTTCACCATTTGCAGAGTAAACTTTGTAGTAGGAAGAACTTTCAAAGAACCATGACCCGGCCCCACACTGAGCCCTGACCCAGCGTTCAGAAAGACCTGGGTTGCTCCGGCCTCAACTTCCATTTGAGTGTAGAGCTGGATGGGGGTGTGTCGAGCTCCCTGGAAAAGAGAAACCCATTCCTTCCTGTGGGCAACCCGAGTTCAGGGGATCCAAACTGAATGGTGATAGAGACATGTCTTCCAAAGTACTGTTGTCCTCATTCTACCGCCACTGGCTCAGGTCAAGCCCCACTCCTGGCCTGGATCATTACAGTTTTCTTCTAGTTACTCTCTTTCTGCTCAGTCCCAACCCTCCAAGCCATCCTGTTATTCTGAAATTCACATGTGGCCATATCCTTCCCAGCCTAAAGCCTGATCCACTGCTCCCCATCTCCTATGGGAAAGTCCCCATTCTCTAGGAGGCCCTTCAGGATCTGTCCGTAATGTCCCTTCCACACTCCTTTCCCAGCTGTCCCCACCACACTGCTAACAACCTGGCTGCATTGACTTTTTTGGATCTTGCTTAACAGTCTTTGCACTTTTCACACCTCTGTGCCTTTGCTCAAGCCTGTCTCTTTAGCTGGAATGCCCTTCCTCCTCTGGTGAAATCTTCCTTAAAGACATTTCAGGCTGGGTGCTGTGGCTCACACCTGTAATCCCAGTACTTTGGGAGGCTGAGGCAGGTGGATCACTTGAGCACCATTGCACTCCAGCCTGGGCAACGAACAAATCTCAGTCTCAAAAAAAAAAAAAAGGAAAAAATAGACATTTCAGTGAAGTTCATTGAACAACTGCACAGGGTACCTGCTTGCTCTAGACATGAAGCCCTCCCTTGACTCTGCTCCCTGCCCAAGTAGAGTGAATGGCCTCTTTCAGGCTCCCTTAGCACTGTGCAGGCTTCCTGGATGGCACTTTGTATTGTAGTTGACTGCTAACAAGTCAGTTCCCTCTCTGCTCAAGGGCAAATGTGTATTTCTTGTCTCTTGGACTCCCAGCTCCTGACTGGGGCCTGGCACAGTGTGAGGCCAGAGTCGGTTGGGGAGTGAGTCAGGGAAGATTCCCTGGAGGAAGTGAGCCCCAAGCTGCTGACTTAAAGAAGAAGCACCCTTTCCCTCTTCTTACTTCCTTCCTGGTCCTGGTGCTGAAGGAAAACAGTTGAAACTTTTTTTTTCCTTTCCTTTTTTTCCTTTGAGATAGGATCTTGCTGTGTCACCCAGACTGGAGTGCAGTGGCACGATCATAGCTCACTGCAGCCTCGAAGATTTTTTTGTGGAGACAAGGTCTCACTGTGTTGCCCAGGCTGGTCTCAAACCCCTGGGCTCCAGAGATCCTTCTGCCTCAGCCTCCCGTAGTGTTGGGTTTATAGGTGTGAGCCACCATGCCTGGTCTGAAACTGACTTTGAAAAGGGAAATGTATAGCTTTTGAATTGGTGGATGAAATCTCCTAGCCTGGAGATAATTAAATAAGGCTTAGATCTCCCTCTCTCCCTTCACACATTTCCTGAATACCTAGAACATGCCAGACACTGGAGCTACAAAAATGAATTAAATAAAACGTGTCTATCTTTTTCTATCTCCATAATGTTCATGCTGGAAACTGCCCTTTCCTTTTTCTGTTTCATTGGACCAAGTTCAAATCTTAGCATGTCACTTGTAGCTCTGACTCTGGGCACATCACGCCACCTTTCTGAGCCCTAGTTTTCGTATGCATACCACGGAGATGATAATATTCCCCTCACAGGGTGGTGATGGATCATGTGTGTGAGGGACTGAACAGGTGACTTTGACAGTGGTTTCTCATTGAGTGGCAGCCACTCTCTGACTGGAAGTTTCTTAAGGGCAGTGACCATGTCCAGTAGATAAATGTGTCTTAGTGCCCAGCCTAGGACCAGGCATGCAGTACATGAGGGTCATCAGCCATCCCAATTTTCCTGGGACAGTCTCAGTCCTGCTGTAGCAGGGCGAGTGGCAGACAAAACTCCTCAGACACCGAGTTAAAGAAAGAAGGGGTTTATTCGGCCGGGGGCATTGGCAAGACTTCTGTCTCAAGAGCCGAGCTCCCTGAGTGAACAATTCCTGTCCCTTTTAAGGGCTCACAACTCTAAGGGGGTGCGTGTGAGAGGGATGTGATTGAGCAAGCAGCGGGTTCGTGGCTGGGGGCTGCATGCACCGGTAATTAGATCGGAACAAAACAAGATAGGGATTTTCACAGTGCATTTCTGTACAATGTCTGTAATCTATAGATAAGAGAACCCATTAGGTCAGGGGTCAATCTTTAACTACCAGACCCAGGGTGCGGCGCCGGGCTGTCTGCCTGTGGATTTCATTTCTGCCTTTTAGTTTTTACTTCTTCTTTCTTTGGAGGCAGAAATTGGGCATAAGATGATATGAGGGGTGGTCTCCTCCCTTACTGCATCTCAGGAAACCCTTCAGCTCACTCCTGGGCAAATCAGTACTGTGGGTCACCCTACAGTATCTTCTCATAAAGATTCGTAGAATAGGTATATCCACTAAGCAAGCGTTAGTGAAGTACAGGGGTGGGACTTGAACAGGGCAGGACAAGCACTGGGTGGCTGCCTTGGGCGCTGAGAGGAGTCAGCAGAAGGGTCTGGAAGGCCTAGCACGTGTACAGTGGTAGGTAGGGATGGGGCCATCTGCAGCTTGGCAGGGTGTGGGGAGGACATCAGGCCCTGAGTCTGTAAGGTGATTGCTTTCAAACAGGTTTCAGGCTCCCAAGGGCCATGTGCTCTTCCTCAGACACATCCAGAGAGGGTGTGGTTGATTCTCACTTTTTTGATTTCTATTAATATATTGAGTCCTCAGCTGCTCTTCCACCTTGGTAGCTGGAGGCCTCTCCTTCGTCAGCCCACTGAGTCTCGGCATGCCTGCCCACTGCCTTCTGAGCTGTCCATGCCAGACTGAGATGAGACAGGGCAGAGGCATGGGCTGCCAGATGGGAGAGCAGGGCTGCAGGCTCGTTCTCAGGCCCACCAGCCCCAGAAACTGAGTGAGCCTTGGTTTCTCACACGGTGTCTGTGAGTTGTCACGTGTGGAAAGCCCCTTGGCGTCTTTAGTATGCAATAGGTACACAGCAAGTCTCGTGTTTTGTCCCTGTCTATAAAAGGGGGACAATAAAGCTTGCCCTGCACACCTCCAGGACTGTTGTGTGGGCCAAACGGGATGTGGATGTGGGATGTAGGAACATTTGGTAAACTGTATCATACCCTACAAATGTTTGAGGATGGGGTTCTTAATAGGGCAGCCCTTGTCAGCCCAGCATTCCAGCCCAGGCATGGAAGGCTTCTCTTGGGGATATGCTTCTCTTGGGGATATGCCCCAGGATCACAAAGAAATCTGGCGGTGTTGCCCTTGTGAGCAGCAGACCCCTGCAGGCAGGACCTAGACTCAGCTGAGCTCTTCTTCTTCTCCTTCTTCTTCTTCTTCTTCTTCTTCTTCTTCTTCTTCTTCTTCTTCTTCTTCTTCTTCTTCTTCTTCTTCTTCTTCTTTCTTCTTCTTCTTCTTCTTCTTCTTCTTCTTCTTCTTTCTTTTCTTCTTTTCTTCTTCTTTCTTCTTCTTTCTTCTTCTTCTTCTTCTTCTTCTTCTTCTTCTTCTTCTTCTTCTTTTCTTCTTTCTTCTTCCCTTCTTCTTTCTTCTTCTTCTTCTTCTTCTTCTTCTTCTTCTTCTTTCTTCTTCTTCTTCTTCTTCTTCTTCTTCTTCTTCTTCTTCTTCTTCTTCTTCTTCTCCTCCTCCTCCTCCTCCTCCTCCTCCTCCTTCTCCTCCTCCTCCTCCTCCTCCTTCTCCTCCTCCTTCTCCTCCTCCTCCTCCTCCTCCTCCTCCTCCTCCTCCTCCTCCTCCTCCTCCTCCTCCTTCTCCTCCTCCTCCTCCTCCTCCTCCTTCTCTTCTCCTCCTCCTCCTCCTTCTTCTTCTTCTTCTTTTTTTTTTTTTTTTTGAGACAGGGACAGGGCCTGGCTCTGTTGCCCAGCCTGGAGTGCAGTAGTGCAATCATAGCTCACTATAGCCTTGACTTCCTGGGCTCAAACAATCCTTCCTCCTCAGCCTCTCGAGTAGCTGGGACCACAGGTGTGCGCCACCGTACCAGGCTAATTTTTAAGTTTTTTGTACAGATGTGGTTTTGCTACATTGCCCAGGCTGATCTTGAACTCCTGGGCTCAAGCAGTCCTCCTGCCTTAGCCTCCCAAAGTGCTGGGTTACAGGTGTGAGCTACCACGCCTGGCCAAGATCTGCTTCTGAAACCATGGGAAGAGAAAGACAGACAGACTTGGACCTACTGCAGGGGAGGGTTAAGTAGCAGCGGGACTCCAAACAAGAAGAAGGAATGTCTTCCGGAGCCTCATCTGTCTGTTGGGCTGGAGGCAGGGCCTTTGTGAAGGCGGGTGGTGCTCAGATCGCCTCTGGGCCCTTCCTCCAGCCCCGAGGCGGATTCACCATGAGGCTGATGCAGCTTCAGCTTCCGGCCCTTCACGCTCTAGAGCCCTTTCCAAGGCCTAGCAATATGTCCACGTGCTCAGGGTTTTGTGAAATTTGCAAAAGGAAGATATTTTTGTACTCTTAAAAAAAAAAAAAACAAAAAAAACCTTTCAAGCTATATAAGCTTTAGGCCCACAAGCCCAGCTCTGCTCTGCTGTGGCAAGTTTTCCTTTGGGCTGGGATGTTGGTGCCATATCTGCTGCATGTCCTCAGGGGGCTCTCATCCCCCTGAGGCAGAGATCTGTCATTGGTTAGAGTCCTCCCTGCAGAAGCAACACCTGAAAGGCATCCAGGGGAACCAGTTCTGGGGCAGGCTGAGCCTGCAGCTTCACGTGCCATGTAAATTAGAGACTGGAAAGGCTTCTCTGGCTTTAATCTTCCTCTTCTGCAAAATGGAGATAAGACCTTCCTGGAAAGGTTAAAATAATGAACCATAGGTAAAACTGCCTGGTCTAATCCCAGGCTTGTCCTGGGAGCTCAGGAAATGCTGATGAAAGCTGGATGGAAACGGCTAGCACTTTGGCCCTCCCAAAGTGCTGGGATTACAAGCATGAGCCACCGCGCCCGGCCCGGGATGGGGCCTTCTGTGGGAGTGGGGCAGAGTAGAAGTCTGAACAGGCCTTTCCTGCTTCTGGGACTGGGTCAGGAGTCTGGCTGTTCTGGTGCCTGAGAGGAGCTGCCAGGGCAGGCCGAGCTGACCTTTCCTGCTCAGAAAGGAAGCCAGGCTGGCAGGGTGCGGTGCATCCCTCTGCAGAGTCAGGGAAGGGGAGTTTGTTGGCAGCAATATCTTGCCTCCTGTGCTTCCCTAAGGGAGGGCTTTGAAGAAAAAACATGGTGTCCGGCCGGGTTTCAGATCCCACCCCTACTGCTTGTTACACCTGTGAGCTGCAGATGGTTACATAATCTTTCTGAACCTTGGTTTTAAAAACCATTTCTTAGGCCGGGCGCGGTGGCTCAAGCCTGTAATCCCAGCACTTTGGGAGGCCGAGACGGGTGGATCATGAGGTCAGGAGATCGAGACCATCCTGGCTAACACGGTGAAACCCCGTCTCTACTAAAAAATACAAAAAACTAGCCAGGCGTGGTGGCGGGCGCCTGTAGTCCCAGCTACTTGGGAGGCTGAGGCAGGAGAAAGGCGTGAACCCGGGAGGCGGAGCTTGCAGTGAGCTGAGATCCGGCCACTGCACTCCAGCCTGGGCGACAGAGCAAGACTCCGTCTCAAAAAAAAAAAAAAACATTTCTTTAAAATGGGGGTAATAAAATCCTCTCCTCACCCCCATAGGGTTGTGGTAAGGCTTAAATGAGATAATGCAGGGCTTAACACAGTGCCTGGTACACAGTAGGTGCTCAGTACATACTGATTGTCACTCTCCTGCCCCAGGACCCTCATCAACTTCTGTTTTATACTTCCCCATTTGTCTGTGCCCCGAGTTGGGTGTGGGCTGTCTGGTGGCAAGGGCTGAGTTTTGTTCACCAATCGTTCCATTCCCTAGCCCTGGCACAATGCCTTCAAGACACCCTGAATTGGTTGGCAAGAAGCTGCACTGAGCCCAAAGAAAACAGTGTTAAGTTTTAGCTGGAAACTTGCTTACAACACACTACTGTGAGCTGCTGCCAGAGCACTTACTGTATGGCTTCTGCCCTGCAGAGCTTGAATGGCCACCCACAACTGTGGCTCTGCCCTTCTAGACAAGCAGCTTTGTTCTTTTCTTCAGAGCACTTAGCACCTGCTGTAATCAATTTGGTGAGCTTTGTTGAGTCCAACTCTGTAAAATATTTGAGGAGATTTATTCTGAGCCAAATTTGAGTGACCATTGTCACGCGCGTCCGTGTGAAGAGACCACCAGACAGGCTTTGTGTGAACAATAAAGCTTTTTAATCACCTGGGTGCAGGCGGGCTGAGTCTGAAAAGAGAGTCAGCGAAGGGAGATAAGGGTGGGGCCGTTTTATAGGATTTGGGTAAGTAAAGGAAAATTATAGTCAAAGGGGGGTTGTTCTCTGGCAGGCAGGAGTAGGGGTCCCAACGTGCTCAGTGGGGGAGGTTTTTGAACCAGGATGAGCCAGGAAAAGAAATTTCACAAGGTAATGTCATCGCTTAAGGCAAGGACTGGCCATTTTCACTTCTTTTGTGGTGGAATGTCATCAGTTAAGGCGGGGCAGGGCATTTTCACCTCTTTTGTGATTCTTCAGTTACTTCAGGCCATCTGGGCGTATACTTGCGAGTCACAGGGGATGTGGATGTGCAAGTCACAGGGGATGCAATGACCTGGCTTGGGCTCAGAGGCCTGACAACCATGGCCTGTGACACAGCCCTCAGGAGGTCCTGAGAACATGTGCCCAACCAAGGTGGTCGGGGTACAACTTGGTTTTATATATTTTAGGAGGCATGAGACATCGATCAAATACATTTAAGGAATACATTGGTTTGGTTCAGAAAGGTGGGACAACTCAAAGCAGGGGGCGGGGTTGGGGGGAGCTTCCAGGCTATAGGAAAATTTTTTTTTTTTTTTGAGACGGAGTTTCACTCTGTCGCCCAGGCCAGAGTGCAGTGGCACGATCTCGGCTTACTGCAAGCTCTGCCTCCTGGGTTCAAGTGATTCTCCTGCCTCAGCCTCCTGAGTAGCAGGGACTACAGGCATGCACCACCACACCTA
The DNA here is from genome assembly GCF_049350105.2 of Macaca mulatta. NCBI lineage: Eukaryota > Metazoa > Chordata > Mammalia > Primates > Cercopithecidae > Macaca > Macaca mulatta. The sequence continues at coordinate 75,725,735 of NC_133419.1, read as the reverse complement.
GAAAATTTGTGTATTTTTAGTAGAGATGGGGTTTCACCATATTGACCAGGCTGGTCTCGAACTCCTGACCTCATGATCCACCTGCCTCGGCCTCCCTAAGTGCTGGGATTACAGGCGTGAGCCACCGCACCCGGCCAGCTATAGGTAAACTTAAACATTTTCTGGTTGACAGGTGGCTGAGTTTGTCTAAAGACTTGGGATCCATAGAAAGGAAATGTTCAGGTTAAGATAAAAGATTGTGGAGATCAAAGTTCTTTTGAAGTCTTATGGCGGCTGCCCTTAGAGACAATAGATGACAAATGTTTCCTATTCAGACCTTTAAAAGGTGCTAGACTTAGTCAATCTCATCAGGATTGGGAGGGCCTGGAAGAAAAAGATCTAGCTATGTTTACAGATGCAGATTTTCCCCCATTAAGGATGGCTTTGCAGGGCCATTTCAAGATATGGCAGAGAAACATGTTTTTGGGGAAAAATATTCTGAAATTCTTCCTTCTCGTAATTGTCACACTTGTCTGTGTGAAGAGACCACCAAACAGGCTTTGTGTGAGCAATAAAGTGATTTAATCACCTGGGTGCCGGTGGACTAAGTCTGAAAAAGGAGTCAGCAAAGGGAGAGAGATAGGGGTGGGGCAGTTTTATGGCATTTGGGTAGGTAGTGGAAAATTACAGTTAAAGGGGTTTGTTCTCTTGCAGGCAGGGGCGGGGGTCACAAGTGGGAAGCTCCAGAGACTTATTGTCCAGGAGAAGGAATGTCATCAATTAAGGCAGGAACTGGCCATTTTCACTTCACTTGTGGTTCTTCAGTTGCCTCAGGCCATCTGGATGTATACCTGCGGGCTTGAGCTCAGAAGCCTGACAGTAATGTTATGCCATAGTCAAACTGGAAAGTAAGTCACGACATGTAGGGGTACATAAAACCCATCTGATGAGGTTCACTCGAGTGCGTGTGAAGAGACTACCAAACAGGCTTTCTGTGAGCAGCAAGGCTGTTTATTTCACCTGGGTGCAGGCGGGCTGAGTCCGAAAAGAGAGTCAGCGAAGGGAGAGGGGTGGGGCCGTTTTATAAGATTTGGGTAGGTAAAGGAAAATTACAGTCAAAAGGGGGGTTGTTCTCTGGCGGGCAGGGGTGGGGGTCACAAGGTGTTCAGTGGGGGAGCTTTTGAGCCAGGATGAGACAGGAGAAGGAATTTCACAAGGTAATATCATCAATTAAGTCAGGAACAGGCCATTTTCACTTCTTTTGTCATTCTTCAGTTACTTCAGGCCATCTGAATGTATACGTGCAGGTCACAGGGGATATGATGGCTTAGCTTGTGCTCAGAGGCCTGACAATGAGAATTCTTGGTTTGTAGATGACTCCCCAGGCCCCTTGGATAGGAATTTGGGCAAGATAAAAAAAAAATCAGACAAGTTCAGGCACCGTGGGACACCCCTGTAATCTCAGCACTTTGGGAGGCCGAGGTGGACGGATCACTTGAGGTCAAGAGTTCAAAAGCAGCCTGGCCAACATGGTGAAACTGTGTCTCTACTAAAAATACAAAAAAATTAGCCAGGCGTGGTGGCGGGCGCCTGTAATCCCAGCTACTCGGGAGGCTGAGGCAGGAGAATTGCTTGAACCTGGGAGGTGGAGGTTGTAGTAAGCCGGGATCATGCCACTGGGCAACAGAGTGAGACTCCGCCTCGAAAATAAAAATCAGATTTTAGTCCTCAACGTCTGAAATCTGCCTCTTCCCACTGGAATGCAAGTGCTACAGGAGCTGTGTCACCAGGTGCCAGTGCCTGGCACGGGGGACATGGGATAATTTTGTTGAATGAATGGCTGTCTTTCTTTTTTTTCTCTGAAGTCCAGCTGGGTTCAACTTCCAGCCCAGCTGCTTTCTAGTTGGGGAAAGTTCCCTGCCACTTTCATTCAGCTTCAGTTTCTTCATCTTTAGAATGGGAGAATAGCTGTGCCATATAAAGCAAGTGCTGAGCCGGGCCTGGAACAAGGTAATGATGCCAGCTGCTATTTTTCAAATGATTTCCAAGGGTCCTTTCAGTTCTGACCTTCAGTGATCTCTCTGCCTCCAGCTTGGAGGAGACTGGGGAGAACATTCCATTCCTAGCAGACCCTTTCTCTTGGCCTCACAATGGATTTGAAGCTCTGTGCAAACTGTTTATATTTCTTCAGCAGAGTTTATTACCCGGCTGAGCCTTCTGCAATTAATTACAAGCAAAGCAAATAACTTGTCCCTAGGAGGCTGGGCTTGGCATAAACATTTACATATAGCCAGGGGCCAGCCCAGGGCCTGAGCTCTTTCCTGAAGCCTTTGGAACAGAGAGAGATTAGAGGATTAGGGTGGTATGGGGTGTGACAGGGTGTGGTGGGGAAAAACAGCTTTCCTTCAACAGCTTTTCCTGGACTCCTCCTTAGCCCTGGAGATGCTATGCTTAAACTTTCTTTCAATCTTCCTAATTACCCAAGTAGGCTCCCTGTTTGCAGTTGAGGAATTGAAAGCTCAGCTAAGTTCAGCAATTTGTCCAAGACCATACAGCTTTCAGGAAAAGCAGGATCTGAAGGTTCACATGGCAGCTGTGTAGGTAAACAGACTAGAAGAGAGAGGCTAGAAGTTGGGAAATGAGTGACAGATTGTTTGTTCGTTCATTTATTCATCCAGTGCAAATTTGTCAGGCCTCTGTCGTGTGAGAGGGAGTCTGAGAGGCAGTAGTGCCTTTTTTTTTTTTTTTTTTAAGATACAGGGTCTCAGTCCGTCTTAATGCAGCCTTGAACTCCTGGGGTCAAGTGATCCTCCTGCATCAGCTTTTCAAGTAGCTAAGACTTGTAGCACAGGCATGTGCTACCATGCCTGGGTACTTTTTAAAATTTTTTGTAGAGATAGGGTCTTACTATGTTGTCGAGGCTGGTCTCAAACTCCTGGGCTCAAGCTATCCTCCCACCTTGATCTCCCAAAGCACTGGGGTTACAGGCATGCACCACAGTGCCCAGCCAGTAGTGATTATTGTGACTGTTCGTCCTTACATGGAATGTCAGAAACCCTCTGAGGATGGTCCCATTAACAGGCTAATTTGTGGCAGAAGGCGGTTTCGTGAAAGGCCAGGAAGGCAGTGGTCTGCATAGTGGTCATAGCTGCACCATCTTACACAAAGAGACAGCCTGAGTGGATGTAGTCTTTAACAGGAGGGGCTCTGCAAGGACAACCCACTGCTCCCACTCTAGAATCTGGAATTCTAGATCCTTGAACCCTGCTTTTAGGCAGAGATGGCTCAGAGAAGGTTTGGCTCAAGGTTACACAGCAGCGGGGTGCAGTGGCTCACACCTGTAATTCCAGCAGTTTCGGAGGCCGAGGCGGGATGATCACTTGAGCCTAGGAGTTCCAGGCCAGCCTGGGCAACATGGTCAGACCCCATCTCTATAAAAAATACAAAAAAATTAGCTGGACGTGGTGGTGCGTGCCTGTAGTCCTAGCTACTCAGGGGGCTGAGGTGGGAGGATCAGTTGAACCCAGGAGGTTGAGGCTGCAGTGAGCCAGTAAGCCGTAATTGTGTCACTGAATGTCAGCCTGGGTGACAGAGCAAGACCTTGTTTTAAAAAAAATAAAAAATAAAAAAATAAAAGAGAAAAGGTTACATAGCAGGAAGGGGTGGATGATTAGGAGTCCCAGCGAAGTGCTGTTTCTAGTGCGTTGACATTTGATAGGTGCAGTGACCGATTTGCATGGGAAACCCTTACTGGCTGCCCCACTCTCTTCAGTGCTCTGAGTTCTGTTTTCTGATGGCCCTCTCAGCCCAGCCATTCCCATTCCACTCAATGGTTTTGCCATGCAGATCTCTGGAGCCATCTGCTGGGGGCCATTTTCCTCTATGCATTGAGGAAAACTGGGATCCAGGAAGGACAGGAGCAGGGCACTCCTGTCTGTATTCATCCTGGATGTGGTATGCCTGGCCCCTGGCCCTGGATCCTGGAACTCCTTGGCTGGACAGGAGCCCATCCCAGAGGGTAAGACTGCAGCCTCCAGGCCTCTGCAGTTTCAGACTATAGTAGAGTCTGGGACTTGGCCTGAGCTGTCCACACCAGGTGGCCAGCAGCTGGCACAGAGCCCAGCATGTGGTAACAGATGCCCAGGGAAGGTGTGACACTTGGGATGGGTGAATGGCTGGTGAGAGACAAGGATGTAAGAAGGGCACTTTCGTTTGGGTGGCAGGGTCTTCAGTTCAAGTCACCATCTGTATCACAAATGAACCTCCATGTTGTCTTCTGGGGAATGGGGATGAACGACTGTCCTCACTCACAGGGTTTTAGCGGGGAGGAACAGGCAGCATCTGACTATTCACAATAGCCAAAAAGTGGGAACAGACAGCCTAAATGCCCATCTGCAGATGAGTGGATAAACAAATGGTGGTGTATCCATGCCGTAGAACGTTCTTCACCCGTGAGAAGGAATGAAATACTGATCCATGCTATAAAGTGGACGAACCTTGCAAACCTTACGTGAAATGAAAAAAGCCAGACACAAGAGGTCACCTATAGTATGAGTCAACTTGTATGAAATATCCAGAATAGAGAAATCCATAGAGACAGAAAGCAGACACTGGCAGTTGCCAGGGGTTGGAGAGTGGGAAGACTGGGGAGAGACTACATGGTGAGTAAAGGGTTTTACTTTGGAGTGATGGACATGCATTGGATCTAGATAGAAGTGGCGGTTTTGCACAATGTTGTGAATGTACTGAATGCCACTGAATTGTTCGCTTTATGTATTTATTTTATTTTTATTTATTTGTAGAGACAGGGTCTTGCTGCGTTGCCTAGGGTGCTGTCAAACTCTTGAGCTCAGCCGGGCACGGTGGCTCACGCCTGTAATCACAGCACTTTGGGAGGCCGAGGCAGGCAGATCACCTGAGCTCAGGAGTTCGAGAACAGCCTGACCAACATGGCGAAACCCTGTCTCTACTAAAAGTACAAAATTTAGCCGTGCATGGTAGTGGGCGCCTGTAATCCCAGCTACTCAGGAGGCTGAGGCAGGAGAATTGCTTGAACCCGGGAGGCAGAGGTTGCAGTGAGCCAAGATCATGCCACTGCACTCCAGCCTGGGTGACAGAGCGAGACTCCATCTCAAAAAACAAACAAACAAACAAACAAACAAACAAACTCCTGAACTCAAGTGATCCTCCTGTCTTGGCCTCCTAAAGTACTGGGATTATAGGCATGAACCACTGCACTCAGCCAGTTGTTCACTTTAAAGAGGTAAATTTTATGTTATGTGAATTTCACCTCAATGAATTAGTTTTTCTGCTGGTGGATGTGGTTGGCACCTGTACTCCCAGGTGTACTCCCAGCACTTTGGAGGCTGAGACAGGAGGATTACTTGAGTCCAGGAATTGGAGATGATCCTCGGCAACCTAGTGAGACCCTGTTTCAAAAAATACATGTTATAAAATTTCAAAGATAACAAGAGTCTGGGCGTGGTGGCTCACACCTGTAATCCCAGCATTTTGTGAGGTCGAAGTGGGCAGATCACTTGAGCCCAGGCGTTTGAGACAAGCCTGGGCAACATAGCAAAACCCTGTCTCTACTAAAAATACAAAAATTAGGCATGGGTGTGGTGGGGCGTGTCTGTAGGCTGAGGTAGGAGATTGAAGCTGTAGTGAGCCATGATTGCAGCCCTGCACTCCAGCCCGGGCTGGAGTGACACCCTGTCTCAAAAAAAAAAAAAAATCTATCTATCTATCTATATAATTTTAAAAAGGCAGTGTGTGTTAGGAGGGGATGAGGTTGTGATGAGACATGGGTGTTAGGGTGAGACTGCAGGAGACAGTGTGTGGGAGAGAGGCTGTGGCAGGTAAGGGTGCCGAGTGGGAGGCAGAGTGGTTAAGATTAAGACCAAGGTTGACTGCCAGACTTCAAAGCTATGTGGCCTTGGGCAGGTTGTTTAACCTGTCTCTGTTTCAGTTTCCCTGTCTATAAAAGAGGAATAACACAATTTTTGTTATGAGAATCTTAATCTTTTATTGTGGGACTCTTAATGTTTCCATTAGGCTTAAATGAGTTAATATTTGTAAAGTGCTTGGCACAAAGTAAGTACTACGTGTTAGCTGCTGTTATTATCACTCATTCACATTTTTATTTATTTGTTCATTTACTGCACACCCACGCTGCACCAGGCCCTGGGCTGCTTTCTGGGGATGCAGCTGCAAGCATGACTCAGTGCCTCTCTCAGGAGCTTTCGCACATCCTCTGGCAGCACCCTCCTCCTCCCAGCCTGGAGCCTTGGCTGTTAATGAAAATTCTTCATCACCTCCTGCTTCTCCAGAGCTGCCTGAGCAGGCACCGCCTCCCCTGGGACCCTGCAGAGCTCCTGCAGGGCATTAGAAAACGCCCTAGGCTTGGGAGCTGGTGCCCTAGGCTTGAGAGAACCTTAGGAAAGACCCTAGGCCTTAGTTTCCCTACCTATCATGGGAGAGGTCAGGCTGGCTGAGCTCTGAGATTCTTCTGTTTTCTAACCTCCAGGCCTCTGAGTCAAGCTGGCTGAGTTGGGCCTGGAGCTTTTGCTTTGAGCATTGGCAGGGTGAGACCAGAGAGGGCGTGAGGTCCAGAAGGGATCTCAGAGGTCCTTTTACGCACAAGGTTAGTGAGGTCCAGAGAGAGGCTGGGACATGCCTGGGGGTGCCTGGAAGGTAATGGACAAGCCTGGTTTGGGGAGGGGCTTTGGTGGCCTCAGCCCCTACCTGTTGTTAGCATGAGCCGCAGGGTTCACTAGTCTATATTTTGGATGGGCTTGAAGTGTCACGCCTGTTGAGATTTATTTTATAAAAAGTAAACTGGGCCGGGCGCAGTGGCTCACGCCTGTAATCCCAACACTTTGGGAGGCCGAGGCAGGTGGATCACTTGAGGTCAGGAGTTTGAGACCAGCCTGGCCAACATAGTGAAACTCCTGTCTACTAAAAATACAAAAATTAGCTGGATGTGGTGGTACATGCCTGTAATCCTAGCTAGGAGGCTGAGGTGTGCAAATCGCTTGAACCCAGGAGGCAGAGGTTGCAGTGAGCTGAGATTGCACCACTGCACTCTAGCCTGGGTGATGGAGTGAGAGAGTCTGTCTAAAAAAAAAAGGGTAAACTGCCTTTTTTGGGCTGGCATTCTGGGCAGCCGGAGTAGGGGCTGGGGTGAGGGTCAGGAGATTCCTGCCCCACCCGTCTGGTAGCCATTCAGGCTCAGTCTGACCTCAGCTCTCCTGGGCAAAAACAATCTGATTCTACTGCTGGTCCTCCTTACAGTCAGCCTCCCCATGTTGGCACCTCCCCCACTGCCAGCCTCAGTTGTCATCCCTGCACCATGTAGTCCCCCCTCCACCCCTGATAACCAGCATACGTTCCCTGCCATTTCCTTCCATAGGGTTTTCTTCAGGTCTCTACCCTAAGGCCCTCCTGCCCAGCCCTGCCTGAGTCTCTGACACCTGCATCCCTCCCTGCCTCACCTCACATGCCAGTCAACAACCCTGGGTCCCCATGTGCTGGCTTCCCTCCCAGAAGTTTCTCCCAGGGACAGGGGTGGGGGTGGTGAGAGAGGCAGAAACATCTAGAAAGGGCCTTGCTCTCTTCTCCTTTTAAAAACAGCTACACTTTGAGTGTAGACATAGCAGTTAGAACCTTCCAGGACTTCTCTGTGGTCTCAGGAGGGGACCAAACAGGCAAAGTCACAGCAGAAGGGGAAGGGGCCGGAGGAGGCAGGTGGAGTCGGAGTCAGGCGCACAGACTGTCTGGGTTCTCGGAAGACCCAGGTATGTTTCCATTCTTGCTGCCCACTATTCCATACCCACACCCACACGCACACTCCCCAGGCCTTCAGGGCTCAGCAATGGTGATCAGGGAGGACTTCTTTGGGTAGGATGTTGATTTATTCAGCCCTTAATTCATTCATTCACAGCTCTCGCTAGTGCCTCCTTGGTGGTAGGCCCTGTTCTGAACCCTGAGGACATGGAGAGGGGCCGGACCTCATCCCCACCTAAGGCTGATGAGGGCGGCTGCTGTGGACTCAGAGGAGCTCAGCTCGGGCAGATAAAGACCACTCATTCATTCACCAGTAAGTGCTCATCCAGCCTGCTGTGTGCTAGGCGCTGTCCCAGCAGTAAAGGAAGCGGGCAAGAATCCCTGCCCTCATGGAGCAACTGGTGCTGGTGCTGTGTTCCCCTAGACCTGAGGCGAGGGCGCGGGCACACAGCCTGAGTTCTGAGGGCTTAAAAGAACTACCAGTTATCTTTCAGTAGTCATTTAAACAACAACAAAACCCTCCACATTAGACAAGGAGAAGAGAGCGATCATCCAGAATTTCATCATTTAGAAACAACATTTCTAACACTTTTTGGTGTTTGTGCTTCTTGCTCTGTGTGTGTGTGTGTGCGCGCGCATGTGTTTGTGTATTCAAGCACAATTGTGATTAAACTGTATGTAAAATTTTGAATACTGTTTTTTTTTCTTCAGTATCTCCTATGCTATTAACTCATAGTATCTCAATTTGTTAATGATTGTCCCTCATGTGGGTGCCCTACAGTTTAACCAGCCGCTTCTTTGGTATTTACATTATTTCCAGGTGTTTGGTATTGTAAATAGTGCTGAAATGATTAGCTTTGGAGCTATCCCGTCACTTCCTGAAGGCAGAGCCTGGACCCTGGGGGGCTCAGAGGTCCCAGGCTTGGCTCTCAGCCCCTCCCGTCTTCCCTGCACACCTTTCCGCTTCCTTCCTGCTCAGCTGCTTCCCTTCTTGCTCATGGCGGGGAGAAGGTTTCCTCTCCAGGTACACTTATTTTTTTCTTTTTTTTTTCAGACAGAGTCTTGCTCTTGTTACCCAGGCTGGAGTGCAATGGTGCGATCTGGGCTCACTGTAATCTTTGTCTCCTGGGTTCAAGTGATTCTTGTGCCTCAGCCTCCCGAGTAGCTGGGACTACAGGTGTGCACCACCATGCCTGGCTAATTTTTGTATTTTTAATAGAGATGAGGATTTTGCCATGTTGGTCAGGTTGGTCTCCAACTCCTGACCTCAGGTGAGCCGCCCGCCTCTGCCTCTCAAAGTGCTGGGATTACAGGCATGAGCCACCACGCCTGGCCCCTCTAGGTACATTTCAATGTGGGTTGCTCCATTTATCTTTTGCTACATAACAAATAACACAAACACTTAGAGGCTCAAAACAACAACATTCATTTTGTTATTGACTGTGATTTCCATGGGTCAGGAGTTTGGGAAGAGCTCCGCTGGGCAATTCTGGCATAGAGTCTCTCAGATGGCTGCACGTGGCACAAGGTGGGCTGGAGCAGCTGGGTGCTTGGAGCAAGACCTGTTGATTTTATCTCTGAATCTGTCCAGTTTTCTCTTTCTCTCTCATTGCTACCTCCCTATTCTGGACCACCCTCATTTCTGACCCAGATGAATAATACTAGCTAAACACACAGCACTTCCTGTGGTCCAGGTATTGTTCCAAGTTCTTTACATGTGTAAAGTTGCTCATTTAATCCTCACAACAACCCAGAGAAGTAGATACTGTTGTAATCTCCATTTTACAGAAGGGAAAACTGAGACCCTGAGAGGTTTCCCATCTAATGAATGGCAGATCTAGGATTTGAACCCAGAGCAGTCTAGTTGAATCTGCCTCCTAACTGGTCTCTTTGCTTCCACTCTGGTCTCTCTGCCCTTCCTTCCATTTGCCTCCCAGCAGCCCAAGTGAACATACTAAAGCATGACTGCGTTGTGTCAATCATCTGCTGAAACCCCACCAATGTCTTGTCACGGTGACAGAGTAAGATCCACACCTCTGATCTAGCCTTCTGGTGATCAGGCCCTGCCCCCATGTCCCTGCTGGCCTTGTACCTTCAGTGATTCCCTCTCATCCCCTAGAACCTTCCCATGGTAGGTTTGGGGTGTTTTTTTGTTTTGTTTTGCTTTGTTTTTTGAGATTGAGTCTTGCTCTGTTGCCCAGGCTGGAGTGCAGTGGCGTGATCTCAGCTCACTGCAACCTCTGCCTCCTGGGTACAAGTGATTCTCCTGCCTCAGAATCCCAAATAGCTGGGATTACAGGCATGTGCCACCATGCCTGGCTAATTTTTGTATTTTTAGTAGAGACGGGGTTTTGCCATGTTGGCCAGTCTGGTCTCGAACTCCTGACCTCAGGTGATCCATCTACCTCAGCCTCCCAAAGTGCTGGGATTACAGGCGTCCGGCCGGTAGGTTTGGTTTTGTTTCATCTCAATTCAGCACGCCAGCCCTTGTACCTTTTGGAGTTAGTACTGCTGCTTCTTCAACTCCTAGCCCAGATATCACTTTCTTGGGGAAGCCTTCGCTGACTCCTCAGGCTGGTGTGCCCCCTCCTGGGCTCTTGGAGCCCTCCACTTTACAGCATTTATTGTGAGAGTCACTGTATACTTGTTTGTATGATGCCTATCCTGCAGGGCTGCTGTGTTACCTGCTTGTAGGAATGCTCTGTGTTCTGTTTGTGCTGTGATCTGTGTCCTGGTAACAAAAGGAGCTGTGTAATGCAAAACCCTGCAGTTTCCCTGGCCAGAAGGGAAGCTTTTTGTAGACAGGGTCCATTGCCCAAATCTGCCCTATTCACCATATGTCTGATGGCCAACAGCATCTGACACACAATAGGTGCTCAATAAATTCTGTTGAATATTCATAAGAAGAGCTAACATGTATTACTAGGTGCCAGACACTACACTCACTTAATCCTCAGAACAACCCGATGGAGTGGGCGCTGCTGTTATCCCATTTTACAGATGAAGAAACAAGTTGAATGAGGGGAAGTCACTTGACTGATGCCCTCTAGCTGGTTCCAACCAAGGCGACCGGTTCACTAGGATAAAAAAGTGAATGAAAGAAGAACCCCTAAACTCCAGCAGCTTCAAGTAACTCAGATGAGGGCTGTAAGGAAAACACAGACTAAAGGCATCCCAATAAAGCCTCTCTCAAATGATGGTGAGGATGTGTGGAAGGAAGGTGGTTTCCTCCAGCAGGGAGAGAAGGAGGAGAGAAAAGGCCCCTGGAGAGGAGATGGGTTACCTTGGTGGTCACTCTCCCCTTGGGCTCCGAGCCTGGCTTCCTACTTTCCTGACCACAGCTTCTGCCTCCCAGGCTCACTCTGCCATAATAGAGGCCTGAGGAAAGAGGTTGCGGGGGGTGGTGGGGCGGGCAGGGGTGGGGTGGGATTCTCTTCCACGTTCTGAGGTCATACCAGAGGCCTTTGTTCTTACCTACCTGGAGGCCTAAACTTTACCTTGTGCCTCTCCTGAAAAGAAGGAGGGCAGGAAAGCAGGTGTGCAGCAGAGGGAAAACAGAACCAGAGAAGTCAAAGGATTTGTCCAAGACACAGAGCCAGGTCCCTGGGAGCCTCTTAGCTCCCATTAGTGAGTGTATGTGTGTTGGGGGTAGAGGGGCAAAGATTATGTCTCCCTGTTCCTCAGCTCCCATGGCCCCTCCTGTCTCCTCATCCCAGCCTCCTGTCCCACCAGAGGAAAAGGCCCCCATGAAGGCTTTGCAAATGGAACTGAAATGTGTCCCAGCGCCCAATGGTCTGGGAGGCCAGGGTCGTCTCTGTGCCGGCACTTCCTCTTCTGGGTTCCTTGGGTTTCCTAGCTGATTCTGGGCTTTCCAGAGGCTAGGATGAGTTTTACTCTACAATGTTTTTGAGTTTGTGCAGTGCTGGAGCCAGCCCAGCTGAGGTCAGGTCTGAGGGCTTTGGGAAGAGTCGGGTACTTGAGTGGGGTCTCGAAGGAGGAATCGGAGTTACCAGATGGAGCCCATATCCTCTTCCTCCGGGAGCGTTCAGCCCTTGCGGGTACAGAGCTGGGCAGGCCCTGATGACTGATCCCTCCCCATCTCTGGTGGGGCTACCCAGCCCCCGAAGCTTTCAGAGGCTCCAGTCTCAGGGCCACCATTCCAGCCACCCGCCCTCGGAGGCCTCAGCTTTTTCCCGCTTCCTTCCTCACAGGTCTCAGTCTGCTGGGGATTCTGTTTTGGTTGGAAGGAGGAGGCGGAGGAGTTTGCATGTCTGGCTCTTTCCTCCTTTCTTATTCCTCCTCCTTTCCTCCCGCTTGCTGATCAAGATGTTTCCTTCGCCAGCCTGGCTCCACTCCAGCCCCCTCCCCACCTTGGGCAGGCAGCAGCCATCCTCTCTTGCCTGGGGCTTCTGTGGGCTGTGACTTCCCAGGGTGTGCCCTTAATGCCCCGTTCACCAGTAGAGGGTCTGCAGGCAAATCCTTCAGGATGGTGGTGCCTCTCACCTCTTCTCTTCCTCCTCTGTTGAAGCCCAAATCTCCTGGGAGAGGAGGCTACAGGCCCTCTCCCGGGCAACCTCCTGCTCTGCAGGGGACTTTGGGCTCTTCCCTGTCCCCCTTGGGGCCTTAGTCTCCTGGGGAGTTCACAGCCAACTGGGCCTCTTGGCATAGAGGTACATAGCATGCCTTGTACTTGTTTAGTAGGAGTTTTGTGCTGCTTTGCCAAGCATCTTTACTCCAGGCCTGGAGGCACTGAGAGGAGCTACCCTCCACCTACCACCTAGGCAGTGGCCTGGAATGTAGAATTTGAGTACTTCTAATTTTTCAAACCCCCAGGGGTCCCCCTGAGGACCCTCACGGTCCCTTTCCCTGTCTGCTCCTGGCTTACAGAGCTTCACAGGGATGAAACCAACGTACATCCTGGCCTGACAGAGCCCAACCTTGGCCTTGTAGCCTTAGCACCTTGCACTGTGCCTGGGGCAGGGCAGATGTTTATTAAATTTTTGTGGAGTGAATGGCTGGAGGAGCAGCTAGGGAATCTCAGGGTGACCTGATGGAGCAGTGAGGGCGGACAAGGTGCTGAGGGAACACTTCTCAGAGCCCAACTGCATTTTGAAGGATGAGTGAATTGGACAGAGAGGCAGGGTGGGAAGGGCATTCCAGGCAGGAGCAGCCTGTGCAAAGTCTGAAACAGTGTGGTCAAATCTGGCACTTAGGACATGTGTGAGGAACCTCTCATCTGGGCATGGGCATGCTGGCCTGCTGGAGTGACACCAGCGACTGGCCCCCTCACCTGGTCCCAGGTCTCTGTGCTGTGGGCCTGGGCTTGGAGAGCAGGCAGGTAGTGGAAGGGGAGGATCCCTGGGGCTTGCCAGGGCTCCCCAGGGCTTGAGGCTGTGCTAATCCTTCCCTCCTGAGGCTTGGGCTCTGCTCCCCTGGGCAAGGAGGTTATGGGGTTTGAACCTGTTGGAGCCAGCTGTGGTTCAAGCAGGTTCTAGCTGCATAACACAAATAGAACCAGGTTCAGTTCTGGTCTCCATAATTTCCTGGCTGGGACCTAGGGTAAATTATTGACTTCTGTGTGCTACAGTTGTTTCTATAATAAAGATAATAGAACCTACCTGGCAAGATTGTTATGAAAATCAAACAAGGTAACTTGTGTAAAGTTTTCCTTTTTCCTCCTTTCCTTCTGCCCCTCCTCCCATATGCTCCTCTCCTTCTTAGTAGGGCTGGGCATTTGAACTGAGGGCCTGACTGCTGTTTGAAGGATCCTGGACATCCTCAGCCCTGATAGCCCAGTTCTCAGTGTCTGTGGACCACAGCATCAGCATCCCCTTTAGAAATGCAACATTTATGCTGGTGCAGTGCTCACTCCTGTAATCGCAGTGCCAGTGCTTTGGGAGGCTGAGGCGGGAGGATTTTTTTTTTTTTTTTTTTGAGACGGAGTCTCGCTCTGTCGCCCAGGCTGGAGTGCAGTGGCCGGATCTCAGCTCACTGCAAGCTCCGCCTCCCGGGTTCACGCCATTCTCCGGCCTCAGCCTCCCGAGTAGCTGGGACTACAGGCGCCCGCCACCTCGCCCGGCTAGTTTTTTGTATTTCTTAATAGAGACGGGGTTTCACTGTGTTAGCCAGGATGGTTTCGATCTCCTGACCTCGTGATCCGCCCGTCTCGGCCTCCCAAAGTGCTGGGATTACAGGCTTGAGCCACCGCGCCCGGCCGATTTTTTTTTTTTTTGAGACAGAGTCTCACTCTGTTGCCCAGGCTAGAGTGCAGTGGTGTGATTTCAGCTCACTGCCACCTCTGCCTCCCAGGTTCAAGCAATTCTCCTGCCTCAGCCTCCTGAATAGCTGGGATTAAAGGTGCATGCCACCACACCCTGCTAATTTTTGTATTTTTGGTAGAGATGGGGTTTCATCATGTTGGCCAGGCTGGTCTTGAACTTCTGACCTCAGATGACCTGCCCACCTCGGCCTCCCAAAGTTCTGGGATTATAGACATGAGCCACCGTGCCCAGCCATGGGGAGATCTCTTGAGCCAGGAGTTCAGGACTAGCCTGGGCAACATGGTGAGACCTTGTCTCCACAAATAATAATAAAAAAAGTAGCCAGGCATGTGTCTGTAGTCCCAGCTACTCAGGAGGCTGAGGCTGAAGGACTGTTTGAGTCCAGGAGTTCGAGGCTGCAGTAAGCTATGATTGTGCTGTACTCCAGCTGAGGTAACAGAGTGAGACCTAATCTCTCTTTCTCTTTTTTTTTTTTTTTTTTTTTTGAGACGGAGTCTCGCTCTGTCACCCAGGCTGGAGTGCAGTGGCCGGATCTCAGCTCACTGCAAGCTCCGCCTCCCAGGTTCACGCCGTTCTCCTACCTCAGCCTCCCGAGTAGCTGGGACTACAGGCGCCTGCCACCTCGCCCGGCTAAGTTTTTGTATTTTTAGTAGAGACGGGGTTTCACTGTGTTAGCCAGGATGGTCTCGATCTCCTGACCTCGTGATCCGCCCGTCTCGGCCTCCCAAAGTGCTGGGATTACAGGCTTGAGCCACCGCGCCCGGCCTAATCTCTCTTTCTCAATCTCTCAAAAAACAAAAAAACAAAACAAAAAAACACACACTAGTGAGACACCCACATTTCCAGGCCTACATCACATCCACTGAATCAGAACTCTAGGACTGGGTCCCAGCAACCTGTTTGTTTTTTCTTTTTTTTTGAGATGGAGTCTCGCTCTGTCGCCCAGGCTGGAGTGCAGTGGCCGGATCTCAGCTCACTGCAAGCTCCACCTCCCAGGTTTGGCCATTCTCCTGCCTCAGCCTCCCAAGTAGCTGGGACTACAGGCGCCCGCCACCTCGCCCGGCTAGTTTTTTGTATTTTTTAGTAGAGACGGGGTTTCACCGTGTTAGCCAGGATGGTCTCGATCTCTTGACCTCGTGATCTGCCCGTCTCGGCCTCCCAAAGTGCTGGGATTACAGGCTTGAGCCACCGTGCCCGGCCTAGCAACCTGTTTTTAAACAAGTCCTTCTGGTGATTGTGACCCCAGCTCAAGCGTGAGGCCCACTGCCTTAGGGGACCTCAGCATCTCGGTGGGTGGAGCCTGGCTTTGACTTCGAGTCGCAACTTGACTTTGTCTTGACATCTGAGCACATTTCCAGTCTGCACTGGGCCTACAAATTATGTAGCTAGTCCTGGGCGCTGATTCCTGCTGTGACCCAGCCTAGGGGGTAACCTCCAGGAAGTCACTTGCCCTTTCAGAGTCTCGCTGTCCTCATCTGTATAGCAGGGTGATAATTCTCACTCTGCTGGGGCACTGATGGGGGTTAAGTGTGATGCCTAGGCACAGCTCTTAGCACAGGGCCTGGCACATGCGAGTGTGGAGTGACTCTGAGGCTGGATGCCAGTGCGGTGCACACCTCTGGGGATACCGTGGCAGCAAAACAGACATGTCCTTGGCTTAATGGGGCTTATGGTCTGGAGCAGCAGGTAGATAGACAGCAAGAGATGCACACTGTGAGATGTGCTTCCAAGGGAAAAGTGCAGGCACAGGAGATTGTCTGATGGAGGGATCTGACCTAGTTGCAGCTCACTAAAGGCTTTGGAAGTGCCAAAGGAGCAAAACTCAGAGAAGGAGTGGCTGTGAACCGGGCATGGGGGTGGGGATGCCGTCGGGGGTTGTGAGGAGGCAGCAGCACTGCCATGTGTTATTTTCACATAAATTAATAACCAGTCTCTGGGATAGGCTGATGGGAGGGGAGAGGAGCTGGAGGGAGGAGATGGGCCATAGGGGCTAAGGGTGGGTGAGAGGCTGCCTTGGGGGCCTCATCTTCCTGGTCTGGGTTCCTTTCCTTCAAAAAGGCCCTAGACTGTAGCCATTTAGAATGGAAATGGGGCCCTCACCCAGAGGCCACCTGACACAGTGGAGGAGAATGACTTTGCCAGCTGGTGCCACAAGTTAAGTTGTTTTACCTCTGGAAGCCTTAGCTTCATGTAAGCAAAATGGGATTATTATTATTATTATTTTTTTGTTGTTGTTGTTGAGACAGAGTCTCGCTTTGTCACCCAGGCTGGGGTGCAGTGGCCAGATCTCAGCTCACTGCAAGCTCCGCCTCCCGGGTTTACGCCATTCTCCTGCCTCAGCCTCCCGAGTAGCTGGGACTACAGGCGCCCGCCACCTCGCCCGGCTAGTTTTTTGTATATTTTTTAGTAGAGACGGGGTTTCACCATGTTAGCCAGGATGGTCTCGATCTCCTGACCTCGTGATCTGCCCGTCTCGGCCTCCCAAAGTGCTGGGATTACAGGCTTGAGCCACCGCGCCCGGCCGGATTATTATTATTATTTTAAGACGGAGTCTTACTCTGTTGCCCAGGGCGGCGGCACGATTTCGGCTCACTGCAACCTCCACCTACTGGGTTCAAACGATTCTTCTGCCTCAGTCTCCCAAGTAGCCACCACACCTGCTAATTTTCGTATTGTTAGTAGAGATGGGGTTTCACCATATTGGCCAGGCCGGTCTCGAACTCCTGACCTCATGATCTGTCCACCTCAGCTTCCCAAAGTGCTGGGATTAGGGGTGTGAGCCACCGTGCCTGTCCTATTATTATTATTTTTAATTAAAATAAACAATTTTTAAGAGATAAGTCTCACTGTCTTGCCTAGGCTGGTCTTGACCTTCTGTCCTTAAATTATTCTCCTGCCTGTGTCTTCTGAGTTGCTGGGATTACAGGCACGAGCCATCGTGCCCAGCAAAATGGGACTAGACTACTGCTTAGCCCCTGTCGTTGTGCCGTTGTGGGGTTTAAGCAAGATGTTTCATGGCAGGTTCCCATGGCACCCACCCGCTGGAAGTGCTCAGTGAATAGTCCATTCCTCTTTCCCCTCTGTTGGTTTGCAAGTGGGGAGCTCAGTTTTGGATTAGGAATTCCTTTAGCCCAGGCTCACTTCCCTGGGGAAGTGCTGGCCCCTTCCTTTAATTGTAAGGAAAATGAGGCCGATCACCCCTTTTCTGTAGAAGACCAGAGGAGATAAGGACATAGCCAGCATTTTTTTTTTTTTTTTTTTTTTTGACAGAGTCTTGCTCTGTCGCCCAGGCTGGAGTGCAATGGCACGATCTCGGCTCACTGCAACCTCTGCCTCCTGGATTCAAGCAATTTTCCCACCTCAGCCTCCCGAGTAGCTGGGATTACAGGCACCCGCCATCATGCCTGGCTTAATTTTGTATTTTTGTAGAGACGGGGTTTCACCATGTTGGCCAGGCTGTTCTTGAACGCCTGATCTCAGGTAATCTGCCTGCCTCGGCCTCCCGAAGTGCTGGGATTACAGGCGTCAGCCACTGTGCCCCACCTGTAACCAGCTTTGAGGCCCAGAAGCAGTGGCTCCAGAGACAGCTGAGTGCCACCTGTCCAGGTGTCCTCCCTGTTGGGGTCCCACTTGGGGGGTTAATTAAACCCACCCAGCTATATCATAGAGTGGGGGTGGGGTGGGTGTATTTTCCTCTAGTTTGGTCTTGAGGTCTCTCTCTGAGAATGGCTATAAATTCTAGCCCTGCTTGATGGAGTTCCAGGGCAGGTGGTCGTGGGGGTCCACAGTGTGCCTTTCATGATGAGATGCTTCTTTATCCTGGTGGATGGTCTGATGCCTAAGTATCCAGCCGTGACCAGGTGTCTCTCTCACAGGAAACTGACTTATAGTGGAAGGTGCCCTGTGGCTCTTTTCTGACCTGTGTCCAGTTTATTCCTACCAAGAAAACCACTCTCTAGGAGAGTGTGTGGTCAGGTGAGACACGGAGGAGGCAGCACAGCAAAACCCGGGAAATAACAGAAGCAGAGTATTACTCACAGAGGGGAGGGCAGCGGGGAGCTGCCTGGGACACCGTGCTTAGCCAGCGAGTTGGAGCAAGAGGGAGATGGGAGGACCTGTGGGCTGGAGGCTTTGTTGGGGTGCAGGATGTTACCCACGCAGGTTTCTGTGGGTAAATATAATTGGTGGGATTAGAGCAAGCAGGCATAAGGCATGGTGACTGAGGGGGGTCACTGTGGCAAATCCATGCAGCTCATGTGGGTGTGTGTGTGGGGTCAATGGGCGAGTTAGGTGGCATCTGTCTAGCTGTCGCATGGCGAGGTGGTGACCAGGAGGAGGTTGCATAAGGCACATACCTGGATGGATTACATTGAAGAACTGGGAGGAGGCCGAGCACTGGAAGCTGTGTCAAGGGTGACTGAGCCCCACTTCTGGTATGAGAAAGTCTGACATATTCAGAATGGGTGCCCAAGCAACATGAAATTGTTAAAATTCACTACAGCGGGTGATCTCCCCCATCCAGGGGGTGGTGGTGGTGGTGGAAGCAGCACTAACTGGGACCCAGGTGTCCCGAGTGCAGGCCCTGTTCTCTCAATGGAAAGAGCAGCTGTCATCTACCACGGGCCTCACTGTTCACCGGGCACCGAACCAGGTGCTCCACATGTATCAGTGAAGAAAGGCACTGTTGGCCGGGCGTGGTGGCTCACGCCTGTAATCCCAGCACTTTGGGAGGCCGAGGTGGGTGGATCACCTGAGGTCAGGAGTTTGAGACCAGCCTGGGCAACATGGCAAAACCCCGTCTCTATAAAAAATACAAAAACGAGCTGGGTGTGGTGGTGTGGTGCCTGCCTGTAGTCCCAGATACTTGGGAGGCTGAGGTGGGAGGATCGCCTGAGCCTGGGGAGGTCAAGTCTGCAGTGAGCTGTGATGGTGCCACTTCACTCCAGGCTGGGCAACAAAGTTTTTTTTTTTTTTTTCAAAGAACAAACAAACAAAAAGGTGCTGTTGTTAGAGATGAAAGTTAGAGGTTCAGTTACCCAACTGGTGAGTGGCAGACCCCAAAGCCTTAACCATTGCTCTGACCTGACTCCTAGAGTGATACTGTGGGGCCCGCAGCAAGTCCCTGCTCTTCTGTGGGCCTCCTGTTGCCATGCGTGCTCTTAGGGGGACATCTTGTGTTCCCAAGCCCCCTCAGCTCCAGTGTCCTGGGGTCTGCATTTCTGGGGGGTGGGGGTGCATCCCTGGGAGCTGTACCACCATGCCCTGCTGCATCCAGTCTGCTGTTACCTTTACTAAGAAGATGACCAGCTGACTTGGGCCCTCTCAGCTCCAGCCTCCCAGGACCCTTGCCATTGAGGGCTGACCTGTGGTCCCATCCCTTCCTTACCCACAATGGGGAGCAGAGGTGGCCAGGACCCATGGTTTCTCCACCCTGTGTTAGTGGGGCCCCAGGCTGGTGGGGCTGGAGTCCTGTGGGAGAGACCCTGAAGTAAGAAGGAAGTTGGTGGCTCCAGGGAACTGACCAAGGTCAGTGTGGCTAGAGGGTGTGTGGGGGCAGGGAGCATGGTGAGAGGGAGGCTGGAGGCTGGACAGAGGCTAGATTGTGAAGAGCTCTTGGGAGCCATTAAGAGTTTTTAGGCAGAGGAGGCACGTGATCAGGTTTGCATCTAGAATGATTAAGAAAATGCCTGCAACTGTTAAGGCAGTGTTAGGCACATAGGAAGCACTCAATAGCCATCAGGCCTGGCTGTGATGCTTTTTCTGTTGCTCATTATGAATACCCAGACTCCACTGCTTACTAGCTGGGAGAACTTGGGCCAGTCACTAACCCGGGGGACCTGCTTTGCTTACCAGTAATGCAGAAGGATAAGAAGTTTCCTCACAGGGGTTTTATCAGGATCCAAGTAGCTAAGTAGGGGATTTCATCTTCTCAGTTAATCTGGCAAACACTCAGCCAGCCAATCCCAGCTGCACAGCCAGGGCCCTTCCTGTGTGTCACATGCCTCCCTGCTTCTCAGTCAGGACATGGCAGGACTTAGTCACGGGATCTGGAAGGGCCCAGCTGTAATAAGGCACAAAGCTTAACCTTCTCCAGTTCTCTCTTGTCTTCAGCCTTAGCCTACAGTGGCAGACCCCTGCCTCCTCCTCAGACTCTCCCCCTAGCCTGAAGCCCTGGCTGAGGGGCCCCCAACCTTAAGAGCTCATAGAGATTCTTGCAGGACCTAAGGGAGTTATTATTATAATTGTTATTATTTTTTGAGATGGAGTCACACTCTGTCGTGCAGGCTGGAGTGAAGTGGCGCAATCTCAGCTCACTGCAACCTCCACCTGCCAGGTTTAAGCAATTCTCCTGCCTCAGCCTCCCAAGTACCTGGGTTTATAGGCATAAGCCACAATGCCTGTAATTTTTGTATTTTTAGTAGAAACGGGATTTCACCATGTTGGCCAGGTTGGTCTAGAACTCCTGACCTCAAGTGATCTGCCGGCCTTGGCCTCCCAAAGTGCTGGGATTACAGGTGTGAGCCACCACGCCTGGCCTGAGGGAGTTACGAGCCTTCTGCAAGCCTCAGTTTCCTGGTCCGCAGAATGGGAATGAGAATGCCTGTCGTATTAGTCTCCTATTACTCCTGTTACAAATTACCATATATTTAGTGGCTTAAAACAACACAAATGTATTCTTTTACAGTTCTGGAGGTCCAAAGTCCTGAAATGGGTTGTCAGGGCTGTGTCCTCTGGAAACTCTAGCGGGGATCCGTTCCCTTGCCTCTGCTAGCTTCCAGAAGCTGTCTGCATGCCTTGGCTCCCAGCCCCATCCTCTAGCTTTGAAGCCAGCAGTGTAGATTTTCGTCTGTCTTTCAATGCTTCCATCATCCCATCACCTTTACTCTCTCTGACCCTCCTGCCTCCCTCTTGTCAGGACCCTTGTGATGACATTGGGCCCACCCAGGTCGTGCAGGATAATCTCTCCATCTCAAGGCCCTGAACAAAATTGCATCTGCAGAATCTCTTCTACCACATGACCTAACACAGCCGCAGCTCTGGCGATTAGGATGTGGGCATCTTGGGGGGCTGTTACTCAGCCTACCACACACACCTTGCAGAGCAGTTGTGTGGATGACATGAAACAAGACAACTGAAAGGCTCCCAGTGCCTGGGACAGGCCGTCAGTCCCCTTTCTCCTCTCCCGGGGCCTGTGTCTCCCCATCTGTAAGATGAGGTCCCTGGCAGTCCACACAGTCTGAGCCCACGTCCTTCCAGCATGCAGTACACACAGGCAGACTGTCCCTTCGGTGGCCAGGAGTTCCTAGGAAGTGGCAGACTTGAGCCCTGTCCCCAATGCCTCTTCTCCCACTCCCTCCCAAGGGCAGGCCTATTCTCAGTTCCCGTTGGTGCATTTCCCATCTTTCCCAGGGACGGCTGCTGGGAAAGGCTGAGCTCACCACTCCCCGGGGAGGGTGAGGGTGGAGGAAGGAGAAGGGAGAGGTCAGCAGCAGCCACTGCAAGAGATGGAGAGGAGAGGCTACGGAATGAGACTTGCAGTGGGAGAGGCTGAGGTGATCGGCACTCAGAGAAGGGGAAGAGGCTGGGCAGGGCCTCTCATCTAGAATGGTCAGCTTTTCCTCAGCCCCTTGGCCCATGCCCTGCTGCTTGGTTCCTCTGCCGGCCACCCCCTCTCAGCCAGCCCCTTCTGACAGGCCCTGGTGGCTGCAGGAGTGTGTGTATGTATGTTGGGGATGAGAGGAGTGTGTCACAGGCCAGCAGGGGCCGAAGTGGGGCTCTGCCGCCGGACAGGAAGCCAGGAATCCCCCACTTCAGTGAGAAGAGGACCATTTTAGCCAGAGTCCACCTCTCACTTCCCTCTACTCAGAAATTAGTCACCGTTTGCCCTGGGGCTCATCATCTGCCTTCACTGGACCTCACTTTTTTTGTTTGCCTGTGTGTAGCGGGGTGGAGGGCCATGGGAGAGGCAGTTAACACCATTATGGGATTTGAGAGGGTGAAATGAGGTTGTGATTTTGAACTGATTTTGAAATGTGCAGTCTGCTATATAAGGATGTGCATTCCATGCATAGCCTGTTCCTTTAATGTTCTCTTCTGCAGTTTGACAGTCTGACAAACTCTTCATTGTGCTTCAAGTCCAGCTCAGATGTCGCCTGCTCTCTGTAACTTTGTCAACAGCCCCCTGCCCGTCCCAGAGAGAATGGAGCTGCTCCCTCCTCGGAATTGCTGTGGCCTCTTAATTTTTTTAATTTTTATTTTTTCTTGAGACAGAGTTTCGCTCTTGTTGCCCAGGCTGGAGTGCAATGGCACCATCTCAGCTCACTGCAACCTCTGCCTACCAGGTTCAAGTGATTCTCCTGCCTCAGCCTCCCAAGTAGCTGGGACTACAGGCATGTGCCACCATGCCCAGCTAATTTTGTATTTTTAGTAGAGACAGGGTTTCACCATGTTGGTCAGGCTGGTCTTGAACACCTGATCTCAGATGATCTGCCCGCCTCGACCTTTCAAAGTGCTGGGATTACAGGCATGAGCCACAGTGCCTGGCCCTGTGGCCTCTTTATAACCCTCTTATGGGGTGCCTTTGGTGGGCAGGGTATTGGTTTGGACATCTGTCTACCCCACCCTGTGTGGGCAGTACATTTGTAACAGACCCCTCTGCTCCTTAAGGTCACTGTGGTTGTGATGGGACAGAGGCAGTGTGGCAAAGGCAGTTGGGGAGCCGGCCTCCTGGGGTCTGGCCTGTACAAAGTTGCCACATGTCAGTCCAGCCCTTAGAATTGCGCAGACTGCATGACTGACTCAATCAGCTTCACACGAACCTGAGCTAAATTAAGCAGGGGACCAAATAATTCGGGTCCATCGCTCTCTGTGGCATGAATGCCTATGCCCACTGCCTCCTGCTGATAATCAGACAGCACAGGGGCCGCGTTGCTCATGAGGTTTCCTGATGAGGGTGAAATCTGAGCCAAGGGATGGTGCTGAAGGAAAGGCCATCTAGGTCTTAAGGAAGCACATTCCATAAGCTCATCCACCACACTCCAAACCCCCTGCGAAGGCTGTGTCCCACTGCCTGGTGCCGGTTTGATACACAGAGAGTATCAAATAAATGTTGGAAACAATGTAGCGTGGTGATCAAAGGCTCCTCCACTTCCTCAGATGTTCTTATATGCCATTCCTTACACCTTTTCCCCCTGCTAGACTTTAAGCCCCACAGAGGCAGGGCCCTGGATGGCCTTGTTCTCCTCGGTGTTCCCAGTGCCTCTCAGTGCACTCACCTACCTATGTTGAACCCAGGTTACATGCCAGGCATATACAGACATCAGCCTTTCATCCCCCTCAACACCTTGAAGCAGGCTGTGTTGCCCTGTTATCCAGGTGAGGACAGGGAAGGTAAGATGCCATGTCCAAACACAGCCATTAAATACCAGGAGAGAGAGAGAGACCCTGTTCCCAATTGCTCCCCACATCCATTTCCATTTGTGCAGTTCTCCCTGAGGTTTGGGATCAGATGGCCTGAGCTTCTAGGTTGCAGCAGGCAGAGCTGGCTCTGGGGAGGTCATTCCAGATAGATTGGTGGCTAAGAAGAGGGCCAGCACCGTTCCTTCTGTGGGCTTCTGACCACCCATCCTGAAGCCATAAAAGGGAACTGGTTTGAGGAGCAGGTGAAAGGTTTGGGGGATGCATATTACCAAGTCCCAGTGTGTGTCTGGGGAAAGGTCTGGAGATGCTCTAGAATGCTCCTCCCCTGCTCCCTGCCTCACTGAGGCACAGCTGCTCTTGGTTGGCTTTGCTGTGCCCACCTTATCTGCAAGCCTGTGTGTTCCTGGAAGTAATGGAAATGCATTTATTTAAAATGCTCCATAATTCAGCCTTGTCCTAATATCAGGCCTTTGTCTCTGCTCAGCACTCTGGTCTCCCCAGGACTCCTCATGTACCCATTATCTCCCCTCAGCTATCTAGGCTCCTGTGAGGTAACGTGACCCCCTGTGAGAGCCCGTAAGCCAGCTGAAGCCAAGATGGACAAGGACCTGCCCAAGGCCACCAGTGGGTCTGCTTGCTGTGGTGGGGGTTTGTATTTGCACCATTCACAGAGCTCCAACTCTGTGCCAGGGCCTCATTTCCCTCCAGACGGCTGTGCAGCAGGGTGATGAGGCTATAGGCCTGCCTGACCCTAAGCTTGAGCCCTTAACTCCTTTATGATGCACCTTCTCTGTGCCAAGCACAGGCCTTGCCCTGGAGGAGTTCCCATCCTGGGGGGCAAGTTCTCAAATGAATGATGCCCACTAAGGCAGGGGCGTGTCCTCAGAGAGGCCTGGCAAAGCTCCCTGAGGGATCAGGGCTTAAGCCCTCTCCTCCAGGGGTCCCTGCAATGTGGGGTCAGGCCCACCAGGCAGGCTGCCTGAGCACTTTGATGCTGGCTGCGCCCATTTGTGGGCCTCTGGCCTCCCCAGGCCACCTTCTAAGAGCACAGGAAGCTGTGTGGGCAGGAAAAGGAGCAGAGGCTTTGGGGCCACCAGGCGGGCATTGCCTCCCCTGAACTGGGTAACTTATCTCTTCCCCCTCCCTAGCCTCCAGTTTCCAATTCTGTAAAAAGAGGATACTGGCTTTTTCTCCGTGAGTTATCCTTGAGATTAAACATAAATATATATAAAGTACCTAGCACATGACAAATTAATAAATGATATGTCTTAAAATAATCACTGGGCACGATGGCATGTACCTGTAGTTGCAGCTACTCAGGACGCTGAGGTGGGAGGCTCACTTGAGCCCAGGAGATGAAGACAATATAGTGAGACCCTTCCTCCAAAAAAAATGTTATCGTAGGACTATTTTTTTTTTTTTTTTTGAGATGGAGTCTCACTCTTTCGCCAAGGCTAGAGTGCAGTGGTGTGATCTTGGCTCACTGCAACCTCCGTCTCCCGGGTTAAAGCAGTTCTCCTGCCTCAGCCTCCCAAATAGCTGGCATTATAGGTGGGTGCCACCACGTCCAGCTAAGTTTTTAATTTTTAGTAGAGACGGGGTTTCACCATATTGGCCAGGCTGGTCTTGAATTCCTGACCTCAAGTGATCCACCTGCCTCGGCCTCCCACAGTGCTGGGATTACAGGCGTGAGCTACTGTGCCTGGCCAAATTTTTTAATAAGAAAATATACCCAGATTGTTACCAAAATCCAGTCAGATTGCTTTTCAGTGAACAGGCATTCTGCAAATATTTACTTAGTGCTGTCTCTGGGCTCACTTGGGCCTTGGTCATAGGACCTGGTTTCAAATGCTGGCTCAGCGACTCCCTGGCTCTACTCAGTGGCCTGAGTTCCTGGGCCTTGGTTTCTGCCTCTTGTTCATGGTCCCTGGGGCCTCTGGTGAGACTGAGCTCATAAAGTGTCGGCAAAGTACTTTGTGGATCGATGCTAACTAATAGCGGTTCCCTGGAGCTGCTGTGAGTAGGAAAGACGACTGCGGAGGTTGCTTGGACCAGGCTCAGGGCCGGCACCCAGGGAGGGCTAGTGTTGTCCTCACAGTGGGACTAAGGAAGGGCCTGCTATCCCCTGTCCCTGATGCTTTATTCCACTTTAGCCAGGAGTGGGTGCTGATAAAGTTTGATGATGGGGATGGTGCTATCCGTGGCCATGGGGTAAGAGGCTTGCCCAGTTAGTGGCAGAGGCAGGTGTGGATACTCATCTGGGTCACATCCAGCCAGAGCTGGGGCCATGGTCTGTCCTGGGATCCTCTTGTCAGGGATCCCCTTCTTGTCCCCTTGCTGTCTCTCCAGAGGGTGCTGGCCTCTGTCCAG
This sequence comes from Macaca mulatta, assembly GCF_049350105.2. Classification (NCBI taxonomy): domain Eukaryota; kingdom Metazoa; phylum Chordata; class Mammalia; order Primates; family Cercopithecidae; genus Macaca; species Macaca mulatta. Next base: position 75,699,900 of record NC_133419.1, on the reverse strand, counting down.
ACACACAGCTGTCATAAATATGGCATGGTGGCTTCAGTTCAATGGAGAGCATAAATGGGGAATTGGAGTGGGACCCTGGGCAGGGGAGGGTGTGAGCAAGGGCTCCAGAGGGAAGCCCTTCCCCGTGTGTTAGACTGAGCTGAAGTCTGTCCTGGGAACTTCTGGGGAGAGGGAGCAGATGGGGATCATGCCCTCTGGGAGCTCCTGGTGTGATGGAGGAGGCATGGCCCTGACCTCCAGGACACTCCTGTCTGATGGGGCAACGTGGCTTCTGTTTCCTGGGACTGCCTGTGTAACAGAGGGGACACAGTCCTCTTGTCCTCTAGGAGCCGTGTGTCTGAGGAATGAGGCATGGTCTCCATCCTGCAGGAGCCTCCAATCTGATGGGGGAGCTGCGGTCACTTCCCTCGGAGAGATTCCCTATTTGAGAGAGGAGCCCTGACCTCTGTCCTCAGGAAGGACCCCTGTCTGATGGAGGCTTACTCAAGAAACCCCATTTATGGCCTTCACCTTTGACCCCTTCACCTTTGACCCCTTCCCCTACCTGATTCATGGGGAGGCCAGGTCCCACAGGCAGCAGCTACACATGGAGCTGGGCAGTTATGAACTTGGCTGCTGTGGGGCAGGGAGGAAGGGAAGACAGGAGACTCCTTACAGGAGACTGTAAGGAGGCCCCCTGCTTTAAGTGAGGGTGACATAGAAGCCTTCCTGGTGAAGGTGTCTGTCTGGGATCCTCTGATGGACAGGAGATGCCTGGCTGTGATAAGTACCTACTGCAGATAAGGGGTAAGGGCTCCCCCAGGCTGGAAGGGAAACTTGATGGGTCACTCTGGTGAGCCCCTGTCTTCATGCAGGCTGGACTGCTGGAATGGAAAGTGGTCTAGGGAGACCCTCAGCATCTTTGGGGAGACCCTCACCCATTGCCCATCTGTGTACAGGCAGAGTGCTGCCAGCCCGGGGACATCCGCCCTCCATGGCCTGAGAAGCCCGGAGGAGGAGAGGAAACAGGACGCATATCAGGAACGCCTTTTCCTTTTCTTTGTAACTAACCCCTCGCTTGGAGCTGGTGAGAGCTGAGCCTGCGGGGCTGGCCCTGGCCTGGTTGCTGCTGCCTGCGGCCCCCAGCTCAGGCTCCCTCCACCTCACAGTCCACGGCTTTGGTGCTGCTCCTGGGCTGGCCTCTTCACTCCACTGAATCTCTGGGCTCTCATCTGTAAAATGGGGTAAGACTTTCTATCTGCCTTACCAGGAAGTTTGCTTTTCCTCTCTTTCTGGGATTTACATGATTTCTTCCTCTCTCCATGAGATGTGCATTGAATGCTTCCTGTGCACCAGCCTCTGGCATAGGTGGGGATGGAGAACACGGGGAGGAACAGTGTGGGGCAGAGAGGGGGAAAGGCTGTTTAGGACTTGTCTAAGGAGTTGGGGGACATCAAGTAGAGATGTCTGAAGGCTGATGGGTGTGGGGTCAGAGAGGGTCTGGCTGGAGACGAGGTTTGGACTTACTAGCATCTGGTGGCAGCTGAAGTGGTCAGATGGGTGGAGTTGCCCAGGGAACTCCTTGTTATGGGATCTGGGAAGAGGCCAAGGTCAGACTCAGCTCTGGAGTCTCCTGAGAGCTGGGTACAGAGCAGGGATGGGGAGCCATGTGGCCAGGGCCTCCAGCAGGACTGAAATGGGATCAGTGCGTTTGGTGCTTCCTGTGGGAGTTGAGACTTTTGCCTTTGCAGTGTGATGTCGGGGTGTGTGGGGAAGGGTGGATCACAGAGGATGAGGAGGGAGTAAAGGTGAAGGTGCTCAGACATCAAGGAATTTGATCAGTCAGGTTGTCATTCTTTTGCTTGTTTTTCTCATTATTCAAACTATTCCCCTGCTGACTGAAGGGCTGCTATGGGGTGCATGTGTAGTCGGTTATATGCTGTGTGTATGTTGTATATGTGGGGGTTTGTAGACAAGATGTGTATGGGGAGTGTGATGCATGTGTGTGTTTAGTATTTGTGTGTGTCTTTCTGTGCATGGTGTGTAGAGTGTGTGCACATGACCACATTCAGATCCTTGATCCATACAGCAGGCTGGTGCTGAGTCGTCTGCCTGGGCTGGAAACTGGGAAGGATTCATCAAGATTGTGAATTTCTCTTCTCTACTTAGGGTTACACCCAATAGTGTGCTGGTAACAACTGGCCCTCCAGAAAAAAAGGAGGGTGGGGGATTTTAGCATCTGCCAATTTCTGTGATGTAAATTCTCTGACTTCAGATTTCACTCTTACCAACGTGAAGTCATTGAATGTGCAGTTGGGAAGAGATGAACAGCAGACACCATTGTATAGCATTTCCATCATACAGGTGTAGTAGGCATAAATACCCTTGAGGGTATGATAGTGACAACAGGAAAATAATTAGTAATCAGTTTTGAAAATGCATTCCTGGGCCAGTCATGGTTTCTCATGCCTGTAATTCCAGCACTCTGGGAGGCCGAAGCGGGAGGATCACTTGAAGTCAGGAGTTCAAGACTAGCCTGGCCAACATGGTGAAACTCCATCTCTACCAAAAAAAAAAAAAATATACAAAAATTGGCTGGGTGTGGTGGCGCACACCTGTAATCCCAGCTACTTGGGAGGCTGAGGCATGAGAATTGCATGAGCCCAGGAGGTGGGGGTTGCAGTGAGCCAAGATCACATCACTGCATTCCACATTCTAGCCTGGGCAACAGAGCAAGACTCTGTCTCAAAAAAAAAAAAAAAAAAAAAAAGAAAATGCATTCCCTTTGCTTTTAATAGAGTTTGTTTAATTGTAACTTCACATTAGGATTTCTATTATTCTTTTTTTTTAACTTTTTTTTTCTCTTTTTTTAAAGACAGGTCTCACTATGTTGCCCAGCCTGGTCTCAAACTCCTGGGCTCAAGCGATCCTCCCACCTCAGCCTCCCAGAGTGCTGGGATTGCAGGCATGAGCCACTGCTCCAAGCAGGGTTTCTCAGCATCAGCACCATAACATTTTGGGCTGGAGATCCTTTGCTAGGGGGTTGGGGACACTGACATGTGCATTATACAGGCGGCATCCCTGGCCTCTACCTGCTAGGTGTTAGTAGCACCTCTTCCACAAATCATGACAGCTCACAATGTCTCCAGACATTGCCAGGTGTCCCCTGGGGTGCAAATTCACCCCCCGGCTGAGAACCAATGGTACTGGCTGTGTTTAACAACCAGCTCACGAAATTCTTAAAAATGTGACACTTGCCTCTTATGAGCCTGTACAAGCCAGCTCAGCACACCATGGGCACCGCATCCAGATAAATATAAGGCAGTTTTTCCCCCCAAAATTATTTCCCTGGAAAAAGCTGCCACCTTAGACCTTAGATTTCGGTCTGTACAGAGTCCCCGACCATGGAGAACCCTGTTGGCTTACTGACTGATCCACAGAACAGTGGACACAGAGTCAGAGATATACTGCCATAGTGGATCTGTTATGACATTTTATGAAATGTGAGAATAGGAAGAAATTAGTGATGTTTTTGAATTAATATCTTATCTTAACATATGTTATTCTATATCCTTAAAAGTTTGCATGTTGAAATTGGCAAAACAAACAAACCAAACAAAAACCCCCTTTAAATAAAATCTTTCTGCTGGGAAAATAATGGCCTGTCTTGTGTCAGGAGCGCCCTATAGCTAATGAGTTCCTGCCGAGGCTGCACATCCATGGTGCTCATCCAGGTGGTGAGGCTGCCACTTCTTGGCCCAGGTCCTATTTTTTCCCAGCTTCAAGCTCAGGGCTTGGCTCTTGTTTGTTCATTCAAAATCTTTATTAAGCACCTACTATGTACCAAGGAACATAAGTGACTGAAGTCACAGTTTCTGCTCCCTGGGGCTTGCCATCATTTCAGTTCCGTGGCGTCCACTCAGGAGCAGCTGTGTGCAGGCCCTGTTTGGATGCTCAGGGGCCAGCAGGAGAGGGAGGGAAAGATGCACATGTGTGCTGGGTGCCTGGTGTGTGCCTGGAACGGAGCTGGGCACATCACACATGCACCTCCTTCCACCCTCCCACTGTGCTTTTGAGGGAGGGCTTGCTCGTTAGTGGAGTGTCTGCCTCCCGCTGCCCTGTAGGTGCTCTGGGGAACAACACCGACTGGGGCCTGCACCTCCTACAGGTAAAAACAGCCCCAGGTCCAGAGATTTGAAAAATAAAGGGAAGAAAAGAAAGGAGGGAAATAAGAAAGACAAATGGAAGGAAGCAAAGGAGGGAACAAGGGCAGAGGAGTCAGGGCAAGAGCACTTTAAGCCAAGGCAGTCAAGGAAGGCTTCTTGGGTGTGGTGACGGTGGGACTGTGTGAAGGATGGGAAGGGCTGCAAATGGTAGAACTGATGCAAAGGATAGTACAGGAAGAGGGAAGAGCAGGGCACGTACACGGAAATTTCTGGAATGTGGATGTCTACACTGGGAAAAAGTGGGGGCACAGTGACTCACACCTGTAATCCCAGCACTTTGGGAGGCCGAGGTGGGCAGATCACTTGAGGTCAGGAGTTTGAAACCAGCCTGGCCAATATGCTGAAACCCTGTCTTTACTAAAAATACAATAATTAGCTGGGCATGGTGGCATGCACCTGTCGTCCCAGCTACTCCGGAGGCTGAGGCAGAATTGCTTTAACCCAGGAGGCGGAGGTTGCAGTGAGCCAAGATCATGCCACTCCAGTCCAGCCTGAGTGACAGAGAGAGACTCCATCTCCAAATAATAATAATAATAATGTAATAATAATCTGGGGAAAAACATCATAAAGTGTTTTCTACCCATGACTGTAGGGAGACAGACAACTTAAACCTTTCCCTGTCCCAGTAGGAGTAACACGACCGTCTCCTCCCAGCAGCAAGGCTTTCCCACCTGAGGGACATTTGGGGGAGAACTCTCCCTGAGCAGGGGGTGGGGACGGGACACTGGCCAGGATAATGATGATGATAATTGTAGTATCATAGCATCAACAATGTTAGCTTCTCTGTGTTGAGTCACTTCTGGGGACCAGGTTTTTACACATATCCCCAGCCTGTGGGGTGGGTATTATCCCCATTCTCCAGGCGAAGGAAGCTGAGCCTTCGAGAGGATAGGAAACGGGCCTGAGGTCACACTGGGCTCAAGCAGGGACTCAGGCAGGGACTGTCTGCTTCAGCCTCTGGGCTCTTTTGACTGCCAACAACCTTCTCTTTCTGAATCTCAGCCCCGGGAAGGCTGGGCAGCGCTCAGGCACAGTCTGTGGGCTCTTTGGTACCCAGCTGCCAGCCCACCTGGGGAAATTTTGATCAGCCCTTGATTTTCAGATCTCCAGTTTCATGGGTTAACAGAAAGTAAGCCAAGCTCTTTTAAGAAACTCTCCCCTCTGTCCATGGCCCCCTCTTTCCTCACTCTGCACCACCTGAGAGTTTTCACAAACATGCTTCATGGCCAAAAAAGTGAACCCATGAATGCAGCAGGAGGCTTGGGGAATTGCTGTCTGCCTAGAAGTCTATGGGAAGTCTGCAGCCCAGGAGACTGACTTGGCCAGAACCCCTCACCCCCCAGCTACCATCCCTGACCCCTCTGGCCTGCCAGGCACTGCCCTGTGCCCTGGGAGCCATGGCGGATTTCAGCAGGGATGTGACAGGAGACGGGAACCACAGAAGCCAGCGGTCCCCATCCCAGTCTGACTCTGGGCACACTAGTGAGTCTCCCTGAGCCTGAGCTTCCTGGCCTGGTGTGAGGCTCTTCTCTCACTTTGATTTCTCCATCTGGGAAATGAAGCAGGTGGGACTGTGCTCCCTCAGGCTCCGGAAATCTCTGAAATGGGGTGACATTTCTTGCCTTCCTGCCTGCTTCCCCCTCCCGGGCTGTCCTGAAAAGCAGGTGCACTGATGGCGGGTAAACAGGCAGACCACGCTCTAACACAGGGAGGGCTGGGAAATTCTGGCAGGGCAGACAAGCTGGTACACAAATAACTCTGCTACCAGGGAGAATGTGATAAAGGCCTAGGAACCTCTCTGCAGCCGCTGCCACCTGCTCCCCATACCTCCCTGCTCCCTGATGGCTGCTCTCACACCCAGGAAAGTGGGTCAGAATGTAGGGCGGTTGAGTCTGAGTGAATGCCCCCTTGCGTCTCCCCACCCTACCCAGCTGAGCCATGGCTGCTATCGGGCAGGGATGGGGGAACATTATGGAATTGAGGGCCTCTCTGGATCCAAAATATGGCCCTGGCCCATCAGTCTCTCTTCCCTCAAATGCCCATCGCTCCCCATTGCCTTCTGGATAAGGTCCAAGTTCCTCGGCCCAGCACTCAAGACCCTTCACGGCCCTACCCTCCTAGCCGAGGGCCCACACATACAAGTTCTCCGTGATTCTCTGTGGAGCGAACGGACCATTCTCCAGCCCAGCCTCTTCCCCTGAGGCTCCTCCCAGGCACTTGAGGTACACTCCAGCCACGCCAGAGGCTCGCTGTCTCCTGAGCACCCGGTGGACTCAGTTGCCCTCTCCAGGCCTCTGCCTGCAGTGTGGTCACCCCTTCTGCACCTCGTGTGTCCTTCAAGATTTTCCTCATTGCCACCTCTTCCCTTGAAGGCTTTTTTGTTTTTGTTTTTTGAGATGGAGTCTTGCTCTGTTGCCAGGCTGGAGTGCAGTGGCGCGATCTTGGCTCACTGCACCCTCCTCCTCCTGGGTTCAAGTGATTCTCCTGCCTCAGCCTCCAGAGTAGCTGGGACTACAGGTGCCCACCACCACGCCCAGCTAAGTTTTGTGTTTTTAGTAGAGATGGGGTTTCGCCATGTCGGCCAGGATGGTCTCAATCTCTTGACCTCGTGATCCGCCCACCTCAGCCTCCCAAAGTGCCGGGACTAAAGGCATGAGCCACAGCGGCCAGCCCTGAAGGCTTTCTTGACTCTCCAGATAGAACCACATAATCCCACCTCTCAGGCAGTATTGTGAGTGATTAAAAGTGTGGTCTCTGGAACTGGAGTACCTGGGCTCTGATATCTAGATCTGTTGTTTACTCGCTGTGTGACCCTAGGTAAATTACTTAACCTCGCTGTGCCTCAGTTTTCTTATCTGTGAAGTGGGATAATAGTAATACTTGTTATAGAGTTGTTGGAGAAATAAGTGAGTTGATATTTATAACCAGCTTAGAGCAGTAACTGGACTTGGTTTCTCTCCTGGATAAGCTTTCTTTTTGTTGTTGTTGTTTGAGACAGAGTCTTACTGTGTTGCCCAGGCTGGAGTGCAGTGGCACAATCTCAGCTCACTGCAACATCGCCTCCCGGGTTCAAGCGATTCTCCTGCCTCAGCCTCCTGAGTAGCTGGGATTACAGGCACGTGCCACCACATCCGGCTAGTTTTTTGTATTTTTTTTTAGTAGAGATGGGGTTTCACTGTGTTAGCCAGGATGGTCTCGATCTCCTGACCTCGTGATCCGCCCGTCTCGGCCTCCCAAAGTTTTGGGATTACAGGCTTGAGCCACTGCGCCCGGCCATTTTTTTTGATTTCTAGATTCTCCTTTCTCCTTGACTTGAGACATATCTTGTTAGGGAAACCCAAGCATCTTTATAAAGTACTTTATGCTTGTTGTATAACAGAAAAATTATAGATATAAAGAATTGTGTGGGTGGGCGGAGTCTTCTTCAACTCCTGTGAGTATTTAGGCACATTTCCCTTTTTTTCATTCTGTCTTTTTTTAGTTTTTGTTTTTTTTTTTTAAATTGAGATGTAATATACCGTAATATTCACACTTTTAGGGTAAAATTCAGTGGTTTTCGTATATATTCACAAGTTTGTATAACCATCACCACTATCCAATTCCAGAACATTTTCATCACCTCCCAAAGAAACTCTGTACCAATTAGCAGTCACTCCCCATTTCCCACTCCATCAACCCTTGGCAACCGCTAATTTACCTTCTCTCTAGCAATTTGCCTACTCTGAACATTTCATGCAAGTGGAATCCTATAATATGCAGCCTTCTGTGTCTGGCTTAATTTACTTAACAATGTTTTCAAGGTTCATTATGTTGTGGCATGAATCAGTACTTCATCCCATTTTATGACTATATAATATTCCATTGTATGTATAGACTGAATTTTAAAAAGATACATGTATTTGTTGATAGATTTTTTTCCCCCACTCTTTTTGGCTATTTTGAATAATGCTGCTACAAACATTTATGCACAAGTTTTTGTGTGTGGACAGTTTCAGTTCCTTTGGGTGTATACCCAGGAGGGGACTTACTGAGTCATATGTTAACTCTTGGTTTAACTTTTAAACGAACCGCCAAACTGTTTTTCAAAGTGACGGCCCCACTTTCCAATCCCACCAGTGATGTATGAAGGTTCCAGTTTTTCCACATTCCTGTCCATACTTACTATCCTTCCTTTTGAGTATAGCCATCTTAATGGGTGTGAAGTGTATCATTGCAGTTTTGACTGATGACTGATGATGCTGGACATCTTTTCATGTGCTTATTGGCCACGTGAATATCTTCTTTGGAGAAATGCCTATTCAAACAAATCCATTGCCCATTTAAAAATGGGTGATTCGCCTGTTTGTTGTTGAGTTGCAATCGTTCTTTTTTTTTTTTTTTTTTTTTTTTTGAGACGGAGTCTCGCTCTGTTGCCCAGGCTGGAGTGCAGTGGCTGGATCTCAGCTCACTGCAAGCTCCGCCTCCTGGGTTCATGCCATTCTCCGGCCTCAGCCTCCCGAGTAGCTGGGACTACAGGCGCCCACCACCTCGCCCGGCTAGTGTTTTGCATTTTTTTTTTAGTAGAGACGGGGTTTCACCGGGTTAGCCAGGGTGGTCTCGATCTCCTGACCTCGTGATCCACCCGTCTCGGCCTCCCAAAGTGCTGGGATTACAGGCTTGAGCCACCGCGCCCGGCGAGTTGCAATCGTTCTTAATATATCCTGGCTATTAGGACCTGATCAGATAAATGATTTGAAAATATTTGCTCCATTCTGTGGGTTGTCTACTCCCTTCCCTCCTTCCTTCCTTCCTTCCTTCCTTCCTTCCTTCCTTCCTTCCTTCCTTCCTTCCTTCCTTCCTTCCTTTCTTTCTTTCTTTTTTTAATTATACTTTAAGTTCTAGGGTACAGGGCACCTGCAGGTTTGTTACATATGTATACATGTGCCATGTTTGTTTGCTGCACCCATTAACTCATCATTTATATTAGGTATTTCTCCTAATGCTATCCTTCCTCCCGCCCTCCACTCCCCGATATTCTCTTTCTTGACAGTGACTTTTGAAGCACAAAAGTTTTAAAATTTTGTCTACTTTTTCTTCAGTTGATTGTGCTTTTGGTGTCATATCTAAGAAATCATTGCCTAACCCAAGGTCATGAAGACTTTACTTATGTTTTCTGCTAAGAGTTTTATAGCTGCAGCTTTTACATTTAGGTCTCTCGTCCATTTACTTTTTTTTTTTTTTTTTTTTTTTGAGACAAAGTCTTGCTCTCTTACCCAGGCTGGAGTGCAGTGGCATGATCTCGGCTCACTGCAACCTCCGCCTCCTGGGTTCAAGCGATTCTCCTGCCTCAGCCTCCCAAGTAGCTGGGATTACAGGCGCCCGCCACCACACCTGGCTAATTTTTTTTTTTTTTTTTTTTTTGAGACGGAGTCTCGCTGTGTCTCCCAGGCTGGAGTGCAGTGGCGTGATCTCAGCTCACTGCAGGCTCCGCCTCCCGGGTTCACGCCATTCTCCCGCCTCAGCCTCCCAAGTAGCTGAGACTACAGGCGCCCGCCACCACGCCCGGCTAGTTTTTTGTATTTTTAGTAGAGACGGGGTTTCACCATGTTAGCCAGGATAGTCTCGATCTCCTGACCTCGTGATCCACCCGCCTCGGCCTCCCAAAGTGCTGGGATTACAGGCTTGAGCCACCGCGCCCGGCCCACCTGGCTAATTTTTGTATTTTTAGTAAAGACAGGGTTTCACCATGTTGACTAGGCTGGTCTCGAACTCCTGACCTCAGGTGATCTGCCCGCCTTAGCCTCCCAAAAGTGCTGGGATTACAGGTGTGAGACACAGCGCCCGGCCCCATTTGAGTTAATTTTTGTACATGATGTGAGGTCGGGATCTAACTTTGTTTTTTTGTGTGCGACTATCCAGTTGTCCTAGCACCATTTGTTGAAAACAATGTTCTTTCCCCATTGACTTGCCTTGGCTCCTTTGTAAAAAAATCAATTGACCATAAATATATGGGTTCATTTCTAGACTCTCAATTATATTCCATTGATCTACATGTCTTTTTTTTTTTTTAAGATGGAGTCTCGCTCTGTCACCCAGGCTGGAGTGCAGTGGCACCATTTCGGCTCACTGCAAGCTCTACCTCCCAGGTTCACGCCATTCTCCTGCCTCAGCCTCCCGAGTAGTTGGGATTACAGGCGCCCGCCACCATGCCCGGCTAATTTTTTTTTTTTTTTTTTTTGAGACAGGGTCTCGCTCTGCCGCCCAGGCTGGAGTGCAGTGGCGTGATCTTGGCTCACTGCAAGCTCCGCCTCCCGGGTTCACGCCATTCTCCTGCCTCAGCCTCCTGAGTAGCTGGGACTACAGGCGCCCGCCATCTCGCCCGGCTAGTTTTTTTGTATTTTTTAGTAGAGACGGGGTTTCACTGTGTCAGCCAGGATGGTCTCGATCTCCTGACCTCGTGATCCGCCCGTCTCGGCCTCCCAAAGTGCTGGGATTACAGGCTTGAGCCACCGCGCCCGGCCAATTTTTTGTATTTTAGTAGAGATGGGGTTTCACCGTGTTAGCCAGGATGGTCTCGATCTCCTGCCTTCGTGATCCACCCGCCTCGGCCTCCCAAAGTGCTGGGATTACAGGCGTGAGCCACCGCACCCGGCCCTATATGTCTGTTTTTATGCCAGCACAATATAGTCTTGATTACTGTAGCTTTGTAGTAAGTTTTGAAAGTGGGAAGTGTGAGTCTTCTAACTTGGTTCTATTATTATTATTATTTTTAAGATAGTTTGGCTATTCTGGCTCCCTGGCATTTCCTTATGAATTTTAGGATCAGCTTGTCAATTTCTGCAAAAAAGCTAGCTGGGATTTGATAAAGATTATATTGAATCAGTTAGGGGAGCGTAGGCATCTTAACAACATTAAGTCTTCTCATTTTTTTGTTTTGGGTATTTATTGAGTGTAAAGTTGAGCTCATGCCAAACGTACTGTTCTGATTCCTGACTTACTCTGCTTACTATTCTATGATAGGCATTTCCTTGTGTTATGAAAGATGGAAACCTAATTTCAGTGCTGTATAATATTCCATTGTTGGCTGGGCACAGTGGCTCATGCCTGTAATCCCAGTACTCTGGGAGGCCGAGGCAGGTGGATTGTCTGAGCTTAGAAGTTCGAGACCACCCTGGACAATATGGTGAAACCCTCTCTCTACTAAAATACAAAAAATTAGCTGGGCATGGTGGCACACGCCAGTAATCCCAGCTACTTGGGAGGCTGAGGCAGGAGAATCGCTTGAGCCCGGGAGGTGGAGGTTGCAGCAAGCCGCGATGGCGCCACTGTATTCCAGCCTGGGTGACAGAGTGAGACCCATCTCAAAAAATAAAGGAAAAAAATATTCCTTGTTTAGCTGTATCATGTAGAATTATAAACTCTTGTTTTGGTGTAATCAATGTTGGAAGGTGCTTCGTTTGGGTCCTTTGTCGTGTAGCCCTCTCCCTGACAGGCACAAAGGGACACTGGGAGGACTGATGGCTCACCGAAGAGCAGTGAAATATTAGTGTCAAAGTTGGTCCACAGGTACCCTGTGCTGCAGGTGGGGAATGGGGCTCACTGGAGAAGCTGACATTCTGGTTCATGGAGAGTTGACTTACCCGTCTTCCTGGCAGCATCACCTTGATGGAATGGAATCAGAAGACAGCATCCAGCAGTCTGCACGGACACTGATAGGGCATGTTTGGTTTAGGCATGTTTTTCTAGAACAGTGGATCTGAAACATTTTAAAATTTGCATCGTGAAATTCGTTTTACGTTGTAATTCAGTACACACACATTCACCTGAAACAAACATTTTGCTAAATAATACTCTATTATTTATTTATTTATTTATTTAATTTTGAGACAGAGCCTTACTCTGTCACCCAGGCTGGAGTGCAGTGGCGCGATCTCACCTTACTGCAACCTCTGCCTCCCAGGTTCAAGTGATTCTCATGCCTCAGCCTCCTGAGTAGTTGGGATTACAGGCATGTGCCACCACACCTGGCTAATTTTTTGTATTGTTAGTAGAGACAAGGTTTCACTATGTTCACCAGGCTGGTCTCGAACTCCTGGCCTCAAGTGATCTGCCCGCCTTGGCCTCCCAAGTGTTGGGATTATAGGCTTGAGCCACTGTGCCCAGCCAATACTCACTTTTTGTATCAGCCAGGAGAAGCCAGCCTGCAGCAGTAAGAACCCCCAAATCTTAGTGGCTCAAGAGCTTTCATTCTCCTTTATGCTACACATCTGTCATGTAGTGGGGCAGCCCTGGGATTTAGGTTGATGGAGGCTTTCTCATGCAGATCATTGCTGGTTTCAGTGGCAAAGGAAAGACAGCATGGCAGGCAAAAGAATGCTCTTCCCAAAGATGTCTACGTCATAATCCTTGGAACCTGTGAATATGATATGTCACATGGCAGAGGGTAATGAAGGTTGCAGATGGAATTAAGGTTGCTAATTAACCGACCTTAAAATAGGGAGATTGTTCTGGATTATCCAGATGGGTTCAACATAATCCCAGGGGTCTTTATAAATGGAAGAGAGAGGCAGAAGAGAAGATCAGAGTGAGGCAATGTGATAAGAACTCGACCTGCTCTTGCTGGCTTTGAAGATAGAGGCAGGGGCCATGAGCCAAGGAATGTGGGCAGCCCCTAGAAGCTGGGAAGGTCAGGGAAACAGATTTATCCCTTGAGCCTCCAGAAATGAATGCAGCCCTGCGGGTACCTTGAATTTAGTCCAGTGAGCCCCATTTAGTGTTTCTGAACTACCAAACTATAATATGTTGTGTGTGTGTGTGTGTGTGGGGTTTTTTTTTTTTTTTTGAGACAGGGTTTCCTTCTGTCGCCCAGGCTCAAGTGCAATGGCACAATCTTGACTCACTGCAGCCTGCGCCTCCTAGTTCAAGTGATCCTCCCATCTCAGCCTTTGAGTAGCTGGTACTATAGGCACACGCCACTACGCCTGGCTAATTTTTGTATTTTTGTAGAGACGGAGTTTCACCATGTTGCCCACACTGGTCTTGAACTCCTGAACTCAAGTGATCCTCCCACCTCGGCCTCCCAAAGTGCTGGGATTACAGGCGTGAGCCACCACACCTGACCTGTTTGTGTTGGTTTAGGCCACTAAGTGTGTGGTAACTTGTTACAGCAGCCATAGAAAACGAATACAGAGGGCATGGGGAATGAAGCACCAGCACTTAAATCTGCCTGGCGCTGACATCTGGCACTTCTACTGATATTTCATTGGCCAGAGCAAGCCACATGGACATGCCTAACTTCATAGTACCACAGAAATCTGATATTCACATACCCCCAGGCTTAGAGGGAAACTGAATTTTGGTGAATATAATAATGTCTATTATACCTTGCTACCTGCAGTGCATGCTTATATTTTCTATTCCATTCCATTTCATTAAAAAAAAAAATCTCTTAAGTTGGTTATTTATTTATTTATTTATTTATTTATTTATTTATTTATTTTTGAGATGGAGTCTTGCTCTGTTGCCTAGGCTGGAGTGCAGTGGCACCATCTCAGCTCACTGCAACCTCTGCCTCCCTGGTTCAAGCAATTCTTCTGCCTCAGCCTCCCGAGTAGCTGGCACTACAGACGCATGACACCATGCCTGGCCAATTTTTGTATTTTTAGTAGAGACGGAGTGTCACTATGTTGACCAGGCTGGTCTTGAACTCCTGACCTCAAGTGATCCTCCCACCTCCACCTCCCAAAGTGCTGGGATTACAGGCATGAGCCACCATGCCCAGCCATAAGTTGGTTTTATTATCAACTAGTATGTTGTGATCCCCTGTTTGGAAAACATTACAGACCCTCTTCTGCCCAGGCCTCCTGGACCATATGACACACCTAGATATAGCTGATTGGCCCAGGTGTGGAACACATGACCAATGCTGACCAATCAAATTCCTCTCCTGGGAATTTGGAAGTGGGCCATTCAACCAGTTAGCGGTGGGAAGCTGAGTGAGAAGCACAGTGGAAACAGTGTCAGAGTGGGAGTCACATCCAAGCCAAAAGGATGGAGGAGGAGAAAAGCCTTGAGTAAGTAGAGACAGCTGGTCCACAGAGGCAAGGGGGCAGCCGCCCAGAAAGCAGTGCAACTGGGGGAACATGCAGCCCCAGGAGGAGAGGTGCAGAGAGAGTGAGACTGCCTGAGATTCAGATGGCTTCCCAGGTCCTGCGCCAGCCACCATGCATCCTGCCTGCATCCCTTGAGAGTTTTGCCTTCTTATAACATGCCCTCCGCTTTTCTTGAGCTACCCTGGGTGGTGGGGTCAGGTGTGGTGGGGGCTGGTTGTGTTTCTCGTCTCCACTGAGGCTTAATCAGCTGGAACACTGCCCGTATGTCTCTTATAGGCACCCAGCTCTGTGAATCAGGCTGTGGGGCATAGATGGGGCTGGGGGCGAGACAGACCCTGCCTCTGGCATCCTGGAAATTTAGCTTTGACCAGTCTTGGACGTGTGTGCATGCTCTTCAAAGTTGACAGACAGAGCCATCTGTGTGACACTGCATAGGTGGAGGTCCCAGGAAACGAAAAATCCTCACAGGGGCCTCTTTTCTGATAGTGTTAGGGTCGGGAAGTCAGAGGAGTTTTATCACAGAGGGCTTGACAGTGTCACGGAGTGGAAAGTACATGGGCTCTGGAGACAGGCAGACCATGCTTCACCTTGGTGAGCCTCAATTTCATCTCTGAAATGAGATTGTAAGGATCAGCAGTATTCTAGGAAAAATAACTAAAGTCACGTCTAGAGCATGGCATGCTCTTGGGGAATGTGGTGGCTGCTGCTGTCATTTGAGGAAGCCATCAGAGTCCTGCTTCCTGAAGGAGGTGGTCCTGGTGCTGACGAGGTTAGCAGCAGGTCATTCCCCACTGCTGGCCACACTTCCTACCGTGGTCACACTCACTCTGCCCCTTGCCCCTCTCCTCTCCTCATTTCCCCTCTTTATTGTTATTCCCAGTGTTGTTGAAAACACCCGGTTTAGGAAAACAGCCGGGTTGGATATGAAGCACCCAGCTTCTGGAGGCAGGCAGACAGAATTGGGTCTGAATCCTGACTGAGCCCCTGGCTTGCTGTGTGTTCTTGCAGAAATTACTGCATCTCTGTGAGCCTTGAGCTAATTACCTGTAAAATGAGGATGATAATCCCCATTTCACAGAGCTATTATGAGAAATAATTAGCCACTCAACAAAGTTCTGTCTTCCCTCCCTCCCTTCGTGAAGTTGCCCCTTCCGGCCTGACCAGGGTGTCTCGCTCCTTCCAACAGTCCCTGGAATGGTTTTCCCTGACTCAGTTGTTAGTGGGCTCAGGCACTGTGGCCTCTCTTTCCCTCAGACCATGGACTCCCAGGGCTTCTGGAAGCAGGTGGAGTCCCTTGTGGCTGGTGCCACTTCTCTGGTCTTCTCTGCAGGTCCAGCCCCACCTTGGGAGCTGCTGCTTCAAACTGTGTGATCTGTATATTTCCTCACTTTAGCAATTATCACACTCCAGCTGACTGTGGCATCTTCACACTCTGAACACTAATAAATATTTATGAGAAGGAAGCTGGATGTGGTGACTCACGCCTGTAATCCCAGCATTTTGGGAGGCTGGAAGTGGGCGGATCACTTGAGGTCAGGAGTTTGAGACCAGCCTGACCAACATGGTGAAACCCCGTCTCTATTAAAAACACAAAAATTAGCCTGGCCTGGTGGTGCACGCCTGTAATCCTAGCTACAAGGGAGGCTGAGGCACGAGAATCACTTGAACCAGGGGGATGGAGGTTGCAGTGAGCTGAGATCACACCACTGCACTCTAGCCTGGGCAACAGAGCGAGACTCTGTCTCAAAAAAATAAGAATGAATAAATAAATAAATACATATTTATGAGGAGGAGAAAAGCCCAGTCTCCCAGGGGAGGTGGGGCGGGATGTGCCAGGCTTCTTAGCAAGCCATGCTCACACCCATCAGTGGTTCCTGCCAGCCCAGAAGTGAGAGGTGGGGGTGGGCAGGGCCAGGGCTATGAAGGCAGCGCAGAGCCACCACCCACTCGCCATCTCTTCCGGAAGGAGGCAGGAGTGGCTGTCCCTGTGCCTTGGCGGGCCTCACTGTCCTGCCCACCCTGGTGCCTGCTGGGCCCTGTGCTCCTGGGGGAGGACTGGGTGGCAGGAAGCCCTCTCAGCCTCAGGTGTGCCTACCCTACCCCTGTCCATGGCTGTTTTAGCCTCTCTTATTTCATCTTTCATTTTCACCCGTCCAGGGTCTGTGTCCCTATCCTCCTCTCTCTTCCCCAACCCCCTGTCTTATCTCGGGGTCTCTGTCTCTATCTTTCAATTTTCTTCTCTCCCTCCCAACAATTACTTTGAGAGATCCTGGAGCTAGCTGTTGGGGAAGGGGGTCTCAGGCTCCAAGACCCAGCTTGTGGGAGAGGGCAGGAGGAGATATGGAAGGCAAGTGAGTTCCACTTTTTGGGAGTCATGGACTACATCTCGACCTGATTCCTTGTCTAGCACTGCTGGGTGACCATGGCTTATTCTCTGCCTTTCCTGGGCTTCAGTTTCTGTTAAGTAAGGTGGTTGATTCCTTCACTCATTCATTCCTTCACCTGTTCAACTGTTTATTGAGTGTTTGCTACCTGCCATTCATTTTTTGTTTGTTTGTTTTTGTTTTGAGACTGAATCTTATTCTGTTGCCCAGGCTGGAGTGCAGTGGCACGATCTTGGCTCACTGCAACCTCCGTCTTCTGGGTTCAAGCAATTCTCCTACCTCAGCCTCCCAAGTAGCTGGGATTACAGGTGCCCGCCACCACGTCAGCTTATTTTTGCATTTTTAATAGAGACGGGGTTTCACCACGTTAGTCAGGCTGGTCTTGAACTCCTGACTTCCTCAGCCTCCCAAAATGTTGGGATTACAGGCATGAGCCACTGTGCCTAGACCCATCGTTTATTAAACAATGATTGCAGTGCCATTCTGGGTGCTTGGGATAGATGCATCTGTGGATAAGAGAAACAAAGATCCTTGCCCTCGTGGAGTGACATGTTAGCAGAGCAGACACATAATAAACAAGTAAAATATGTATACGTTCGAAAGTGTTAAGTGTTGGCTGGGCATGGTGGCTCACACCTGTAATCTCAGCACTTTGGGAAGTCAAGGTGGGCAGATTGCTTGAGTCCGGAAGTTCAAGACCAGCCTAAGCAATATGGTGAAATCCCATCTCTACCAAAAAACAAAACAAAACAAGAAAACAAAAAATAAAAATTAGCCTGGGGTGGTGGCGTGTGCCTGTGGTCCCAGTGACTTGAGAGGCTGAGCAGGGAAGATCATTTGAGCCTGGAAGGCAGAGGTTGAAGCAGTGAGCAGAAATCACACCACTGCACTCCAGCCTGGGTGACAGAGTGAAACCCTGTCTCAAAACAGAAAGTGATGAGTGCTATGGAAAAAGAAGAAGTGGAGCAAGAGAGGGACTTCAGGCCCGGGACACAGTGCGGTTGAGCATGCAGATGTCTCAGGGAGAGCCTCTGAACTGTCCCTGAGGTGGGAATCGCCCTGGTGTGCTCGAGGACCAGCCAGGGGCAGATGTGGCTGGAGATGGGTGAGGGAGAGTAGTAGGAGGTGACACCAGGAGGTGAGAGTAGATCACACAGACCTTACAACATGCCAGGCTTTTCCTCGCTTGAGCTTAGAAAATTTGCACTTGGAGACTTCCGCAGCCTGCCCTGCAAAGACCTGACTGCAAGGGGGCTGTTGCGTAGACCAGGAGAGCTCTAATGGCTATCGTGGAGGCTTACCCGTGGAGATGGTAAGAGCAGATTACATGGGCACTATTCGGATCTCAAGCTTGCATGGTGCCTGTCAGTCACTCCAGCCCTGGTCCCCGGTCCTGCCTCAAGGTGTCCCACAGGAACTTGCTCCTGGGCAGGATTTGTGAACCCTGGCCTGACCTGTCTTTCTCTCCACAGAGTGTTCAAGAAGGCCAGTCCGAATGGAAAGGTGAGTCTGTAACAGCTGTGCCCAGCAACTCCCTGACCTCACACTCTGGTCATTTTCTGTTGGGAAGCAGAGGAAATGGCATGTCCCCTGAAGTGCACACCTCTGTGGGAGGGGGCAGGTGCTGCTCCCCGTCTTAGGGGTGACACAGCTCTGTCTTTTGGAGCTGTCAGTTGAAGGGGGAAGGACACACTCAGGAAACTTTCTGAGTGGGGAAGCACAGCTCCCTGAGCTCTGGTGTGGAGAGAGATGGCCTGTCATAGAGAGACTTCAGTAAGTGTGTGACAGTGGAGGACAAGCCAATCAGTAAGCGCCGAGGGCCCTGGGGGAGTGAGTCCCCTGCTGTGAGAGGACCCTTAGCCAGGGCAGCTCCCAGGGTCTGGCTCTCTTGCTTTCTCCCTGCAGGCCCAGACGCCATCCTGCTTCCCCCTCAGTTCAGCAGGTAGACATTGACACCATTCCACACCAGGTCTGGGCTGAGCCGGTGGGGACAGGGGCAGGGTCTACTGAGATGAATGAGGCACAGCCTGTGCCTCTCACAGCCAGATGGCAGAGACAGACACCGAAATCCATCATTTCAGCATGAAGTGGCAGGTGGGAGATATGGGGCCATCGGGGCTGCAGGACCCAGCCTGGTGGGCAGTGGCAGCTTCTAGGAGGGATGCATTTCCAGCAAGGCAAGGTGAAAACAGCGTTGTAGGCAGGACACAAAAGCATAGGGACTGTGGGAATCTTAAGCAGCTGAGTTCAGAGTGCCAAGAGGGAGGCTGAGGCTGAGAGGCTGCAGGGCTGGTCACAGGAACCCTGTGGCTTGGCTTACGAGCTGGCCTGGGTTGGCAAATAGCACCACATGTGCTTCCACATCTCTCTTCTGTGCCCACAGCAGATAACATCAGTCGCCATCGCCCTTTCCTGCTGCACCAGGGTTTCATCTTAGATTTCTTCTTAGCCCAGAGTCCCAGACAGCTCCCTGCCCCCTCTCCCCGCTGGTAGATCTGAGTTGGCACTTGGAATGAAACCCATTTGTCATCCTTATTTTTGGACACTGAGGAACCATTAATGGGTTTCAGGCGGCAGTAGCATGGTTAGATTTGAATTTTAGGGCTGGGCGTGGTGGCTCACACCTATAATCCCAGCACTTTGAGAGGCCAAGGTGGGTGGATCACTTGAGGTCAGGAGTTTGAAACCCTGTCTCTACTAAAAATACAAAAATTAGCCAGGCGTGGTGGTGCATGCCTGTAGTTCCACCTATTTGGGAGACTGAGGTGTGAGGATCACTTGAACCGAGGAGGCAGAGGTTGCAGTGAGCTGAGATTGCACCACTGCACTCCAGCCTGGGCGACAGAGCGAGACTCCATCTCAAAAAAAAAAAAAAAAAAAGATTTGCGTTTTAGAATGTCTAGTCTAGCTAAAGAGGAGAGCAGGCTCTCAGGGAGTGAGCAGCAAGGGGCTGGTGTGGTAGTCTAGGCAGGAGTGGCTGTGGGGATGGAAAGGGATGGACCTGAGAAATAATGATGGCGATTGAGTCACGAGGATTGAAGGGTTGTTGAGCAACAGACACATCAGGGTGACACTCTGGATCTGGTTTAGCTGCTGGAATTCTGTCTCGGAGTTTTTCCCTCCTGGCTGGCTACTGAGTGGGGCATGAGTCCCCGACCCCTCAGTGCTTCAGAAGGCAAGTCGTCACACACAGAACTGCTAACTGTGTGAGGCGGTGCATTTGTTCATTAGCTGGAGGTCACCTTTCCACAATGTATATCTATTTTAAAACATTGTGTTGTGCATGATAAATAACATATACTTTTAAGTCAATTTAAAAAATCAATTAGGCTGGGCGCGGTGGCTCACGCCTGTAATCCTAGCACCTTGGGAGGCCGAGGCAGGCTGATCACCTGAGGTTAGGAGTTTGAGACCAGCCTGACGAACATAGTGAAACCCCGTCTCTACTAACAATGCAAAAATTAGCCGCACGTGGTGGTGCACGCCTATAATCCCAGCTACTCAGGAGGCTGAGGCAGGAGAATCACCTGGACCCGGGAGACTGAGGTTGCAGTGATCTGAGATCGCGCCATTGCACTCTAGGCCGGACAACAAGAGCAAAATTCCATCTCGATAAAAAAAAAATTAAGAGAAAGAAAATGAGTCCTCGTATCAGTGGATCCCTGCCTGGCTACATGGGAGGAGGAGCAACTGAAGAACACAGTGCGGCCCGCGTTCAGAGCCTCTGAGGGCTCCGTGCTCCTGCCTGCCTGGGGGCTCTCACCCTCTGAGATGCCCGCACTCCCATTCACCTGGCTTCTCTGCCGCTGCTGCTCCACCGGCAGTGGTGCTTGGCATGAAGATCTCTCCAGGCCTCAGTGTCCTCATCTGTAAAACAGGAACAATAATGACTTCTTCACAGGGTTTTGGGAGGAAGAGGTGCTTTTAAGATTTTACAAGGGTTTGCGAATCTTGGTATTAGGGATGGGGTGAAGGCCCAAGTCCAGTTAGGATTTTGATAAGAGTTAGGGATGGGTCTGGAGTTTCAGAGGCTGCTCTCAGGGTTTCCTCCAGGGCAGGGTCCTATGTCCTCCGGGCCTGCGGCTGCTAACGCCCCCTATGCCTCTCCTCCCCAGCTCACCGTCTACCTGGGAAAGCGGGACTTTGTGGACCACATCGACCTCGTGGACCCTGTGGGTGAGTCCCTGGAGGGCGAGAGGAGGGCTGGGGGAACATGGGGCTGGCCAAGCCTCCCAGAAATAGCTCTCAGCTCTCCAGAGGGGCTTGGTGCCAAGAACGGGGGTGGATGGCTTCCTGCTTCAGACAGCAAGCATTTACTGAGCAGCTACTTTCCCACTCAAGTGAGGACTGCAAGAAGAGACTGTGGGAAGGACTGAGGTAGAATCAGGGAAGGCGTCCTGATGACGGTAAGAAGGGTGAGGGTGATGACGACAGACACCACCACTTACTATAAGGCGTGTCATGTAGCAGACAGTGGGGGTGGCTATGATGACTAGCCCTGCTTTACAGACAAGGAGAATGAGGCACAGAGTGGCTCAGTGACTTACTCCAGGTCACAGAGCGAGTAGATAGAGGAGCCCGGTTCAAACCTGGCAGAGTCTGCAAAACTCTTTGTTCTGCTTCCGTGTGATGGCAAAGGGTGGGAGAGAGAGGGAGAGTCCTTCTTAGAACTTGTGAAATGGGAGCTGTCCTCACGTACATGGCGGTCCTGCTAGGACCTGGGCTGTGGCCGAAGGCATCTTCCACGTTCTTATTCAAATTCAGGGTTTTGCAATCTCTGCATGCTTGACATTTTGGACTGGATAATTCTTTGTTGGTGTGGCCTGTCCTGTGTGTTATAGGCTGGATAGCCACATCCCTGGCCTCTACTCATTCAATGCCCAGAGTACCTCATGCTCCAGTTAGGACAACTAAAAATGTCTTTAGGCCGAGTGCAGTGGCTCATGCCTGTAATCCCAGCATTTTGAGAGGCTGAGGCAGGAGGATCACTTGATGTCAGGAGTTCGAGACCATCCTGGCTAACATGGTGAAACCCTGTCTCTACTAAAAATACAAAAATTAGCTGGGCGTGACGGTGGGCACCTGTAATTCTCCCACCCCAGCTACTCGGGAGGCTGGGATGGGAGAATTGCTTGAACCCGGGAGATGAAGGTTGTAGTGGAGCTGAGATTGTGCCACTGCACTCCAGCCTGGGAGACAGAGTGAGACTCCATTTCGGGGGAAAAAAAAAAAAAAAAAAGTCTTTATTCGTTGCCAAAGTGTCTCATCTGGGGGCAGAATCACCCTGATTAAGAATGACTGCTCTCATTGGAAGAGCCTTGGTCTCATGGTCTCTTCTCATGCCTGTTTGTGAGAGGGAAGCCTAGAATTACTCCTATTTTATAAATGGGCACAGTGAGGTCCAAAGAGGTTCAATGATTTTTGAAAGATGAGCAAGCCAGCTGGGCATGGTGGCTCATGCCTATAATCCCAGCACTTTGGAAGGCAGATCACCCGAGGTCAGGAGTTTGAGACCAGCCTGGCCCACAGGGTGAAATCCCATCTCTACTAAAAAATAAATAAATAATTAAAAAAAAAAAAGCAGAGCATGGTGGTGCACAACTGTAGTCCCTGCTACTGGGGTGGCTGAGGCGTGAGAATCCTTTGAACCCGGGAGGCAGAGTTGCAGTGAGCAGAGATCATGCCACCGCACTCCAGCCTGGGTGACAGAGCAAGACTCTGTCTTAAAAAAAAAAGACGAGTAAATCAAAGTGAGGCCTAGTGTGGCCTCTCCCATCAGCGTCCCTGCGGGCTGTCCTGGGGCCAGGGCAGGAGTGATTTGTGTGGTCCCTGAGCCAAGGGAGCGAGCCCAGCTGCGGACTTCAGCTCACCAGGAGGAAGACCTGGGGACACTGGGCGCCAGGGGCCAGGGGACAGTCAGCAGAGCCCTTCATGGCCTGGAGCAAACACCCCCACTTCTCCCCTCCAACCCTGCCTAGGATGCTGTTTGGTGTCTTCTGAAGCTCAGTGTCCCTCTGCCATTGGCATCTTCTCCCTGTGCTGGCCCCTCAGAGGCTGGGAGCAGGCATCCCGGTGCTCACCTGTGGCTGCTTCATGTTGTCATTTCTGGTGGCCCTCTGAGGCCAGGGTTATCCGTACCCATTGGCCTACTAAGGACAGCAGCAGAGGCAGCCCAGAGACTGGGAGAGGAGAGGGGTAGGAATCTAGCCCCCAACACACGCAGGCACCCTGAGAGCTGTTCAGCAGGTGTTCACAGAGCACCCCCTCTGTATCAGGCCCCTTGTGAGCCCTGGGATCCCCGAACACTCTGGGGCACTGTGCGGAGCTGCTCAGGGACTTACTGTGACCCTTCTCCCATAGTGACCCTGCCATTTGGCTTGATCTGATGATACCCTCCCTATGCTTACCGGTTCCCCACCAAACCTGCACACAAGTCCGAGCCCACTGTCCTCACCAACGGGACATTGGTGATCCATCCTGGCCCTCCTCTTCCACTGGCAATGGAATGACAATGGGTTAGAGGGTAGGGGGAGAGAGAGGAAAGAAAGGTTTGGCCAGAGATAGACAGGGGATGTCAGCCAAGGGGGTGACCCTGAACCAGTGTTTCTGGCCTCCTGAGGTGCTGAGTAGAGATGTCCTTTGTGTTCAGCTGGACTCTGCTCCCGAGGGCCAGGGCACTGAGGCACCTTCCACAACCTGCAGAGTGCTCTCGAGTGCTCGGCACTGTCTAAGTGCTGTACGCATGTGCACATTCATGCGTATACCCATTCAGTCCTCACGGGAGACCCATGAGGGAGGCACTGCAGATCACAACCCCTGATTCACATGTGGCAAGCCCAAGAAGCTCTGAAAACCTAGCATTGCTTCCAAGTTTAATGCAGAATTCATTCATTGGCAAACCTGACCCCAACTGATGTGAGGCTATATTTAGCCTCTTGGTGAGAATATTTGTGTTTTCCTACGGAGGTATCAATGGCTTTAGTAATAGGGTGCAGATCTTGCAGAGGTCATTACAGAATATATGGAACGTGTACCATTTTGCCTATTTTATTTTATTTTGAGACAGAGTCTCGCTGTGTTGCCCGGGCTGGAGTGCAGTGGCATGATCTCAGCTCACTGCAGCCTCCGCCTCCCAGGTTCAAGTGATTCTCTTGCTTCAGTCTCCCAAGTAGCTGGGACTACAGGTGTCCACCACCATGCCCGGCTAATTTTTGTATTTATAGTAGAGATGAGGTTTCACCATATTGGCCAGGCTGGTCTTGAACTCTTGGCCTCAAGTGATCCACCCGCCTCAGCCTCCCAAAGTGTTGGGATTATAGGCATAAGCCCCCATGCCCGGCCCATTTTGCCTCTCTATGCTTCACAATTTCTAAATTCCAAAGTATACCTGGTTCTAGGAGTTTTGGACCTGTGTTACTATTCTTACTAACATATGAAGAAACAGAAGTGTTAACTAACCTGCTTAAAGTCACCAGCTGGGTCTGTTAGGCTGGCCTGGGATGAGGGAAAGGTAGAGCATGGTGGAGGTCGGCAGTGCCACCCTCTAGGTGCCGGCCTTTCCATTTTTCTCAGGATGATTTTAGATGGACATATGGTTGAATCTGGGCTTGGGCTGGTGTTTGGGGGCGCAGAGGTTTGGGAGGCCAAGTTGGGAGAGGCTGCTCACTCTCTGTCCTTTCCCCAGATGGTGTGGTCCTGGTGGATCCTGAGTATCTCAAAGAGAGGAGAGGTAGGCTGTGGTCCCCATCCCCAGCCTGTCAAGGGCCTCCTCTTCCCCCTGGACCTCTAGCATAGGATCTCCCTGTCCGTCCCCACTGGTTCCCCTGAAAGCCTCAACAAATACCCCCACAGATGCCCTTGCCTCCTCCAGCCTGGGACGGCCCTGCCCCAAGCCTACTTTGGGAGAAGGTTTCCCTATGCCCTGAGCACTTTCACATCAATATGTCATGACTATGGCAAGGCTGGGGATGCCAGCAGGGCAGGATTAGGGTCTTCTTTAACAGAACAGAACGTTGATACCGGGGCAGTATCAATGTGCACCAATGTGCAGGAAGACAATGTGCACCAATGTGCACCAATGGGCGACTGAGCTGTGACAAGATCCTTGCCTTCCAGATACCACCCAGCACTTGCCCTGCCCCTACAACTCCCTGCTCCTTCCTCAGTCCTCCTACCCCCACCCCAGGCCTGCCAGACTACTCCAGCCCCCGCCAAGCCTGTCAGACCATTTCCATACCCCTCCACACATGCCATGGAGAGAGGTGGGAGGGGGAAGAAGGACAGGGCTTGCTCAGCAGGCAGCCCCCTCCTCCTCCCAGGGGCCAGGCCATGGCATCCTTCCAGGTACTCAATACCAGCCCCTCCTGGTGGAGACAGTACAGCCATCCCCAAAGAGCTTGGGACAGGCCTGGGGCCTCCAGCGGGGCTTGTCCCATGGCTGCTGTTGGCACTCTGGGGGGCTCACCTGCTGCTCTCCCAGGCCCCTCCTCAGTGCTCCTTGCTCCCCACAGTCTATGTGACGCTGACCTGCGCCTTCCGCTATGGCCGGGAGGACCTGGATGTCCTGGGCCTGACCTTTCGCAAGGACTTGTTTGTGGCCAACGTGCAGTCCTTCCCACCAGCCCCCGAGGACAAGAAGCCCCTGACGCGGCTGCAGGAGCGCCTCATCAAGAAGTTGGGCGAGCACGCCTACCCTTTCACCTTTGAGGTCAGGAACTGCCACCCCTGGAGCCCCATTCCAGAAATACCACCTCTAGGAAGCCCTCTGGGGTGGGCATAAGGGGTCGGTGTGGGTCATCTGCTCCCTGCCACCCAGTTTCCCAGTGTATGCTGGGACCTGGGGCACTGACACCTATGTTACCTGGTAAGTGTCTCTTCTCTAGCCCCTGCTGGGGTTTGTCACCTGTACCTTTGGGCCACTCAGACCGAGGCCAGGTCATTGGTGGGAGAAAGGGGGCGCCAAGGGGCTTCAGAGAAAGCAGGAGCCCTTTGTGGCCTGTGAGTCACTGCAAGGTGTCTCCAGCTCAGATCAGCTCCCCACTTGCCTGGTTTAACCCAGCTCGCAAGAGAGGGATGGCAAGTAGGTGATCTGTCTGCTCCACCACCTTTCAAATCAGAGACTAAGATGCTGGATTTCAAAATCTCAAGTTTCTTAGGCTCTCTGATTCTGAGATTCAGTGTGGTCCCTCCCTTTCTGGGAGACTTAGAGAGTGGAGAGGGTTATGGAGTCACCTTTTCCACATAGACATGTTAGCTCCCTATGGCTGCTGAAACAAATTGCCACAAACTTGGCAGCAATTAAAACAACACAGATGTATGAGCCTACAGCTCTGGAGGTCAGAAGTCCCAAAACGGGTCTCACTGTGCCTCAATGGAGGCATGGCAGGGCTGGCTCCTCTGGAGGCCCTCAGGGAGCGTCCACCTTTTCCAGTTTCGCTTTCCTTGGATCCTGGTGCCTTCCTTCATCGTCAAAGCCAGCAGTGGCTGTTGAGTCTTTTGCACATCCCATCACTCTGGCTCGTACATTTCTGCCTCCTGCTTCTACTTCTAAGGACTCTTATAATGATATCAGGCCCACCAAAATCATCCAGGATACTGTCCCCATCTCAAGGCCTTAATTGGATCTGCAAAGTCACTTTTGTCGTTAAGGTCCCAGGTTTGGGGGATCAGGGTGTGGACATCTTTGGGGGACCATTATTCTGCCAACTACAGTAGACATCATAGAAAGATCTATTTAAACCATTGCTGTGAGAACTGGGCTAGGCCAAACTCTTTAGATAAAGAAAACTCAGACACTTGCGGGGCATGGGTTGGCATGGTCTGATGGGGTAGACATGGCCTGTCCCCTGGGGCCCTTGGTCTGATAGGTGTATGGGCGTGTCTGGGCTGCAAGACATGAGACAGGACAGTGGTGGATGTGATAGATGGCTCGTTCTGTCTTCTTGACAGATCCCTCCAAACCTTCCATGCTCTGTGACACTGCAGCCGGGGCCCGAAGACACAGGGAAGGTAGGTTACCCCAAGGGGACCATCTCTCTGGCTCCAGGACTCTCAGGTCCCCAGGTCCCTGGCTTTCTCCCTGGGAGGTGCTGGACACACAGAACCACTCTCCCTGTTGAACAGTGTTAGGCTAAGCTGGTCCCACCTTGGACAACCAGTCTCTCTTTAGACAGGGCAGCAGGTATGGGGTCAGCCTCACTCTCCCATTAAGTGATGGATCCAGAGGCCCTCCTGAGTGGCGTTGGTTGCAACAGGACCAAAGTGTTCTGAGGACCTACACCTGGCCTCACGTAACCCCTGGCAACCTTGAATCAAGGTGTGATCATCCCCATGTCACAGATGGGGAAACTGAGGCTTGGATAGAAGTGACACCACTAGCTGCAGACCTTTGAGCCCAGCTTCCTCATCTGCAAGATGGAGATGACAGCACGTGCCTCCTTGTCTTATTAGAGGGATACCGGAGAAGCCACCCAGGGCCAGGTCTGCACACAGTAGTAGTGGGTGCCCCCAGTCCGCTCAGGTACCTGTTGCTATTTCTGGGCAGCTGCCTAGATGAGGATGGCCACCCAGACTGAGGCAGGAGTCCAAAGAGCAGAGCCCTGTTTGGATGATTTGGGATGTCCCATGTCAGATGGAGGAGGCAGCACAGCACTGGGGCTGAGCACAAGGGCGTTCCCCTGCTTCTTCCAGACCGAGGAGGGCTGGGCTGTGGGAGCTTGGTGTTCCTGTCCAGTGTCCTCGCTTGTTTTTTTTTTTTTTTGTTTTTTTTTTTTTTTTTTTTTTTGAGACGGAGTCTCGCTCTGTCGCCCAGGCTGGAGTGCAGTGGCCGGATCTCAGCTCACTGCAAGCTCCGCCTCCCGGGTTCACGCCATTCTCCTGCCTCAGCCTCCCGAGTAGCTGGGACTACAGGCGCCCACAACCGCGCCCGGCTAATTTTTTGTATTTTTAGTAGAGACGGGGTTTCACCGTGGTCTCGATCTCCTGACCTTGTGATCCGCCCGCCTCGGCCTCCCAAAGTGCTGGGATTACAGGCGTGAGCCACCGCGCCCGGCTCAGTGTCCTCGCTTGTAAAATGAGAGGTAGGCTGGCTGTGTACTGGGGACCCTGCTTCTCCAAGGCCCTGTGGTCAGTGACCCCTTCCCCACAGGCTTGCGGTGTGGACTATGAAGTCAAAGCCTTCTGTGCGGAGAATTTGGAGGAGAAGATCCACAAGCGGTGAGTAGGATGCCAGGGTGTGGGCTGCCTGCTGGGTGAGGGAGGGAGACAGGATGGGCAAAGTCCAAGAGGAGATAAGTAACAATACCTGGAAGTGTGTGAGGAGGGGCGCACATTCCAGCCTTGGAAGGACACTCTGGAAGCTGGGAGGTCACGGAGGGCTTCCTGGGGGAGGTGGCTTTGACTGCCCAGGTTCAGGCTGCCGCATCTTCTCCTTCGCACCGTTGTGGAAGCTTCCTCCCTCATCTCCCTGCCTCTCATTTCATCCCCTCCAGACTGCATGTCTTTTTAATTTGTTTTGGAAAAATCCTAAATTCAGATTGTGTTAAACCGTGAGCAGGCTGTTTCCTGACCATCCCCATTTTCCAGTTTTCCTCTTGGGAGGAGTTCAGCAGGGGTTGAGTGTGTGTCAATGGCAGCTTCTAAGTGAGGAGGAAGTGGAGATAGTGAACCCATCCAGGGCAGAGTGACAGGGAGCTCGGCCCACATCCGAGAGGGGAAGCATTCTCTGGAGAAGCACAGCCTGGGCAGACAGAGAGCCCAGGCTGGCAGCCAGAAACAGCTGGCCCGGATGTCTCAGGCCTGCCCCTCCTGGGTCAGGCTGTGCTCTGCCTGCCTCCTGGAAGAGCTGGTGGGCCCTCAACGCTGATGTTCCTGCATCCAGAGGCACTGTTCCCAGAGGAGGTTGGCTGAGGGCACAGCAGCCTTTTTAGGGCATGGGCTGAGTTTGCCACCTGGTGGCTATAGGGTGTATTGCATACATTTGCATCTGCAGCCCTGCCTGTGTGTGGGGAGATGGGACTTTTCTCCCTTGCTTCTCTGTCTCCCTTTTCCTCTTAAGACCTGAGACAAGGGAAAAGGAAGGGTGCTGTGGGATGTGGGAGGAGGCTTAGCAAGCACAAGAAAGAGGAGGTGACATTGAGAGCCACCCCTCTCACCCTACCACCAATGGGACATTTAAAATCCACACCAAGGAGTTACTAATAATAATGATATAGAAACTATCATTTATCAAGGGCTGATTAGGTGTCAGGCACCATTCACAGTGCTGGGCTGTACGAACTAATTTAATCCTCATAGCAGCTCTAAGAATTAGGTCCTGGCTAGGCGCGGTGGCTCACGCCTGTAATCCCAGAGCTTTGGGAGGCCGAGGCGGGCAGATCACTTGAGGCCAGGAGTTCCAGACCAGCCTGGCCAACATGGTGAAACCCCATCTCTACTGAAAATACAAAAATTAGGCAGGTGTGGTGGCACATGCCTGTAATCCCAGTTGCTCGGAAGACTGAGGCAGGAGAATTGCTTGAACCTGGAAGGCAGAGGTTGTAGTGAGCTGAGATCGCGCCACTGCACTCCAGCTCGGGCAACAGAGTGAGACTCCACCTCAAAATAAATAAATAAATAAAATTTAAAAAGCAAAAAAAGAGATAGGTCCTTCTATCATCACCCTTTACAGATGAGGGAATGGAGGCAGAGAGGTTAATGTACCCAAGGCCACATAGTTAGCAAGAGGAGAGCTGGGAGTTTGACCCTGGCTCCTCCATTCCAGGCAATGGAAGCAGCTTATCTGAGCAATGGAGATGCAGCATTCCCAGCATGCCTCAGAGACGGCCTCACTGAGTCTCCCTCCCTCACCAGATCCTCATTTGCTCCCTGATCCCCTGTAACCTTCGTGGAGCCAGTCTCATCCATGGCCCTTCTCCCCTCCCTGGGCTTGTCCCCTTCACTGGCTTGCATCCCCCTGACTGAATCCACACCTCCTCCCTGAACCCCGACGCCTCCCCAAACCCCATTTCTTCTTGGGACCCCTGTCCCCTCTGCGTAGTTTTACATAATAGATATCTGGCATGTGTTTATTATATGGCACGCACAGTTATAGGTGCTGAGAGTACAGTTGTGAACACCTTAGACACAAATTTCTGTCCTTAAAGAGCTTACACAGTGTCCTGTGTCACCAAAAGAGATGACAGAGGGACACTATTTGTGTAAGGTGACATAGGGAGGCGGGAAGTGACATTGTTACCTATTTGGTGACATAGGGAAGCAGGAGGTGAAAATGTAGTCCCTGTTTCAGCCTCCTGCTGGGTACCAGGACCCAAATGAAGTGCGGCCACGGGGCACTTCTGGGATAGAACAGGGGAGGATGGAATGGAGCCAGATAGTGACAGACCCCTATGCTGATCTCTGCAGTTTGGCTGGATTCTAAGGCGTTGAAGAGCCATGCCAGTCTCTTGAGCAGGAGAATGATGTGAGGCTTGCAAGGAGAGGGGATGAAGGCAGGTGACCCTGGTCCTCTTTCACTCCATCCATCCCCATTAGGAATTCTGTGCGTCTGGTCATCCGGAAGGTTCAATATGCCCCAGAGAGGCCTGGCCCCCAGCCCACAGCCGAGACCACCAGGCAGTTCCTCATGTCGGACAAGCCCTTGCACCTAGAGGCCTCCCTGGATAAGGAGGTAGGAGGCTTGAACTGGGCAGGGGGTGGGGGCTGCTCCACTAGGACCTGGGCCTCAGATCCCAGCTCTCTCCTGGCCTGCAGGGATGCCTCAGGTAGGAGCTTCTACCCCCAGCCCAAGGACCACAGGGCTCAGGGAATCTGAGACCTCTCCTGGGGGATTTGGAGAAGTCTCTTGGGCCTAAAGGAATGGCAGAGGGGGCGTGAACTTGAGGGATGTGATGGACTTCAGAAGGGAGGAGCAGACCCTCCCGAAGGTCCTGGACATCTCCCCCACACCTCCACCAGCTGCCTGCTTCAGGCCGAGTGCTGAAGGTCAACCAGCATTGCAGAGGGGGTACGGTGGGGGGCTGTGACCTCCCTGCCAAACCCTGAGCATCGGGGCGACAAGCCCTGCTGAAGGAAGGGCCTCCCCTCAAGCTCTGAATCAAACCCAGATGACTGATGCCTGCTGTGAGCTCGAGCTAGCCCCTCCTCAACGTGTGGGCACCCCCCCTCTCTTGGGGCATGGCTGAAGGGAAGTGCCTTGGGGCAAGATGCAGGTTGAGGCCTTTTTGTGGGGATTCAGAGCTGGCTCCCTCAGTGAGCTGGTCAGCCCCTCCTCACCTTTCCCTGCTTCTTCCAGATCCTTCCATGGACAGAATTTAGAGCTGGCAGGGACTTCAGATATCACCTAGTCCAACCCCTTCATTGCACAGAGGGAGACTCTGAGGCTTAACCTACCCACGGTCACACTGCTTTCATCATCGTCAGTGTTATTGTTGTTATTGTTGTCACGATTACTGGTGGCCAAGCCAGGGCTGGAGCCCAGGACTATCACCTTCCAATTCCATTATCTTTCAAGGGTCCCACCAGGGAACTGAAGGCTAATGTGCTTGGTGGCTTTCATGCCACCTTAGCAGCAGTGGGAAGTGGCTGATGAACTTGGGGCAAATGTCACAATGCCTTGGGGGATTCAGAGAAATCTCTTGGGCCTAAAGGAGTGGCAGAGGGGGCATGAACCTGAGGGATGTGATGGACTTCAGAAGGGAGCAGCAGACCCTTCTGAAGGTCTGCCCAAGGTCTGGGGAACCCCAGAAGATCGCGTGGGGGCTTTTCTCCCTCCCCTTTCCCTAGGACCTTGCTGTCCTCCCAGCCAACCCCATCCCTTCTTATGCCCCCCAGATCTATTACCATGGAGAACCCATCAGTGTCAACGTCCACGTCACCAACAACACCAACAAGACGGTGAAGAAGATCAAGATCTCAGGTACCCCAGGCAGAGGGTCAGCTTAGGGGACAGCAAGAGGCAGTCTTCCCAAGGGCTGGGAGTGGCCGAAGGATCTCCCCTTGTTAACAGCCTTGTATAAAAAATAGCCACTGAAGCCTGGGGCCTGCTCTGAGCCACAGGGCAAAGCTTTTGAGTCGGGTAAGGCAGGCTGCTTATTGGCCAGGTAATGAGCTTGCTCTTTAAGCCACCTCTTCAGTTTCTTGGGTTCTGGGCAAAGCTGTCCTTGAGGGGAAGGCTTTGGTTATGGAAGGAAAGGGATGTGTTTGGGGCTACCCTTTGGATGGAAGACAGGGGTGGTCTCATGCAGAAGTCCCCACTGGTGGCCTCTGGCCATTGCCTGGGGCTGAATATCCCCAACCCGGGACGCCTGTGAGACTCCATGGGAGCTGCATTCCTGACTCACTCCACCTCGATTCCTCTCCCTCCTTAGTGCGCCAGTATGCAGACATCTGCCTTTTCAACACAGCTCAGTACAAGTGCCCTGTTGCCATGGAAGAGGCTGAGTAAGTGGGCACAAGTCTGGCCTTGGGCGTGTGGGATTCGGTGGGAAAAAGAGAAGCTCTAGGTGTCCCGTTACAGGTCCAGGTGGCTCTTCTCCACCTGGCAGAGGGCTGGGCCTCAGACTTCCTTGCCATTCAGAGTAGATGATCCCGAAGAGCCTTTTAGAAACCATCCACCTGATTTATCTACAAGAAAATGCATGCTACAGTCAAGGAAGAGACCCACTAAAACTAGAACGACAAAACAAGAGCTAATGAATGTAAGGGGATTGGGGTTGTGGAGAGAAGATAATTACGTTGTACAAGAAACCTAGGTTGAAGGGAAATACTTTGTTCTTGAACTTTCTGGTAGCCAGGGCAAAGTGGGTAAGGCACTAGGTACACAGCTCTTGTTTGATAAAGGGGTAATCCAGCTCATTGGGTGAAAGAGGTTGTGTGGGGGAGTGTAGAGCATAATTACACACACACAATCCAGGTTTGAGGAGAACTACTATGGTTGAGCATGGACTGAACTTTGTCCCAAGCTTGTTGGCAGCTGAGGCAAGAGGAGAGATCTCAAGTGAAACATCTTTACTTGCCTAAAGGAAGTAAATGCTCCCATTCAAAGACACACACATTTTTTGTCCCCCCCTGGCCCTGCAAGTAATTTCTTGGAGCAATTACACCCGATATAATTTTACATGTATATGTGTATTTGTTTATATATAATTCCAATCAGTATTTCTTGCAACTTAAAACTTTTTTTTTTTTTTTTTTTGAGACGGAGTCTCACTCTGTCACCCAGGCTGGAGTGCAGTGGCCGGATTTCAGCTCACTGCAAGCTCCGCCTCCCGGGTTCCCGCCATTCTCCTGCCTCAGCCTCCCGAGTAGCTGGGACTACAGGCGCCCGCCACCTCGCCCGGCTAGTTTTTTTTTCGTATTTTTAGTAGAGACGGGGTTTCACCGTGTTAGCCAGGATGGTCTCGATCTCCTGATCTCGTGATCCGCCCGTCTCGGCCTCCCAAAGTGCTGGGATTACAGGCTTGAGCCACCGCGCCCGGCCAACTTAAAACATTTTTTAAATGTTACTACATGGCCTTTGAAATAGTTTTTAATGTCCTATAGGTGAACATGCTATGATTAGATCAAGCATTCTCTGGTTATTGGATATTTTTCATATCCACTGTTGATTTTTTCAAAAAAATCAGAGCTATGAGGCATAGATTCCTGATGGTAAAGTGAAATGATCTAGGACCAGAGTAACGTATAATCCCTAAAGAGTAGAAAATCGCAACCACTGCAGATGGTGCCAGCGTCTGCATAACGAATACCAGCAGGGATGGCTGGGGAGGCATTTGCATTCACAGACTTGTTTACTTCTCAGGAAGCACTGTGGGGCTGGGGTTGCTGCTGCCCCAGTGTGTAGAGGAGGAAGTGGCTCAGAGATGTGACTTGCAAGCTAGCAAGCAGCAAAGCTGGGGTTGGAACACAGCTCGTCCGACTCCAAGGCTTGTTCACTATCTGCTGCATGACAGCTCTCTCATTGGAAAGGGTGGAGGATAGAACAAAAGCAAGTAAAAATTGGACAGTCAAAACGCCCTATGTATGATGGATGTGATCAAGCAAGTAACGTTTTAATTGTTGAGCCTATATGATGGGTATATGGCTGCCCAAATAGCTTCATTTATGGTTTGTGTGTAGCTATAATTTTTTCTTTTTAAAATTTGTTTAGAGACAGGGCTGGTGCTTATGCCTATAATCCCAGCGCTTTGGGAGGCTGAAGAAGGCGGATCACTTGAGGTCAGGAGTTTGAGACCATCCTGGCCAACATGGCGAAACCCCATCTCTACTAAAAATACAAAAATTAGTTGGGCATGGTGGTGTGCGCCCGTAATGCCAACTACTTGAGAGGCTGAAGTAGGAGAATTGCTTGAACCTGGGAGGTGGAGGTTCCAGTGAGCCAGGATCACACCACTGTACTGTAGCGTGGGCGACAGAGCGAGACTCTGTCTCAAAAAATAAAATAAAAATTAAATAAAATAAAAAAATTAAATTAAATTAAATGTTTAGAGACAGAGTTTCACTCTGTTGCTCAGGCTGGAGTGCAGTGGTATGATCATGGCTCACTACAGCTAGCCTCGAACTCCTGGGCTCAAGTGATCGTCCTGCCTCAGCCTCCCAAGTAGCTAGGACTATAGGTGTCTGCCACCATATCGGGCTAATATTTAAAATTTTTTGTAGAGATGGGGTCTTGCTATGTTGTCCAGGCTGGTCTCAAACTCCTGGCCTCAAGCAATCCTCCTGTCAGCCTCTCAAGTTGCTGGGATTACAGGCATAAGCAACTGTGCCGGCTGTGGCTGTAATTTATTATTATTATTATTTTTGATATGGAGTCTTGGCTCACTGCAAGCTTCGCCTCCCGGGTTCATGCCATTCTCCTGCCTCAGTCTTCCAAGTAGCTGGGACTACAGATGCCCGCCACCACACCCGGCTAATTTTTTGTATTTTTAGTAGAGATGGGATTTCATCATGTTGGCCATGCTGGTCTCAAACTCCTGACCTCAGGTGATCCACCCACCTCAGCCTCCCAAAGTCCTGGGATTACAGGCGTGAGCCACCGTCCCCGGCCAGCTGTAATTTTTTAAATGAATACGCTTTTCAGCACTGTGCTGCTTGACTTGGACAATCTTTTAGAATATCCCAGATTCAGTGCTGTTTGTGCATAGAATGTAGATAGATGTGCCTCTTTTGAGTGGCAGTGGTTCTCCTTGCCTGAGCTGGGCTGGCCCAAGTGGTCCGTGCATCTGGGGAACAGAGGTTGGGAGAGGGAGACTTGGAGCAGGCCCAGACTAGATATTCTGCTGGGCTGGAGATCAGGGGTGGGGTTGGCTCTGGGGAGGGCCATCTCCACAGCTGCTTCCCTTCTTCCCAGTGACACTGTGGCACCCAGCTCGACGTTCTGCAAGGTCTACACACTGACCCCCTTCCTAGCCAATAACCGAGAGAAGCGAGGCCTCGCCTTGGACGGGAAGCTCAAGCATGAAGACACGAACTTGGCCTCTAGCACCCTGTGAGGACCTGCCCTCCTAGTCCTGGGCTCCTAGTGCACCTTGCCTGATGGGGCCACACCCTCCTTGGTCCCCCCAGTTCAAAGACAAAGCTCAGGCTACCCTCTCCACAGCCTTGTCAGGGCCTGTCCTCAGGTGCTTGACTTGTCAGGGAAGCTGCCTCCTTGCTCCCATTCCTACCCAGGGGTGACTGAGAATAAGATGGACCAGTAGGCCAGCTCGCTCAGGCAGTGCTGGGCTCTGCTACCATGCCTGGGGGAGGGCAACCTGGGAAGGCTTCCTGCAAGAGGTGGCAGCTTCTGACATAATGCCTTCAGTCAGATGGGGTGTCCCTGAGGAGAGACCAGGGTGGTGAGCTGGGTTAGACCCAACATGAGGTACCCCTCCAAGTCAGGGGTCCCAGGGCATCTTGTCACTTCTGCTGCACGGTCATCATGGATGCCTCTAGGCTACTCTGCTCCAGCAGAGCCCTGGCTATGGGGATGCCATCTTGCCCTCTTGCGAGTGTGGTCCTTCAGTGGGGCTTTGGCCTGAGTCTAGAGCAGCTGCCACTCCAGCACAGACTCTCTCAGCTCTCCTCAGCAGCCCCTGCACAGCCTCCCACTTACCTGAAGCTTTTTGCCCTGTCTCCACACTGGCTCACACCCTATCCACCTTCAAGACCCAGCTGAGGCACCACTTCTGTGGAGAAGTCCTTCTCTGACGGCCCCCACCCCATCCAAGCTGCCTGGCCCTCTGTGAACGCTGTGTGTGGCCGTTTCTGCCCATGGGTTGCTGAGAGAAGCAGAATCCATCTGAGGGGAGAAGGAGCCCGGCCATCACTGCGGGCATGCTGACCTGGGCAGGGAGAGGGGCTCAACAGGGCTACACAGCGAGCGAGTCTCACAGCCAGACTTGGAACCGGGGCTCTGGGTCCCTGCTACCTAAGGGCACTGCTCACCTTCCTCACCTCCACTGCACTTTACTGGACATGGTAGCTGAGTGGCCAGCCAAATGGGGGATGGATGGCCACTGCCCCCCAGCACACCCACCCCTGAGGTGTCTCGCCCACCTGGCAAGGCCCCTGAACCGGCTCCCCTGTGTCACTTTGCAGGTTGAGGGAAGGCGCCAACCGTGAGATCCTGGGGATCATTGTTTCCTACAAAGTGAAAGTAAAGCTGGTGGTGTCTCGGGGCGGGTGAGTGCTCTAGCCAAGCCCAAGACCCTGGTGTGCAGAGGGGAGCGTTGCAGATGCTCACAGGCCCCTGCCCCATTCTGCCTGTTTGCAGCCATTTTAGCTGCATCCACCTTGGAGGAGGAACCTCCTGTCCCTTCTGTTCCTCTTTCTCCTCCCCTGCCCGCTTTTCCTCTCTTCCTTCCTTGGCCCTCAGCCCCTCTCTTACCCCCGGCCATCTCTTTCTCTCCTCCTTCTCCTCCTCTATCCTGGGTCTGGGCTCACACTGAGGATTGGCCATGCCCAGGGGACGGCGTCCTCAGAGTCTATGCTGTGGGGTGCCCAGGGGTGCAATCTCCTCATCACACTGTGGGCATGGCACCCACCCCCATGCATGCCCAAGCTAATTTTCCGAGGAAACAGCTAAAAGGGCTCAGAACCCAGAGCTGGATTGCGGATTTACTAGCTAGTCAGCTTTGCCTTTTTACAGATGGTGAAACAGAGGCCCAAACAGTGCCCCAAACATTGCCTGAAATCTCCTCCCTAACTCAGGTCATGGGCTGGGGTCATAGCAGTGGACCAGACTTCCCTGCCCTGGAGCATAGTTTGGTGGAAGCTTGGGGAGAAGAAGAAAAAACAACTACGTTTCTTTTTTGTAACTTAATTCATAAATTTATATGAAAAGATTGAAAAGCTAAATCTCATTAGACATTGGGTCTCCTTGATTATTAGAAGAATGCCTCTTGGCAGTGGCAGTGTGTAATCCTGACCTTATATAATAAAACATCTCAAAATTACAAATCCCAAATCCTGTGTCTGGTGACCTTTCAGGATCTGCAGTCCCTCAAACATTCTTGGCAACTCCGGAGTCCTTCCCTCTGCCTTTAGATAGCCCAGCCTCCCTTGGGGCAGGCAGCACTGGGGTTAATTTTTACACTGCCTTTACAGATGAGGATCCTGGGGCTCAGGGGGTTTGCTGAGCTGGGTCTGGATCCCAGTCCCTTGGGGCAGGGCTAATGCCATTTCAGTGTATCCCTGAAAGAGCAGTCAGGGCTGTGCAGGGGGGTGGGTGGGAGTGTGTCCCATGGGTCTTCTCTATCTGGGGGATAGCAGAAGTGGTGAATGAATGTGCTTTTTGTTTTCTTCCTCTCTCCTCTCTGAACTCTCTCCCAACCACTTCTCCTGCCTCCTCTGACCCACCCAGCCTGTTGGGAGATCTTGCATCCAGGTAAATTCCTCCCTTCCACCGTTCACCCACCTTCCTGGAGGGCCTGGAGCCCATTGGGTTGACTGACCAGAATCACAGGGCACTGGGTTGGAAGGAATCTTAGTGGTCATTTCAGATTGCCAGGTTCAGGTGTGAGCTGGGAGACACAATTTCTCTTTAACAAACCTTACCTTGCTCTTCCATCCCACCCGAGTGACAGGGACCTTTACAGAGAGCAAAGCCTGATTACATTGATACAGGGAGTGGCCCCCAAGAGAGCAGTTTGAATTACTGATCACCTGAATTATAGGAGCTTTTGGAGAAATGCAGACTTCATGACTTTCAAACTTCTACACTAGTGAGGATGAACTGCTGGCCGAGTGTTGCTAAGGAGAGGTCCTTAGGAGATCCTATTTTGTAAACAAGGTCTCCTTGCAGCCAGCTGGATGCACTTATATTCCAAAAATGCATGTACCCCAAACACAGCAGTTTGGCCTCCTCCTGTCACAAGATGGCAGTGTGGCTCATCCTAAGAAATCTTAGACTAATTTGACAGGTGAAATTCGTTCAATTCAATTCAGTTCCATATAATTCAGCAAAGATTTCCTCACCCCGGGCTTGTGTCCAGGCTAGTGCTGAGTGCCAGAGTCCCAGAGAGGAATCAGATGTGGACCCTGACCTTATCATTCCTGGCCCAGTAGAAGGTTAAGATCCAGATTCTTCCACTAAACTGTTGGCAAACCCAGTCTTCCACTAGCTCCATTCTGAAGCAATCCCCAAAGCAAAAGGAAAAAAAAAAAAAAAAAGAGAAGAAAAAAAGGCCAAATAGCTCTGACAGCCTTGTAAAACCCCCAGGTTCCCACTGAGGGGAAGTAATGATTCTGGCAGGCACAAGCTTCACATTTTTTTTTGATTTTTTAATTCTATTTGAGACAAGAGTCTCGCTCTGTCGGCCAGGCTGGAGTGCAGTGGCGCCATCTTGGCTCACTGCAACCTCTGCCTCCCAGGTTCAAGCAGTTCTCTCCCTCAGCCTCCCAAGTAGCTGGAATTACAGGCACCTGCCACCAACCCCGGCTAATTTTTGCATTTTTATTAGAGACAGTATTTCACCATCTTGGCCAGGCTGGTCT
This sequence comes from Macaca mulatta, assembly GCF_049350105.2. Classification (NCBI taxonomy): domain Eukaryota; kingdom Metazoa; phylum Chordata; class Mammalia; order Primates; family Cercopithecidae; genus Macaca; species Macaca mulatta. The sequence continues at coordinate 75,661,248 of NC_133419.1, read as the reverse complement.
TGAATTCCTGACTTCATGATCCACTCTCCTCAGCCTCCCAAAGTGCTGGGATTACAGGCGTGAGCCACCGTGCCCGGCCTAATTTTTGTATTTTTAGTAGAGATGGGTGGTGGGGGCAGCGTCTCACCATGTTGCCCAGGCTGGTCTCGAACTCCTGAGCTCAAGGGATCCGCCCACTTTGGCCTCCCAAAGTGCTGGGATTACAGGCTTGAGCCACTGTGCCTGGTCAAGCTTCACAGTTTAACTCAGCCCTTTAGCTGCCTCATCTCCCAGAAGTTCCAGTGGTTCTAGAAGACAGGCTATCTAGAACCTGTTGTTATCCCCATTTCCACATGGAGCTCAGTGAGACTCAAAGCTAGAAAGTGCTGCACCAGCGAGTGGTGAGGCTGGTGGAACAGACCTTTCTAATTGCATGGCTTGTGCCTCTGACCACTCCATTCCCTGTCCCTTCCTCTTTCCCAACTGGGCTCTGGACAAAAAGATCAGTAAGATGTGGCTTGTGCCTGTAGGCACTCGCAGTTGGGGGGTCTCCTAGGGTGATGCCACCCCAAGCCGAGAGGAGCCTTCAGGGTTGCTTTTGTTGGTCTGAATTCTGCTACTGTCACACAGTGATCAAGGGTGTGGCTGTGGAGCCAGAATCTGCTATCACTTATCATTAATAGCTGTGTGACCTTGGGCAAGATATTTTAATCTCCTCATGTCTCAATGTCCCAGTCTGTACATTGGGGATAATAATAGGGTTGTTGCGAGGATTAAATGAGTTACTCTATGGAAGGGGCTTACAGTAATCCTTGGCACAGGGTCAGTACCATGTGAATACTTGCTCTTATTCTGTCCATCAGGGCCAAGTACAGAGAAAGCCCCATCAGAAGCACTGGCTGGTGGCTGGGTCTTCCCGACTGCTTTCTCCTGCATCCCCACAGCGTGGACAGCCTTGGGCCCTGGGGCCATCCTAAACCTGACTAAACTGACCTCCACAGTGCTTCATCCAGATTGCAGGGGTGCTAGGGTCACCTGAGCACTTTTACAAGAGTGCCCTGGAGGTGTCGGGAGATGGGATGGTGTGAGGGTGGGAGGAGTTCCAACCTGGAAGTTGGGAAGGGCAGTGTCAGGGGAGGTGAGGGTGGCTGTGGCGATTTGAGGTGGGCAGGGTCCCAGGGCACCTCTGGAGCCCCGCAGTGACCATGGTGCATGCTGCCCTGGGCAATCCTTTCCCACCGCTGGGCCTCCTCCCAGCCCATGGGAACCCAGGGAGCCTTCTCAGGAAAGGGGAGGCTTCCATTTCTTTTTGGAGCCAGAGGAAGTCTCCTCATCCAGCTCCCAGGCAGAGCGAGGCTCTGAGTGGCAGAACTGGGGCTGGAGGACATCTTTTGGATCTACCTCCTCTGATGGCAAAACCCTTCGCAGTCCTCCCTGACAGGGCGTTGACATCGAGTCTCACAGCCTGCGAGTCTGCTCAAGGCTCACTGGGTCTGGGTCTCTTTCAGTGATGTGGCTGTGGAACTGCCTTTCACCCTAATGCACCCCAAGCCCAAAGAGGAACCCCTGCATCGGGAAGGTGAGCAGAATCTGTGGGTCTCTGGGGTAGGGATTCTCCAGCAGCTGCCATGTGACCCTGTAACCTACCCCCCCCCCCGGTTTGCCCTCAGACCAGTCACCCTTTTCTCAGGTCCCCACATCTTTTGTGGGATCCAGAACTCAATTTGCTTCTGACCAACCAGGACACAGTGAGGCGTGGCTCCTGTTCCCCATGGGAGAGGGAGACCAGGAGTGGAGGAGGGAACTCACTGATCATGCTTTGAGCCTCTATCTTGCACCCAGGCATGGGCTGGATCCCGTTTGGAAGTAGGGGAAGGGGCTGCTTGGATAAGATGACCGCTGGACACACTATTATCATGTTTTTCTCCTTCTTTTTTTTTTTTTTTTTTTGGTTTTGAGATAGTCTCACTCTGTTGCCCAGGCTGGAGTGGATCTTAGCTCACTGCAACCTCCGCCTCCCAGGCTCAAGAGATTCTCCTGCTTCAGCCTCCCAAGTAGCTGAGATTACAGGCGGCTGCCACCACACCTGGCTGATTTTTGTATTTTTAGTAGAGACGGGGTTTTACCATGTTGGCCAGGAGGGTCTCAAACTCCTGACCTCAGGTGATCTGCCTGCCTCAACCTCCCAAAGTGCTGGGAGTACAGGCATGAGCCACCGCGCCCGGCCTGTCATGTTTTTCAAGTGATAGCAGATTGGTCATATTTCACTGAATCTGAGACTTTCAGTGAAGAGAGACAACATTATAGTAGATACGATTAGGAAAAATCTTCCATGGTTAAACTGTGCAGTGCCATCGACGGTAAGATACACTCCAAGTTCAGAGATGTTAAAATGTGAAGGAAAATATAAAAAAGATTGTCTGGTTGGGCACAGTGGCTCACTCCTGTAATCCCAGCACTTTGGGAGGCCGAGGCGGGTGGATCACGAGGTCAGGAGATCAAGACCATCCTGGCTAACACAGTGAAACCCCGTCTGTACTAAAAATACAAAAAAATTAGCCGGGCATGGTGGCAGGCGCCTGTAGTCCCAGCTACTCGAGAGGCTGAGGCAGGAGAATGGCGTGAACCTGAGAGGCAGAGCTTGCAGTGAGCCGAGATCGCGCCACTGCACTCCAGCCTGGGCGACAGAGCGAGACTCTGTCTCAAAAAAAAAAAGATTGTCTTAGAGTTGGTAAATGTCATACATGCTAGGAATTAACGTAAGTCATGTTGGAGACCTCCCAAAAGAAACAGAAGTTAGAGGATTTTCTGTTCTTCTGGGGCTGCAGTGGGGATTGGGGCCCTCCTGGTGCCCTCCTCCCTGCCTTTCAGATGCTTTGGGGTGTTTCAGTACCAGGAATGAGTCCTCCCCCCTCTCCATTCCCCTTTTTCTTTTGCACTCCTCATGTTAGTCTGGTTGTCCCAGGGTGGGGGCCTGTGCCTACTCGCCCCGTGCTCATCCACTCACTAACCCCTGGACACTCTGCCCACCCGCCCTGTGTTTAGTTCCAGAGAACCAGACGCCAGTAGATACCAATCTCATAGAACTTGACACAAAGTAAGCCGAACCCTGCCTGCAGACATCGGGGGACAGGGTGGGCCGTGGGTGGGCGGGGCGGAGGGGTCATTTGCATATATGCTTATTAACCCCTGAGGAGCCGCTGGTCTAACCCCGTCTGCTGAGAGCTGCCTCTGCTCGCCTCTTCAGCAACCCGCTTGCCTGCATGTGACTTGAAGGACCCTCCGTGCCTGTTCCTCTTCCTCCTGCCTTGGTGGGGTCTGTCTTCCTCCCTCGTCCTTGCACGTCCGTCCGTCAGTCTGTTCGTCCATCCACAGCGCCTGCTCAGCTCACACAGGGCTGGTCCATGGCCCTGGGCTCGGCTCTCCTGTCCTGCCCACGCCAACCAGTGGAATCAGGCTGTGGGGTGGGCAGGGGACTGGGGATCTTGTTGCTTCTGACTCCTGAGGACCAACCGATGTGGATTTCCCTGCGGTCAAAGGCCATCGAGTCACCGGACAGTGGCCAGAGGGGGAGGACCTGGGCCGACTGCGAGAACCACCTCCAGGGCCAACTGGTTTTCTTGCTGCAGCTCCAAAGCCAATCTTCCCTTGTCCCCCAGGAGAAATCTGGGGTGTGGGAGTCTCAAGTCACCCCATGAGGATGCCGCATGCACTGGCTGAACCCTGTTGGGCAGGGGACCTGGATGGACCCCTGCATGGTCCTAAGTGGACATGTTTCATGGTAGAAGGGAACTCGCTGTTCTTAAAGGCAGTCCTTAGTCCTGAAACCCCACTTAAGCCTCCCCTTTCCTCACGAACAGGTCCTCTACTCCCCTATTCAGATTCACATCCTCCTACCCCAGCCTTCTCCTGTGTGGGATCCCCCATGGGAGAATCGGAGCTGACACTTCCTGGGAGAAAGGTTCTCCATGGTCTTCTCTTCCACGAAGCCAAACTACTCCTTCCTGTCCAGACACGGGAATGCTTCATAAGGGCAGTTTTCTGGGTGGTGGGGTGGGGTTTACCAGTCTTATTCTTGGGGGATTCAGAACATGCTGTGAAACAACTACTGGTGGCCTGGCTTCTTAAGTCCTTCCTTGGGCTACAGAGCCACACTGCTCCCCCCACCTCCTAAAGAACCGGGTTACTTTTCTAGCCCTTAGGCACAAGAGTCAAATTCATGCCCCTCTCTGCCCCTTTCATGACTGGCCTGAGTCCTGATGTGACTGTCCTTACTGCCACAGGCGGCATCCACATGTGCCTGCCAGACAGGCCTTTCTGCTTATGGTCAGTCGCCGAGGTCAGAGACCTCAGACAGGGTGGTTCTCTCCCCGGCCCCAGAGCCACACTCTGAGTCACCTCTGGCCGGGCCTCTGGATAAGCCTACTCTCCCTGCCCCTGCAAACACGCCACATTTTCCTTGTCTCTCCCACTAGTGATGACGACATTGTATTTGAGGACTTTGCCCGCCAGAGACTGAAAGGCATGAAGGATGACAAGGAGGAAGAGGAGAATGGTACCGGCTCTCCACAGCTCAACAACAGATAGATGGGCCGGCCCTGCCTCCACGTGGCTCCGGCTCCACTCTCGTGCGCTCGGATGCTTATTCGTCTTCTTCCCGTTCTGGTTTATTTTCCCCTTTGTTCTTCCAGTTTCTACCAGGGGGGCCTGTGGCCTTCCAGATCACGGTGATGAACCTCTGACCTCAGGATTGGCCCCACATCACCATGCCAACAGGACCACAGCACACCGGCTCCACCCCATCTCTGCCATTGCCTCTCCACTGCCCTCCTTTTCATGCTGTCTCCCAGAAAAGCTGCCAGGGTTCTGGCCTTGGAATTGGACTTGAGATGGGGAGCAGACAGGGGAGGATGGGGCATGCAGGACACGGTGTGGTGGGCATGAGGGCTTGGAGGGGTGGGGATGAGGGCTCAAGACACGAGAGAAGATGTCCACGGTTCCAGGTGGTTAACAAAGTTCTGGCAGCTAAAAGATGACCGCATTGAAGGCCACCTCCTTCTGGCTGGGAGGGGCAGACCTGTGGACAGATTCTCAATGCCTTTTTGAAGTTCTGACCCACCAAAGACCTTCTGCCTTCACCCTCCTCTCCACCCGATGTCCCTCTGTGTCTGATAGTGACGTTGGTGAAAGTTTGTAGACCACAGGAGTAGAGAAAAGCAACTGGAGTGACTTTCTTACCAGCAGTTACCTAGACTGAGGCAAGCTGTGTGGACTCAACAAAGTATATTTCAGTAGTGTCAGGATGTGACATCTTAGCTACCTTGTATTTCAAGTGCATGGGCCTGTCTAGAGATATGCAGAGAGAAAAGCAGAGGGAGGGAGGGAGGGGGCCTTCAGCAAGCACCAGCCCGCAGCAGAGTTAGCGGAAGCTCTTGATGAGGGTTCCCGAAGTGGGCCGCTGGGATATGGAGGCAGGGGGTGGGGAGAGGAGAGTCTGCCTTATGTCCCTTCCTTGTGGACTTCACATGGTCATGTAGGAAGTGAGGATGGGGGTCTAGCGGGGGCTGAGGCCACTAGTATCCTCCTGCTTCCCCCTGCCATTCTCCAGGGCTGGACTGAACCTGCAGACTGGGAGAGTGTGCCTGAGGCCACCATGCCGCAAAGGGGGTCCTATCCCAGAAGGTGGCAGCATCCATGGAGATATCCTCACCCAAAGGGAAGGAGGCTGCTGGGTAGCAAATAAGCCCCTTCTTTTCTTGGGGAGTTGATGACCTCCAGTAGCTCCCAGTGTCATGGGTACCCAGTACGCATTGGCTGGTGTTGGCGTGATTGAGACCTAGGGCAATTCCTGGAGCAAGAAGCCAGATGGGAGATGAGGTAGAAAGTGTTAGGAGTTATCCTCTTTGCCTGGCCTTTGAGAATAACTTACTGTGTGACTTTGGGCAAGTTCCTTCCCCACTCTGCGCCTCAGTTTCTCACTTGGGAAAGCAAGGAGTTTGACCAGATGATCACAATGGGCCTTCCTAGCTCTGGCCACCAAGAATTTGGGAATATTAGCACTCCTGGTCTGGTGGGTGGATCCAGAGCTGCTGCCTGGTCTCTCTGTCTCCAGAGTGGATTTATTGGACCTCAGAGGTGGCAGGGCCCTATGGAGCACCAACTCCCCTCAACTCCACCCCCTGCCCAGGACTGGGAAGGGATTGATGTCAGGCTGTGGCCATAGCTAGCCTGAGTTGCCCAAGGAGGAGCAGAGCATGTCTTTGCTGAGGCTTGACTGAGGGGCTTGTGATAGGGCCTGCAGCACCTCACTGCCCCCTGTGGATGCAGACACCCTGAGGTTTACCCAAACAAATACATTGATTAGCAGGACAAGGGCTCTCTCCTCAGTTTCTGCTCCCTTCCATCTCTGTCCCATACTTGTCTGAAAAGGAAGACAAAAAAATCTTATGCAAGTGGCATCTCAGTCCTTTCCAGTCCAGCACCTCCTGGGCAGGCAGTGCGACTTATTTCCCACGGTGAAATCACCTGTTTCACAAGCCTGGCAGTGCGACTTCTGAGGCTCATGACCACTCAACCTAAGGGACCCCTCCCCAGACCAGAACCAAGTCAGCTGGGGCAGTCGTACTGCCCGGTCTCCCAGGCATCCAGCCCCTCCTAGAGCTTGCTGGGCAGGCTGCACCTCATCTGGGCAGGCACAGAGCTGATGAAATGCTGGAGCAGTGCATGGCAAACATACACCCCCCCCCCCAGTGTCTTCTGAAACATTTGGGGCTGACACAAGACCCTTTAGTGTTTGGAATGACCTCTTTCCTGCAAACCTCTTCCCCTATCCCTAACGCATGCATGGAAAAGGTTTGTCAGGCTGGTTTCCCGAGCCTCCGCCTCAACGTCACACTCACCCTTTTGGGTTTAGCCCAGTGTTGTTTAGCAAATTTCTCCAGCTGCAGGGAAGGATCAGAGTACTATCTTTTTTTTTGTTTTTCTCCTTGAGCCAGGACTGTACAAGGCAATGGCCAAACGTAGTTGAATTCAGCCTACCATCCTTTGCTGATGACTCAGCTCTATGCCAAGTACGGGAGACAGAGATGAGTCAGTCCCAGCCCCCATCCTCAGGAAGCCCATAGTCAGGGGAACGTTGTAGGGGGAGGTAATAGAGGGCAATTGCCTTCAGGGCTCCTGGTGGCTGCTGGTCCCTATCGTACCTTGATGTGAGTTAGAAGACAGTGCCCTTTCCAGGTGATTCAGACCCACACTAGAATGCGTAGCTTTGTGAGTGACACACAGGTTGGATTTTGGCACCCCTTTCCCCTTGGCCAGGTGCCCTGCTACACAGCCATGTGCTGCAGCCTCGAGGGACACACAGACCAAAGTGTTTCCTTCAGCTTCTTCCTGGAGAGGAAGCACCAGGTCATGTTTCCAAGCTTCTGGTCAACTCCAGGCACCACCTCCCAGCCCCCAAACATGGCCAAGTGAGTGCTTCTCTGCAGGGCCCCTTTCCCTTCTGGAGTCAGTCTGTCCAGGTGAGACCTTGAAGTGAAACTAGAGGTGGCGGAGCCTCACTAGGCCCCAGGCACCAGCCCACAGTACTGGCGGTTTCTATACCAAGCATTTGGGGCCTGCGCTGGCCAAGCCATCCATCACCGGGACTTTGTAGTGCACCCTGTGGGTGGCGTGTGGACACCAGTCTTGACAGGAAGGAAGAGCATGGCCTGGTGAAAACCCACTGAGCAGAGGGCCAGCTGGCCCTCCTCAGCATTCCACCCAGGGGAAGAGTTCAGTCCCCACGAAAATGAGGACTGAGTTATTTGGCTGCACCTCAGCATCAAAGCTCAGCCCTGCTAGAGTGGGTTCACCTGGCTGCTGGTTTTGTGGGAGAGTTCCTGACAAGCTGGTTCCTACGTGGTGCAGTAAAAGGAATTCTGTCCTGGAAGTCCCCAATGCCACCTCTCAGTCCTGGCTGTCACCAATCACCTGGGGGACTTGGGCAAGCTACTCAACCTCTGGGGCTCAGTTTCCCTAACTGTAAAATGGGATTATAATCCCTTCCCTTCCTGACGCAGGAATTGTTATGAGGCCCAGATGAGACGAAAGTCAGCGGTCAGGGCTCTAAGTTGAACATGGCTGCATGGGTGTGGCCCTGCCACTGCAGGGATGGCCCAAGGTCACACAGGAAGTTTGCTGCGGGAGAAGCCCTCCCCACCAGTCTTCATCACTTGCCCTGCTTCTCACTTAGGTAGATGTCAACCAGAATGAGACACAGCTAATTTGGCTTTGATGACCTAGCTGAGCAGGAAATTTAGACACGATTCAGGAATATCATGCCCAAAAATAGTGGTCCCATCAACCAGGACACAGAGGGAAGACATGGATATTGTCAGTGAGTGGTGGAGGCGGACATCTCGGACCCTCGTAGGTCTGGAGTCACATCTCCCATCTGTCAGAACCCCACAGAGGCCAAGGGGCCTTAGCTCTGACCCCAGGTTAAAGAGAGCCACCAGCCCCCAGGCTCAGGGAGCTGAAATCACCCATCTGCAGAAAATCTAAGGGCAAGGAGAAATAGAAATTGCCTGTTCCTTCCCTTGAAAGTGTAAGGCCTCTTGTGGGATCAGCTGGAGCTACCACGGCTTCTCAGTGACAATGGGAGGGTTTCAGGCCCAGGGAAAACCTAAGCCTTTTGCCCTGAGAGCTGAGCCACAGCGGATGCATTCCCCCAGTGGCGTCAGCAGTCCAGAGCGGCAGCTTCTCTCCTGCCAGTCACTGGGGACTGGTTGTTCTCCATCCATCCAGGAGGAAGGGTTTAGGTCCCAGTCTTACACTCTTAAAGGGTCTCATGGACATAGGCCTATGCCTGTTCTGATACGTATATTTTTTAAACTCAAAAGGACCAAAACAGACTCCTGAACCCTCATCTATATGGCCTTACGGCCTGCATTGGGCCTGGTGTGTCTTCCTGGCCCAGGCAGCTCCATCACTTCTGCCATCCCTTCTGGACTAAAGTTGCAGGATCCCCGCCTCTACCACTTCCCCAGAGGGTCACTGCACAGCGGCTTCAAAGAGAGGCCCTGTTGAAGGGGAAACATCCTCCCCCCATCACACTCCCAACTCGTCACCCCAAAAGGGAAGTCAAAGCACAGGTCTGTGGGGCCCATGGTTTGTAGACACTGATACAGTGGTTTTCTTTTCTTTTTTTTTTTTTTTTTTGAGACGGAGTCTCCCTCTGTCGCCCAGGCTGGAGTGCAGTGGCCCGATCTCAGCTCACTGCAAGCTCCGCCTCCCGGGTTCGGGCCATTCTCCTGTCTCAGCCTCCTGAGTAGCTGGGACTACAGGCGCCCGCCACCTCGCCCGGCTAGTTTTTTGTATTTTTTAGTAGAGACGGGGTTTCACCGTGTTAGCCAGGATGGTCTCGATCTCCTGACCTCGTGATCCGCCCGTCTCGGCCTCCCAAAGTGCTGGGATTACAGGCTTGAGCCACCGCGCCCGGCCGATACAGTGGTTTTCAAACCAGGTGCTGCGGAACCCCTGGTATTCCACAGAGCTTTGTCAGGGGATGCTAAGGTGGGAAGATGGGAGTGGAGGTAAAGGATAGGTTTCCAGCCCTCCTCCCATTTCCACCTCCACCAGAACAACTCTGCTTTTATTTGTCTTGCCTACTGAGATTTCATTTTCAAGCTTTCTTTGAAGAAAAACTTCAAACCACCATCTCCAGGTTTGATCTTAGACCAGCCAGCACAGGTTCTATTCTTGCTGCTCATGTTGGAATGGCTCCAGCATTCCAGTACAAAGTGTCTTTGTGTTGGAACCTGACACACACACACACACGTACATAGTTGATGTTTTTTCTAGCCAACCCACCCTGAAGCTCTGGCCAAGATTTGATTTGAACAGGGACCTGGTGCTCAGTGGGGATGGGTCTTGACCCTGATATTGGCCCATGAGGCATGGGGAGCTCTGCAGCAAGGAAGGAGGCTCAATCCCCCACCTAGGACTTGTGTCTGCACCCCTGCCTGACACCCCACTTTCCTGGCCCAGGCCCAAGGGACAGCAGGAGAAGCAGTGTGATGGAGAGAGAGCCTAGGGTTAAATTCATCTTTACACAGAGCCAGATGGATGGAAATCTTGGCTCACATAAAAGACAGACTCAGGGAGGATTTTATGACAAAATCCCTCCTTTGAGGGCAGGATTCCCCCAGGAATCCTGTACACTTTAGTGAGACATGGATCAGCCCGTGGTACAAAGTCCTGCCTGCCCTGCCCCCCACTCCCACCCCACAAGGAATTCTAGGTGAAAATGTGAAGCTCAGGGCACAGCAAGCGCATGACATGGGTGTATTACATTAGGTCCGAGTGTGTCCTTAGTTTCCCTGTGTGTAAAATGAGGCTAGTGCCAGGCTCTTCCCACCTCACTGGGACAATTGCAAGGGTCATAGGAGAGTTGGATATGATAGGTGGTCATATGAGGTGGTGGGTATAAGAAGTGGGTGCCTCACAAACTCGGGGTGTGGTCCTGACCTGCATGGCAGATGAGGAGAGCACTTGGGAACGAGCATAGGAAGTGCCGTCTTCCCGGGCATCTCTGCTCCGTGTTAAGGTCTAGCCACAGACGCTATGGGACCTGCCTCTTCCTATGGAATGGGGGCCTGCATGGATTGTGTCCTGGGGCAGGAGTGAGGGATGGCTGGGAAGAATCTGCAGCTCTGTGGCCCTTGTGTTGAGTGATTATTTTGTGACACTCTCATTCCTGGACCACCTGCCAGGTTTATCTGTTATACCTGTGGCATTCTTATGTCAGACAAATTATTATAGTTTATTCAACTCTAACAAATGAACAAAAGAATAATAAATAGGAAGCCATTAAAGGTCTTTTGTGGCAGAGGATGCTGGCTGCGCTTTCATTTTTGTCTCATAAGCCCATGGCAGGTCAAAGACCAAGAAATGCTGCCCTGCTGTCCTGGACTGGCAGATGGCTCTCATGACTGGGTGAGGAGCTCTCTTCCCTTGTCTGTGGCCCCAGCTCCAGCTTGGTCCTTGTACCAACTTGGGGAGACTGCCAAGAACTTTTCTCTGTCCCTCTTCTGTCACTTTTCAGCCTTATGGCCTTGGGAAGCTGGCAAACCTCTCATCCCTCCCAGATACCACAGGATTTCATGACCCATGGTTTGCTCTGGGGGTGAAGCCATCCTATCTTCTATCTTTGGCACCACACTGACCACATCAGCGGGAGTCCTCGCCCCAGCCACAGCCCTGGTTCTTGTTCACTTATCTCCTGCTCTGCTGGGTCTTCCTGAAGTCACTTCAGTTTTCTAAGACTTACCTGCCACCTGGTCTAACAGAACATATGGGAGGAGTAAGGATATCAGTGAGGAAGGGTTGATGTTCCAATAGATAATGTACTGTATTAACACGAAAGGAAGACGCCCATGCATATAAGATGACTTTCCTAGAAAATATATGAAATATATTTATATATTTCATACACACACACACACACACACACACACACACACACACACATTTCTGCCTCTTGGGTTTAAGAGATTCTCATGTCTCAGCCTCCCTAGTAACTGGGATTACAAGTGTGTACCAACACGTCCATCTAATTTTTGTATTTTTTGTGGAGACAGGATTTTCCCATGTTGGCCAGGCTGGTCTTGAAATCCTGGTGAACAACATATTTTTTAACATTCCTGTAAAATACTGTGCAATGTAGATCAGAGCATTGCCCTCCTAGTTGGCCAGAAGGGAGCCTGTTTCCTCTGATGTTCCCTTCCTGTCAAGAGTAGGGCAGTGGGAAGACATTGACACTTGAATCAGGAGACATGAGCTACAGCTTTTGTTCAGCTGCCCTCCCATATGGACTGTGTCAGTCTGAGTCCAGATAAGCAGTCTATCCCTGTAGCAAGAATTTAATTGGGCCAGATGCAGTAACTCATGCCTGTAATCCCAGCACTTTGGGAGGCTAAGGCTAAGAATCTCTTGAGGCCAGGAGTTCAAAACCAGCTAGGACAACATAGGGAGACCCCTCATCTCTCAAAAAAAAAAAAAAAAAAAAAAAAAGAAAAGAAAAGCCAAGAGTAGTAGTGTATGCTTGTAGTCCCAACTACTTGGGAGGCCAAGGCAGGAGGATCCCTTGAACCCAGAAGTTCAAGGCTGCAGTGAACTATGATCATACCACTGCACTCCAGCCTGGGTGGCAGAGCGACAAATTGTCACTTAAAAAAAAAAAAAAAAGCTAGGTGCAGTGACTCACTCTTTGGGAGGCTTGCTTGAGCCCAGGACCAGCCTGGACAACATAGTGAGACTTCATCTCAAATTTTTTAAGATTAAAAAAAAAAAAAAAGAAAGCAATTTAATTGGGGAAATGTTTATTAAATGTTGGATGAGATGAAAGTGCAAATGGGGTTTGAGACCACCCAAAGATGTGGCACAATAGGAGACCGTTACTACCCCTAGTGTGGAGGGACAAGGAGAGGAGCTGAGGAACCAGAGCAGCCTAGCAGGAACATGGAGGAAGAGGGTATCTATGAAAGCCAGAAGCACAGAGGAAACACTGCCCTTGCTGGGAATGCTGCCCAAAGCAGAGACTGTAGACATGCTCTGGCTTCTTCTCTTCTCCTGCCCTCCAAATTCAAGCCAGTGCCTCCCACTGGCAGAATCTAATTAAAAGCTTATTTTCAAGAAATTTGAAAATGTAGTTTGCGATGGTCAGGGCCTGACAATACAGAGCAACAGAAGGTCAAGGAATTTGATCTGAGATCAAACAGGCAAATGGCAAGCTCTTCCTGAGTGTTCTCATCCAAAAAGTAGAAGTAGTAATGTCGGCTTGGTTACCACAATTTAGAAGGAATGCCTTGACCTCTGAACAGGATTCCAAACAAGAGAGAGATATTTGCTGTTTTCTTAATGCCACTATCACTGTCTTCACTGTGCTTTGGAGATTCATTTCTCCTAGCTTTTTTAAACTCCAGCAAATCAAAAGAAACTGAACAGGAGGTTCAAATTCTGGCCAACATGGAGTAAATCCATTATAGCCTACCTCTCCTACTGAATACACCTGAAAACACTGGACAAAAATACAAAACACAATTAAATAACAACTCTGTGAAAGTTAGACAAAAGAAGGCAAATGATACAGGTGATTTAAAATTTAGAGAAGTCATCTCCATAGGACTATTTTCCCATTTTTTCTCTTTTCTGGTGGTTTTTCACTAAGATTAGAACCACCACCCACAGAAAGTGAGACAGCTTAGAATCTGAACTTAAGTTGGTTCATTGCCTCCTGGAACAGCAATAACAACACAATCAACGTTCTATAGAGGATTATAGCAGGACCCAGAGTCTATACAATATAACATTCACAATGTCCAGGACACAATCCGAAATTACTCAACATACGAATATGGTAGTCTCCCCTTATCTACGGGGGATAAGCTCCAAGATCCCTACTGGACACCTGAAACTGCAGATAGTACCAAACCTTTCACATATTATGTTTTGTTCTATACATACATACCTATTATAAAGCTTAATTTATACATTAGTTACAATAAGAGATTAACAACAATAGCTAGTAATAAAACAGAACAATTATAACAAATGCCAGCATCACTACTTTGCACTTTGGGGCCAATGTTAAGTAAAATAAGAGTTACTTGAACACAAACACTGTGATATTGCAACAGTTGATCTGATAACCAAGATGGTTACTAAATGACTAATGGGTAGGTAGCATACACAACTGAGATACACCAGACAAAGTGATGATTTACATCCCAGGCAGGAGAGAATGGGTCACTGTGATATTTAATCACACTATTCAGAATGGTGTGCAATTTAAAACTTATGAATTATTTCTGGAATTTTCCATTTAATATTTTCAACTGTTATTGAGTGCAAATAACTGAAACCAGAGAAAGCAAAACTAAAGATGGGGTGGTGGGGTGACAACCCATAAAAATGTGACCAATCCTCAAGGAAAGATACAATCAACAGATGCCAACTCTAAGATGACTTAGATGTTGGAATTATAAAAGATTTTAAAGTGGCTGTTATAACTTGAAATGGATTGCAATAGTTGTTCTCAGCAGAGATATAGAAATTATTAAAAAAGAACCAAATGGAAATTTTAGAACTGAAAAATACAATATCTGAAATTAAAAATTGATTGGATAAGCTCATAGCAGAATGGGGGTGACAGAAGGAAGAGCCAGTGAACTTGAATATAGATCAATAGAAATTATTCTATCTGAAAAAACAGAGAAAATAGGTTGAAAACAATTAACAGTCTCAGGGACCTATGGAACAGTATCATAAGGCCTAAGATTCCATGTCACTGGACTCCCAGAAGAGAAGAGAGACTGGTGGAGAAAAAATAGTTGAGAAAATAATGGCCACTAACACCCCAAATTTGGTAAAAGACATAAATTTATAGATTTGTGAAACTGTGCACATCTCAAATAGGTTAAACTCAAAGAAAATCACACATAAACATATATAACCAAACTGCTGAAAACCAAAGACAAATTTAAAAATTTTGAAAGCAGCTAGAGAAAAGGACACATTCTTGTGTTTTCTTCCATACAAAGAATGACTATCTGAACGCAGATTTCTCAACAGAATACATGGAGGCCAGAAGAAAGTAGTACAACATCTTTACAGCACTAAAATATTGTCAACCCAGAAATCTATATCTAGTGAAAACATCCTTCAAGAAGGATGCAAAATAGATTATCAGATGAAGGAAAACCAAGAGAATCTGTCACCAGCAGACTTACTGGGAAAAAAAAAAAAAAAGCTAAACAAAGTTATTTAGTTTAAAACAATGGCAGAGATAAACCCAGATCTTTAGAAATTAAGAGCAACAGAAATGGTAATTATCTGGATAAATTTAAAAGGCTATATTTACCGTTTATCCCCTAATCTTCTTAAGTTCTTTAAAGTATTTATTATTGGTGCTTTTTGTTTGTTTGTTTTGTTTTTTGATAGGGTCTTTTTTTTTTTTTTTTTTTTTTTTTTTGAGACGGAGTCTCGCTCTGTCGCCCAGGCTGGAGTGCAGTGGCGCGATCTCGGCTCACTGCAAGCTCCGCCTCCCGGGTTCACGCCATTCTCCTGCCTCAGCCTCCCGAGTAGCTGGGACTACAGGCGCCCACAACCGCGCCCGGCTAATTTTTTGTATTTTTAGTAGAGACGGGGTTTCACCGTGGTCTCGATCTCCTGACCTTGTGATCCACCCGCCTCGGCCTCCCAAAGTGCTGGGATTACAGGCGTGAGCCACCGCGCCCGGCGACAGGGTCTTGCTCGGTCACCCAGGCTGGACAGGCTGGAGTGTAGTGGTGTGATCATAGCTCACTTCCACCTCGAACTCTTGGGTTCAAGTGATCCTTCCACCTCAGCCTCTTGTGTAACTGGAACTACTGGCATGCACCACCACACTCCACCAATTTTCTTTATTTTTGTTGTAGAGATGGGGCCTTGCTATGTTGCCCAGCTGGTCTCGAACTCCTGAGCTCAAGCGATTCTCTTGTCTCAGCCTCCCAAAGTGCTGCAAATACAGGCATGAGCTACTGTGCCTTATTACTGTTGAAAAAAAAATTTATAACATTGTTTGATAGGTTTACCAATGTTGATAGATGAAATACATAAAATAACTATAATGGAAAGGTCAGTGGAGGGAGATAAACCTATTTGTTTTTTGTTTTTGTTTTTCTTGAGATGAAGTCTAGCTCTTGTTCCCCAGGTTGGAGTGCAATGGCGCGATCTCGGCTCACTGCAACCTCTGCCTCCCGGGTTCAAGCAATTCTCCTGCCTCAGCCTCCTGAGTAGCTCGGATTACAGGTGCCTGCCACCATGCCCGGCTAATTTTTGTATTTTTAGTAGAGATGGGGTTTCACCATGTTGGCCAGGCTGGTCTCAAACTCCTGACCTCAGGTGATCTGCCCGCCTTGGCCTCCAAAGTGCTGGGATTATAGGCATGAGCCACTGCGCCTGGCAAACCTATTTGTTTTTAAGACTTCTATATTACATTTGAAATGGTGAAATGGTACAGTGTTAACCCTAAGTAGATTGTGAAGGGTTATATATATATATTGTGGTCCCTAGAGCAACAACTAAACTAGAGCTGAACATATAGATAAATTACAATAGCAAAAAATATTTTAATGACATACAAAAAATATCCAAGTATTCCAAAAGAAGACAGAAAAGTTGAAACAAAATAATAAAAAATAGGGGGACAAACAGAAAAATAAATGTGGTAGACCTAAATACAACCATATCAATAACTACATTAAACGTAAATGACCTCTACACAACAATTAAAAGATAGAGATAGCCAGATTGGATTAAAAAACAAGATCCAATTACATGCTGTCCACAAACATACTTTAAATACAAAGAAACCTACTTTAAATATAAAGACATAGATAAACATGTCTTTATGAAAAGAATGAAAAAGATATACCATGCAAACAATAATAAAAAGAAAGCTGAAATGGCTATATTAATATCAAACAAAATAGACTTCAGAACAACAAATGTTACCAGGGATAAAAAGGGAAATATATAATAACGAAAGTGTCAATTTACCAAGAAAACATAACAACGCTAAATGTGTGTGCATCTGATCATGGTGTTTCCAGATACACAAAGCAAAATGTAATAGAACTGAAGGGAGAAATATACAGATCCACAACATTCCTCCCTCAGTAATTGATGGAATGAGAAGACAGAATATTAGTAAGAATACAGAAGACCTGAACAACAATATCAGTTTGACCTAATAGACACTACGGAATATTTCATCTCAAAAGAATTGAATATGCATTTTTTTTCATGTGTACATGGAACATTCCCCAAGAACTATTTTCTGGGGAAAAAAAGCTTAACAAATTGTAAATAATTTATATATTTTTTATTTTAAAATTTTAAAATCTTTCTTTATTGTGACAGGGTCTCGCTGTGTTGCCCAGCCTGGTCTTGAGCTCCTGGGCTCAAGCAATCCTCCTGCCTCAGCCTTGTAAAGTGCTGGGATTACAGGTATGAGCCACCACACCTGGCCAAATTTAAAAGAATTTAATAAGTACATTCTTTGGTCACAGCATAATTAAACTAGAATAACAGAAAGTTATCTGGAAAATTTGCAAATATTTGAAACTTAAGCAATTTCTAAATGGGCCAAAGAGGAGATCACAAGGAAATTTATGAAATGAAATGAAAATAAAAACAAATATCTAAATTTTGAGGTTTCAGCTAAAGCAGTGCTTATCTCAACAGATACAGAAAGGCACTTGACAAAATTCAACATCTGTTCATGATTTAAAAAAGCAAACAACTCTTAGAAAACTTCCTTAACCTGATAAAGGGCATCTACAAAAAACCTACATCTACTAACGTAGTTCATGGTGAGAGACTTAATACTTTTCCTCTAAAATCGGGAACAAGGCAAGGATGACTACTCTCACCACTCCTATACTAGAGGTCCTAGCCAGTGCAATAAGGCAAGAAAAAGGTAGAAAAGGCCTACTGATTATAAAGAAGAAATAAAATAAGGCCAGGCACAGAGGCTCAATAACTGTAATCTCAACAGTTTGGGAGGCCGAGGCAGGAGGATCATTCAGCCCAGGAGTTTGAGACCAACCTGGGCAAGATGGCAAGACCCCATCTCTACAAAAACTTAAAAAAATTAGTCAGGCACAGTGGTGCATGCCTGTAATTCCAGCTACTTGGGAGGCTGAGGTGGGAGGATCCCTCGAGCCCAGGAGTTAGAGGTGGCAGTGAGCTATGATTGCGCCACTGCATTCCAGCCTGGCAACAAAGAGAGACCCCCGTCTCTAAAAAAAGTAAACAAAAATGGTTTCTATTCACAGACATCTTGATTATCTACATTAAAAATCCTAAGGAATCTGCAAAAAAAGCTACTAGAAATAATAACTGAGTTTAGATAGGTTGCAGGAAACATGATTAACAGACAAAAATCCATTGTACTTCTGTGGAGTAACACGAAACAATTGAAATAGAAATTTAAAAGATGATGCCATTTATAACAGCAACCACAACTGAAATACTCATATATAAACCTAACAAAATATGTGAATGATCTCTATGCTGAAAAGTAAATAGTACTGAGGAAAGAAATCAAATAGGCCCAAATAAACTGAGAGCTATACCATGTTCACAGCTAAGAAGATTCAATATTGTTATGTAAATCTTCCTCAAACTGACTGTAGATTCAATGCAATACAAATCAAGATCTTTGTAGGATTTTCTTTTAAAGACATAGAGGAACTGATTCCAAATTTATATAGAAAGGTAAAAAATCTGGAATAGCCAAGCAATTTTTATAAAGAAGAACAAAGTTGAAGGACTCTACTATCTGGTCTGATGACTTACTAGAAAGCTACAGTAATCAAGACAGTGTGGCAGTGGTGAAAGAATAGACACCTATATCAATGGAACAGAACTGGGAATTCAGAAATATACCTGCACATAGATGGTCAATTGATTTTCAACAAAGGCACAACGGCAATTCAATTGTTGTTTTCAACAAGTGATTTTGGCAAAGATGGAGAGGAACTAGACCTCTCATACACTGCTAGGGGAAATGCAAAATGGTACAGACATTTTGGAAAACAATTTGGAAAGTTCTTGTAATAAATTTAAACATATTCACTATAATATTCAGCAGTTCCACTCTTGAAAGAAAAAGTGGCTGGGTGCAGTGGCTCATGCCTACAATCCAAGCACTTTGGGAGGCCAAAGTGGGAGGATTGCTTGAGCCTAGGAGTTCAAGACCAGCCTAAGCCATAGGTGAGGCCCTGTCTCTACAAAAAAGGAAAAAATTGAACAGGCCTGGTGGTGTATGCCTGTGATCCCAGTTACTCAGGAGACTGAAGAAAGAGGATTGCTTGAGCCCAGGAGTTCGAGGCTGCAGGGAGCTGTGTGTACCACCGCACTCCAGCCTGGGCAACAGAGCGAAATCTTTTCTCAAAAAATAAAATAAAACAAAGAAAGAAATAAAAAGGGACATTCCTTCAAAAACCTGTACATGAATGCTTACAGTGGCTATATTCATAGTTGTCAAAAACTGGAAACAACCCAAATGCTCTTCAACTATTGAATGGATAAATGATTGTACAACCATATGATGGAATACAAACTATAATGATACCTACAACAACATGGAGGAGTTTCTATTGCATTATGCTAAGTGAAAGAAGTCAGATTTAAAAGGACAACATGTATGATTCTACTTATATGACATTGTGTCAAAGGCAAAACGATGGAGACAGAAAACAAAGCAGTAGTTGCCAATGGCTGGACTTGGGGGGAGGGCTGGTTATAAAGAGGCAACAGGAGGGATTTTGGGGGGTAACGGAACACTGTATATCTTGTCAAAACACATAGAATTGTATGCCAAAAAGAGTGGACGTTGTATAAATTTCAATAAAAAGAAATGGAGCAATTTACAGCTCACAACTGCAAACGATAATTACTGGGCATGTACCATTTGCTGGGGCTTGTGCTGGCCCTCAAGACACTAAAATTAAATAAGACAATCCTGGCTGGGCACAGTGGCTCACGCCTGTAATCCCAGCACTTTGGGAGGCAGAGGTGGGCGGATCACTTGAGGCCAGGAGTTTGAGACCAGCCTGGCCAACATGGTGAAATCCCGTCTCTACCAAAAATACAAAAATTAGCTGGGCATGGTGGCGGGCGCCTGTAATCCCAGCTACTCGGGAAGCTGAGTCATGAGAATCTCTTGAATCTGGGAGGTGGAGGCTCCACTGAGCAGAGATTGCGCCACTGCACTCCAGCCTGGGCAACAGAGCGAGACTGTCTCAGAAAAAAAAAAAAAAAAAAAAAAAAGACAATCCCTTCTGTCAAATTGCTCACAGATTAATTGGGGTATAAGGCATGATGCTAAAGGTTTGGAATTGCTGATGAGGGGTATTGCAGAGGGGGCCTGTTGTGTAGTCACAGCATGCCATGAGAGCACCAAGGAGAGGTCTCACGTTTAGCTAGAGTGGCCAAGATGAGAATTAGGCAACTTCCAAGAGGACAAAATGCTTGAACTGAGTTTTTGTTTTTTTGTTTTTTGTTTTTTGAGATGGAGTCTCACTCTGTGGCCCAGGATGGAGTGCAGTGGCACAATCTCTGCTCACTGCAACCTCCACCTCCCGGGTTCAAGCGATTCTCCTGCTGAGTAGCTGGGACTACAGGCACATGCCCAGATACTTTTTGTATTTTTAGTAGAGTCTGGGTTTCACCACTTTGGCCAGGCTGGTCTCGAACTCCTGACCTCAGATGATCCGCTCAGCTCGGCCTCCCAAAGTGCTGGGATTACAAGTGTGAGCCACCCCACCTGGTCTTGAACTGAGTTTTGAAGGGTAAAAAGGGAAGTAGGTAGGCAAGGAGGGGCTACGGACCTTCCAGGTAGAAGACACAGCACATAGGGAGTCTCAGGGTGCCACAAGCTGTGGCCTTCAGGCAACTGTAATGACATCGGAGTGAAAAGTGAAGGGAGCTGGAAAAGCTGGCAGGAGATTGGACTAGTGGGTGGGGGTCACAGATAATCAGTAAAAAAAAAAAACAAAAACAAAACCTTCTTCTTCTTATTTTTTGTAGAGATGAGGTCTTGCTATATTGCCTAGGCTGGTCTCCAACACCTGTCCTCTGATCCTTCTGCTTCAGCTTCCCAAAGTGTTGAGATTACAAGTGTGCACCACTCACTACACCTGGCCTCAAAGAGCTTGGTTTTATCCAGAAGACAGTGGGACAGGTTTTTTTTTTTTTTTTGAGACGGAGTCTCACGCTGTCAGCTCACTGCAAGCTCCGCCTCCCGGGTTTGCGCCATTCTCCTGCGTCAGCCTCCCGAGTAGCTGGGACTACAGGCGCCCGCCACCTCGCCCGGCTAGTTTTTTGTATTTTTTTTTTAGTAGAGACGGGGTTTCACTGTGTTCGCCAGGATGGTCTCGATCTCCTGACCTCGTGATCTGCCCATCTTGGCCTCCCAAAGTGCTGGGATTACAGGCTTGAGCCACCGCGCCCGGCCGGGACAGGTTTTAAGCAGCCTAGAGTAAGGAGAGGGATCAGATTCACGCATTTTCACTGCAGTGCGGGCTGCAGTGTGGGACCAGAGGGGGAAGCTGCAGGCTGGGGGAACAGGGAGGAAGCTGGGACAGGGATGCACATTAGAGAAGTCCAAGCTGCGACCAGGTGGGGAACGAGTCTAAGGAGAGTGAGGGGAGGTGTAGGGGTAAAGTGGCCAGAACTTGCCTTCCACCTGATGTTTGAATATTTGGTCTCAGCACCTTTGCGCTTGCTGCTGCTTCCGCCTGGATTAACTTTTCCTAGATTCTCTGCATAGCTCATTTCTTCCCATTCTTCAGGGTAGGTCGCCCTCAGAGGGGTCTTCCATGACTTACCCCACTCAAAGGAGACCCCTCTGTCACTCACTATCACATTACCCTGCTTATTTCCCTCATAAGTATCGTGCTTGCTTATCCACTTGTTTACGGTCTAAGGCAGGCTCTGGAGCACAGCCTGAGTTCTCAGCCTAACTTGGCCTCTTATTAGGCGAGTGATCTTGAGCAAATTATTCATCTCTATGTGCCTTGGTTTCCTCCTTTGTGAAGTAGGAATAAGAATACCTGCTTCACAGAATTGTCATCAGGACAAGATGGATTAATATACATAAACTACCTAGAATAATCCCTGGCACGTAGTAAATTCTGTATATGTTAGTTTTTACTATTATTGTTTTATAAGGACAGAGGCCTTATTGGTTTTCTTTCTTTTCTTTTTCTTTTTTTAAATTTTTTGAGACAGGGTCTCACTTTGCCACCCAGGCTGGGGTGCAGTGGCGTGATCTTGGCTCACTGCAACCTCCACCTCCCAGGCTCATGCAATCCTCCCGCCTCAGCCTCCTAAGTAGGTGGGATTACAGGAGGGCACCCCTGCGCCCAGCTATTTTTTGCATTTTTTGTAGAGACGGGGTCTCGCCATGTTGCCCCAAGCTGGTCTCGAACTTCTGAGGTCAAGCAATCCGCCGGCCTCGACCTCCCGAAGTGCTGGGATTACAGGCCTGAGCCACCACATCCGGCTCTAGTTTTCTTTAAAATTGTATCCTCATCTTCTTCCTAGCACAGTGCTTGGCACACAGCAGGCACTTATATACTTGTTGGACGGATTGTTGACTGAACAAAGAAAGGCACTTTCCCATCTCCACCAGCAGACGGCGCACGTATGCCAAGAAAAGTTAAAGCTGACTCGGCTCCCACACGGATCGGCCAACAGATGTCGCTGCAGCTCCCTGGGTCAAGGAACTAAGATTAAGCCAGTGGCAGGGGGTGCCTAGACAGAGCCCTGGACAAAGATTCCAAATGCAGGGCCAGAAGCTGTAATTGTATTAAAAAGCCAAAGTTGGCCAGGTGCGGTGGCTCATGCCTGTAATCCCAGCACTTTATGAGGCTGAGGCGGGAGGATCGCTTGAGCCCAGCAGTACAAGGTTACAGTGAGCTATGATAACGCTACTGCATTCCCAGCCTGGGTGACAGGGAGCCCTCATAAATAAATAAACAAATAAATAAGTGCCAAAATTAAGAGGCTAAGACCAAATTGTGTTCTGCATGATCACATATTCTAAAACTGCATTTTCTTTCTGCTCGCTCACTTTGTAGACAACGGAGTCAGCCATCCTGGGATCTTTTTTTTTTTTTTTTTTGAGACCGAGTCTCGCTCTGTCGCCCAGGCTGGAGTGCAGTGGCACGATCTCGGCTCCGCCACCTCTCAGGTTCACACCATTCTCCTGCCTCAGCCTCCCGAGAAGCTGGGACTACAGGCGCCCGTCACCACGCCCGGCTAATTTTTTTTGTATTTTTAGTAGAGATGGGGTTTCACAGTGTTCGCTAGGATGGTCTCGATCTCCTGACCTTGTGATCCACCTGCCTCGGCCTCCTAAAGTGCTGGGATTACAGGCGTGAGCCACCGCGCCCGGCCCATACTGGGATCTTATATAATTGAAACCCCAGTTTAATGAAGTGGAGGTTGTGGGAGTCAAAGGAAGCACCCATCCAACGTGCAGAGGGGGAGGCCACAGCATCCTGCGTGATGCCTCTTCCCCTGCGTTTTGTATTTCTGTGGGGGCAGGGGCTGGGAGAGCGTTCACAAATCTCTATGTACCTTGACTGGGGACCTAAAAGTGACTAGGTCTGGCCTCTGTCCTGTGGGAGCTTCTGTTCTAGTGCAGACAAGAGGCAAGAAAACCAGTCAGTACAAAGAAAGGTCTGAGTGGTACAGCAATAGGAGAAAGACAGTGGCGACATAAAGATTGGGGGACTCCTGGGCTGCCTTGAGTGCTCCCTGTGTTGGGGAAGGCATCCTAGACAGAGGGTACCGTGTGAGCAAAGGCACAGGGCATGGAAGAGCTGGGCCCCATTACTAACATCCCCATCGTTTGGTGCAGCTGGAAAATAGGGTTCAAAGAAGGGGAGCGTATTAGTTATTTATTGCTGGTAGATTTGCTGGTCTAGTCTAACAGTCTAGTACTTTTTCTTTTCTCTCCAGGTCTTGTCAAAAGTCATTGAAGACCAGGGCCCAGCAGCTTGGTACAGTCTTATTCTTTTTTTTTTTTTTTAAAGACAGAGTTTTGCTCTGGTTGCTCAGGCTAGAGTGCAATGGCACAATCTCAGCTCACTGCAACCTCCCCTCCAGGGTTCTAGTGATTCTCTTGCCTCAGCCTCCCAAGTGGGCATGCGCCACCACGCCCGGCTAATTCTTTGTATTTTTAGTAGAGATGGGATTTCACCATTTGGTCAGGCTGGTCTCGAACTCCGGACCTCAGGTGATCCACCCACCTTGGCCTCCCAAAATGTTGGGATTACAGGTGTGAGCCACTGCTCCCAGCCAGTCCTAGTTTATTCTTGCTCCAATGTAATAACAGTGGCCCCTTTCACTCCTGAATTTGCCAGCTTGGATGATCCCCTAAGTTAGGGGCCTCCCTGGGACCCCTGTGCTTCCATGATCAGTGTCCTGTGTGTGTGGTCACCATCTTGATCAAGAACAGAAGCAGGATCTGGTTCATCCAGGTGAGCCTCGTGCTCAGATGACAGAAGCTCGGGAGGAATGAGTTTAATGCCTGGGACCTCAGAGCCTGGAGGTCCATACAAGCCCCTTTCTGCTCTCAGGGAGGACAGACATAACTCCCAGTAGGGCTGCTGCCTGCAAGATGCTGGCATGGGGCTCCTGAGGCCTGCCCAGAGCCGCTGACAGAGGCTGAAGAGTCCTCCCGACCCTCCACAGCTCACTTTCTTATTTTCATCTTCAGGCTACCACAGGCTTGGGGCTGGCTCCTGGATGCACTGACAGGGTGGAGATAGCAAGTTAGGAGGTGGGGTGGCTCTGCCAGATGCTCAGACCCAGGGCAGAGCAGGGACAGCCCTGGGGCATCCTGGGCTCAGGATCTGCCCCTGACAACCTGTGTGACCTGGACGGGCTCCTGCATACTTTTGGCCTCAGTTTCCCCACCTATCCAATGAAGGGTTAGTTGAGGGTCTGCATGGGCCTGGCCAGCTCCTGGCAAATCGCCCTGTGACAGTGCTGAGGGAAGCAGGTGGGGGTGGTAAGGCAGGGGTGAGGGGTGGAGGGGGCACTCAGAAGACAGCCAAGTGCATTATTAGCACAGGAATATTAACTGCCCCCGTCACTTCTCCTAGTCTGGGAAAGGCCATACCCATAAATTAGGGCTGAGAGTCTGCCAGGCAGCAGCTTAATGAAGAAGGAGATGGACTGCAGGGAGAGCAGGCAGTGCCTCCAGAGGTCACAAGTCCAGCCCCAGCCCGGACAGAGGGAATCTGGAGCCAGAAGCAGGCAGGGGTGTCCGAGGCCACAGTGTCAGGCTGGGCCAGGAAGGCAGGGGCTGGTTCTGCTGTGGTCACTGCTGAATTCCCAGACCCCGGCACATAGTAGGGTCTCAACCGGTATTTCTGGCTAAGGACCAGGTGCTGAGTTCAGACTCAAACGCAGTCCTCCCAACTCTAGCTAGGTCCTCCCTGGTTCCCAGCCCAGGTGTGAGGGTGTGAGTGGGGGAGGGGGGCATGGAAGCAAAAGTCTTCTCAAGGAGATGTCTTTGAAAGGCAATTTCACAGTGTTCATGAGGTCACAGAACCTGGGAAGTCTGCCACATTTCTCCAGGTGTGCAGCTGGCTTCACGTCTCCCACGTTTCTGACAGTCACACACACCTGTCCTCTCCTCTCCTGTTCTTTACCACGCTTGCTCTTTAAGGGGACATCCTAGAGGTAGATTTCTCCCTGTCATTTGGCTCCCGCAGGCAGGCCCCGCACCTCACACTCCAGCAGCACTCCCAGTGTGTGATCAGAGGAGGAGGCTGGCCATTTAGTGGGGCCCTGGCACCTCTGAGAGAGAGTCTGGAGTGCATGGTGTCAGGGAGTCTGGGCAGGGTCAGTCGGCTGCCCCATCTCACTTTTTACTGCAAGGCTTCTCCAGGTTCCCCTCCCCTTCCCTTCTCTTGCTGCCCTCATCTGGCCATGGCTTTGGTTTGATTCCCCTCTGTGTCTCCAGTGCCCAGCATGAGGCCAGGCACAAAAAGGATGGGCAGTAGGAAGGAACAACCAGGCTTTACAAGCAGGAGGCACAGTGCAGCTCCCTGTCCCCCCATCACACCTCTCTACCTTCCTGACTTTTCCTCCAAGGGCAGACGTCCCTCTAGTGCTTCCCAGTGGAGAATGTGGTGAATGTATTAGATCCATTCTACCCCATACGTATCCTCCTACCTACCCCCCGCCATTGCTGGCCTTCAATCCTCGGGCTAACAAGATCTTCCTGCCTCCAGACCTTTGCAGAAGTTGGTACTTCTGATCTTTTTCTGTTCAGCAAACTTCTACTCATCTGTCAAAACCCAGTTCAAGTGTGACTTCCTCTAAGAAGTCTGTCTAGGTGGGGTCAGGGCTCTTACTCTGAGCTCTCATTATTTCCTGGGATTTCTTTTCTCCAGATCTTGATTAAATGTGATTCCTTCCCTGGATTGTTAGCCTCTCTAGGACTGGCAGAGTTGCATTCAGTAAAGGCTGAGTGAATGGCTGGGTTTGTAGAAGAGGTGAAGCTGGGGGCCCTGGACCTTGTTGATAGCCCCATAAGGCTATAGGCCACTGACAGACAGCAAGGAGCATGGCAGCCTAGAAAAGACATTTAATGGGGATCAGTGAATGGTAGTAAGGTTAAACGCCAACTGGCACACAGTAGACGCTCAATTAGTTGATTTTTGATGACCATTGATTTGATACTTAGCAGTAGCTCTCATATACATCTTTGGAACTGGGGAGATCTACAGATTTACAGATCACCTCCTCAGTTCCAAAGACATGCTCTCTGCTAATGCAGCTTAAGACTACAGTAAGTCCTGGCAAATAAAACATGCTATTAGCTATGGGATTGTTGTCAGCAAAAATCTTTGAGGCTTTTATGAGAGCTACTGCTAAACTAAGTATTAAATCATAGTTATCACAAATCAACTAACAAGCTCTAACTTGCATTAGAGAGACCATCACTATATTGTCCTGGGGGACTGCTGGGCACCCTTTGAAGGTCATTGACAGATGTGTCAAGAGGACTTAATCCTTTCTCATGAGGAATGACTGGGAGAAGGCATAGGGAGTGTGCTGGGAAAAGACAAGGAGTCACATGCACAGTCTCTGACTTGTGAAGAGCTGTCCTGGGCTAAGGGGTGCTCCTGGCCCCATGGCAAAGCTGGGGCTGTCAGAGTCCCAGGCAGGCTCCTCAGACACTGAAAGGAAAGGAGGGAGTGAGCCTCCCATCACGAGATGATGCCTCCTGTTGAGACAGCTTAGGAGGCTCCCCACATTACCTCTGCAGTCCTTTTCAGTAGTTAGAAGGCACACATTCTAGAATTATGTGGCCCTAAAATTAGAAAATGCCAGAATTCTAGGCTTCTGCCCTATGGTTCTAGGGCTCTATGACCCTGAATGCAACACAATCCAGCCTGGGGACCTGGAGGCCCTCCTGTCCCAGAACTCACCGGTCCCCTGGCTTCACATATCTCAAGGAGTCATTTCATCCACGCCCCCCACACACAGCCTCTCACATACCCAATATGCAGGTCTTACCGTCTGGCCAGGAGAGCATGACGTGACACGGGATATAAGGGAGTATCAGATAATTCATTAGAGAGGATGATCCCAAAGCAGCAAACAATTCCCTCTTCTTTCCTGTCTGAATTAACTCCTCATTTTCTATAGCTGGATTTACTCCTGGATGGCCTTGGCTGAGGCTAATGTTTGTTAGTCTAACTCCATCCCCACCCTGAAGATGAGGAACGGGAAGAAAGAGGATGTAGAGGAAGTGTTGAATCCCACTTTGGCTGTGCATAACCCCTCCTCCGATGATAGAAAGCAGGCTGGCTTGGGGAACAATGTCATCCCAATGGGAAGTCCCTCCATGTATCAAACCTTAATCCTGCTATGTGCAATCAGAGCCCATTTCTTCTCCCACAGTCTGGGAGAACGCATCAACGGTCACTGCCCCACCAAAGACAGGTCCAAAGAGTGTCCCCTCCCACCCCCATCAGCACCCCAAGGTCAGCAGGAATGATGTGGCACCACTAACAAGAGTAGAGTATCTGAGATTATTGCAGACTTTATAGAAAACTGCTCAAGGGAGATCCACATTTTCTGGGTATGGGGAGGGAAGGCAGGCCTCAAGCCAATATATTAAAGGAAGGTGACTTCCTGTGTGCAGACGCAGCACAGGCCAGCCATTCTGCCTGCTCTAGAGGGTGGGGAGTCGGAGAGGGCATCCTCTCCCCCTCTCACCAATTGTGCTTTGGGATCATGGAGAAGGCAAGGTGCTGAGGTTCTGACCCTGAACCAGGAGGGCTCGTGCCTGAGGCAGGAGGCAAGACCCACTTCTCTTCCAGAAGATATACGGGGTGAGGTGGTGGTGGTAGTGGTGGTGGCAAGGAATCCCCAAGGGCGAAGAGCCACAGGCATGGGAGACAGCATGGAGAAATCGAAGGGCAGCAGCTTCCAGCCCTTCAGAGCCCACTTCCTGCCCCTCTCTGAAGCCACGATGCCCCACTATCCCTTTCACACACTGAAGGCTCTCTCCTTCCCCACAAGGATCTGCCAGGATGCACCAGGGGTGCATGGCACCTGCACCTATCTGGCAGGACTGAAGAGCTCGTCCTGGGAGGAAAAGGGGATGAGGACATCCCAGGGACCGATTCCTCACTGGACCTTGACTAGTGAATGGCAGGGGTGGATGCTGAGTGCCAGCATTGGGTATGGGGGGGGGGAGGTCAAGAGCCTAAGGCTTGGGCAGGGGGATGAAAGTTAGATCGGGGTGAAGAGCTGTCTGAGACTGGGGACCAGCACTGAGTATCGGGAGGTCAGCGCCCTGGTGGGAAAGGCTGAGAGTCGGCTCCACACTAAGGCTAGATGGGATGTGCTTGCCCCTGGGATGGGAGGGACATACTAGGAGCTGAGCCCCACGCCTGAGCCGAGGAAGAGAAGGGCCTGAGCCAGAGGCGGGGGTGGGTGACGGCGGGGCAGGGGTATGAAATATATTCTTGGATGAGGGGAGGGTGCCCAATCCTCAGAGCCCCAGGGTTGGGCCTCCATGCAGGATGGAGGGCTCTGAGCTCTGGGATGGGACAAAGGGCTCAGAATCCACAAAACCATTCTGATGGGGGTGCTGTGCTTCGAGTCCAGAATGGAATGGGAGGGCCCACGAGCCCCGGAGGGGACTGCGGGCTCCGAGCTGGCGAGGGAGGTCAAGGCAGTCTCGGGTGTAGGAGCTCCAAGCACAGGGTGTTGGGGGCAAGTCTCAGAGCTTTGGCCTTTAAGAACAGAGTCTCTGTGTGAGCCCTGAGGTGGGGAACGGACTTTTAGTGGTTCAGGAGGGAGGTTTCGGAAACTAGGGTAGGCGGGCGGGGTTTCTGTATTCGGACCGGCTATCTCTGGGTCTTTGACGGTAGGAGCTCTCGGAGGCGGGAACGAGAGGGTACGGCTTAGTGCCTCCGAGTCAGGGGAAGGTCTCAGAGCTCGGGGCTCGCGGGCGTCTCATCTCCACGGTTTCGGGCCAGGCAGGGGCAGCTCAGAGCCCCGAGCCCGGGGAGGTGGCGCGGGAGCCCGCGGGCGCGGCGGGCGCGGGCGCGCGGCGCGGGTCGGCGTCCTGCTCGTAGCGGTAGTGGTAGCCCTCCATCTGGTCCCGGCACGCCTCGCGCAGGTTGCGCATCCAGCGCTGGATGCCGCGGCGGTTTAGGTACAGCACCATGAGGAAGATGAGGCCGATGAGCGCCAGCACCAGCCCGAAAAACACGTAGGAGGCTTCCAGCTCCGGGCCGGCGGCCTCCGCCTCCTCTCCGCGAGCGTCGGCGCCGCTCTCCGCGCAGCGCAGCCGAGCCCCGTCCAGGTCCAGCAGCGGCCGGTCCAGCAGCGCCCGCGGGGCGGCGCAGCGCAGGCGTCGCGCGTCGGGCACGCGCTCCGTGGCGTTGCGCAGCCAGGCCAGTAGGGGGCGCGCGGCGCAGCCGCAGCGCAGGGGGTTGTCCGCGAGCAGCAGGCGCGGCCCGGGGAGGCCGCCATCGCGCTCCAGCGCGCGCAGCTCGTCGGGGCCCAGGCCGGCCAACCCGTTGAGGCTCACGTCCAGCTGCTCCAGGCGCGCCAGGCGCAGCGCGGCTGGCGGCAGACGGCTCAGCGCGTTGCCCGCCAGGCCCAGCAGGCGAAGCTCGGCCAGCGGGGCCAGCGCAGCGTCCAGCGCGGCCAGCAGCGCGGGGCCGCCCCGTACCAGCGCGTGGTTGAGCTGCAGCGAGCGCAGCGCGGGCAGCCCGCGGAAGGCGCCACCGCCCAAGGCGCGCAGCGGGTTGTGGCTGAGGTCGAGCGCCGCCAGGCTGGGCAACCCGTCGAAGGCGCCGTCCTCCACCACCTCAATGTGGTTGTGCGTGAGGCGCAGCGCGCTCAGGAGCGGCAGGCGCACGCCCGCCGCCTGGTCGCCGTCCTCGTCCGCATCCCCGCCGGCGAAGGCGGCCGCGCGCAGCACCGTCAGGTTGGCGCCCACGATGGTGAGGTTGCGCGCGTCGGGCGGCACGTCCCGCGGAGGCTGGCGGAGCTCGGCGCCCGACGCGCAGCGTAGCAGCAGCTTGGGGCCGCCGAAGCAGTAGCACTGGAAGGGGCAGGGTGCCGCGGGCTGGCTCAGCGCCGCTGCCACGAGCAGTAGCCCCTGGAGCCCCGGCTGTCCCGCACGCGGGGCCATCGCGGCCGACCCCGCATCCAGCGCCCGGGCCGCCGCGCTCACCAGTGAGTTGGGAGCGCCTGGTGGGGGCACGGGTGGGGCGAGTCCTTGACTCGGAGCGGCTGGCAGTCCCGGTCGGTCCGTTCGTTGTCTCGAAAGTCCGAGGAGCCGTAATTATTGGCTGACTGGCCGGGGGCGAGAGGGGTCAGACGGGGAGCGGAGCCCCCCGCCCCCGGTGCCCTCGCCCTGCGAGCCGGCCTCCGACTTCCGCGGCCGCTCCGGGCTCGGAGCCGAGTGGGCAGGGTTTGCTTCCCCCCTCCCCGCCTCCCGGCCTCCTCCTCCACCCCCAGCGGAGTCTCCGCTCCCTCTTCGCCGTGGGAGGCGGGGTGGGAGGCTCCCGAGAATCAGGGCTGTCGGCTGCTGCCCTTTCTCTTCACCCTCTCGGCCCCCGTCCCCCCGGGCTGCCGAGAAGTTTGCCTCCTGGAGACTCCGACTTGGTTTCCCCCTCCTCCAACCCCCACATTTAAGCTGGGTCCTTCCTCCTCCCTCTCCAGCACGTGTGGGGCGGGGCCCGCCTGCGGAGAGCGGGCAGGTGGGTCACCACCAGGGAGAATTCGGGGGTTGGGGAGGACTTTAGAGCTGCTCCTACTACAGAAGGAAGGGATGAGGGGTGGGCTGAGAAAGTTACTTATTTTCCAGCCTCTTCCTAAGGTAGAGAGACTGGAAAATCCCGGTCTCTGCTTTCTTCTCTGCGACCCTAGTTCCATTAGACCCGGCTGTGTCACCACCCCTGTAGGTCCTGTGGGACCAGCTTTTTCTCCATCCCATCCCATCCCATTCCATCATCAGGAGAAGTCTGTGGCACCCGCTCCCCTCCCACCCACCAACTCTGGCTGCTCTGCCTCTGCCAGGAGTTCCCCCATCTGGTTTCCTCCACCGGGCTGGACTCCTCTGCCAAGCACTGCTCTAGGCACAGAGACACGGGGGTGTAGTGATTCTGCTCTTTGCTCTCATTCCCTGCCCCCAAACGTCTTAGACTCCTGGGATTCCGTTGGACACCATCAACCAGTCCCTCCAGGCTTCTCTGCCTGTGAGTGGGGTTTGGGGCACCAGAGGTTGGGAGAACAGGAGCAGATTTTGCAGCATGGAGTGGGGGGTCTCAGAAGGGGCCAGGGCTGAGGTGGGGGCTGAGGTGTTTACAGATTTGTTTTGTTCTGGATTTTTTTTTTTCCCCAGAACTGGGAAGCTCCAAACCTGATTTAAAGAGACAGGCTCCTGAGAAGGAAGCATTCCTGCTCTTGGCATGAATTATTCAGGCTGGAGAGGCTGACACTTGATCCGCAGGCCATTCGGGTATCAGCAGAGCTGCTTGGGATAGAGGCTCCCCCCTCCTCCCAAGAATCAGTCTCTTTCTCCTGAATTGGGGACGATTATGTTGACTCCTTTCCTGAGGTTATATTTAACAGATCGACAAAAGGATCAATACCACTTAAGGAGAAGAGGCAGACCCTGCAGTGGCCTGGGTCTTGGGCACGGACCAACATTAAGGGGCAGGGCTGGTGATGGTGGGGGTCCCCCAGCTCTCCCCTCCTCCCAACCCTCTCTTTTCCCTACCCCTGTCATAACTCTCCCAGGTATGAGAGCTCAGATGTGCTTCATGCAAGTCCATGCAGACTCATTCATATGTGCGCATAGGATTGTAGGTTTGAGTGCGTCCTGGCATGTGTCCATAAATTGATAAAGACATACATATTTGAATATGCACACTTCTGAGCCCATGCAAGTTCCTGGGTACATTCTCAGAGGGCAAGCTTATAGGCCCATGCATAAGCCATGCCAAACATAGGGACCCAGAGATTGGCTAGCACAGTCAGAGCCTACTCCTCCTGCCCTGCACCATGCCCTTGGTCTGTGGAGGTAACAGGCTGGTGGTGTCTTTTCTCACATGGGCACACGTACTCAAGTAGATGCCATTGGGGCTGGGTCCCCAGCTGTAGCACTCTCCTAAACCCCGGCCCACACAGCAACATGCCCAGTTCTGACATCTCCCCTGGTAGGAGGCACTGGGTCATCTTCACTTTTGTGTTTCCAGTATAGGGACTGTCATCACAGAAGAGTGTGTAGTGCAAATGACAGACTGAATGAACAGAACAATCTGTTTCCTTGTCTGCTTCCAGGCCCTGAGAAATCACAGACCACTGCCAAGACTGGAACTCCTTCCCCAGGCCCCATGGTGGCTGGCCTCAGATTGGCTGATGCCCACCCCCTCTTCTGCTCCCCAGGAAAGGAGTTGCATGGCCACAGGCACCCTTGATTGGGGGGGTGCTTGACACCTCATTTGGGGAAATGAGGCGTGGGGAGAATTTAGAATCATCAGGTGCCAGAGAATAAGGCAAATGTCCTCTGTATTGCACAAATGGGGAAATAGGCCAAAGGGGCCCCAAGGCCCCTGTCAAAGTTTCAGGGTTTAGCCTAGAAACCTGGCCCCAGGGTCCTTGCCCAGGACTCTGTCCAAGATGGTGGGGTGCATCTGAGAGGGTCCTGCACCACAAGGAAGTCTTATCCTGACCCCAGGAAGCTGAGGCTGGGAATGGATGCCGTGGTTGGTCTGGTGTGACCTCAGGCTTGTTATCAATCTTGGGCTGTCACCTTCCTCTTCTGTAAGGGGGATAGGCTTTGAATTCCTGTTCTTCCTGTTTCTCTCAGGGCTGTTATGATAAAGTGAATTGAAAGTGCCTCAAAACAAGAAAAAACATTTCACCTGGGTCTGGGGGCCTAGCACTCATGCTGCCAGACCCTGGATAAGGCATTGCCCCTCTCTGGGACTAATACGCTCCCTTGTCATTTTTCCCTGTTCCATGTTCTTTCCTTCTCCAACATAGCAAATTTGTGGTAAATGTTAATAAAATGAGTTTCTGCTTATCTGTCTGTATGGCCTCTACTCAGCCTTCTCTCCTCTCTTCCCACTTTGTATAGGTGTTTCCCTTCTAAATTCTCCTGGAACCAATTTCTCTCTGTCCAAGTTCCCCAAGGAGTCAAATCTGCAAGCCACTGGGGCTGAGGGATCTCTGTTCTTTGGAGGAACAGCGCTCTCCATCTTAGATTTGCCAGTGTTCAGTATGCATTAAGTGTTCAATAAATGTGTGTCCACTTGAGTCTGAGGCTGTGTGTTTATTCTCTGATGCATCTGGTGGAAGTCTCTTCTCTTGGACTGTTTCCTCCAGCTGGGGTGCTCTCTTGATTCTGTTTCTCCAGTCCAGTCTGCTGTCCCTCAGGACTTGTGAGTTTTGCCCCCTTCAGGGAGCCCTCATGTCTTCGCCCTCCATCCTTTGAACTTCATTTATCAATCAGAGGGTTAAGACTCCCCTGATCTTCTTGACTGTCAGCAGCTGGGGCTCAGGACTGGTCTAATTTCTTAGGAATCAGTACAGAGAAGGCATCAGGGAACATTTGCTGGATGAAATAATGATTTAAAAATCTGTGACTCGAATCTCCCATCCCTATGAGGCAAGCTTGGTGAGGATCACTCATCTACACTTCATACCAGGAGATAGCCGGATAGCCGGTCAGAAATGTTAAGTGCTTTCCCTAAGGTTGCACAGCTGACTGGGACCTGAGCCCGATAGAAGCTCAGGTTTCTTGCCCATCTCCTTTGCCGCAGCCCCCCTCATCCTAGGATCCCTCTCTCCTGGGAGTGTGGCTGGGTCAGATCCCAGGGGAGCCTGTGGGCAAAAAGCTCCCACCCTCAGGGTTTCCTTAGGACTCGGAAGAAGCAAGGTACCCCTTGCCACCCGTGGAGAGTGATCATCTGCCCTGTGCCCAGATGAATATCCCCCATGTCAGCCACGCTGGATCTCCATGCTTGAATTTATTACTCCACTAGGTCCCAGAGCCCCTCTGTGAGTATTCCAAGATGTTGTCTCTACCTGAGCCTCTAGTGCCTTCACTGGGCCTTTTCTGCTGGCGCAGACCCTGCTCTTGGTCAGCTCCACTAAGCCTTGGTAGGGAGCACAGAGTGTGATGACGTCCCTGAGATCACCCAGCAGGTAGCCCCTTCTCCAGCTCCATTTTGTCATCAGAGGTGTGTCAATATTACTAAAGTCCTTGGACACACCTCAGTTTCCCTGTTGCAAAAAAGTGTGTGTGGATGGGATGGTCTTGGGGGACCTAGTGGTCTTGTGCCCCTTGGCTTTTTAGGGATGGGGGTCAGGGAGGGGAAGGTCATACTGGGATTGGCCCAAACTGGTGCCCCCACCTTCTCAATATGTGACCTTGAACTTGGCACCACCCCAATTAAGGCCTTGGTTGCCTGACTAGAAAGTGGTAGGGGTGGCCTGGGGTCCTTCTGGGGTGGATGCTGTAGCGTCCTGAGATCCAGGCTCCCTTTGTCCTCTGTCCCAGCAACCCTCCTGCTGCCTCGCTGTCCCTCTGTTTCCCCCTCCTCCAAGGCAAATGGAGGAGCAGCAGGCAGCCTGATGTGATGAACTCAGCCATGAGGTAGTAGTGGGGGAGGCCCCAGCTTCTCTCTTCTTGCTTGACTTCTTTGCCATCAGGGATAGGAAACTTCACTGTGGGCCTTGCCATTCCCATTTCTCACTCCCCCTCCCCTCCCCCCTGCTGCGAAACACAGGAAAATCATAGGCCCAAGATTCATTTTCTCCATTGAGTCAGCAGAGGCCCGTGCTGCTTCTGAGGGGCAGGCAACTGGCTTTTAAATAACTCTCTGCTATTTAATACCCTCCTCCTCCATTCAGTGGCCTGGGCCTCTGGGGAAAGGCTAGAATAAATAAGCTGGATGCGTCCTTCAAAAGTCCTAAATGTTCTTGCTCCCACCTCAGTCTTCCCCCCAACCCCCAACTCCCAGACCATTGGAAAAGATGACTCCTTACTACATCTGTACCTTGCTTTACAGTTTCTAAGTGGTGCCCAGGCTGGGTTTGTTATCCCAGTTTAGAATGGGAAATGGACATTTAGAAAAGGAGAGAGATCCCACTTGACTTTTGGTCTTTGCTGTTGGCTGGCTGTGTGGCTATGGGCAGGTGGGTCCCTGTGCCTCCCTGGGCTTGTGTTTCCTCATCTGTGCTGCAAGGTGGTTCTGCCATTGGGTTGTCATTGGTCCCCTTGGCTGTGTAATGTTATGATTTGCTGTGCTGGCCTAGGTCTCCTTCCCTAATGAAGCTTCTGTTTCTGCACTCCTCTTCAAGGAAAGGCTAAAGAGCAGAGCTGCCTGAGGCTAAAGGCCAGCTAGGGTCTGGCCCCTGGGATTCCACTCTGTTGAGTCAGGGACAGGAGTGGGTAGGGGAGACAGGGAAGGGAAAGGAGCAGAGTTGGGTGCCTTCCCTCCCCTCCCCTCCCCTCCCCTCCCCTCCCCTTTCGTTATTTCTTTTTCTTTTTTTTGTTTTTTGAGATGGAGATTCACTCTTGTTGCCCAGGCTGTAGTGCAGTGGCACGATCTCGGCTCACCGCAACCTCTGCCTCCCAGGTTCAAGCGATTCTCCTGCCTCAGCCTCCCTAGTAGCTGGGATTATAGGCATGTGCCACCACGCCTGGCCAATTTTGTATTTTTAGTAAAGACAGGGTTTCTCCATGTTGGTCAGGCTGGTCTCAAACTCCTGACCTCAGGTGATCCGCCCGCCTCGGTCTCCCAAAGTGCTGGGATTACAGGCATGAGTCACTGCACCCGGCCCCTTTCGTTATTTCTTGTTTTTGCCAGTAGAGGTTGGGACAGACCAAGGGCAATATAACCTGTCTTGGTTCTCTTAAATCCCAAGGTCTCTGCTGCTGTGGATGCAGTTTAATGAGGTGGGAACAAAACCCTCTTCCTCAACTGTGCCCAGGCCCAGGCTCCTGATAATGGAAGTTAGTGGGCCCAGTTCTCCTAGCTTTGCCACTGTTCTGCATTATTCAGAAGACAGGGATTGATATCTCTGTTGGCTATATGAGAACACTGGAAGGTTAAGAGCTGTGCTTGGGGTCATCCCAGATTAATGATGGAACAGGGCCTATAATCTGGGTTTTCTAATTCCTTACTCAGTGTTCTTGCCACTTCCCTGATCCAGGCAGGAAGTTGGGACCTGAGGGATGAGCATAGGAGAGGCAGCTGGTTCTCTAGGGGTGACCTTAGTTTGCCCAACTTCTTTTTTTTTTTTTTTTTTTTTTTTTTGAGACGGAGTCTCGCTGTGTCACCCAGGCTGGAGTGCAGCGGCGCGATCTCGGCTCACTGCAAGCTCCGCCTCCCGGGTTTACGCCATTCTCCTGCCTCAGCCTCCGAATAGCTGGGACTACAGGCGCCCGCCACCACGCCCGGCTAGTTTTTTTTGTATTTTTAGTAGAGACGGGGTTTCACCATGTTAGCCAGGATGGTCTCGATCTCCTGACCTCGTGATCCACCTGCCTCGGCCTCCCAAAGTGCTGGGATTACAGGGTTGAGCCACCGCGCCCGGCCTGCCCAACTTCTTTAGCCTCCTCTTGGGTCCTCATGCTCTTCCTCAAATGTACTGAGCCTTCTATTTCTAGAATCACAGAATCTTGGAATCAAAACATTGACTGCTAAGAACCACAGACTCAGAGAGCCATAGAACTGTTGTCCCTTTGAATCAGAACAAAGACTTATGGTGTTGGTAGTATGGGTGGTGGTGAATGAGACACTTAGAGCTTGTGGTAGATTGTTGTATTGATGGTCCAAAATGAATTCTGCCTATCTAAGTCCATACTTTTATGTTGTCCCTCCCCACACTGACTTTGGGTTGGCCGTGTGACTTCCTCTGCCTCTGGTTAACGAGACATCAGCAAATGTGATGCAAGCAGAGTCTTAATAAGTACTTGTGCATTGGGATTCACCTCTTCTTGCTCCCCTGAAACTGCCATGTGTAGAAACACAAGCATGCCTTTTAGAGGAAGAGACCAGAAATAAACCATACCAGCTGAAGACCAACCAGCTCCCTGATGGTCTTCCATCTACCTCCAGCCACCTGAATGACCCCAGATGAGACCAACAGAACTACTCAGCTGACCTGAGTCCAAATTTCTGACTCACAGAATTGTGAACAAATAAAATGGTGGTTGTTTTAAACCACTAAGTTTTGGGGTGGTTTGTTACACAGCAGTAGATAACTGATGCAGAACCTCATCATTGTATGATCTTGGTCATAGATTCAATATGCCCTGACAGTCACAGCATCATGGAACCCCAGGGCCAGAAACGAACCACTGATGTAGAATCCAAGGAACAGAAGAGTCCTGAAAACACCTTAACTCCCACCCAGTGGTACCCTCTCCTTTCACTGTCAGACCACGTGACCACTCACCGTCTTTCAACATTAAGCCCTTTCCCCACCCACAGATGTCCCTTATTCTTTAGCATTCTGCCCATTCTGTCACACAGTCTTCTGGTTCCACCCCTCAGCTGGCTTCTCAATCCCTGCTCTAGGAAGACTTCCCATATCGATCTGTTTGCTGTGGTCCTGGGAGCCAAATGTGGACTTTGTGGAAAGTAGTCTTAGTATTCATCCCAGTTCCTAGCACGGTGTCTGGCCCAGAACTTATCTTGAGGACAACAACAAGCACCACCAACCACTTCTCACTTTCTGTCCTGTTGCCTCACAACTGGCAGTCCTGGATCTGTCCGTGGTCCTGAACGTCTTTTTCCGTCTTGTCACTGTCTGCATCAGACTGGCCACTTCCCACATTCCCCAAATTCCATTGTTTCCCCCTCCCCCATATATAGATCATTAGCCTGGACTATTAAATGCAAAATAATATGTGGTGATGATGATATATATTAATTAGGATTAGTTTCAACTATATGCGTCAGGATGCCCAAATGAATTTCTTAAATGATAGAGAAATAGAAGTTCAGTTTCTTTTTCTCTCATGAAAGAAAGTCCAGATGTAGTAGCCCAGAGTCTGAATGGTCTCTCCAAAGTCATGAGGACCTCACATCCTTCTAGCCTCCCACTCTGCCTTCCCGATAGTCCTCATTGCCATGGTCCAAATGGCTGCTAGAGCACCAGCCTTTCCTCCATGGCAGATGGAGGAAAGCTATAAATAACGGTACCCCCTTCCCTTCGTTGGCACTCTCTATACTTTCATTCAACACTTTCACTTACATAAGCACACCTAACTAGCTTTAACAGGCTAAGTAAGATAATGTGTCCAGCAAAAAGTTATGGTCGTTATTACTGAAGAGGAAGAAGAAATAGCTATTGAAAAGCAACTACAAATCTCTGATATTAGTAACGGAACAGAGGTGTTGATGGTGACAGAGATTGTGGTATAATAGTTGTAGTGTTAGTAATGGTGATGGTAATAGTGGTGGTGTTGGTGGTGGGAGAGTGGGGGTGATAATGGTGATGGTAGCATGGATGGTGGTGAATGAAGCTGGTGGCTGGTAAAACTCAGATCCAGGAGCACACCCTCCCTTACACATTAGCCTGGACCAGGAGAATACTGGGAGATGGACCTGGTGACTACAAAGTGTCTGAGCCTTGGGGCCTGCTCCAAGCCATGCGGGAGTGATTTCTGGCACCCCTGCTATTTGCACTTCATCAGTTACAAGCCTCCCTCCTTCTTGGGTACAAGTTATCCCCAGCAGAACATGAATCAGATTCCCCCATCTAGTCTAGAAATAACTCTGGAATGAAAATTTTACGCCTTAGGGATGTGAAGCAGGAAGGGCAATATTGGACTTCCATTTATTAGACAATAAGCACTGATGGAATTTGTGGTTATAGTCAAGGAAAGCTTTGCTGTGAAATACACAGAGAAACACATGGACATGTAGCTTCAGAAATAGAATCAAGTCATTACAAAAACAGAGAGAGTTACAGAGATGGAGAAAGAAACAGGCCCACAATCAGAAACCAACAGGCACAGACACATTAGTCTCACAAGGATGGCCAATCTGTCTCCCCAAAGAGATAAGGATACCTGGCCATCTTTTTGTTGTTGTTGTCTGTTTGTTTGCTTGCTTGTTTGAGACAGGGTCTTCCTCTGTCTTTAAGACTTGAGTGCAGTGGTGCAATCATAGCTCACTGCAGCCTTGAACTCCTGGGCTCAAGCGATCCTCCTGCTTTAGCCTCCCAAGTAGCCGGGACTACAGGCACATGTCACTATGCCTGAGTAATATTTAATTTTTTTTTTGTAGAGACAGAGTCTCACCATGTTGCCCAGGCTGGTCCTGAACTCCTGGTTTCAAGCAGTCTTTCTACCTGGCCTCCCAAAGTGCTAGGATTACAGGTATGAGCCACTGCCCCTGGCCCACTCAGCCATCGTACTCCAATGGAAAACTTTCATGTTACCAGCTGGGTCCTATGCACTGAAGATACCTAGGAGCCAGAAATAACAGTGATGAGGGGCTCAGAGGTCAGTAACCAATCACATAAGCGGGCAGTCTGACCTTCCATGCTGCTCTCATCTGCAATGTGATATTGCACTAGTGCACCATGGCCTGCACCAGGCTTTGTGACTGAAGGTGATCAGAGGGGTGAGGCTTGGGTAGGAGGGGGTGTGTCCTCCAGGAAGTCTCCCTCCAGGGGCCCAAGGACACATCTGGAAGCCATTAACAGAGGGACCATCAGGCAGCAGGCTCTGGCTCCAGGTGAGAAGGCGTGATGAGAACATGTGGCAGCCTCCCGCTTGCTGGAGCTGGCACATGGAGGACACCTTGGCACTGAGTAATTCCAGAATCACCCTCTGCCCAGCACTCACCTAGAATGTAGAGCTGTCCACAGGGCGGGCCCTGGAGCTTATCTCCAGAACCTTTGGTGATCCCACCTCCAGTTCACCTCTCGAACCTTTGATGCCAGCTTTTCTGACCTCTGTAGTGGCACTCTTTTTCCAGAAACCCATCCTGATGCCTCCTTTGCCCCTCCCCCCTTAGTCTCTTTCCTTTTCTGCTTCTGCTCAGAGCTCCTATAAGACATTGCTCTGACAGGCCTCCCATTTCCATTGATCTGTGCTTCTTTGGAAGTGACAGCCCTGCCTAGCTTCAGCTGCTGCAGTTCTTCTCTCTGTCCTGCTGGAGCATCTCCATTTCATGGCACTTGCAGTCCTTTCCTAGTGATTGAAGATGTCTGGGTCCCATGTTGGGTCTCAACCCCCTTGCTGCTAACCCTTGGTCCTGGGACTCATATGAATGACTGTCAATTAATTTCCTGCCACTGCAGCACTGGAGCTCCGAGTTCATGATGGAGCCCCGAGAGATTCCACTCTGCAGACAGATCATCTATTACCACCAGCCTGTACCTCCAGAACTGGGGGCTTCTGCCACCCTGGAACTTCTCCCTTCCCAGCATCATGTTGGCTGTTTACCAGGATGTTCTATTCCTGGCTTCCCCCAGTGGATCTGGTTCTAGGTTGCTGGATTTCCCTGACTGCGTTTCAGAATGATAGAAAAAGCATTTAGTCCCAGGTGGCGTTGGGATAACTTCTTCCAAGCCCATACGGGTATAATAGAGATCCCTGGGGATCTCTATGAGTTCGTCACTCACTGGAAGGCTGTGAGTGGGCAGGAAGACCTTGAAGGCTGGCCAGTGCATTGATTATTGGCTGTCCCACATATTCCTGGACATAGGACACGAACCTCAGAACAGATGGGTGAAAAGCAAGTTGTGTAGGCAAGAAGTTCCCTTGGGGCAACCCCAAACTCTGGGTCTCAGCAGCCCCCACAGCTCAGCCAGGATAAGCAGCTCTCACCCTGTCCTTAGCACAAGGACTGACTGTGGTTGGGGCCTTAGCTTTGCCCTGCCAGTGTGTCCCCATCCCTGCCCTGGGGAAGGGAGAAAGAAGCCAGTTGGAAGTTCAGAAAAGGAAAGGCTAAAAAGGAGCCCACAATCAGCACTAATTAGCCACTGGGAGAGAGGAAAGGAGGTCAGAGGACTGAGTCTACTTCTGAAAGAAAGCATCTGGCAGGCAGAACCCTGGTTGGTCATCACCCCCGACTGCCCAGCATGGGCTTGGCCCCACACAAGCCCATCTGACACTGCCCCAGCCCTGCTAGGGGCAGGGCTCCACCTCCGCCCATATACCCTGTTCAGATCTTCAGACCTTCTTCTCTGGAAGAGACAACTGGCTAAAAGGAAAGAGGGAAAGAGGTGAAAGAGGGAGGGAGGGAAGGCAGGCAGATGCGATTGAGCACCCACTGTGTGCAGTGTACTGAGTTGAGAGCTTTGCATACAGGATTATGTTTAATTCTCGCAATGGTCCTGAAATGTGGGTACCTTGGCCCTCAGCCTCCCAGGTAGCTGGGACTACAAGTTTTGAATACAGAGGTAGACACTCAGGTTAAGTAATTGATCCAAGATTACTGAAGAGAGTCTGGTTCAGGCTGTATATGCTGCAGTCTATATTCTCAGTGCTGTGCAATGAGCACTTGGAGGGCAGAGCCCTTGCCCGAATCATCTCTGTGCTCCCAGTGCTCTGCCCAGGCACATGGCAAGTGCTGAGAAGAGCTGTTGAACTTGACAGGCAGAAGAGGCTGAGCCAGGAAAGGACACAAAAAGAGGGAGACGGTGGAATGGTGAAGGTGTAGAGATAGGGTAGAGATAGTAGAGATAGGGTTTCGCCATGTTGGTCAGGCTGGTCTCAAACTCCTGATCTCAGGTGATCCTCCTGCCTTAGCCTCCCAAGTGCTGGGATTACAGGCACGAGCCACCACATCCGGCCAGCCATAATTTTAAAGATGAGGTACTGTGGTTCACACCTGTAATCCCAACATTTTGGGAGGCCAAGGCAGGAGGATCACTTGAGGCCAGGAGTTTGAGACCAGCCCAGGAAACTTCAGGAGACCTTGTCTCAACAAAAAAATAAAAAAAGATAACTGGGCATGGTGGCACACGCCCGCTGTCCCAGCTAGTCAGGAGGCTGAGGTGGGAGGATCGCTTGAGCCCTAGGGGTTGAGGCTGCAGTGAGCCATGATTGCACTACTGCGCTCCAGCCTGGGTGACAGAGCAAGACTGTTTCAAAAGAAAAAAAAAGAAAACGAGGAAACTGAGGCATAGAGAGGGTAAGTAACTTGCCTAAAGTCACAGTTGAGTTGGAGGAGGGCTGGGATGCCTCCCCTGGCTGTTTGGCTCCAGGCCTGCTCTTAATCATTATGATCTCCTGAGAGGAGCGGCGAGAAGCTTGCCTGCCTGCACCCCCCAGCAATTAAGGACCCCTTGGTATTGTGAAAAATGTCAGTGGAGTGTGTCTGATTAGGCTTATCAGTGCCCAGCATGGGACACATGTGTTTTTAAGATGGATCACCATTATCCCTGGCTGAAGAATTGCATGGGGTTTTCTAATTACAAATTATTCCTGCTGGATTTCATTATGCTTCCTCTTGTACTGGCTTTTTGTATTTTCATTAATCTCATAAAACTTTGAAAATCATGATCAGCCAAGCTTATTTTCTAGGTCTTAAAAATATATAGTTAAACTTTTATTAAGACACAGTATTGTTATATTTTTTAAAAAGTTAATATTTGACTCAATATTACAAAACAGCAATTAGTTGAATTTTACCATTCCACAATTATAATGAGTCAGAAGAGAAAGCTGAACGTTTATCTTCCTATAGAAAACCTTCATTCACTCAGAAACCAAATTTTCTGTGGTAGAGAAAAGTTTTCACTTAAGTGTTTTAAACTGTTTTCAGCCAACAACCAAGTAGGCAAGAAGCCTGTGTTAATTTCATAATTTCTAACTGAGACTTTTCACTGATCACTGAAAATTCTTCCAGTTTAACAGCATTAACAAAGACAGCAGAAAATGAATGGTATATATCATTTTAAAAAGAAGAATATAGTTCAAATCCTAGCTAGGAAAAAAAAAATTTAAAGAAGAATAAAGCGTAGTGATCACCAGGACCAAGCCTAGGTTTACTTAAAAGAAGTCAGGCTAATCTCTCATTTCTCTTACTTTGGGAGAACCAAAATTGCAATAGATCAGGGGTCTGTTGAAGTCTTGAGAATCTTGATTTCAAAAAGGCAATTGGAACGTCTGCCAAGTGACTTTTTTTTTGTTTTTGAGACAGAGTCTCGCTGTGTCGCCCAGGCTGGAGTGCAGTGGCGCAATCTCGACTCACTGCAACCTCTGACTCCTGGGTTCAAGTGATTCTCCTGGCTCAGCCTCCCAAGTAGCTGCGACTACAGGCACCACCACGCCCAGCTAATTTTTGTATTTTCAGTAGAGACGGGATTTTACTATGTTGGCCAGGCTGGTCTTGAACTCCTGACCTCAGGTGATCCGCCCACCT
Source organism: Macaca mulatta (assembly GCF_049350105.2). Lineage (NCBI taxonomy): Eukaryota > Metazoa > Chordata > Mammalia > Primates > Cercopithecidae > Macaca > Macaca mulatta. Next base: position 75,617,776 of record NC_133419.1, on the reverse strand, counting down.
CGGCCTCCCAAAGTGCTGGGATTACAGCGTGAGCCACCATGCCCAGCCTCCCAAAGTACTTTTATGGCAAGCTACAGTCGGGATCAAATTGTGATACACTAGGGGAATCCCTGGCTGCCTGGACAGCAGGTGGTGGAGAACAGATAAGTGGATCAATGGCAGCTTAGAGGGAAGACTAGTGCCCTGCTCCGGGCTTGGTCCTCCCTGCTGTCTTGCTCAGTCTGATGTGTTTTTTCAAGGACTTGGATTAGGCCAAATAAAGCATGCTTATCAAATCTCGGGGGGAGAGTGATTATGTCAGACAGCAGAACTGGGTTTCAAAATGATCTGGATTACCTTGGCCCATAGGTGATGACCATAGGTTCATGTTCATGGAGGTAAATGTCAGGTCCTTATCAGGGCTCAAAGGTTGGGCTGAGGGAGAGGAGAAGGAATTATTGAGCACATACTTCGTGCTTTATCCTAACGTAAGATAACTCAGTTAATAGTAAAAACCTTAGGAGGATGTTGTTCTCCTTTTATTTTTTTTTAATTATAGATTCAGAAGGTACGTGTGCAAATTTGTTAAACAGATATTTTGTGTAATGATGAGGTTTGGGCTTCTAGTGTATCCATTGCCCAAATAGTGAACATTGTACCCAGTAGATAATTTTTCAATCTCACCCACCTTCCACCCTGTTCTCATTTTATAATGGAAGAAACTGAAAGCCAGAGAAGCTGAGCATTTGCTCAGGTCACATAGTAAGAGATGGAGCTTAGATCAAAGCCAAGGCCCATAAGACTCTTAGGTCCATCTTCATAAAAAGTTCAGGATGGAGGAAACAGCACTTAATAGCAGTTTATGTGGAAAGAAAACAAAACCACACATTTATGTGATATTAGTCCTGAATTCATATGCTAAGTCTTCTCTGAGCCTCTCTTCTGGGGACCATCCTTGAGCTAGGCTCGGGGTGCAGAGATGAAAACTCACAGCCCCTAAGCAAGTTGAGCTCCTGGTCTGGGAGAAGAGCAACCAACACTAGAACAGGTGAATTTGACAGTGCTGGGCATACAGGATACTGTGGGAGTCCAGAGAAAACCTGAGCCCTCCAGAAAACTGTAGAGGAGGCAGTGCCTGGCCTGAGACCTGAGGCTGGATGGCTTGTCTGGGAGTCCAGGGAGGACATGGATTGTAGGTCCCGGCAGGTTGACCCAGTCTGGGCCTCACTTCTGCCCCTCAGTGGTGAGGGGCACTGAGGCCCCGGAAGGGGCAGAGCTGAGGGAAGGAGGTTTGCCAACTCTCCAACAGAAATGTAAGAAGAGAGCAGGAGGGGGCGGGGCGTGATGGCTCACACCTGTAATCCCAGCACTTTGGGAGGCCGAGGTGGGAGGATCACTTGAGATCAGAAGTTCATGACCAGCCTGGCCAATATGGTGAAACCCCATCTCTACTAAAAATACAAATATTAGCTGGGCATGGGTGCCTGTAATCCAGCTACTTGGGAGGCTGACGCACAAGAATTGTTTGAACCCGGGAGGCAGAGATTGCAGTGAGCTGAGATCGTGCCATTGCACTCCAGCCTGGGCGACAGAATGAGACTCTGTCTCAGAGAGAGAGAGAGAGAGAGAGAGAGAGAGAGCGCAGGAGGGGAGTGGGAGTTCTGGAAGGCATCTGAGAGCCAGGCGGGGACACGCCTCTGTGGACGCTGGGAGGTTCTGGGACCTTAGCTCCAGATAGGCCAGTTACTTTGTAACACCCCACTGTGTCCTGCAGCTGATCCTTCAAGTGAGAAGGGCTAGAGACTGGTGTTCAGGGGCAGTGAGCACGTAAACAGATGTCCTGGGAATCATTTGGAAGAGGAAAAGAGGGCATCCCAGGTCCTTGTGCTCACAGGAAAGACAATCTGAATAACACATGGAAGTTTCTAAGGTGGGGAATGAGGCCAGGTGGGCTGGAGACAGGAGGTCAGGAGACAGAGAAGGGGGTTGTTGAGATACAACTGGCACTGTCAGCAAAGGCCAGGCCATGGTGGGCCTTGCAGGCCTTGAAGATTTTAACCTTTGTCTCAAAGGCAAGGAGAAGCCATTGGAGGCTTTTAAGTAGAAATGTGACATAATTTTGTTTGCATTTTGTAAAGATCACTCTCACCACATGATTGAAAGAGGTGAAAGGCGATGGTGCTTGTGCTGGGTGGTGGTGAGGAGGTGGGGAGTGGTGGGTGGGTTTGAGATACTTGGGGTCTCATGACAGGCTGGATACAGGATGAATGGGAGGGATGGGGTTCCTGCCCTGTGGGTGGTAGAATTGACAGAGGGAAGACCAGGTGTGAGGTGGCAGACAGGGTGAACTCAGTCTTGGTCCTGATAAGTTAGGGATGCCAAGACATCCAAGTGGAGACATTGACTGGGCAGTGGGATATTGAAGCCTAGAATTCAGGAGCCATGTCAGGGCTGGGGGTGCACAGCTGGGATTTGCCAGCACTTAGAGGATAATTGAAGCTACAGACCCACCATACCTGTATATTCAAGGCCCTTCTGGGTCCCCTAGCTGCTCTGGGAAGCCATTCCTGACCCCTACGCCACTGCAAGGCTAGCTTAGGGCACCCTCCAGCTCCCTCTGCTTCCCGGTGGTGGTGTCTTACCCGTTTCTGCCACCTGCTCTCTGCCTGCCCCCAGATGGCGCGCTCCTGAGGGCAGGGACCACATTCATTCCTGCTTCCCCAGAGCCCAGCACAGGCTGTGGCTCAGAGAGGCATTTCAGCAGTTTGAGTAGAGTGGGCTGCCAGAGAGGGAAATGAGCTTCCTGTCCCAGAAGGCATGAGAGCCAGGGCTCTACAGCCAGGGGATGAGAGAGAGCCCTCCATTCAGCAGATGTCCTTTGGAGTCTAGTTTTCCAGGATCTGAGTCACCTCCCCAAGGGAAGAGGAAGCGTTTTCACCTGAGTCCATGGTCATTCTGTGGCCTCCTCCAGAGAGGTTTTTAGAGGCTGTGCTGAGCTCAGCAGAATGCCCTCCTCCTGCCACCAGCCTCTTTGGCCCTGAAGCTGCCACCCAAGCATAGATGCCTTGCTAGAGTTTAGCAGAAGCTGCTGAGGTGGCTCTGGTCTGGATTGTTAGGGTTGGCTGCTTGCCCTGCCCAGCCTCCTAGACCTCAGCCTTGGCCTGGGCCCTCCTCCTCCCTGCCGCCTCTGCTTTACCCATGGCATCTCTTACTGCAGTGGCTTAGCTACCGGGACCGAAGTGGGCCTCAGCCTAGAGATTCTAGGGGCTCGGCAGGGAGTGTACTGGGAAGGAGAAGGAGAGGGAGGAGCTTGGTGAAGAAGCTGGGAGGGAGAGAGAAGGGAAGAGGTTTGGGGGAGAGGAGAAAGAGACACAGAAAGTCAGCACTGGGCTGGGTGGCCTTGAGGTTACCAGCTCCTCCCTAGATTTGCCCAGGAAAAAACTGAGAAGAGAGGGGGCCTGACTTAACTAGAGGATGCACAGGGCACCAAGAATCCTCCTTGCACTTGGAAGGGCGAGAAAGGCCAAGAAAGGCAGAGGGCCCTGGAGGCCAGGGGAGGTCGCGGCAGTGCAGGGAGGAAAGGGGGCTGGGGGCTTGCCACTCAGACAAGAAAGATACCGAAGGCACCAGGGAGAGGCCCACAATTCACACAACTGAGCAGCCCTGCCCCATTTGCAGAGGAAGGTGAACCTTGAAGCCTGGGAAATGAGAGATGAAACCAGCAGAGAGGAGGATTCCAGCTACCGGAGCTGGAGTCCTCATAGTGCAGAAGGGCTTGATAACATACACGTTGTTACAAGACGTGGGCACACTGGGCTCTTCCCACCCTGGTTCTGAGTGGTCGGCCGGAGATAACCGTGGTCACTGTGCCCTCATGCTGGCCACACCAGCTTGGTTAGTGAACGCTGCAGGAACTGCCAGGCTGTCCCAGAAAACGCAGAACTACTTATGCTTCCAACCATGATAGGATATGACTATGAGAACTTGAAAGGACCAAGGCATGTCAGTACCGTCACTAGGGTAATATCTAATTTATGCTTGTTTCTTTTTCTTTTTCTTTTTTCTTTTTTTTCTTTTTTGAGACAGATTCTGGCTCTGTCGCCCAGCCTGGAGTGTAGTGGCAAGATCTCGGCTTACTGTAACCTCCACCTTCTGGGCTCGAGCCATCCTCCCACTTCAGCCTCCTGAGTAGCTGGGATTACAGGCGCTTGTTACCACATCTGGCTAATTTTTGTATTTTTTGTAGATTCAGAGTTTCACCATGTTGGTGGGACTGGTTTCGAACTCCTGGGCTCAGGCAATCCACCCATGTGGGCCTCCCAAAGTGCTGGAATTACAGGTGTGAATCACTGTGCCCGGTCTATGCTTGTTTTTAAAATAAAATTTATTTTACTTTTTTTTTTTGGTGTAAAAATTTGAAAAACAGAAGTTGAAAGAAAAATAATTATGCTCATAGTCCCACCATCTAGATACTTTTTTTGATGGACATCTTTCCAGTCTTTTTTCTATGCATATTTTCTTCATAATTATTATAACACTGCTATAATCCTTAAAATGATTTTACAGCTGGGCACGGTGGCTCACGCCTATAATGTTAGCACTTTGGGAAGCCATGGCTGGAGGATTGCTTGAGCCCAGGATTTCAAGATCAGCCTGGGTAACATAGTGAGACCTTATTTCCACAAGAAATAAATAAAAATCAGGCCGGGTGCAGTGGCTCACACCTGTAATTCCAGCACTTCGGGAGGCTGAGGCGGGCGGATTGCCTGAGCTCAGGAGTTCGCGATCAGCTTGGGCAACATGGTGAAACCCCGTCTACTAAAATAAAAATAATTAGCCAGGCGTGACAGCATGTGCCTGTAGTCCCAGCTACTTGAGAGGCTGAGGCAGGAGAATTGCTTGAACCCTGGGAGGCGGAGATTGCAGTGAGCCGAGATCGCACCACTGCACTCCAGCCTGGGCAGCAGAGCGAGACTGTTTCAAAAAATATATATTTATATATATTAGCCGGGCATGGCGGCATGTTCCTGTAGTCCCACCTACTTGGGAGACTGAGGTGGGATGGTCACTTGAACCTGGGAGGTCAAGGCTGCAGTGAGTCGCACCACTGTACTCCAGCCTGGGTGACGGAGTGAGACTCTGTCGGAAAAAAAAAAACAAAAACAAAAAACCCAGCCAAACAAACAAAAAACTGTTTTTTAGCTGGGGTGTGGTGGCATGGGCCTGTGGTCCCAGCTACTTGGGAGGCTGAGGTGGGAGGGTCACTTGAGCCCAGGAATTTAAGGCTACAAAGAGCCATGATTGTACCACTGCACTCCAGCTTGGGTGACAGAGTGAGATACTGTCTCAAAACAAAACAAACAAAAAAACAGGTTTACGTTATTTTTATTTATGATTGTTAAGGTAAAGTGTGCTCTCTCTCTTTTTTTTAATAGGGAAGTACAGAAAAACATTAGAAAGCTAAAAAAAAAAAATTACTCATGATCCCATCAGTCATCGTGTGAAGACGTTGGAGTATTTATTTCCAGTAATGTTTTTGTGCCCCACACTTTTTAAAAAATGTGTACAAGTGCTTTGTGTTTACAGTTTGGGAGGCAGCATAATGTGTTTATGAATAACAACAACAAAACCCACCAGTTTTTGAGTCCTGGCTTCATCAGCTACTACTAGCTGAGTGACTTTGGGAAATTTATTTCACCTTTATTAACCTCAGTTTCCTCAGCTGTAGAATGGGAGCAACCATTACCTAGCTTATAGAGTTGCCTTGAAAATTTGTGTATATACTATACAGCCATAAAGAAGAACAAGATGTCCTTTGTGGGAACATGGATGGAACTGGAGGCCATTATTCTTAACAAACTAACACAGGAACAGAAAACCAACTACCACACGTTCTCACTTATAAGTGGGAGCTAAATGATGAGAACGCATGGACACATAAAAGGGAACAACACGCATTGCAGCCCATTGGAGGATGGAGGGTGGGAGGAGGGAGAGGATCAGGAAAAATAGCTAATGAGTACTCGGCTCAATACCTGGGTGATGAAATAATCTGTACAACAAACCCCATGACACAAGTTTACTTATGTAACAAACCTACACATGTACCGCTGAACTTAAAAGTAAAAAATAAAAAAAAGAAAAAAATAAATTGTGGATATAAAACTCCTGGCAAGGCAGAGGCCTTGGAACCCTATATAGTGCTGGGCCTTTGCTGTAAAAAAACAAAAACAAAAACAAAAACAGCTCGTGGCAATGAATTGAGCCCTTAGTGGGTCCTCAATAAAGGGGCAGCGAACATTTGCCACATTTTTTTTCTTTTTTTTTTTTTTGCTGCATAGGACTAATCCGTTGCTTTGTATTTTGAGTAAATCTCCCACTAGGTGAGGCTTTATGGAAACTAGGATCCCATCTCCCCCTTCAAAGTCAAACGTGGCCAGATACTCTTTCACTTCCACTCCCTGCAATTTGGCCGACAGAGTGCCTGGCTCAGGATTTGATGTGAAAATTGGTGAGGCTGGGAGGAAGCTTCATTAGAACTCATTGTGCTTTTGTCATGCCACAGTCTGGATATGCAGTGGGGTGATGTTCAGAGGCCAAGATCATGCTGTTGGAGACACTGGAATCAGCTGTTCCTATGTTATGAACTTGATTGTGAATTCAGCTGTTCATTCATCTCCAGCTTTCTCATCCATTCTGAGATGCCTGGTGGAACTTTCAATAGGTTTTTTCTGTTTTGTTTAACCTGAGTCAGTTTGTTGCTTGCACCACAATGGTTAGTTCTTATCCACATATTTATTTATTTATTTTGTAGAGACAGGGTCTCACTGTGTTGCCCAGGGTGGTCTCAAATTCCTGGGCTCAAGCAGTCCTCCTGCCTTGGCCTCCCAAAGTGTTGGGATTACAGGCATGAATCACTGTGCCCAGCCAAGGTTAGTTCTTAAATCTTTCCAATAATAAAGTAAATTTGAAACATTAGCTTCAATTTCCAGCCCAAGTTTTCATGCAGAAAGGTCCTGGGGGATATGCTAGAAGTACCATTCTCTGTGCTGGCCTTTTGGACAAAGAACAGGATGACCCTCAGATCTTTGCCTCTCTGCTTGGTCCAGAGCCAGCCTGGAAAGGGGAGGTGCTCAGAGAGGGCTGCTGATGGAAAGAGTAAAGGAGGGAAGGGAGAGAGTACAAAGAAGATTTCCATGTGAAGAAGAAAGCTCCTGAAGGCAGCTTAGGTGTGGTGCATTTGAATTCCTAAGGCTCTTGGGCCTCTACCCAATGAATCCTGATTCCAGCATCCTGGAACAGTTCCAACTCATTTTCCCTTTCTGATCTCACATCCTCCCATGTTTCCCAAGGATGGCACTGCCCAATATAGAAATCCTGAGTGCCATCCAGGACACTTCCCTTGATCTCTCTTCCCCAGCATCCAGCAGTCCTGGTGAGTCCACCTACTAAACATCTCTCAATCCATGTCTTGCCCCCATCCCCAGGGTTCTAGTTTATCCTCTCATCCATCTGCATTTCTCCCCAAGGCCCTGGATTACCGTAAGATGTATCCTTGGGAGGCCAGGTAGTTGTCAGGGGCAGGCCCCCAGATGTCAGCTCCCCTCTGAGCAGCGAGACTGCTTGTCTGGATATCTCCGTCCGTAGGCAAGGGGCTGTACACAGGTCTAGCCAACAATTGGAGCCCCAGAAATACCATGTCTGGCCTGAATCTGACTTGGAGCCAAGTTGGTACTAACCAGCTTGAAAAGAGGGAATATTTGTGTGTCCTTCTAGAGTCCCCATGGGTGCAGGGACTGAGTCAGGTTCATCTCTGCTCCCCCACTCTCACCCCACCCCGGTTCTAGCATGGGACATGGCCTGCCATCAGTGCTTAGAAAGTGTGGAATGACAGTCTGGGATCATTGTCTCAATCCTTTCTTGGCATCCCATCAAAAGTGAGACCTAAGCCTGCCTACCTATCCTACCTTGCACCCCCCATCCCTACCTCACTCTCCAGGCTCCATCCACAAGACTCATTCATAGTTCTCTGAATGCGTGCCAACCCACCTCACCCACCATGCCACTGTACATGCTTTTCCCTCCACCCAAAGCCTTCCCTCAACCAGGTCAGCTTGAAGACCTCCCATGAATCCATCCTTCCTTTAAGGCTCAGGGAGTGCAAGTGCTGCCTCCTCTGGGAAGCCTTCTGGAACTGGCCTTGGGAGGCCTCCCTCCCTTGTGCTGTCTCCGGGCCTGCCCATGCAGAACTCTGTTTGCCACTTGGCATGGAGTGTTGTGAGTGTGTGTCCCCCCACGAAGCAGTACCCCTGAAGGAACCAGGTTTGTTTCCTTCTGTACCTCCAGGGTCTAGCTGGTACCTAGCCCAGAGGGAATGCCAGGACATGGTAGTTCCTCTTCACTCATACCCACTTTTTGGAGGCAGATGATGCAGCTAGAGAGGTTGCAGGGCCTTGAATGCCAGGCTAAAGAGAGAGGCTTGGCTAGATTTGCATTGTTCAATGATACTGGTGGCTGGGACACCCTCATTTGGGGACTGGACAGTGATTTTTTTCAATTTTGAACCTCTTCCAGCCCAGAGGACAGGGATTAGTTCCTTAGCAGGAAGATAAAAGATGAGCCTGAGCTCATGACTCCCTCCTCTCCTGGACTCCCTTTCCCCTTCTGCATTCACTCTCAAGTCCCAGAGTCCCTCTCTAAAGGCCTGGGATCTGGAATCCACCCCCACTACTCAAGGACCAAGTCCAAACCTCAATCCCCAGTTATGTAAGTGAATTATCTGCTGTCCCCAACCAGCGCCAGCCAGATCTCCTCCTCCTCCTAATTGATTTAATCTTCTCATACCAGAGAGTGGGGCCGGGTTTGGGGAGATGGTGTTGATCAGAAGCCAACACATCAGTGACGTAGACTCATTAATTACAGAGAATCTGGGTCATGGATTGGCTCTTAGTGGCTCTGATCCTCCTCCTCCTCCCTAGTCATTTGGGTCTATGAAAGGACATTTTCAGCAACTCCTCATTCCTCAAGCCCCTGTCCTACATATAGAGAAAGACAAGGGTCCCTAAGACCCTGTCTGTCTCTTAGATCCCCCTAACCCTTAGCTATGAACAGAACTTCCCTGCATTCCAGTTCTGAGTACAGGACATAGATAAACCTAATTCATTGAAAAATGAAGAGATGAACAAACTATTTAACTTTAGGCTGGGACGATACCTTAATTTACTTTCCACACCAAGCATGCCTCTACTTTGCAGCTTCCTGGATAGAGGATGCCCAGACCCTATTTGTACACCCTCAGGAATAGGGAGCTCACTGCCCTGGGATGGTCCTTCCCTTGTGTGATGACTCCACCTAGGAGAAAGTCCTTTTTCACATGGGGCTGGGATACCAGCCTGGTGACTTCCCCTCGGACCCAGCTCTGCTTCCGAGGACATAGGGCATGCCCCAGGACAGCCAGCCAGATCCTGGGACACAGTGGTTGCCACTACTGAGTTTGCTTTTCTCCAGGCTGAACACTTAAGGTTCTTTCACTGGTTCCTCAATTGTTGGACTTTAGAGATTACTCTCTACTGTATCTCCTATGTGCATATCTTAGTTCATTTTTGTGCTACTATAACAGAATACCTGAGACTAGGCCATTTATAAGGAACAGAGATTTATTTCTTACACTTCTGGAAGTCTAAGATTGAGGGGCCCACATCTGGTGAGGGCCTTTGTGCAGCGTGATCCCACGGCAGAGGGGAGAAGGGCAAGAGAGGGTGTGTGTGAGAGAGAGAAAGAGAGATAGAGAGAGAAAGAGAGAGAGAGAGTGAGCAAGAGAGGGCTTGCTTTTATAACAAACCCACTTTTTCAATAATGAACCCATTTCCGTGATAGCAATATTCATTCCTTCATGAGGGCAGAGCCCTTATGAACTAATCCCCTCTTAAAGGCCCTACCTCTCAACACTGTTTAATTCAGTTTCTAACACATGGACTTTGGGGGACACCATAGCAATGCACAAGCTTTGGATGGCATCATCTATTCAGAGGTACAGAGCAGAGCACAGATTCCAGGGAAGTGTGAACAGCTCAGGGCAGGATAGAATCATCACTTTTTTTGGTCTTGTTATTAGATTTCCACTGATACAGCCTGAAATTGCCTGAGATCTTTGGGGGTGTTAACACACTTTGACTCAGCTTAAGCACAGAGTCAACTAACCTCCATCGTAACTTTTCTGGCACCAGCAATGGAAAGTTTCTGTGAAAAAGATATTAGGAACATCTCCATGTTCCCCCAACAAATAATTCTCTCCACCTACTCTGACATTTGTCTTTCCAGACAATGATGCAATTATTCATCTACTTGTTTGCCCATGCAACTACCCAACCACATATATATGCAGGTTTGTTACATAGACAAACATGTGCCATGATGGTTTGTTGCAACCTATCACTTAGGTATTATGCACCATATGATTAGCTATTTATCTTGATGCTCTCTGTCCCCTCACCCTCTGACAGGTCCCAGTATGTGGTGTTGCCCTCCCTGTGTCCATGTGTTCTCATTGTCCAGCTCCCACTTATAAGTGAGAACATGCATTAACCAACTATATATTAACCCATACATTTACCAGCCCAACTAGCCGCCCACATTCCGTTCCATTCATCTGTCCATAGAACACTCATTCACCTGTCCAACTACCCACTCATCCACAAATCCACTTACATTTAATCAATTTTCTACCCTCCTATCCAATGATATACTTCCCTATTATTCATCCATCCATTCACCCACCCACTTACTTACCCACATATTCATCCCTTCATCTACCCTCTCTCCCAATCACCCATACACCTGTATTCATCATCCATCCATCCATCCATCCATCCATCCATCCATCATCCGATTTTTTTTTTTTTTTGAGATGGAGTTTTGCTCTTGTTGCCCAAGCTGGAGTGCAAAGGCATGATCTCAGCTAACTGCAACCTCCGCCTCCCGGGTTCAAGTGATTCTCTTGCCTCAGCCTCTCAAGTAGCTGGGATTACAGGCGTGCACCACCACATCTGGCTAATTTTTTTTAGTTTTAGTAGACACAAGGTTTCATCATGTTGGCCAGGCTGGTCTCGAGCTCCTGAACACAGGTGATCCACCCACCTTGGTCTCCCACAGTGCTGTGATTACAGACATGAGCCATCATGCCCAGCCCATCCATCCATTTTTTTTTACTGAGATTCTATGGCGTGTCAAATCTTGTGTTGAGTATTTTGTGCGTGCGCTCTCTCTCTCTCTGCCCTTCCTTTTCTTAGGGGAAGGAATAGGAGCAGATAAAGCAAATGGTGTGAAATACTATAAAATAGGAACAAAGAAAATGCTTTGGAGATTTGGAGGAGAAAGTGGCTTCTGGATGAGGTTATGGTTGCCTTCCTGTCAGGGGAGACATTTGGTTTGGGCCTTGATAAAACAGCAGTATTTGGATATACCCGAGTACATTGGAAGTCATTCCAAGTAGAAGAAGCAAAACATCAAAGACAAGGTGCCTAGAGAGCAGCATTCATATCTTATGCTTTATATCCCTCCTAAAGTGCCTAGTAGAGAACTGGGCACACTTCAGCAACCTAATACATACTTGCTGATTCATATTGTCTCTCTCTCTCTCTCCTTCTCTGACAGGGGCACCCCCAACACTTAATTAAGGTGAGAATTCACTCTTTCTCTTTAAAAGATTCAAGAGTTGCCTTATAGATCGCCTTGGGCAAGTCACAAAACCTTTCTGGGATTCTCTGAGTTTGGGGTTGATTTTCTGTCTCTATCAGGTGATCCTTTCCCCATAATCTTAATTACTTATGCCATGCTCTCTGTTCTCTTCAGAGAGATTAGCATTTACACATATGTTTAATGTTATTTTCTTTTGCTAACACCAATTAATGTAATCCTATCTGTTTTTAACTTCCTTAGCCTCGATCTTCAGGCAAGAAAGTCTGTGATATGAATGAAGGGGTAAGTTTGTGGAAATAGCATTGGGGTAGAAGCCAGGAGCCATGAATTCAAGCCAGCTTTGCCATAAGCTTGCTGTGTGACCTTGGGCAAGTCCCTTTCCCTCTCTGTTTTAAAGGTTTTCCACTATAGCACATTAGCACTGAACTCAGCATCTGATATTGTCTAGTCCAATATACATCTTGCAAATGGAAAAACAGGCTCAGAAAGAAAGGGCACATGACCTGTTCTAGATCATATCTGGATTAGTGGCAAAGCTAGGACTAAACTAAACTTCCCGACTTCCATTTTAGGGATTTCTCTACCCAACCACCACATTTCAGCCTTCATTCACAGCCTCTGTATATCTCAGAGACAGCTTCATCTCCCATTTTCATTCCCTAGGAAGAAACGTGTGAATCTTCCAAGTGTTCTGTCTGTTTTACTGATTCATGCCTGGGTGGGGGCTGGGCAGGCAGTATTTAAGAGCAAGCATTCCCAGCCTGACGGAGTTAATTATGTTCATCAGGAAGGGAGAAGAGAAAGGAACAAGGCGCTCTGGTTATCTACTGGGCTTTAATCAAATTGAGAAGAGAGGAAATCCATCACCCAGGGGCTGAGGGAGGTGGAGACCTTGGCTTCCGCTGGCTCCGCGTCCTGTAATGGGTTGGGCGCTGTCCAAGGTGCTGACATCTTCACTTACTGCTCTGAGTTGCTGGGAGGAGCTGGGAGAGGCCCCCTCCTGGCCAAGGGACATCAGCTCTTAGAAGAGGGTCCAGAAGAGACTTAGAGAGGGTGTGGGCATGTTGGGAGAGGCTCGAGTTCCTACTCTGCCTCCTGAACCTTTTCTTTTCCGTATATTTGTCTATCTGCTTTAAGAAAAATATTTCTTCTTATGGCCAGAGTCCTGGGTTGGGATAGAGGGAGGGAATACACAGACTCCTTGCTGTCAGGGAGAGGGGCCCGAGCCTGAGGGTGGAGGTACAGTCCTTGAGGACTTCCATATCTTTTTTTTTTTTTTTTGACTTAGTATTGCTCTGTCGCCAGGCTGGAGTGCAGTGGCACAATCTCAGCTCACTGCAACCTCTGCATCCCGTGTTTAAGCGATTCCCCTGCCTCAGTCTCCCGAGTAGCTGGGACTACAGGCGCACACCACCACGCCTGTCTAATTTTTTGTATTGTAGTAGAGATGGGGTTTCACCATGTTGGCCACGATGGTCTCAATCTCCTGACTTCAGGTGATCTGCCCGCTTCAGCCTCTCAAAGTGCTGGGATTACAGGCGTGAGACACTGCGCCCATCCGAGGACTTCCATATCTTAAAGGGGAGATGTGGCTTCTGCTTGTGTGAAATCGTTAGTCCAATGGCAGAGACATATACTTGCCTTTGGGAGTTTGTTGATCTGATGGAGGAACTTTACTGTACCTCTAACTCTACTCAAGTATGATACAAGGGAACATTGGCCCATGTCTACATGGAGCCTCCAGTCTGATGGAGAAGACATGGTCTTCTACTGTAAAATTCCCAGTCTCATTGAGGAGCCAAACTCTTGATTCAGGGGGAAATCTCACATATAATCAGGGAGACAGAATAGACAGATAAGTTACAGGTCTGTACAGTAACAAGCCAAGGAACTCATATCTTCACATTTCACACTCAAATTAGGTTGTTGGTGTTAGAGATTTAGTGTCAACCATGGAAAGCCTCCTGGAAGAGGCACATTTGAGTTGGGTTAACGGGAAAGGAAGGGACATGTGTCTCTAGACCTTGGGTCACGTGAGAACCATAACCATGTCTTCCCATTTTTTATATTCCCTTTGAAATAAGTATAAGCCTCGTCACAGTGAAGACTCTTCCTTAATAAACAACAACCAGCAGGTAGAGAGTAATGTACCTCTTTGGTAGGCTGGGAGACAGCAGAGTGTGGATGGGCTCAGAATTAGGGAGGAGGGTTAGTTGGGACAGAAAGCCTGAGGCTGGGGTGGGAGAATGATGGTGAAATGACAGGATAGGCAGAAGGAACAGCCCAATGTGTGTCCAGGCCACTGAACCACAGCATTTGGAGTAACTCCCTTGTATTTCTGGAGCTGGTGAGAGACACTTTATTGAATCTTGAATTGTTAAAGCTAGAGACCATTACATTATAAAATCATAGGCTTCTCAGCTTCTAGAGCTACACAATTATGGAAAGTTCTAGTATTGAAATCATAGCATCTTAGCAGGGAAGAATCACAGAAATTATAGAACTGTAAAATATTAGAGCCAGAGAGCCAAAACTCCATATTAGACAATTTTAAAATCCAAGAATCTCAGTGTTAAAAAGGAAAAAGAGAACTCAACAATTTATTGATCCTCTCTATTTGCACTGGTTATGATGTTAGGAGCACTCTCATATGTTATCCCATTTAATTCCTACCACAAGTCTTATGTCATTCAGTCCCATACCTGTTCAAACCTTTGTCAGTAATACTGCATTATCAAACACAAGCTTGCATAACCTTTATGACATGGGAGTCATCACATCTGGGCATAGCTCTGCCCCCTGCCAAATGGTGCTAGAAAATTCTCCCTTACGTAAGTTGCACTCTATCTCCCTGTCGTGCTCCCACACCGGTCCAGTTCATGTCCTCTGAGCTACACCGAGTAAGTCTAATCTCCTGCTCACATGACAGCTTTTCAGATGTCTAAAGACAGCCCTTATTTCTTTCTTCTCTAGGCTAAGCTGGCTTGTTGATCATGTAGCTAGAAATGGGACAGCAAATGAAAGAATATTTGAGCTTAAGAGGCCCTTAGAGGTCACCTTGTCTGGATACTTCCTTTTACTGCTAGGCAATATGGCTTTATAGTCAGGATCCTGGACCTCATGTTTCTGGGCCTCTTTATTTTATCCCTAAAATAAAGATAATAGTAATACTGCCATAACAGAGGTGTTGTGAAGATTGAATGAGATGATTCAAGGGAAGCTCTTAGAAGAGCGCTGGACACACAGTAAACAGCCAATAAATATTAGCTGTAATCACTGGAGGCCCAGAGGGGGAAGGGACTTGCTCAAGATCGCACAGCAACTCAGAGGCAGAGCTGGGGTTAGACCAAGGACACCTGCCTCCCAGCCTGGGCCCTTTCCCATTCCACTCTTCCCTCTGTCTTCCTCAGAAAAAGAAAATAGTCCCAGAGGGGACCAGGATACTTCTCACTGAATCATTTAGGATGCAAGGAAGAGGTCACCTGCTTTAGAGTGGCTTAAAATTTTTGTTTCTTAATGAGGCCAGAAGAAGGTGGTACCAGGATTGGTCTGCTGATTCAACAATGTCTTTGATGACCCAGGCATTTCCCATTCTGAGCCTTGAGGGTGACTACCCCTGTGATTGCAAGAAGACTGAGTGCCATCAGGAACCATGTCCTCCCAAGCAGGGAGAAAGGGCATGGTAACAAAAAGGGTGTTCTCCTTTCACATCATCCTCTTATCCAGGAGAGAAGCTTTCCCAGCAGACTATCCCCAAACATGTCATTGACTAAGACGAGGTCACATGTCTACTCTTGGACCACTCTCTGGCAAAGGGGAAGGCATTTCCATTGCTGCCTTGGATCATGCCTTGGCTGAGCACCTTGCTATCGGAATGAAGAAGAGAGCATTTGCCATGGGAAGGCAACCAATACCACCTGCCATACTCACCTTCTGTTTTCTCTCTGGATTGCCCTCCTACCTCCTCTCCACCTCTGCCAGGAAGTCTTCCCTAGTTGCCAGGCCCTTGTCTAGGACACCCTCTTCTAATGTAATTGAACGTTCTTTAATTCAAGTTACATTTCACTTTGCCAAAGATCTCTTACCTTATCGTGTCCAGATCTTGTCTTCTCAACCAGGCTGTGATAGGTCATTGCAAGAGTTATAGCAGTGACTAATGAATAAGAACCTATTGTGGGTCAGGCACTGGCCTGGGTGCTTGTTGTAACCAGCTTCTAAATGGCTCCCAATGATCCATACCCCCTGGTATTCATGCCCTTTTGTATTCCCCTCCCACATTATACCAGGGTTTGTCTATGTGACCAAGAGAATATGGCAAGTTATGGTATGTTAATTCCAAGATTAAATCATAAAAGACACATGGAATCAAAGCTTTTGGTCAACTGCCAACAGGGTACAGAGGCCCAACAACAATCATCGAATGAGCTTGGAAGTGGATCCTCTCACTCCAGTCAAGCCTTCTGATGACTGCAGCCCTGGCTGATGCTTGACTACAGCTTCATTAGAAATCCTCATGAAGATCCAGCACCTTCCAGTTAGCCCATCTGTGGGTTCTTGACCCTCAGAAATTCTATGAAATAATAAATATTTGTTGTTTTAAGTTGCTAAACTTTGTGGAAATTTGTTTTTTAGTTTTGGGGTTTTTTTTGAGGCAGGGCCTTGCTCTGTTACCCAGACTGGAATGCAGTGGTACAATCACTGCTCACTGCAGTCTTGACTTCCTGAGCTCAAGCAATCCTCCCACCTAAACCTCACAAGGAGCTGAGACTACAGGTGTGGGTGCTACCACACCTGACTAAGTTTCTTTTTTTTATTATTTTTTGGAGAGATGGGGGTCTCTCTATGCTACCCAGGCTGGTCTCAAACTCTGGGGCTCAAGTGATCCTCCTGCCTCAGCCTCCCAAATGGCTGGGATCACAGGTGTGAGCCACTGTGTCAGCCAGGAAATTTATTACTCAGTAGTAGATTACTATATTGCTACTTTATCACATTAAATCCTCTCAACAATTCTGATGGGCGAAACTTATTTCTCCCTTTTATAGATGAGAAAACCAAGGCTCAGATGAGTGCAGTGACTTCCCATGCCTGGTAAGTGGCAGTGCTGGGATTGGCCCTCCTGTCTATTGGATTCCAATGCAGAGGGACCTGGGTTCTGTTTTCCCAGCTGAAATGTCCCCAGCTGCAGGATGAAGGCTGAGGAAATGGGGACATAAAAAGGAAGCCTCTTTCTCTGATGTGTTTTCTCTCTTCCCCCCTTTTTTTCATCCCAACCACATTAGTTAGTACTTACTACATCTATTGTGTATATGTGATTCAGGGACAAGTAGGTTTATTAGCAACAACATGGGAGTCTTAGGAGGGGGATACCTGGGCTCTTGAGTGACCTTGGGCAAGTTTCTGCACTTTTCTGGGCCTCCGTTTCTTTACCTACTACATGGCAATAATAATCCCTTTCCTGACTTCTTCACCAGGAAACCATGAGGATGGCGTATAAAAGGACTGTGTAAAATGTGAAATGTAGTGAACATGAAAAAGTTTGTTTGGACTAAGGAGCGCCCCTGACCTAGGGCTCAGACCTATACAGCCACCTCTGTACAGAGGTGAGGGCTCCTTCTCCTCTCTCACCTGGGGCTAGGTTCAGGAGATGGACAACACTGAGTGGCATTGAGAGCGTCAACCCACTTCTTCAGCCTCACCCTCCCCAAGCCTTCTCTCTTAAGCCATGCTACAGCCATACTAAACTAGTGGAAATACCCCAAGCCTGCCAGGAGGTTTCTGTCTACTTTGTGCAGTTTCTTCTGCCTTGACACCCTTCCCAACTTCTCCCCTTGGTGAGTTCCCACTCATCTTTCAAGACTCGCCTTAGATGTCCCACTTTTAGGATGCCTCTCCTGACCCGGGTACAGTCCTCCTACTTCTCTTGATTGTTGCATCCGCCTTCTGCCTGAGCTCTTGGCCTTCAGCTTCTCTTTCCTGCTCAAAGACCCCATGGTGCAACCAGTGACTTTTCCAACATACAAATCTTGTCATGTCACTCCCTGCTTAAAATAACTGGCCAATGGAATAATCCATCAATCAATGCTTCAGGGGTTCCTCCTTGCCCTCAGGAAAGCGTCCACACCTTCGGCTGGATCTCCATGCTTGGTCCCTGCTGGTCTTTCCAGCCTCTGCTCTCTTCTCTCTCCTTATTGCCCTGCACATGCAGTGCCCTCCAGCCACATTGCTCTTGTCACTATCTCAGACACACCTCTCTCTATCTTTGCTCATCCTGTTGTTTTTCCTGCCCATTCCCACCTTGTCCACTTGAGGAAGTCCTGCCTAATCCTTAACACTAGGTCTGATATAACCTCTTGGAAGCCTTCCCTATTGGCCCCAGGAAGAGTCCTTGGCTTCCTCTTCTTCCCTCTCCTGTATGACTAACTACTCATGCTTTTGTTACTGTTTGTCAGCTTGTCTGTTTACACTGAGAGTTTGCTGAGTAGAGACTCTATCTGACACATGGTTGTGTCCCCAGCAGTGCCAGGAGAGGGGCACAGAGCAGACATGTAGGATATGTTGCTCATGTGAGTGGTTGAATGAATGAAGGGTGAGTGAATCCAACCTTGAACCATCATTTCTTGGCCAGCCCCAGAATTGCTGTTTCCTGGGGTAAGCCCATTTGATAGCCAAAGGGGAAGCAGACAGGAGGGACTGCTCTAGAAGGGAGAAAGAAAATCAATAAAAATGTAAATCTGGTTGAGAAAAGCTGTCCCAAGCTAGCTGTGGGGAGAGATAAGACTGGGCTGGCTGAGCCCTGGCTGACAGTGGAGGAGAGATTGGGGACAACGGAGCTGCGGCCAGGGTAGGGCAAAGGAGGTATGTTCCTTCCTCTGTTGTCACTGCCCCCTCCCACCCTGATGCTCTCTGTGTTTATGAAATTTTTTCTGGGACAGAAGGAGAAGGGAGCTTACAAATCCTGATCATCAGGTGTGGTGCCTGTGAGCAGGTACATGATCTTACCCGGTCCTCACAGCTTCTGGGAGATAGGAGCTAGGCATGCTCAACCTCACTTGCAGGTGAGCAAACTGAGGTGCAGAGAGGTTAAATCATTTGTTCATGGTCACACTGTAATAAGTGGCAGAGTCAAGATCTGATCCCAAGCCTGACTCTCTCCACAACTCTATAATCTTTTCACTCCATTAAGGGCTTTTGACTGGGGATCTGGGATTCTTAGGAGGTCTACACCCAGGCATCAGATGGTCTTCAACCTCTGAAATCAAATGCACAATTGTGTATTTGTCTGTGTGTGTGTTTTGTTTTATGTTTAGTGGACAGTCTATGTCTTTGATTAGATCCCCAGAGGTGGTTGTCACTTGCCCCCCATTGCCTGTACCATGTTGCCTTCCTGGAGTTGGTGGCCTTTGAGCTGGGCCTGGAAGATTGAGTAGGACTTTATGAAGTGGGGATGGAGAGACAAGCAGTGGGGTGGGGATGAAGAAGATAACCCAGGTTAGAGGGAACAGCATAAGCAAAGGTATGTGAAGGGGAAATAATTCAACACCTCCAGGCAATGGTGAGGATGTCCATGAGTTCTCTTTCACTTATGTGCATGTCAGTCATGACCCTTGGAGGCCAGCTCATGATGGGTCATCTGCCTGCCCTAGAACTTACCAGCCTCTAGCATCCCAGACCTTCCCAGGGTCTACAAGAAAAGAAACCTCAGGCCTAGGCATCAGGATGTCAGTTCTGGTCTGAGTCCTGTCCTCTGCTGACTTTACACTGGCACAATCTAGCAGGGAGACTTAATGTCTTCTCCTCCCAGCTTCCTGGTACAGGGTAAGAAAGTAAGCTCACAGATGCAAATGCTTGTGGCTCTTCATTGACCAGAGGCTATATTAGGGGAAAGGACTTCCCTGGGACCCCCACAAGGCCTGGAAAACCCCTCTGGCCCTGACCTGCTCCACCCCTTGGCTCTCGACCCATTTCTGTCTTGAGTAACTCCTGAGTCTCTTCACCATGGCCAGTTTGGAAGACTTTAGGCACAAGGACCTCGTCTTTTCCTTCAGATCTTGGCTCAACAAAGAGGTGGACTCACCGTGATATGGATACAGCTTGAGCGTCCAGGAGTCTCCCCAGATCCACGGGAGGGCCTCGGTGGTGTGTTCATGTTGTCATATTTTTGTAAAATTTGCAAAGGTAAGATACTTTAACCATAGTAGAAATTACTATTTTCTTCCCACTCCAGCTTCGTTTGTGTTTCAATTTTCCTTTATATGGGATAATTGGAGTGGCCATGGGCACTTCTGGGATCTGACCAAGGGGAAGCTGAGTGGGGAACTGATTTGAGTTGGGTTCATTAGGACATGTTTATGTGGTCCTCTGAAACACAGGATGTATTAATATTTATGTGGTTCTCTGTGTATAGATAAATCATTGCTAGTAATCTCTGTGTAGAGAATAGCTTCTAGGAATTCTACCCACTGCCCAACTCACTTGGCATGGTGATATTAAGTTGCCATATCGTGATATGAATGTGTCTCATGGCACCCAGCCCAGGAAGTATATGGTCAGTAGAGAAGAAACAGGAGAAACCAGGCTTGAAATGTACAGAGCCAGAAGCTAGTCTGTGGAAAATTCTTCTAATCATCGGGGGAGAAAATGTGTTTTAGAGGTTATGCAGGGCAGTTAATAAAAGTATTATGCATTTTTGGGGGATTGTGTGATGTATCTGTTTTGCATTCTTTTCTCATTATAGGTAAATATAGGTACTTTGTACCTAATTTTATGTTTATAATTTTGTATATTTTTCTTAAAGAGGGCTCCTCAAATTATAAAACCTTCAGTTCCCACAAGGTCTTCACATCCAACCTTGGCTCCATCATTTATTTTCTGTGATCTTGGGGAACTCACTTGTGCTTTCTGAGCCAGTTTCCTCTTCTGAAAAATGTGAATGATAATTTGGACAGGTGAGGATTCAGAAATCCTCGTGACCTTATTCCATTTTTGAAACCATTAGTAGAAGAAGTCACTCAGTCAAACAAAAATTAAACCAGAATATAAAGATAGGAAAAGATGTAATATACAAGCAATAACGGTGAGCAATGAATCCAGTAAAACTTAAATCTAAGTTAATGGAAATGATGTGGTTGTTGCAAACCTCTAATGCAGTTTATAAAGAAAGAATTTTTGTAATAGAAGAGACATTATGCAAGAACAAATTTAATAATAAGCTGCATCTATAATTCCAGACTTTTTTTCCCCTGCAAAACCTGGGAAACAAGAGGGATGAAGGAATATAAACATCCTAAAAGCCTCATATTGTTGGAGACTTTGAAATTCTTGGCATTGATACACACATGCTTAGATATTTGTTAAACATTTACAGATACCAACCAGCAAAATAAAAAGGGAATTGGAACTTCTCTACCTCCCTTTTCTTTTATCACGTGGAAAAATCTCAAAGCCCTGGCACTGGGAGCTGCTCAGAAGGCAAGGGCCACATGTGACCCCAGCTTCCCCCCACCCCAAGCACAGGGCCAGGAAGCCACTGCTGGTGGCTCCGTATCTGCTGCCTCCCAAGCAGCAGGTCCCAGTGAGGTGGGGTGGCAATAGGTTGGGCTGGGAGCAGATTAATAAACTCTCTCCTCCCCGCAGGGAAATAACCAGGCCAGATAAGACTAGCCTTAAAACAAAACAAGGGCCGATGTAGAAAAGGATTGGATCATAAGACCTGAGCAAGCCATAGCATCACTCATTACACAGAGCTGAGCTTTACTGCTCCCGGCATTACAGTAATGGGCCTGACACCAGCCCAGGAATCCAGAGAACCAGGTGCCACCCCCCAAAAAACAGTGTCACAGAACTAAACATTATCCATGCTGCCCCAAGTAACACAGACCCAGGCACTCAGGAGAAAATAGAGAAATTAGGATCCTAGTCACAAAGGTCACAGGGACTTTGGTGGCCCCTGGTCACATGTGTGAAATCTTGGCAATGTGTAGGAATCAGTGAGTGCACGCTGAGTATGTGTTTGTCTGAAATTAGAAAATACCCAAGTGTGGGCCTGAGTCTCCCTCCCTGCCCCAGGGCCCAGACTTGCCCACCCAGGGCCCCTAAGGCAGGTGTTGGGCCTCACCCTCAACCATGGCTCCCTGAGGGCAAGGGCTAGAACTTCCTGAGATGGAGAGTGAGTCTCCCGGCTTCAGTTAAGGCTTCCTGGGGCCCCCACACAGGCCTTCTGAAGGCCCTGCCAAGTCTGGGTGTCCCACACCTGAGGCCAGCTCCTTCCTCCCTGTGGGAGTCTACCCAGGGGCCAGCTCAGTGCTCTGCCTCCAGGGGGCGCCAAAGGGACACTTCTTAAAGGCTGCTGGAGTTGGGGAGGAGACCTGAGTGTACACTGACCACACAGATGGTCACAGCTGAACGAGCCTGAAGGCTGGCAAGTTCATTCCCACCTGACAGGAGATGGCTGAGGCTCAGATAGGGTGATCCAGGCGAGTGCAGACCAGGGCTGGGGCCCAGCATGGGGGGCAGCCTGGCCCACTATGGCTCACTTTGCTATCCAAGGGCCCCAGGGAAATGTATGCAATCTTTCCACCCAGGAAAGCCTGGCTCCAGGACAGCTGGCTGGCTGGGGGAAGGAGGAGGAAGACCCTCTTGCTTCAGAAATGGCCAACACAGCAAATGCCCAAACAACTCTTTGGTTCAGACTAGCAAGCAAAGGCTCAAAAAAGCATTCAGTGTCTTGCCTGAAGCCACACAGCAATTTAGTGGAGGAGCCAGAATGGAACACAGGGCTCTTGACACCCAATCTTGGGCAAAGGACTCAGAGGAGGTACTGCTGTGGCTGCCACTCTTGGCCAGGTGGGGCCCCAGGACGGCTCACACTCGGGAATCCTCCGGCTTCTTCCCTGGCCCTGACACTAGCAGTTGCTGCGCTACAGCAGGGCTGGATCTGCTCTCCTTGGTCCTTGCCTCTTTGTCCTGCTGCCTCAGGATGGCCAAAACTAAGGCGAAGCAGATCACGGAACCTGTTTTGAAGAAGAACTGGAGGCCGATGAACCTGGGGAAAGAATGGGAACCCTTGAACTCAAGAGCGGCCAGGCCAGGGCATGGACATCAGCAGTCATCACTCATTATGAAATCAGAGGCACCGAGGCCTCAGGGAGACACTGACCTCTGCTGCAGCTCTTCCCTGAAGGAGAGGGAGAGGCTCTGCAGAGGAGCCCTGGGTGGGAGCAGAGGCCTGGCCATCTTCATCGCCATGTCTTGGACTCTGCTCTGTGGCCTGGGCTGGCCCTGCCTGTCTCCGAGCCTAAGGGCTCAGAGGGCCTGACAAGTAGAATTTTATATTGCCCCACCTGTCCCAAGAACAAACGGGTTCCCTCTCCCCTGTTTAACTATCAAGGCCCTTGTCTGACTTTTCCTCTTCTAGGAAGCCCCCCTGTGGACAGTCCCAGCCCACAGGAACTGTGCCCTCCTCACCTCCTCAGAGCTGAAAGTGAACAGCTCCTTGTCCCCAGCCCTGCTATCAAGTCCTCTCCACATCCATCCCAGGCCAGCCGCCTCTGTGCCTTCAGGTTCCTTTGAGTTCCCCATTGTACAGATGGGAAGACTGAGCCCCAGGTAAGTCCCATGATGAGGGAGACAGAGCTGGGCCTGAAACCCAGGCCTCCTGTGTCCTAGACAGAGCTTTCTCCCCAGCCCTTCACCCCAAGTCCCTCTTGCAGCATGGCTGCTCCTCTGTTTCTCCCCAAATTCCTGCATAGACGCTGTGGTCAAGGCCCAGCTCTGCCAGTTATTAGCTGTGTGACCTTGGGCTACTTGCTTTAACTCTCACTTTCTTCATCTATAAAAGGAGGGGGGCAGTGTCTAGCTTGAAGGACTGGTGAGCTCAGCACTGAATATATAATGGCACCTGTCACCTAGCAGGTAGACTTAAATGAAACCTCCCCTGCCTGCTGGTATCCTGCCTGGGACTCTGAGAGTATTTCCAGCACCCTTCCCACAAGCCGTCAAACCAGGTCTCACCGGTTTCGGAGCAGGTCGTTATTGTAGTAGCGACAGACAGCTCGACGCCCACAGCTCAGGGCCCAGTGCACACAGGT
Organism: Macaca mulatta; assembly: GCF_049350105.2. NCBI lineage: Eukaryota > Metazoa > Chordata > Mammalia > Primates > Cercopithecidae > Macaca > Macaca mulatta. Next base: position 75,594,014 of record NC_133419.1, on the reverse strand, counting down.
GGTATCGATGGCGCTGCCGTGGATCACGGGGCTGGGCATCCAGGCTGAGGGAGGCAGTGCTCAGGGGATAACGAAGGCCCACTGTCCTGCCCTGCCCCCTCCCTGGCACATACAACCCCTCAGGGGCTCTGGGTTACTGGGGCCTCTTGGCTCTCTGGCCCTCAAGCCCGCCTCACCCCTGTATCTGAGGTAGCTTCCTGATGGGTTGTCTAGCCTCTGCCTATACACCCCGCTGTAGGAGAGCTGGGCCAGGTCTGTCACCCCATGGGCTTGTGAGCCCTAAGATCAGGGATTGAGTTCCGCTCATGCCTGTGCCCCAGGCCTGGCACACAGTGGGCATCTGGACCCCATCACCACCAATGGTCCCAAGCAAGATCTTTACCCAAAATCCTCAGGAACATGAACTGGATGCCCACGGCCAAAGTCTTGTCTTCTTTCTTCACTCCTCTAACAAGCAGAGACATGGGCAACATGAGGTTGGAGGGGTTCCAGCCCCCAGGGGCCAGGCATCAATGGTGAAGGGTTCTCATCATGCCCTTCTCTCCCACCACCCAGCACCAGCCTCCCTCCCATCTGATGATCTAAGCTGGGGGGCTCAGGGACGTACCCCATCCCTTTTCAACCTGCAGAGCCTGGTCCCATATACAAGACAACACACCCACTGACCATCAGGGTCCTGTGCTGACCTCTGTATGTTTCTGGTCACAGACATCACTCCTCTTCCTCCACCCACTGGTCCCATCAAATTCTCCCCTTACTCCTACAGTTGGCAAGACCTGGAGCTGGGACAGCCAGACACTTCCCCAGCATCCCCAACCACTGTAACGCCACAGCCTGCGATCCTCTGGCTCCTGCCAGACAACACCAGTGGCCAGCATTTATGGAGCACTCACTACGGGCTCAGTAATTCTGCCCTGCAACCCCACATCACTCCCATGAGTGAGATGTACATTAGCCCCATTTTATAGATAAGGAGACTGACACTTAGACAGATTCAATAACTTGGCCAGGATCTCATGGCCAACAGCGGTCAGGGCCCTCTCCACGCAGTCCTGAGGCTGTGTTCTCAACTCCTTTTAGTCAGGCTGCCTGTTGGGCATCTGATTCCTCTATTTTCTCTCCCAGGCCGGCTTGTGTTCTAGATCTACATGTCTTCTAGTATTTGCGAGGGGCTCCATTTCCCTTCTAATTTCCTAGAAAGTAGATAGTGAATAAAATAATCCCAGGAGAAGGAAAATGGAAATTATCTTGCTCTGAGGTCCCTGTGATATTGTGAGATACATATTTGGTCTTCCCGGCATACACTCCTACAATTCTTGGACTTTTCAAAGTGAGAAGTGTCTTTTTGTATGCTAATAAGTGGACTGATGGTGAGCAGCCCCTAGGGAGCTTCAAGTTGGGGCTTGGTCACCAGAGGGACCAAGGCAGGATTAGAGGGTAGGGACTTTCAGCCCCAACCTCCAGCAAGGGGAGAGAGGCTAAAGGTTAAGGTGACTGCCAATGTCCAGTGATTTAATCAATCATGCCTACATAATGAAGCTTTGGAGAGCTTCCGGATAGCTGAACACATGGAGGTCCCTGCAGGGTGCAGCCAGGGAGGGCATGAAAACTCCTCCCCCATACCTCGCTGTGTGCATCGCTTCATCTGTATCCTGTGTAATATCTTTTATAATAAACTGATAAAGTAGATGTTTTCCTGAGCTCTGCGAGCCACTCTAGCAAATAAAGCAAACTCAAAGATGGGGCTGTGGAAATCCCAGCGTATGGCTGGTCAGTCAGAAGCACTGGTAAAACAGCCTGGGGCTTGCGGTTGGCACGGGAAGTGGAGGGGAAGTCTTGTGGGACTGAGCACTCAGCTTGTGGGGTCTGATGCTGTCTCCAGCTAGATCGTGTCAGAATAGAATTGGAGGACACCGGTTGGGGTCCACTGCAGAATTAATTGCGTGCCTGGTGTGTGGGAAAATACCCCCACACTTGTTGCAGAAGTCTTCTGTGTTGATTGTTGAGTGACAGAATAGAAAAACTGTTTTTCTCAGCCGAGTGTGGTGGCTCACGCCTGTAATCCCAGCTGTTTGGGAGGCCAAGGTAAGTGGATCACTGAGGTCAGGAGTTCGAGACTGGCCTGGCCAACATGGTGAAACTGCATCTCTACTAAAAATACAATTAGCTGGGTGTGGTGGTGGGTGCCTGTAATCCCAGCTACTAGGGAGGCTGAGGCAGGAGAATCACTTGAAGCCAGGAGGAGGTTGCAGTGAACCGAGATTGCACCATTGCACTCCAGCCTGGGCAACAGAGCAAAACTCCTTCTCAAAAAAAAATTTTTTTTTCTCACTCAGTCCTCTTATCCCAGTCCTCACCCCAGGAGACCCTGATTTTGAACTCAGGTGACAATTTGTCAGGGCCAGCAGGCACTCTTAGGATGAGGGCCACAAAGATCTTGGCCCAAAAGGCAGTGCTCAGCATGGGCTGGGTCCACAGTGGGCACCTGATAAGCGCTTATATGTAGCCTTGAAGCAGCATTCAGAATCATGCACCGGACTGACACAGTTTGGTTTCCTACATGCACCTCCTGCAGCTCATCCATTGCAGGTATGATGTCCTCACCTCTAGAGGCCAGGACAGGGCCCTAGGTATGTCCTCCTCTCCCCTGGGCAAGTAGGAGCCTGGGCTCTGGGCCAGGGAACCAGTACTATTCCACCCAACACTTGCTATGTGACGGGGGCCAGCTCCTGAACTTCTCTGAGCCTCAATTTTCTTATCTGCAAGATGGGGAGAAAACCTTGCCTCAGTAGGTTGCCATGGGATGAACACAGTTAAGGCCACGTTGTGGGGGCCAGGACACCCAAGTGGCCTCCTTCCTTGAACTCCCCCCTCAGAATTCCTTGTTCTGCTTCTGGTTAAGGACCTCCTGGTATCCACCTGCCCCTGCCCCGCCCCCACCTTCACCTTAGGATGAGCATGAAGGAGGGTGTGTGGGTGAGACAGGCCAGGGCCGAGCCCAGGCTGACCAGGAGCAGGAAGGGCACCACCAGGTGGCTGCAGGTCGAGTCGCAGGATCCCGCCATCACGGGGTTGCCCTCCGCCACGCAGCTGCAGTTGGTATAGAAAACCTGGAGTGGGAAGAGGAGGAAGAGACTTCAAGAGCTCCAAGGGCAGGCAGCTGGCCAAGGGCTTGCAGCAGGGAAGGCTTGTGAGAGGCCCAAGTCCCACGGCCATTTGGGGTAGAGCTGGCTGGGCGTCCGAGATCCTGACCCATTGGCTGAGCAAAGATGGCTTGAGGAGCAGGCACCTCAAGGGCTCTCTATGCTCGAGTTGAGCCTGGGCTGAGGCTGTGAGCAGGGAGAGGGAAACAGAGAGAAAGTAGAGAAGAGGCAGGGACCCAGAAGAGCATCATTCTCCCACATTCTACACCCCAACTGTAAGAAAACATCCCCAGACTGGCCATGCCCCCAGGCTGGTACCCTGGAGTGTTTGATCCCAGCCTGCACTCACTCCTTAGGTAGCCAGGAAAACCTCCAGCTAAGGACTCTGAGAAGTGATCTGGAATGCCAGGGCCCGCGGGCACCCGATAGAAACCAGGCCAAGCCAAGAGGCCTGGTCTTCTCTTTACTTTCCCATAGACCAGAGCTTCTAGACTCATGTGCCCCAGCCACACAGGGCCTCAGATGGGAGACAGGTGTGCAGGGAGTAGTCCCATCAGCTCTTAAAGTGGCCAGCTGGCCTGGGCAGCTAGAGCCCTCTGAGCATCTCACCTCCAGCCCTGGCAGCTGCAGACGCTTCCCAATGTGAAAAGGGTTCGGAATCCCTGAGGTGGATGCTGGGGGCCTTGGGAGAATTTTAAGCCAGGAGTAGATGAGACTGGATGGTACAAAGGGTGTTCTGGGGGCTGCACGGAGGAGGGACCAGATCAGGGATGCAGGCCAAGGGCCCATCACAGAGTGGGCTTGGGGGTGTATGGATAAAAGGGTTTAGATTTGAAGTTACTTAGCAGGTGGAATAAGAGAAAGGCAGGAGAGAGTGAGCATGTGAGCACTTAGGCTTGGGTGACCAGGCACTCTCCATTGGCCGGCAGAGCCAATGTGCATGATGAAGCTGTGCTGATCCTTCACACAAGGGTCTGAAGACCCTTCACACAAGAAGCTGTGTGACCCCTAAGTGCATATCATCTTACATTGCAGGAAAAGTGGCCCCTGAGCCTCCAAATACAGGCTGGAGATACAATGGAGGGACAAGAAATGGAGAAATGCTAAGGCAAGGTTCCTGGGAGAGACATCCTGCCCCTGCTCCTTTTCTCAAAAGCAGAGGGTTGCTGGGATAAACGCAAAGGCTGGATTTTTCCTGACCCTTGGGTTTTTCCTGACCCTTCAGTTGGGTTTTTCCTGACCCTTCATATTCATCTAATTCCATGGCAGGAAGTTTTTCTCATGAATGACTTCAATCCCTCTGCTGCCTCAGAGTCTCATTCCCCCAGAGCATTCAGCACCACACCTGTGCAGTCACCCACCTGCCCCATCTTACCTCATTCACTCACGTACTCATAAGCTGTTACTGCACAGCTGTGCTGGGTGCTGAGCCACCCATCCCTGAGCCAAGATGCTCACAATCCGAGGAGGCAGACATGTCAAGACACAATTCCAGGCCAGCATGACAATAGTCCCTGAGTGCTAGCCTGGTCTCAGCTGCACCCTCCTCCAAATACTGTACCTAAATCCAAGCCTCCGTGATGTTCCAAAGAGGGGGCTGACTGGGAGGCCAGGGCCTTGGTGTCTAGTCCCAGCCCTGGTATTGAGACTCTGGGCAATGTCTGGTCCTTTCCTGGGCCTCCATTTCTCATCTGTACAATGGGCGTAATAGGAATGCGTATTACTGAGTATTTAAAATTGCCTAGGCACTGTGCTGTGTGCTTTCATGGATAACGTCATGTGGTTCTTTGCTTACTATTTAATGAATTCATGCAGGTAAAGCATTTAGTCAGTACATTCCTGCTCTGTAGTAGGCACTCAATAATATCTCCCCTATTTTACAGACCAAGAAACTAAGGCACTGGTTAAATAATTTGCCTAAGGTAACAGAGCCAGTTAGAGGCAGAACAGGGATTTGAACCGGGTCCCATACCCACAGGAGTTCACTGCTCCACCTGCCAAGGCCTGGGGGCCTCTGGAAGGGCTCTCAGGCCCAGGTGGTGCCTGGCTGGCTTCTAAAGGACTGTGCACCATCAACATGTTCTTCTGCACCAGCCGGTGCAGCCCAGGTCTCTCCCTGGAGGAGCCTCAGCTTTAGATGCTGATGCCCAGCATGAGGGTGGGAGGTAAGAGGACTCTGGAGAGAGGGAGATGTTGTCATAACAACCAGCCTGATGCTGCTGCCCCGACAAATCCCCCAGGCTTCACTACAGCCTGGGGGCCTGAGAAGGCAGACATTGTCCCCCTTTGTCATTTTGGGAAACTGAGGAAAAAGGGGAGGAGGAACCGGCTGGTCTTAGCCTTCCTAAGATTCAGAATGCACTGCTGCTGATTACATTGCCTTCATTTCCCCACTGGGCCCCTTGGCTCTGAGTCCTCAGCTCCCAGCACAGGGCCTGGCCCAGAGGAAGAGATCAGTGAAAGTTTGTTGACTGACTGACTGACTGAATGCTCGCTGGCCTTCTATGTCCTGTACTCTGCTCGCCTGCCCCCACACTATGGCCTCAAGCGTGATCAAACACAGATCTGAACTTGTTACTCCCTTGCTGAAAACCCATCCATCGCTTCCTACTGCTCTCCAGAAAGTCCCCATTCTTGGCCTGGCATTCAAGGCCCCTCTTTTTCTGGGCCCTGCCTTCCCTTCATGAACCCTTGTGCTTCCGCTCCAACAGAAATACTGTGTATGCATGCTTGCACATGTGTGTTCCTCCAAACCTCTGCTTAGGCCATTTCCTCCTGCCTGGAAAGCTCTTCCCTCCCAAGTCCTAGTTTACCCATTCATTCTTGAATGTCTGGCACAAATGCCACTTCCCGTGAAGGCTTCTGGGACCCACCCCCACCCAGGGGGTATGTGTCTCTTTTCATCCTTGTATGTACTTGTATCGACCAGTGGTCTTACCTATCAGCACCTCTGGAATTCCTGTGAGTTATTTCCTTTTGCATCTCCCCTGCACAGAGATCTGGAAGCCAGAATGGTTCACCTCTGTGCCCTGGGCCCAGGCTGGCAATGAAAGCTTTATTTTTATTTTTTGAGATGGAGTTTCACTCTTGTTGCCCAGGCTGGAGTGCAATGGCATGATCTCGGCTTACTGCAACCTCTGCCTCCCGGGTTCAAGTGATTCTCCTCTCTCAGCCTCCTGAGTAGCTGGGAGTACAGGCACACACCCTGACGCCTGGCTAATTTTTTGTATTTTTAGTAGAGATGGGTTTCACCATATTGGTCAGGCTGGTCTGAACTCCTGACCTCAGGTCATTTGCCTGCCTCGGCCTCCCGAAGTGTTGGGATTACAAGCGTGAGCCACCGCGCCCGGCTGATGAAAGCTTATTGAGAGAATAATGTTCTACATCTGCCAACAGAGAGAGACAGAGAGAAAAGAGCTAGAGAGTGAGAGCTTGCAGAGGTGGAGAGGATGACAGGCCCACAGAGACAGGGCAGGCAGGGCCCTGAGGGGCAGAAATTGCCACCAGAGGCCTGACTCACCTGGCTTTTGTCCAGAGCATCCTGGACCACCTGGCTTGAGCAGCCTGCGTGGCAGGGTGTGATGTATTCCACATGAGTGCTGGGGTCGCAGACAGGGTTAAAGCCGTCCGACGGGCAGGAGCAGACCTCCATGCAGCTTGGAAACAGCTCCGGCCTAGGCTGGGCACTGGTGGGAGAGAAGGTCAATAGGGTTGGCCTGGCTTCCCTCCCTTAGGCCACTAGCGGGGACCTCCTCAGCCCTGTAGCTGAGAGCAATGGCCAGAGATTTCAGCTCCACACGGAGGATTTTCACCATCAGGGCTGCCCGATGATGGTGTGATAGTGAGCTCCTTGCAATGAAGGTGTGCAAGTATGGAGACAGGCCCCCTAGATCCTACGAGCCTTTGAGCTTCTTCAAACATCTCTGCACCTCAGTGACCCTTCTACAGGGTATACAAGATAAATTCCTCCCAGAAGTTAGTGTCGGATGAAGAGTATCTTTTCCTCAATGAGCTTCCTTTCTCCGAAAATCAATGATTGCTTCCTTTCTCAGAAAATCAGAGCTATGAGTGTGGGACCCGATCAGGAGAACTGACCACCCGTGGGATCTCCAGCCTGTTCCTGCCTCTCTGGGCTTCAGTTTCTCTGCCTGTCATGGCCATCCTGCAGTCTCACTCCCACCACCCTGTTCACTGTGTCCAGGAAACATTTTAGTCTCACCTGCCTCCCTCCGAGGGCCTGCCCCCAAATCCCCGGGGTGCCCCAGCTCCAGGTGGCCAGGGCAAGGTGAAGGTGGGCAGGGGCAGGAGGTCAGAGGGAGGCTTAGTCTGAGGGGGAGGTCACCCTGGGAGGAGGGCAGGGAGGTGGCCCCTGGGACTTAGAGTGTCACCTGGCTTCACACTAGGGGGAAGCACAGCTAACCTGCCAGGGAGAGAGAGGCTCAGAGAGGCTGTGCCTTTCAGGGTCACACAGGGGTCCAGTGGCCAGGCTGCGGAGAAGGCCAGAGGTGGAAGCTGGAGGTCCCTCTCTTGGGCTTGGGGTGGGTGTGGGGCAGAGGCCAGGCTGATCAGTGAGGCTGGGACTGGAGCTTAGTGAAATCTCAGTTCCATGGAGAAGAGGGTGAGCAGGAGCTGGAGACAGTCTCTAGCCAGGGTGCGGAGTGGGGAAGTGGGGCATGGGGCAAAGTGAGCTCCTCTCCCTCCCTGGGGTGAGGGGGCACTCCATCTGAGAGGGAAGGAAGATCATCAAACACAAAATATTTCCTTTTCCTCCTCTGCCAGACAGTGCTGGTGTGTGTCTGACAACGTCTTGGCACATCTCCCTCGGGGTGGGGGAGGGAGTGGGAAGGCTGGCACTGTCTGCACTGAGGGCCCATCAGGAGGCGGTGCCAGGGGACTCTGCCAAGGGAGAGGCACCTCCCAGAACCCTCTGCCAGCAGCTGGAAGGCTGAGCAGATAAGAGTTAGGGGGCCCTTCCTCTGCTCGTCACTCTCATTGACCACCTGGAGCTGATTGCTTCTGTGGGGACAGGCCTGGCTCCAGGCTCTACCCTGTTCCAGCTGTGGGGTAACTTCACCTCTCTGAGCCTTGCTGTACTCTTCTGTGAAAAGGGGCCAATAAGAGGACCCATTACAGAGATCCTGTGGGGGTTCAATGAGATGTAATAGGGGAAGACGCTGAGCGAAGGGAGACCTTCGGTTCTTGCAGCTGTTGGGACCTGTGGTTGTACAGGAATAGGGAAAGTTCTTCTTGCCTAGCTCAGTTGGTCCCAAATGGTCTCTTCAGTGAAGTAGAACCCAGAGCTTAGTGAATAAACCGCAAGAATTTAGGTGAGAACACAGGTGACATGAGATGTCAAAGCTAAGGTGTGAAAGGGAGAAGAAAAGAGAGATGGGGCGTGTGGGATGAGCTGACTTTTTCTCCCACACACTGTTGAACACATTGTGATAAAATATCCATTGACTTTTTACTCTAAAAATCATTTGTTTGAGGACCTGGCTCCCTTCTCAGACCAGGGACTTCCTGAGGACGTGGCTAAAGCCCCCGCTGCAGTGCCTAGAACAGGGCTCTGCACACAGGAGGCCCCAGTCTAGAGAGCGGAGTTGCCTCCCTGTTTGGGAAAAGAGGGGCAGAGAATGAAAGGGGGAGGAGGGAAGGGAGATGGGGGAGAGATCAGCGAGGGTGGGAGCTGGGACAGATGGGGAGGGGCTGGGTGCTCCTTGGCCCTGAGCTGAGCCCCCGACAGCCATGCAGGAGGACCCCCGGTGATGAAAGCTGGCACCTGGGTGGAGGCAGAAGATGCCAAGGAAGAGGCGGGGACAGAAAAAGTTGGGAAATTCTAGCTGAGTGTTGGGCCAACTTAAGCCTGGAGCAGTTTCCAGGAAAAATGAAATCATTCCGGAGAAGAGGCAGGAATGTGATTTCCAACATCCTCTCCAAGAAGGCTCCCAAGGGTAAAGGTGTGATGGAGAATTGTGGAGCTAGAAATCAAGAGACTTCCTCCCAGAGGGTGGAGGCAGGTGCTGCCTCACAGATGTGGAAAAAGAATTCTGTAATTTTAGAGTAGTGGAAAAACAGAATTTCAGCTCCCAAGCTCTAAAACCCAAAATATCAGAGGTCTGCTGTGCAATCTTTTCCCAGTGCCTGAGTCTCCTCTGCAGCCTCTCTGATAGGGGCCATCCAGTCCCTTGCTCACTCTCTCATCTCCTCTCGTCCTGGGATGGAGAGCATGCTCCCTTCTGGGCAGGCCATTCCTCTGGCTGAGCTGGGTCCTGGCTCCTGTGATGCGGCCTCTGTCCCATCTCTGTTGGGCCCACAGGGCTTAGTCACTATGGAGATGCCATCCCATGGGTGGCTCTGCCCTGTCTCAGCCTCCACACCCTCCCGGACTTGAGAGTTTCTGCCCCTGAAGTCTCATCCATGCCCCTTCCAGTGGTGCCTGACACCTACCCTGGAGCCTTCTGGAGCACCCCACTGCTTGACTCCAATCTCCAAAGGGCTGTTAAGCAGAGGTGGGGAGGCAAGATTTGAGGCAGCGGGCACCCCACCATCCTGGCCTCTGCCCAAGGCCCCTGTCCTCCCTGTCCTGTCCTCCCAGGCTTGCCTTCATGTGCCCACGCACACACTCACCTGGTCTGGTGGGTGATGCCTGCAATCTGGTGACTGGGGCAGCCGATAAAGAAGAGCGGCAGGCTGAAGAAGAGGCATAGCAGCATCCCCAGCAGGCAAAGGGCACCGCATCCCACGGGGCCCAGGTGGAGGCGCTTGACCAGGACGCCACCCACCACGATGCCCACGATGACCGAAGGGAAGGAGAGGCAGCCGATGAGCAGGTTGGCGTAGGAGGCTGTGATGGAAAACTGGCGCTCCAGGAACTTGGGCAGGAAGGTGGCCATGCCGGCAGCCATGGATGACAAGCACACCTGGGACAGGACCACCAGCAGGAAGATAGGGTGGCGTAGGGTCTGCAGCAGCACCCTGGGGAAGACTGTGGGGGTGAGTGCAGAGGAGGTCAGGGCAGGCGGGGCAGCCAAGCAGTCCAGCAAAGACTGCCCTCCTGCCCTGCTCAGTTCAAGCAGTTCCATTCCTTTCCAACCTGTCCCATTCCACTTAAATCTATTGCAATCAATTTTATCCCACTTGATTCCAGTCCATTTATTCTAGTCCTTTTTTATTTTATTTATTTATTTATTTATTTATTTGTTTATTTTGAGACAGAGTCTCTCTCTGTTGCCCAGGCTGGAGTGCAATGGTGCAATCTCAGCTCACTGCAACCTCTGCCTCCTGGGTTCAAGTGATTCTTGTGCCTCAGCCTCCCGAGTAGCTGAAACTACAGGCGTGTACCACCATGCCTGGCTAATTTTTGTATTTTTTAGTAGAGATGGGTTTTGCCGTGTTGGCTAAGCTGGTCTCAAACCCTAGCCCTCAAGTAATCCACCCTCCTCGGCCTCCCAAAGTGCTAGGATTACAGACATGAGCCACCACACCTGGCCCTTGTTCTAGTTCATTTTTGAAATTCTGTTTCGTTTTGTTCCATTGAGTTAGACTTTATCTTATTTGATATATATATTTTTTTATTCAATTCTATTCAGTTCCATATAGTTCTGGTCCATGCCATCCTGTTTGATTCAATTTCATCCATCCCATTCCATGTCATTTCATTTTTTCTATTCTACGTATTCATTCCTCTCCCCTGCCCCACACAGTTCTTTCCATCCTGTCCTGCTACAGCTTTTTCCAAGCCACCCAGGCCTTCATCCTCCCTTGCGTCCCAAACACAGGTCTCAATTCCTTGCCCTGACCTACCCATCCCTAGCTTGTATTTCTCCATAGCCCTCTACCTAATGTACTATATTTTCACTCATCTAGCTGTTTTATTGTCACCCTACCAGAATATAAGCTTTCTTTAAAAACATCAGGGGGTTTTGTCTGTTGTGTTGATTACTAACTCTCCAGAGCCTGGGATATAGGAGGCACCTGAATTCATGGGATGAAGGAAGGAATGAATGGATATATGGACTAATATGTAATCAAATGTCAATATGTCTGGGGCAGAATCAAAGACCTCCAGAGAAGGTGAAATCTGAGTCGGCTTGGTGCTGGGAGACTTCCTGGAGGCGGGACAGAGCTAGGGCCTAAAGAATTGGTGGGGCGGGGATCTCGGGAGGTGAAGCAAGGAGGAAAAAGAATTGAGTAGGGACCCAGGAGGGGCAAATGCTTGGAGGTAGGAAAAGAAGTGAGTGTTCTGGCAAAAAATTACCTCCCCAGTCTCCTGCTAGCTCCTAAAATGGTGCCTCATTCACTGGTGCCCCCATTGCAAGTCTGCTAAACTGAAGGGCACAAAAGGGTGGGAAAGTCCTTTCCTCTCTGGGCTCCAGCAGCCAGGTGATGCTCATTGGCAGGGGCAGCCCAGGTGAAAGTGTCAAGGACACTTTCTGTTCGACACGTGAAATCCTCTCTCCACTAACGTGTGTTTCTGCCTGCAGTAGGCAAGACTGAAGTCAAATATAAGATATGGAGGGAGAGGAGCAAACCACTTGCCAGACCAGGCTGGTGGGGCCATGGGGGTTCTCTGGGCCAGGTGGGGGCTCCTTCTGTTCCTGCAGCAGCAGGACCAGGGCCTCTGTCATGGGAAGATTTCTGTCTGTCCTCAGAGCAGGGCCAAGTCAGCTGGTTCCCTGGCCCCCTTGGGCCAGGCTAGGATCTGTTTCCTTGGGAGGTAGAAAATAAAAGACAAACAGTTCGGGCGGGGTGGGTGGGGACTGTGGAATTCCCCCTCTTTTCTGTGCCAGGTCTGCCTCCTGTCCCTGGTTCCTTGCTGCACACCACGCATTTAACCAGCATTAGAGTGAAGAGGTGTGAGGCTCCCTCTGACCCCAGGTAGCTGCTCAGCCTTCTTGCCATGAGCTGCTCTGGCCAGGGCGTCTGAGGCCTTATATTGAGCCATGAATTTCAGTCTGGCATGGTCCAGGTTGTACAGGTGCCCCTACTGCATGGTAGAGTCCAGAGAGGGACAGGGGCTCGCCCAAGTTCATCCAGAGGCCAGTGTAAGGCCAAGAGTCTCCTAGGGTCTCCTGACTCCTAGTACAAGGTCCATCCTCCCTTCTATCCCCCCTCCCCCATTCCTGTGCCTCTCTGGCTGCCTGACTCCAGAGGGCTCCATTTCATGGATTGCTTCCAGTCCATTCTCCTGCACTGATCACTGCAGTGTGCTTTATAGCCATCCCCCATCTCTCCTCAGCATCCACAACCTGGCTCCAGAATAGGTGGAAAATTCCTGGAGGGCAGAGGCTATGCCTTTCACTAAGATAGGGCTACCTGCAGGGGAATCCCAGGGCCCATCTCCAGCTCTGAGGCAGATCTTTCCCATGAGACAGGGCTTCCCTTAGCACAGCGCAGTGTCTCCCCCATCAGACAAGTCAGGGCCTCCCTCAAGTCAGTGACTCTGTCTTCTTCATCAGCCAGGAGCCTCACCCAGCTCCTCAAACAGAACAGGTTCTCCCTCAATCTAGGGACTATGCTTCTTCCAATTAGTTAGGGGCTTCCCTTAACTCAAGGGCAATGTCTCCCCCCTTAGACAGGAACCTCTTCTACTTCAAGGACTACGTCTCCCTCATCAGACAGGGGCGTTCTCCATCACAGAGGTCAGGTCTCTTCCATCAGCCAAGGTAGGGTCTCGCTCCATTTGGGGACCACGTATCCTCCATCAAAGAGATTGTATCTTTTGCATTAGACAGGGGCTTCCCCTAGCTCAGAGACTGTCTCCCTCATCTGACAGGGGCCTTTCCTAGCTCAGGAATTATCTTTCCCCAAGAGTATAGGGCACCTCCAGCTGAAGGACCATAGTTCCTCCTCCCTTGGCCTTCCTTTTGGCACCAGGTGGTCAAGGCCAGACCCTAGAGTCAGACTGGCCCCTGGAGCTCAGCAGAAGCCAGGCTGGCTCACTGGCCACAGGGCCTGAGGCACCCCTGCCCTGATTCCCTGCAGGCTCATGTAGAAGCTGAAACTACCAGAGACAATCTGGCCTAGAACACTTGCTCTAGGTTCCAATTTCAGCAGCTTCCCTCCGGGCAGAAGCCCAAGCAGTGATTAATAAGCAATTCAGCAGCACAGCGTTGTGGGGCCTAATAGCATCTGGCGGTGGCCTGAGGCTAGGGAGTCCCAGCCCCTGCCTCTAGGCCCAGCACCATGCATGGAGTCCAAGCCCTCTCTTTCCCTGAGAATGCTGAAAAAACTGGGGGCTAGATTACCGATATCCCAACATCAAGTCTTTTTTTTTTCAGACAGGGTTTCTCTCAGTCACCCAGGCTGGAGTGCAGTGGTGAGATCACAGCTCGTTGCAGCCTCAAACTCCCAGGCTCAAGCGATCCTCCCACCTCAGCCTCCCCAGTAGCTTGGACCACAGGCATGCACCACCAAGCCTGGCTAATTCTTTAATTATTTTTTATTTTTTATTTTTGTAGAGGCAGGGTCTCCCTATGTTGTCCAGGTTGATCTCAAACTCCTGGGCTCAAGAGGTCCTCCTGCCTCGGTCTCCCAAAGTGTTGGGTTTACAGGTGTGAGCCACCATGTCTGCCCCAACGTCAAATCTTAGGAAGTTCTTCCCAAGAATAGGCCTAATTCCTTCCTGTTGCAGAAATCCTCAGTAAGGAATGAAGCAACCCCTGTGGATAGTACCCTCCTAAACCACAGGCAGCTCAGTTTACTATCCTAGGGCATGGTCAGAACAACAGTGGAACAAGAGTAATAATTGAAATAATTGTACCTTATATATGAGTGCAGTTTTTTTTAATAGCATAAAGAGGCTTTTCATTTTTCATCTCATTTGATTCTCATGATAGCCCTTGAGACAGGCAGAACAAGGATTATTGACCCAATCTTCCAGATGAGGAAACTCAATTTAGAAAAGGAAACTAACTTCTAGGCCGGGCGCGGTGGCTCAAGCCTGTAATCCCAGCACTTTGGGAGGCCGAGACGGGCGGATCACAAGGTCAGGAGATCGAGACCATCCTGGCTAACACAATGAAACCCCGTCTCTACTAAAAATACAAAAAAATTAGCCAGGCGAGGTGGCGGGCGCCTGTAGTCCCAGCTACTCGGGAGGCTGAGGCAGGAGAATGGCGTAAACCCGGGAGGCGGAGCTTGCAGTGAGCCGAGATAGCGCCACTGCACTCCAGCCTGGGCGACAGAGCGAGACTCCGTCTCAAAAAAAAAAAAAAAAAAAAAAAAAAAGAAAAGGAAACTAATTTCTTTAAGATTGTACACTGGTCACTGTTACGGGCAGGACTCAAATCCAAGTCTTCTGACCTGCCATCCGGAGCTCTGTAAGAACTGGGCACACGGCAGGCACTCACTCAATGCTCCTGGGGTCATGCTCTTGAGAAAGAATGGCCTGGTCATAATGCGTACTCTGGTTACTGATAGACTGAGTTCATAGTCTCATGATAATAGCCTCATGGACCTTAGATCATTGAGTCTCCTCCTCGCTATATAGATGGGGAAGCAGAGGCCCAGAAGAGAGCAGGGATCAGGGACAAAAGCCCAGGTTGTGGATTTTATCCCAGAGCTCTCTCTGCCCATGCCACTGCCTGGGAATTTCACAATTTCCTGATGGCCTCCCATTTGCAGGCTCAGTGGTGGGTGGGAGGGGAGGAAGGGTCATAGAGGAAGGGTCATAGAAGGCCTGACCTTCAGGAGCACAGGCTCAGACCTGAACTCATCTAGAAGCCCTGAGGGTTCTGAGAGCCAAAGAGGGAGGGAAGGGGCCTTGCTGGCCCATGCCTGGCCCATAGGGGATATTTTGAAAGCAATAAAAAATGATGGTCCAGGCAGAGAGGATTGCATGTGCAAAGACTAACAAGAAGTAGATGGTGCTCACACAGAGTCTGCAGGTAGAGAAGATGAATCAAGAAAGGCGGGAAGGACTGGATCCCGTACAGCCTCGAGGGCCCCTCTGGCCCTGGCTCCCCATAACCTGGTCTAAGCTGACTTACCTTTAATGAACTGGATCACAGTCAGGTTTGGTGCAATCTGGACTAGGCCATCCTGCTTCTTTGTGGACTCCCCAGGGCTCTGCTTAGAGGGAGAGTCCTTGTCCTGAAGGAGACATAAAACCAAGGACAGTCTGCTGGATACCAGCGATCCCATTCAGAGTGGGCTGTGGGCTGGGGAGGAGAGCTCTTGGAGAGGAGAGGGTGAGGGCCCTGTCATATCTTCAGGAGCAACTGAGGCCTGCAGTGTTCCATTTGTTCTTGGCCCTACAGGTACCCAACAAGTGGTTTTGAAAGAATGAATGAAATTCTTGTGGTTAAACTTCATCATCACCAGTATCCACATGGGTTAGTTGTCATGACCACTATTAACATCATAATAATCACCAACATTTTTAGGAAAATCACCACCATAATCATCATCATCATTTCTATTCCTTTCAGCTTAAATATCACCCTCATTCACATCACCCATATCATTGTGACTAAATGACAAATTTAGTCATGACATTACCATCACAATATGATGATTGCTATTGTTATCTCTGTCGTGATCACCACCACCAGCACAATCATCATTATCACTGTCACCTGAACCTCCAGAATCACCACCACCATGATGATAATCAGAATCATCAACGTCATTATCACTGTCTCTATCATCATCATCACTACCATTGTCTTCACTGAGATCAGTATCACCAGCCTCATCTCCATCGCCACTTCCATCATCACCACCAATGCTACCCAAAACACCAACACACCAGTCCCGTCAATCTTCACTCCCACTGTCACTGCTCCTCTTGGATGAATCAGGTCATACCCAGAGGATGGGCTCAGCTTTGGGTCCAAGCTGTGAAGATGCCCATGGACACCCTGGAGTATGTCCCTCCACCTGGGCGGGGACCGCCAATGTGCAACTTTTGAAAAAGAGGGGACAAGAATATTGTGTGTGTGCAGGGAGGGGGCACAATCACCATCTTCTGATTGTCAGAAATAAGAAAGGAAATAATGATAAATAACGGTTAATGCCTACTAAGCACTTACTATATGCTGGGCACTGTTCTAATGACTAATGCGTAACTTACTGAAACCTCACAACCTCCTGAAGTATATACGTCCCTACCAACAACTTGGAGAAGGAAATAAGCGTCAAAAATCATTTTTAAGAAATGAAGTAGATACCATAATCATCACTTTTTGTCATGTAATAAAACTGAGACACAGAGAGAAAATAACTTGTTTCAAGCCACACAGATAATAAGTGGTCCAGCTAGGATTTGAATCCAGACATCTTGGCTCCAGAGTCTGAGCACTTCACTGGTATACTCTGCAGGAAGGGGGCAACCAATGCCAAGGGCACAGAGTACTCTACCTACATTTCTCTAACAAAACTCTGTGAGGCAGGTACTATTACTGTGCACATATTTTAGATGAGGAAACTAAATCTTGGAGAAGTTGCTATGGGCACAGGGTCATTTGAATATAAGTGAGCAAGTGGAGTGCAATTTAGTTACATTTTTCTATGTAGGCTGAGGTCAGAATTAAAAGCGAAAAATTGGCCGGGCGCGGTGGCTCAAGCCTGTAATCCCAGCACTTTGGGAGGCCGAGGCGGGCGGATCACAAGGTCAGGAGATCGAGACCACAGTGAAACCCCATCTCTACTAAAAATACAAAAAATTAGCCGGGCGCGGTGGCGGGCGCCTGTAGTCCTAGCTACTCAGGAGGCTGAGGCAGGAGAATGGCGTGAACCCAGGAGGCGGAGCTTGCAGTGAGCCGAGATCGCGCCACTGCACTCCAGCCTGGGCAACAGCGTGAGACTCCGTCTCAAAAAAAAAAAAAAATAAAAATAAATAAATAAATAAATAAAAGCAAAAAATTCCCTGGAAGAAAACTTATGCCGAGGCCGGGTGTGATGGTTCACAGCTGTAGTCCCAGCACTTTGGGAGCCTGAAGTGGGAGGATTGCTTAAGCTCAGGAGTTCAAGACCAGCCTGGGCAGCATGGCGAAACCTCGTCTCTAATAAAAATAAAAATAAAAATAAATCAGTCAGGCGTAGTGGCTCACCCCTGTAATCCCAGCACTGTGGGAGGGTGAGGCGAGTGGATCACCTGAGGTCAGGAGTTCAAGACCAGCCTGGCCAACATGACAAAACCCTGTCTCTACTAAAAATACAAAAAGTAGCCAGGCATGGTGGCGCGTGCCTGTAATCCCAGGTACTAGGGGGGCTGAGGCAGGACGATTGCTTGAACCTGGGAGGCAGAGGTTGCAGTGAGCTGAGGTTGTGCCACTGCACTCCAGCTTGGGCAACAGAGCAAGACTCCATCACAGAAAAAAAAAATTAGCCAGGTATGGTGGCATACACTGGTAGTCCCAGCTACTCAAGAGGATGAGGAGGGAGGATCATTTGAGCCAGGGAGATGGAGATTGTGTCAGAGGCGTTAGAATCAGAACGATTCCATGTTGACTGAGGGTTAGGAAAAATGAGGCTGGGACTTGCTGGGCTACATTCCCAAAAAGTCAGGGCATTCCTAGCCTCTAGATGTTGATGGTTAAAGGAACAGATTGAAAATGTTTACTAAATAGACCCAGACTTAGGAGTGTCCTGATATCCCGATGTCTTGAGAGCAGAAGCATTCCTAATTTTGCTTTAAAGATAATAATATCGATTCTTGCAAAATATAGTAATTAAGAAAATCCTTGATCACAAACCCTTGTAGCAGAGCACATCTCCCCATGATCTTTTTTCATCCTATATAAACATATATTGTACCTAGGGTGGATGCGTTCCTCCTCTTACTTTCGGGAACACCCTGCTCTGCCTATGGAGTAGCCATTCTTTATTCCTTTACTTTCTTAATAAACTTGCTCTCACTTTATGGACTTGCCCTGAATTCTTTCTTGCATGAGAGTCAAGAACCCTCTTTTGGGGTCTGGATCTGGACCCTTTCTAGTAACAGTTGCAGTGAGCTGAGATCGTGCCATTGCACTCCAGCCTGGGCGATAGAGTGTTTCAAAAAAAAAGACTTACCCGCAGTGTGGACAGTAGTTTAGAAGAGGCTGCCCTGGAAGGAAGCAAGCTCCCTGTAACTAGGAGTGTGCAGGCCAAGGCTTCCCCAAGTCCAGGGCCAGGGTGCCATGGGCCATAGGGAAGGAACTGTTGGGCTGGAGAGCGCTCATTTGGACTTCCTGGTTCTGCCTCCTCTTCCCATGTTGCCTGTGAGGTTCCTACAGGACTTACACTCTGGTTGGGTCTGACACTTTCTCTTTCTTCTCCCATCTCGTTTTCTCTGAGATCATCATGAGGCAAATTCTGGATTTCCCCACATTTCAGAAGCTTCATGTCAGCCACCACCTCTGGGGGGATCCCCTGTTCCATGCCTCCCCCACCTGGCTTCCTGATGTGGCTGGTTCAAGACTAGTCTGTCCCAGCAGGACAATTCATTCAAATATTAATTCATGTGTTTGTTCCCTTGGGCTTTTTTCCCTTTCTTCTCTCTTCTTTCATTCCAGCAGGGAGCAGGCTCTGGGGTTCCTGTCCTCAGGGGATGTTTGTGACATGTCAGAAAGCAGTAATAGGTTGCAAAGATTTCCCTTCCTGTCTTTTGTTTCCAGAGTTTGAGTCCCTTGAGGAGGTTCTGCTGGGTGTTGTGGTGGGTGTGAGCAGAGAGGGAGGCTCTGAGGATGAGGGGAAAAGAATACCATCTTCCCTAAAATAAAGCCTGGAAAAGAGGAAGGGGCAGAGACAGAGCAGTCTGTGGGTTCCATGAGCAGCAAGGTGCCACGTACCCTCTGAGACAGGGCCCACGGAAGCAATTCACCTCCAAGGGGCAGGATGCACGGTGACCTAGGGAGGCTGGGCTCCCATGTTCCCAGCCTCACCAAGACCTCTTCTCCAAGCACGGTAAGGGAACCACATGGGCCAGGATGGCAAGTGGGCATCACCATAGTGACCACAGTGGGCTGATGCTGATGTCTGCTGAGCGGGGGGCGCCCTGGTGCTTGGGCACTGTGTAAGACACAGGACCTTTGCTTCACCTTGGTCAGAGAGCTCTGAGAAAGGCTGAGATTGAATTTCTTGATGATCTGGCAGGATGGGCATTCACAGTAGAAATTAAGTTGATTTTTAAATAAAATAAAGAATGTCTATTTTATACATGCTTTAGGTCTGAGG
Organism: Macaca mulatta; assembly: GCF_049350105.2. Taxonomy (NCBI): domain Eukaryota; kingdom Metazoa; phylum Chordata; class Mammalia; order Primates; family Cercopithecidae; genus Macaca; species Macaca mulatta. Next base: position 75,574,710 of record NC_133419.1, on the reverse strand, counting down.
CAAACCTTATTTGACAACTTTCTCCCTTGTGGACCCTGAGCTCTGCAAGAGCAGGATTCACGTTTATCTTGTTTTTCTGTTCAAACTCTTGTGCCTAGCAAGGGCCTAGGGTGAAATAGTGGTTCAATTGAAAGAGGAGTGCAAGAGATGGTTCTAACCAGCAGTGGGTGTAGCCAATGCCAGGCTTTTGGGGGAAAAAATGAAAGCAAGAGGAGATGCCATCATGCTCCCAGGGAGTTCTTGAACTGCTGATGGTTCCGAGACAGGCCAAGGGTCCACAGAGCACACCAGGGCTAGCGGAACTACCATTCCAGGACATGCCAGGCCACTGGTATATGGGCTGGTAGCTATGCATACATGAGCCTGCTCCATCTTCACTGGGACCTGCCAGCCATTCCTACACTCCTTTACACATGAGCAAACAAGCTCTGAAGGTAGGCAACTTGTTCAGCATCACATAACTAGAGAGTGGCAGGACTCAGATCCGAGCTCAAGCTTGCCTGAGTAGAAAACTCATGCTTTGACTGGGCTCACATCTATAATCCCAGCACTTTGGGAGGCCAAGGTAGGAGGATTGCTTGAGGCCAGGAGTTTGAGACCGGCCTGGGCAATATAGCAAGATTTCATTTCTATAAAAATGTTAAAATTAGCTGGGCATGGTGGCGTGCACCTGTGGTCCCAGCTACTCAAGAGCCTGAGGTGGAAGCATCACTTGAGCCCAGGAGTCCGAAGCTACAGTAAGCTATGATGGCACCGCTGCACTCTAGCCTAGGTGACAGAGCAACACCTTGACTCAAAAAAACCCTCATACTTTATCCACTAAGCCCCCTGAGTCAGACAGCCCTGATAAAGGACTGGAAGAATGTTTGTGGTGTGATTTGAAGGAACCTGAAATCCTACCTTTTCTTATTTTTTTGAGTAAGGCAGCCTGCGTGGATTATTCATTTATACCTTAGAGCTGCACTGCCTCATACAGCAGCTACCTGTCACGTATGGCTCTAAGCAATTGAAATGTGGCCAGTCCAAATTGAGATGTGCTGTAGGCATAAAATACACGTTGCATTTTGAAGACTTAGTATGAAAAAAGGAAAATGTTTCATCATTAATTTTTTACTATTATATGTTAAAATGAGAATATTTTAGATATAGTGGTTCAAATAATATGTATTATTAAAATTAATTTCTTTTACTTTTGCATGTGGACAAAAAAATTAGAATTACATATGTGGTTCATGTAACATTTCTTTTGGACATGCTGCCTTAAAGAGATTCAGTGAATCCTTGCTCCTTTCTGAGTCCCGTCTGAGCTCTGGGAGAGTGGTCTGGGAGGGGCGCCACAGTGATGGGAGGGTCCTGGATAGCTGAGAGAGAGTGCTGGAGTGAGTGCTGCCCCAGGAAACAGGAGGACAGGCTGGGGACAGACTGATCACTTCCCAACATTTTTTATCAGGAAGGGGCAGGGTAAGCAGAATCTTCTGAGTTCCTTGCCTGGGTTCCCTATTCTCATAAAGAGTAAAAACAACCACAATGTCGTCTGCTCCCATGTGTACATTCCTATTTGGTCTACACTGCACTTTTTTTTTTTTTTTTTTTTTTTGAGGCAGAGCCTTGCTGTGTCTCCCAGACTGGAGTGCAGTGGTGTAATCTCAGCTCACTGCAACCTCCGCCTTCCAGGTTCAAGCAATTCTCCTGTCTCAGCCTCCCGAGTAGCTGAGACTACAAGCACACGCCACCACACCTGGCTAATTTTGTATTTTTAGTAGAGACGGGGTTTCACCATGTTGGCCAGGCTGGTCTTGAACCCCTGACCTCAGGTGATCTGCCCGCTTTGGCATCCCAAAGTGCTGGGATTACAGGGGTGAGCCACTGCGCCCAGCTACACTGCACTTTCTTTTTTTTTTTTTTTTTTTTGAGACGGAGTCTCGCTCTGTCGCCCGGGCTGGGGTGCAGTGGCCGGATGTCAGCTCACTGCAAGCTCCGCCTCCCGGGTTTACGCCATTCTCCTGCCTCAGACTCCCGAGTAGCTGGGATTACAGGTGCCCGCCAACTCACCCAGCTAGTTTTTTGTATTTTTTTAGTAGAGACGGTGTTTCACCGTGTTAGCCAGGATGGTCTCGATCTCCTGACCTCGTGATCCGCCCGTCTCGGCCTCCCAAAGTGCTGGGATTACAGGCTTGAGACACCGCGCCCGGCCTACACTGCACTTTCTTATCCATCATGTCGTTTAATTCCCACAATGGTCTGTCTGGTGCAGGGATTATTATTGCACCTATTTTACAGAAGAGAAGACTGAGGCCCCAAAAGGGGAAGTGTCACCCAGGCAGTTATTGGCAGAGCAGGCTCTCAAACCAAACCCAGGTTCTCTAGTCTCCCTGTCTCAGTCCTGTCTCCTGCTGTGAAAGAGCATGGGGTTTGGAACAGGAGAGGAGTGACAGACCTTCAGGGCCTGGGTGGTCAGGGGCAGCATCCAGGGAGAAGCGAGCTTTGGGGTTTGGGTAGATAGAAAGGGAGAGCAGATTTGAAGCAGAGGCACGGTGGTGGAAGGAGCCTGTCTTGTGCAGGACGCAGTGGGGACACCAACGTGATTACAGCGGTGCTTGACTGGGGCAGGGGCTGGGGCCAAAAGACCGGCCAGAGCCAGACTTGGGTGGTTTGGAAGGCCAGGCTGAGATTTTGGCTATATTCTGTGGCTATTGGGAGCCCTAACTGTCCTTAGCTCCTGACCCTGTGTTCTCCACAGATTTCTGCTGCTTGCCCCCTCATCTGTTTTGAGGACAGCTGAGTAACAATGGGCTCCAGAAACAGGAAACGCCTCTGCTCAGTGCAGGGATTGCAGTGCGACCCATCTGGGCTGTGTTTGCCTGGGTCAGCAGCCCTGGATGGAGAAGGCTGCTGGAACTTCCCCTCTGGGGGCTCTTTGCTGATTGCTGCAAGCCTGCTGGACACCATGTGCTGTGTGTGGCTCAGCCCATGGAAGGCCCTCCTGTCTGCTGGGCCCCCAGGGATCCAGGCACTATCTGTGGTGACAGCTGAATTCCTGTTAAAAGAAGGCTTTGTCCAGGGGCTAGGTTCCCTGACCCACAGAGCCAATGTGGACCCTGGGGTGATATGGAACGCTCTGCCAGCCTCGGGTTCCTTCACATATCATCAAGGGAAGCACCACGGGGATGGGAGATCTGCTTAACTTCCTCCCATCCCATGAAAGAGAGTGTTTTTTCAGTAAGAGCTGAGTTTCTATGAAGAATGAAACACGTTCCCAGCTTTCTTCTTTTCTTTTTTGAGGCAGAGTCTTTCTCTGTCACTCAGGCTGGAGTGGTGCAATGACACGATCTCGGCCAACTGCAACCTCCGCCTCCCGGGTTCAAGCGATTCTCCTGCCTCAGCCTCCCAAGTAGCTGGGATTTCAGGCACCCACCACCACGCCTGGCTAATTTTTTGCATTTTTAGTAGAGACGGGGTTTCGCCATGTTGGCCAGGCAGGTCTCGAACTTCTAACCTTAGGTTAGAAATCAGTATATTAAAGAGACAGAGAGCTGAATTTATTATACATTTAAAAATAACAAAGACACTTTGGGAGACTGAGGCAGGTGGATCATCTGAGGTCAGGAGTTCAAGGCCAGCCTGGCCAACATGGCGAAACCCCAACTCTACTAAAAATGCAAACATTAGCCAGGCATGGTGGTACATGCCTGTATTCTAGCTACTTGTAAGTCTGAGACAGAAGAATCGCTTGAGCCCGAGAGACAGAGGTTGCAGTGAGCCAAGATTGCGCCCCTGCACTCCAGCCTGGGTGACAGAGCGAGACTCCATTTCAAAATAAATAAATAAATAAATAAATAAATAAATAAATAAATAAAACTAAGAGAGGGACCAGGGCCAGGTGTGGTGGCTCACGCCTTTAACTCCATCTCTTTGGGAGGCCAAAGCAGGCAGACCACTTGAGGCCAGGAGTTCAAGACCAGCGTGGCCAACATGGAGCCTGTAGCCTATAATCCCAGCTACTTGGGAGGATGAGGCAGGAGAATTGCTTGAACCCGGGAGGTGGAGGTTGCAGTGGGCCAAGATTGCACCACTGCACTCCAGCCTGGGTGACAGAGTGAGACTCTGTTTCAAAAAAACAAAACAAACCAAACAAAACCAACAACTAAGAGAGTATAATTGGAACATTTGTAACACAAAGAAATGATACATTCTATTGATTGGTTATACATTGAAAAATAAATTTAAAAAATAAGAAATGATAAATTCTTTCTTGTTTCTTGAGGTGTTGGATACCCCATTTACTCTGATATAATTATTACACATTGTACGCCAATTCAAAATCTCTCACGTAGGCTGGGCGCAGTGGCTCATGCCTATAATCCCAGAACTTTGGGAGGCTGACGGGCGTGGATCACTTGAGGTCAGGAGTTGGGGATCAGCCTGGCCAACATGGTAAAGCCCCATCTTTGCCTCAGCCTTCCAAGTAGCTGGGGCTACAGGTGCACGCCACCATACCCAGCTAATTTTTATATTTTTAGTAGAGACAGGTTTCACCATTTGGCCAGGCCGGTCTCAAACTCCTGACCTCAAGTGATGTGCCCACCTCAGCCTCCTAAAGTGCTGAGATTACAGGTGTGAGCCACCACAGCCAGCCTCATTTGGAGTTCTGAGCTAAGGAATCTGGGAGTGGCCAACCCAGAGATTCATTTCTTATTTATGAAGGACATCTGAACCCCCGGCTCATCCCATGAAACGCAGGCTGTATGAAGGATCAAAGCCCTTTGTTTTGGGTTAAGTGAAGGTGGCCAGGTGGAGGGTGCCATATAATTTGCATGGTTTTTACAAATGGTAGTGATTCTCTGTCCAGCCCACCACCACTGGACCACCCTGTATGTAAGTTCCCTCAATAAACCCGATGTCTTGTTTGCTAACTCCGAGTCTTCTCTTCAGCCCCTTTAGCATGGTGCCATCCCTATTGAAGTCAACAGGCCTCCAGCATGACATGTGTCTAACCCCTGCCATGTCTAGCCCTGTCCCTGCCACTGCAGGATGCCTTAGACACCAAGGAAGCTCACATGGTGCCTCTTGGGCCTGATCAGCTACCTTTCATCTCTTCTTTAGCCTCAGTCTCCTCCTCTGACAAATGGCAGTATTGGACTAGCTCTGCTGGTTTTTAGGAACAGAACCCTTTTCCCAATTGAAATCTCATTCTTTAGATTTAGTCTTTAGACAGGTATGAAAACACACACTTCAGTCCGAGTAGTTCTATATTTTGTGTGTGTGTGTAGAGGCGTGGAAGGCCCTTAGCCCTGCTCGGTGATACCCCTCCTCCTCCTCCCTATGGTGGTACCCTTGGGGTTCTGTGGGGTTCAATTCAAAAAACCAGTCAAGCAGATCGCCCCAACAGGGCCTCAAGCCATGATGTTAAAGGAAGCTCTATGTGCAGACCTGGTGGTCTGGGGGAGCCTTTCCTCAGCTATTTGGTGCCAGGACCTGGCTTTGTACAGACCAGTACAAGGGCCTGTGGTGCTGTCCAACCTCTGGACATGTCTTTAACCCTCTATGGGCCAATCCATCCATCAGTGAGATGCAGCGGGGTCTAGAGGCAGTGCCTGCAAAGAGGAGGCACTGGGGGCTAGGAGGCCTGCAGCACCTCAGAACTCACAGATGCTGCCGTGGAGACACAAAGCCCCAGGGAAATGGAGGCTTCCTGGCTGGGCAAATCCTGATAGACCAGCCCTAAGTCCTGGGTTTTAAGGACCATTGGCACCTCACACTCCTGTCCTCCATCTCTGACCATTCTCCCAAAGAAGTACATGGAAGTTAACGACTGGAAGACAGTGGACATCACAGGCTTACAGACTCTTAGCCAAAATTGCAGCCATTTAGAAATGTGGATTTGGGGAGTCATAGGCCTTTCGAGGCACAGACTTTTAGAATAAGGTAAGTACTTGAGAAGCTCTATTAGAAATACAGACTTTAAAACCATATAATTTTAGAATCCCAAACTCTCAGACATATTCCAGAAATAACAGACACATAGATTCCTGGTCTCTGTGGTCGGAGTCCGGTGGTGCTCAGAGGCTGGAGAGGGACAGGGGTCCTCATGGAACAGGCTTGCCTGCCAGAAAGTAGCTCTATGGGCCCCTCTGAGCCCCTGACCCAGCCCCAAGGGCAGGTTCTCAGAAGGACCAGAGGGCATGGTGGGCACAGGGACAGATGGGGAAGAAGAATCTGTCAGGAAGCCCTCAAGAGACCATCTTTACCCCACAGACCCTGCAGAGCCATCTGCCAGGAGTCCTTGGGCCTAGCAGGACCTTGGGGACTGGCTGATTGTAGACAGGAAGACTGAGGCCTAGAGGGAGGTGAGGCCTGTCCTGGGTCACTCCTATGAGGGTCTCTTGGTAGCACCTGAGCTCCGAGGCCACAGATACAGGGACAGAGCCAAAGGCAAGAAAGTAGGGCTCCTGTCCCCTCCCATCCCCTGCATGGCCTCCCCCAATCCCATCTCTTACTCTTCTACTCTACTCTTCATGGGGACTGCTAATGCCCCCTGCCCCCCAGGCAGAGAATCCCATAATCATGGCCATGGGAGAAACCTGAGCTGTCATTCATCATTCCCCATCTCTCTGCATCTGGCCTTCCTTCACCTTCTCAGACCTCCTTGGGGCAGGGGCTGTGGAATGTACCCCTCTTTTCCCCTGTAAAAATGCTCACATATTGCTCCAGAGACAGTGAGTCATTTAGAGATGGCCTTGAACCTGTCAGGGGCGACAGACCTTGTCTGATCTGCTACCCATTTGATAGATAGAGACACTGAGGCCAGAAACCTTCTCTGGGCCACATAATTCTTGTATTACATACTGCCATCTCCTGGATATCTTTAAAAACAGCATTTACTTCGAAGAGGGTATTTAGGGGACCCTGGAACCCTGAGCCTGGGAGGGGACGCCTGGTGAGATTTCAGAGTTAGCTCTGCCCTTCACTTTCTCCTCTTGCCCATTCTCTCGCCCTGCAGAAGATACACATCCCATGTCTGGAGGTCTGGACTTTCTGGAAGCCAATTCAGCCTCATTGGGCCTTTGCTCCTGGTTTATTCAACTCCCGATTGGTGGCCCTTCTGAGCCAGGCCAACCAGCTTTACTGCAAGCAGACCCGGCCAAGGCAGCCTCAGGGAGGTGGAGGAACAATTCCTCCCACATCAATATTTATTGCCTGAGAGCTGCTGGAAGCAGATCATCATGTTCTTAGCCCTTGTTTCTTTTTAAAGAACCTCTCACCCCCTTCCCTCCCCACTCCCCATCCCCAATGTGCTGACAGATTGGATCCAGACAGCCAGACAGGTTCACAGCTGGGGAGCCAGGGTTTCAAAGCATCATAGAGACACAGCTCTTAAAATTTGAGTCTCTGAATCATAGCAGCTCCGACTCAAGGAATCGTGCATTCTCGGAATCCGAGGCACACAGGATATTGCTCCAGGAGCCTAACCTCAGCATCTTACACAGCAGCACAGAATGTGGAAGTGGCTTGCTGCTCAAGGTCATATGGCTGGCATGTGACAGAGCCCAGTGCAGTCTCCCACTCCTAAACTTTGCTTCTGCCACCTATCCCACCCATGGCTCAACTGGCATTCTTCTCTGTTAAAATTTAGGACTCGATTTGGAGATCATCTGTAACCAGCAATGTAGGCTCTCTCTCTTTCCTTTATGAACATCACCCCACCTCTAAGTTCTAGGAATTTCATCGTATCCAAACTTTGGCCTGAGCTAGGCAGAATCAGAAAGGCCCAGCTGTGGTTTCAAACTGTCTTCTTCCCCTGAAATTGCTCACTCCCTGGCAGCTGCTTCCCCCTGCCTCTGAGACAGCTGCACCCAATCCCAGCATCAGCCCAACTCATCACTGTCTTGGGGACATCCCGCAGCAGGGCAGCTATGTGTAGTCCCCAACCTGGGTAGCTCCCAGATGCACCTCTATCCCCTCACTGCCGATGCATGGCTTCCACCTGGCCTGGACCACCATCAGAGCTGTCTGATTTCTCTCCCTGCCCCCACCCTCTCCAAACATATTCAAATGCATCAACCTGACACAGAAATGCTCTTGCAGCAAAAACATTCAACAGGATTTTTATAAATTGTCCCTTTGAAATTAGAATTACTTAGCAACAAGTAAGTTACTTAATTTATGATTGTCTGTGATTTCTCAACATCCACCTCCCATACTTGGCAAAGAGGAAATCTAATGCACAAATTTTCAGAATGTAATGAAATGTGTATAAGTATTTAAAAAAATTAATGAACTTGACATTACTGGCATGTAATTAAACTTTTAGGCCTGGCACAGTGGTTCACACCTGTAATCTCAGCACTTTGGGAGGCCTAGGTGGGCAGATCACCTGAGGTTAGGGGTTCGAGACCAGCCTGGCCAACATGGTGAAATGCCATCTCTACTAAAAATACAAAATTAGCCAGGCGTGGTGGCGCACGCCTGTAATCCCAGCTATTTGGAAGGCTGAGGTGGAAGAATCACTTGAACCTGGGAGTTGGAGGTTGTGGTGAGCCAAGATCTAGCCTGGCCAATAGGGTGAGACTCCGTCTCAAAAAATAAAAATAAATAAATAAATAAACTTTAAAAATTGTTTCTATTTTGTCATTTTCTTTTTAATTTGAAGCCAATTTGTTGTTTTTCAGGCCTCGTGTTTTTGTGGGTACCTGGAAAACTTGGAAGTCCCTGGCCCAGAATACTCTGTTTTGCCTAGTGGCTCATGTGATCCTGTCCTCTCCTACCAGCTTTGTGACCCTGGGCAAATCCCTGCACTAGGCTGGGCCTCTGTGTCCTCTTCTGAGGAGAGACCCACCCGCCGCAAGAGTGGAGAAGGGGGATTCTAGACACCCTGGAGCATCACACCGGTCGTGACTTGTCCATGAGTCTGTGTCCTCCCTAGACTGTGCCCGCTGGAAGGGTGGAGGCCATGGACTGATCTTCAGGTCCAGCCTGGGCCCTGCACTCTGTGCATGTTTGTCCCCTTCACTGTCCCCGAAAGGGCCAGGTTTATTTCTATAGCCAAATCTTTCATGCAGGATGTTTCTGTGCCTGGAATCTCTGATCCTCTCTCCTTTCTGTGCTTCCACACATCCTTCAAAGTCCAGCTGAAATCCCTCCTCTTCAGGGAGGTCTTCCCAGACTGTCCTACCCACTCTCCCAATTCTTAACATTCCTATGGCATGTTCAGAATTTACAAAAACTTTAAGTGATGAGCACAGAGGCCATACTGTAGTGGTTAGCATGAGGGGCATGGGCTCAGAGAGGTGCGGGTTCTCATCCCAGCACTGCCCTTGCTTGCTGACTTTGTGATCTTGGGTAAGTCACTTTCCAACATTGGCTCTGGGTCTCCTCAGCTGTGGAGAGGGCAGGTGATATTCACTGCGCAAGGTTGTCAGAAAGATGTGATGGAGCCCAGGCAGAAAGCATAGTACCCAGTGGGGATGCAGTGTAATTTTTTTTTTTTTTTTTTGAGACAGAGTCTTGCTTTGTCGCCCAGGATGGAGTGCAGTGGCGTGATCTCAGCTCACTGCAACCTCCACCTCCCGGGTTCAAGCGATTCTCCTGCCTCAGCCTCCCAAGTAGCTGGGACTACAGACACCCGCCACCACAGACGGCTAATTTTTTGTATTTTTAGTAGAGATGGGGTTTCACCATGTTAGCCAGGATGGTCTCGATCTCCTGATCTTGTGATCTACCCGCCTCGGCCTCCCGAGGTGCTGGGATTACAGGCGTGAGCCACCGCACCCAGCCGAAGTGTAATGTTACAAAGGAGAACAAGTGGGTGGGGCTGGAGCCTGGACCCAGACAGGTAACATGGAGGGAGCTTACCTTCCTGGCAGGTGAGTCTGTGACTGCTAAGACCTTTCGCCGAAACTGAAGCTCATGTTTTTCTTTGGGCATTTCCTTGGGGAAGAAGAAGTAGGGGATGGCAGCCAGGGCCACTGAGCCAGCAGCAATGAGGAAACCCAGCCACCAGGCACCCACCCATCGGGGGTCCTTTATGGTCAGGCTGATACCACCTGGAAGAGAAGAGCATGGTGACGTTAGCGTCAGGATGATAGGCTGTCACTTCTAAGCCACCATCCTGGGACTGGCCTCTGAGACATGAGGTGGCCTAGGCTGGGAGTCAGGAGACCTGAGTTCCAGTCTGCTCTGCCAGGTGTGTCCTGTGTGACCCTGGGCAAGTCCTTGGCCCTTTCCGAGTCTTGGCTTCTTCAACTACTGAGGCAATGTAGTGCAGTGGTCAAGGCCATGGACTCCGGAGGTGAACTGCTGGGTCTGAATGCCATTACTAACTCATAACCTTGGGCAAGCTACGTAACCTCTTTGTGCCTCAGTTTTTGTCCTTTGTGAAATATAGATATTAGTAGCTTCCAAATCATAAAATTGTTGTGAAAATTAAAGAAATTAATAGATGTGAAGCACTTAGAAGAGTGTGTGCCGTAGAGGTACCTGCCCATCCTCCTCTTCCTCCTTCTCATTACTATTGTGATTATTATTCTTAAATGAAGGGTTAGGATTACTGTTGTGTTTCTCAGACCTGTGTTATCCCCAGGGATGTTTGTCAAAAATTGCCTTACCGAGGACCCACTTAGAATGACCACAGAGTGGGGTGGGAAGGTGATCAAGGAACCCATACCTTTAACAAGTTCCCCAGATGATTTTGATCCCTACCTAGGTTTAATTAGAACTAGATTATCCCAGATGTGCCTCCTGGCTGGAACACACAAAGCTCCTGTCATACTTCTTAATCCCAAGGCTGAGTTGCGTACATTCTCCTTCAATTTCCACAGCATCCGAAAATGCTTCATAAAAATACAAATGAGCTGGGTGCAGTGACTCAAGCCTGTAATCCCAGCACTTTGGGAGGCTGAGGTGGAAGGATCATTAGAGGCCAGGAGTTCGAGACCACCCTGAGCAACATAGTGAGGCCTTGTCTCTACAAATAAATTAAAAAGTTAGCCAGATGTGATGGTGCACACCTGTAGTCTCAGCTATTCGAGAGCCTGAGGTGGGAAGATTGCTTGATCTCAGGCATCCAAGGCTGCAGTAAGCTAGGATAGTGCTACTGCGTGAGGGGCAGAGTGAGACCCTGTCTCAAAAATAAGAAAAACCAAATGCTCCTTGATATAACAACCCCACATGCAGAGCTGGTTCCCCTCGTGCTTGATCCTAAGTTCCTCCCAGGCAGGGACCAGAGGACTCAGTTGGCACTTAGCAAATGTACCTGTAACGCTGAGGATGGGTTTGGCTTTTGCAGTGATTAGACTTGATTCTCTCCTTACTTTTTAATCTCTCCTGCCTGCATGTCAGGCTGGTGAGAACTCACACATGCACCTCTCCAGCCCCTCTGCTTCTCTCATATCAGTCTGTGCCTGCAGCTGGCGTGATCTGCCTACCTTGTGAAATCCCCCATGGAGAAGGGAGTTTTGAGGTGGCAGGTTGGTTCACAGAAATGTCACATCTGCCTGTGGAGATGCCCCATCTGCCTGGACAATGTCAACAGTCAGAAAACACACCCCCTTGCATGGAGCTGAGGTGTGTCGGGGGACATCTAGGGAACCCCTGACTCCCAGGACTTTTCTTTCAGGGGAGGGAGAGGTTGCAGCCAGAGCCCACACTCTGGACCCAGCCTTCCAGAAGGAAAGCGGGCGGGGCAGGGCTGTTCCTAGTGGCTGCTGTTCAGAGCTGTGCAGACCTGTCCTGGCTGCAGGCACTTGTGGGCAAAAGCTGGGGAACAAGAAGCAGCGTCTGCATGTTCATTCACACACACACATTACCTGAGGCTCCCAGGACCTGGCAGAAAGTCTGCAGGTGAGAATGGCAGGAGGCAGGAGGCACCTCTGGAGCTGCTTGGTTTGATGAGTTAGGAGCTGGGATGCCACAGTGACACGCTCTAACAGGAGTACCCTACTGCTCTCCAAGGACTCCAGAGCCCCAGAACCCCCAACACCCCTCCCTCCTGGCCAGCTTCTGACCAAGCGTCAGTCCCACTCCTTGGCCCACTCTGACCACTGCCTGAACCAGAGACTACTGTTTCCCAAATGGTGCCCCTGGCAGTTTCCTAGGCTCTGAGCTGGTCAGAACTAGAAGGATTCTTAGAGGTCACAGTAAATACCCCATCTGAGAGAGGCCCAGGGTAATACTTTGAGTCACCAAGTTCTGCTCCAAAAGTTCTCTCCAGTGTGCACTGTCCTTTCTGTTTAACTCAAGTCTTGTTTCCCCCTAAAGACAGAGGCTCCCTACAGGTCAAAAGAGTGCGCTCTTTCACCTGCCCCACAGCATGTGTGAGCAGGGGGCTGAGGGCCTGGGGAAGGTGGGGTATGGAACAAGGCGAAGACTCCTAGTAATAGTAGTGACAGCAACCACGGTTCCTCATCTGATGGCATTTTACAGTTTACCTCCACCATCTCACTGGACTCCAATTGCAGCTTTAGGAGACAGACAGGACAGAGATTTTCTCACAGATGAGAAAGCTGAGGTTCGAGAGGCTAAGAGGCTTGCCCAAGGTCAGTGGTGCTGTTAGGATTTGAACCGAGGTTCCCTGGCTCAGTGTCTCCTATGAGAGTGGCAGTCAGTTAGCTAGGGTCTAGCAAACGTGTGGTCCTGAGGCTCACCTTCCGGCATCTGGTTAATGTCCACATAAAGGCGCAGCATGAGGCTGCCCAGCCCAAAGGCCAGGCCTGGCCCCATCATGGTCACTGCAAACAGGATCCCTACAACACAAAGCCTGGGTTAGGATCCTCTAGTCCTGGCTTCTCTCCTCAGACCAGTGCCTGCCCAGTCTGTGATGGGCAAGAACACTCTGTCTCCCCTGGTCAGGGATGGGGAAGTCTCCAGGGCTTCCCTGGACCTTTCCTGGCCAGATGGGGCAGGGGGCAGGGACTCCATCTCCAGCCCCAACCCTGGGTCTCTCTTCCTCCTAGCTGAGCCTGGCCTGACCATCAGAGGCCAAGGGATGAGACTGGTCCTCACCGAGGTAGAGGGGTGAGTTGCTGTTGTGGGCAAAGTCATCGATGTAGGAGATGCCAAAGGGCTGAATGGGCACCCCACCCACGCCCAGCAGGGTCTGTGCCACGAACATGATCCCCACCACACTCAGATGCCGGGTTTCTGTGTAGCTCGAGCAGTTTCCGTTGGAGTGGGTCCGGGCTGGGGCTGAGGTTGTGGGCAGGCACAGGGAAGCCTTGAAGTCCTGTGGCATATCCTCTGAGAGACGACAATGAAAAAATGTTACAACAATAGCTAAGACTTAAATAGCACTTCCCGGGGGGAAGGTACTCTTCTAAGTGCTGTGTGTAAAAATAATTCGAGCCCCACAGCAAACCTCGAGGGGGAGTGCCCTCATTACGCCTGTTTCACAGGTGAGGAAACTGATGCTTAGACAGAAACCAGTAAGGGGACAGGGCCAGGATGGGAACCCAGGGGGTCTGGCTTTAGGGTCCATGCTCTTAAACTGCCCTACACCACCTTTCTGACCAGAGGCATTTGCAAGTGCCACAGCAACGGCGGCCCCTGCGTGGGGCGGGGCGGTCAAAGGGGGTGCAGTTTGAACTGGGTCCAGAAGAATAAACACAATTTACCAGAAAAAGAGGGAGGGGAGGGGTGTTCTAGGGAGAGGTCACAGTACAGGTAAAACCCAGGGACTTGAAAGGGCACCGTGCCAGGAGAATGAGAAGTTCAGAATGGCTAGATCACAAAGTGTGAGGGCAAGGCCAGGGTTGAAGTCACGGTGAAGCAGGGTGGGGCAGCTGGGGCTGGATTGTGGAGGGCCCTGGGGCCCTTGATGTTCACTTTGGGGAAGGGTTCAGTGTCAGCTTGGGACACAGATGCAGTGTACAGAAAAGAATTTCTTAATTTAGTTACCTGACATTTGTTCCCTGGAGCTCACCAATATTTGGTGAGCAAACTTGAGGAGACCCTCACACTATTATTATCCCAAATGTGGCTGTAGAAGCAGCCTTCTCTCTGCGGCCCTCCATTTATGGAGCTGAGACTCTGAGCTGTGTCAGTCCAGCCAGGAGAGCCACTTCCTTGGGCTGCAAAGAGCCATGTGAAACAAGGTCAAGAACCTGAAAGAAGCCTTCCATGGAGGCTGCCTGGGACTTGCTGTGTGACTTCACAGAGGCCCTTACCCACTCTGGGCCTTGGTTTCTTCATCTTTCACACGAAAGAAAGAACAAAGTTTGCCCAGATGCTGTGGCTCACGCCTGTAATCCCAGCAATTTGGGAGGCCGAGCGGGGTGGATCACTTGAGGTCAGGAGTTTGAGACCAGCCTGGCCAACATGGAGAAACCCCATCACTGCTAAAATACAAAAATTAGCCAGGTGTGGTGCTACATGCCTGTAATCCCAGCTACTCAGGAGGCTGAGACAGGAGAATTGTTTGAACCTGGGAGGTGGAGGTTGCAGTGAGCCAAGTTTGCACCACTGCACTCCATCCTGGGCGACAGAGTGAGATTCCATCTCAAAAAAAAAAAAAAAAAAAAAAAAGAACAAAGTTCTCCAGATAAGGAATTCAGAAGTGGAAGAATTCAGCAGTTCAGAGCAGCAGCTAAGGTAGCGCTACCTGGGTGTGTCCTTGGGGCAGTTCCTCCCCTCTCTGGGCCTTGGTTTCCTCACTTGTGAGCAAGTAGTGATAATCCCTGCCTTCTGGGGTCATGAACGTTAAGAGTGGTGGGTGGTGAGCGTGCCCAGGCATGGGGCCTACTAGACGTTAGATGCGACAATTATTAGAGAGGTTATGTCTGCCTTCCCCATCCCTGTGTCCCCAGTGCCCCGCAGAGGGCCTGGCACAGAACACAACTTCATCAGTATTGGATGAAGAATGAGTGAATGGAATAACCTGGACTGTCAGAACAGGAGGGGAGTTTGGAGATCCCCGAGTCTCTCCCATTCTTTGGGCTGATGTAAAGATGGAGGCTCAGACAGGAGAAGGGATTTGCTTAAGGATTCAGGGGCACCCATTGCAGAGGGAGGTTGTATGGTAGTGAGGATGAAGAACATGTGTGTCCTTGCACAGAAAAACCTCTGTAAAGTGAAAATTCTGTACAAAGAAATGTGAGGAAGTATTGTGTTTTGGTATTCCAAGCAGTTCTCTTGACAAGTTTCCATGCAGGCCTAGAGAACCACTCCGCATTCTTCATGCACATGCTGGGCTTTCCCATTTCCCTGCCTCTGCACCCATGCCCTCCCCTCCACCTGCAACTGCCACCTTCTCTCTAAGCTGCAGCTCAAGTGCCACCTCCTCTAACCCCTCCAGCTCCCTCCAGTTGCCAGGGTCCTTCCCTTATTCAGGACTCTAATGGCCTCCTCTGGTCACCTCCCAAGGTGCTCGGCTCTATACCTTGTGGCAGAGTTGCCCGTGCTCATGCCAACCCTGCACCCCACTGGGTCATGTCTGCTTCATCTTGTCTCCCCTATCCCTGTCTTCTGGTCTGGTACAGAGTGGGACTTCAGAGGCGTGAGCTGGTGGGAGGGTGAGGGAGGAAGGCTGTTCTCTGACAGTCTTCCTCCCGTAGGAAGGCTTCCTCCATGCCAGGATGGAGTGTGGGCTCGCCCCTGCCCTGTGCTTCCCTCATCACACAACTGTTTTTTGTTTTGTCTGTCTCCTCTCCCAGGCTGGGAGCTCCCTAGAGTAAAAAGAACTGATTCCCCTGAGAGGCTCAGGCACGAAGTAGGCAGCATTAAGAGTTTGTTGGGTGTTCCACTGGATGGATGAATAGATAAATAGATGGATGAGTAGGTGGATGCATCGATGGGTGGATAGATATGGATGAATGGATAGATGGACAGATGGGTGAGTGGGTGGGTGGGTGAGTGGGTAGGAGAGGGAAGGAATAAAATGAGGGCTCAGGTTGTTAGGGTCATTCTCTAAGAGACAGGCATCCCTTTGTCAAGTAGGGCCTCAACAAAATCCCACTGGGCTGAACATGGCTTCACCATTCCTGTCCAGAATTCCTTCATTTTTTAAAATTTGTTCATTCACTCATTCATTCTTTCTTTTCCCAATGTCTTTTATGAGGATTAAATGCATGACTACACATTAAGTGCTTAGAGCAGTGTCTGGTGCATAGTGAGTAGTGTATGACGCTATTATTACCACACAGGCAATTCCTAAGGGTCTACTGCATGCCAGGCCCTCAAAGTAGGCTGCACTGTAAATTCACCCCCACTTAAAAAAACCCACAGTGACATACAAGCAGGCCCTCACCCCTCTGCGCAGGGCCTACTTCCTGCCCCACTCCTCAGGTCTGCCAGAGACCCACCGGGGCTGGGGCCTGAGGAGCCGGGCGGGGTGGGGGACTAGCAGCTATCCTGGGGTGCTGGGGCATATCCTGCCTGATGAAGGCCTGTGGGTGGGCCCCAGCGCAAAGCAATGCAGAGGCTCACGTCCCATTCCTGCCCAGCCCTGCTGCTCTTACCGGGGCTGGTGTTGTCGTAACGGTATGGCTCTGAGATGAAGTGCGGGAGAGTCATGAGCAGGCCCGCCAGGGCCACAAGGATAGCCCCATAGCCAATCATTCGTGGTCGGTGCACCCGGCTGCCAAAATAGCTCACAAACACAATCAAGGCTGTGTTCCCCACCTGCAAAGGGACCAGGAGACCCATTAAGGTGGAACAGTGCCCAGGGCTGGGGGCCTGCACCATCCTTGTCTCTATCTCCAACTTCGGTATGCCCATCTGAATAACGGACTGAATAAAAATCATCTGGGTCTCTCTCCTGGGTCCCCCTCAGAAGGGCCGCACTGCCCCCTTAGAGGAGAAAAATGAGGGCAGAGCGGAGAAATCTAGGAGTTCAATTCCATTTTTGAACACAGATTGGACTCCATGTTAGAACATGAGGAGGATGGGCCATCAAATGAAGGGATTTTGAGTTTCAGGAATGTCATAAACAAAGTCTAAAGCCAGGTCAAGGCTTGGATTTTTTTTTTTTTTAGACAGAGTTTTGCTCTTATTGCCCTGGCTGGAGTGCAGTGGTGCAATCTCGGCTCACTGCAACCTCCTCCTCCTGGGTTTGAGCAATTACCCTGCCTCAGCCTCCCAAATAGCTGAGATTACAGGCACGTGCCACCATGCTTGGCTAATTTTTGCATTTTTAGTAGGGATGGGGTTTCACAATGTTGGCCAGGCAGATCTCGAACTCCTGACCTCAAGTGATTCACCCACCTCGGCCTCCCAAAGTGCTGGGATTACTGGTATGAGCCACCGTGCCTGGCCTAAGGCTTGACATTTTGAGCCTTAGGATCACGATCCTAGGATGTGAGTTCAGGAGGGGACTTCAGAGCTTGCAGGGCAGGAACAGTCTCTGCACCATGAGCAGGGAGCGCATTGGCTCTGCTGCTTATTGGTTGGTAACGGTGGGTGAGTCCCAGACCCTCCTCGCTGGGGGAGTGGGGCAGTGTCGGTGGGGGAGCCAGGGAATGGCTGACCCTGGAAAGGACAGCCACACTCCACAGTGGCCAGACCCTGGAAAGGACAGCCACACTCCACAGTGGCCAGACCCTGGAAAGGACAGCCACACTCCACAGTGGCCAGACCCTGGAAAGGACAGCCACACTCCACAGTGGCCAGACCCTGGAAAGGACAGCCACACTCCACAGTGGCCGGACCCTGGAAAGGACAGCCACACTCCACAGTGGCCAAACCCTGGAAAGGACAGCCACACTCCACAGTGGCCATATCCATAGATAGGGCCCTAAGGCCCAGAGACAGGGGAGTGACTTGCCCAAGCTCCCAGAGCAGGGTAAGGACTTTCCCCTCCCACCTCTGATGCAGGTGCTGAAGAGGATCCGGGGACACTGCAGCTGGACAGCCTTGAGTTGTGAGGAATATGACACAGTGAGGAATATGACACATTACCCAGGGGGAGAATTTCATGGGAATCTGCACGGGGGATGGGGAGAAAGACAACTTTCTTCAGGGTAAAAACATCTGGCAGGGGAAGGACTGAAGGACTGGGACACAGCTGGACTCTGATCTCCAAATCCACCCAAAGCAGCTCATCTGCTCCTCCCTGCTTGGCTGTGGGCCCCACAGGCCTATGAATCCCCGGGCAGTTCTAAGGACAGACACCCTGCACCACGGTATCCCTCCCCCAACCACCCTAAGGCCCAGAGGTTCTGCTCTTGATGCAGTTTAAGCCTCTCTCACTACCGTTGAAGTGGCTTTCTTTGATTCCTTCCTGGGACAGGCAATAACTGGGTGCCTGAAAAGGTAAAGGATGCCAAAGGGGACTGGGTGGATATGGGGACCCTGGCTAGCTGTGAAATATCCCTGGACCTGACACAGTAGAGGTTCCCAAGGAGAGACAACCAAGTCCAGGTCCTAGAAGACAGCTGCAAACGCTCTGAGGTTTCAGGCAGGCGCTGGGACAGGGGTTGCCTGAGGGCACTGGGAGGGGAAGGCCTTAAGGTGGGGTAGTGAGAGGGAAGGTTGGTGGAAGGTGCGGTGCAAGTCTCCCTCAGTGTCCACCCCTGTGGCTGGGCGGGGCCTGTACCTCGTTGAAGGAGACCAGCAGCCCCGACGTCTGGCTGGAGAGGCCGAAGCGCTTTTCCACTGTGGAGATGGAGCTCTTAAGGTAGCCGGAGATCATGAGCTGCGCCAGCTGCAGCAGACTGTGGCACAGGACGAACAGCTGTAGGGGGACCGGGAGGCAGGCAGAGGTGGGCAGTGCAGGGGGAGACAAAGAGAGGGAAGGAGGCAGACAGAGCACCAAGGAACAGAGATGGGGGAGCAGAGTCACAGAAAGAGATAGAGAGCGGGAGAGTGACCAACAGAAGAGAGACAGAGAGAGACCAAAGGAGACAGGCAGAGGAGGAGGGAGGGGAGAGAAAGACAGAAAGGGAAGAAAGGCCAGAGGAGGTGGGGGGTAGAGAGAGATGGTGATTGGTGTAGCTCACAGCTTCTCACACAGGACTAAAAACTAGAAAAGCCATCCTGAGTACACTCCAGGGACCTGGGGGCTGTTGAAGAGCCACAAGACCAAGAGTAGGGTCTTCCCGTGGCCAGGAATGGTGGGAGCCCCTTTGGCTCTCAGAGCCCCCCTTGGCTGGGCTGGGCTTTCCTCCCAGTTCCACCATCCTGCCCCTTTCTCAGGGAAGCTATCCCAGATTCACCCAGATCCTTCTCCATCCCACCCGCACTAGTCCTCTCCCAGAGTGACACTGTGAGGCCACCTGCACACATTGAACGCTACCCCAAACATCCCAGCCTGCCTGGAGTCTCCTCCTGAAAAACTCTAAGAGAATTCCTAAGAGAAGAAAAACTTCAAATGATTAAAAAATAGAGTATTTATGACAGAGCTTAATATATTCACTCTGTTCTGAGTCTCAGTTTCCTCATCTGTACAATGAGGACAACAGCCTGAGTTCCCAGGAATATTGTGAGAACTAAATAAGATCACGTGTGAGGGCACCCGGCACAGGGCCTGGCACCCAGTGGGCTCCAGTGGACGTTGGATGTTCACAGCTGCCCTTGGTGGAGCCAGGACTCCCAGTATCCACATAGGTTCGGGATCCCCAGGGTACTTCTCTATTTCTCTGGGAAAGTGGGAAACAAGGGGTGCCTCATCCTGTACTCCTCCAAGAGCACCCCTTTCCTCCCTGGGAGGAGCGAACACATACTGGCCACCTTCCATGTGCCCGAAACCCAGCTGAGTGCTTTTGTAGATCATCCCTTTGATCCTCACAGCCACCCATTGTATAGATGAGGAAACTGAGGTTCAGAGAAAGTCTTCCTTGGCATTACACAGCCAGTACGTGGCAGAGCCTGCTCTTTTAGACTCAGAGTCCCCTGCCAGGCCCTGAGAGGTACCTTGATGTTATGGAACACACTTGGCCGCACGTCCTGAGAGTCTGGGCTGGCTTTGCCTCCAGGTGTGTTTTCTGTGCCCATCGTGGCCTTGGTTTCCTTGTCTGGTACCTGGGGTCCCTCACCCGCTGGCCCTGAGGGACAGAAAACCAGGGAAGGAGAATAGATAGAATCCCAGAGAATGGCCCTGGCCTGATCAGGTAGCCCTAGACCTCAGAACCAAGGTCTTTCAGGGGGAAGGGTTCTTAGTGGTTGATGAGAATCTGAGAATCAAATCACCTTCAGCCTTCCTCATTCTTAGGTCACAGTTCTGGAAGGGACTTTCCTAAAAGGGTGTGTGTCCCTGTGCCCCTACTGACCCAATGCCTACTGGGTACCTATTTCACACTTCACTCTGCTCCCAGCAAAACTTCCCTTCTGGGGAGAAGTTGCTGACCTCCCCATACAGCAAACTTGCAAGTAGTGGCCCCTGCGGGAGGGTGAGCCGTGCACATTCTCAGCCTGCCTTGGGTTGTGAGACAGCCTGTGCTCTTGGAGACTGAGTCTGGGCCTGGGACTGTCTGGTTCAGTCTAGGATCAGAGGTCTGGAGCCAGGGGCAGGGTCAAGGCTAGGTCCATAGTCAGGGAATAAAGGCTTTTCTGCAGTGTATTGGAGTAGATTCCAACCCCTGCACAGGGAACCCCTGTGCATGTCATCACAGAGCTAACCAGCCTATCCCCACATCACACCATCAGACCATGTTGCTGGTCAGGGCAGAAAGGGCCCTCCGAGCTCGTCTCATTTAACACCCTTGTGGACAGAGGCCCGTGGGGTGATAACTGAGGACACAGAGCTGTCTTGGACCCTCGACCTCCTTTACGCATGTTGGTTTTCCTCACATGGTAACTATGGTAACCCTCAGTATCTCACTCACTGCAATGAGAGGAAAGTTCAGCCCCTTCAGAGGCATCTCCCAGGGTCTCCTGAGCTCACTCTCAGTGGGGAGCCTGGAAGTCCAAACTTCAGACTCCACCCCTCCATTTAGACTGAAACCACCTGCTCTTCCTGGCAGCCCTGGCCTCCCTGGCTTTCCTCCCCTCCTGCGGCTTCACTTCCTGCCGGAAGCCTCCATTGTTTTATGTCCCTCTCACCACCGGCAGGAGTTTCCTCTCACTCAGCATGCTCTTTCTGGAGCCTGAAAATTGACCTCAGGATTCCTCCTGACCTGGGGGACTCTCACTGTATCTCTAGGGCTGAAAGACAAACTCAGGGAGGGGGCTACAGAGGCCCTGAACCACCACAGGTGAAGTTTTTGTGCTCCTCTTACAGGGTACCTGGGAACCTGAGGATTTTTAAAATTGAGATGTAATTTATAGTCATAAAATCCACCTTTTAAAAGTGCACAATCCAGTGGGTTTTAGTATATTTACAAAGCTGTACAACTATCTCCACTATCTAATTCCAGAGTATTTTCATTCCCTCATAAGAAGTCCCGTACCCATCTGTAGTCACCCTCCATTCCTCCCTCTTCCCTGCCACTCATCTACTTTTTGTCTCTATGAATTTGCCTATATTCTGAACATTTCATATAAATAAAATCACACAATATGTGGCCTTTTGTGACTGGCTTCTTTCACTTAGCATAATGTTTTCATGTTTCAGGTATTACAAACATTCATGTACAAATTTTTATGTAGATATACATTTTCAATTCTCTTGGGTATATACCTAGGAGCAGAATTGCTGGGTCATACGTTCATATAAAATAATTCTGTGTTTAACTATGTGAGGAACTGCCAAACCATTTTCCACAGTGGCAACACCATTTTACACTCCCTCCAGCAATGTTCCAATTTCTCTACATCTTTGCTAGTACTTTTATTGTCTGTCTTTTCAATTATAGCCATCTTCATAGAGTACAGGTGGTATCTCAGTGTGGTTTTGGTTTGCATTTCCCTAATGACTAATGATGTTGAGAATCTTTTCATGTGCCTACTGCCACTTGTATATCTTGCTTTGGAGAAACGTCCATACACACAGGTTGAGGAATTTGGCTGAGGAAATGGAAGTGCGTGTGGCTAGGGAGGAGTCCCTCTTGGGGGCATAAACACTCAGAGGAAGCAAGGAACTGTTGAAACAAAACTGACACCTGACAGGAGTAGATGGGAAATTGGCCTAGGGAAGAGGAATGTCATGGGACATTCAGTGGGAGTCACTTTAAAGGCAAGGAGGAAGTAAGGCAGTTCAAAGCAAAGGCGCCCAGAGGAGGTGGAGGGGACCATTTCTAAGCCTCAGCTCCTCTCACTAGCAGCAGTGGGTTACCTGCTGTAGTCTGGGCTCTGTGCCACAGGCTTTCTGTGCACTGGCCCATGAACCCTCTCCACAGCTCTGTCCCTTTGGTGTCTTATTATCTCTATGCTTCCGATAAGGACACCCAGGCTCAGAGGAACTAGCTTTGCTGGTTAGTATTGGTCCCAGGACTCAAGTCCAGGTAGGTGTTAAACCCAACGTCACTCAATGCTCCTTGTACAAGTTTGACAAGGGGAAGAAGCACAGTGCTTTTCTCTGTCCTGGCCCAGCCAAACCTAGCAGGTCACTTCATAGGTAGCAGTGCCAGTCCACCAAGGGGCCAAGCCAACCAGATGAGAGAGCGGGAGCTGAGGTTGGGAGCAGAAGTCCCTGACCTGGAGCCCCAGCTCTGAAGGAAACCCAAGGAATGGATGGGGCAGAGGGGTGGAAGGCCTGTGGGCTGGCTCAGAACATGAGGCCCCCAGCTCCAGGCCAGACCCTGGATCCTCCATTTGGCTTCCTGGGTATACTGGAGACATTCTTGCTGTGCCCCAGCCTGTCTAGCCCCAGTTCCAGCCCCACAGCCTCTCACCTGCCCACTCATGGAACATGCTCACCTGCCTCAGGTGAGCTCCCACTCCAGCCTCACTTCTGGCTCTCCCTGAAGCTTCAATCCCGGCCTCTTCTGTCAAGACTCAGAGCCTTCCTGGGATTACTTTATCCTTTAGAGATATGGCTGTTTGTGGAGGGCAAAGTCCACAGCCTGTGCCTCTGGGCAGGGGAGGGAAGCACTGGCTACATTCCTCCTGGCTCTGAGAGGTGCACGAGTCATGTATTTGGGGGGTCAGTCGGTCACTGAATGGGGCTTGTCAGGCAGGCTGTCCACCCCCTCCAAGACTTTCTTGTGGGCTGGGGTCTCTACTGATGCCCTGACAGCAAACCTTTGCCTCCCTGACTCAGGGCGGCACTCCCCTTGGAAGGATGGTCAAGTCCAGGGCTGCATGTCCTCCTGTGGAAGGGCACTGAGGCCCTGCCCTGTTCTATGGGGCCTTTGTCAGGGGCCACCCCTGACAGGAGAAGGGGATGGCCATGGGACTGAACCTGGGCTGGGCTGGCAGTCGCCTGTGGGAATGAGGGGACCTGGGGCAGGGAGCCAAGCCCTAGTTTAAAACACCCAGTCTCTCTCTCTCCCAGGTGGGCAGCTAAGTTTTGGGATCCCAGGTAGGCCAGGTGGCTCCAGGGGCTAGGGACCCGCAGCGGGTCTGTGTGCCCGACTGTCAATCAGTCACTTGGCTGATCACTCGTGCAGGCACACTGTGTCCACCTGCTGGTAAGCCAGCCAGCCAGCGGGCCACTGTCTTTCAGGAGAGCTGTCCGTTCAGACCGTCAGTCAGCCACCTGCCTGCAGCTCCTCATAAGACAGTCAGACAGGTTCCTGAAAGTCTGTCAGCCACAAACTTCATTTCCCATGTGTCTGGTCAGTCGGAGACTCCCCCTTCAAGGCTGCCCTTCATGGGTAGAGTCAGCATTCTCCACACCACTGGAGTCTGGGTAATGAGGAGCAGGGTTTCAGAGATCAGCCTGACTGCAAGGACTACCTTCCTTTACCTGTTCTCTGCGGGAAAGGCCCGGGATTCTGCTTCCTTTGGCTGCCTCCCAGCTACAAAGGGCAGATCTCAGGGAAATGTGAGGCTGAGAATAGGCTTTAAGGCCTCAGACCTGGGTTGGAATCCCAGCTGTGCTACAAGCCCATTGTGTGAGCCTGGGCACATCCCTTGAGCTTTCTGAGCCTCAGTTTCCCCATTTGTAAGGTGAAGATAACAGTATTTACTGATGGAATTCAGGACACACTACTCCCCAAATATGGCACCTTGGCCACATTTGAGAAAACAGTAGAAGCAGGTCATAAAACTTAGGATAGTCACACCGCTCTGACCTTCTCCCGCCTTTCACCCTGAAACAGGTCGTAAGATCCTCATTTGAGAGTTACTCTCTTTCTACCTGGAGAAAAGAAACAGCCTTAACTTTGAAGACGCAAGGACACAGAGAAGAATCTGAACAAACAGGCCTTGCTAGATTTCCCCAAGTTTATCACCATTAACACACACCCTCTTTGTGCAATACTTCTCCGCAACTATATACTTCTTCATCAAACTTGGCATAAAAAGTCACAAGTTTTTGACATTTTAAGCTAGATGATTAAAAAATAATAAACCAGCCTGGACAACATGGCGAAGCCTCATCTCTACTACAAACACAAAAGATTAGCCAGGTGTGGTGGTGCATGCCTGTAATCCCAGCTACTTGGGAGGCTGAGGCAAGAGCCCAGGAGGTAGAGGTTGCAGTAAGCCGAGATCATGCCACTGCACTCCAGCCTGAGCAACAGGGTGAGACCCTGTCTCAAAAAATAAATAATTAAATTAAATTAAATTCAAAATAATAAAAACTAAAAAAGTTAAGAATACACGGGTTTTCCCATTTCTTTGGGTCTTCATTTCTGAAGGCCCCCGTGTCATGGAAAACTTACATTAAATAAATTTGGGCCAGGTGCAGTGGCTCACGCCTGTAATTCCAACACTTTGGGAGGCTGAGGTGGGAGAATTACCAAGCCCAGTAGTTCCAGACTAGCCTGGGTGACATGGTGAGACCCCATCTCTATGTAAAAATAATAATAATTAAAGTAAATCAAAATTTTAAAAGCCAAATAAATTTGTATGCTTTTCTCCTGTTAAGTTGTCTTTTGTTATAGTGACTTCAGCCACCAGCCTAGCAAAGAGTGAGGACAAGAAATCTCTTCTCCTCTATACGACCTCAAAGAGGTAAGGCCTCTGGGGCAGCTGGCCTGACATATAGGTGGCCCTTGCTCTCCTTTCCCGGGGGCCATTGCTCTCTTTTCCTGATAAATATTCAAGCACATCTGAGGCAATCGGCCCAGCTGGACCCATCCCCTTCCACACACACCTGGTCTTCCTCCAGGTAAACCCCTCCATCCTGACATCGCCATTCATCCATCTCTGGATCATCTCTTTCCCTCTCTCATTCAAGCCGTAACCAACCACAGGACCCAAGGAACTGGACCCCTTCTCTCCAGGCACACTCACTGGCTAGGAGGCAGTGATACAGGCTTGAAGCCCCCGGCTACAATGCAGGGACTATAATCCCACCTTCCTGGTGCAGAAAGCATCTCCTGAGGATGAAAACCATCTATCCCCACATTCAGCCTGAGCGCTAAAAACCCCAAACTGTACCTTACACATCTACATACACATGATGCTATTTGCTATTTCACTGTCTTCATTAGCAATTTTTTTCCTCTTCCTAGACTGTCCGTCCAAAGCAAATGGTTTGATTGTTCTTTAGAGAAACTTCCTGAAAGATGGATCAGCCCTTCAAAGGAAGAGGCTGTGGCCCTCAGATTCTCAGACTCTCTCCCCACAAAATCCAAAACCATTGAATTGAGATTCTTACCCATCTCCATCTCCATCTTCATCTTGAATAGGGGTTGGGTAAAGTAAGGCTGAGACCTACTGGACTGCATTCCCAAACAGTTAGGCATTCCAGGTCATGGAATGAGATAGGAGGTCAGCACAAGGTACAGGTCCTAATGACCTTGCTGATAAAACAGCTTGCAGTAAGGAATCCAGCTAAATCCCACCAACACCAAGATGGCAATGAGAGTGGCCTCTGGTTGTCCTCACTGCTACACTCCCACCAGTGCCATGACAGTTTACAAATGCCATGACAATGTCAGGAAGTTACCCTATATGGTCTAAAAAGAGGAGGCATGAATAATCCACCCCTTGTTTAGCATATCATCATGAAATAACCATAAAAATGGTCAACAAGCAGCCCTCGGGGCTGCTCTGTCTATGGAGTAGCCATTCTTTTATTCATTTACTTTCCTAATAAATTTGCTTTCACTTTACAGACTCACCCTGAATTCTTTCTTGCACGAGATCCAAGAGCCCTCTCTTGGGGTCTGGATCCAGACCCCTTTCCGGTAACACCAGCAGCAGATGCTGGGCAATCCATTCCTCATGATAATGGCAGACGCCCCCCTCCAGAAGTGTTGGGGTGGGAGGCAGCCAACTTCAAGGCTACAAAGCCCTGCCTTGGGCCCTTCCTACCTCCTGAGTTGCCTGAGATTCCCTGGGCCTGCAGACACCCCTGCCAAGCTCCCGCAGCCCAGCTCATCTCTCATCTCTCCCTCCATAAAACCCCCTCCCAGGCCAATTTCCGCTGGTCACTCTCTTGCATTACTTATGTTTCCCTCTTCTCTGCCTGACTAGGCAATAAATTCCCCCAGGGCAGACGTTGTCCTGTACTCCCCCAGTCCTGGTGGATCATGTTAGTTCCCTGCTGAAACCCTCTGGGTGAGAAGACTTTGGATTCAAAGATTTGTTTTGTCATGACGTAGCTGTGTGACCTAAGACAGCTTATTTAGCCTCTCTAAGCCTGTTTTCTTCTCTGTGAGTTAGTGAGCAGTGTCTATCTCCCAGTGTTTTTATTACGATTAAAGGAAAATGTCCTATGCCTGATATACTGTGGTCCTCAACAATGGTTAGCCCCTCCCCAACTCCCAGCTCCATCTGCAAACTGTGAGTATAGGCTCAGCCCCAAGGAGGTCAAGGTTAGTGGAAGCCAATCCCATCCCATGTACCCCCCACCCTAGTGAGCATGTGTCCCTCGTCCCCAGCAAACCACTTATCTTTTGAGGCCTGGCTCACGCCTGGCCTCATGGTGGCTCATGCCTGTAATCTCAGCACTTTGAAAGGCCGAGGCATGTGGATCACCTGAGGTCAGGAGCTGGAAACCAGCCTGGCCAACATGGTGAAACCCTGTCTCTACTAAAAATACCAAAACTAGCCGAGCGTGGTGGTGTGTACCTGCAATCTCAGCTACTTGGGAGGCTGATGTATGCGAATTGCTGGAACCTGGGAGGCCGAAGGTGCAGTGAGCCGAGATTGTGCCATTGCACTCCAGCCTAGGCAACAAGAGGGAAACTCCGTCTCAATAAAACAACAAGATTGTTGAATTGAACTAAACCAAATGAAGGGGAAGAGAAGGCTGGAGCATGGGGTCTGTGGGTGGGGACTGCGGTGGTGCACATGAGTTGGGATGGGGGCAGCATGAGGGCCCTGAATGTTCCAGTTCCTTGTTTGGCCTGGCCCAGCACTCTGGAGGAGAGGGAGTCAAAGGCAGGAAGGGGGAATGTCTCCAGGCATTGGGCTTGGCTGTCATATTTGGGAAATTCCTCCCAGCAGGACCTTGGGTGGTCTGCTGGGAGGACAATAGCATGCTTGAGGTCCAGCTTTGTGAGACTGCAGCTGTTGTTTCTTGAAGGAGATCTGGCAGGGTCGCAGAGGGGCCAGGCAAACTTTCTGGTGGTTTCCCAGCTCAGTCAGGGACCCTGAGTTGGGACTTTCTGTTCCCAGTTGTAACCCTGGCTACCCCATCTAGACCTAGGATGACCTAAAAAATGGCAACTACAGCCTGGGAGGAGGGTCTCCCTAGGCCTAAAACAAGGAGCCAGAGGCTCAGAGATATGCAACTATGGCTCAAGGCTATGCTCCATCCGCTCCATGTGATCCCAGCTAATCTCTCTCTGTACTTAAATTGATCCTTTAAGGGGTCCATGTTATCCCATCTCACTCGGATCATGAATCTCTAGTCCTCCAAACACAAGGTGACCCTGGGGTCTAGAGAGGACCTCAGGGCAGGCTTCCTGCAGAGTCAGCTCCCTCAGGCCTATGTTCACCAGGCACAGGCTGGGAACATTGGAGCCTTCAGTACAGACTTGTCCAGAAAGAGGGGAAGAATAGGCCAGGAAGGCCTCTGTTACCAGTGGGGGGCTCCAGTTTGAGCCCCAGCTCTGTTGCCGAGTAGCTGCATGGCCTTGGGCAGGTAACAGAGCTCCTCCTGGCTTTTGTTTCCTCATTTGGTTTTGATTTTTTGTTTTGTTTGTTTTTTTTTGAGACGGAGTCCTGCTCTCATTGCCCAGGCTGGAGTGCAATGGTGCGATCTCGGCTCACTGCAGTCTCCGCCTCCCAGGTTCAAGCAATTCTCCTGCCTCAGCCTCTGGAATAGCTGGGACTATAGGTGCCTGCCACTACACCCAGCTAATTTTTTGTATACTTTTTTTTTGTAGAGATGCAGTTTCACCATGTTGGTCAGGCTGGTCTCGAACTCCTGTCCTCAGGTGATCCCACTGCCTCGGCCTCCCAAAGTGATGGGATTAGAGGTGTGAGCCACCATGCCCGGCCACCCTCATTTGTGAAATGGGCCCAGAGTGCTTCGTCATCATAAAAGTGCTGCACATGGCTGGGCGTGGTAGCTCATGCCTGTAATCCCAACACTTTGGGAGGCTGAGGCGGGTGGATCACGAGGTCAGGAGTTCGAGACCAGCCTGGCCAACATGGTGAAATCCTGTCTCTACCAAAAATACAAAAATTAGCTGGGCGTGGTGGCGAGTGCCTGTAATCCCAGCTACTCCGGAGGCTGAGGCAGGGGAATCGTTTGAACCCGGGAGGTAGAGGTTGCAGTGAGCTGAGATTACGCCATTGCACTCCAGCCTGGGTGACAGGGTGAGACTCCATCTCAAAAAAAAAAAAAAAGTACTGTACACATGAGTGGGGTTATTATGAAAGTTCCCAGGCCACAGATTCTCTGGGCCACTGAAGCAGGGCCGCTTCCTCCTCAGATACTTTCTATAGCTCCCAACTGCCTTTAAGACAAAGTCCATGTGCCTAACCTGGCATACACGTTCCTTGTGACTGGGCCCCATCAGCTTCTTTGGCTTAACTTCCCACGGTGTTGCCAGTGGCCCCCGCTCCTCCAACGGTACTGGGCAGCTCACTAGCTCCACAGACATGCAGTGTAGTCACTTTTCTAAGCATTTGCAGTGCTATCTCCTTCCCTGGCATGCTCACCCTGTATGGGATTGGTGGAAGGGAAGAGAAAGCCCCAGGGCAATGGCATGGAGAGGAAGAGCTCCGGTACCAGGCAGACCTGGGGGCTGGCCTCCACCCTGCTGTTTACTTTGGGGTGAGCTTGGACTTTGCTTGCCCCCTCCGAGCATCAGTTTCTCACCTATTAAAAAGGGGAGGACATTTCACTGGGTTCTCTTAAAGCCAGTGATGCAGTGCTGGAATTTGAACCTGGGACTGCTGGTTCTTTCCCTCGCCCCACCTGTCTGCCCTAGAATGGCTTACATTTGAACACAGATGGGCTGCAGAGAGGAACAGCAATACCGGAAACAAGAAGGGATGAACCTCTAAGAGAGGGTCAACAAACAGCATATGGGAGAGGTTACCCCCAGCTGGAAGAATCTGGAACGGCTTCCTGGAGGAGTTGGCATTTCGAAGAGTTGGAAAACAGGGCGAATGTCACCAGGATGGGATGTGGGCAGGGGCTTCCTGAGCAACGGTGAACAAGCGGGAAAATGAAATCTTTGCGTCACACCATGTGTGTGTCAATGGCTGTCCTGGCACTGGCAGGGAAACTGCTGCCTAAGAGGTATGTGGTGAGTTGGTGAAGGGGCTCTGCTGGAGCCAGATCTGACCTTCACTCCTCTCTGGTGTCTGCCCTGACTGGGACAGCTTCCCCCTCTCCCCTGGGGACTCTTCGCAGGCTGCAGGCTTGGTATCCTACCCCACCCGCATTCCTACACCCCTCAGAGTAGTGTGGTGAGCCTGGCCACAGCCCAGAATGGGTCTCGGGAAGCAAGGCTAGAGGTGGCACCTGATGGCCCACCGGGCAGATGCTGGGGTCAGCTTCCTGCTGTCTGTGTGGGAAGTCAGGGGGCACCTGGAGAATATTCCAGAACTGGGCCCTGCAGGGATCAGAAAAATAGTCCTGGGGGGACTTGTGGGGGGGTACAGTGCAGCCAAAGTCTCTAGTTAGTTCCCACACCCCCCAGCTCTCCATCCCTCCCATCCACACTAAGCCAAAGCTGATGGGGAATTTGGTTTGTCAATGGCCCATTCACATCGCCCCCCCCACCAAACCATCCCACCCAAACTGACTTCATTCACATCTGTCCTGTGAGGTGCCCTGAGAGGAGGCATCTATCCCACCCTTCCTGCCATGCTGCAGTCCCCAAGCCGTGGCTGCGTTCTCCTGGAGTCCCTGCAGCTGCGCCTCAGCTGGGCTGTCTCCATGGCCTATAAAGCCCTCCCTGCTGGGCTCCTGGGAGCAAGTGGGGCCTTGCCCAAATGGCGGTGAGGCTCACACAGCCCAGGGGAGATTCAACAGCTGGGAAAGAGGCCAAAGGTGACTGCTATAGGGCGTCTAACCTGGAGTTCTCCCAGTCCAAAGATCCTTTGTTTCTTCTACCCACACTGACTTCCCAGGAAATGCTGGGCCAGGTGCTCTGTTCCCAGAAACACTGGCCTCGCTTCAGGGCGTTTCCTTGTCACCCTGCAGGCAGAGCTTCAAGACCTTTTTCCTCCAGCCTCCTCCCCTCTCCACAGTAAGAGACCTCACTGTGCAGAGACCCATGCAGGTCTCTGCAGGTCACTCTCAATCCCCTGGTCTTCCGGGTGGATCTTCTGACTGCCTGCAGGTCTGTCTGTAGCTCTCCGGCACCTGTCCCTGTCTGATTCTCTTTCCTGCTTTGTCTCCTTCGTCTCTGTCTCTCGCAGTCTCTGCTGCAGCCCTCTCTCCAGGTTTGACCTCCCTACCTTTCCCTGCATTCTCCTGCTGACACCTGTTGATACTGCATTCTCCGACCTGTGTGCCTCTTTGTTTGAGCCTGCCTGTCTGCACTGTCTAACTACACTGTTCTCTTTTCCTCGGCTCTGTCTGTCTCTGTCTCCTTCGAGAGGGGAAACAGGGCTTGATGAGGGGGTCAGGGGCCTGTCTTTCTGTTGTCCTGTAAGTCTCTGTGTCATCAACAAGGTTTGGCTGGGTTCCCTGGCTCCAGCTGAGTAAATAGTGTCCCTTTCTGCTCCTCCAGTCACCCACTCATTCATTTAACACACTTTACTGAGCTCTGGCCATGTGCCTGGCTCTGTGCCAACAGCTGTGAGCACCTATCCCACCCACTCTGGCTCTATGGCCTCACCCTTTTCTCTGGGAACATGTTCCCCAGGCTCACTCTCCATGCGCCTTCCTTACTTTGTCTGGACTTACCTATCCTGGGTCCCATGACTGCTGCAGTGCAGTGAGCTCCAGCCCCTAATTCAATCTCAGGACCTGGAGCTTAGCAGGGGAGAGGAAGCAAATCTTCTCGGGGGCTCCTGGAGACAGCAGCAGGTGAGCCACAGCAGGGATGCAATAATGGTGGGAGCTCCAGACACTGGGTCAGTTCCTCTTGGGCCACACAGGACATGAGATTTGTCCAGGCACAGGTTAGGGAGTCCTCCTCAAACTCAACCCCAAGTGTCTCCAAGTATCTGTCTCCCTGGATCACTTGCTCTTTCTGTCTCTCCCTTGCCCTGGCTCCACAGTTGTGTAGGAGGTTGGATTTATTCAAGTCCAGCCTCTCTGCGAGGAGGAAGCTGTGCCCCGCCTCCCTGAGGCTCAGCCTCAGCCTGTCCTTTTCCAGACTCTTGCCTCTGCATTTCCCTTAGGTATTTTCCCCTGCTCTGTTAGCAGCAGAGAGGTGGGGGCGCAGAGGGGATGTTGATAGGTCTCCCCAAGCTCCCCAACCTTCCACACTCATCCCCCAGTCTCCTCACTGCACTACCATTTTCCACCCGAGCCCTTCTCCTACCAAGCTCTTGTTCCCTTCACAGAACTTTTGTTGCCCTCCCTTGATAGGAGGGCCCCATGGAGAGCCCTTGTTCCTCCATCTAGCAGTTGTCCTCTTTCACTGAACCCCTGCCCCCCTCAAGCCTATGTCCCCTCTCACTAAATCCCTCATCTCCTCCCTGAGGTCCAAGGATCCAGAGCAAGAAGTGGCTCTGTCCACTAAGTATCCAGTGGCAGCCTGCCTGGGTGGAGCTCATGGTAGAAGGTCCATCAGTTTCAGCCATCTAGGCAAAGGGAGGAGGGGAACAGAATGGAAAATATGAAATTCTCAGCATTTTCTGAACTGAGGACTGAGGATGGAGGTCCAGGAGCCAGACAGATCTGGGTCCCATCTCAGCTGTCATTTGCTGGTCAAGTGATCTCAGACAAGTCCCAGCATCTCCCTGAGTGTCAATTCTCTCATCTATAAAGAAGGGACAGTAATCCCTTGCAGAGCCACTGTGAAGGTTCAGCGAAGGAGAAAGAAGCCAAGCCTGGAGGCCTCTGAAGCTCAGAGAAAGGAGTGGCAGAGGTGGGGCTCAGAACAGGGCAGCAAGGGAAAGCAAATCCACCTTGCCTTTCCCAGCTTGCACAGCACTTTCACACACAAGGCCCCACTGGGTCCTCCCCTTGACACTGTAAGGTCAGGTTATTTATTCCCTGATTTTACAAACAAGGCATTGAGTCTCAGTAACTTGCCAGAGATCACCCAGCTAGTAGGTCGTGGGTGCCTTGAACCTCTAATGCTAGAACCAGGCTTTTCCCTCCACCCAGGCTATCTTCTCTGAAGAAGATCTGGGTTTCCCCAAATCCAAGATACAGAAGCGAACCTGACCCTGTCCCTGAAATAAAGTCTTTTTGCATGGAATGAGGATGTGGGTTTGGAGTCTAACTTTTGGGGTGCAATAACAGAGAAACATACACCAGCTCCACTTGGCTCCTATTTGCTATATGAGGGTGCTAGTAGGAAGTAGGGAATGTGTGAAATAATCACAGATCTCCCTGGCACTCAGGAGGCACTCAATAGATACTTGTTACATGAATAAATGAGTCTTTGAGAAACAAGAAATGTGAGTGCATGACCATTCATTCCACTGCGAAAGGTCAAGAACTGGCTTGGATTAATAGAAAGACCAGATCCTGATGGGTTTGACCCAGGGTCTGACCTGATCAGACCCTACTTAGGAAAACCAAATTGGGTCTGTCTCTCCAAATCCTTCTGATCAACGTCAGCATTGTGAATCCTCACGAAGACTGGCAGAGGTGCAACCTCCCAGACTCCAAATTACAGTATAAAGATCCCTTTAAACTTTCTGGAAGCCCAGTGACCCCCACTTTGGCCCCAGGGCCTGAAGAAGTTCTGTGCATGAAATGGTCTCGGTTGGGGGGGGGGACCAGCTTGTCTGGCTAAGTTTATCTCATTGATCTTTTTGTTTTTGTTTGTTTGTTTTTGAAATGGAGTCATTCTCTGTTGCCCAGGCTGTAGTGCAGTGGTGCGATTTCGGCTCACAGCAGCCTCAGCCTCCCAGGTTGAAGTGATTCTCGTACTTCAGCCTCCCAAGTAGCTGGGATTACAGGCGCACGCCACCACACCTGGCTGATTTTTGTATTTTTAGTAGAGATGGGGTTTCACCATGTTGGCCAAAATGATCTCAAATTCCTGGCCTCAAGTGATCCACCCACCTTGGCCTCCCAAAGTGCTTGGATTACAGGTGTGAGCCACTGCACCTGCCTGGCCTATCTCATTGATCTTTGAGTCAAGCAATGCACACTACCCCCCAGGGCATGGTATGTACAGTAGCCTCTGGTATGAGCAGCTTTCATTTATTACCTCAACTTTCCCAGGCTGGCAAAGCCTGGTCCAAGAATATTCCTGAACTTGAGCTGTGGAACTGCAGCAAGGGTCAGGTACCCAGGAGCCTCTGAGACTTAGGCTAACATGCCTTCAGACCAGCTCCCTGGTGAACCCCATAGTCAGCTCCTGCTATGCGTGGCCCAGGTCTGAGGTTTGACCACACTGTTTTGCACCTGGGCTTTGCCATTTGCCAGTGTGTGGTGTTTGCTGTGTTTTGTTCAAGTATTATAAGAAGGTGCATTTTACAGAGTACCACGATGCATGTGGATCATAACACCATCTGTGGATTCCCACAGTTTATAAAACTTGATGCCTTTTTTAGAGTCCTGTGCCGTTGGCCTAGCCCAATCTGCAAAACTTTGCTGCTTCCAGGGCCTCATAATATTCACAGAGCCCTGTGTCTCGTCTCTTCTTTTTTTTTTTGAAATGGAGTCTCGCTCTGCCACCCAGCCTGCAGTGCAGTGGTGCGATCTTGGCTCACTGCAACCTCTGCCTCCCAGGTTCACGAAATTCTCACGCCTCAGCCTCCCGAGTAGCTGGGACTACAGGTGCCCACTACCTTGCCAGGCTAATTTTTTGTATTTTTAGTAGAGACGGGGTTTCACCGTGTTCGCCAGGATGGTCTCGATCTCCTGACCTCATGATCCACCCTCCTCGACCTCCCAAAGTGCTGGGATTACAGGCGTGAGAGAGCCCTGTGTCTCATGCTAAGCCTGATGTTGTTCATAAAACCTTGGGCTGTTTGCAGAACCTAATCCCTTACCTTCTTCAAGCCAACCCACTTAGGAAAATGCCTTTTGGTAAACCAGGAAAAATAGGAGACTCTTCATTTTATAGAACTATCTGCTTGGGGGTACAAAGGAATAGTGCTGGGCCCAGATTAAAGACCTCAATGCTGGTCTCAGCTCTGTTATAATCCTGCTGGAGGACTTTGGGCTGATCCTTTATCCTCTCTGGGTCGCTGTCTTCCCATCTGTTAAATGGAGATCATGACATCCAACCATCCACCTCAGGCCTGTCCTGAGGATACTGTGAGATTGCCCAGAGGACGGGGTGTGGGCGGGGTGAAAAGGGGAAGAGTGCCCAGAGGCTTCTTCCTGAAAACGGCTCCAAACTGCCACCTCAGCATCTTTGTTCCCACTTCCCTTCTGGCCTAGCAGCCAGGAAGGGGATATCTATAAATGAGCCACGGGCCAGGCAGACAAGCGAGGGCCTCAGCCAGAGCCTCGGCCTTCCCTGCCCCCCGGAGGCCGCCTTGGAGTCAGGCCCTCACTGTGCAGACACACTCCCATGTATGGCTCGTTAACTCTGCTCAGGGAAGGCTATGTCTTCCTTATTTCACCCATGAGGACACTGCTGCTCAGAGAGGCCTCGTGTCTTGCCTGAGGCTACATGTCAAGTATACAGCAGGGGCTGGGATCTGAGCCAAGGACAGCAAGGATGGATGCCTGGTCCTCAGAGGTTGGAGTGGGAAGGAATGTGGAACTCCTTTAATTCAACCTTTCCTTTTTTCAGATTGGTAGATTGAGGCCAGGAGATTGTGGATTCCACAGGAGAGTCACTGTTTATCTCTCCCTAGATAAGCAGGCTTCAGTCTCTCCAGCTGATCGATGAGAAACAGGCCCCATCCTGCCAAGCATTCAGGGCTTCTCCTGTCTTTGTTGGCACAACTTCTCCATCAGGACACAGCTCATCTCCTAATTGTGAGGAGAGGAGCAGGTGTGCAGGCGGGGTGGGTGTTCAGGTTGCACAGCCACCTAACCTCAACACAGCCCCTCGCTCTTCCAGTGCCCCACTCTTGTATAGGCCCTGCCGTGCTCCCTGTAGCAGCTTAAACCCCACCTGGAGCTTTCTCCCTACCTCCAACCACTCCCTGGGGAAGCTGCCTTCCCCAGCCCCCACCTCCAGGCTCTTTCACCCCACAGCAGCCTCATCCTAGTTCCAGCTTCCCCCATCTCCCAGCAGTTTCTGCCTCCAGCCTGTGAGAATACACACTGTGTTGAAAACTGTGTCCCTCCCTGAAAGTGGCATCTCTGTGCCCCAGAAAGTGCATGAGCTTGGGTGTCAGTTTAACCCTGACCCAGTCCAAAGCTCTCTGAGGCTGTTTCTTCATCTGTGAAATAGAGATGAAACGTGACAACTGAAACATCATGAGATCTATACATTTGGAGAGAAGACTTTATTTCTTTTCTTTCTTGCTTTCTTTTTTTCTTTTTCTTTTTTAGAGACAATGTCTCACTCTGTCCCCCAGGCTGAAGTGCAGTGATGCAGTCATGGCCTACTGCAGCTTCCAACACCTGGGCTCCGGCGATTCTCCTGCCTCAGACACCCCAGTAGCTGAGACTACAGGTGCATGCCACCACGGCTGGTTAATTTGGTAAGTTTTTGTGGAGACAGGGTCTCACTGTGTTGCCTAGGCTGGTCTCGAGCAATCCTCCCACCTCAGCCTCCTGAAGTGCTGGGATTATAGGTATGAGACTTACTTCTTATAAAGAGTTACAGCCTACAAGGTGGCCATTCCTTTGGGCTGGGGAGCTCAGTCTTTGGCAGAGTCCAGAGACAGACACTTCAAGGGAGGAGGGGTTAGATAGAAATTTAAGCTGAATGCGTTGCCCAAATACACATATTCAACAGGTTATAGGAGGAGCTATGAATATTCATGAGGTGGTCCTAATGTATGCATATTGAACAAACATGCGTGTTACATATGACTCATGTTCACCTTGGGTTGGAGACTTAACATTTAAATGCATGTATACATCAAAAGGTGAAGCAAGACACGAAGGACTCAAGTGCGGTGTCTATAAACTGGCCAGAACCCATCCATGGTCAGTGGTCTCTTATCGGAAAAAATTCCTGAAATCAGTCTCTAGTCCAATTAGACCTATAGTTATGGCTGGTGGAACGAGCATCAGTTAGTTAGCGTCTGGCGGTGGAGGAGCTGCAAATTGTTTTACCATTGCTTATCTCAAGACCAGGGCTTATTTAGCTGCTAGAGAAAAAGAGAAATGTTGTGGCAGTGAGAACATAGTTTATTCTTTAGTGTATGGGTGTGGGACTTAACCCTTGCCTGGAGTGACCCTAGGTCTTGTTTATAGTTCAGCATCTTATTGCCACAGAGAGTCCATTCTGTCAGTCTTATGATCTCTGTTTTAACATTAATGCTGCTCAGGTGTAGTGTCTAAGCCACAAAAGGGAGGGGGATAAACGAGGTGTGTCTCTTGTCCCTTCATGGCCAAAAACTCAGTTTTTAAAGGTTTCTCTGGGGTCCCCTTGGCCAAGAGGTGGGTTATCCATTCAGTGAATTGGGGGGCTTAGGATTTTAGTTTTAGTTGACACAAGAAACCTCCTGGCAGGACTGTCCTAAACCCTGTTACCTTGCCCGATCTCCTAAGCATGTGGTACAGCTTCTTCCTTCTGGGAGACTGCCCCCAGCCTTGCCCAGTGACCTGGGGCTGGTCACTTGCCCTCTCTGATCCTTAGTGCCATTGTCTGCAAAACGCCTTCCCAGAGCAGTCATACGGCTTGGATGAGCTGATGGATGGATTAGTGCTTCCAAAATTCTGAGAGCTGAGCAGACATGAACCATTATTAATATGGCAGTGATGGTGATGGTGATGACTCTTATAATTCTGGAAGCAGAGGATGAGGAGGAAGTAAATCATGACACGTACGTGCCAGGTCAGCCTGACCTCACCGACAACTCAGGGGAATAAATCACTAGGAAGGCCCCCTGAGGTAGGAGGAAGCTCAGGAGCAACATGGGGACTCTGCAGGTGGGCAGGGGACCACTGTTCACAGTTGCTGTTCTGCAGGTGCTGCAGGACTGCAGCTTGGGCACTCGCTGGCCTTCAGCCCCCAGCCTCGGCTCTGCCACTGACATGCTGGTCAGGTCTCATTCCCTGCCTGGTCCTCAGTTTCCTTATTATAAAACGGTGGAGGGTGGGGGGTGCAGGTGCAGTGGCTCATGACTATATTCCCAGTGCTTTGGGAGACCAAAGCAGGAAGATTTCTTGAGGCCAGGAATTCGAGGCAAGCCTGGGAAACATAGTGAGACCCTGTCTCTACCAAAAATTTAAAAATTAGCCAGGTGTGGTGGCACATGTTTGTGGTCCCAGCTACTGGGGAGGCTGAAGTGGGGAGGATCCCCTGAGCCCAGGAGTTGGAGGCTGCAGTGAGCTATGATCACACCACTGCACTCCAGCCTGGGCAGCAGAGCGAGACCCTGTCTCTAACAAAAAAAAGAAAAAAAAAAAATTTACCGGTGGTTGGGGATGGGGGTGGCGGGGGTTGGGGGAAGAGTGTCATTCTGTTCTGACCCTGTCTTTTGGAGTCTCATTCTGCTCATGGCCCACATGAGCTAATGGCTGTGCCACTGTTTTCCTAAAGTGTCAAGTGTGGGATTACAGTTTTTAATAATGTGTCTCCTTGGAGAGAGGACACGGTAGAGGGGTGGTGCAGCAAAGGCTGGGAGGGACGCCGAGGGTGGGGGCTGGGGATGGGGTAAGGGGGAGTGGCAAATGCGGGATGGGAGCAAGCCCCTGCTCTGCTGTGGATAATTTGGAAGAAGGGCCCTGCTCCCCAAAGACTTTGCAACACTGCCCCCTGGGGGCTGGAGAGGAAGCCTGTGCCCTGACTTTTCCTCTGAGACTTCAGTCAGGGAGGGGACCTTGAAGGATCACTGTCCAGAGGCTGAACTGGGTGGGCCAGAAGAAACCCAGCTAGGGCAGTCATTGCCTGCCTGCCTTCCCCACCCGTCCATTCCACTTCACGAGCCTCTCAAATCTGCAGCCCTGTCCTGGTCTAGCCCACCACCGCTCTTGTCTGGGCCATGTGCTGGCCTCTTTCCCACCTCCAGTCTGACACCAGCCCATCTTCCTGCAAGTCAGAGGGAACTTTCTAACCCTTAAATCCTACCATGCCCCATTCTGTGTAAAACTCTGACCCAGCTCCCAGTGCCCCCAGGAGAGACCATCCTTCTCAGCCTGACACTGAGTGGCCCCTGTCTCTCTGTCCAATCACGTCTTCTGCAGGTCACTATCCTCACTTGCAGATATGACATTACAGGGGTGTTTAGAGCAAAGAAGGCTCTGGGGTAGCACTTTTTGGGTGTGACTGCTGGCTTCCCCCCTTGGTAGCTGTGTTATTTAATTCTTAGTTTGCACTTTTTTTTTTTTTTTTGAGACAGAGTCTTGCTCCATCTCCCAGGCTGGAGTGTAGTAGCATGATCTCAGCTCACTGCAGCCTCTGCCTCCTGAGTTCAAGCAATTCTCCTGCTTCAGTCTCCTGAGTAGGTGGGACTACAGCTGTGTGTCACCACACCTGGCTAATTTTTGTATTTTTAGTAGAGACAAAGTTTCCCCATGTTGGTCAGGTGGGTCTCGAACTCCTGACTTCAGGTGATCCGCCCATCTTGGCCTCCTAAAGTGCTGGGATTACAGGCGTGAGCCATGGTGTCCAGCCTGCAGTACTTTTTAAAATTGTAAAGTATGGCCGGGCGCGGTGGCTCAAGCCTGTAATCCCAGCACTTTGGGAGGCCGAGACGGGCGGATCACGAGGTCAGGAGTTCGAGACCATCCTGGCTAACACGGTGAAACCCCGTCTCTACTAAAAAAAATACAAAATACTAGCCGGGCGAGGTGGTGGGCGCCTGTAGTCCCAGCTACTCGGGAGGCTGAGGCAGGAGAATGGCGTAAAAACCCAGGAGGCGGAGCTTGCAATGAGCTGAGATCCGGCCACTGCACTCCAGCCTGGGCGACAGAGCGAGACTCCGTCTCAAAAAAAAAAAAAAAAAAAAAAAAAAAAAAAAAAAAAAAAATTGTAAAGTATATATAACATAAAATGTTAACATAAAATTCAGTGGCATGAAGTACATCTACATTGTTGTGCAACCATCCTCACCCTCCATCTCCATACGTCCCTCATCTTTCCAAATGGAGACTCAGATTCATGTGTTCTTCATTCCACCTCTGTTTCCTCATCTGACGGATGGAACTAATCACTGAGTGTGCTTTGCACGTGCTTATAGGTGGGTAATAGGTATTCAGGTAATGTTACGATTGTTTTCTTCTCTTGAGGAAGCTGCTCTGGAAAGTCAGTGCAGCAGCACCGCACAGAGTGGTCTCTAGAAACCCACGGCCCACCGCCGCCCGGCTTCATTTCTGTGGCTCGGGTACATTTTCTGAGAGCTGCTGGGGAAGCATACCGCCCATCTCATCTGGGAAGATGAGTCACTTCCTCTGCTGATGGGTTATGAGCCTAGGGATGGGGAAGGCAGGAAGCAGAACACAGGCAGCTGCTTCTCGGCTGGTCGGGGCCTCCGTAGCGGCTCACATAAGAACCATGTGGCCAGGTGGATTCTCTCTGGTGTCTGGACAGGGTAGGACACCCTAACTTGCCTGTGTGCCAACTGTCTCAGGAGGGGCTGGAGCAGGCTAACTTCCTTCCATCAGTGCTGCTTATTCAGAGCACATCAGTTTGCATTTTGCTTGATTCTCTCCTTTTCATATCACACTCCCAACACATCACTCCCCACCATTCTGCGCACACACTTCCAAGATTCACTCACTCCAAATCTTCCTGGCATGTGCGTCTAAAATCATCTCACCTTCTAAGTGGCACTGTCCTTATTTAAATGCATGTCCTTTTTTTTTTGTCCCCTAGGTGGAACTAGGGGAGAGACCAGGCCTCAGGTGTCCCTGATGGATCCTGGTTTCTGGCCTGCTCTCTGACTAGGGGAGCAAGTGGATTTATCCAGCAAACAGGCTGAATGATGGTGTCAGAATCAGAGCTGGGTCCATACAGGATGCTTAGAGGGCCACAGAATCTCCTCCTAAGGGTCCTTCTGCTGGGGACTCCAGTCTCTTCAGTTAAAGACACCAACCATCCTCCAGAAAGAGCCAGGGGTGGCAAGCAGTCAGCTTAAGTGAACCAGTCAAGCCTTTGGAGTAGCTTAGGCTGGAACTCGGCCAACATTAGTTGCGTGGCATGGGGCAGATACTTCATTTTTCTAAGTCTCAGTTTCTTCTTCAAAATGGATGCAACGATTACGACTAATACTCATTATTTGCTAAGCACTATTCTAAGCACTTGTATCAGCTCCGTTAATGCTCCCAACAACCTATTATAACCCCCAATTTACAGATGAGGAAACTGAGGTACAGAGAGACCTGCCAAGGTCACACAGTTGGTAAGAGGCAGACCAGAATCTTAACCTAGACAATCTGGCCCCAGAGTCCAAGCCCCTGAGACGGCACTTAACCGTCTCAAAGGGCAAATTTGAGGACTTAGTCATCATCCACTGGTCCCTAAGCCATGAGGTTGAATACGGAATGAGCCAAGTACTAAGCTGCTGCCTTTGACGGACCCTGGGCATTTTACTTTCCTTGTCAAATCTCAGGTTTCCCTCCTACAACAGGAGGGGCTTGAACCCCAGCTCCGGTTCAGCAAAGAGCTCACCATTTGCCTGGAAACCTGCCCCTCCCAGGTCCCTGTTCTGAGCTCCTCCTGTCTCCTCAGAGTCAGCCCCCATCCCCACAGCCTGTGTGGCAACTCTGCCTTCATATTCCTCTGTCTCTTACTCCCTCTTTTCCCTAAATTCAAAGCCCACTCCTTGTTCCTGTGGAACCCTGCACAGCTTCCTGAATCTTCTGTGACTCCTGTCTCCCTAGTTCTAATCCATCCTCCACATTCTACTGGAGCCATCTTTCCAAACACTAATCTTTTTTTTTTTTTTTGACAGGATCTTGCTCTGTCATTCAGGCTGGAGTGCAGTCGTGCCACCCTAGCTCACTGCAGCCTCAAACACCAGCAATCCTCCAGCTTTAAGCTTCCCAAGTAGCCGGGACCACAGGCTTGCGCCATCATGCACAGCTAATGTTTTTTTATTTTTATTTTTGTAGGGACAGAGTCTTGCTATGTTGCCCAGGCTGGTCTCAGACTCCTGGGCTCAAGTGATCCTCCCACCATGGCCTCTCAAAGTGCTGGGATTACAGGTATGAGCCACTGTGCCCAGCTCCAAACCCTAGTCTTATTGTGCCCAGCCTTTCTCCTCAGAGCAAAGCCTATTTCTTAGCCTAACATTTGCTGCTCATCACCACACACCTATAACCTACCTTACACTTTCATCCCTGGCGCCTGTGTATGCACAGTTCCCTCAGCTCAAATGCCCTTCCTGCCTTTTACCACTGGATAAGCACAGATCCATCCTTCACGTGATAAGGACGACCTCCAATCCCTCCCAGCACCACCCAAGTGTTCTCTGCTTCCTCCTGAAAGAATACGCATGTACTCACAGTCGTATTCTAGCTTTCCACGTGTCCTTGGCTGACGAGCATCGAGCTGGCTGGACATTCCCTCGGGGAGCTTCCCATCAGCCAGTTCCTCTGCCTGCAGCCTTCCTCCTGTTCATTCATCTGAGCTGCTCCAATGCTCCAATGCAAATGGAGTTTTTCTTCCCCTTCTCAGACACTGGACTAAGAATGGGGGCAACCCAGGGTCACCTGTCACAGGACTGGCATAATCCCAAAGAGAAGCTGAGTGCGAGAGTCTCAGGCTTTGCAGGGTGAGAAGCCTCAGAGGGAAAGGCTTCCAGGGAGTGGAATCTCTGTGGCTGTGCGAATGAACTGAGGCACTTGATTTGCAAAGCACTCTCACATAGAGCAGCTCACTAAACCTCACTCGAGCCAATATTGCCGTGATTATTACCCCCGTTCACAAAGAGGAAACAGAGGCACAGAGAAGTGAAGTCACGCGCCCAAGGACACACAGGCCATACTTGGAGCTGAGATTTGAGACCAGTGTGTTTGGCCACCAAAGCTGATGCCCTTACGCTGGGGCCACACTGCCCCCTGGTGGCAGCGAGGATGGTGGCGGTGATGAGTATGTACTTAAAAAAAAAAAAATTAGCCAGGCGTGGTGGCAGGTGCCTGTAATCGTAGCTCCTCGGGAGTCTGAGAGGATTGCTTAAACCAGGAGGCAGAGGTTGCAGTGAGCCAAGATCACGCCACTGCACTCCATCAGCCTGGGTGACAGAGTGAGACTCCATCTCAAAAAAAAAAAAAAGAAAAAAAAGAAAAAAGAAATACCTGATGATCAATCCTCCATTTCGCAGAAGAGATAACAGGTTCTCGGAGAGCTAAATGCCAGGCTTGAATCCAAATTAGTCTGGCATCAAGATCAGAGCATTTAACCACGATACTGCCTCCCGGTCTCATTCAATGGGGAACAAACACTTCTACAGTCTCAATATCTTCACAAAATTCCCCCACCACTCCAGCCTTAAGTGAGGGTAGGAACTCCCCCTGCAGCGCCAAATCTGCACACTGACCTTTATTACACTCTTTCTACTCTCTTGTCTCCCACTCAATGCCCTGGGAGCCCAGACACTGGCTTCAGAAGCTCTCCTCCTCCTTCTCCTCCTCTATTGACCATCCTCTTCCTCTCCCATTCCTTCAGCCTCTCTACTGGCTGCTTCCTACCCATGAATGGTGGGAAATACGCTCAAGTATCTCAAATTTTTAAAGTACAACAAAATTCTCGCTGACTTCCTGCTATGGTCTGAATGTTTGTGTTCCCTCAAGATCCATATCTTAAAACTTGGCCAGGTATGGTGGCTCACACCTGTAACCCCAGCATTTTGGGAGGCCTTGGTGGGAGAATTGCTTGAGGCCCAGGGTTCAAGACCAGCCTGTACAACATAGTGAGACCCTGTCTCTACAAAAATGGAAAAAACTAGCCAGGAATAGTGGCATGCGCCTGTAGTCCCAGCTATACGGGAGGCTGAGGTGGGAGGATCACTTAACTCCAGGAGTTTGAGGCAGTGAGCTATGATGGTGCTACTGCATTCCAGCTGGTATGAGTTGGAGTGAGACTTTAATCTAAAAAAATTAAATGAATGCATGAATGAATAAATAAAATTTAAAAGGTCAGACATGGTCTCAGCTCCCATCTACTTGGGAGGCTAAGGCAGGACGATTGTTTGAGGCCAGGGGTTCAAGACTAGCCTGGGCAACAAAGCAAGATCCTGTCTCTACAAATAATTTAAATAAAGCCAACCTAACCTCTAGGGTGATGGTAATTAACGGTGGGGCCTTTGGGAAGTGATTAGGTTGTAAGGGTGAAGCCCTCTTGAATGAGATTACATCCCTTATAAAAGAGGCCTGAGAGAGCTTGTTGGTCCCTTCCACCATGTGAGGACACAGCTAGAAAGTGCCATCTATGAAGCAGAGAGCAGCCCTCACCAGACACCGGATCCACTGGCACCTTGATCTTGGACTTCCCAGCCTCCAGAACTGTGAGCAATGAATTTCTGTTGTTTATAAACGACCCAGTTTAAGGTATTTTATTATAAAACCTTGAACTGACTAGGACACATCTCATCAGTCTCCAACCATCCACATCTCTCTCTCTTTTTTTTCTTTTTAAGACCACAGAAGCCTGACCATTCTGTTTAATTATCTCTAATAATCCTTAAAAATCAGCACACAAATCCATTCCAGGTAGCTTTGCCTCTCCACTTGCTGTGGTGGCATTTGTCCAGACGCCACTACTCCCCTAAGAGTGGGTCAACCTGGGGGAGCAAGGCCTGAGAAAGGAAAGGAAAGGAAAGGAAGGGAAAGGCCCCCTAGTGCCTGCCCCACAGCCCTGGGACAGGCACATATTTAGCCTGACCTGAGACAGGGCAGGAAGAGGCCACAGGGCTGAGTGCAGGGACAAAGGGGCCAGGATCCCAAGTGTCCGGGCCCCCAGCTACCCACCCCATGTCTGTTTTTGGTTTTGTCATTAAAAAAATAAAGTGACAAATACTGGTG
Organism: Macaca mulatta; assembly: GCF_049350105.2. Lineage (NCBI taxonomy): Eukaryota > Metazoa > Chordata > Mammalia > Primates > Cercopithecidae > Macaca > Macaca mulatta. Next base: position 75,530,207 of record NC_133419.1, on the reverse strand, counting down.
GAAACCAGTTGTTGCACTGTCTTCTGTTAAAAATACGGACCAAGGGCATAGAAAGTCTCCTCTTCAGCAGGTCCTGCTTCACAGGATGTCTGCCCGCTTGCTCCGCACACGGCTTCGAGCCTTGGTCCGGGCTTTGAAGGTGGCAGTATTGTACAGGTGCTTCTCGAAGCGTGGAACCTTGCAGGCCTCCAGGGCAGTGGCATCCAGCAGCAGCACAGGGCCCAGGCCAAAGATGTCACGGAGTAGCTCATTGCTCCGGAGGTGGTGGTGCATAGCTGAACCCAGCACTTCCTTGAAGGCAGTGTAGATCCGGTGCCCAGCCCAGCTGTCCCTGTAGAGCACCTCAAAGCCGAAGCGCACTATCTCTTCTTCACGTTCACCGCCCTCCACCGAGTGCAGCACGGCGCGGAAAGTAGAGCCCTGGCGCTGGCGATCGGCCTTGGCACGGTACTTGTTACTGTCAGTGGCCAGAGTGCGCAGGACACTGCAGAGGGCCTCCATGTCCTCGTAAACAAACACCTCCTCAAGGTCCCGGGCAAGCTCAAAGAGCAGTGCAATGGTTTCACCGGCAGCGATCCACAGGTTCACACTTTCACTGGACAAGAGCTGGGGCAGCCGGGGCAGCTGCCTGTCAAGGATGTGGCTGATTTGGGTGCTGGGGAAGATGGTGAGCAGCAATGCCCAGGTCTGCAGGGCAGCACAGAGCAGGCCGTGCAGGCTGGCAGGAACCACAGGAGTCGTGGAGCTACCCAAGCCATAGAACCGGCTGAAAACACTTTCTAAGCAGGCAAGGCAAGAGACTAGGTCCTGGATGTCGGCAGCAGCCACGTAGCAGCCCAGGCCAAGAGCAGAAGCACAGTGGAGCCTGGCAGCAGGGCTAGCTGTGCTGTCACTGAGCATAGAGACCAGCAGAGGCTGCAGGCTGTGGAACAGCTCCTCACCCTTGGGTTCAGGGCCCAGCTGCACGCAGAGCAGGCCTCGCACAGCAGCAGCCAGGGCTTGTTCCTCTCCCTTCCCTTTCCTGAGGCACTTTTCCAGGGCATCAGCTAGTGTGAGGCGGCGCTCCAGCAAGAAGTCGAGGAGTAGGCGCGACGCCAGGGCCAGGCGCAGGCTCTTGAGAGCACCCTGCCGGGTCTTGGGACTCTTGTCTGTGAGGCAGTCCACATACTCCTTCAGCTTTTCCTCAAGGTCTTCCTGCTGGCCCTGCTCATCCACGACATCCCTCACAAGGCTGTCCTCTGCAGTGGTGCTGAGAAGCCTGGGGCATTCACTGGCGGTGCTGCGGGCCTCACTGGCTGCCTCATCATCACTGCAACCCGAGTCAGCTTGGGTACTGCTCCGGGCACCTCCTCCACGGCGCGGACCACCCTTCCGGAGCGTGTTGCCTGTAACGGGCGCGAGGCATGCTGGGCACCGGGCGCGGGGGGCGCGCGGGGGGCGCGGGGTCAGGGACCCGGTGGGTGCGGGCTCCCGGACGGCGAGATGCCGGCCGGTGCGCTGCGCTGAGACTTGGCCAGACCACGGGCACCACACGCCGCGCACGCCACCATCTTCGCGAGGCGCCCATCCACGTCGTCTCTTTACAGGCAAACATCTTGAAGACGTTATCTATTATCTCTCCATTTACTCACTCTCAACCTTCCATGCTCACTGTTCCACTGGCCTGTTCACATCTGGGGCACCAGTTCACACCTGGGGCACCCTTCATCACTGGACCCCACAGACACTTTTCATCTGGTTCTCGTCCTCTTGGGCACATCAGCAACATTTGATGCTGCTGACCACAGCTGCCCTAGGGAGCCTCTGTGATATTACACTCTCCTGGTTTTGCTTCGTGCTCTCTGGCTGTTGTTTCTCAGTATCTTTTGCAGACATTTCTTGTTCTGCCTCAGTCTCATGTTGTTTTCGCCCCAAGGTTCTGTCCTTCTCACACTACACTCTCTCCCTAGGTGATCTTGTTCACTGTCGTTAGTATATGCTTCCCAAGTCTTTGCCTGCACCCACTCTGTCTCCTGAGCTCCAGACATCAGTCAACATCACCACCATGTCTTGTCCCCCAAACCAGAATACTGGGCATCATCTTGGACCTTTCCATAATCAGTTGTCAAATTCTGACTATTCTACCTCTTGAAGATTCTCCAAATTTTTTTTCCTCACTCTGTTGCCCAGGCTGGAATGCAGTGGCTTGATCTCTGCCTACTGCAACCTCTGCCTCCCAGGTTCAAGAGATTCTCCTGCCTCATCCTTCCAAGTAGCTGGAATTACGGGCATGTGCCACCACACCTGGCTAATTTTTATGTTTTTAGTAGAGGTGGGGTTTCACCATGTTGGCCAGGCTGATCTAGAACTCCTGGCCTCAAGTGATCCACCCGCCTCAGCCTCCCAAAGTGGGATTACAGGCGTGAGGCACCATGCCCAGCCAGATTCTCTAAGCTTTTACAGTTAAGAGGTATGGCTTTGCAGATGGATTGGACTCTACACTCACTCACTATTTGTCCAGCAGAATGACCAAAGCAGGCTTAGTTACTTAACCCTCTGAGCTCCCTCATCTATAAAACAAAGGTAATGGAAATTGCTCTTTGGATTAAATGAAATGAAGTATGTGACTACCAGGGCACAGCCATTAGTACAAGTAAGCTCTCAATAAAGGGCAGCCATCATCAGCTATCGTTGTCATTAATACTCTTCCCTCTTCTTCTCCTCACCACCAAGCTTCCTGGCTGGTTGCCCTGCCTCTGGTCTCTCTCTCCCACTCCAAGACATTCTCTGTGCACAGTGGGTATGAGCCTTCTCAAACATGTAGCTACCTATGTTAGTCCTCTGTCTGAGGCCTGGTTCTGGCTTTCCAATGTCCTCATGCTGAGTGTTTAGTCCTTGGCTTCAAGACTGTCTTCCCTCTGGCCCCTGCCAACCTCTTTAGCCTCATCTTTGGAGACTCCCAGTCTCTCTTTCTATATTGCAGCCCAAACCAACTTCTATCTCCCCTCTAACACACCTCCTGCTTTTTCTACACTTCATGACTTTGTTTACCCCCTCCTTTGTGGCCTGCACTCTATTCATCTGTTTGAAATTTATGGCCCATTTAAGAGATGTCTTCCATGATGCAAGTCGGCTTCATTTCCTCCTCTGGGCCCTTCAGCTCTACAGTAGCACAGATCACAGTGGATATGATGGACAAGGTTTGGACAAGGTTTTGACTGGCTACCCCACTAGACTGTGTCAATTGCCTGTGACCACACACCCGGTGCAAAGCCAACCTCATTCAATGTGGAATGAAGAATGAGCCTCAGCTATCCTAATCTTTAAAATGGCGGCATTGGCAGCCAGTCCTGGTCAATCCAGAGGAGAGAAAGAGCACTGGAGGCTGGAGGAAGATGAAGTCACAGAAGGCTCCCTCAAGGAGGTTGGGCTTAGAATTATAAGGCCTCTGTATTAGTCCATTTTCACACTGCTGATAAAGACATACTCAAGATTGGGCAATCTTCTGAGCCCTCCAAACTGTTCCAACCTGTGCCTGTTACACAGTTCCAAAGTCGCTTCCACATCACAGAAGGCTCCCTGGAGGAGGTTGGGCTTAGAATTATAAGGCCTGTGTATTTGTCCATTTTCACACTGCTGATAAAGACATACTCAAGACTGGACTTCCTCTGAGCCCTCCAAACTGTTCCAACCTGAGCTTGTTACCCAGTTCCAAAGTTGCTTCCCCATTTTTGGGTATCTTTTCAGCAATGCCCCACTCTATTGGTACCAATTGACTGTATTAGTCCTTTTTCACAATGCTGATAAAGACATACCTGAGACTGGGCAATTTACAAAAGGAAGAGGTTTATTGGACTTACAGTTCTACTTGGCTGGGGAAGTCACACAATCATGGCAGAAGGCAAGGAAAAGCAAGTCCCGTCTTACATGAATGGTAGCAGGCAAAGAGAGAATGAGGAAGACGCAAAAGCGGAAACCCCTGATAAAATCATCAGATCTCGTGAGACTTGTTCACTACCTAGAGAACAGTATGGGGGAAGCCGCCTCCATGATTCAATTGTCTCCCACTGGGTTCCTCCCACAACACGTGGGAATTGTGGGAGTACAATTCAAGATGAGATTTGGGTGGGGACACAGAGCCAAGCCATATCAGCCTCTAAGAACAATTAAGAGTGAGCAAGAGAGGGCAAGAGTGCAGATTTGGGAGACTGAGTGTCTCTCTGTTCTGTCACGCTTGTTCCTCCAGCTTCAATACACTTGAAGGATCCCAGCAGCCAATAGCACAGCATTTTACATTTACACAGAAAATTTTCACAAACTTTTTCATTTGTGTCATTAGTTGGTGCAGAGGCTGGAGTGAGAGTTAGGAAATCTGCCTTGTCTTTGGATTGCTGTGTGACTTTGGGCAATCCCTTTCACCTCTGAGCTTGTTTCCTCATCTGTCACGTGTGGATACCAATAGTTGCTCCATACGTGGGAAAGTCCCCATAGACCATAAAGTTCTGTGTCCCACTGAGCACTATTAATCTTGTTGTTCTAATTATCAGCAAAGCCCATGGTAACTGCTAACCAGCCACATGGGGGTCCCCAGAAAATATTATTCAGGGCCCAGTAAAAGGGGACCTCTGGGGGTCAAGGCCTCAGCAGGCCAAGAAGCGGTAGAGCTTGGGGGTTTAATGGGATAGGCTCAGCTCCAACCTGGTTCTTCCCACTGAGGCAGCACTGGCTTGGGGAGAGGAAGGAGCAGCTGGCATGGCCTGGGTTGGGCAGATGAGCTGGGCCGACCTGCAGAGGTCTCGGGTATGAAGGCTGAAAGTGAAGTGCCCAAAGCCTGTCATAGTCAAGGAGGGGCTAGGCTCTGGGAAGACAGCGTCTGGGGAGATGGGCAGTTAGGGACCCTCATCCCGCTAGGAGAGGGGCTCTAGGAGAAGGTATCTGAGCCAAACTCTTTGTGCTCTGATTTAGAGCATTCCGGGTGGGCAGGCTATGCTGCTGGTTTACCATCTGTGTGACTGTGGCTGGGTCAGAACCCCCTCTGGGCCTCCCCCTGCCTATCAGCAGCAATACAGGAGCTGGACTAGGAGCTCTCTATAGAGTCCAGTGTTGTCTGATTCTGTAGCAGCACTGGACAGGAAGCCCTGAGGTTGTCAGGACAGTCATGGTCCAGTCTGCCTGTGGAAAACTGGGAAGCCAGGTGCCCAGACCCCACTGATATGCTGGTTTTGTAAAAGAGGGGTCAGAACACATCCCAGGCCCCAGGGAACCCCTAGTCTGGTGAGGAAGCAGATGTGAACATGGATAGCTCCCAGCATTGTCTGGGCTGCCAGATGGGAAAGCTTCAGGGACCCTCCCATAGAGGACACCTGGGAGCCCTGAACAGGGAGCAGGCATCTGGCTTCTGGTGTGGCTCTGCCACTAGCTCTCTGTGTAGCCTTGACCAAGGTCAGCTCTCCTTTCAGCTTTAAAAAAAAGTATTTTAAAATTATTTTTATTTTTTATAGAAACAGGGTCTCGCTATGTTGGCCAGGCTGGTCTTGAACTCTTGATCTCAGGTGATCCATCTGCCTCGGCTTCCCAAAATGTTGGGATTACAGGCTTGAGCCACTGCACCCAACCCAGGTCTGCTTTATCTTAATAGGGAGTGAATTTATTTTCAACTTGGGTTCCATTCAGGAAATAACTTCTTCTATGAAAGGCATATACAATGTCTCTGCCCTCTGAAAGTGACCAACAGAGGAGTTTCACAGGACATCGGACTTTCAGTACTAAAACCAGGACAGTTCTGGGCAAATCAATATGGTTGGTCACTGTATGATACGACAAAGAGAAAGGATACAAAGACAGATCCTAGGGCACCCAGGTTAGACAGAGACAGACAGAGCAAGCCCCTGCACAGGCACACAGAAAAGGAAGCTATTTCTGGGGTAAGCAGACAACATTTTGTAGTGCTTCTTGGAGGAAGCCACTAAAGAGAAAGATATCACAGAAAAGGAATTCTCATGTGAATGGAAATGGAGAGACTAAAACAAAGGGCACTGATTCAGACATAACATTCCGTCCCAGATAGAGTGAGATGAGAATGGAGCGGGGCATAGAAGAGGAATGGAATCCAGAGCACCACAGAAGCTGTTGTTTCAGTTATCCCCAAAGGTTTCCCAGCAGCTCCCTAGAGTTCATGAGCTAGAAGTCTTTATCAGTGGCCCCTGACAATCCTCCAGACTCAGAGGAACACAGCGTCAGGGGAACCTTAGAATAAATGACATAGTTTTCACTCCAGGGTTTAGCTTTACTCACTCGCAACCAGTGATTCTGCTGTCTTCACAAGGTCCCACGATAAAGAACCCCATTCAGGAATCATGCAGGCATAGCTGGACCGGATGGGCTTATGTCAAATGACTACAGTCAAGATCCTGGTGCTTAGAGTGGGCAAAACCTGGTAAGTGTATTCATCAACATTACCATACCTAGAAGATTACTTCACCTGTGCTAGTGGGAACTGGGCTAAAAGCCAGACATCCTTAAAGGAGCTACTTGAACTAATAGAAGAGCTACTTGATTTTTTAATTGGCACTTGAACACAAGCAGATGCCTCTCAGATTTTTTCTCTCCAATAGGTTAAATTTGCCCACCAACATTGCAATCTTATTTTTTAATTTTTGTAAGATAAGGTCTTGGTCTGCTGCCCAGCTTGGAGAGCAGTGGCGTGATCATGGCTCACTGTAGCCTCAAACTCCTATGCTTACCTTAACATCTGGAGTAGTTATGATTATGGGTGCATGTCACAATGCCTGACTAACTTTTTTGACTTTTTGTAGAAAAGGGGTCTTCCTATGTTGCCTGGCTGGTCTCAAACTCCTGGCCTCAAGCGATCCTCTGGCTTTAGCCTCCAAAAGTGTTGGGATTACAGGTGTGAGCCACCATGCCTGGCTACAATCTTATTCATATGATTCATTTATGTTATTATTATTATTTTTAGAAGCAATGAATCTAGGGTTAGAAAGTTACTTAAAGGTTTTTAATCTAGCTGCTATCCAAATATTAAATCTCTGTAGCATTCCAGACAAAGACCTCGGCCTTACAACCTCTAGTTACATGGACTTCACTAATTATCAAGCCTGTTTTTGCATTATGGAGTCTTTTTTTTTTTTGTCCTTCCTTCCTTCCTTCCTTCCTTCCTTCCTTCCTTCCTTCCTTCCTTTCTCTCTTTTTTCTCTCTTTCTTTCTCTCTCTCCCTTCCTTCCTTCCTTCCTTCCTTCCTTCCTTCCTTCCTTCCTTCCTTTCTTTCTTTCTTTCTTTCTTTCTTTCTTTCTTTCTTTCTTTCTTTCTTTCTTTCTTTCTTTCTTTCTTTCTTTCTTTCTCTCTCTCTCTGTCTTTCTTTCTTTCTTTATCTTTTTCTTTTTCTTTTTTTTTTCAGGGTCTCACTCTGTTGCCCAGACTGGAGTGCAGTGGTGCAATCTCAGCTCACTGCAAACTCCGCCTCCGGAATTCAAGTTATTCTGCCTCAGCCTCCTGAGTAGCTGGGACTACAGGCATGTGCCACTACACCCGGCTAATTTTTGTATTTTTAGTAGAGACAGGGTTTTACCATGTTGTCTAGGCTGGTTTCAAACTCCTGAACTCTGGTGATCTGCCCGCCTTGGCCTTCCAAAGTGCTGGGATTACAGGCATGAGCCACCGCGCCTGGCCTTCATTATGGGGTCATTCTAATGATAAGAAACTTCTTCCATATGTGGGACTGATCTCTGGGCCCCTGAAGCTGCTAACAGTGGCCCCAGTTCTTTGTAAGTGTTGCTCCTTCTCTTTGACAGTTCTTAGGTGTTTGTGTCTACCTCTCTTCCCCCCGCAAACAGGACCAGCTCTTTCTGCCATTGCTGTTAGACATCTCACCACTCCAGGAATCTTAATTGTGCAATACAATTCCTGGCACAAAGAAAGTGTTGGGACTGAGATCCATAGTTGGAAAGGAAAAAGATGCATGTTCTAGTGAATGTTTCCTTGATTGTTCTGGTTTCCAGATGTTCCCAGTGTGTATCTACAGACATCCAGCTCTGACCCACTATGGGGGCCATAGCCTGTAATGGATCAGAGGACTCCTAGCCTGTCTTCTGTCTGGTCAGCATTCCTGCTCTGCCAGAGTCCCTCTTCCCCCCAACCCCCATCTTCGTGATTTTCTTTCTTCTTTCCTCTTTTCTTCTTTTCTTTTCTTTCCTTCCTTCCTCTTCCTCTTTCTTTCTTTTCTTCTTTCTTTCTTTCTTTCTTTCTTTCTTTCTTTCTTTCTTTCTTTCTTTCTTTCTTTCTTCCTTTCTTTCTTTCTTCCTTCCTTCCTTCCTTCCTTCCTTCCTTCCTTCCTTCCTTCCTTCCTTCCTTTCTTTCTTTCTCTCTCTCTCTTTCTTTCTTTCTTTCTTTCTCTCTTTCTTCTTTCTTTTTTTTTTGATGGAGTTTCACTCTTTTTGCCCAGGCTGGAGTGTGATGGCACAATCTCTGCTCACTGCAATCTCTGCCTCCTGGGTTCAAGCAATCCTCCCACCTCAGCCTCTGGAGTAGCTGGGATTACAGGCACCTGCCACCATGCCTGGCTAATTTTTGTATTTTTAGTACAGATGGGCTTTTACAATGTTGGCCAGGCTGGTATTGAACTCCTGGCCTCAAAAGATCTGCCTGCCTTGGCCTCCCAAAGTTCTGGGATTACAGGTGTGAGCCACCATGCCTGGCCTTGATTTTCTTCTTAATCTATCTGCTTATCCTGGTGGGTGACGCCCTTATCCTGGTTGTTGTGATGGCAGAGCCCAGCCTCCACAAGCCCATGTACTTCTTCCTGATAAACCTCTCAGCCCTGGATATCCTCTCCATTACAGTCACTGTCCCCAAGATGCTGTCCCTATTCTTGCTTGGGGACCACTTCCTCAGCTTCCCTGCCTGCTTCCTGCAGATGTACCTGTTCCACAACTTCTGCTCAGAAGCCTTCATCCTGGTGGTCATGGCCTATGACCGCTACGTGACTATCTGCTGCCCACTGCACTACCCTGTCCTCATGACCCCACAGACCAACGCTGTTTTTGCAACCAGTGCCTGGCTCACTGCCCTCCTCCTGCCCATCCCAGCAGTGGTACAGACCTCCCAGATGGCATTTAACAGCATTGCCCGCATCTACTACTGCTTCTGCGACCACTTGGCTGTGGTCCAGGCCTCCTGCTCTGACACCACCCCCCAGACCCTCATGGGCTTCTGCATCGCCGTGGTGGTGTCCTTCCTCCCCCTTCTCCTGGTGCTTCTCTCCTATTCCCACATCCTGGCCTCAGTGCTTCACATCAACTCTTGAGAAGGGCACTCCAAAGCCTTCTCCACCTGCAGCTCCCACCTCCTGGTGGTGGGCACCTACTACTCATCCATTGGCATAGCCTATGTGGCCTACAGGGCTGACCTGCCCCTCGACTTCCACATCATGGGCAATGTGGTACATGCCATTCTCTTCTTCTTCTTCTTCTTTTTTTAAATACCTCCTTCCCTCCCTGTATATGCCATGCCATTCTCACACCCGTTCTCATCTGCATGCTGAGGAACAGAAATGTCAAAGCAGCCATCACCAAGATCGCATATCCCCAGGAGCCAGGGTGTTCTGGGGCCCCTAGATTCCTAGATCCAACTAATTCAGCTCCCAGGATACCAGTGACAGCACCTAGCTAAGAAGAACAACTCAATAAATATTTTTAAATGAATTACAGCAATCTAATTTGGTTTCGTTTAGTTGAGCAGATAGCTACAATCTGGTTCTCAAATACTGGATCAGGAAGTTTTCCCAATAGTACTGTAGAATAATTGAAGACTTCACAATTTTCTTTTCTTTCCTTTTTTTTTTTTTTTTTTTTGAGACAGTGTCTCACTCTGTCGCCCGGACTGGAGTGTAGCGGTGCGATCTCGGCTCACTGCAAACTCTGCCCCTTGGGTTCAAGTGATTCTCCTGCCTCAGCCTCCCGAGTAGCTGGGATTACAGGCACCCGCCACTACACCCAGTTAATTTTCGTGTTTTTAATTGAGATGGGGTTTCACCATCTTTGCCAGGCTGGTCTTGACCTCCTGATCTCAGGTGATCTGCCCACCTTGGCCTCCCAAAGTGCTGGGATTACATGTGTGAGCCACCACGCCTGGCCAACTTCACAATTTTCATCCGTCATTAATGTAATAAATAAAATTTTATCATTCAGTCATTCATAAAAATTCTTATTGGGTGCTAGAGACAGAAATGAACCAGACACAAACTGTTTCCCTGGAGGTATCTATAGTTGAGTGTAGGAGTCAGATCCAGAGAGAAAAAAACATCTGGTCATAGGACAAAGAGAAGCAAAAGGGGTTGAAGGAGCTCAGAAGTTAGCATTTCTTTTTTTTTTTTTTTTTTTTTTTGAGACGGAGTCTCGCTCTGTCGCCCAGGCTGGAGTGCAGTGGCCGAATCTCAGCTCACTGCAAGCTCCGCCTCCCGGGTTCACGCCATTCTCCGGCCTCAGCCTCCCGAGTAGCTGGGACTACAGGCACCCGCCACCTCGCCCGGCTAGTTTTCTGTATTTCTTAGTAGAGACGGGGTTTCACCGTGTTATCCAGGATGGTCTCGATCTCCTGACCTCGTGATCCACCCGTCTCGGCCTCCCAAAGTGCTGGGATTACAGGCTTGAGCCACCGCGCCCGGCCAGAAGTTAGCATTTCATTCAATGTTAACATTTTCTCCTATTAGTTCTTATATTTTTGGCATTGAGTATCACTTATTTGTTAGCAAGTACTCATGTATCAGCAATATGGGCAGTGGAGGGTTGGGGAGCTTGGAAAGATCGGGTAACCACTAGCTGCTCCAGCCAGGAAGTGGTAACTGTCCATGTTCCTGCCCAGTTGGAAGGATTCATCTTTAGTTTGAATGACCATCCAAATAGGATGCTTATGACTAGGCGCGGTGGCCCACGCTTGTAATCTCAGCACTTTGGGAGGCCGAGGTGGGCAGATCACTTGAGGTCAGGAATTTGAGACTAGCCTGGCCAACATGGTGAAACCCCATCTCTAGTAAAAATACAAAAATTAGCTGGGTGTGGTGGCGGGCACCTTTAACCCCAGCTACTCAGGAGGCTGAGACAGGAGAATCGCTTGAACCTGGGAGGTGGAGGTTGCAGTGAACTGAGATTGCACCACTGCACTCCAGCCTGAGCAACATGAGCAAAACTCCATCTTGAAAAAAAAAAAGAGGCCACTACTACTTCTGCTGCCCTCCTCCCCTTCACCTTGCCTAGTTCACAAGACAGGAGGAAAGAGAGAAAGCAAAAAGTTGGAAAGAAACAAAAGTAAGATAAATAGCCAGACAACCTTGGCACCACCACCACCCGGCCCTAGGAGTTAAAAAATTAAGAGTAATAACATCAACCCCTGACCTAAACTACTTGTGTTATCTTTAAATTCCAGACATTGTATGAAAAAGCATTGCAAAACTTTCTGTTCTGTTAGCTGATGCACGTAGCCCCCAGTCACGTTCACCATGCTTGCTCGATTTATCACGACCTTTTCACCTGGACCCCTTAGAATTGTAAGCCTTTAAAAAGGCCAAGAATTTCTTTTTCAAGGAGCTCAGCTCTTGAGACACAAGTCTGCTGACACTTCCAGCCAAATAAACCTCTTCCTTCTTTACTCTGGTGTCTAAGGAATTTTGTCTGCGGCTTGTCCTGCTACACTGCTAAAGGAGTTTAAATCTCATTTCTCCTTAGAAATCACACAAGGATCAGAGTGAGGATGGACAGAGTTGCATTGTGTCCCAATCAGGCAGAAAGGAACAACATTGCCAAGAGAGCACACAGCAGGAAGCTGGCACTTTGTGGTGTATCTTGTAGGGAAGTAAATCTGCGAGAAAGCCTCGGCACTTAGCCGGACCCTGAAAAAGTGGATAAGAAATGAGAATTTTTCACAAACCCCATTAATAAGGGTATTCATATGAGGAAATGACATCCTGCAGACCCATAGGCAACAAGCCTATGACATCTGTAGAACCAGACTCTGTGAGAGATGAGGAACACAGGCGAGTCTAAGATCAAAGACTTTCTTAGTTAGAGCCATGGATTCTTGGTAGTTCTTAGAGGAAATTGCAATTATTATTATTATTATTATTATTATTATTATTATTATCAGAGACAGGGTCTCACTCTATCACCCAGGCTTGAGTACAGGGATGTGATTATAGCTCATTGTAACCTCAAACTCCTGGGCTCAACTGACCTTCCCATCTCAGCCTCCCATGTAGCTGGAACCACAGGCATGCACCACCATGCCTGGCTAATTTTCTTATTTTTATTTTTGTAGAGATGGGGTCTCATTATGTTGTCCAGGCTGGTCTTGAACTCATGGCCTCAAGCCATCCTCCCACCTTGGCGTACCAAAATGCTAGGATTCCAGGCGCCTGGCTGTAAATTGCAATTAGTATTTCCTTTAGGTTTTGTGGCATAGTTTTATGTTTATGTCAATAGTATAATAAACTACATATAATTCTCAGTTCAGAGTTTGGGTTCAATTATTCCCAAGCTGAACTCCAAATTAGCTTTTTAATGTATCTGTTAAGGAATTAACCCAAGTATCATAAACAGATTTCTGCAAGAAGTGGAAACATCTGACTGTCACTCTTAATAGTTTGATGCCCATGGTAGGACAGATCAAATAATCAGTCTCTTCATTTCCTTCCAGAACACTCTCTTAGCCTGAATTACATCGTTAGGATATGCTATATAACATGTTAGTGGTGGAGATAGGAATACACATAAATACCAAATATATATTAATTGGAAAATGTGGAAGAGGTTGAGATGGGTGGACCACCTGAGCTGAGGAGTTTGAGAGGAGCCTGGGCACATGGTGAAACCCTGTCTCTATAAAAAATACAAAAATTAGCCAGGCATGGCAGCACGTGCCTATAGTCCCAGCTACTCAGGAGGCTGAGGTAGGAGAATTGCTTGAGCCCTGGAGGTGGAAGTTGCAGCGAGCTGAGGTCACGCCACTGCACTCCAATCTGGGGGACAGAGTGAGACCCTGTCAAAAAAAGAAAGAAAGAAAGAAAGAATATGTGGAAAGCCAATTAGTTAAAAATTTTCCTTTCCTTTTTTTTTCTTGTTTGAGATGCAGTTTCATTCTGTTGCCCAGGCTGGAGTGCAGTGGTGCAATCTCAAATCACTGCAATCTCCGCCTCCCAGATTCAAGCAATTCTCTTGCCTCAGCTTCCCCAGTAGCTGGGATTACAGGCACACACCACTATGCCTGGCTAATTTTTGTATTTTTAGTAGAGACAGGGTTTCACTATGTTGGCTAGGCTGGTCTCGAACTCCTGACCTCAGGTGATCCACCTGCCTCATTCTCCCAAAGTGCTGGGATTATAGGTGTGAGCCACCACGCCCAGCCAAACTTTCCTTTTCAATTACATATGTATTCTTGGTTGTAATTTTATATGGTCCATCCACAATAAGATCCTGTACAAGGGAGCTTATGCCTCATGAGAATGACAGAGTGAAATGTTGGTTGTATCATAGTGTTTCACAGGGAGCGGAATGGCTTTCACTCCCACCATCACTGGGAGACATTTGAGAACATTTTGGTTAGAATGAGGAGTCCCAGAATATCAGGGCTGGAAAAAACAGATCATCTAGTTTTACCCTTCCCATTTTATCGTTATGAAAACTGAGGCTCATAACACTTGCCCAATGTCACACAGCAAGTCAATGCCAGAGCCAAGACTCAAACACAGATCTCTTGTCCTATAAAACAGTAGTCCTCCTGGAATATTACAATGACTAGGAGTAAACTTGGGCAAAACTGTAACCTTAGGTTTAATGATAGATTGTCTCAGACTTCAGAACTGTCTCTCTGTCTTGCCTGATAAGATTGCCAAGCTTCCTTTGCCATATTCTTTACTATGACCAAGAAGTACTCATTGAAACCCCCCCAAAATACTCAGCCATTAGGCAGTTATACATGTCAATTTCCCGATGTGAAACATAACCAGTTGCAAGGTTCGCTCTTCCTCTTAAACCAGAAAGAATGTGTTGGGGAACAAAATGGAACATTTGTTATGTATGTCTTATCTATGTACAATTAAATCTGTCCATATGTCAACAATGCTCCCAAGAAGAGGTTTGAAATGTAAAACCCTTCTTTTACCCACATAGTGATATTTTCTCTCCTATTGTAGCAACAAGTACCTGAAATAATTCAGTTGATTCCTCAATAGCACTGAGAAAAACTAAAATAAAAAACTCATTAGTCAACCAACAAGTTACAGCATCCCCCATATACAAGTACTGAATAGCTCAAAAAGAAATGGCCAGCACTGAGGAAATGATTCTTCCTGATGTTTCTTCCATGTAGAGGGAATTCAGTTCATGGAAAGCTTTTGACTGGTCCCATTGGCCACAGTATCCTGGGACATTTAGGATGACTTAACCTAAAGTCTGCTTGGGAAGACTAATCTGAATAAGCTTAGCATAACTTCTCTCTTCTCCCTCGCCTCTGCCCTTACATGCTCCTCTGCTCCTCCATTTGGGCATTTTATAGAGACTTTTTCTCATGCAGGGATATTTGGGGTGGTTCTAAAACGCCTAGGGCTGGGCAGGAATCTCTCTAATTTTGGAGTTTCGTTTGAAGAAGTCCCACGCTCTCGGATATATGCCATGTCCTTCAACCTAGTGATATTTACATGCCCTCTGCTGATGCTTTTGTTCAGACCCACAGTTCATTCAGAACTGAAGTGGGGAAGAGAGGTGCCCCACGCTTGGGCCCCCTCAATAACCCTCAACAGTTAACTTGACAGTTAGTCACTGAGTATACTTGATTCCAAAACCACACAGCCTGTCTGATTTGAAATGTCACTGGATTAGCTGAAAATGAACCAGCTGTCTTGGTCTTGGGCTACCAAACCTAGGAGTCAAGACTTCACTGAGCTGAGATAATATGATGATTGTAGTAGGCATTAGGGTTTTCAAGTAGTTACCAGTCTAGAAAAGGTCATATTTTGAACCTTCAAGTCCTTAGAACCATAATCTAAAAAGGCTAACACAGAATTTGCATTGCTCATCTCTAGAAGTATAATTTGGTAGAGGGGGCAGTTGGACCATCAGGAAGAATGCTGATTTTTCAGAGTTGTTCTTGTCCACAGTGGAGAAACCCCAAGATTATTTTACTTAGTGTCAACCCCCTAAACTAAACCCTTGCTCCTTCCATACCTGTTATCCTTTGCTTAATGACTGAGCCTCAGGCCCTGACGCAGAATAGACTAATGTGGGTAGGGGAACAAGATAATGGGGGAGCAGATCCCTGTCTTTCCTAATCTGCCATTGCATATTGCCACTTCCACTGCTAACTCTGGGATTTCAACATCAAACATTGGGCTGGCTTCATAATTAAAGGCACTGCCACCTTTATCAAGTGGGAGAATGTGGAGGATAGGGTGGGATGTGTTTCAGAGGAGCCTGGAGAGTCAAGCATCCTCAATTCCTCTGGCTCTTCCCATATATCCCCTACCCAATTGCTACAGTCTCACTGTTTGCGAATCACAGCAACACTGACCATAAAACAGACTGTATTTGAGTAATTGGAGTATTTGATTAAGCTGTAGTTTTTACAATGCATGTGATGAATTTCTAATTTGGGCATTAGCAATCATACAGGTTGTAGGTTTGCATGACAGCTATATACTTTCTTATCTACGTCTAGCTGCCTTTTCTTTTCTTTTTTTTTTTTTTTGAGACAGATTTTCGTTCTCTAAGCTGAGATCATGCAATGGTACGCCTCTGGGGTTCAAGTGATTCTCCTGCCTCAGTCTCCTGAGTAGCTGGGATTACAGGCACACACCACCATGCCCAGCTGATTTTGTATTTTTAGTAGAGACAGGGTTTCACCATGTTGGCCAGACTGGTCTTGAACTCCTGACCTTGGGTAATCCACCTGCCTTGGCCTCCCAAAGTGCTGGAATTACAGGCATGAGCCACCCCACTCGGCCCCCTCCCTGCCTTTTAAATCTACTTCACTTAAGCCTGTAAAAAGTAAACTAACTCAGTTTTATCCTTAAGTTTTTTTATTCTTTTGAAATTGTTCAGTGGTGGGTTCTGATGGATTAGGTTATTCAGATTAAAAATCCCGGTGAAAAGAATGAAAAATTCTAGATTGCATATTTAAATTTATCAATTACATTATAGAGTTGATAAGACACTATGGAACAACGAGGCCAAAATTGGAAGGAATACAAACAGGCAAAGAAGAGAAACAGAATTTTCTCTGAGGGAATTTTCTAACCTTGAAAATTCAGATTTTTACTTGTTTGCCTCATAGGATGGGGAAGTGGGAGGGGACAGAAATCAAAGACCAAAGATGCTTAAGGTGGAGAATTTAATGAAGAGTTACTTCACCACAATAACCTTGAACTTCAATGGGCTACACCCTTTTATCAGTGAGCCAGAATTGTGATAAACCTTCTGAAGATCTGGATCCCAGGATCATATCTCCTGGGTATTTTAAGGAACCTCATAACTTACCTTTGCTTAAGGTGGTCCTGAAGTGTTCCCAAGTGCCTGATAAAAACAAACATAAATTCTGCTAGAAGAAATTTGATTCATCCCTAGATTTAAATCTATCTTTCTTTCCTTCCTTCCTTCCTTCCTTCCTTCCTTCCTTCCTTCCTTTCTTTCTTTCTTTCTTTCTTTCTTTCTTTCTTTCTTTCTTTCTTTCTTTCTTTCTTTCTTTCTTTCTTTCTTTCTTTCTCTCTCTCTCTCTCTCTCTTTGTCTCTCTCTCTCTTTCTTTTTTTTTTCCAGGACATCCCTCTGTCACCAGGCTGGAGTGCAGTGCTGTGATCTTGGCTCATTGCAACTTCCACCTTTCTGGGTTCAACAGATCCTCCCAACTCAGCCTCCTGAGGAGCAGCTGGGACTACAGGTGCATGTCATCATGCCCAGCTTATTTATTTATTTATTTTTGTAGAGACAGGGTTTCACCCAGGCTAGTCTCAAACTACTGGGCTCAAAGGATCCACCAGGCCCACAAGGAAATAAATAAAAGCACCAGAGTGAGATTAGGCAGAAAAATGTAAATGAGTATTGGAATAAACAGTCACATACAAAACTATTCTTATTATGTTTAAATAGATAAAAGATGATTGAAAAGTATTTGAATAAAACAAGAAAATATAAAAAGTGACCTAAAACTTTTGAAAAAAGAATGAAATGTAACTTTTAGAAATAACTAATAAAATAGCTGAAACTCAAAACTCAATGAACAACTTTAATAGTAAGTATGATACAATTTAATAAAGAGTTAGTGAACTGGAAGGAAGGTCAAAATGAAGCTTGGAAAGACAAAAACTATAAAAAGTGCGAAAGAGAGAGTACGAGCCTAAGACTCAAGTAAAAAGGTCTGATATATGTTAATCATATTCCCAGGAAGAGAGAAATACATGGTGTACTAGGGTTCTCCAGAGGGACAGAACTAATGGGATATGTGTATATATGAAGGGGAGTTTATTAAGGAGTATTGACCCACATGATCACAAGGTGAAGTCCCATGATAGGCCATCTGCAAGCTGAGGGAGAAAGATGCCAGTAGTGGCTCAGTCTGAGTCCAAAAGCCTCAAAAACAGGGAAGCTGACAGTGCAGCCTTCAGTCTGTGGCCAAAGGCCTGAGAACCCCCACCAAACTATTGGTGTCAGTCCAAGAGTCCAAAGGCTGAAGAACCTGGAGTCTGACGTCCAAGGGCAGAAGGAACAGAAGGAAACATCCAGCACAGGAGAAAGATGAAAGCTGGAAGACTCAGGAAACCAGCTTATCCCACCTTTTGTCTGCTTTGTTCTAGCCAGTTGGCAGCCCATTGGATGGTGCCCACCTGCATTGAGGGTGGGTCTTCCTCTCCCAGTCCACTGACTCAAATGTCAGTCTCCTCTGGCAACACCCTCACAGACACGCCCAGAAACAATACTTAGCAGCTATTTAGGCAACCTTCAATCCAATCAAGTTGATGCCTAATATTAACCATCACAAATGGGTTGAGATAATATTTGAAGAGCAAATGGCTAAGAATGTTCGTAAGTATAAAGACATCAAACAACAGATTTAAGGAGCTCAAAAAAGAAAACTCAAGCAAGATAAATAAAAAGAAATACATTACCTAGATACATAATAATGACACAGTAGAAAACAAACAAAGAAAACTAAGAGAAACCTTAGAAGTAACCAGATAAAAAAAGGTTGCTCAATAGTGACATTAGAAGCCAGAGCCTTTGGAATTATTTCTTCCAGAAATAATTATAAAATGCTGAAAAAAATAATAACTGCCAGAATTCTAGCTCAGTGAAAATATCTTTCAAGCCCAGGCTGGAGTACAGTGGCGCAATCTCAACTCATTGCAACCTCCACCTCCCAGGCTTAAGCAATCTTCCACCTCAGCCCGGCTAATTTTTGTATTTTTTGTAGAGATGGGTTTTGCCATGTTGCCCAGGCTGGTCTCGAACTCCTGGGGTCAAGTGATTCACCCCCTTGGCCTCCCAAAGTGCAGAGATTACAGGCATGAGCCTCTGCACCCAGCCAGTTCAATGTATTTTTAAATTTCCCTTGGTACAGTGTATTGAAACCAGGCTTAAATTATTATTATTTTTTAAAGATTTCCCTTGAGATTTTCTCTTTGACCCATGAATTATTTAGGAATATGTTGTTTAATTTTCAGTGTTTGAAGGCTCTCTTGTTATGTTTCTGTTATTGATTTTTAGTTTAATTCCACTGTGGTCAGAGAACACATTCTGTATGACTGCAATTCTTTTGTATTTGTTGAGATTTGCTTTATGGCTCATGGTATAGCTTATCTTCATATATGTTCTGTGGGCACTTAAAAAATGTGTATTTTTTTTTTGAGATGGAGTCTCACTCTGTTGCCTGGGCTGGAGTGCAGGCAATGCAACCTCCACCTCCTGGGTTCTCAGCTCAATGCAACCTCCACCTCCTGGGTTCAAGTGATTCTCCTGTCTCAGCCTCCTGAGTAGCTGGGACTACAGGTGTGTGCCACCACGCCTGGCTAATTTTTTGTATTTTAGTAGAGATGGGGTTTCACCATATTGATCTGGCTGGTCTTGAACTCCTGACCTCAGGCAATCTGCCTGCCTTGGCCTCCCAAAGTGCTGGATTACAGGCGTGAGCCACCACACCTGGCCTGAAAAAAATGTGTACTCCTTTCTTGTTGAGTGGAGCATTCTGTAAATGTCACAGTCGACCCTTTTGGTGATGTGGAGTTCTCTATTTGTACTCATTTTCTGTCTGGCTGTTCTATCAATTGCTGAGGGAGGAGTGTTGAAGTACGTCACTATAATTGTGGATCTGTCTTTTCATTTCAGTTTTCAGTTTTTGCAGTTCCGTTGTTTGGTGCATACACATATAGGATTGCTTTATGTTCTTAGTAGATTGGCCCTTTTATCATTATGTAACTTCCCTCTCTGTCTCTGATCATTTCTTTGCTCTGAAGTCTACTTTATCTAATGTTGGTATAGCCACTCTTGTTTTTTGTTTTTTGTTTATCTTTCTTTTTTAAGGAGATGGGGTCTCATTCTGTTGCTTAGGCTGGAGTGCAGTGGTACAATCATGGCTCCCTGCAGCCTCAAACTCCTGGACTCAAGATCCTCCTATCTCAGCCTCCCCTGTAGCTAGGACTACAGGTATGCACTACCATACCTGGCTTTGTGTGTGTTTGTGTGTGTGTGTGTGTGTGTGTGTGTGTGTGTGTAGACAAGATTTCACTATGTTACCCAGGCTGATCTCGAGCTCCTGACCTCCAGAGATCCTTCCACTTTGGACTCCCAAACCACTAGGATTACAGGTGTGAGCCGCCATGCCTGGCCTCCTGTTTTCTTCTAGTCAATGTTTGTATTATACATCTTTCTCTATCCTTTTACTTTCAACCAACTTTATTATCATAGTTGAAGTGGGTTTCTTTCAGGATCATAAAAGAAATCCACTCTACCAATCTGTGTCTTTTAATTGGTCTGTTTAGACTATTCACATTTACTGTAATTGTTGATATGGTAGGCCTTAAGTCTGCTATTTTATGTTTTGCTTTCTGTTTATTCTTTTTTTTTCAATTATTTGTTTTCTTTATCCTGTCTTCTTGTGAGTTACCTGAACATTTTTTAAGCATTCCATTTTGATTTATCTATAATATTTTTAGTGTTATCTCTGCATGTAGCATTTTTAGTGGTTACTCCAAGTATTACATTATATATATATAAAACATCACCATTTATTGCTGTTGACATTTTATCAGTTTGAGTGAAGTCGAGAAACTATTGACTAAAGGAAAAAAATCTAGCCTTTAAAGTTAGTTTTATTCAAAAGTCTTACTGAGGACTGTAGAATGAGGACTACAGCCTGAGAGGAGTTGTTCGGAGAGATTCTGTTAGGCTGATCTGAAAGTGTTTTAGCTTAGAGTGTATACACAGAAAGTGGGGGGATCAGTACATGTAAAGTCACATCAAAGTTTGGGGGCAAGAGTACATCTGGTTATAGATTACTAAAGTACATCTGGTTATAGATTATAGAAACATAATCACTCACCCTGTCAAATGTTATCTTGTGTGTAGGAAAAGGCAAGGACTAGGGTCATTGATATGGTTTAGCTCTGTCCCCACTCAAATCTCATCTTGAATTGTACTTCCCATATTCCCCATATGTTGTGGGAGGGACCTGGTGGGGGATAATTGAATCATGGGGGCAGTTACCCCCATGATGTTATTGTGATAGTGAGTGAGTGCTCACAAGATCTGATGGTTTAATGAGGGGCTTTTCCCGCTTTGCTTGGCACTTCTCCTTCCTGATGCCCTCTAAGGAATGTGCCTGTCTTCCCCTTTGCCTTCTGCCATGATTGTAAGTATCCTAAGGCCTTCCCACCACAGGGAACTGTGAGTCAATTAAACCTCTTTTCTTTTATAAATTACCCAATCTTGGCTATTTCTTCATAGCAGCATGAGAACAGACTACTGCAGTCATTTATCTTCTAAGGAATGTAGTCACTCAGGAAAGAGACCTGAGGGGCCATGTGCTCTATCCCATCTTGTTTTCAAAGCATCTCTCTGGAGAGCTGCACTTGTCATAGAGTCAGGGGCTTTGTGAAACTATGCTGGCAAGCAGAAATGGGCAAACGTGGCTTCCTTATGTTTGTTACTTTGTCTCACAAAATCTTACCTAAATTTCCTTTCCTTTACACTCCTTCTTTTATAATATAATTGTCCCAAATCTTTCCTCTATATACACTTAAGACATATCAGCAGTATTTATAATTTTTGCTTCTATTGTCAAACATGACTTGGAAAGCTCAAGAGAAGAAAAATCTGTCTACCAATATCTTTATCAATATTCCTGACGTCTCAAGAGCCCTTCTTTTATCATTTCCTTTCTGCTTAGAGAATTTTCTTTAGTCATTCTTTTAGAATAGGTCTTCAGGCAACAAATTCTCTTAGTTTTCTCTCTTCTGATAATATCTTAACTTCTGTATTACCAAAGAATGTTCTTGCTGGATAAAGGACTCTTGGTTATACAGTTCTTTTCTTTCAGAACTTCAAAAATGTTCCACTTCTTTCTGGCCTCCATGGTTTCTGATGATAAACCTACTGTCATTTAAATGGTTTTTTCCCTACAGGTAAGGTGTCATTTCCCTCTTGTGCTTTCAAGATTTCTACTTTGTCTTTAGTTTTCTGAAGTTTGACTATTATGTGTGTTAAGGTAGATTTCCTTGGGGTTCTCTATTTGGGGTTCACTTAGTTTCTTAAAGCTGTAGGTTTATGTTCTTTACCCAACTCAGGAAGTCTTTAGCCATGATTTCTGTAGGTTTTTTTTTTTTTTTTCTCAGTTCTACCTATTTCTCCTATTCTTCTGTAACTTCAATGACACTAGATCTTTTGCTATCCTTCCACAGGTCTCCAAAGCTTTATTATTTCAGTCTGTTTATCACTGTTCAGACTGGTGATTTCTTTTATTCTATTTTTCTCTTTATTGATTCTTCCTCTGTTTATTCTTCTGTTGAGCCCATCCATTGAATTTTTTATTCTGTTTATTATAATTTTCAGTTCTAAAATTTCCATTTGATTCTTTTTTACATCTTCTGTTTCTTCGTTGAAATTTTCTATTTTTTGGCTGTGGTTCATGCCTGTAATACCAGGACTTTGGGAGGCTGAGGGGGGCAGATCACTTGAGGTCAGGAGTTCAAGACCAACCTGGCCAACATGGTGAAACCCCATCTCTACTAAAACAAAAATTAGCTGGGTGTGATGGCACATGCCTGTAGTCCCAGCTACTTGGGAGGCTGAGGCAGGAGAATTGCTTGGACTCGAAAGGCAGAGGTTGCCATGAGTCAAGATTGCACCACTGCACTCCAGTCTGGGTGACAGAGTGAGACTGTGCCTCAAAAAAAAAATCTATTTTTTAATTTATTTCCAGTGCCTTTGTTATTGCTCATTGAGGCATTTTTATAATGACCGCTTTAAAATCTTCATCAGATAATTATCCGACACAATGGTGAAGGGGCTGTAGGGGAGCTTGAAGTACCTAATATCAGCCTGGAACTGGTGGACGTTTAGGCTCCCCATTTGGCTTTTGCTGGTGGAGGTGGAAGCTGAGTCACAGTTTTCTCTGTGGTATTTGGCAAGTATACAAAAGTTGCTTCCTAAAATTTTCCTGTCTCGCTAATTGCCCCTGTTCTGGCCTTTTGGGGTTAAACAGACTACCCTTTCATTGGATTTTTTTTTTTTTTTTTGGTTTGAACCTGTTGACATTTCTAGGTTGTTAGCTTCTTCAGCTCCAAGTCTGAGATTTATGAAGCAAAAGGAAAATTCCTGGAACCCAGTACCGTGCTGTTCTTTGTGTCCCAAGGTCCTAAGCCACTCTGCCTTCTTCTTTCTCCCTTTCATAGTCTTCTTTTGTTTGATTTATACATAACATCCAGGATTTTAGGTTGTACTTAGCAGGAGGAATAGAGAAAAGTACATCTACTCCATCTTCATGAAAGCAGAAGTCTACATTGCTTAATTTTATCTTTTCTGTTTTTGAAGTTTATTTGAAGTTCATCACTATGAACATCTCTTCTGGATCAATTACTGACAAAGTTTTAAAAACTCTGGGCCGGGCGCGGTGGCTCAAACCTGTAATCCCAGCACTTTGGGAGGCCGAGATGGGTGGATCACGAGGTCAGGAGATCGAGACTATCCTGGCTAACACGGTGAAACCCCGTCTCTACTAAAAAATACAAAAAACTAGCCGGGCGAGGTGGCGGGCGCCTGTAGTCCCAGCTACTCGGGAGGCTGAGGCAGGAGAATGGCGTGAACCCGGGAGGCGGAGCTTGCAGTGAGCTGAGATCCGGCCACTGCACTCCAGCCTGGGCGACAGAGCGAGACTCCGTCTCAAAAACAAACAAACAAACAAACAAAAAAACTCTGAACACTTCCAGAAAGAAAAAGCAGATCATCTGCAAAGAAATGAGATTCAAATTGATATCAAATTTCCTAACAGGAGCACTGGATACAAAAACACATAGAAGCAATAATTTTAAAGTACTGAAGAAAAGTAACTTTAATTTACAGTTTTATATCCAGCTAAATGTTCATTAAGAATATAATGGCTAAATAGATTGTATATTTGCACCATTTTATAATGTATACTAGATATTATAAAACAAACTCAACAATATTATAAACATAATACTGAAAAAAACAAACAAACACAGAAAGGTAAATACCATATGTAGAAGTCACTGTTGGTAATCCATCTATCTGCTATGAATATTAGCTGCTAACAGCTCACAGCTATACTATTCTCTAGAGCGTTGCCTTCAACTAATTTTTCCTGCCAGGAAAAATGTCTGGTAGTTGACACCTTTTCCCCAGGGATAACCTATAGTGATGACTAACTGATGAGGGGATACAAAAGGTATCCCCCACCCCAAGGCAGAACAATGCTATAGTGCCTTTCACACTCCAGACACCTATGGCATGAGGTTCAATATCAGCTGAAACTCGTATTTGCCTAACTTCTCCTGCACTACCCCGCTTCCCTCCTTACAGGTCTCACCTGAGAATACTCCCTCAATAAATCACTTGCACAAGAATCCCTTTCTCTGGCTCTGCTTCTGGGAAGCCCAGCCCAAGAAAGTTGGTGCCAGGAGTAATTCTAGAAGACAGATTCTGAGGATGAGATTCTGTAAGTGGATCGCTCACTATCTGAATGGCAATGAGGACCCTGTCACTGATGGTAAACAAGAGATTGTGGCCTATGCTATAGGAATGTGATTGCTAAGCCTTTTATCTGCTGCAAGCTGGCTGGGACCTAGATAAGGCAGCTGCAATAGCTTGTGCATCATCTCTAGTGTTTTAGAGATATGACAGAAGTAAAAACTTTAAAAACTGTGGGATTGGAGGATGTTGCTAAAAGGACAATGATGTATTGAAGGGTAGAGAGAAAACAACAGACTCAGATCTATTAATCCCCAGTGCAAAGTGTGAGAGTCAGAGGCTCTCCTTGACAGCATCCTCTGCAGAGGGCAGACTGAGTTGAAGACTAAGCAAAGGGCTTAATCACAGAAGTGTAAGAACTTTGGAGAAACTTCAATTCTCAGAGCATCCACAGCCAAAGAGGCATGAAACAACCAAGTGGAGAGGATGACTTGGCCAGGCACATGCACGGGTAACCAGTGAAGCAGGGGCACCAAAAATACTTCTTAAGATAATTTGACCTTTGATATTTCAAAGCACTATTCAATTATTCCATCACAGGAAATACCAGAATTTGGCTGGACTCTCTTACACTTATTTTACAGAGTAGGGTTCTTGTTTAATTTGAAATTATATAGTGGATCCTAAGTAATGCAATGTGGTGCATACAGCCAAAAAGACACTGTTTTCTAGGGCATAGGACTTGCTCCAGAAGGTCCTCCCCATTTTACGGAAGGAAAACTCAGACTCAGAGAGGCTAACTTACCTAAGGTGACATAACTAAAATGTATTATAACTGATATTCAAACCCAGGGCTTTCTAACTCTGCACCCTATGCCCTTAATCTCTATGGAATACTATAGTGCACAGACCTGGGAATCAAGCCCTGGGTCTGAATTGCAGCCCTGATATGACACGTCTGTGTTAGTACTGGCACATCATTTCACCTCTCTTTAGTTTTCTCCTCTTGGCTGTCTATCTCCCCTGGCTCTTCTGAGGACCAGATGGAATAAGGTAGGTAAAAGCTGCCCATTGGTTGTAAAGTTCTGGAACCCATGAGGGCTGTTAATGATGTTTTTCTCATTATTGGCAAATTCCAGGGGCAAGTCTCCTCCCAACATATGCTCCACAAAGGCCCAAAAAGTTCGTCCTGGGTGCCTGGGGGCACAGTGCCCAAAGGAGCACCATCTTGAGGGAGAGGCTCCAGCAGGCCTAGCTGAAGGGAGGGGCCAGAGGGTTTAATGGGCCACAGCTCAGCACCTACCTGGCTCTTCCCTCTGGGGCCAGATTTGGAGACACAAAGGGGACACCATGGGAGACAGCATGGTGGACAGGGCATGGCAGAAGAGTGAACTGGGTGTAAAGTGCCCAGAGCTCAGCAAAGACTAGGATAGGAAGACAGGGGTAGAGAGGTGGGGAAATGTGGAGTGTGGGCCAGGGATCCAGAAAGATAGACAGGATGTGCCCGTAGGCAGGTGCCCAGGATCCAGGTTGGAAGGTGCCCAGGATCCAGGTGCATGCCCGGGCTGTGAGACCTTTGGCCAGATATCCTGGCAGGCCTGGGCAATGGATGCACTTACAGACGGGATTCAAATCTTCTTGGCCAAGGCCTTCCTGCAGGGAGAAAAGACTGATGACAGCAGGAACCACTGGAAACACTAGCCAACTTTGTGCTCTTCCATGTTCCGGGCTCTTTGTAAGCATATCTAAGCGTTCTCTACATAAAGAAAACCCCATGAGGTCACAGATCAGGGGCAAAAGGCTCAGAGAGGGGAAAGTGACTTGCTCTATGTCACACAGCTAGAGTTAGAAGCAGGGATTGACTCCTGAGTCCACACACATAACCACTAAGGTGCACATGACATAATGAAGGTCAAGAACCCAGTTCTGCTGCGGCGTTCCCTCAGTGCGAGAGCCCTCATCCTCTCCCTTAGAGGCGTGGGTCATGTGATATCTGTCCTGAACCCCCACTCTGCAAAACGCAGAGGGACACTCAGAAAATGGCTCATTGAATTGGAAACCTCTCAGAGATGATTTCCTCAAACCCCTCACTGTACGATGAGAAAATCAAGACTCAGAGCCCCACAGTCACAGAAAGAGAATGTCAGAGCTGGCCCAGGAGGCAGGACTGTGGGCTGCCAGGCTCCAGGAGCAGCCTGTGCTCTCACCCCTCACCAACTGTGACCCTGAAGGAGGGTCTGGCCTTCTCTGACCCTCAGTTTCTTCATTAGCTGAAGGGGCATAAGTAGTTCCTTGCAGGGCTGTCTGATGGGGAGAGATGATGTACAGAAAGTGCAGGATGAACATTCAGATGTTGGTTTTTCTGACCCCTCTTGCCCACCAGCACTGTAAAAACCCAACAGGAAAGATCTGCTCGGGCAAGTTCTGTGCCCTGGGAAAATGTCTTTTGGCCCTAAGCACTGGGCTGTATTACTCAGATGTAGTATATAATTCAAAATAAAACAAGAAGCCTAACCTATAAAATAAGTGTTGAGATGGTCCAGCCAAATCCTGATATCTCCTATGATGGACTAGTTGAATGATGTTTTGAAAAATCAAATGTTAAATTCTCTCAGGAAGTATTTTTGGTGGCCTTGCTTTGCTGGTGACCCAAGCCTGATGTGACCCTTGGATAGTCCTGGCAGTGAAAAGCCTCAGACCACCTCTCCACTGGGGTGTCAGCAAAGCCGTGAACAGAGGAGCAGGGAGAAGAAAGGGCAGCTGGACTGGATGACGTCTTAGGGCCCCTCTGGC
This sequence comes from Macaca mulatta, assembly GCF_049350105.2. Taxonomy (NCBI): domain Eukaryota; kingdom Metazoa; phylum Chordata; class Mammalia; order Primates; family Cercopithecidae; genus Macaca; species Macaca mulatta. The sequence goes on along the minus strand of NC_133419.1, from coordinate 75,503,243 downwards.
TTTGACCTTCTTAGTTTCTGTCACTCAAACCCCCCAACTCAGCCTAACCTGGGGACAGTCAGCCCATGACTCACACTCTGAGGGCAGCAATGTCCAGGGAAGTGCAGTTTGCATCCTTTTGGGTTCAATGAAAACCTGTCTATTAGATCTGTTGGGATGGGGCTTTAGTTAACTGAGCATTAACCCTTTAGAATGATGATAGTCCATATTCAACTCCTGTACAGCTCATGGGGGTGACCTCTGAGATTCTTTATCAGGGAGCTCTCACACAAGAGGGTCATCTATCCCATGTTCATTTTAGACAAAGCATTTTCCAGTCACCACTTCCAAATCTGGGAGCCAGGCTTCACAATAAATCAGAGCAACAAGCAACCCAGGACTTTCTTTTTTATTTTTATTTTTATTTTCCAGACAGAGTCTCACTCTGTCACCAGGCTGGAGTACAGTTGTGCAATCTTGGCTTACTGCAACCTCCACCTCCTGGGTTCAAGTGATTCTTCTGCCTCAACCTCCTGAGTAGCTGGGATTACAGGTATGCGCTGCTATGCACACTCGGCTAATTTTTGTATTTTTAGTAGAGACAGGGTTTCACCATATTGCCCAATCTGGTATTGAACTCCTGGCCTCAAGTGATCTCATCCACCTCGGTCTCACAAAGTGCTGGGATTACAGGCATGAGTGACTGTGCTTGGCCTTGATAGGTAGTTTTGTGATCCTCACTTTCCTCCCACCCTTCACCCTCAAGTGGGCTCTGGTGTCTGTTGTTTCCTTCTTTGTGCCCATGTGTACTCAATGTTTAGCTCCCTCTTAAAGTGAAAACATGAAGTATTTGGTTTTCCGTTCTGCATTAGTTCACTTAGAATAATGACCTCCAGCTCCATCCATGTAGCTGCAAAGGACATCATCTTGTTCCTTTTCATGGCTGCATAGTATTCCATGGTGTATATGTATACCACATTTTCTTTATCCAGTCTACTGTTGATGGGCATTTAGGTTGATTTCATGTCTTTGCTATTGTGAATAGTGCTGTGATGAACATGTACATGCATGTGTCTTTATGGTAGAGTGATTATTCCTTTGGGTATATACCCAATAATGGAATCGCTGGGTCTAATGTTAGTTCTGTTTTAAATTCTCTGAGAAATCACCAAACTGCTTCCCACAGTGGCTGAACTAATTTACATTCTCACCAGCATTGTATAGGCATTCCCTTTTCTCCACAACCTTGCTGGCATGTGTTATTTTTTGACTTTTTAATAATAGCCACTCTGACTGGTGTAAGATGGTATCTCATTGTGGTTTTACTTTACATTTATCTAATGATTAGTGACATAACCTTTATTTTTTAAGTTAATATGTGTATTTTAGGATACTTAAAAACACAAGAAGTAAAGAACAAAGTCACCTACAATCACAAGCTTTTACAGTTTCCAGGTCCTTTGTGCATATAGGTATAACATCCAGTTTTATGAGATTGAGATCGTACAGTACGAATCGTGATTTTTTTACACATCATGAATGCTTTTGTTCTAGAAAAGAATGTAGATGTAGTTCCAAGAAAATCAAAGAAAAACTGCTCATGGAATCACTGGAATTCAAAGATCAGCAATGTGGATATGAACCTGAAGCTGACAGGACCACCCATCAGAAGCTTCTCCTGAAGTAGGCTAAGCCAGTATTTCCCTCAGCTCCAGTGCACCAGTCCAGGGCTGACCCAAGCACAAACATAGTGAGCATGTGTCAAAGTTTTCACAACAATCCCTGAAAACTTTGAGACAAACTTCCCTTGTCTTTGGACAGCTACTGCTTTCAGTTATCTGGGTCCCTTCTAGCAACAATGGCCCTCGTGACTGCTCCTTTTGGCTTTGAGGAGGTGGATCCAACAGCAGAGTGGCTTTCTTTTTATTTTTTGAGACAGGGTCTTCTTCTATTGCCCAGGCTGGAGGTCAGTGGCACAATCATGGCTCACTGCAGCCTTGACCTCCTGGGCTCAAACGATCCTCCCACCTCAGCCTCCTGTATAGCTGGGACTACAGGCATGCACCAATATGCCCAGCTAATATTTTTGTTTTTTAGGAATGGGGTATTGCATGTTGGCCAGGCTGTGACTGACTTTAGATAAGGGCATGAAGAGTTCATCTGTGGTCACAGACAGGAAAGCGCAGTGTGTGGGTGCAGAGGCTGGTAGGTGGGTGGTTGTGGGATGACAGTCTGTGGGAGTTATCGCACGATTGCTGGAGTGGCGATGGGAAGAGGTATTGCTGGATTGAGGAGTGAAGAGAAGGTGTGAAAAAGTCACTGAAAAGAGGAGATGAGAGAAAAGAACGGAGACATATAGGATGAATGTCTGGCAGCATCAAAGTCCCACTTGAGTTAGGTTTGTTATCTGAAGAGGCTCCTCACACTAAACTCACATGAGGCATACTTCCATCCAGAAAACACTGTCTTAAAATTGATCTCATTTTTATCTCAGAGTGCAGTGCTCATTCTGAGTCACAGTATGTCTGACTAATGGTCCTAATTTTACTGATTCTCTCCAGTAGAGCTTTGGGTTTTTTTAACCAAACATTGGGATGCTTACATAAACTAATGTGTTTTACATGTGGCAATGATCTGAATTTTTTTAACCTAATCATTTATCTGTCCTCAAAAGTGGCTACCTAAACCTCTTGACAAGAAAATTAAAACAGTCAGCTAAATGACATAGCTGTCATTCACATAGTAAGTATATATATCATGAACCTACTACGTGCTATATTTTATATCTCAATGTAGCTGGGAGAGGGAGAAAGAAAGATAAAAAGATAAACTCTAAGATATCAAAAGCTAGTTTAAAATATTTCTAAAATCAAATAAAACATTGAGCTCAAAACCTGACTTCAATTATCACATGTAGTAAAAATATTTAATGTAGTCCTTTTGCAGTCATGAGACAATGATTCCATTACAAGAATAATATTTATTGAAATGCTATTTCTTCTGCATTAATTTAACATATATATTTTTGAGATGGAGTGTCGCTCTGTCACCCAGGCTGGAGTGCAGTGGCGTGATCTCGGCTCACTACAACCTCCGCCTCCCAGGTTCAAGCAATTCTCCTGCCTCAGCCTCCCAAGTAGCTGGGACTACAGGTGCATGCCACCATGCCCAGCTAAATTTTGTATTTTTAGTAAAGATGGGGTTTCACCATATTGGTCAGGCTGGTCTCAAACTCCTAACCTCAGGTGATCTACCTGCCTCGGCCTCCCAAAGTGCTGGGATTACAGGTGTGAGCCACCACGTCCGGCCAATTTAATATATTCTTAATGGTAAATAAAATAAAATACTTATACTAAATTCTTATTTTGTGCTTTCTGTTTATATTTCAAATACCATGATTCAATTTAATTCCTTTTATCCTCCTTTTATTTCCAGAATGATGTACATGACTTGGTCTAATTTCAACTTTGAGGGCTTCATTTTTTTGTAAACTTGCTTTAAAATTTTTTTTTTGTTCTAAGCAATATATGTTTTAAATAACCTGTCTACTTTTTCTGTGCTATCTTTAAAATAATAAAACCTCTATCACTACTTCCACATATATGTGGAAATTAAACAAGAAACTTCTAATAACCAGTGGGTAAAAGAAGAAATAACAAGGGAAATTAGAAAATATTTTGAGACGAATGAAAATGAAAACAACATACCCAAATTTATGGGTTACAGCTAAAGCAGTACAGAAAAGGAAATTTATAGCTGTAAATGCCTATATTAAAAAGAAAACAAATCTCAAATCAATACCCTGTTTATCTTTAGAAATTAGAAAAGAAGCAAACTCAATTCAAACAAGAAGTGGGCATAAAATAACAAAGATTAGAACAGAAATAAATGAAATAGAAAATAGAAAAATAAAGAAAATAACAAAACTAAAGTTGGTTCCTTGACTATATTAACAAAACTGTTAAAACTTTAGCCCACCAATATAAAAAGAGGTAAGACTCCCATTACTAAAATCAGAAGTGAAAGAGGGGACATTACTATAGACCATATAGAAATAAATAAGAAATATTAAAGGAACAGATCACTACTCAATGTCAGAAACAAAAGGCTGAATGTGTCACTAGTGTAAGCACAGGATGCTATGGTTTATGATATAATCTGTTCTTGAGAAACACAGGGAGCTGATCTTGCACAGGGCTGTGGAAAATGTGGAGATCTGGGGTTGGTGGACTTTCAGAGGTGGGGATGTTTAGGGATTAGTTTGCCTTTAGCTATGGAAGTGTGGGTACTGGAGTTAAATCATTGCTGAGTGGCTGACTTCAAGATTCGCTGACTTTCAGAAGTGTGTGTACTGGCTCAAAGCTGTAATTAAACAATTAAGTATGTTTCTTTGTTTTTTTTGGGGGGGCTTTTTTGGAAACAGAGTCTCATTCTGTTGCCCAGGCTGGAGTGCAGTGGTGTAACCTGGCTCATTGCAACCTCCACCTCCTGGGTTCAAGCAATTTTCATGCCTCAGCCTCCTGAGTGGCTGGGACCACAGGTGCACACCACTGGGCCCAGCTAATTTTTTTTTTTTTTTTTTTTGTATTTTAGTAGAGACGGGGTTTCAGCCATGTTGCCCAGGCTGGTCTTGAACTCCTGAGCTCAGGCAATCCACCCACGTTGGCCTCCCAAAATGCTGGTATGACAAGTGTGAGCCACCACGCCCAGCAAGTTAAGTATGTTTCAGACAAGTTCTGATCATTGTTACCGTGGCTATAGAATAGCCAGTTATTTCCCAGCAGGATGAGGACAGTTTTATTCTTAGAGGTAATAAAAGAAATCCTATTTTATCCCATAATGTTATAAAAGTGAGTCTTAGAATGTTGGCTTTTCATACAAAGAAATCTCAGCCAACAGTTTTACTCTCTCCTATTTCGGTTCATTCTCTTTAGTAAAATAAAATAGGAAATCCAAAAGGATTCTAAATTGTAGTTTTTGTTTGTTTGCTCCTACTTATTGCAATTCTCTTAACTGTTGCATTCCATATGGGTTATTTTGGCCCAAGTGCCCAAGTCTTTTAGTCACTTTCATACATAACATCTCAAAAGTCTTAAGTCATTCTTATGCTGCCAAAAGATGGCTTTTTAAGGCTTATTAAGGATATCATCATGTCTAAGAAACAGAAAACAGAACAAAAGAATCCACCTAACATCCTGGTGATTTTGCGGGATTCTTTGCCTTTAACTTAAGAGAGCTTAGTCTTCTCCCCCAGAAACATCTTTAGCACTTACCTTTATGGCACCAAAGTGAAGATCCACATAAACAAATTTATCCCAAACCATAATTCTTCTCTGATCTACTCACTACTACTAGCAAGTAGTGAGTAGATCTAGACAGGAGGAGACAGCACATATAGTTCTGCTTGTGATTCAAAGAAACTTCCCAAACCATCTTCAGCTCCATCATGAAGTTTATCAGGTCAGGAGAGGGCTGTAACCTCTGTTGTACCATGTTTTCATTTCCATCATGCTCTGTGCTCAGCTGCCAAGGACTTAGTAACCTCGCAGTCTGCAGTTGAAAGTCTGCAGTCTGCAGAGGTCTATTAGGGAAGTCTCTTCTGCAGGCTGAAATGAACCCTTCATGCATGGGTTTCCCCTGGTCCTGGGCAGAAGCATCAGGCCGGGTGTAACAGGGTCATCCCAGTCATCACTGTGACTCAGTATCCTCAAAGCCTCTGGGTTTGAAGCTGGGATAGTCCCTGCACATGCACACCCCATTCCATTTGAAAATGTGCTGACTGCTTGGCCTGGAAGTTCTACTTCTAAGGATCTGTCTATCTCAGAGAAATATTTGAGCACATGTGACCCCAAATGCATGTTAAATTATAATAGTGTTCCTAATAGCAAGAATGAGATACAACTTAAATGTTTGTTATTAGACAAACTATGTTGTATCTGTACTACAAAATGCCAAATATCAGATACAAAAAATGAAGCAGATCAGACACAGAAAAATTCCAAGACTTATTAAATTAAGATATGCTATACAATAAATACAGAATGATTCAATGTAAATTGAAAGAAAAGCAAAACTGTACACACACACACACACACACACACACACACTTAGAAAAGTCTGGGAGAAACATATCAAATCAGTAATAATGGCTCCTTCTGGAGCAGGGAGGAAAAATGTGGGTAAGAATTGGTGTGAAAAAAAACTAACTTTTCTTTCTTTCTTTTTCTTTCTTTCTTTCTTTCTTTCTTTCTTTCTTTCTTTCTTTCTTTCTTTCTTTCTCTTTCTTTTTCTTTTTCCTTCCTTCTTTCTTTTCTTTTTCCTTCCTTCCTTCCTTCCTTCCTTCCTTCCTTCCTTCCTTCCTTCCTTCCTTCCTTCCTTCCTTCCTTCCTGACAGTGTCTCACTCCATTGCTAAGTCTGGAGTACAGAGGCACAATTGTGGCTCACTGCAGCCTCAACTTCCCGGGCTCAGGTGTTTCTCCTGCCTCAGCTTCCCTGGTAGCTGAGACTACAGGTGCATGCCACCATGCCCAGCTAATTTTTTGTATTTTTCAGTAGAGATAGGGTTTTGCCATGTTGTCCAGGCTGCCCTCTTACTCCTGGGCTCAAGAGATCCTCCCACCTCGGCCCCCCAAAGTGCTGGGATTACAGGCGTGAGCTACCGCACCCGGCCTAGAACTTTCACTTTTGACTCAGTAAAGCTCTGTATTGATTAAAATGTCTTACGATGAGGTTCTGTTTATTACTTGTGAAATTAAAAAATATTGAAATTTTATGTGTATTAGTAGGAGTGACCAAGTCAGTCAAGTCAGAAACATAGAACACTGGAGCCAAAGGAGAGAATCAGAAAGATTGAGGCAGGAAGAGTCTGTAACTCTTGACTTTGTCCTGTCTGGGGTTGGGGCAGAGACTTCCACCCTCACATTCTTTCCACAAAACCTTTGCAAGTTCTCACTGCACAGCAGCAGAAGTATCATATTCATTCAACAGGGCTTTACTGCTTTGGTTCATTAAATAATAGCTCTCACTTATTGAATGCCTAATAAGCGGCAGGAACTGGGTGAAGCACCTCAACCTGCCCAGTCATCCTGTGAGAGAGTTAGTGTCGTTATACCCATTCTACAGATGACAAAATGAAGACCCAGAGAGGTTAAGGGATTTGTTCAAAGTGATATTACTGGGAATAACTCGGGTCTTAGTCATTAGATAACATGTTGCTGAACCACTGAACCAGAATTGGAACCTTGGGTACAAATCCCAGCTCTGCCACCGGCCAGTCATGTGACCTTTGGCAAGTCACCTCACTGTTCTAGATCTCAGTTTCCTCAAATGTAAAGTAGTGGAAATAATCCTGACTCTGCCTGTCTTCCCTGGCTGTTGTGAGGGCCAGAGGGGAAAATAGGAATAATACTGGTAATAAAGTTCTGGGACCCATGAGGGTTGTTAACGATGTTTCCATTATCAGCAAAGCCCAGAACAAAGTCCCCCACTCCACCCTTGGAAGTTGTTCTCAGCTGACTGGCAGGTCTCTGGTCCCACAGGAGAGCCATCTTGTGGGAGAGAGCCCCAGTAGGCCTGGCTGCAGAGAGGGGTCCAAGGGTTTAAAGGGCCATGGTTGAGTTTCTACCTGGCTCTTCCCACCCAAGGCCAAGTGTGACGACTCCACACAAGACATCAAGGCGGACCAGGCTTGGTAGGTGAGCTGGGCTGGAGATGGAGTGCACAGAGCAGGCAGAGGCTGGGATGGGGAGATAGGCTCAGGGAGGCTGGGGGCATATACAACCATAGTAGAGATCCTGGGAATGTCAGGGTCCCATGATCCAAATCAACCATGCACAGTCAGCCTGGGTGAGTGCAGACCAGACACCCTAGCAGGCAGGGGCAGGGCTGTGCAGTCACAAGCTGATGATCTTGGAAGAGAATTCCTCACAAGGAGGCAAAGCTGATGACAATAAGAGAAATGGGAATAATTTGTGAGGGAATTGCAGTCCATAGGAGGAAAGTGGTGGAGCCAGGAAGGAAACTCAGGTCTTTCTAACTCCGAAGTTAATAGACCTAAATTCTGTGCTTCATGTATATCCTGCTCCTTTTCTATGGGAACAGTGCAGGGTGGTGAGAATATCATGAGAGAACTGCATGAGTTTGGGGGTCATAATGATGTGTAATGGCATAATGACTGTGAAGAATCAAGCATGCAACAGAGGCTTAACAAATGGGAGCGCCCTTGCTTTCCTTCCTAAGAGGCTGAGGCCATGACACATCCGTCTTTGAATATCTCATTTAGCTAAGCACAGAGTGGATACTCAAAAGTGTTTATCAAGCTGGAGATCATTGCTTCCAAAATCCTCATTTTATAGATGGGAAAACTGAGGCAGAGAGACCCAGCATCACAGGAAGAGAGTGGCAGAGCTGGTCCAGGAGGCTGGTGAGGCTCAATCCCTTGCAGCAGGCTGGCTCCAGGAACAGCCTCTGTTCTCATCCCTCACCAGCCATGGCCTTAAATGAGGGCCTGTCCTTCTCTGACCCTCAGTTTCTTCATTAGTTGCAGGGGCATGACCACTCCCTGGCAGGTTTGTGTGATGTAAGATGACGTATGTAAAATGCAGGTTGAACATTGGGGTGACTGGTTTTTTTGTCCTTCTCTCTCCTCAACCAGCACTATAACTGACTCATAGGTAATCCTGGCAGGGAGGGTCCTCCTAAGGAAATGTTCCCCTAAATTATGCTTTCAGTGACTGGAAGCACTAAAAACATCCCTGCAATATGTAATTCAAACTAAAATCACTTAATCTAAACCACAAAGCAAATGTAAAGAAGCCCAACATTTTCTGATTTTTACCATGATGCTACACATTAACGTTTTTTAAAAATATCAAATTCTGAATTCTTTCTTTCTTTAAAAATAATTTTTTTAAAGATAGTGTCTTGCTCTGTTGGCCCGGTTGGTCTTAAATTCTTGGCCTCAAGCAATCCTCCTGCCTCTGCCTCCCAAAGTGCTAGGGTTATAGGAGTAAGCCACGGTGCCTTGCCCTGAATTCTTTCCAAAATTAATTAATTAATTAATTAATTAATTAATACAGAGTCTTGCTCTGTCGCCCAGGCCAGAGTGTAGTGGCACAATCTCAGCTCACTGAAACCTCTGCCTCCAGGTTCAAGCAATTCTCCTGCCTCAGCCTCCCAAGTAGCTGGGACTACAGGGAAGTGCCACCATGCCCAGCTAATTTTTTTTGTATTTTAGTAGACTTGGGGTTTCACCGTGTTGCCCAGGCTGGTTGTGAACTCCTGAGCTCAGGCAATCTGCCCACCTTGGCCTCCCAAAGTGTTGGGATTACAGGCGTGAGTCACTGCGCCTGATCTTTTTTTTTTTTTTTTTTTTTTATGTTCCTATCTAGCTGGTGCCCTAAGCACATGCTCTGTTTTTCCATTGCATAGGCCTGCTCTGCCAAGACAGCAGTTTGAGGGGAAGGAAGTGCTTCCGGGCCTTTGGACTGAGAGGAGCACAAACACCTCAACTGGTTGGTCTGTCCTGTGGCCCCATGTAGGTGGGGCAGCCTGGGCTCATCCCCGAGTTACCCCTGGCTCAAGGTGAGTTGATAATCTAGCCCTGTTGAGAGTCTAGTTCTAGTTCTATCGCCTGCTTACTGTGTAACCTTGGGAAAGTCACAGCCCATTTCTGGGACTCCCTTTTCTGGGACTCCCTTTTCTGTCCCCATTGGTATAATAAAGAGGTTAGGTGAAATGCCAGCACTTTGGGAGGCCGAGGCGGGCGGATCACTTGAGGTCAGGACTTCAAGACTAGCCTGGCCAACATAGTGAAACCCCATCTCTACTAAAAATACAAAAATTAGCCAGGCACAGTGGCATGTGCCTGTAATCCTAGCTACTCGGGAGGTTGAGGCATGAGAATCGCTTGAACCCAGGAGGTAGAGGTTGCAGTGAGCCGAGATCGTACCACTGCACTCCAGCCTGTACGATAGAGCAAGACTCAGTCTCAAAAAAAAAAAAAAAAAAAAAAGAGGTTAGGTGAAAACTACTTAATCACTAATGACCCCTTCATTCCTATTGGATGATTTATCAGCAAAACAAGGCCAGTCGGGAAAGCCGCATTCTGGAGCACTAAGCTCCTGGGAAGGGGGTGCAGTATTAAATAGAAATGATCTGAGAGTGCTTCTGGTGTGGCGAACACATAAATAGACAGTGACAACCCAGTGTAATCACAATTACAACAAACAGAAGCCCAGGAACTTCAAGAGCCCAGGAAAGAGGCTCCTGATATGGTCCAGCCAGGAACATAGAAGACCTCTTGGAGGAAGTAATTAATATTTGAGCTGAGTTTGGCAGAAGCACAAGGCAAGAGCAAGGAGTTGCCATTTGACTAGAATCAGGAGAAACAAGGCTACAAGAAGACAGGTTTTGAATAGCAGGCTAAGGAATCATCCTCTCATGAAAAATCCCACAAAGACTGGGTGGGAGCCAGAACACTGGCTTTAAGCCCTACTTCTGCTATGAATTTGTTGGTTGACCTTGAAAAGACACTATTTCTGGACTTCAGACTCAGCATCTGTCTCTCCTGCTGTTTAATAGAAGTGAGGGAGGAGGTGGGAAGAGAGGCTCAGTCAGGCTTGACGGCTCTGAATTTCTACCCCTCAAACCCCAACTCAGCCTAACTCGGTGGCATTCAATCCATAATTGACTTCCCTGAGCTGTAACAATGTTCAGAATAATGTAGTTTGCATCTCTGGGTATTAGAAAAACCTGGTGATTTGCTTAGGCAGGTTGGTTCTGTTAACCGAGGGTTATCTCTTAAGTGGAGGTGCAGCAGTTTTGCTTTCCTGCTTGCGTAATGGGGGCCAATCTGTAGAATACTCTTTCAAGGGAGCATTCACAATGGAGTGGTCTGTCCCATGTGTCTTTTTGTTTATTTGTTTTGTTTAAAAGACAGGGTCTCCCTCTGTTGCCCAGGCTGGAGTGCAGTGGCATGACTATAGCTCACTGTAGTCTTGAACTCCCGGGCTCAAGTGATCTTCCTGCCTCAGCCTTCTGAGTAGTGAGACCACAGGCACAAGCCACTGTACTTGGCTAATTTTTTAATTTTTTGTAGAGACAGGGTCTTGCTATGTTGCCCAGGCCGGCCTCGAACTCCAGGTCTCAAGCATTCTCCCACCTTGGCCCCCCAAAGTTCTGGGATTACAGCTGTGAACCCCTGTGTCCCGCCTCATATGTCTTTTAGAAAGACGTTTTACCAGCCTTCACTCTCTGACAGAGAACCAGGCCACCCCACACTTAGGAAACTAAAGAACAAACTCTGAAATTTACAGTTTGCTGCTGATAATATCAGCCAAAGATATGGAGAAGGAAAGAGAAAACATTTGCCCCAGTCTCTCCCCTCATGAAAACTTGAACTTCCAGATTCTCCAGGGAACTGACTATAGAAGAATGCTGCTCTAGGAGTTAGAACCTGGGCTCCAGTCTATCTCTGTGGCTCGCTGGCCATGACAGTATGGGAAAGCCCTGGATGTTTTTGTCTTTTGCCCTTTCTCTATTAAAAGAAAAAGCTGGCCAGGTGTGGTGGTTCACACCTGTAATCCCAGCACTTTGGGAGGCTGAGGCGGGTGGATCACTTAAGGTCAGGAGTTTGAGTCCAGCCTGGCCAACATGGTGAAACTCCGTCTCTACTAAAAATACAAAAACTAGCTGGGCGTGATGGCACATGTCTGTAATCCCAGATACTCAGGAGGCTGAGGCACATGAATTGCTTGAACCCAGGAGGGCGGAGGTTGCAGTGAGCCGAGCTTGCCCCACTGCATACTAGCCTGGGCGGTAGAGCAAGACTCTGTCTCAAAAAAAAAAAAAAGGAAAAGCCGACTGGATATTTCCAGGTTTGGTACTTTTACGATTCAACGGCATGAGAGATATTTTATTAGTGGTGAGAGAAATAGGGAAAATCAGAGAGAAGGTACTCTTAGAATCTTCAGGGTCAAGAGGCAATGATGTAAACATAAACGTGAACTTGCTCCTGGATTGTTTATTCAGAGAGACATCCCCAATATAGTAGAGCAGTCAATATTCTCCCTCAGTTAAAGATCTCTGGTTCTGTGGGCAGACAAAAGCACACATCTCTTCTTCCTTGACAGGGGGAGAACAACCTCTAGGATGGGGTCTTCTGCCTTTGGGCACTTGTCACAAGATGTTCTCTAGCAACAATGGCTCCCAAGACTCCCAAGTTTCCAGATTCCTGTAGTACCATCTTATCTGGGGTTAGGGAAGACTACAGGATAGTGATAATGACATGGTTAATCAGGAACACCTGCTGAACAGCGTAGCTGATAGGAGAGAACAAAAGTCATGCTCTTACACAAGGACATCCTCCAATTTCTGTTTCTGCTATTGGGTAGAACACACCTTTAACTTAGATTCCAATCTGGAAGCAAGTCCCCTCACAAAAGGCATCTTTTGCCCTTCCTTTTACTGTAATATGACAATAAACATTTATGTATGTATGTATGTATTTATTTATTTATATATTCTTGAGACAGAGTCTTGCTCTGTCACCAGACTGGAGTGCAGTGGCACAATATCAGCTCACTGCAACATTCACCTCCCAGGTTCAAGCGATTCTCCTGCCTCAGCCTCCTGAGTAGGTGGGATTACAGGCATGCGCCACCATGCCCAGCTAATTTTTGTATTTTTAGTACAGACGAGGTTTTGCCATGTTGGTCAGGCTGGTCTCAAACTCCTGACCTCATGATCTGCCTGCCTTGGCCTCCCAAAGTGCTGGGATTACAGGCATGAGCCACCGCACCCAGCCTTATCTTTTTTTTTTTTGTCTTATTTTTAATTTTTAAATTTTTTTGTAGAGACAGAGTTTTGCCATGTTGCCTAGGCTGGTCTCGAACTCCTGTGATCTGCTTGCCTCAGCCTCCCAAACTATTAGGATTACAGGTGTGAGCCACCATGCCCAGCCTAACAAAAGCCATTTAGAGGAACATCAAAAGCAGAAAAATGTAACCAATGGTGACAGAACTCACAACAATAGCTACATTGGGGGTAGGGGAATTTATTGGATCTGGTGCAAGGGAGCTTTCTGGGTTGCTAGAAATGTGCTATATCTTTAGCTGTGTCACTAGCCGTTTCTGGGTTGCTAGAAATGTGCTATATCTTTAGCTGTATCTCTATGTAGATTTGTATTTATATCTATAGTTATCTATATATTATTCATCCCAAATAGTTTTGGGCTTTATTACACCTGAGTACCTTAAACAAATGAACAAACAAAAATAGCTGAATACCTTGTCTTACCTCTTGGTTATATGTCTTGATGTGAAATTGCTGAGTCATAAGTTTAAGAAGCTGTGGCCACGCTGTTATCCAAAGTGGTTGTATTAGTTACCATCAATGTATGAGGGTACCAGTTACTCCATATCTCACCAACACTTGTGGTCCTTTTAAGTTTAGCCATTTTAGTGAGTATGTACTATTAACATCCTGTATTTTAATTTATGTTTCTAGAAGGATAATTTTTTCGTATGCTTATTGGCCATTTGGATGTTCTCTTTTGTAAAGTGCCCACTTATTCAAGTCTTTAGCCCATTTGTCTATTAGGTCATCTATCTTTTTCTTACTGGTTGTCGAGGTTTTTATATATACTGGATACATGGCCTTCGATAAATATATTGAAAATAGGAAAATATCTTCTAGTCCGGTTCCTGCCTTTTCTTATTCTCTTTGTATTGTATTTATTATTGTCTTTTTTGAGTGAAGTAAAATTTACTTCTACTGATCTATTTTCCAGGTCTCTAATCCTATCTTCTGTTGTGTCCAGTTTGCTATTTTACCTATTCAGTGAGTTCTTAATTTCAAATATTGGATATTTCACTTCTAGAATGTTTGCTTGATTCTTTTTAAAATAGATTCCAATTTTCTATTGAAATTGTCCATTTTAAAACCCATTTTATCAACATTTCCTCTATTTTCTTTAATATATAAACATAGTTATACTAGAGTCCTTGTTTGCTAACTCAGGTAATGGGATCATCTGTATGTCAACTTTTATCATATATTTTCCCTCTTGATTGTTGGTCACATTTTCCTGCCTTTTGCAATAATTCATGTTGTGCACCAAACATTATTTATATTAGATTCATAGAGGCCCCAGATGATGTCTCTCATCAGACAGATTCCTCCCTTTTCTTTGTTAGGCAGGTAGAGTAAGATAGGCTGGCTACCTAAAGCCAATTAAGGCTTGAGTTAGGTTAGGGCTGAGTTTCAGTTCTAGTAAAATTTAGTCCAACTTTGGCTTGTTCTTGTTCTGAAGTTATGACCCTCCTGAGTTTTGAGCTTACAGCCTGGTTGATCCTTGTCTCCTCAGCCCTGAAGGAGTATGGGAGATTTGCATCTATCCTTTGGTGGTTTTGAGCTTAATTCGTTAGCTGCATTCCCCGTCCCTCCTTTCCCCCCGCCCACTACATACACACATAGCTTCAAATCTTTGTAAAATGTTTTGAGAGGAAATACCAGTGTGTGTGTGAGGAAATCCCTCTTCCTCTATTCTCTTAAGCATCATGGGAATCATGGAAGATTTTGTTTTGTCTTTTAGAGGCCCTCAGCCCAGCTTTCTAGCCTCCCTTGCATAGCCAGATTCAGATGTCCCATAGGGAAAACTTGTTATGCATTTAGAGTGCCTCAAATTTCCAATATGTTTTGCTAATCCTTTTTTAACTATCACAAGTCTTACTGGTTTCTCTTTCTCTCATATATGACTCTCTGCCTAGTCCAAGTCTCAGCCACACTATGGTTCCCAAATCAAATACTCCTGGAGAACAAAAGAGCTGGTGATTATTAGTTAACTTTGGAGGGTCTTACCCATTGGAGTTTGACTTCATCGCATCCTTATGGCACTCATATTCCTCAATTTGTTTAAAAATATGATTTGTGTAATTTATCCAGGTTTCCCTAGTCGTTGCAGTGAAAGTGTTGGGCTATCATGGTCTATTATATCCAATGCAGGAGCCGAAGTCCAGACACCTAGCTTAAATGGAGTCAGAAAGAACCACTACTCAAGGCATACAAGAGTTAATAAGAGTGTGAGCAGCTGCATATTACACACAGCCTTGGAGAAAGGAGCCCCTCAATGGAACATGGTAGAACTTTGAGTGAGTGCAAAAGTAGAGACATGAGCTTAAGGACTTGATTTATGAGATCTGACATCAACCTAAACCACACAGCATGGAACCTTAGATGAAGACAAGCAGAAGCCTTTCCAAAGCACTTTCATAATTATAATTCAACAATCAACTGTTTAGATTTGATTTTTCCAGTAAAATATAAACTCTGGGAAGACAAGAACTTTGCCTGCCTTCTTCACTTTGATCACTTCATCACCTAAACAAAGCATACAGACTTCTATTTGGTAGGTTATTAATTAATTAATAATCAATATTTGACAAATTTTGGGTTCACATGGTAAAAGTCAATACCATAGCCCCTCATCAGTCCTCTACAGTTGGTTGTAAATAATTGTGCTTATATTACCTACAGAGTAAACATTATAGAATTATCACTCCAGAATCCTTTGTTTCTATGGTTTCCAGATGTTTCCAGTGTCTAGATGTTCCAGCTGCTCATCTCTGAGAAATCCAGCTGTGTCTCACCATGGATGCCACAGCCTGTAATGAATCAGTGGATGGCTCACCCATCTTCTATCTGGTGGGCATCCCCTCTCTGCCAGAGATCTTCTTCCTCCCTGTGTTTTTTATTTTCCTCCTCTTCTACCTTCTCATCCTGATGGGTAATGCCCTGGTTCTGGTAGCCGTGGTGGCAGAGCCCAGCCTCCACAAGCCCATGTACTTCTTTCTGATCAACCTCTCCACCTTGGACATCCTTTTCACCACAACAACTGTCCCCAAGATGCTGTCCCTATTCTTGCTTGGGGACCGCTTCCTCAGCTTTTCTTCCTGCTTACTGCAGATGTACCTCTTCCAAAGTTTTACATGTTCAGAAGCCTTCATCCTGGTGGTCATGGCCTATGACCGCTATGTGTCTATCTGCCACCCACTGCACTACCCTGTCCTCATGAACCCACAGACCAATGCTACCTTGGCAGCCAGTGCCTGGCTTACTGCCCTCCTCCTGCCCATCCCAGCAGTAGTAAGGACCTCCCAGATGACATACAACAGAATTGCCTACATCTACCACTGCTTCTGTGATCATCTGGCTGTGGTCCAGGCCTCCTGCTCTGACACCACCCTCCAGATCCTCATGGGCTTCTGCATCGCCATGGTGGTGTCCTTCTTCCCCCTTCTCCTGGTGCTTCTCTCCTATGCCCACATCCTGGCCTCGGTGCTTCGCATCAGTTCCCGAGAAGGACGGGCAAAAGCCTTCTCCACCTGCAGCTCCCACCTCCTGGTGGTGGGCACCTACTACTCATCTATTGCTATAGCCTACGTGGCTTACAGGGTTGACCTGTCCCTTGACTTCCACATCATGGGCAATGTGGTATATGCCATTCTTACACCAATTCTCAACCCCCTCATTTACACTCTGAGAAACAGGGATGTAAAGGCAGCCATCACCAAAATCATGTCTCAAGACCTAAGCTGTGACAGGAGCATTTGACCTTTAAATGCAGCTAATTCTGCTTCCAGGACACCAAATAACAGTGCTTAGCACAGAGTAAGGACTCAATACATAATAATGAAATAATGTTAATTTTTATAGGAATATTAAGTTGTTGTATAAAATTTTGCTATTTAGTAATCCAAGAAACCTTTACTAAAATAAAAAATCTTCATGGCAAAAAATTATTATAAGCAAAGTCAAAAAAACAAATAAAAAACATATCACAGGGAAATGCAAATATTCATATTATACAAAGAATGTAGAAGACTGAAATAAACATTTCAATAAAAACATGGGCAAATATATGTGTAGACAAATCACCAAAAAAATGCAGTGGCCTTTAAATAATGAGTCTTCACTTTATAAAAAGAATACGAATTTAAATTGTGCTGAAATGCTATTTTTCACTTAATCAGATTAGC
Organism: Macaca mulatta; assembly: GCF_049350105.2. Classification (NCBI taxonomy): domain Eukaryota; kingdom Metazoa; phylum Chordata; class Mammalia; order Primates; family Cercopithecidae; genus Macaca; species Macaca mulatta. Next base: position 75,486,227 of record NC_133419.1, on the reverse strand, counting down.
AAAAATCCAATATTTTGACAATATGCATGTAGAAAAACAGAACTTTTATAACTTGCTTGTGAGGATACAAATTGGTATAACACTACCACAATACCTACCAAAAGTACATATGCATTTACCCTTTGACTCAGCAGTATTACTTCTAGGGATCTATCCCGAGGAGTCACTGTCAATCATTCATTAGGTTACGTATTCATCACTATACAGGGAACTTATTGAATAAACTGTGAAAATGCATGATGCAGTAATAAAAAGGAAATGAGGAAGCTCTCTACTGATATGGTATCATCTCTAGGATATGTGTTAAGTGAAAAAAAGCAAGCTGCAGAAAAGTGTTTTTGTAAGAAAGGAGATAGTTTGCTTAAAATTTCAGGAAAAAGCTAGGGGGAAAATGCGAACTCATAAAGATGGTTATCTATAAGGAGAGGGAGGGAACAGGAAGGGACGGAACCAGAATGGAAGCAAGACTATATATATGTAATTATTTTTACATAGTTCAAAGAAATCAGAAAGAAAAACCCCACAATTCCCTCAATTTAAAATAAACAGAAGCACTTGACCCTGGCTGTCTCTCAAGTTAGTGGCATGACCACACAGAAAATTACTATAAGTGACTTTTAAACAATGTTTTGATATACATCCTAAAAGGGGTATACTAAAAGGACAAGAAAAATCACATCTTAAACTGCATTGAGGAGTTTTTGTTTGTTTGTTGTTTGTTCTGAGAAGAGGCCTTGCTCTGTCACCCAGGCTGGAGTGCAGTGGTGCTATCTCAGCTCATTGCAGCCTTGACTGCTAGGGCTCAAGTGATCCTCCCACCTCACCTCCCTGAGTAGCTGGGGCCACAGGCACATGCACCACTACTCCTAGCTAGAGGAGTTTTAAAAACATGCATATTACAGTTTTACTTATTTAATATATATTAGATGTAAATTACGTATTTCTATAACCAAAACCATTTTTATCATTTTATTTTACCATGCATGGTTTTATATTTACAGAGTTCCAAAGATATGAGAGTTCCCATATATCCTTCACCCAACTTCCTCTGTGTCAACATCTTACATAACCATGATACACTTATCAAAAGTAAGAAGTTAACATTGGTAAAATACATACTATTAATTATACTAGAGATTTTATTCAAATTTCTCCTGTTTTTCCAGTAATGTCTTCTTTCCATTCCAGGATTCAATCCAGAATGTCACGTTGCATTTTATTATATCTTCTTGGTTGCCTGACTTTTATTGGTCTTTCCTTGTCTTTCGTGACCTTGACACTTCTGAAGAGTCAATAGTAAATTTGGCTAAGTGAAAGAATCCAATCTAAAAAGGCTGCATACTGTATGATTCTAACTGGAATTCTGGAAAAGGCAAAACTATGAAGACAGTAAAAAGCTCAGGGGCTGCCAGGGGCTAGGAGAAGGGAGGGATTAATAGGCAGAACACAGAGGACTTTTAGGACAGTGAAACTATTCTGTATGATACTACAATAGTGGATACATGTTATATATTTGTCAAGACTCATAGAATGTACTACACCAAGAGTATACTATGGCCTTTGGGTCATAATGTTGTGTCAATGTAGGCTTGAATGTAACAAATGTAACCACTCTGGTGGGGGATGTCATTCTAACAGTTATGTAGTGGTATCTTATTGTGGTCGTAATTCAATTTAATTACATTTCCCTATAACTAATTGTGTTGACCATCTTTCATGTGCTCATTTTCTATCCATATATCTTTTCTGGTGAAGTGTGTTCAGATCCTTTGCCTGCTTTTTAATCCAGGTTGTTTGTTTTCATAACATTGAATTTCAGGTGTTCTTTATATATTCTAGGTATAAATTTGTTATTAGATATTTGATATACAAGTAGTTTCCCCAGTCTTTGAATTCTCGTACAGTGTCTTTTGCAGAGCAAAGGTTTTCCATTTTGATAAAGTCTAACTTATCATTTTCCTTTATGGATTATGATGTTTGATAACATATCTAAATACTCATCACCAAACCAAAGGTCATGCAGATTTTGCCCTATAGAAAACAATGTTTCTAGAAGTTTTCCATTTTTGATTTCATTCTATGAACAATTTTGAGTCAATTCTTGGATAAGGTGTGAGGTTGAGGTTGAGATTTTTTTTTTTTTTTTGCGTATGAGCATCCAATAATTCCAGCACCATTTGTTATAAACCGTTCTCTATCAAATTGCGTTTACACTTTTGTCAAATATCAGTTGATTATATTTGTGTGTATCTATTTGTGGGCTCTCTATTCTGTTCCACTGATATATATGTCTATCCTTTACCAATACCACATAGTCTTGGATACTGTAGCTTTATAGTTAGTGTTGAAATTCCGTAATGTGACTCCTCTGACTTTGTTAATTTTTTTTATAATTGTTTGGTTATTCTAGTTCCTTTGCTTTCTAATATAAATTTTAGAACCAACTTACTGGGATTTGGGGAGGGGAGGGACTATGTTAAATCTATAGATTAAATTTGGGACAACTGACATTTTAACAATGTTGAGTCTTCCAATCCATGAATATAATATATCTCTACATTTACTTAGCTCTTTAATTTTATTCATTACAAACTGCATTCTTGGGATGAATGAACCCCATTTGGTTGTGACATATTTTTCCCTTTATATATTACTAGATTTGACTTGCAAATATTTTGTTTAGGATTTTTGCATCAAAATTTATGAGAGATATCAGGGTGTAGTTTTCTTGTAATTTCTTTGTCTGGTTTGGTATTAGATAAATGCTGTCCTCATAAAATGAGTTAGGAAGCTTTCCTGTCTCTTCCACATTCTCAAACACATTGTATAGAATTGGTGCTATTTCTTCCTTAAATATTTGGTAGAATTTGCCTGTAAAATTTCCAGGGCCTGGAGTTTTCTTACAGGAAGTTTTAAACTACAAAATTAACTATTTAATAGATACAGAAAATTTTCCATTATCTATTTCTTCTTGAATGAACTTTATAATTTCTGCCTTTTAAGAAATTAGTCCATTTTGTCCAAATTTTAGAATTTATAAAGAGTTGTTTGTACTGTTCCCTTATTATCCTTTTAATGTCTGTGATGTCTTTCATTCCTAATATTGGCAATTTGTGTTTTCTGTTATGTTTTCTTGGTTAGTTTAGCTTTAGGTTTACCAATTTATTGATTTTTCAAAGAATCAGCATTTAGTTTGTTTATTCTAATTGTTTTCCTGTTTTCAATTTTATTGATTCTTCCTCTAATCTTTATATTTTTTTCTCTACAAAATTTGGGTTTAATTTGATCGTTTTTCTAATTTCTTGACGTGGGAGATTAGATCATTGATATGAGACTTTTCTTTTTCTTTCTCTTTTTTTTTTTTCTTTTGAGACAGAGTCTCGCTCAGTCGCCCAGGCTGGAGTGCACTGGCCTGATCTCGGCTCACTGCAAGCTCCGCCTCCCGGGTTCACGCCGTTCTCCGGCCTCAGCCTCCCAAGTAGCTGGGACTAAGGGCGCCCGCCGCCGCGCCCGGCTAATTTGTTGCATTTTTAGTAGAGAGGGCTTTTCACCGTGTTAGCCAGAATGGTCTCTGTTTCCTGACCTCGTGATCCACCCGCCTCGGCCTCCCAAAGTGCTGGGATTACAGGCGTGAGCCACCGCGCCCGGCCGAGACACTTATTTTTCAGTGTAAGCGTTGAAGTCTGTACATTTCCCAATAGCTCCCACATTAGCAACTTCACACGAATTTTGATATGTTGCATTTTTATTTTCATTTCATTCTAAGTGTATTTTAAATTTCCCTTAAAACATCCTAATTGACCCATGGTTATTTCAAAGTGTTTTTATTTAATTTCAAAATATTTGGAAGATTTTCCCAATCACTTTCTGTTACTGTTCTCTAGTTTAATTCCTTTATGGTTCAAGAATATGCTTTGTATGATTACTATTCTTTAAAAAGCTTTTCTATTCTTTTACATTTTTTGTTTAATGGCCTAAAATATGATCTATCTTGGTGAATGTTCTGTGCACTCTTGGAAGTGTATTCTGCTATTATGTGGAGTGTTTTATAAATGTCCATTAGGTCTAATTGTTTAATATTGTTTTTTATGCCTTCTATATCTTAACTGATTTTCTATCAGCTTGATCAATTCCTGAAAGGGAAATATTAAAGTTTCTAACAATAATTATGGATTTGTCCATTTCTCCCTTCAATTTCACCAGTTTGTAAGAAAATTTCCACTTTTTAGATTCGGGGGTACACATGCAGGTTTGGGACACAGGTAAATTTCATGATGCTGAAGTTTGGGATATGAATGATCCCGTCACCCAGATAGTGAGCATAGTACCCAGATAGTGAGCATAGTACCCAACAGTTAGTTTTACAAATCTCGCTACCTTCCCTCCACTCTCTATTAGTCCCCAGTGTCTATTGTTGCCATCTTCATGGTCATGAGTACCCAGTGTTTAGCTCCCACTTATAAGTGAGAACATGCAGTACATGGTTTTCTGATCCTGTGTTAATTAGCTTAGGATAATGGGCTCCAGCTGCATCCACGTTACTGCAAAAGACATGATTTCATTCTTTTTTATGGCTATGTAGCATTTCATGGTGTATATAGACCAATTTTCTTCTTCTTTTTTTTTTTTTCTTTTTGAGACGGAGTTTTGCCTTGTTGCCCAGGCTGGAGTGCAATGGCATGATCTTGGCTCACCACAGTCTCCACCTCCCAGGTTCAAGGTATTCTCCTGCTTCAGCCTCCCAAGTAGCTGGGATTACAGGCATGTGCCACCATGCCTAGCTAATTTTGTATTTTTAGTAAAGATGGGGTTTCTCCATATTGGTCAGGCTGGTCTCGAACTCCCAACCTCAGGTGATCCGCCTGCCTCGGCCTCCCAAAGTGCTAGGATTACAGGCGTGAGCCACTGTGCCCGGCCATATTTGGACCAATTTTCTTTACCCAGTCCACCGCTGATGGGCATCTAGATTGAATCCATGTCTTTGCTATTGTGAATAGCAATGAACATATGAGTGCATATGTCTTTTGGTGAATAATTTATTTTCTTTTGGATATATACCCAATGAGATTGCTGGGTCAAACGATAGCTCTACTTTATGTTCTTTGAGAAACTGCCAAACTGCTTTCCACAGTGGCTGAACTAATTTACATTTTCACCAACAATGTATAAGCATTCCATTTTCTCTGCAGCCTGGTCAGTACCTGTTCTTCTTTGACTTTAGTAATAGTCATCCTGACTGGTGTGAGATAATATCTCATGGTTTTGATTTAAACTTCTCTGATGATTAGTGATGTTGAGCATTTTTTCATGTCTGTTGGCTGCTTATATGTCTTCTTTTGAGAAGTGTCTGTTTATGTGTTTTGTCCGCTTTTTGATGGTATTATTTGGGTTTTGCTTATTGAATTAAGTTCCTTATAGATTCTGAATATTAGACCTTTGTCAGATACATAGTTTGCGAACATTTTCTTTCTTTTCTTTCTTTCTTTTCCTTCTCGCTCCCCACCCCTCCCCCGCCATCCTGTTTTGAGACAGTCTTATACTGTCGCCCAGGCCGGAAGGCAGTGGCGTGATCTCAGTTCACTGCAACCTTGACCTCCTGGGCCTAAGCAATCTTCCCACCTCAGCCTCCCGAGTAGCTGGAACTACAGGCATGTGCTACCACACCTGGCTAAAGTTGCCCAGTTGTCTCAAACTCCTGAGCTCAAGGGATCCTTCCACCTCCGCCTCCCAAAGTTCTGGGATTACAAGCGTGAGTCACTGAGCCCGGCAGTTTACAAATATTTTCTCCCATTCCGTAGGTTGTCTGTTTACTCTTTTGATAGTTTCTTTTGCTGTCCAGAAACCCTTTAGTTTAATTAGGTTCCACTTGACAATTTTTGCTTTTGTTGCAATTGTTTTTGAGGACTTAGTCATAAATTCTTTCCCAAGGCCAATATTTAGAATGGTGTTTCCTAGGTTTCCTTCTAGGATTCTTATACTTTGAGATCTTTACATTTAAATCTTTAATCTATCTTGAGTTATTTTTTGTGTATGGTGAAAGGTAGGGGTACAGTTTCATTCTCCTGCATATGGCTAGCCAGCTATCCCAGCACTATTTATTGAAGAGGGAGTCCTTTCCCCATACTTATTTTTGCTGACTTTAACGAAGATCATATGGCTGTAGGTGTGCAGCTTTATTTCTGGGTTCTCTATTCTGTTCCATTGGTCTATGTGTCTGTTTTTATGCCAATATCATGCTGTTTTGATTACTGTAGCCTTAGAGTTTCAAGTCAGGTAATGTGATACCTCCAGCTTTGTTCTTTTTTGTTTAGGATTGCTTTGGCTTTTTGGGCTCTTTTTTGGTTCCATATGAATTTAAGAATAGCTTCTTTTTCTAATTCTGTGAAAAAAATAATGTTGGTAGTTCGATAGGAATAGCATTCAATCTGTATATTGCTTTGGGCAGTATGGTCGTTTTAATGATGTTGATTCTTCCAATTCATGAGCATGGAATGTTTGTCCACTTTTTTGTTTCATCTATAGTTTTTTCAGCAATGTTTTGAGTTCTTCTTGTAGAGATCTTTCACCTCTTTGGTTAGGTGTATTCCTAGGTTTCTTGTGCTTGTGTGTGGCTATTATAAATGGGATTGTGTTTTTTAAAGTTGATTTTTAATGTTTATACACGTTATAACATTACGACATGATGTTGTAATGATGTACAAAATCTTTATGATAAATAAAATTATTGCACTTAATGTCATTTATCTGAAAAATGACATTAATTAATTTCATTTTTGTGAATTTAATTTCATTACTGTGAAAACAAAAATCATCAAATTCCTTAATGCTGTATCAAACATAAGCAATACCAGTTCAAATTAGAGAAAAGGTATGCCAACACCAAATTTTGACAACAAAAAGAAAGTTAAAGCCCTAATACTTGTCTAATCTAGGTCAGGTAACCATGGAAATGAAAGAATATTAAAATTATTTCTTTTATTATAGCATAATAATTTTTATTATGCTTTTTATTATAGCATACATTGAAGAAAATCATAACCCCATTAAAAAGTGGACAAAGCAGGAGTTCGAGGCCAGCCTGACCAACATGGTGAAACCCATCTCTACTAAAAATACAAAAAATTAGCTGGGTGTGGGCCGGGCACAGTGACTCATGCCTGTAATCCCAGCACTTTGGGAGGCCAAGGTGGGTGGATCACGAGGTCAGGAGATGGAGACCATCCTGGCTAACACGGTGAAACCCTGTCTCTACTAAAAATACAAAAAATTAGCTGGGTGTGGTGGCAGGCGCCTGCAGTCCCTGCTACTCAGGAGGCTGAGGCAGAAGAATCGCTTGAACCTGGGAGGCGGAGGCTGCAGTGAGCCAAGATCATGCCACTGCACTCCAGCCTGGGCGACAATGCGAGGCTCTGTCTCAAAAAAAAAAAAAAAAAAAGAAAAAAGTGGGCAAAGGACATGAACAGATACTTCTTGAAAGAAGACATACATGTGGCCAACAAATGTATGAAAAAAAGCTCAACGTCACTGATCCTTAAAGGAATGTAATCAAAACCATGATGAGACATTACCTCACACCAATCAGAATGGCTATTACCAAAATGTCAAAAAACAACAGATGCTGGCAAGGTGGTAGAGAAAAAGAAACACTTTTACACTGTTGATCAGAGTGTAGATTAGTTCAACCAGTGTGGAAGACAGTGTGGTGATTCCTCAAAGACCTAGAGGCATAATAGTAACATTTGACCCAGCAATGCCATTACTGGGAATATACCCAAAGGAATATAAATCATTCTATTATAAAGATACATGCATGTGTATGTTCATTGCAGTATTATTCACAATAGCAAACACAGTAAATCAACCTAAATGCCCATCAATGATAGACTAGATAAAGAAAATGTGGTACATATACACCATGGAATACTATGCAGTCATAAAAAGGAATGAGATCATGTCCTTTGCAGGGACATGGATGGAGCTGGAAGCCATTATCCTCAGCAAACTAACGCAGGAACAGAAAACCAAATACCGCATGTTCTCACTTATAAATGGGTGCTGAATGATAAGAACTCATGGACCCATGGTGGGGAACAACACACACTGAGGCCTGTCAGAGGCTGGGGGGATGGGAGGAGGGAGAGCACTGGGAAGAATAACTAATGGATGCTGGACTTAATACCTAGATGATGGAATGATCTGTGCAGCAAACCACCATGGCACCTGTTTACCTATGTAACAAACCTCCACATCTGCACACTTACCCCTGAACTTAAAAGTTGGAAATTAAAAAAAAAAAAAAAAACACACAGAAAATCCCATGTGTTATTAATCCCAACTATCAATAATAATTATTGCCCCTGGTGTGATTCCATCCTGCGCAGCTGTTCTCTTGAGCAGTGGTTGTTTATCTCTCTCTGCCTTCTCTCCCACCTAACAGCATGCCGCCACTCATTGGCAGATTCGATGGACCTACACATGTGCCCCTGAGGCCCCAGAACTATCTTTTCAGTTGGGAAGTAAAGGCCGACAAAGATTATCACTTTAAGGTGGATAATGATGAAAATGAGCACCAGTTATCTTTAAGAACGGTCAGTTGAGGGACTGGTGCAAAGGAAGAATTGCACATTGTTGAAGCAGAGGCAATGAATTGCGAAGACAGTCCAATTAAGGTAACATTGGCAACTTTGAAAATGTCTGTACAGCCAACGGTTTTCCTTGGGGGCTTTGTAATAACACCACCTTATGGTTGAAATGTGGTTCAGGGCCAATACATATTAGTGGGCAGCACTTAGTAGCTGTGGAGGAAGATGCAGAGTCAGAAAATGAAGAGGAGGAGGGTGTGAAACTCCTGAGTATATCTAGAAAGCAATCTGCCCCTGGAGGTGGTAGCAAGATTCCACAGAAAAAAGTAAAACTTGCTGCTGATGAAGAAGATGATGATGATGAAGAGGAGGATGATGATGATGATGCTGATGATGGGGAAACTGAAGAAAAAGCACCAGTGAAGAAATCTATACAAGATACTCCAGACAAAAATGCACAAAAGTCAAATCAGAATGGAAAAGACTCAAAACCGTCATCAACACCAACAAAAAACAGGAAAAAACTCCTAAAAACACCAAAAGGACCTAGTTCTGTAGAAGACGTTAAAGCAAAAATGCAAGCAAGTATAGAAAAAGGTGGTTCTCTTCCCAAAGTGGAAGCCAAGTTCATCAGTTATGTGAAGAATTGCTTTCAGATGACTGGCCAGGAGGCTATTCAAGATCTCTGGCAGTGGAGGAAGTCTCTTGAAGAAAATAGTTTAAGCAATTTGTTAAAAATTTTTTGTTGCCGGGCATGGTGGCTCACGCCTGTAATCCCAGCACTTTGGGAGGCTGAGGTGGGCAGATCACAAGGTCAGGAGTTCAAGACCAGCCTGGCCAACATGGTGAAACCTAGTCTCTACTAAAAATACAAAAATTAGCCAGGCATGGTGGTGCATGCCTTTAATCCCAGCTACTCAGGAGGCTGAGGTAGGAGACTTGCTTTAACCCAGGAGACAGAGGTTGCAGTGAGCCAAGATTGTACCACTGCACTCCAGCCTGGGCAACAAGAGCGAGACTCTGTCTTATTTCATTTCTGTAACAGTTGATATCTGACTGTCCTTTTTATGATGCAGAATGAGAACTTTCCCTGCTGTGTTTGATAAATGTTGTCCAGGTTCCATTGCCAAGAATGTTTTGTCCAAAATGCCTGTTTAGTTTTTAAAGATGGAACTCCACCCTTTGCTTGGTTTTAAGTATGTATGGAATGTTATGATAGGACATAGTAGTAGTGGTGGTCAGACATGGAAATGATGGGGAGACAAAAATATACATGTGAAATAAAAGTCAGTATTTTAATTTAAAAATAATAATTATCAAGCAACCATGCTGATAGGAACAGCTGAATTATATTTCTCTTTTCTTCTTTTCTTTCTTTTTTTTTTTTTTTTTGAGACAGAGTCTCACACTGTTGCCCAGGCTGGAATTGCAGTGGTGAGATCTCTGCTCACTGCAACCTCTGCCTCCTGGGTTTAAGCGGTTCTTATGTCTGAGCCTCCCGGGTAGCTGGGACTACAGGTCATGCCACCACACCCAGCTAATTTTTGCATTTTTAGTAGAGATGAGGGTTTGCCGTGTTAGTTGGGCTGGTCTTAAACTCCCGACCTCAGATGATCCACCCACCTCTGCCTCCCAAAGTCCTGGAATTACAGGCATGGGTCATCGTACCCAGTCATATTTCTATTTTCTTTGCTAAATAATTATTTTATAAAATTACTGACACATTGAAAGACAATCAAAGAATATAAAGCCAAAGATATGTGGGGGGAAGCATTAGATATGTCAGGGGGCTCAGTAATAAAAATGTGCATTTTTTTCTGGATTTGGAGGCATATGTAGTCTTTTTTCTTTAAAAAAAATTTTTTTTTTTGAGATAGAGTTTGGCTCTTGTTGCCCAGGCTGGAGTGCAATGGTGCCATCTCAGCTCATTTCAACCTCTATCACCCGGGTTCAAGCGATTCTCTGCCTCAGCCTCCTGAGTAACTGGGATTACAGGCGCACGCCACCACTCCTAGCTAATTTTTGTATTTTTAGTAGAGACAGGGTTTCTCCATGTTGGTCAGGCTGGTCTCTAACTCCTGACCTCAGGTGCTCCTCCCACCTTGGCCTCCCAAAGTGCTGGGATTTTGGGCGTGAGCCACCGTACCCGGCCTTATTCATCTTTCTATAGATTCTAGTTCTCTCTTAACTCTCCATTTCTCATATTTTATTTATCTTTTCCTCTTTTTTGTAATATATTTATTAATCATAGTTATTTTAAGGTCCCTGCCCGATAACTGTATCTGAATTATCTGTGTATTTGCTTCTACTCTCTTTTTCTCCTCTTGTTTTTGTTCATTTGATCTTTCATTTTATTTTGTTTTAACCATGACTCATATTTTTTGATTGGTTACCTGACGTCAAAAATTTTTTAAATTCAAAGCTCTGGATAATTCAGTTTTTTCCAGAAAGAGTTATGTTTTTCTAGCAAAGAGTACTAATGGATTGCCTTGTTGTGGCTTGGTTTTAGGTTACATTATGTCATGTTTATTTCAATTTTGCTATTACTTTTAGGGTTTAGCCATAATTCTAAAGCCTGGAATTTCCAGGGTCTCAACTGAAATTCTGGGGTACTTACAATGGCCCCTCCATTTGCATAGGGCTAAACTCCAACCACTGAATCTCCAACATCATGTGGCTATTACAGTCTTTCTGAAGCTCTCTGGCTTCCCAGATGCTGTATTCTTCTGGGTTCTTTGAGTCTTTCCCTGCATATACGCACCTTAGGAGTTGGTCAATGACAAGAGGTAATCTGTACACAGGTTTTGGTGTTCCTTCTCTGCACTGTCATCCTCTCCTAGAATTTGCTTCTTAAGTTCCAGTCACTTTGGTAACCTAAACTCCAAACAGTGGGGCTTGTGTTTCCTAATTGGGCTCTACTTTGCCATCCTGCAAGCTGGGAAATACCTTAGGATAAAAAGCTGGAGTCAGGTGGAACTAGCCTCATGTGACTCCCCTTTCAAGGACTGCAGTCCTTCAAGACCTGCCATTGGTTGCTCTCTGAGGTCTTCAGACCATTGTTTTACATCTTGTCCAGCTTTTACGGTTGTTTTTGGCAGAAAGTTTAGTCCCAGACAAGCCACACTGTCATACTCAAAACTTAAAAGTCCCCTTTGAATTTTCTTTTCTTTTTTTTTTTTTTGAGATGGAATTTCACTCTTGTTGCCCAGGCTGGAGTGCAATGGCACAATCTTGGCTCACTGCAACCTCCGCTTCCCGGGTTCAAGTGATTCTCCTGCCTCAGTCTCCCAAGTAGCTGGGATTACAGGTGTGTGCCACCATGCCTGGCTAATTTTTTACTTTTTTAGTAGGGACAGGGTTTCACCATGTTGGTCAGGCTGGTCTCGAACTCCTGACTTCAAGTGATCCACCCACCTCAGCCTCCCAAAGTGCTGGGATTACAGGCATGAGCCACCACGCCTGGCTCCCTTTGAATTTTTGAGGTAAAATACACTATTGAATCACAGCACAGCCCACTTGAATTTTAGAGAAAATTCGTGCTTTTTCTGTAGTTAACTATTCTCCTTCTGAAAAATAGTGCCTGGCCCTGGAGCAGACTGAATGGCTGACCAGGGAACACTGAATGAATATGAGTCCCACGCTGTTCCTTATGAGTTGGATATTAATTTGAACAAACCAAATATAAAATTGAACATGTACAGAAACATCCCTTCTTCAAATGGAAGTAATAAATGTTATTCTACTAGGCTCAAGCAGATCTCGAAGGAGCTATTAAATTGAGTGAGTAGGCAGCTCACACTCCCATGACACCCAGTCTTGCTGTGTTGGCAACTTTCCATCAACTCTAACACATGATCTCATGGGAAGTTCCCTATAACTAATTCCCTGACGAATAAAAACATTCAAACCTGGTTTACAAATGTTTCTTCAAAATATGCTGGGGCCACCTGAGTGGACTGCTGCTGCATTGCAGCCCCATTTAGGAGGGCCCCGAAGGATCGCCAACAAGGTAAATCCTGCCAGTGGGCAGAATCCTTGGCAGTGCATCTGTTTTTTCACCCTGGTAAGTTCATCTCACCTGAAAAGTGAAATGGAAAGAGGTATGGATCCATAACAGAGTATGGGCAAATGCTAATGGTTTTGCTGGGACATTCAAGTAATTAGAAAGAAGATTGGTGGAGAGGAGGTATGGAGAAGATTTAAGGTGGTAGGCCTCTAAGAATGGGTACAGATTGTGAAGATATTTGTGTGCCATGTGACTATTTACCAGAGGGTATCATGGCAGAAAAAGCTCTCCAAAATCAATAAGAGTAGGCAAAATCAGGTAGACAAGATGATCCATCCATGAAAATCAGTTAGACTCTCTTTCCTAGATGCTTCAGTGTTTGCTCAATAGATTCATGAATAAAAGGCACAGTGACAAGGAAGGAAGTTGTGCATGGATTCATAAAGGCTGGTCTGGCTTAGCTTCTGCTATATATCCCATATGTCAGCAACAAAGACCAACACTGAGTCTATGATATGAACCATTGGCCAAGGAAACTGGCCAGCTATGGGTGACAGGATGAACACACTGGATCCCTTCCATCATTGATGGGGCAGTGGTTTATCTTGGAATAGAAACCTATACTGGATATGAATTTGCCTTTCTTACTCACAATGTTTCTTCTGTTACCACTTTCTATAGATTTAATAAATGCCTTATTCATCATGATACTATCCCATATGGCCATGTTTTTGACAAAAAAAAAGTCAATTTTAAGGCAAAATAAGTGAAGCAGTAAGTCTCATGCCCATGGAATCGCTGATCTTACAATGCACCCCATCACTCAGAAGCAGGTGGCCTGCTAGACTAGAATAATGACTTATTGAGACTCAGTTTTGGGTGTTGGCTGAATGATAATACCTCAAAGGGCTTGGGTGCTGTCTTGTAAGCTGAAATACATACTTGTAACCAGTATTCAATATATAGAGCAGTTTCCTGTCTAGCCAGAATACACAGGTCTGAGAACCAAGGTAGGAAGTGGTAGTGCTTCCTCTTATTACCCCTAAGAACCCAGTTCTAAAATACATAGAACCTGAAAGGGAATTGGGGGAAAAAAATAAAAAAGGAGAATCAAAGTACGTGCTTCCTCCTCCCTAACTTTGGATTCTGCCAGTTTATGTATTTTAGTTCCTAAGCATGGAATAGATCTACCAGGAGTGAAATAATCATTTCATTGAACTGGAAGCGGAGATTGCCACCTGAACTTTTGGGTCTCCCCATGCCACTGAATTAACTGGCAAAGAAGGGTACAACGAATACATCTGATTAGAAAGAGAAACCAGGGTTGTGACTATGTAATGGGAGGAAGAGGAGGTATTTCTGGAACCAAGCACTTCTCTGAAGTGCATATTAGCACTTCTGTGTACATTTAGAAAAGTAAGTGGAAAACCAGCAAACCAATAAAGGAGGATCTTTAATATTTAATAGCTCCAGGCCCCATCTTCTTGATTATTATATACTTCTGTTGCAGCAGTCAAGGCACTAGGAAGGGAATAAAGCCTTAGGTCTAAATTCCAGCTCTTCCTCTAGCCATCAATGTTAAAATGGACCAGCTGTTTCACTTCCTAGACCTCGTTTTCTTTCTCTTGGACTTACTGTATACCCTATTGTTAATTCCTGTCTTCTCTGCTATTGTGAGGATCAGAGAGGATAATGAGGATAAAGGCTACACCATTGGTGTAAAGTTTTGGGCCCTTGAGGGCTGTTAATAATGATCTTGTTATTATTTGCAAAGCCCAGGGACAAATACTACTTCTATCACATACAAGCTGAAGGAGATGCCAGGGAGTTGATCCCTGAGGGATGGTGAGTGTGGCGTGCCATGGAAGCACCATTGAGAGAAATTGGTGAAGCACCAGGAGGCCTGCCAGAAAAGAGGGGCCTGAGGGTTTAATGGGCCATGGCTCAGCCCCAGCCTGCCACCTCCTCCAAGGTCTCTCATGGAGGAACACAGGAGATACCAGTGTGCAGCAGGCTCAACAGGTGAACGTTGCTGGAGATGGGGTGCCCAGAGATAGGCAGAGAAATCTGGGATGGAAAGACAGGGACAGGGTGTCCAGGGACTACAAACCTGGGCCAGAGGTCAGGAAGACAGATTTAGTATGCACAGAGCAGGCACCCAGGATCCAGGTTGGAAGGTGCCTGGGATCCAGGTGCATGCCCGGGCTGTGAGACCTTTGGCCAGATATCCTGACAGGCCTGGGCAATGAATGCACTTACAGACGGGATTCAAATCTTCTTGGCCAAGGCCTTCCTGCAGGGAGAAAAGACTGTTAACAGCAGGAACCACTGGAAACACTAGCCAACTTTGTGCTCTTCCATGTTCCGGGCTCTTTGTAAGCATATCTAAGCGTTCTCTACATAAAGAAAACCCCATGAGGTCACAGATCAGGGGCAAAAGGTTCAGAGAGGGGAAAGTGACTTGCTCTATGTCACACAGCTGGAGTTAGAAGCAGGGATTGACTCCTGAGCCCACACACATAACCACTAAGGTGCACATGACATAATGAAGGTCAAGAACCCAGTTCTGCTGCGGCGTTCCCTCAGTGCGAGAGCCCTCATCCTCTCCCTTAGAGGCGTGGGTCATGTGACATCTGTCCTGAACCCCCACTCTGCAAAACGCAGAGGGACACTCAGAAAATGGCTCATTGAATTGGAAACCTCTCAGAGATGATTTCCTCAAACCCCTCACTGTACGATGAGAAAATCAAGACTCAGAGCCCCACAGTCACAGAAAGAGAGTGTCAGAGCTGGCCCAGGAGGCAGGACTGTGGGCTGCCAGGCTCCAGGAGCAGCCTGTGCTCTCACCCCTCACCAACTGTGACCCTGAAGGAGGGCCTGGCCTTCTCTGACCCTCAGTTTCTTCATTAGTTGAAGGGGCATAAGCACTTCCTTGCAGGGCTGTCTGATGGGGGGAGATGATGTACAGAAAGTGCAGGATGACATTCGGGTGATCAGTTTTTCTGTCCTTTTCTCTCCCCCACCAGCACTGTAACTGACTCATAGACAAACATAACTGGAAAGGTCTGCTAGACAAGTTCTGTGCGCTGGGAAACAGTGTCCTTTTAGCCCTAAGCACAGGGCTGCATTACTTAGAGATAGCAAGTAATTCAGAATAAAATAACTCTAAATTGTACAGAAAGTCCAGCCAAATTCTGATATTTCCTATGATGGGCTAGTTGAATGGTGCTTTGAAAAAATACATATTAAATTCTCTCAGGAAGTATTTTTGGTGCCTCTGCTTTGCTGGTGACCCAAGCCTGGTCTGCCTGTTGGGTAGTCCAGCACCACCTGGCTGTGAAAAGCCTCAGGCTGTCTCTCCACCAGGGGGTCTCAGCATCCATGTCTCCTTCTGCAAAGCAGTGGATACAGGAGAGAGGAGGAGGGGCAGCTGGACTGGATGGCCTCCAAGGGCCCCTCTAGCTTTGACCTTCTGAGTTTCTGTCCCTGAGACCCCCAACTCAGCCTAATGTGGGGACAGTCAGCCCATGACTCACTCTCTGAGTGCAGCAATGTCCAGGGAAGTGCAGTTGCCCGCTTTGGGTATGAGGAAAACCTAGCTACTGAATCTGTTGGGACAGGGTTCTGGTTAACTGAGGGATAACCTTCTCAACTTGGGACAAAGCAAGTTCACTCTTGCCAGGTCTTGTGACATTATTTTAAAGGAGCATTTGCATTGCTAGACAGTGATTTAGTACCTACCGTATAGAAACCCAGAGGAAAATCTGAAATTTAGTTTTGTTTGATGTTATCAACTAGAAAACAAAAAAGGGAAATAGAAACCTTTGTCTTAAAAGACTTCCCCTTGGAAACTTGGACTTCTGTATTCTTCAGGAAACATGGATAGAAGAAAGAACCCTGTCCTGGCAGTGTTTCTGGCTCTGCAGCCAGCTGTCTGTGGCACCCGGGAAAGCCCCTAGCCTTTCTGTGAGCAGCCTCTGGACTATGGGGGGTAAATTATTTGGACTTGAAAATAAACATCTTTTCCATTTTTTACGTTAGTGATTTTATCCATGAAAGATATTTCATTAGAGGAATGGGAAATTAGAAGTGACTTGGGAAAAATAGTGGAAACTGCTCCTGAATCATTGGTATTAATGAGACAGTAATACAAACGTCAACAAAGACTTGTGCCGGGGGTCCTTTAGCGCAAGAGACAAGCCTAAAGTAGAGGGTGAATCAGTACTTTCCTTCAGCTCAAAATCCCCGTGTCTGTGGGTTGAAGCACTCATTCCTGGTTCCAAAAGGGGTTCTTTTGACTCGGAGCAGCTACTACAAACAGATTTCCAGGTGGTTCTTTTCTATCAATCATGTCTCCCAAGTTTTCCCAGGTTACCATGACACTTTCTGACTAGCAAAGAAGCAGAGAAGCCTGCTGGGTGGTGGGAATGCAGTGGTCAAACAGGAGCACAGCTGAACTGCAGCAGCCAGCAGGGAGGGAAGCTCAAAGGAGTTACAGAGACTGTCTTGGATTCTCTGTTGTTGCCCAGCTGTGGAAGAAGCCATTATCAGGAACCCAGTCTGGAATGACTCTTCCTACCAAGAGCATTCCAGTGTCACTCCCTTCACTGTAACATAACAAAGAGCCCCACAGTCAGAGACAGGATACAGAGAACTCAGCTTAGATGGAAACAGCAGAAACACTGCACCAAGCAAACAAGAGAGAAAGGAGCCATTCCCTAGTTAATAATTATGATGGAAAGACAGCATGTTGCAGTAAACCTGGGAGACATCAGCCCTCCCTATTCGATGTGGTAACAAAGATGCCATTTTAAAAAAACTTAAAGCAAATGCCAAAAGAAAAAGGAACTTGGTGTTCTGGTTTAAGAGATCTGATATCCCCAAAATAATCACATGGAACATGGAAAAGTAGACTAGAAGTTCTTCCAAAGCACTTAAAACAATTGCAATTAAATAATTATGTGATTCATTGCTTAATGTCTTTCTTCAGCCCCACTAAGTTGTCTACTATATATCCAGCAAATAACACATGATTTATATATTGTAGGTACTTTTTCCATACTTGATTTAAAAAGGAAAGAGAATTCTGGGATAGGATGAAGAATTTTGAGATAAGATCGAGTCCATCATCTATTTATTATACAGTGATCATTTAGTAATTCTCCTTACAGAATCTCTGGTTGTTTTGGCTTCCAGATGGGCCTGGTTCCCAGGTGTTCCCAGTACTCAACTTCAGAGCATCCAGCTTTAACCCACCATGGAAACAATCACCTGTAATGGATCAGGGGACTCCTCAACCATCTTCTACCTTATGGGCATCCCCTCTCTGCCAAAATGCCTCTTCCTTCCTATTTTCTTTGTCTTTTTCCTCCTCTACATGCTCATCCTGATGGGTAATGCCTTGATCCTGGTGGCTGTGGTGGCAAAGCCCAGCCTCCACAAGCCCATGTACTTCTTCCTAATCAACCTCTCCACCTTGGACATTCTTGTCACCACAACAACTGTCCCCAAGATGCTGTCCCTATTCTTGCTTGGGGACCGCTTCCTCAGCTTCCCTGCCTGCTTCCTGCACATGTACCTGTTCCACAGCTTCTCCTGCTCAGAAGCCTTCATCCTGGTGGTCAGGGCCTATGACCGCTATGTGGCTATCTGCCGCCCACTGCACTACCCTGTCCTCATGACCCCACAGACCAACGCTGTCTTGGCAACCAGTGCCTGGCTCACTGCCCTCCTCCTGCCCATCCCAGCAGTAGTAAGGACCTCCCAGATGGCATTTGACAGCATTGCCCACATCTACCACTGCTTCTGTGACCACTTGGCTGTGGTCCAGGCCTCCTGCTCTGACACTACCCCCCAGACCCTCATGGGCTTCTGCATCGCCATGGTGGTGTCCTTCCTCCCCCTTCTCCTGGTGCTTCTCTCCTATGTCCACATCTTGACCTCGGTGCTTCGCATCAACTCCCAAGAAGGATGCTCCAAAGCCTTCTCCACCTGCAGCTCCCACCTCCTGGTGGTGGGCACCTACTACTCATCCATTGCCTTAGCCTATGTGGCCTACAGGGCTGACCTGCCCCTCGACTTCCACATCATGGGCAATGTGGTATTTGCCATTCTCACACCCGTTCTCAACCCTCTCATCTACACACTGAGGAACAAGGATGTCAAAGCAGCCATCACCAAGATTGCATGTCCCCAGTAGCCAAAGAATGCTAGGAAACCCTGATTCAAAGAAATAACTTCATCTTCTCTCATAAACATCAATAACATAGAGGGGAAAAATGGCAAATTTAGAAAGCCCAGTAGTCAGAACACTCAATCTCAAAATATAGTCCTAGGTAGTCCTCCATTGTAATCAAATAATAATTTTTTTCTTAATTCATAGAAAAAAAGAATAGGATTTTTAAATTTAATTTTAAGGTGTGAACCCCAAATTTCACAAGACTGTGAATATAATTGAGGTCACATTACCATTAATTCAAACAGTTTTGATTCTTGGAGATTCCAAGTATTTGATTAGCAAGAAACTCTGTCTTTTCCCTTGGATCTCTTCTTTCGATGTTTCTGAAAATCCCTAGCATTGCTGGCTATTGGATATGAATTATTCTTGCCCTTTTTGGTGAAATAGCAACTTAGATAGAAATATCCCTCAATAGAAAAACTCTGAAACCGCTCACATCTCAATCCTTGTGCTTGAAAATTCACTGCCACCACTGATTTTCAAAACCAGTCACACAGGAAATTTGCCTCTGCTATCTAGACCTGCGTGATGCCCTAGAAGCAGAGCATGCCCCTCACGCAGCTTATGCTCAGGCAAGCAGTGTCCCTTAGCACACCTGTTTGGGTAAAAAGCAGTAGTTATTTTAATTCTCAGCACACCATAGTTTCCCCATGGTGGGAGACACCAGGTGGCTGAGTGGAGAAGTTTCTCCTTATCAGAGGTATGCTGTTCCTGGGGCCACCACCCTTTCTCAAAGTATGGTCCTAGATATTCCTCTTCCTGCCCCAAGCAGCAAGCCCAGTCTCCTTATTCCCTTCTCCTATGGCAAATTTCCTCTTGAAGACCTGTCAGGTTTGTCCATTGAGGGACATGTAGAGCAATGAAAAGTGTTAAGGGGGAACCCAGGTGACAAATATCCTCATCGTTGGCTCTTCACAGATAGCCTCATTCCAATTTCTAGAGTCCCAGTTTTTGTCAATCAAGGCAATACTGTTAACCATTCTCCCATTGCATAAGACCCAATGTAAATGGGACCTCAATGGGTGCAATTCAACAAAGGATATGATTTGTTCCTGGACTCAGCTTTCTGTGATCTCAGAGATCCTGCTATGGTCAGAAAGGGCTTCCCAAAACAGGGTGATATGAAGGCTCTGAGTTTCCTTGTTTACTGACCATGGGCAGCTGGGATTGGGATTCATGTTCTTTTATCTAAACATTACTAATTTTGCAAGACATTTATTTCCAGCTCCTTGAAACTGATGTCTAAATGTCAGTGGGACCACATCCTTAAGGTCTAAAGGAGGTAGCCTAATAAGTCGCCTTGCCCTAGAGTTCCATGCACTATCAGAATTTAACCTAAGGATGTAGAGGGGAAATTTTTTTACTGTCGACTCCACTACCACCCAATAAACAATTCCCAAAGTACTCCCGTGTTACTACCAAAGTTCTGTCTGGGGTTTATCTGTTCAGAACCTCCCTTCTGGTACCAATTTCAGTTTTAGGTCAGGGCTTTGGTTTGCTATGTCCCCAGATCATGACATCTTTTCATCTTCAGCTCCCCTTCTAGATGAACAAAGAATTAATCACATGTTAAGTTAATTGTAGTGATATGGAATCTCAGGCTAGTTCTACCCTCACTCAATATTTTCCTGTGGTTTCTCCTAAACATTTATCCGAGTAGACATGAAATCATAGCAACAACAACGTTTTTCACTTGTAGCTATACCTGCTAATTGGTAGTCTCTCCGTATTTCCCAAGTAAGAAAAAATTGCCTCAATTTTTGTACATCAAAGGACACTATCAAGAGAGTGAAAAGACAATCCACAGAATGGGAGAAAATATTTGCCAATCACATATCTGATAATAATTAATAATTATTATTAATAAAATAATAATGGATGATCAATAATAACTATTGATAAAATAATAATCAATTATTATTATTATATTAATGCATCATATAATAACTTTATTACATTAGTATATGTTATATTATATAATATTAATATTATATTATTATAATGACATAATAATTTATAATGATAATTAATAAAATATTTAATAAAATTATTAATAAAATAAATCAGAAAATGATAAGTGTTGATAAGAATGTGGAGAAATTGGAACGCTTGTGCATTATTAGTAGGAATGTAAATGGTGCAGCTGCTATGGAAAACAATATGGCAGTTCCTCAAGAAATTAAACACATAAATACCACATGACCCGGTAATTCCACTTCTGGTTAGATATCCAAAAGAATTGAAAGCAGGGTCCTGAAGAGATGTTTTTATCCTTATGTTCATAGCAGCATTATTCACAATAATCAAGAGGCAGAAACAACCTAAATATCCAATGACAGATGAATGGAAAAACAAAATGTGGTATATACACTAAATGGAATATTATTCAACCTTGAAAAGGAATGAAATTCTGATACATTTTACAACATGGATGAACCTTAAAGACATTATGCTAAAGGAAATAAGCCAGACACAAAAGGATAACTATTATATTATTTCACTTACATGAGGTGCTTAGAATAATCAAATTCGTAGGGACAGATAGTAGAACAATGGTTACTAGGAGCTGAGGGGAGAGGAGAATGGGAAGTTGTTGTTTTATAAATACAGAGTTTCTGTTTGGGATGACTACAAGGTTCTGGAAATGGATAGTGGTGATGGTTGGACAACATTGTAAATGTATTTAATGCCATTGAGCTCTACACTTAAGGATGGTTAAATGGTAAATATTATGTTATGTATATGTACCATAATTTTTTAAAGTTAAATAGTTTCAAGCCAGGCCATAGATCACAGGTCACGGATAGCCTGGGAGTTGGCTGCTTTTTGTCAGATGCTGGCTCTGGACCAAACTAGCTGTGGCCAGAGGGAAATGCATGAGTTCAATCATATGATTTAACAGGGGCACCTAATCGGTGGAAGCGACTGGGGGAGGGAGGTTGGGTGGATTGGGAAGATATCAATCAAAGGATACAAAATTTCAGCTAAGCAGGAGGAATAAGTTCAAGAGATCTATTGTACAACATGATGACTATAATTAATAACAATGTATTGTATACTTAAAAATTGAAAAAGAATAGATTTTGTGTTCTCACTACAAAAAATATTTAAGGTCATATACATGTTACTTAGTTTGATTTAGCCATTCTGCAATGTATTCATATTTCAAGACATCATGTTGTACACCATAAATATATAGAGTTTTAATTTAAAAAAAATTTTTTTTAATAAAAAGAGATGAGGTTTTGCCATGTTGCCCAGGCTGGTCTCTAACTCCTGGGCACAAGTGATCTGCCCGCCTCTGCTCCACAAAGCACTAGGATTACAGGCGTGAACCACCAAGCCCAGCCAATATATACAGTTTTTGTTTATCGATTAAAATAAATAAATAAATAAATAACCTACAAAAAGAATCAGTGGAGCAGTTTGTCTTAAAAAGAAGGGTGAGAGGGAGGGAGTTTGAAGCCCTATACACTTGGTGGAGTCTTTTCACCCCTGTGAACCTGAGGTGGTGGTTGTGAAGGTATCCCTAGGCACCTTGGCTCCTCTCCATCCCCACATCCTTGACCCGGGTGCAGATGTCACCATCTGATCTCTTCTGGATGAGCACAGCATTCTCTTCACGGATCTCTCTGCTTGCGTGTCCGTGTTCCCATACATAAAGTGGCCAGAGCAGGCTTTCTGACACACAGATCTGGTCATATTACCACCCTCCATGTGACTTAAAGACTGTCTCTGATCCAGTCCTGAACGATCTGTTTGGCCTCAAGTCTCGCCATTATCTCTTGCATGGCAATTCTGAATTTCTTTTCAGTTTCTCAAACACACCAAGTTCTCATTCTCTCTTCAAACTCTAGCAAACTCTTCTCTCTTCCTGAAGCACTTTTCCTCCTTGTCCATCTCACTTGCATACATTTTATTCAGGTTCCTCCAGGGAATCATCCAGGAAATTAGAGAATTAGAAGCCTGTCCTGGCTCTTAATTCTGAAATGTGAGGTAGATGTCATTCTTTACGTGTGTGTATGTGTGTGTGTGTGTGTGTGTGTGTCTGTGTGTGTGAATACATACATACATATATATATATATATATATATATATATGCACAGAGTGGCCAAAATTCCCAGTCACCCTATGAACGAGAGAAAGAGAGAGTCTCACTATGTTGACCAGGCTGGTCTCCAGCTCCTAGTCTCAAGAAACCCTCCCACCTCAGCCCTGCAAAGTGCTAGGATTGCAGGTGTGAACCACCACACCCAGCTGGTGCCCTGTAGCACTTTATAATTCCACCATGACGGCACTTCTTTTTTTTGGACCTTAGGCGAAAAGAGTTCAGAGCATGGCATACTCATTAGTTTCTGCAGGCCCCTTGCTTGTTTTACTTATTTTCCCCTTTCAATCTCCTTCCCACATAAGCACAAAGCATAGTGCTGCTTTGTGCATGTATGTGTAATTTTAATTTACAATAAAAGAATTGTTTCATGTCTCAATTTATTTCTTACATTTTTTACTCATTCTACTTTTTAAAGATATATTTATGTTGTTATTTATACATCTAGTTTCATTAGTTTCAACTGATACATAATATTCCATAGTATGATTTGATCACATTTTACTTTTCTCTTAGTGAAGGGCGCCTAAATTGCCTCTAACTCTTTGCTACCTTTATGTCTTGATGAATGTCCTTGTGATGTCCCTTTACAGACCCATGGAGCATTTTCCTGAAATATATACCAAGGAGTGAAATACATTAGTCATAGGGTATGCATAACCTTTAGCTAAATACAGTCCATCCTCATCGTTTGAAGATTGCAAATTTGCCTGCTTGCTAACCCCAACACTCACAGAGCTTGCAGGGTCATTCTTGAACATGCACACAGTGGCCAAAAATCTGAGTCACACTATGAGCATGTTCCTAGCTGAGATCGAACATGATGACGTTCTGCCTTTGTGGTTCAGCTCTGTAAATAAGTGTCCTTTCGGCGGGCTATTTAGAGCCAGGTTTTTCACATTTTTGTGCTCTTTTTGTTGGTGACATCACTGTTTAAAATGTTTCCAAGCATGGTGCTGAAGTGCTGTCTAGTGTTTCTAATGCAAGAAGGCTTGTGGGAAAAAAATTTTGTGTTAGATAGGCTGTGTTCAGGCTTGAGTTATAGTGCTGTTGGCCATGACTTCAATGTCAACAAATCAATAATACATGTTAAATACAATATCTTTAAACAGAAACATATGTAAAACCAGGTTATGCATTGTTTGATTGATAAAAATGTTGTAACCAGAGGCTTGCAGAAACCTAATCCTGTATTTCCCCTAGAGAAATGATTCAGTATTCACTAATTCAGTGTTTGCGGCAACTTTATAAAACATAACTACTGTAAATAATGACAGTTGACTGTACTTTGAGATTGTTTCCTAGAATGGCTGTGCCATTTACACTCCCAGCAGTAACGAACTAAACAGTTCCCATCTTTCCACATCTTCAGCAAGACTTGCTATTATCCAGTTTTCTAATTTTTGCCATTCTTATCAGGCTAAAGAGCTACTTCGTTCTGCCTAATATACACCTTTCTGATTACTAATAAATATAAACACTCTTTAAATACTTGTTAGCACTTAGCATGCCCCGTTTGCAAATCTTATTGAGAAATTTTGCTCATTTCTTTGGATCTTCTATCTTATTGTATTGCTTTGCAGAACTTCCACATGTTCATGCCGTGTCAACTTTAAATTGCAAATATGTTTTCCCAGTTTGTAGTCTATCCTCCATTGAGCAGAAATCTCTAATTTGATGTAGTCAAATCTATCACATTTAAACTTTATGGCCTGTGGAGTTTTAGTCTTCTTTTTGTATCATAAAGGAATTTCCCAGCAGTTTTTTCATTAGCTTCCCAGTTTTATTTTTCAAACTTATATCTTAAAATCATGTGGAGTTCCTCTCTGTTTAAGTGTAAGGAAGAAATTCGTTTCTTTTTCTTCATACCAGAAGCCATTTTTTTCTAAAGTCTATCTTTTAAAAAACAATCTGTCCTTCCTCATTGTTTTATAGTACCATCTTTATCAATATCAAATTCCTACACACCTCATCTACCTCTGAGATATTATATTCTATTATTATTTTGTCTATTGTTATGCCAGAACAATACTATTTTATTATTGTAGCTTTGAAGTATGTCTTTTATCCTAGCTGATAATGGAAGCCCCTTCAATCCTTTGGTATTTTTAAAAATTGACTTAGCTATTTGCTTGTCTTTATTCTTTCATTTAAATTTTGGACCAGGTGTGGTGGCTCATGACTGTAATCCCAGCACTTTGGGAGGCCAAGGAGGATGGATCACCTGAGGTCAGGAGTTCGAGACCAGCCTGGCTAACATGGTGAAACCCTGTCTCTACTAAAAATACAAAAATTAGCTAGGCATGGTGGCAGGTGCCTGTAATCCCATCTACTCGGGAGGCTGAAGCAGGAGAATTGCTTGAACCCAGGAGGCAGAGTTTTCAATGAGCCAAGATCGTGTCATTGCACTCTGGGTGACAAGAGCAAAATTCTGTCTCTAGATAAATAAATAAATTTTGCAGTAAGTTTGCAAACTCTCTCAAAAATTCAGCACAATTTTCAGGGGGTTGCATTATGCTACTCCTCCCACTTATCTGATATACCTCCCCGTTTATTTGAATC
Organism: Macaca mulatta; assembly: GCF_049350105.2. Classification (NCBI taxonomy): domain Eukaryota; kingdom Metazoa; phylum Chordata; class Mammalia; order Primates; family Cercopithecidae; genus Macaca; species Macaca mulatta. The sequence goes on along the minus strand of NC_133419.1, from coordinate 75,460,731 downwards.
TTCTTTCATTTAAGTTTTTAATTTTTTCCAACAAACTTGGTAGTCATTTTTGGTTGGATAAACTTTTTTATTTATGTTACTATCATGAAAAACATTAAAATTTTTTTCTAATTGTTATGCTAGAGAAAGAAAACCAGTTTCTAGCTAGTATATTGGTTCCCAACAACTGCCCTTATCATACTGAATTATAATTACCTTGTTGTTACTTATATGTGTTTTTATGAGAAGAATGAAGCCATGTGAGGATGGAAACTGGGTCTCTTTTTTCATCTCTGTATCCACAGCACCTCTCAGAGGGCCTGGGACACAGAGTGGCTTAATTAGTTCAGCCCATGGCCCATGGTGTCACTCACCATTAGTTCCCTCCCTCTCTCTGAACAAACATTTCATCAGATTCTACATTGCATGGATGGATAGACTCATGTCCAGAGAGAGAGGACCAGAGAAATTAAAGAAAAACTAGAGCTACAGCCCCAGTGTCCTGGCTGAGGTCCATTTCATTTCCATTAGGCTGTCTTCGCTCATTAAGTGCCCCTCCCCTTAGCCTTACAAGAATAATGAGTAAAAACAAAGTCAAAGGTCCATTCTCCTCAAGAGGCTTGATGATATGGAGGGTGATTCATGGCGACACAGAATTCCAGGGTGCCCCTTCTTTCAGTGCCTGATCCTCTACACCAGGGGTTCTCAAACTTTAGTGTGCATAGAAATCATAGTGACAGCTCATGAAAACACAGGTGCCTGGGCTCTAACCTGATTTTTTAAATCACATAGATCTTGGGTGGTGCTGAAGGATTTGCATTTCTTTTCTTTTTTTCTTTTTTTGTTTTGTTTTTTGAGATGGAGTCTTGCTGTGTCACCCAGGCTGGAGTGCAGTGGTGCGATCTCGGCTCTCTGCAACCTCCGCCTCCTGGGTTCAAGTGATTCTCCTGCTTCAGCCTCCCAAGTAGCTGGGATTATAGGCATACGCCATCACACCTGAATAATTTTTGTATTTTTAGTAGAGACAGGGTTTCACCATGTTGGCCAGGCTGGTCTCAAACTCCTGACCTCAGGTGATCCATCCACCTCGGCCTCCCAAAGTGCTGGGATTACAGGCGTGAGCCACTGCACTCAGCTGGGTTTGCATTTCTAACAGACGAAAGCACATAGCAAGCACTCAGTAAGCATTAGCTTTTAATATTATTGTGCAGAATTGATTAATTTAATGTCATCCCCATAATATTACTCAGTGTTGCCCAATAACTTTCTCCTTAAAGAGAGTGGAAGAAAAATGTTTTACATAAAAGCAAACTATTTTCCTTTTTTTGCTGGGTAATGAAATGTTTCGTATCCAGCTAGATTCTTTTTTGCCTTAGCTGACAGGAACTCAGCTGCTTCCTCATCTTTTGCACCTCTCTTGTTCAAGTGCCTAAAAATATCAATTGTTCTTCTCTCTCCTCCTAAATTATTTTTTGTTATGTTTTTTCCTTTTTTAAAAACTTTGTCTATAGTTTCTAAAGCTATCTCAAATCTTTCTGATACATAGAATATAAATAAATATATATGTATTATAATATAAATGCATAGATATAATTATGAAGACTTCTGCTTAAAACAAATTAATGACCATCAGAAAAACCTTCAGGAGTGTATTAAGTCCATTCTTGCAATGCTATAAATACTTGAGGTTGGGTAATTTATAAAGAAAAGAGGTTTAATTGGCTCATGGTTCTACAGGCTGTATAGGAAGCACGATACTGGCATCCGCTTGGCTTCTTGGGAGGCTGCAGGAAAATTACAATCACTGCAGAAGGCCAAGGGGGAGCAGGCACTTTACATGGCCAGAGCAGGAGCAAGAGAGAGAGTGAGGGGGGAGATGCCACACACTTTTAACAACCAGATCTCACAAGAACTCACCCACTATGATGAGAACAGCACCAAGGGGATGGTGCTAAACCATTCATGAGAATTCCACCCCCATGATCCAATCACCTCCCACCAGGCCCCACTTTCAACATTGGGGATTATAATTTGACATGAGATTTGGGCAGGGACACGATCCAAACCATATCAAGGAGTAAATATTATTTTGTGTTACCTTTTATTCTCAGTAGATTGTCTTGAATAATCCCTAGTTTCAGGGAAATTTCCTGTCCCTAAGCTGCTTAATTAATGCTCCTTATGGAGAGGTGGCTATCAGACCTGAGTAGTATGAAGGAAACATTAGGGTGCTACTGAATATCAGACCCTAGACAAAGCCAACACTTGCTGTATGGCACCTTGCAAGAGCCTTGTGAGATTCCACTGGCATTTCTGTATCTTACTGGATGACTCCTCTAGGTTCCAGAGGCATAATATTCAGAGAAGGAGTCCTAGCCCCCAGAAAGCTCAGAGAGCCCTAGGAAAAGGTCTGGGGAAGGAACCTATTGTCCTCTCCAATAGGCTCATCTGCCCAGTTTGGGATCCTATTCATGTGGTCACCAGGGAAGGCTTGGGCACCCTAGGCATAAAAAGAAAAGAAACAGCCCTAAGAAGATGGGGTGGCATGGGTTGGGGGTGCAGCAGATTCGGGCTCTAGGCTCTGAGGGAGACTGTGAGGTACCTGGGCAAGGATCAGATCAGGTTCAAGATGGGACAATCAGAACAGAAACTGACCCCTGGGACTGTAAATTCACCATCCACCCCAGTGCCTCCTTATAAAGGTCTGAGTTGCCAAATATGGTTCTTTCCTGACTTTAAGTCCCTGACAGCTCAGAGAGTCTAGGGTCAGCAGACCAGGGGTCTGAGCCCAAGCTTCTCTGATTTGGAAGACACATGACCCCCAAGGCAAGATTCTGAGATTCAAGATTTTCCTTCAAATATCCTAATATTCTATTATGTTAAAACCATTCTTAGAGTGTAAGATTCTAAAGTTCTCAGGTTTGAGGTCTATGGTTTGAGATTGTAAAGTTTTAAAATTTAGAAACAAAGATTCCAAGGGGAAGAATGTAAACATCTAAAATTTCATGATTTTAGATATTTTAGATTTTTGGAGACTAATATGCTAAAATCTTTAGAATCTAAGTGTCAATGATTGCAAATTCTTAAAATTTTAAGTCTAAGAGTCTAACAATTTGGGATCTTTAGCTCTATGATTTTATACCTATTCACTGGTGGTACCTGAACAAATAAATAAACTTTCCAGCCCACCTGCCAGGAAGTGCTTGGCACCTTCCAAGATGATACTCAGGGGCAAACCTACATGAAGGTCATAGCTGCCAAATGGTTCAGTCACTTCCTGGTAAGGTCAGATCATTTATGATGTGAACCTCTTCTCCACCTGCAACATCTTCACTGTGGTGCTGGAATGGATACCTATTACTTTCCTGTGTGCCCAGCAGCTCTTGTTTTTAGGAACTGCAGTTCCGCCAACTCCATGTGATTCCAGTGGGGCTGGTGACCACACAGCACCACGTTCACCACCTCAAGCATGGGCATGCGACCCGGTCTAACTAGAAAATTCCCATGTCCTGAACGCAGCAATTCTTCCACAAATGAGCCAATACTTCATACGAGAGACAATTGTGCACTTTCATCACTTGGGATCAGGAGCTGCAAGGATGGAGTAAGCTCTGTTAGTCAGGATTTGCTACTGGCCAACTCCTCCATCCAGGGAAAAGAGCCAGGGCTGAGTTATTCATTAGGGACAGCAGAAAAGTGCCTCGGGCCCACTATACTTTCAGGAGCCCATGAAAATGTTTTAGCTCTTTTAAAATCAGAAGAAAAGAAATACAGTTCAGCCTGGATTTATTCAACTTTATACCCATGCAACTGTAAAAATATAATTTTTAATATTGTTGTATGGAGGGAGGAACCCAAAAAGCAAAAGTACCAAGGGCCTGTGAAAGTTATAATGTGACTCTGGAAAGGACTTACCTGAGAATGAAACCAATATGGGGAAAATATCTTTGAGAGATGGAGCAAAACAGAATGATTGGTTGAATTCTTGGGTCAGCCACATTAGAAGCCAAACAGTCCCCGTGGACATCCCAGTTAAGTGAACAAATGAATTTTGTGTTTACTCAAGCTGGTGTGTTGGACGTTGTCATTATCTTGGCTGCCCAGAAGCTTCCTATGTTTGAAGAGTTTCCCACCTTCTCCTGCCACTGAAGAAGCCTTTACTTGCTTTCCAACCTCCCTTGCAAGTAGAGCTCAGACATATGACCCAGATCTCTGATCCCATATAGATTTCGTGAGATATCTAATATCCTTTGGTAAAATTATCTGTTGATTAAACCAGTCAGAGTTGTTTTCTGCTATTTGCTAGACTGGTACAGCTAGTTTGAGCTGAACTTCTACCCTGTGCAACCAAAAATGTTTTGACTAATACAGAGCAGAGCTCTCCTCTGCCTGTCCTTTTTCAGGGTTCAGAGACATCAGTTGTTGTATCTTCCCAACAGTCCAGCTACTTTGTCCCTGGAGAAAGGATAGGTCAGGGTGAGTCCTACCCAGGACAGGATCACAGGGACCAGAACAGCTGCAGAGCACAGCTTGAAAAGTCAGTGTGATTTCAAGACTCCTTAATGTTTTTGTCCTTTTTCTCCCAGACTCCAGCCTCTTCTTTACTCAGGACTTTACTTCTGACATCATCTTTAGAAGGTGGGGTGCAAAGAAAAATTATTTTGTTTGTTTCCTTCTCCCACCCACAAGCACCATAGACATTCTCCCACAGGAAAGTATAAGAAAGGTGCCTCCAAGTTGCCTAGATGGATGAACCTGGAGACAAAATCTGAACCAGCTGCAAGGACAAGGCTGCTAGGAAAAGCAGCTGATGGAGAAAAGCTCAGGAGGAGGAAATACTCCCAAGAGCGCTGTGGAGAGAGGACAAGGGAAGGGCTCAGGAGACTCAGACCTACAATTTAGTCTAAGTACCTGTGAAGTGGTCTCTCTGCCCCATGGCCGCACAGCCAGCACTATTGCCTCATTCACCACCACCATCCTGAGGCCTTCGTCCCAACCCATCCTGTACTCCCAACCTGATTCTAGTATTCTGAAGATACTGACTCCTCATTCTCTTTCCCACTGATGATCTTGTATTCCCCTACAGATCTGATGCTTCAGATCTGTATCAACTGCCTTATTTGAGTATAGCCCCTACTTTGCTCTTGGGCCTCTTGCTCATCTCAATTCTGCTTCATCTTCTGATTGTACCTGTGTCCTCTCATTACCCTGCAAGGCCTGGAGGTGGAGACCAGGTGATATGGTTTGGATATTTGTCTCTGTCCAAATCTCATGTTGAGATGTAATCCCCAATATTGGAGGTAGGGAGCCTAGTGGGGGTGTTTGGGTCATGGGGGTGGATCCCTTATGGTGTGGTGCTGTCCTTACCATAGTAAATGAGTTCTCATGACATCTGGTTGTTTAAAAGTGTGTGGCACCTCCTACCTCCCTTGCTCCTGCTCCCGCCATGTGCAATGCCTGCTCCCTCTTCACCTTCCACCATGATTGTAAGCTTCCTAAGGCCTCCCCAGAAGCAGATGCCAGTGTCATGCTTCCTGTACAGACTGCAGAACCCTAAGCCAATTAAACCTCTTCTCTTACAAATTACCCAGTCTTGGGTATTTCTTTATAGCAATGCAAGAACAGCTTAATAAACCAGGTGTAAGTCTTCTCAGTCCTTGGGACTCAGCACAGAGTCTGGCACAGAACAGGGGCTAAATCTTGTGACCGAATGAATTGTATGGTGAATAGCAGGTCATCAGTGGATGTTGGTTGATTGGTTTTACAAATGTACTCATTTAATAGAGATGTTTCTTGGATTAATTTACTGACGACTTCCAGGTTACAAAAAAGAGAGAGGCTCTCCCTCTTCCCAATGCCTAAATGGAGGGAAGATAAAAAGTAAAAAGAAAATTGTTTACCAGAAGATTATTTGGTATCCTTGAAGTAGAAATCCCAGTGAATGCAATGGAAAGTGTATTCAAAGATAAACAGCAGAAAAGTTCCTTGAAATAAAGAACTAATTCTGCAGCACTCTAGGGTACCTATTCTTATTTCAAGAATAATTGGTACAGGAAGATCAATACCTACACATACCTTGATTAAGTTATCAAACTTCAAGGATAAAGATAAAATATTTCAAGCACTTCAAAAGGAAAAGTCTTCTCCTCAGCATTATTCAATGTCACAACATTGTGGAACAATGTCTCTGAAGTCATTCAAGCCCAAAGGCAACAGGCAAATATTCTCAGGAATTCAGAAAGTACAGCACCTATGAGCTTTTCATTAAAAAACCTACTACATAAAGAAATTCAGAAAACCAATGGTTAAGTCAAAATAAAGCATTATGGAATAGAGAAGCAGTGATAAATGAATGATTATGAGGACTGCAAAATCTGTTTAAATGTAGAACTAGGACTAAAGAACTTTGGGAATTATAACTACACAGTAGAAATCAAGGTTTTAAACCTTGACCAAATAAAATGAATGATATAACTAACATTTCTGAGGATCAAAGGAAAGTGAGAATAAGTGTACAAAGTTAACAGAGTCATGCATCACTTAAAGTCAGAGATATATTCTGAGACATGCATTAGGCAACATCATTAGGCAATGTCATAGTGTGCTTACACAAACCTGGATGGCATAACCTACTACACAGCTAGGCTCTATGGCATAGCCTGTTGCTTCTAGGCTACAAACCTGTACAGCGTGTTACTATACTGAATACTGTAGGCAATTATAACACAATGGTAACTATTTGTCTGTCTAAATGTATCTAAACAGAAAAGGTACAGTAAAAATATGATATAAAAGATGAAAAGGCTACATCTGCATAGGCCACTTACCATGAATGGAGCTTGCGATACTGGAAGTTGCTCTGGGTGAGTCAGTGAGTGAGTGGGGAGTGAATGTGAAGGCCTAGGACATTACAGTACACTACTGTAGAGTTTACAAATACTGTATACTTAGGCTACATTAAATTTGTTAAAAATATTTTCCTTTTCAATAATAAATTAACCTTAGCTTACTATAACTTTTTAACTTTATAAACTTTTAAATGTTTAGAAGCTTTTTGACTCTTTTGTAATAACACTTGGCTTAAAACACAAATATACTGTACAGTTGTACAAAAATATCTTTATATCATTGTTGTATAATTTTTTTCTATTAAAAAATATTTTTTACTGGCTGGGTACGGTGGTTCATGCCTGTAATCCCAGCACTTTGGGAGGCTGAGGCGGGCGGATCACAAGGTCAGGAGATCGAGACCATCCTGGCTAACACAGTGAAACCCTGTCTCTACTAAAACAAAAAATTAGCTGGGCATGGTTGCGGGCACCTGTAGTCCCAGCTACTTGGGAGGCCGAGGCAGGAGAATGGTGTGTCCCCGGGAGGCAGAGCTTACAGTGAGCCGAGATCACGCCACTGCACTCCAGCCTGGGTGACAAAATGAGACTCTGTCTCAAGAAATATACATATATATATATACACACACACACATTTATTTACCTTTAATGTTTTTGCTCAAAACTAAGACAGAAACACACACATTAGCCTGGGCCTACATGGGATCAGGATCATCAGTATCACTGTTTTCCACCTCCACATCTTGTCCCACTGGAAGATCTTCAGGGGACAATAACATACATTGAGCTGTCCTTCTTCTGGAATACCTCCCAAAGGACCTGCCTGAGGCTGTTTTATAGTTAACTTTTTTTAGTAAGTAGAAGTACGTTCTAAAATAATGATAAAAAGCATAGGATAGTAAATATACAAACCAGTAACATAGTCCTTTATTATTATCAAGTATTATATAATATAGATAATTGTATGTGCTATACTCTTATATGATTGGCAGCACAGTAGCTTTGTTTATACCAGCGTCACCACAAACACATGAGTAATGCATTGCATCATGAGGGCTATGATGTCACTAGGTAATAAGAATTTTTTTTTTTTCAGATGGAGTCTTGCTCTGTCACCCAGGCTGGAGTGCAATGTCACAATCTCGGCTCACTGCAACATCCGCCCTGGGCTCAAGTGATTCTCCTGCCTCATCCTCTCGAGTAGCTGGGATTATAGGCATGTGCAACCACGCCCAGCTAATTTTTGTATTTTTAGTAGAGACGGGTTTTTACCATGTTGCCCAGGCTTGTCTTGAGCTCCTGACCTCAGGTGATACACCCGCCTCAGCCTCCCAAAGTGCTGGGATTAGGTAATAAGAATTTTACAGGCTAGGCGCAGTGGCTTATGCCTGTAATCCCAGCATTTTTGGAGGCTGAGGCAGAAGGATCACTTGAGGCCAGCTCGAGCAACATAGTGACACGCAGTCTCTACAAAATTTTTAAAAATCCGCCAGGTATGGTGGCATGTGCCTGTAGTCCTAACTACTTGGGAGTCTGAGGTGGGGGGATTGCTTGAGCCTGAAAGGTTGAGGCTGTAGTGAGCTCTGATGCCTCCACTGCACTCGAGTCTGAGGAACATAGTGAGACCCTGTCTCCAAAAAAATTTCTTTTTCAGTTCCATTATACTCTTATGGGATTATCATTGTATATGTGGTCCATCATTGACAGAAACGTTATACATGCATGACTGTTTCTTCTAAAATTGAAATGAGAAATTTAAAAAAATGACTCCAACTTCAGTGTTTTCATAATCTTTTAATTTCTTAATCCTTATGTTTCTTTAACGAGTTAACATCTCTTGAGCTGAAGATACATTTATCTGAAGTTCGTTGATTTCTTTAGTTTCACCTCAGTTCTTTTTTTTTTCTCTTAAGTAAAATAAAAGTTATTTAATAGGTGCAGGGTTTCAGTTTGGGAAAATGTAAAAATTCTGGAGATGGATAGTGGTAATGATTACACAACAATGTGAATGTACTTAATGCCACAATATTGTACACTTGAAAATGATTAAAATTTTTAAAAATTCCTGTTCTCTTAGGAAAGCACTAACTGTGGTTGGCCATATAAACAAGTAAGCACCAGAACTGGATTTCAAACCTGTTCTAATCAATTCTGCTATAGGTATGGTAGAGAGAGCTCCTAACAGACTTCCTCTCCTTTCCACCCTTCCCCACAGATAACAATTATAAACTCTGGGGAATTTTTTTTTTTTAACTACTTGAAGATTCTGGAGAGCAACAAAAAGCAGGCAGAGCCTAAAGAAATGTCAAAAACTTGAAAAAAAGTATAAGTGCAGGATGATTTTCCTGATTTTACATACTACAGTTATAATGCCAAGCACAATGACTAACACTTTAATAGAAAATCTGCGTCCCTCAAGTCAGAAGAACCAGAAGACAGACGAGAACAACCATCATGTCTGAAAAGTCAGCAGTAAGATGGGGTAGGGAAGTCAGGGTAGACCAAGATACATTATAATCAAATTGTCAAAAGACAAAGAGAGAATCTTGAAAGCAGCAAGAGAGACCTGAATAGTCACATGCAGGGGATCCTAAGGAAGACTTACAGCTGAGTTTTCATCAGAAATCACAGAGACCAGAGGGCATCCAGAAAGGAAAGAACTAGAGAGAAGATTGAGTTCTATGTAGAAACTCTTCCTACATTCCCGGGATGACCCTGAACCATGAGTGTCTGGGGAAAACTCAAATCAGCATGCAGCTAAGTCTTAAAAAACTTAATTGATACTTTAGTTACAACTGACTGCAAGCAACACCAAACTTATAGTTTGAGTCCAATCAAGTAATTTGCTTTAAAAAAATCAACCAAGTAACATCACTGAGAATGATGAAATAGAAAGTGCCAAGAATTTGTTTCTCTATTGAAGCAACCATGGAGTTGGCAAAAACTAACAGAATCAAACTTTTTTAGAACCCTGGATCCAATTAAGAAAAAAACTTACAACAACCATGGAGTATTTCATGAAGAAAGAGGTGCTACATTTTAGCATTTAAGGAAATCTCTTTCAAGACACTGACTGACCACTGAACTAACAGATATAGAATTCAGTGACCATATACAACAAAGAATACAGTCTTTGCCAAAAACAGTTTGAAAAAGTCACAAAAGAAAAAGATGATGGCAGCACATAACAAACAACAGCAGCAAACTCTGGGGAGGGTGAGGAGAATCTGATTTCCAGAGTTACCACATTAGAATACTCAAAATGTCCAGTTTTAAACCAAAAATTTATAAGGCATGCAAAAAAACAGGAAAATATGGCCCATTTACAGAAAACACAAATTAACAAAAACTATCCTTGAGGTAGCTCAGACATTGAGCTTCCTAGATGAAGAGTTTAAAATACTTGTCTTTAGTATGTTCAAAGAGTTAAAGGAAACTATGAACAAAGAAACAAATAAAACCAAAAGATGTCTCAATAAATTAAGGATACCAATAAAGAAAGAAAAATTATAAAAAGGAACTAAGTAGAAATTATGGAGTTGAAAACTATAACTGAAGTGAAAATGTTTATTATGTGGGTTCAACAGCATATTTGAGCAGGCAGTACAAAGAATCAGTGAATTTGAAGATAGGTCAATTGAGATTACCCAATTGGAGGAGCAGAGAGAAAAAAGAATGAAGAAAAATAAGCAGAGCTTACAAGACCTGTGATACATCATCAAGCACACCAACATATGCATTATGAGAGTACCAGAAGGAGAGGAGAGAAAGGTACAAAATGAATATTTGAAGAAATAATAGCCAAACATTTCCCAAATTTGCTGAAAGACATCAATCTACACATCCAAGAAGCTAAACAAAAAACCTCAAATAGGAGAAACTCAAAGACATTCATACCAATATACATTATAATCAAATGTCAAAAGACAAAGAGAGAGTCTTGAAAACAGCAAGAGAGACCTGAATAGTCACATGCAAGGGATCCTAAGGAAGATTTACAGCTGATTTCTCATCAGAAACCATGGAGACCAGAGGGCAGTGAATTGATATATTTAAAGTGATAAAAGAAAAAAAGTCTGTCAACCAATAATTCTATATATGGCACAATGATTCTTCAAAATGAAATAGAAATTAAGACATTCTCAGATAACAAAGGTTGAGGGAGCTCATCACCAGCAGACCTTCCCTATAAGAAATACTAAGGAAAGTTCTTTAGGATAAAATGAAAGGACAGTAACAATAAATTGATGCCACATAAAGAAAAAAGATAAGATCTCTGGTAAAGACAACTACACAGATAAATATAAAAATCCAGTATTAGTGTATGTTTGGTTTACAAATCACTTCTTTTTTCCTATATGATTTAAAAGACAAATGAATACAAGAAAAATTATTAATCTATGTTAACCAGAACACAATTTCTAAAGATGTAATTTGTGACAATAACATAAAGGAGGAGAAGACAGCAGTACAGGCACAGACTTTCTGTATGCTATTGAAGCTAAGCAGGTATCAATTCAAACTAGATTATTATGAATTTAGAATATTAGTTGTAATCCTTAGGGTAACCATTAAGAAAGTATCTTTGAAATATCCAGAAAAAAAATATGAGGAGGGAATCAAAATGGCACACTACAAGAAAACCAACTAAACACAAAAGAAGGCAGTAATGAAGGAATTAAGGAACAAAAAAAGATACAACATAAAAAACAAATAGCAAAATGGCAAAACAAGCCCTTCTTTACCAGTAATTTTTTTAAATGTAAATGGATTATACTCTCCAGTTAAAAAGCGGAAATTAGAAGGATGTATTTTTTAAAAGGTATTATCCAGCTATATACTATCTATAAAAGACTCATTTTAGATCCAAAGACAAATACATTGAATGTGAAAGTATATCAAAATATATCTCATCTGGGGAAAGATGGCAGATAGGAGGCAGGACTAGCTTGCAGCTCCCACTCAGATGGACAGGACAGTATGTGGAGACTTTTGCTCCAAGAGCTACCACAGGAACATACCAGGAAAGCCAAGAGAATCTATAGAGCCTTTGAAGGAACTGGATCACCAAATCAGGCTCCCTGAGATGCCAAAAAACTGTGAGTCTGCTTGGTTTCTCAACAGGAAGGCTCGTGGTCTGGGGCAAATTCTCAGCCTAGGTCACTGGCTGCCTAGAAATAGACATGGTGCTGTTGTGGGGGCACAGTGGGAGTGAGGCTGGCCTTTAGCACTGTGGGCTGCATGGGAGCAAGGTGAGGTCTTAGACTGCCAACCTTCCCCCAATTCCCTAGTGACTCAGCAGAGGCAGCCATAATCCCCTTGGGAATATAACTCCACTGGACAGGGAACCACACCCCCATATGATACAGGAGCCACAGCAAGCCCTGCCAAATGAGAAGCTGAGCTCAGACACACCTATCCCTGCTCGCACCTGGTGGTGTTTCTCTACATGCCCTGCTAGCTTAAGACAAAAGTTATAATCTCTTGGAAGCTCTATGGCCCTGCCTACTGCCTGAGAAACCAGAATACTTAACCAGGTTTGCATCCTTCCTATAAAACCACAGCTGATGTGATCTTGCAAGTGCCACCTCCTGACTGAAGGTCAATCAACACAAAACCAGTGCATTAAACAAAAACACAACCAAGGACCCTCACAGAATCCACTTCACTCTCCTGCTACCTCCACCAGAGCAGGCGCTGGTAGCCACAGCTCTAAGACCTGAAGATAGATCACATCACAGGACTCTTTGCAGACACTCCTAGGACCAGCCCAGAGCCTGGTAGCTCCACAAGGTGGCTAGATTCAGAAGAGCAAGAACAGTCACTACAGTTCAGCTCTCAGGAAGCCCCATTCCTAGGTGAAGCGGGAGAACACCACATCAAGGGAGCACCCGGTGGGATAAAAGAATTTGAACAGCAGCCCTTGAATCCCAAATCTTCCTTTTGACATAGTCTACCCAAATAAGAAGGGATTGGAAAAACAATTCTGATAATATGACAAAGCAAGGTCTTTAACACCAAAAGATCACACCAGCTTACAGTGTGAACTCAGAAAATCTGAAATAGGTCTCAATTTAGGAAGTTTGTTTTGCCAAGGTTGAGGACACACCCGTGACACAGCCTCAGGAAGTCCTGACGACTTGTGCCCAAGGTGGTCGGGGCACAGCTTAGTTTTATACAGTTTAGGGAGACATGAGACATTAATCAACATATGTAAGAAGTACATTGGTTTGGTCTGGAAAGGCAGGACAACTTGAAGCAAAGGTAGGAAGACTCAAAGTGGGGAGGAGGTTTCCAGGTCACAGACAGGTGAGAGGAACAGTTGCATTCTTCTGAGTTTCTAATCAGCCTCTTCAAAGGAGGCAAGTGAGTGGAGGGGTGACTTTGAATAGAATGGAAGGCAGGTTTGCCCCAAGCAGTTCCCAGCTTGACTTTTCTCTTTAGCTTAGTGATTTAGGGGCCTCAAGATTTACTTTCCTTTCACAACAGCAATGGATCCAAATCAAGATGAAATCTCTGAATTGCCAGAAAAAGAATTCAGAAGGTCAATTATTGAGTTAATCAAGGAGGTACCAGAGTAAAGTGAAGTCCAACTTAAAGAAATCAAAAACATGATACAGGATATGAAAGGAACATTATTCAGTGAAATAGATAGCATAAATAAAAAACAATCACAACTTCTGGAAATCAAGGACACACTTAGAGAAATGCAAAATGCACTGGAAACTCTAAGCAATAAAATTGAAGGAGCAGAAGAACTTCAGACCTCAAAGACAAGGTTTTTGAATTTACTGAATCCATCAGAGACAAAGAAAAAATAATTTTTAAAAATGAACAGAGCCTCCAAGGAGTTTGGGACTATGTTAAACGTCCAAACCTAAGAATAATTGGTGTTCTCAAGGAAGAAGATAAATCTAAGAGTATGGAAAACATACTTGAGGAAATAATTGAGGAAAACTTCTCCAGCCTTGCTAAAGATCTAGACATTCAAATACAAGAAGCTCAAAGAACACCTGGGGAATTCATCACAAAAAGATCATTGCCTAGGCACATAGTCATCAGGTTATCTAAAGTCAAGACAGGAAAGAATCTTAAGAGCTGTGAGGCAAAAGCATCAAGTAACCCATAAAGGAAAACCTATCAGATTAACAGCGGATTTCTCAGTAGAAACCCTACAAACTAGAAGGGATTGAGGTTCTATTTTTAGCTTCCTTAAACAAAATAAGTATCAGCCAATAATTTTGTATCCAGTGAAACTAAGCTTCATAAATGAAGGAGAGATACATTCTTTTCCAGACAAACAAATGCTGAGAGAATTCACCAGTACCAAGCCAGGACTACAAGAACTGCTAAAAAGAGCTCTAAATCTTGAAACAAATCCATGAAATACACCAAAACAGAACCTCCTTAAAGCATAAGTCTCATGGGACCAAATAATAATAACACAATTAAAAAAAAAAAAAAAAAAAAACCCAAGGTATTCAAGCAAAAAAATAGCATGATGTATAGAATAGCTCTCCACATCTCAACACTAACATTGAATGTAAATGGACTAAATGCCGTGCTTAAAAGATACAGAATGGCAGAATGGATAAGAATTCACCAATCAAGTTTCTACTGTCTTCAGGAGACTCACCTAACACATACAGATTCACATAAACTTAAGATAAAGGGGTGGAAAAAGATATCCCATGCAAATGGACACTAAAAGCGAGCAGGAGTAGCTATTCTTATATCAGACAAAACAAACTTTAAAGCAACAACAGTTAAAAAAGACAAAGAGGGACATCATATACTAGTCCAGCAGGAAAATATCACAATTCTAAATATATATGCACCTAACACTGGAGCTCTACAATTTATAAAACAATTACTACTTGACCTAAGAAATGAGATAGACAGTAACACAATAATAGTGGGTTGGACTTTAATACTCCACTGACAGCACTAGACAGGTTATCAAGACAAAGTCTACAAAGAATCAATGGACTTAAACTACATTCTACAACAAAAGGACTTAACAGATATTTACAGAACATTCTACTCAACAGCTGCAGAATATACATTCTATTAATCAGCACATGGCACATTCTCCAAGATAGACCATATGATAGGTCACAAAACAAGTCTCAGTAAATTTAAGAAAATCGAAATTGTATCAAGTACTCTCTCATACCACAGTGGAATAAAACTGTAAATCAACTCCAAAAGGAACCCTCAAAACGACACAAATACATAGAAATTAAATAAACTGCTCCTGAATGATCACTGGGTCAACAATGAAATCAAGATGGAAATTTAAAAATTCTTTGAACTGAATGATAATAGTGATGTCACCAGTGGAGAGTGTCCAGGCTCTTGGCATCTTGAACAAAGAATTGGACAAAATGTACAAACAAAGCAAGGAAGGGAGGAAGGGGTTTACTGAAAATGAAAGTACACTTCACAGCGTGGGAGTGGGCCTGAGCATAGGAACTCAAAGGCCCCATTACAGAATTGTGGGGAGTTTAAATACCCCCTAGAGGATTCCATTCGTTACTCTGGGTACACCCTATGTAAATGGAGAGGATGAAGTAAAGTTACAAAGTCATTTACAGCGTACGCCCTATGGAGAGGATATTTCCTGTCATAGCTGAAGTGTGAATCAGCTTTATGTTCCCTGCCTCCAGACCCTATTTTCCTGTCTCGGTGACATAACTTATCAAAACCTGTGGAATACATCAAAAGCAGTGTTAAGAAGAAAGTTCATACCATTAAATGCCTACATCAAAAAGTCTGAAGGAGCACAAATAGATAATCCAAGGTCACATCTCATGGAACTGGAGATGTAGCAGGACAAGCCACAGACAAAACTCCTCAGACACTGGGTTAAAGAATGAGGGAGCTTTATTCGACTGGGAGCTTCAGCAGACTTGCATCTTAAAAGCTGAGCTCCCCAAGTGAGCAATTCCTGTCCTGTTTAATGGCTTACAACTCTAAGGGGGTCTGCGTGAGAGGGTCGTGATGGATTGAGCAAGCAGGGGGTACGGGATTGGGGGCTGCATGCACCGGTAATTAGAAGAGAACAGAACAGAACAGGACAGGGATTTTCACAATGCTTTTCCATGCAATGTCTGGAATCTATAGATAGCACAGCAGTTACGTCAGGGGTTGATTTTTAACTACCAGGCCTAGGGTATGCGTCGGGCTATGTGCCTGTGGATTTCATTTCTGCCTTTTAGTTTTTACTTTTTCTTTCTTTGGAGGCAGAAATTGGGCATAAGACAATATGAGGGGTGGTCTCCTCCCTTATTCCCCCTTGAGAACTTCACTCATTAGTGGGAGTTCTCACTTTCACCCTCACTGCCCATGTCTTCTTATAGGATAGATAGTGATTTATATAGTATAGTTGTGCTGAAGCATTTTGGTGAACTAAGGTAGCGATGAAGCTTTTTATCATTTGAAGGAGTACAGGTAGCAAACAAGGGAGTAGTAAGAAGGTTCCTATTACTATTATAATCTCTATTATAAGAGTTTTAAATCCTCCTAGCGCTGGGAACCATTTTCTAAACACGGCCCTAGGATTAAATCCATGCCACACTTGCATGGGCACATGTGCCAGTTTTGTCATATCTCTAACTATGTCTTCAACTACTTGCCCTTGATCATCTATGTGTAAACAGCAATTGGTAAGGTTAAATTTCCCACAGACCTCTCCCTCAGCTGCTAGCAAGTAGTCAAGAGCCAACCTATTTTGATAGATAGCATTTCTCATCTGAGTTTCTTGCCGGGTCAGAATAGTCAAGACTCTGCCGGTTTTATTAGTGATTATTTCTAAGACAGCTTGTAACTGTATGATTTGGTTGAGCATGTAAATGGGAGTCCAGTATCCCCATAAGCCATCTTGTGCCTAAGTAGCAGGTCCATAGTATTGTATGACTTTCTTAGGGGGCTGTTTATCATCTTTCCAATTAGCTATAGCTATGTTTCTCTTTCGGCGGGAAGCATAAACAGGGAAGCCCAGGAGTTTGCCTGTTTTTATGGGCAGTAGGAAGAAGGAAGGTTTAATAGTGCCAATAACACAACTACCTGCCCACTGGTTGGGTAATCTGGCATAAGCTCTATGCCCGCATATCCAGTATAATCCAGTGGGGATATGTCCAGTCCTGGTGGAACTCCGGGTGGGCCCACACGGTTTGCAACTTTGGGAATTTACTAAATGGATTCTTTTTAGTATGGTTTAGACCTCACCAGGTGACTGTTTTTAATTTTATTTTAAAAACTGTGACTGGCCGGGCATGGTGGCTCATGCCTGTAATCCCAGCACTTTGGGAGGCCAAGGTGGTGGATCACAAGGTCAAGAGATCAAAACCATCCTGACTAACATGGTGAAACCCTGTCTCTACTAAAAATACAAAAACAATTAGCCAGGTGTTGGCAGGCGCCTGTAGTCCCAGCTACTCAGGAGGCTGAGTCAGGACAATGGCGTGAACCAGGGACGTGGAGTTTGCAGTGAGTTGAGATCGCACCACTGCACTCCAGCCTGGGTGACAGAGGGAGGGCAAGACTCTGTCTCAAAACAAACAAACAAACAAACAAACAAAAAAACAAAACTGTGACCATAGGGGGTTCAGATGGGTTATAACACACGTCAGGCTGGTCACTTCTTGGGCTACACACCTTGTACTGGGTGGCATTATACAAACAAGTCCTTTTTAGAGTTCCAGCACATTTGTAATAACTATAGAACAAAAAGACAGTTTTAACTTTTTGCTCTACCTTAGTGACCTGATGTATATGCTGGGAACAGCCCTTAGTTTGAGGAAGGTCAGTTGAAGTCCGTACTGTACAAGTCCAAAACTTAAGGAAAATAAGTCCCACAGTGAGTTTCCTCATGCTTTGGCTGTGTGTGGACCAGTCAGCTTCTTGGTGTGACTGGAGCAGCGCTTGCCATCTTGTTCAGGGTCACTTTGTAGGGATTGTCCGGGCTTGGTCTCTCCTCCCAGGTCTCAGGTGCTGCGGGTTTCACGCAGCTGCTGTAGATCCAGGCTGGGATTCCTTTCACTTTTACGGCCGTGGGAGTGGTCAAGATGACGGTCTGGGGTCCTTTTCACCATGGCCGCAAGGGGGCTTGTTCTAATCCTTGATCTACACCCGATCACCTTTGCTGTCTTCTGTACCAAGTCAGTCACAAATGCTGGCCCATTGTCCGAGCCAATTTGTAAGGGCAGTCCAAATCTAGGGATGAGATCTCCACATCTGGGCATCTCGCTGAAGTCTACTTGGAGATCTTCAAAGGGGGCTGCTCTATAAGCCTGTATGCCGGGCAGGACGGTTGGACCTTGCCTAGCATTGTGCTGCTGGGAGGTGACACACTGCTGCGCCACTGTTTTGGCAAGGGTTGACAGACATGAGATGTAGAAGTACCAGCCTAACAACTTTTCAAGTGACTCTTGGCCTTGGTGGGTGGTCTCATGCACAGCCAGTACGACTGCCGCTCCTAGTAGTCGTGGCACAGCTATTCTTCCAGCTGATAACTGGATCCATCCTTCTTCTATTACCTGCCCTCCCTCTGGTTGATGAAATGCCAGGGTGAAAAGGATAGCCAGTTGGACTAAAGCACAAGTGCCACTCTAGTTATTAGGCAGAGTGTCCAGTAAAAGGTCCACCACAATACCATCACACGTCCACTCAGGGATGAACAAGAGCTGATTTATTGGTAAGCTCTTGAAAATTCTTAAGCTCACTGCATCCCTTCAGGTCTCCAAAGAACGCTGTTTCCTCCCTGACATGAGAGACATGAAGTGAACTTAGTGTTGGGAGACGGAAGCTGGATGGCCCTTGGGGGCTGACCCACAGGGTGTCGAACTTCAGGATATAGCAGAGAGAGAGCCTGGCATGACTTATTACTCCAGGCTGTAGAATCCTGGAAAAGAGCTACCATGCAGTCCACGCCTGGTCGACTGGAGGACCACCTTAGTGGAAAGGGGACAGTCTGGACCTCTGGCCTGCCATGTGCACAAGCATAACAATTGCTTTTGTTTAATCTGCAGATCAAATATTTGATTTATTCCAACCAGGCATTTGCATCTTGGTAGCCTGTCTTAATTGTTGAGGTTTGTTTTAAGTCTATAACTTCTATGATCCTCTAGTAAAATGAATGTATGCTTTTAGGAAATTACAAAAACCAGTTGGGGCAGTCCATCCTTGCTCTTTAGTGGTTCACAGAACGTTGGACCAACTACAGCATAAAAACTCTACATCAGGGGAAAGACTCCTGGTTGATACTGGGGTCTTTATCAAAATCTCCTCAGATTAAATGGTCCTAATGTACTAATGCCTAGTCTGAGGAGAGTCAGGAGGGACAGAGGTACTCTTCTGAAGTAGAGAGCAGTCTTTGACTTGGCAAGTCCCCACAGGGTGTAACAAGGCAAGCATTAAATGCAATAGTTTGAGGTGAAATTGACTTGGTTATGTTAATAACTAGATGGTTAGCAATAGAGCGAGGAAAGAAGAAAGTGTAATAGATGAAACAGTTAAATTTTTCTTAGCTGTAGTTTGGTAGGGTTTTCCCCTGTGACTATGGCCCACGACTCTGGAGGGGGTGGGGCTTTCTTGACTCCAGTGTGATGAGTCCATCCCTTTTTCACTGTACAAACAGGAGTCTTGGTGGTTAGCAGCACAAGGTAGAGTCCTTCTCAGGCTGGCTCGAGTTTTCCTTCTTTCCACCCTTTGATGAGAACGTGATTTTCAGGCTGGTGCTGGTTTATGGGAAATTCTAGGGGTGGTACATGTGCTAAAAGACTTTTAGTTTTGAGGGAAAGGAAAGTGGAAGATAAACCAAGTACGTAATTTTTAAGAAATTGACCTTTTGTTTTAAATGTGGGGACATCAGCAGTGGACTTTATAGTCCTTGGTGCCTTCTTACAGAGAAATTTCCTTTAGCAACTATTTTATTAGTTTTTAGACCAAAGAAAGCCAAACACCATTTTATATTTGACAATACTTTCTGTACGATTTTTATACCAGATAAGCTAAATTTCACCTTTATATTAGTGTGTTATTAATGTTAAACTTAGTTTTAATAAAACTTTGTAGACATGTTTATTCAATTTTTAATGTCTGACCATAAGGTAAGATTTTTAAAAACTCTTTTTAACATTTTATAATTTTTGTTAAAGAGTAGGTTAGTGCTTTTAGAAAAACCTATTGTGTTTTTACTTTAACGTCCGGTTCACAGAAAAACTGGATGATACCCCTTTAACTTTTGCTAATACGTTTACACACAGAATTTCCTTTATAATTAATGTTTCAAAACTTGTTTAAACCTTCAAAACAAATTTTTTTAAATCTTTCAATGTAGGCAAAAATTCACATTCTTATGCCTCCTTATAATCCTTTTACCAGAGGTATATTTTACTTTCCTTACACACCTTGCACATAAACTGTTTTTTCAATACTTTTACATTCAGGAGGCCTAATTACTTTTAAATTATGCAACATTTCTTGCATACTTTTTTTAATAACTTTTTTTTACTACTTTCACAGACAATTCTTTGACATGTTTCAACTTTCTGATTTATTATAAACATTTCTTTCTTTAAACAACCAGTTAATATATTTCAGGACAAGAATTTACCGTATAACATTCTTTTTACATAAATTCTGCTCTCCTTTTTTTCGAAGATGATAACCATTCTTTTCCAAAGTGAACTTCCTTTATATCTGTGGACTAGACTGTCTAAGGCCACAAGATTAGAAGTTACTATAATACATGTTACACTGTTAACTTTTAGCAAACTTTACTTTTGTTGAAAACCTTGAAAACCTTGTAAGTTTGGGATTTCCATTATCCTTTGCTATTAATAAGACTTTGTTTTCTCCAAATTAACTTAGAATTGGTATAGATAGCTTTTTTTTCCCCCTTCAATTACCCTGGAGGAACCATCTATCATCCTGTCCTGAAGGAAGTTCCTCCTAGGTCTGGTCGGACCTTTGTATGGTAATTAAGATTTAGATCCCCTGTTAGGAAACCTGCTGGGTTAAGGAAATTTTCAGTGATTAATGTTAAATCATTTTTTTTTTTTTAACAGGATGGCCCTATACTTTAAGATTTTTAAGTTAGTAAGCTACCTTTTTGCCTTTTTTTTCCCCCTTAGGATACTTCTGAACTGGTGAGGTGTGCTCACAATGAGGTTTCCTCTAAAAGTTATTTTTCTACTTTCTTTGGTTAGCGAAGCAGTTGCTGCTACAGATTGAATGCATTTGGGACATCCATGGGTTACTGGGTTAAGGATTTTTGATAGGAAGGCTATGGGTTATCAGTGGCCTTTGTGCTTTCCTTACAAGGGCATATGCCTTTATTTACATTGACAACAAAGTGGTATTGGAGTGTTATAGGGTTATGGAGAATACCTTTAATTATCAATTATAGGTTTTAAATTTACCTTGGCTTTTAAAGGAATAGGGTAACTGTTTTTTTCTTAACTATTTGTATCTCTCTTTCTCTCTGACTTTCTCTCTCTCTCTCTGACTTTCCTTTTGCCCCGTCTCTTCCTCTTTCTCTGCCTCTCTCTCTCTCTCTCTCCTTGACTCCCTCTTTGTCTCTCTGTATCTTCCTCTCTCTCTTTGCCACTTTTCCTCTCTGTCTCTTTCCTCTCTCTCACTCTGCTGGTCTTTCCTTGCCTCTGCCAGCTTGTTATGCTGCTGTTCTCCCACCTCAACCACTGTGGGAGGTTGGGGGCCATCTAAAACCAGCTGTAATCAAATATCTACGTATGGGAACTGGTCTGGGTGCCCTGGCTTACAGTTTACCTTGTGCTATACCTTTGAAACAAGGGACCTGTCCAGGCTTCCTTCTGATGGTCAACCCACTTGTAATGCTGGCCAGTCTATTTCATACAAAGTTCTAAGTTTTCCTGGTGTCACAGTAACACTGTAATCTCCCTTAAATCCTTTCTCGAAATTTTTCAACATAGTTCCTAGTGGGGTGGGCTTACTTTGTGCCTGACCCAGGCTTCCTCGAGACAAAACACCATGCTCACACCACATGCACACCACAAAATAAAGAAAGGGTAAAAAGGACACACACACACTTTTACAGTTTATACCGAACCAGATCAAAACCAAAATCAGAGTATCAAGAAATCCAAGCCAGGTCAAAACCAAAACCAAAGTATAAAGCAATCCAAGTCAAGTCAAAAACAAAAACCAAAGTGCCAGTACAGGCACACTGTGGGTGATCAGGCCATGCTTCCACTCAAATGGAGTGGGCAAGTTCCAAAGACCAGTCTTACCAAGTTTCAGACATCCGGACTCCAAGTACCAGTTCCTTCCCAGGGTTCAGTCACTGTGTTGATCCTCCGTGGGGGCCTGCCACATGCTGCTCTGGCAAGGCATCCCACTGGGGCAATTGCCTACCTGGGAGGGCTCTTTGGATCCGTGTTGCTCAGGCTTGTCTGAATCCCCCACAGGGATGCTCCACAGGGTTGGGCTAAGTCGCCTAAGGGGCTGCCTTGACTGTCCACCAATCACCTTGCTTCCCAGTCAGGGAACCAAGAAATGAAGTAGGACGAGCCGCAGACAAGACTCCTCAGACACTGGGTTAAAGAATGAAGGAGGTTTACTTGGCTGGGAGTGTCAGCAGACTTGCGTCTCAAAAACCAAGCTTCCTGAGTGAGCAATTCCTGTCCCATGTAATGGCTTATAACTCTAAGGGAGTCTGCGTGAGAGGGTTGTGACTGATTGAGCAAGCTGTGAGTATGTGACTGAGGGCTGCATGCACCAGTAATTAGAACAGAACAGAACAGGACAGGGATTTTCACAATGCTTTTCCATGCAATGTCTGGAATCTATAGATAACACAAGCAGTTAGGTTGGGGTTGATTTTTAACTACCAGGCCCAGGGCATGCGTCGGGCTATGTGCCTGTGGATTTCATTTCTGCCTTTTAGTTTTTACTTCTTCTTTCTTTGGAGGCAGAAATTGGGCATAAGACAAAATGAGGGGTGGTCTCCACCCTTAGAGAAACAAGAACAACCCAAACTCATGCGGTGGTGCATGCCTGTAGTCCCAGTTACTTGGGAGGCTGAGGCAGGAGGACTGTTTGAGCCCAGGAACTCGAGGCTGCAGTGAGCTATGATTTTGCCACTGCATTCCCACCTGGGTGACAGAACGAGATCCCATCTCAGAAAGAGAGAGAGAGAGAGAGACAGACAGACAGACAGATAGAGAGGTACTGGCATAAATATAAATGTATAGGTCAATGGAATAGAATTAAGACTCCAAAAAATAAACCCATGCATCTCCGGTCAATTGATTTTTGACAAGAATGCCAAGACCATTCAATGAGGAAAAAATAGTCTCTTCAAAATATGGTGTTGAAACAACTGAATAATCACATGCAAAAGAATGAATTTGGCTCTTTACCTTACGCTGTATACAAAAATTAACTCCAAATGGATCAAAGACCTAGTGTAAGGGCTAAAACCATAAAATCCTTAGAAGAAAACATAGAGGTACATTTTCATAACTTTGGATTTGGCAATGGTTTCTTAGACATGACACAAAGAAACACAGGCAACAAAAGAAAAATAAATAAATTGGACGTCATCAAACTTTTAAATTGTTATACTCCAAAAGACTCTATTAAGAAAGTAAAAAGACAACCCATAAAATGGGAGGAAATATTTGCAATTTGTATATCTGATAAGTTACTAGTATCCGGAATACATAAAGAATTTCTACAACTCAACAACAAAAAACAAACAACTCAGTTTTTATTTATTTATTTATTTATTTATTTATTTATTTATTTATTTTTATTTTATATATTTTTTGAGACAGAGTTTCACTCTTGTTGCCCAGGTTGGAGTGCAATGGAGGTGATCTCAGCTCACTGCATCCTCCGCCTCCCAGGTTCAAGCAATTCGCCTGCCTCAGCCTCCCAAGTAGCTGAGATTACAGGTGTGCACCACCATGCCCAGCTAATTTTTGTATTTTTTAGTAGAGATGGGATTTTGTCATGTTGGCCATGCTGGTCTCAAACTCCTGACCTCAGGTGATCCACCCACCTCAGCCTCCCAAAGTGCTGGGATTACAGGCGTGAGCCACCGTGCCCGGTTTTCAATTTTTAAATGGGCAAAGGACTTGAATAGACATTTCTCCCAAGAAGATATACAAATGTACAATTAGCACATGAAAAGATGCTCTACATCATTAGCCATTAGGAAAATGCAAGCCAAAACCACAATGAGATACATCTCACACTCACTAGAATGGCTGTAATCAAAATGGGAAAATAACAAGTGTTAGTGAGGATGTGGAAAAACTGAAACCCTTATACATTGCTGAGAGGAATGTCAAAGATGCAACCATTTTAGAAAAAGTTTGGCATTTCCTCAAATAAACATGGAATTACCATATAACCCAGCAAATCCACTGCTGGGTATATATATCCAAAATACAAAATTTGTACATGAGTGTTCACAGCAGCACTATTCACAATAGCCAAAAGGTGGAAACAACCCAAATGTACATCCATTGATGAAAGGATAAACAAAATGTGGAGTATATATACAATGGAATACTATTTAGCCACAAAAAGAAATGAAATTTTGATGTATGCTACAACATGGATGAACCTTGAAGGCATGATGCTTAGTAAAATAATCCAGACATAAAAGTACAAATATTGTGTGATACCACTTACATGAGGTATCTAGAAGAGGAAAATTCACAAGACAGAAACTAGATTAGAAATTACTGGGGCTAAGGGGAGACAGGATAGAGAGTTACTGCTTGATGTTTATAGAGCTTTTGTTTAAAATAATGAAAAAGTTTTTGGAAATAGATAGTGGTGATGATCGCAAAACATTGTGAATGTAATTAATGCCATGAAACTGTACATTTCAAAATGGTTACAATGGCTAACATTATATTGATTTTACTATAGTTTTAAAAAGTTAATAATTTAATATATCAAAACCCATTGAATTGTACACTTTAAATGGATGAATTGTCTGTGTAAATGGGTGAACTATATCTCAATAAGGCCGTTTTTTAAAAAAGGAATGACATATTGATGAATTTACTACAACATGGATGAACCTTGAAAACATTATGCTAAGTGAAATAAGCAAATCACAAAAGAGCACATATTATATTATTTCATTTATATGAAATGTCCAGAATAGGCAATTCTATAGAGACAGAACATATATTAATGGTTTCCTGGGGCTGGGAGGAATTGGGGAGGGGGTAAGGAAAGTCGCTGCTAACAGGTGATAAAAATATTCTAAAAGTGATTTTGGCAATAGTTGCACAATTCTGTGAATATGCTAAAAACCATATAAGTGTACACTTTAAATGAATGAATTGTATGATATGTGAATTATTATTTCACTAAAGCTGTTTTGTTTTTGTTTTTGTTTTTGTTTTTCAGATGGAGTCATGCTCTGTCGCCTAGGCTGGAGTGCAGTAGCATGGTGTCGGCTCACTGCAAGCTCTGCCTCCACTATGCACTACTAAAGTCCTGCACCACTAAAATCCTCCTCTTAGATGATAAAAACAATCTGTGATCATCTTTGCACTTGTACTTTTGCTGCAAATGGACAGGGTGCCCCCAAGGTCTGCCAATCCCTGAGGGGCCCAGCCCAGCAGAGGAAAATGGGCCTGTCTCAAGCACATACATATATATTTACCTCCCCTCTTCCCACCTCCCAAGCTTCCAGTTGTCTTAATTGGCCTCCAAAAGAGAAACATTTCATTGAAGGGCCCTAATTAATCCCTAGGAATCTGGGTCCCCACATTCTCCTCTCACCCCACCCCAACTCCCCAGTTATTTGTTCCAGACAAAAAAAAAACTTTGTAGACTCCCCAAGGAAAGAGAAGCCTTAGGAGAGGGCCACATGTACAGTCTGTGCTGGGTGTTGTAATGAGGCCCCAGGAGGCCCTTCCTCACCAGGGGCCCAGCACTTGAAAGTGAATGCTGAGTGCTCTTCCCTCACACCTACAGGAGAGTTCCAGCAGCATGCCCACAGCCACCTTTACCCCACATTACAGGCATTTCTGCTCTCACCTAGCTCCTCACAGGCGTCTCTGTTCATACAGCTCTGTATGTCCTGCAGTTCTGGAGGCATGGTCTGGGTCACTGCCATGACAGAGTGTCCCTGCTGGAGACGGTTCTGCCCTCACAAGGGCCACCTCACCCACCCTGCTTATCTTCCAAGGACCAGGGCAATCGCTCCTCTTTGAAGTCTTAGCCAAGTGCCAGACAAGCTGCCTCACCCTCTCTGGGGGCATCCATGGTTTGTGGCTCCTGGCAGCGTTCTTAGCACTGCAGGCTCTGGAGCAGAACTGGCAGTGTATGTATTACACTCCCTGGCCAGATCGCAGATCCATAAGCATGGGGAAGCCAGATCTGAGGCAGAGGCCTCAATGTCAGTTCTGCTGTAGTGCTGTCTTTACTCCGAAGTGGAATGTTCTGTGGTGTGCTCATAGCTGTTATTTTAAAATGGGGTCTATACTCAAATAAAATTGTGAACCAAGACATGAAAGTTTCGTTACTACTTGTTAATATAATATACATTGTGAATCTCTAAGAAGGTGACGGTTCTTATGTAACAGTTCCTAGACTTTTTTTGACTATGGGATCTTTTTTATTCCTGAGCATCTTACAGGATCAGTATTCTACGGAATCATTCTGGGAAACTCTGACCTAGATTACAACTCATATGTACCCAGACCAATTGGGGGAAAATTTAGAGCTTCGCCTCATACCGTACACCAGAACAAACCCAAGATGAGTTAAATAATTAAATGTAAAAATGAAACTATGAAAACTAAATGAGGAAAAAAATGAAAGGAAAATGTAAGCAGGGCCTTTGGATTCCCAAGCCTGGCACTGAGCCTTGCCACTGTGCTCGATAATTATTCATGGAATAAACACAAGGTTTATGATGTCACTGATGGACATGCTATGTAGGTAACATTCATTTTTGCTTTTTTTTTTTTTTTTGAGATGGAGTTTCACTCTTGTTGCCCAGGCTGGAGTACAATGGCACGATCTCGGCTCACTGCAAGCTCTGCCTCCCGGGTTCAAGTGATTCTCTTGCCTCAGCCTCCCAAGTAGCTGGGATTACAGGCATGTGCCACCACACCCAGCTAATTTTTTTGTGTGTTTTTAGTAAAGACAGGGTTTCTCCATGTTGGTCAGGCTGGTCTCGAACTCCTGACCTCAGGTGATCTGCCCGCCTTGGCCTCCCAAAGTGCTGGGATTACAGGCGTGAGCCACCGCACCTGGCCAATTTTGCTTTTTAAATAGGCTGCTTTAGCTTAGATGAACAAGTTTCCATTTTGGCCAAATTCCTCCTATGAAATTGCATCTAAGAAACTAATAACCTCGTACTTGGAAAAGCTCCCTAATGGTGCGACTTAATGTGGCCACCAATTGTGCCTGCTCTTTACTACAGAGGCATGAAATAGCCTTTCATTCAAAGCAGTGATTTCAGACCTGAGTCCATGGTTCTGATGGTTGGCTGGGAGGTGGAGAGGGACTGACTCACACAGGCTCTTCCTCAGGCAGAAGCCAGTCTTTCTGACCAAGAAGTCATCCTCTTAAAAGGTCCTGTGGGCCTGGGCCTCAGAAACAACCCATGAGGTCACATGTATCCTAAGCTCCTAACTGGCCACCCTCACCTGTGGGTACCCAGAAGCCTGAATACCTCACGTCCTGTATCTGCAGTTGGCCACAAATTCCTGCCAATTCTACCTCTACAACATCCTTGCCTTCCTCTCTACCCACATCACTGCAACGATTTAGCCTAATCTACTCCCTGCTTAAGGGTCTCTATCTCCCATCTCCTGGCCTGTGAGGTATGAGAGGTCAAAGACCAAGTGTCCCTGATACCCAGCAGAGGAGCTCATGTTTCTGAATGGGTGGGTGGCTGAACCTGGCAGGGGCAATTCCTCATCAGAGACGGAAATCAGGTTGGGAACTTCAGCAAAGGCAAGCCCAAGAGAAGGAAGGAAGTTGAGCCTCTTCCTAGTGAACTGGTGCCTATACAATGCCATGAAGCTGTCAATGGCTAATACTTATAACTCTAATACTGATCTCATTAGGATGGAGACTCCCCAGCCCCAAGCCTGCATGAGCAATAACTTTCTGGGAAGAAATGCCAGCCAGTTATATATATCACCTTCTCCATGGGCAGAGGCCAGCAACCAGATGTACTACTAGGATGAAGGAGAGTCAATCTCTCTCTCTGGGCCCACAGAAGCCGAGATCAGCACTGGTTATTTTCTGAGTCCTTGGCACATGGAAGCCCGGCAAAAGGGAAGGCTTTGGTGAGATATGGATGGATGTGGGTAGGTAGGTGGGTAGATGGGAAGGTGGATGAGTGATAAATAGCTAAAGAGGTGAATGGGGTGGCTTCAAGGTTGGGCCCAGAGCACTTCCCTATAGGAAAGCCTGCTTTCTAGCACTCTCCTAGCCACCACCCTAATCCCTCAGGTCAACTGTAGGCCATACCTTAACTCCTCTTCTCTCATCTCATCTGCTATTCACCTTGGGCTGGACTCAACTGTCAGGAGATCTCTCAAGTCCATCCTCCTGACCTCTTCCCACATTGAACCTCATTATCCTTCTCTGGCATCATGGCCCCAGCATCCTTCCTGACAACCTGTCTTCTGTGGCGCCCTCCAACCTACCTTCCTTTTTACATACCAGAGATCTTCCTAGAACACATGTGACCGTGACATTCTGTACTTGAAAACCTTCATTGCATCCTCATTTCTTGTGGGACAAAGTCTGGGCTCCTTGGTCTGGCATTCAAGGCCCTGTCTCTCCTGGCTTCAAACTACTTATCTGCAGGTGTTTACATGGCCCAAGCCACCATTATCCTATACCACAGCCAAAGAGAGGATTTATGCAAATCCCCTCATGGCAGATGGATAGTAAAAAAGCCCACTTTTCCTGGTGAATGAATTAGAAATGGTGTCCATTGAGGGCAGAGGCAGTCCGCAGACAGACAGACAGACAGACAGACACACACACACACACACACGCACACAGAGAGGGCTTCCTGGGTGAGCAAGGGCTAAATGGTGGCCTTTGTGCACAACTGTTGCTGCCTCCCAGACGAAGCATGCACTATCCTCTAGGGAGGGACAAGGAAGCCTTCCCTTGCCTGTGGCCCTCTCCCTGGACTCTGAGCTCCTGCAGGGAAAGCTTCTATTCATCTATCACAAGCCCTTCTCAGCACTGACTCCTCTCTGTCTCTTTGCAAGTCCCCCATGCCCCACACTCCATGCCATAGAGTGGGAACATAGTGCCGGGAGGGCTCCCAGCTAAGACCTGGGGCCTTGGTTTCTGGTCTCAGGCCCAGCCCTAAGATGCTGGGGGAACTAGGCAAATCCTACCCCTACCCTGGGTCTCAGTCTTCCCTTCTGCAATCTCTGAGGATTGGATTCAGTGGACTAAAAGCTCTGATAAGGGACCCTGTGCCCTGGGAAGGGGCCAGAAACCACAACATCTGATAATTGATTAGGCCTGGAGAAATGCCATCCTGGAGGTGGGCTGTCTCTCTCTCATTTTCTGCATCACCTGATGCTGGGCCCAGAAGCACACCCTGCAGATAACCCTAGCCTCTCCTGAGAAGTCTCTTTCACCTGGGCCAAATGTCTCCCAAAGAGTGGTGCTGTTCTAGAAGACAGTGAGTCCCTGTCACTGGCGTGCCCGAAACATGCTAGATAGGTACTTGGCAGGATGTTGTAGAGGTCCTCACAGCTCTGACTGTAAATGCTCACAAATGCTTGCCCTGGCTACCTTGATTCCCCACTTTCCCTATCCCACCTCAGGAAGGCTGGACATGTGGCCAGGAGGTAAAGTACAGAGACCTGGAAGCCCTAATGGGACAGAACCAGCAGGGGGCGAGGTGAGGATGGGAATGAGACTGGCAGAAACCTCTTTCCCTGCCCTGAGTCTCCTGCTGAGTATCTCACCTCCACCACTGAAGGGAGGGCTGATGGCCCCTTCTGTCCCAGCACGTGGAGTGTTCTCTCTATGGCTACCCTACTCCAGCCCTGTGTCCCCCACCCCATGGAGCAGGCACAAGGCAGAGCTCCAGCCCTGCTGTACACTGACTTGCTGTGTGACCACTGCTTCTCCCTGGTCCTCAGTTTCTCCACCTATACAATGTGGGGTTTTAGGAGGTCAAGGTCACCTCTGGGGCCCCTTTGGCTCAGACATTCTCTGGTTGTCAGCAGAAGGAGGGAGAACAGGCAGCATTCACACCTGATGCTCTGGGGACTCCATGGAGCAGGACCCCTATGGGGCGTGGAACTGCAGAAGCTTCTGGAAAGGCAGAACAGGAGTTTAGGCACAACACTGACCCCACCTACTGCTGTGTTCAGGGCCACAGGGCCTCCTCCTGGCCAGCTTGGGGAAGCCTCATCCTGGAGTCTGAGCTGGAGAGAGGGTGGTGAAGAGGCCAGGCTGAATGGTACAGATAGCTGGGGCACAGGAGGAGTGGGAGAAGAGACAAGATAGAGCCAGATCATGCAGGACCTTCCATGTGACACTCAGGAGCTCGGCTGAGAGCTGTGTGGGGAGCACAGGAAGGACTTGATGCAGGCGAGGGGCATGGTCAGGCACATGCTTTCTGAGTCACTCTGACTGGAGTATGGAGGGGGTGGATGGAGGCTGGGAGGCCAGAGGCTACTGCACTGGTCAGGAAGAGAGAAAGGAGTACTGAGGTGAGACAGTGGTCATAATTAGAACGGAATGGGGGCGAGGGAGGAATGGATTTAGGGAATACTTAAAGGGAGAAAGGAAAGGATAGAACTTGGCATTTGACTTGCTCTGGGCTTGGGGACCCTAATTACTTCATAGATCACCTATGTAAATTTTACAGATGGGGAAACTGGGACCTGGAGATGATCAAGAACTTGCCAAAGATCACAGAGCTAGATAGTGGTGAAACTGGTCCAGAACCCAGGCTTCCTGGCTGCCAGCCCCAGACAATTTCCCATAATAACACAAATACTAGAGGTAAGACTATGCAGGTTTCCCAGCCTTGAATGCCAAGCCTGGGAATTTGGACCATTTCTGTGACCAATTAGGAGTCATTGCAGGTTCTTAATATTTGGTAGCATTTCTTGTTTGTCTTCCCCCAACCAGAAGGTTTCCAGTTGCTAAAATGCACAAACTGGCTGCTCCTAGGCCAACCCAACCCCTTCAGTCTTTATGGAGAAGAGGGAGGCATCCTTTCCTCTTTACAAAGAGAAAGCACAAAGCCCTTAGAGGTAAAGAAACTCACCTAAAGCCACACAGCAAGTTAGCAGCCCAGATTTTCCCAACTCCCAGAATGGTTTTCCTAAACCCTGATAATGAAATCAAGAAGGCTAAAATTACTGGCCTAGAGAGGGGAGGGTCTGGTTCAAGGTAATCACAAGTGGGTAGCAGAGCAGGACCTAGAACCTGAGTCAGACCCCAGGGGCCAGTGCAATAGCCAGCTAGCTGTCCCCACTCCCCACCATCGCCTCCCTTCTGTGGCTGCAGTCCTGTGAGAAAGTCTGTATCCTGACTCTCTGCCTCCACAGTCATTGTGCCCTCATCTGTCTTGTCAGGGGCCAATGCTGGGACATCTCCAGGCTGCCTTCAATTATGAGCCAATAAATATGAGATGCGCTGTGCAATGAGCGGCTGCTCGGGCCACCAGCTCCACCTCCACCCCCGCCAGCTTCTGTACCAGGCAAGATTGGATTTTGTGTCATTCATTTTTTATCTCTAGTCCCTGTCAGATGGGGAGATACATGACGTGGGCAGAGGATAATTTTATCCTTCCCCCGTGTAGCAGATGCAGCACTGAGGTGGAGCGTGGGATGTCCTCAGGTTGCCTGCTGCCCTCACATGAGGAGGTCCCCCACCCCCAACCCACTAACCCTGCACTCCTGTTCTCCACTGGGGCAAAATGGCATGTGTAGAGGAGAATCCTAGGCAGGAAGATGAGAGACCTGGGTTCAAGCCTCAACCCTGTTGCTGACCCCTTTTGCAACCTTGAGCAAATGTCTGAAAATATTTGATGAGGCCTTCTTTATATCAAGCCCTGTGCAGGATGGCAGGGGGCCACAAAGAAGAATCAAACCCGATCCCTGACCTCAAGGAGCTAGCAGTTGACTCAAACAGACATCCCAAGGAGGGGTGGCATTCATTGGCACTGGGTGTGATGAATGAGAATTTGCCAGGTAGGATGTGAGGGAGGGGAGGGACAGAATACATTCGGGCTTAGGCAGAGGGAACTCCTTGAATAAAGCATGGCAGAAGGGAGTGCATGACCAATGTGTGCTCAGAGACCTGCAAGTATGGCTGGGGCATAGGGTAGATGGAATGGGGGGAGAAAAACATTTTAAGCAGGTGAGTGTCATGATCAGATTTGACACTTTAGAAAAATTTTTTCTAAATTCACTTTAGAAAAATTTTTCTGACTACTATGTGAAAAGCAGATTTGGCAGTTAACAGTGAGTGAAGACAGAGAGCCCAGTGAGGAAGCTGATGTGATGGTTCAGGAGAGGGAAGACCATATCCTAGATAAAGCAATAACAGTGGAGCCAGAAATCATCATCATCATTATTATAATGAATACTATCATTAAGTGTTGCTAGGGACAGGCAGTCTTAAGTATGCACATCATTGTTTCTAATTCTCACAATAACTCTTCAAAGTAGATTATTATCCCCATTTTGTAGATAAGGAAATTAAGACTTGAATGTATTAAGAGAGTTGCCCTTAATATACAATCACACAGCCGATAAGTGATAGAGGCAGGATTTCAACCCAGG
The DNA here is from genome assembly GCF_049350105.2 of Macaca mulatta. NCBI lineage: Eukaryota > Metazoa > Chordata > Mammalia > Primates > Cercopithecidae > Macaca > Macaca mulatta. The sequence continues at coordinate 75,428,087 of NC_133419.1, read as the reverse complement.
TCTGTCTAACCCTAAAGCCTATACCTGTCCAACCAGGTCTTTCTACTGTGTTCTACTTCCTAGAAAGGAAGGTACAGTTTCTAGAGAGCCTAAAGGGGCATAGACTCTACCATGGTTTGGATATTTGTCCTCTCCAAAACTTATGTTGAAATTTGATCCCCAGTATTGAAGGCAGAGCCTAATGGGGGGCATTTGGGTCACGTGGGTGGACCCCTCATGAATAGATGAATGCCTTCCCTTAGGGGTGAGTTCTCAGTCTATTGGTTCTCATGAGAGCTGGTTGTTAAGAAGAGCTTGGCACCTCCCCCCTCCCTCTTGAGAGCTTCCCCTCTCTCCATATGATCTCTATACACACCAACTCCCCTTCACCTTCACCCATGCGTGTAAACAGCCTGAGGCCCTCACCAGATGCAGAAGATGAATGCTGAGCTTTCCAGCCATCCAGAATTGGGAACCAAATAAACCTTTTTTCTTTATAACTTATCCAGCCTTATATGTTCCTTTATAGCAACACAAAATGGACAAAGGCAGACTCCATCTGATTTTTGTGAATCTTTGGAAATGGAAAGCAAAAGACAGAGAGTGTTTAAAAATGATGTGCAAGCTTCTGGGCAGGAAGACTGAGTGGACAGAGAGAGAGAGAGAGCACAAAAGGAGGAGCAGGCTTGGGAGAAACAGGTGAGTTTGGTTTTGGCCAGCTGAACAGGAGGGCAATTGAATATTTGGGTGTGGAGCCAGGACCTGTCTGGAAATAGAGATTTGGGAATTGCTGACAAATGAGTACTCACAGTGTGTGAGTGGTTTAGGTCATTAAAGGGAGTGTGTATGGTGAATGGAAGATAAAGGGTGGGATCTTGGAGAATTCCAGACCTTAGAGGATGAGCTTAAGAGGGAAGATGAGAAAGTAGAGTGACACAATATGAAATTGCTTCAGGAAGGTCAAGGAGTAAATTGTCCCTGATGCTGCCCAGCAGTCAGTAAGGTGAAAGCTAAAAACTTGACCTGGGTTTAGAGACCAGCAAGCAACAGTGGGGCAGAAGAGCTCCACGCAGCAGTCACTGGAAACCTTGGCAAGGTAGTCTTCATGGACACAGTGTTAACGAACAGTTGGAGGGACCTATACATACTCTACTTGTGGCCCTGAATTATCTCTGGGCTCTGGGCATGGGGAGAGTTTTGACCAGCGTTACTGGGACACTAGTAACTCCTATCCAACCTCTCCCAGAAATCCTTAGCCAAGTGAGGGAAGTACCAGTATTAGGAAGGGAAACAGGAGAGATGGGGGTATGACAACTGAGAAACCACCAAGAAGGTAAAAAGGAGATTTATTTTAATACTGTTTACAAATAATTTTAGTTACCAATAAAGAACTCACAGTCCACCATGGCCGAAATGTTAAATGGGTGAAGAAGAATAAAAACTGTGTGGACGAAGTGAAACAGAACAGTGCAGGTATTGGTCTGTTGCCTTTAAGGACACTTTAGCTGTTGTCTTTATACTTGAATGATACCTTGGCATAACATTAGAGGGCATTTGAGCAGAAAAGCAAAACTCCAGCTGCATAGAGAAGGCTCAACTGAGGTGTCATCACCAATTGAGTTATACCAAAGTATTCAGTATTTATCTTTGCTCATCTTTTAATCTTGATAAAAAATTTGTTTCAGAACTACTAGAGCTGTGACATGTCTTACAATTTACAAAGCTGATTTCAAGTTTGATTGACAGTATTTTTAGGCTATTGAAGGGAGTATTTTTTTCCTTCGGAAATGTGGCGGCACAATCTTCCTAAGCTTAGGGCAGTTTAGGTAGAGGGGGCGGGGGAGTGGAGGCTGGTGTGAAGAGGGGTAAGGAAGAATAGCTAGCAAGTAGAGAAACTCAAGAAATTGGGCTATGACAGAGAGGAAGGAAAGAATAGTGACTGCAGAGTAACATGGGTTTGAGGACACTTTTGAGATGGGAAAGTTATAAACACGTTGAATGCTAAGGAGCCAGGGGAGAGAGGTAGCTTAAAGAGGTGAGGGAGGGATTGATGGAAGCAGTTCCTAGAGGAAGTAGGCAGAAAATGGGCTCCCAGGCCTTGAACTGGAGTGAGGCTTTGAATCCTGGCTCCACCAGGACCATGTGAGTTTGGTCCTTCCTTAAGCTAAGGCAGAGATTTGCAAAACAGCGATCCTGATAGTGTCTATCCTATAGAGTTGTTATAAAGATTGAATAAGTTGATACAGATAAAGTGCTCAGAACAGCACCTAACACATGTTAAGTTCTTAACAAAAATTATCTGTTAGTGGTAATAAAAATCAGCTGTTAGCTAATTCATTTTGTAAAGCCAGAAAGAAAGGGGAAAATATTGGTGTGGCCTGTGGAAACTCCATTTGGAAAGGAGAAATGATGATAGAGTTCACACCAACAGCTTTGCTCTTGAGCGAAGGATTTGGAGTTAGAGCTGGGTTCACATCACTTCACCATGCTCAATCTCAGTTTTCTCATCTGGAAAAACTCCATCTCAAGGGAAGATTGCAAAGAGTTCTTAACATAAATGGGTAAAGCACTGAGCATGGGGACAGGTACTTAGAGGTGCTCAGTGAATGATAGCTACTTATAAAGCTCTCCTACTCCCTTCCCAGTGACACAGACCTTGGCAGGGAGTCTGCTGATGGGGAGAGCAGAGCTGAGGTTGGGAGATTTAAGTGCAAAGTTTTTTGAAGAGCAGGGTGCTGTAGAGGATTGGGGCAGGAGGATCACCCTACCCCAAGTCCAGGCTGGCCAGGGAAGGAAGGGAGGCCAAGAAAATCTGCAGGAATAAGAGGTATCCAAGGCTGGAGGCCTCTGCAAAGGTGAGGGAAAGGGGAGGGGTCGGGAGAAGGGTCTATGGTGGGAGAGGAAGATTTCTGAGTTTCATTCAATCAGAGTTTTCTGAGTCCTATAGTATGCCAGGCACTGTTGTAGCACTTTATATACATGAGGTAATCCAACTTCAACCCCTCCCTGCTGCCCATCCAGGGCCTGTCACTCCCACAAATCTATGAGGGCCTTGCAGACCATAAACCAGTCTACAAATCTCTGGCAAGGTTGGGCAGGAAGAATCAGAGGGCCAATTAGACTCCCTCTATCATGCATGTGAACTGAGCAGGATGGGGAGAAACTGCTAGTTTCTACAAAGGAGCCCAGAGGAACAAACTGTGGAGTTGAGTTGTAGCCATAAGCAGTCACATGTAAGAAAAAGTTGTGCTAGAACAGAGATTTTGAGGAAGCAGAAGCTGTGAGACAGACAGGAGAGAGGAAAAGAATACACCTATGAGTAGTGGAAGGTGAGCAGATAGCAACAGAGACCCATTGACAAAGAAATGGAGGAGAAGCTAGCCCCCAAGTGACCTGTGTTCCTTCCAATGTGCAGGTTCCAGTTCCGGTCCCCAAAGTTGGCTCCTTCCCCAACCCACTTGGTTGGGCTCAAGTGGTTTGCTGTTCTTTGCAATGGAATAAATCCAAATAAAGCCTATTCCCATTTTGCAGATGAGAAAACTAAGGCTGAGAGGGAAAATGACTTCTTCTTGGGATCCACCCCTGTCCCCCATCTCCCAGTCCCTTTTAGGTTCCTACTTGGGACTTGACATTCACGCAGGAAGTCCCCACAGTGGCTAAGGATCAGGTTTTAGGGCTTGATGAGAAAGCAGGGAAGGGATTCACAGGACCCAGGCAGGAAGGACAAGGGCCAGACCTGAGCAGAGGGGGTAAGAATGAAAGTTGTCTCTGAGTGGATCCTAGATCTAAATAGGACCCAATAATCTCCTTGGAGCCTCATGACTTCCTAGGAAAGTCAACGCCATCATCTCCATTGTACAGCTGGGAAAACTGAGGTTTGAAGAGGCTAAGTCACCTTCCTAAGGTCACATAGCCAGTAAGAGACAAAGCTGAGGCTTCCCCTCTGGTCTCAGACTCCAAGTGCAGGCCCTTCCTGCTGCTGTAGCTGCCCGTCTTTTCTGGAAAATCAGCTTCACTCAGAGAAGAGCTCTCAGCCTGCCTTGCTATAGAATGGTTGTGGCCTTGGCCCAGTCCAGTTGCCTCCCTCCCTGGATCTTAGCTGAGTGGGGAGGGGGTCCACTAGATGTCTGAGGTCTGCCTGCCTGCTCTTCTAGTGGGTTCCAGTCTCTCTACAGCTGGGCACCATCCAGGCTACTCCCCATCCTACCTCCTTTCTCTAATAATTAATCTCCAGCCAACAGTCCTAGCTGCAGTGCTTTCATCATCCAATTACCAGAGTTGCGGGCACAATAAATCTTGGTCACACAAATGCAGGCAAATCTGCAGCTATTTTCATGGCCATTACAGTGCATAGGACATTGGGACTCAGGTCATTTGCCTTTCTGACATGGAATCCTGCCCCCACCTCCTATCTTCCCCATCTTCTTTCATTTTTCAGTGGCAGCTGCCTCCCTCCCCTATCATCTCCCAAGCACCTGCTCCTCCCTTCCCCTCTTGGGCTGTAGACCAAAGATCAGAAGACTGTGTGACCTCGGCCAAGTCAATTCTCTGACCTTCAATTTCTTCACCTATAAGACAGGAATAGCATGATTGACCTTATTAGGGTTTTGTGAAAAGTAAATAACCCAAGTGCAGTATATATCTCACTGGTGGCAGGTATGGCCTACTTCAGTGGTCTTTGCTATTTTTTTTAATAGCTATGTATATAATTTAATGTATATTAGGAAAGATATATAAAACCAATGATTTCATGAATATTATTCCTTAGGAGACCATGAATTAGGCATTTTCATAAAATATGCTAAAGAAAATTATTAAGAATCCATGGATTTAGCAAAAATCATGGAGGAGGCATATGAATGAGAGAAACTTGACATAATGGCTGTGTGCTGCTTGCCTTCATCAATATTTGCTCTGTTCTCCACCTTCCCTCAGTTTCCGCAGAGGGGTATGTGGCACCCTACAGAAGGAGGGGACTCATTCTGTTCTGAGAGGCTAACTTGCTCTAGTACATGGCTCTTCATTCATGTGAGAACCACCTCCCTCCCCCTGGGGCCTGTCCCATGCAGGCCCTGTGCTGGGTGCTGAGAACACACAGCTCAAACGGCAGCCCTGTGTTCAGGGAACTCCCAGGAACTCTTCTCTGAATCTGGCAAGAGAGCTGTCATTACCTTTACTTGACAGGATGTAGAGCAGGACTTTCCTTGAGTTCTGGATTTGTGGAATTGCAGTGAAGGCCCAAAGCTGAGGACAAGAGGCTCTAAGACCACACTCTGTAAAGAGAGATATGAAGGAGCATACACGTGCACACACACTCAAAGAGAGGACATAGGAGGGAAGAGGGGAGAAGTCAGGGTGGCCTTGTAAACAGTGTGGTGTTTGTGCTGAGAGTCACTGCCATGATGGGGAATGGAGAGTGTGCCCAAGCCCTGCACAGAAGCTGGGCGTGCCTGCCAGAAAGGGAGCCTCACCTGGCATCTGGGCAGAAAGCTTGCTGCACCGAGAACTCACAGGCCCACCATGGGGCTGCCACTGAGCAGCACAGAGGTAAATGAGTATCCAGTGGCAGGAAACCTGCTGAGAGGGTCTGGTCCGTCCAGCAAAGCCTTAAGGGAACATGGTGAGTTCTGCAGGAAGAATGCACAGGACTCTCTCCCAGTGTTTCCTGGCTGTAGGCAGGCATGGAAGATGACAGGAGTTTCCATGGCTCCATGCAAAGAAGCACACAGATTAAAATAGGGGAAGGATTCACAGGGCTGTTCAGATGGCCTCAGACCAGGTAAGCCTGACCCCACCTAAACAAGAGGCTGAACCGTGGGCCTCTGATGGAGTCCAAGGAAAACTCAGCTGCCCATCTCTGAGTGGGGCTTGGCAACAGCAGGCACAGAGGAGAAACTGAACATTGTGCCAGGAAAGTCATGCCCACCAACTCCCAGCTAACAACAGGTCGGCAGAGTCCATCAGCCTTGGAACCAGAAGCAGATCCCATGCTCACATGCACACACACACAGAACTTCTTCACTTGTAAAGCCACCATCCCTCTCGGGCATCAATTTCCCCCTGGGGACAAAAGAGTTTCAAAACTGACAAAAGAGTTTCCAGGCAGTCTGCTGTTCTGCCACCAACCACAGGCATTACTGCTTAAAATTCCAGGGTGCCTGAGCCTGCAGGAAGTTGGGGGAGATTGCCACCTGGTGGTCAATTTTGGCAATGCCATGGAGCTTGTAGCAGAGCCTGGGACTAGGAGTCCTCAGGCTCGCCTGGCCTGACTATCTGTATGACCTTGAGCAAGTCACTTCCACTCTTGGAAACTGTTTTCTCAACTAAAATGGGGAATAATGATGCCAGCCTTGCAGAACCATAGTGAAGATTAAACCCACTGCACTACTGTGCCTGTCTTGAGCAGGGCCTCAGTAAAGGTTTGATTCACCTGGGTCTTGTTCCCACGGGATATGAGCAAGGGTCAGCTCCAGGAGACAGAGGGGGAGGTGAGCCACGCTCATGGAGATCCCCAGCTCCCCAGGTTTCTTTCACTGCCCGCCACCCAGGACCGTCTTTCTGTGTGTATGGAACTGTTCTTAACCTAAACCTGGACAGCTCTTTGGATTCCAGAAGTTCAGAACTGTGAAATGCTGATTCTAGAGTCTGGATCAGGAGAGCTCATTCCAGGCCTAGTTCTTTCACCAACTTGCTGTATAGCTTTAGTCAAGTCACCTGGTTAATATCTAAGCTTTTGTTTTCTCTTTGTACAAAGCAGGTAATGATTCCTGCCCTGCTTTTCGGCTCTGTATTGTGCTATAACTCACTTTTTTACCCTCAACTCTTGAAGGAAAGTCTGTTACATGCACATGCTTGCGCCTGGTGCTTTGGGGAATGAGGCAGCAAGGGCAGCATCAGAGTCTGGAGCAAAACAACTCAGTCACAGTCACAAGAATGCAATAGCAGCAGGAATTAAGAGTGAGAGGTGATCAGAATATAAGCTCCCAGGAATTCTCAGGATCTTGGGAAAGACTACGCTTTGCACAGAATATAGGATGATGACTTGCAAAATCTTTTTCTTTTTTTTTTTCTTGAGACAGAGTCTCACCGTGTCACCCAGGCTGGAGTGCAGTGGCGAGATCTCAGTTCACTGCAACCTCCGCCCTCCGAGTTCAAGCAATTCTCCTGCCTCAGCCTCCCAAGTAGCTGGGATTACAGGTACCCACCACCATGCCTGGATAATTTTTTGTATTTTTAGTAGAGAGGGGGTTTCACCATCTTAGCCAGGCTGGTCTTTAACTCCCGACCTTGTGATCCACCCACCTCAGCCTCCCAAAGTGCTGGGATTACAGGCGTGAGCCACTGCACCCAGACAGTGACTTGCAACATCTTAAGAAACTGAGGGAAAGTGTGATCCCAGAAGGGTGGAGGAGCAGACAATCTGAGGACTTCCATGTTACCCAGATCTCTGACTCACTAGAGGGACTGTTCTGGGACTTGCGGGACTGTTTGCTGGGAGCCTCACTCCCACATGGGAAGGACTGACTACAATATTATTATCCATACCTATCCACCTGAAGTTGTTCCCAAGCCTTGGACAGAGCTGTGCAGGGCCCATGGTCTCCTCTGACTACTCCTTACAGATACCTCAGATTTTAGACTTTTGTCTTGCTAGCCCCAGGCAGTCTTACAGATAACATGTCCTAATTTCTGAAAACAAATTCAGACCTAATCTCGTTTGGTAAAAGAGACCAAAATGATGAGTTCTCAACTCTGTACCCAGTTCAGGTGACCCTCTCAGGCTTGGGGACAAAGCTACTTGCCACTCGCCACTTACCCACAACTGCCCACCCTATCATTTTCACTTATATACACACTCATTTAACAAACTCTGTGAGGCCCATACTCTGTGCCAGGCCCTAGGCTGGGCACTGGGAACATAGAAAGGATCAGATGTGGTCCGTGTCCTTGAGGAGCTCACAGTCTAGAAAAGGAGCCATATATAGCAACAGAACATTCCACACAGAATGGGCAGTACAACGTTAGAGGGGGCACAGTGGAAGGCCAGAAGTGGGCCTACCTGATCTGTGGTCAGGGCAGGCTCCCCAGTGAATGGCATATTTAAGCTAGATCCTGAGAGGAAAAGGAGGAATTCTATCAAAGGAGAAAGAGCATTTCAGACAAAGCAAGGTGTACACAGAGGCATAAATACTGTGACCTGTTCAGGAACATTGGGCTGTGTATGGAGGACTGTTGTGGGAGATGAGGTAGAGAGATCAGGCCCTGAACACCAAGATAAAGGCTTCATCCTCCTGGTGAAGGAGCCATTACGTGGGAGAATGGATTGGAGGGTGGCAGGGAGCTGAAGGAGCAGTGAGGACCTGCTTGAGCAGTCTTGACTAGATATGGCAGGCCCATAGCCTTCACTGCCTCCAGTCCCCCTAAGTGGGTCACTGTGGTTCCCTCAGACACAGGAGAGACCCCTTATGGCCCCAATCCCACTGACAGACTCTGCCTCCCGGGCCCACTGGCCCTGCCCAGACATGAGAGTGGTGTATTAGTCTGTTTTCATGCTACTGATGAAGACATACCCAAGACTGGGCAATTTACAAAAGAAAGAGGTTTAATCGACTTACAGTACCACATGGCTAGGGAAGCCTCACAATAATGGTGGAAGGCAAGGAGGAGCAAGTCACATCTTACATGGATAGCAGCAAGCAAAGAGAGGGCTTGTGAAGGGGAACTCTGCCTTATAAAGCCATCAGACCTCATGAGACATTCACTATCACGAGAACAGCATGGGAAAGACCTGCCCCTGTGATTCAATTACCTCCCACTGGGTCCCTCCCACAATATGTAGGGATTTAAGATGAGATTTGGGTGGGGGCACAGCCAAACCATATCATTCTGCTCCTGGCCCCTCCCAAACCTCAGGTCTTCACGTTTCAAAACCAATCGTACCTTCCCAACAGTCCCCCAAAGTCTTAACTCATTCCAGCATTAACTCAAAAGTCCACAGTCTAAAGTCTCATTCGAGACAAGGCAAGTCCTTTCCACCTATGAGCCTGTAAAATCGAAAGCAGGTTAGTTAATTCCTAGTTACAGTGGGAGTACAGCCATTCCAAATGGGAGAAACTGGCCAAAACAAAGGGGTTACAGGGCCCATGCAAGTCCAAAATCCAGCAGGAAGTCAAATCTTAATGCTCCAAAATAATCTCCTTTGACTCCCTGTCTCACATACAGGTCATGCTGATGCAAGAGGTGGGTTCCTATGTTCTTGGGCAGTTCTGCCCCTGTGGCTTTACAGGGTACAGCCTCCCTCCTGGCTGCTTTCACAAGCTGACATTGAGTGTCTGCAGCTTTTCCAGATGTACAGTGCAAGCTGTCAGTGGATTTACAATTCTGGGGTCTGGAGGACAGTGGCCCTCTTCTCATGGCTCCACTAGGCAGTGCCCCAGTAGGGATTCTGTGTGGGGGCTCCAACCCCACATTTCCCTTCTGCATTGTCCTAGCAGAGGTTCTCCATGAGAGCCCTGCCCTTGCAGCAAACTTCTGCCTGGATATCCAGGTGTTTTCGTACATCCTCTGAAATCTGGGCAGATAGTCCCAAATTCCACTTCTTGACTTCTGTGCACTGGCAGGCTCAACACCACGTGGGGCAGGAACCATCATATACGCATTGTGCACACATTATGGGCTAATATGATTACTGTAGGAAAAAATAATAATGAGGGCGGCTCCCATGTTTTGAACACTGTGGAAACTGCCAAGGCTTGATGTTTGCACTCTCCAAAGCCATGGCCCGAGCTCTACATTGGCCCCTTTCAGTCACAGCTGGAGCAGCTGGGACGCAGGACACCAAGTCCCTAGGCTGCACACAGCACGGGGACCCGGGCCCAGCCCATGAAACCATTTTTCCCTTTAGGCCTCCAGGCCATGATGGGAGGGGCTGCCATGCAAACCTCTGACATGCCCTGGAGACATTTTCCCCATTGTCTTGGGGATCAACATCAGGCTCCTCTTTACTTATGCAAATTTCTAGAGCCAGCTTGAATTTCTCCTCAGAAAATGGGATTTTCTTTTTTATCGAATTGTCAGGCTGCAAATTTTCTGAACTTTTGTGCTCCACTTCCCTCATAAAATTGAATGCCTTTAACAGCAGCCAAGTCACCTCTTGAATGCTTCACTGCTTAGAAATTTCTTCTGCCAGATACCTTAAATCATCTCTCTCAAGTTCAAAGTTCTGCAAATCTCTAGGGCAGGGGCAAAATACCACCAGTCTCTTTGTTAAAACTTAACAAGAGTCACCTTGGCTCTAGTTACCAACAAGTTCCTCATCTCCATCTGAGACCACCTTAGCCTGGGTTTCATTGTCCATATAATTATCAGCATTTTTGTCAAAGCCATTCAACAAGTCTCTAGGGAGTTTCAAACTTTTCCACATTTTCCTCTCTTCTTCTGAGCCCTCCAAACTGTTCCAACCTCTGCCTGTTACCAAGTTCCAAAGTAGTTTCCACATTTTTGGGTATCTTTTCAGCAATGCCTCACTCTACTGGTACCAATTTACTGTATTAGTCAGGGTTCTCTAGAGGGACAGAACTAATAGAACAGACATACAAAGGGGAGTTTATTAAGTCACATGATCACAAGGTCCATAGTAGGCCATCTGCAAGTTGGGGAGCAAGGAAAGCCAGTCTGAGTCCCAAAACTGAAGAACTTGGAGTCTGATGTTTGAGGGCAGGAAGCATTCAGCAAGGGAGAAAGATGTAGGCTGGGAGGCTAGGCCAGTCTAGTCTTTTCCCATTTTTCTGCCTGCTTTATAGTCTAGCTACGCTGGCAGCTGATTTGATGGTGCCTACCCAGATTAAGGGTGGGTCTGCCTTTCCCAGCCCACTGACTCAAATGTTAATCTCCTTTGGCAACACCCTCACAGACACACCCAGGATCAATACTTTGCATCTTTCAATCCAATCAAGTTGAGTCCGTTTTAACCATCACAAGTGGGAAAAAGGCAGGGAGGGGAACAAGCTCACTTTATCTCCATCTCAAGCCCATTACACAAATGCATTCTAGATCCTCTCAATAAGCTAAGAGGTGAGAGTTGTTGTGCCCACTTTACCGAGGAAGAAAAGTAGGCTCAGAATTTAGTGAATTGCCCAAGGTCTCACTCAGCTAGTTAAAAAAGGCAGTGGGTGGGTGGGGAGAGGAAGGAAGGAGGGAGGGAAGGGAGGGCTTAAAAAAAGTGCTAAAACTTGAGTTAGAATGAAGACTTGTCACTTCTGCTCAAAGCTCCTCTTCACTGCAAGCATAACCTTAATTTTTCTCTCTTCTCTAAGACAGAAATGACATTCTCCTAAATGTCATTTAAGTGTTTTCCTCCCTACCTCCCAGTCTTGTCACAGAAAATAGATTTTACTAATTCCTATCCCAAGATCAGAGGCCCCACTATGCAGTACAGAGGTCTTTTTCAAGAGTGGTCTAGAGTGCTCTAGGCAGAGCAGGCATATCCTAGAGGCATCCCCGCATAGCCCTGAGAGAGGAGAACTCAGCCTGGCTCACAGGCCCAGGTCAACCTCTTTCAGACAGTACAAGGAGAGCCAGCCTTTGGCCCCAGTATCCCCAAAGAAGCCAGGCAAGGACTCCTCAGCCCAGCATCCTCAGGCAGCCACGATCAGCCCTACCTCAGACACCCTAAACCAGGATTTCCCAAGGTCTACCCTGTGCTAATTAGAAAAGGTGCCCCTTCTGACAGTTGCAGCCTTATAATTGCAAGGGCTGGGAGCTCAACTCTTGGCTGGATTTCAGGCCTCATTTGCCTCTTGGTCAGATACGTCTGTATGGGGCACCAACAGTAGCAGCCCTGCTCAAACACATCCACCTATCTGAGCCCCTGAATCTGGAACCTATCTGTCCCTAGCTGGTGGGATCAGCCTCAGCACCTTAGCAAGTATAAGTGTGTCTGCAGCCCCATCAAGTTCAGGAAGTCTGACAAGGATCTGCCCCAACTCTGGGCCTAGTACAAGACCTATGCCCTCTCATTTGGAATGCCTGAAGCACTGGGATACTCACTGGCATTGGAAGCAGACATGGAAGCTTACCCTCCCAAGAGCTGTAAGGACATTGTAGCTTTCCTCTAAGTGAGCATCTTCATATGAGGGGTGGAGATTCTTGACTCTGGCCTCAAGATTTATCTTTCCTGTTAGGTCTTCCCTCACTGATTTCTACTGCCACCACCATGCTGGCCTTTGGGAGCCTCACTCTCCACTTTCAGGGCTCTAGGTCGGATGTGTTTACCCAACTATTCCTTACAGCCATTGACACAGCAGATGCCAGGCTAGAGTGTTCAGACCAGGCTTTAGAAAAGGTTTCTGAGCAGCAACAAAGAACATACTATGAACCTGGATAATTGGACTGGCAAAGTAGATCTTTCTCACCTCCAGTCTGGGATTCTCTCAATGGCACCTTCCTGAATCCATGGCTCACTTTAACTCGGGCTGCTGAGGATCATCCTTAGGGTCACTTCAATGCCATAAAGTCTCAAATGAAAGGAGTGTGTCAAGAAAGGCAAGAGTGTCCTATCCTGCCCAGGACCTACCTTCGAGTTTCCAATTTTGAAAGATCTCTGCTTCTCCAAGTGATTAAAAATAGAATGGCCATTAATTCTTTCAACAAATACTTAAGTCCCATTATGCTATGGGATGGAATAATATGGTAAACAAACAAACTTGGCACCCCCCCTCAAAACTCATACCTGCCCATAGGACTTGGCGTTGACCCAAAATACATGGCCTATAAGCATAATTCAACTTCAAAACAGAAACCTGAGCTTCCGAGCCAGGCACATAGAGTAGCAGGAAAGGCACTGCAGCTTCTTGACAATTTTCCAATGCCTTGACCCCAAAGAAACCTGAATCTGGGGTCGCTTAGGGGAAGGAGCTAAGGAGAGAGGTATCAAGAAACACAGGAGGACCTCTGTCTTTGGCCACAGTGTGGCCACCAAAGGCAGAACATGAGAGTCCAGATCAGACAAAGGGTCAGGTTATTGTCTGGATGATGGGTACAATGAAGCCCCACACTTTTCACCCTTGAATCTCATATTTGACCCATAAACCCATGGAGTTCAGCAATCTCTAGCTTGGCAACTGTCCAGACATAGCTTATGCTCTGAGGTCTGACCCTTGTTCTCCCCTTTGCAAGGATAAAAAGCCCCTTCCACACAGCTGAGTCCTTGGCAGCGCAAGTAACTCGAGGTCTGTTTGTCCACAGCCTATCCAGTCCTTGGGTGAGCCCAGAGTCTTACAAACATGCTGTATGGGTGGTGAAGCATCCTGTGCCCACTTGTCCAGATCCGTGCTCATGCTATGTTACCTTTATTGGAAAGACTATCAGTAGGAATTCCAGGTAATTACTATGTCATGAGAAAGCTAAATTTCTGACCAGGAAGGATACAGCTGACTAACAGACTAGAGACACAAGTTGGACACCTGTTTGGGAAGTGAAGCTTGATTCCATAGGAACAATAGTAGTGACAGTCTGTATTCCTCCTACCTCATGAGGCTGGCAAGAGTGTGAATAGGAGGCAGGTAAGTCAATAGATGAAGAAGAAACTACCATAACATAATTCTACTCCAAGAGTGGTCTGTGCACCCGCAGCATCGGCATTATTTGGGAACTTGTTACAAATGCAAATGTTCAGATCCCATCCCAGATTTACTGAATTAAATTCTTGTGGAGGGGGAGGCTTGAGGGGCAGTGAGGCCAGGAAGCTTTTTTTTTTTTTTTAAACTTCTACAGGTGATTCGTATGCACACATAAATTTGAAGGTATTGCTAACACGTCTTAGTTCAGGCTACTATAACAAAAACACATTATACTAGGCAATTTTTAAACAGACACTTATTGCTCAGAGTTCTGGAGGCTGAAAAGTATAAGATTAAGCTACCAGCAGATTTGGTGACCAGTGATGGCTTGCTTTCGGCCTCACAGATGGCACCTTGTTGCTGTATCCTCACATGACTAAAGGGCAAAGGGGCTAACAAGCCCCCTTGGGTCTTTTATAAGGTCACCAATCCCATTGATGAGGACTCTGCCCTCGTGATCTCATCACCTCCCAAAGACCACACCTCTTAAGACCATCATCTTGGGTGTTAGGTTTCAACATATGAATTTGTGGAGGACACATATATCCAGACCATCACATACACATTGTGCACACATTATGGGCTAGTATGATTACTATAAGAAAAAATAATAATCAGGGCAGCTCCCATGTTTTGAACACCTTCTATGTGCCAAAGGTTTAAACTTTTATCTAAAAAAGTTTTATCTATCTCCAAGTTGTGACTCAGAGATAAAAGGTATTTTTATTATTCTTTTTTTCTTTTTTTGAGGCAGGGTCTCACTCTGTTGCCCAGGCTGGAATGCAATGGCACAATCACAGCTCACAGCAGCCTCAACCTCCTGGGCTCTGGTGGTCCTCCCACCTCAGCCTCTCGAGTAGCTGGGACTACAAGTGTGTGCCCCTACACCTGGCTAAATTTTGTATTTTTTTTTTGTTGAGACAGGGTTTCACCATGTTGCCCAGGCTGGTCTTGAACTCCTCACCTACCTTAGCCTCCCAAAGTGCTGGGATTACAGGCGTGAGCCACCATGCTCAGCCTATTCTAGTTTTTACAGATGAAAAACTTATAAAGATATTTTCCCAAGTGACTCAATCTTTCCAAGGCTCAGTTTCCTGATTTGCAGGCTGGGGACAATGTTTTGCTTCTTTGGCTCTTGTGAGGATTAGGGATGACATGTGAAGGACCATTCACATTGCAATGGTAGGCTGAGACCTGGCCACTGGGTACAGCTTCAGAGACTGCCCCATAGTGGGGAAAGGCAGAGACAGGGTTACTGGCTGTAGTCCCAAACAGAATCTATCTCCAACTTGTGACTCAGAGATCTGCCTCGTGTCACTTGGCACTAAGTCAGCTTCATCTGCTATCAAGTTCTGTTTACCCCTTAAGATAATCCAGGTTCTCGTTTCTGATTCTATTCCTAGTTGGTGACAACAGAAACTATGTTTAGGATGACTCTGAGTCTTGGAAGCCATCTGATCTGAAGGTTGGGGGCACTGGAAAATAATCTCCAGCTAGGTCTGGGCTTCTGAGGAGAGAAACGAATGCATTTCTCTTGGATAAAGTGGAAGGGGAAAACCTTTGGTTTGAGAGGCGACTCTAGTGCATGCTAAGACACATTATTACAGTTGCCTCATCAGCTGCCTCTTACCAGCTGCTGAATGTCCACCATGTTCCAAGGACTTAACAGGCACTATCTCTGCCTCATATCAACCTGCAAGGTAAGCACTGCCCCTCAGTTCTGCCTCTTTGCTGTATGACAAAAACAGAGGTTTTTGTCACACTTACTGGTTGTGTGACATTGGAACATATTGTGTAACCTTGCTGAATCTCAGCTTTTCTAGCTCTAAACAGGCTTGTTGAATTAAGTGAGAGAATGTATAACCCAAAGCACATAGTAGGCAGTTTACAAATGTTATTCCCCTTGAACTCTTCTTCCTATACTGTAATATGCCTGGCCTTGTGGTAGGCACAGAGGACAGAGACCACTTAGACCAAGTCCCTTCCCAACTACTTGGGGCTGAGATTTCCCTCTTCCATACCCAGGCTGGGTTGTTCCTCATAGCAGGGGAGCAAAAGGTCTGGGGCACAGTCAGAAGGTTGGTGAAAATCATCAGGCCTGCAGTTGCTAAGGATGGACTGAGGCAAGGCATGATGGCCATCTACCTTGGAGTGCCCTCCTCAGTGGGCCCTGCCTTCCTCCTCTCTTTCTGCATCACTCTCATTTTTAGCATCCAACTGTCAAACCTTGCCAGTGCTGAAGGATAATGGAGATCAAAGGGAGGATGGCAATTTATCTTCTTCCTATTGACACAACACTTCACTGTTTGCTAAACCCTTCTGAGGATTCACTAGCTCATCAGATCTACACCACTCTCTGGTGAAGGGGCTGGGCAAGGGTTGTGCTCATGATAGAGCCGAATCAACTGGTTCCCAGGAGGGCCAGTGACTTGCACAAAGTCATCCATCAGGTTACTGACAAGCTCTAGGACAAGGACCTTGAACTCCTGGCCCCTCCTAGTCCAGTTCTCTCTCTGTTCTAGCCCAGTGTCTCTCCTGGTAATGTACTGGTAGGTAATAGTGTTCATTAAACTTTAGTATTTAAAGTAATTTCTTGGACAATCTTCATGCGACATCACCAACAGGTTAACAAAGCCTTTAAAGCTCATAGTGATCGGAACCTGCAAACACGCCACTAGAACTTAGCAAAGTTGATCAACCTGTGATTGTGTTGCCTACCACTTAAGATGTGTATGCTGCCTGTTGCATGGCTCTTGCTTCAATTCCAAGAGCAAACTTTCACTTTGGGAGGTACTGTGTCAGTTACTATCACAATGTTCATTGCTACTTTTGATCAACTTTATACCCTCATTCCAGAGCTTAAAGAATTCACTACTCCAGACAGATCAATCATGGGAAAAGAGGGTCAAAATGCTCCGTGGTTCATGGCTGACTGGAACAAAATGAGCAACTTCAACACAAGTGCAAAGTCGCTAAAGCTGTCTTCTGATATATTACATTGTGTGCAAGCTGAGTGGCAATCCAAAGCAACAAATCACCAAAAGGTTTAATGCTCTACTATCTGCTGTCAGGTCTGGAGGTGTCTCTGTCAGTTGATCTAGATCCTGCGCTTGACTTTAAAGAGGCTGCATCATGGTTAGCATGCAAAGGCCTTGACATCAAAATCACATACTTTTGTTTTAAACTTGATGCTGACCCAAGCCTAGGGATGACCCCGTGTGCCTTTATAAGCCAATTTAAACTCATTGCCACATTTTCTGAAATGACACCATATGTGATAATGCATAGGTTCACTGAGGAAGGTTTCAACCAGGCAGCTTTGTTGCCTGGAGTAGGTCGTGACATCATGAGGTTCCTGAGGGTTGGAAGACGCCTGACTGAGGAACATGGTGAGGAACTATTTCCTTTCCTCAAAGTATTTAGGCTACAAGGATGTGAGGAATTATCACCCACTAAGTCCCCAAACCTCTGCATGGCTGTAAATGCATGCAGATGGAAACTGGACACGTCATTCAGGGACTATCAATCAACCAAGGAATCTTTGTCAACACTGCCAGATCATGATATTGATAAAGCAGTCTCAAAGCCACACCTCAAAAAGGCACTTATAAGCAAAGAGGATGAAGATGGATTACAAACTACATACAACGTAACCAGAGAGGAGATCAAGGTAGCTGTAACACCCAAGCCAGGCAATGAGCAAGTGGGGATTCTATCAAGGCTTCTTGAGGCGACAGAGGGAAGAGAGTGCATGCAAACTAAGGAGAAAAAAAAAAAGTTAATTCCTCATGGCTTACATTTCAGTTCCAGGTAGTGACTAACAGGTTTAGGTACCAATTAATCAAGTTTTCTGTGAGGATGGGTACTTAAATTCTTTTGGTTGAAAGCTATATATATATATACACATATATATATACATATATAAAATTCAAGCTAGCTTAAGAAATAAACGCTGGTAGGTCACTGGTTCCCACAACAGTGAAGGACCCTACTGGCTATCATCAGGAACCTTGCCGCCTCTCAACCCTTATCAGTTTCTGCCTGGCTCCCTTCTTTCAGTTTTCTACTGACACAGGCATTCTCCACCAGCCAAAGATGTTTTTCTGTGATTCAGTGTTCCAAAAGTGCTGGGATTGCAGGTATGAACCACCATGCCCAGCCTGAAAGCTTTCCAATAGTGAAATTAAGAGAGCAGACTGACCTACTAACAGAGCTTATGCTGAAACATTTGGCCAAATTCAGTAGTGCCTTAAACATCTCAATGGAACAAACAAAGTCAAGTAAAAATTAGCAGTTAAGTTAAAGCTATCATTCCACTTGATTTGGCTAGTAATAAATATTTGTGGCCCCTTCAGCTACAAGTTGGGAACAATCTCAAGGTGTTTTGAAAAAAGGTTAAGTGACGCAGTGGCAAGCACCAGTATTGGTGTCAGTGGTGACTCTGTACCTCTGGCTCCTCCTCTTAAAAGCTAGTGTATGAGATTGTGCTCCATAACTAGGCATTGTAATCCCTGCTCTGCTTCCCTTAATAGGTAATTATGTTCAAATAACAATGTGTAAAAGTCCAAAGGATTATCATTAGTAAAGTTTCTGAGAGTAAAAGTTCTTATGAGAAACCAAGAAATTGCCTCAAACTAGATATTAGTATAATAATCATCTTACAGTTTAAGAAAAAAAAAAAAACAATAGTCACCAGAATTAAGTTCTTTATTCCTCTTTGTTGTTTCAAAGAATGATGGTAGTTTTCATAGTACAGAGTATTTCTGGCGCTCAGTATCACAAAGCCAAGACATAGTCAGAACACATCGAGCCTCAGCAACTCCCTTAGAAGCCTGGAAAAGTTGTAACTACAGAAAATTCAATTGGGGACAAAGGGAAAATACCAGTTAAGTGAGAACCCCAAATCAAGGCTTGGCTTGATTAGGCTGCCCACTCTTCTCGAATAGGCCATAAATTTTCCCCACTGCACCTTTTGGGCTGTGATCCTTGGGAAAGCCAGGGACAACCAAGCTTAAGCCAGAGAAAGGCCCATCCCAGGAAGTGTATAACTGACCTGGAAGCAGGCCAGAACAGAGAATACACATTGAGGGTGAGTGTTCAGCAGGTTTTGAATGCTACACAATCTACAAAGGGATGCAACATCCTTCTCCCTAAAGCGGAACTGCCCCTGGCCTTCTCAATTAGCTCCAGAGGCCAAGGATCGTTGACTCATTCATTCATTCAGTGTATCTTTACTGCTGGCTACTCTGTTTCAGGCCCTATGCTGGGTGCAGAGGACAAAGAGAGGAATCAGACATAGTCCTTACCTTCAGAGAATTCAGAATACGATAGAAAAAAAGCTTATACTTTTAGATAAGCCACTGTGATTCAAGGTAAAAAGGACACAGTGAGGAGTCAGTCAAGGAGTTCACAGCCTAGCAGAGGCCTAGAGGGCACAACATAGACAATAATACATGGCAGCCTATGGTAAGGACCAAAGGGAGGCCCAGACTGTGAATTCTGGCACCGCAGAGACGGATGCGTGGCCTACTGAAGAGGTGGATTATGGCCTACTCGAGAAGAGTGAGAAGCCTAATCGGCGAAAGTGAGATATCAATTTCTACTGCCCTGGGGAGGAGGCTGTGCAGCCTCAGGTTGACCTTTGTGGGTCCTTTGGGCTACCCAACAGGCAGAGTGAAAAACCTCTTACCCATGGCTGAAGCTACTTGACGTCCTGTGAATATCTGAGGGGAGACTGGTGACCAGGGGAAACAAGTCCAAATTAAGTACCCAGACAATGGCCTAAGGTGAATAGTGAGAACATGAACACAGCCAGTAGGCTGTGTCAGCAGGAGGCTGGCCTGGGTATATACCAGCAGCAGGAGGCCCCTACCCATGCTTCCTGCACTCTCAGTGTTGGGCCATGTGTACTGGAAGGATCCATTCTAAAAGTCCAAGGGATAGGAAGGGGGCTCCTGAGGGCAAAGGACCGAGGCCTATGTAGTCCTCTCTACATGCCTGTAGACAGGCTACCTGTCTGTTTTCCTCTTTTCTTCACAGCTGCTACCACCTGCCCTGTCTTTTCCACCCTGTCAATCTGAGTGGCTGAAATGGGTTCACTTAGGGTACCAGTATCATGGAATAGCTCCCAGGTTGGGTAATGGGCACAGAGTTGGAGTGTCTATAGCTGTCTTTGTTGGTCATCTGGAACTTGGACAAGTTAAGCCAGCTTAAAGTTGCAGTGTTGGGTTAGGACCTTCTCCACAAGCTAAGTGCCAGCCTGTGCAGGTCTCTCTTCCTTTCCACAGGTTTCAGGGAACAGCTCCAGCCTGTTGTCATTTCTTCTTCACAGCAGCTACCACCTACATCATCTCTCCAGCCTAGGCCTCGTGTCTGTGACACTTTTTCTTCCTAAGGTGCCAGGACTCTTCTGATCTGTTCTTTTTCTTCACAGCTGCCATCACCCACTCTGCTCCTCTCTCAAGTCCTTATTCTGAATTTCCCCCATTCCCAATTCCCTTTTCTTACTATTCCTGAGATAAGCACATAGGCCTCCCCCAATTAAAGAGTTTCGATGCTAGTCATTAAAGAGAAAAAACATGAGGTAGGGGGAAGAAGTAAGAGGAGGGCAATTTAGAGATGGACCTCTTATGAGTACTGGTATTAGACATCTCTGGGTCACAATGGCACAGGACCAAGGTCCCTGCCTTGACTCCCTTCTTGAGTAGTACTAAAGAAGCTGATATTCTCATTCTTTTCATCCTTTAGCCCTGGTTGTAGGACTTGGCCATCCTCCCTATTCCTATCCACTTGCAGTACAGTGCTCAGGAAAGCTTTGCTTAACAAGGAGTTTCTACCACTTAGGAGGGGGCTGCCCTTTTAATCCTCTCCCCTTCCCCAATTCCTCCCTGCACCAACCCTGCCCATCCCTAGACCACCACCACCCTCCACCGGTCAACTTGACAGAGGTTTTCCCTGACACTGGGCCTCATATAAGGAAGTAGAGTAAAGTGTGCATTATTTCACTCAACAGCTGGAAGGTCCTACATGTCAGGCTAAATGTAAACATCTTTACATTATAATAGGCAATAGGGAACCACAAATGATTTAGAGCCAAGGAATGGCAGTAGAAAGTACCTTGTATTAGGCACTCAAGAAATATTTAGATAAATGTATGCATGAGTGAATAAATAATTGTGTATTGGGAAGATTACCTTGGCAAAGGTAGGAGAGGCTAAGGGGATTTTTAAAAGCCACTCTAAGCCATGGCTTAAGCAATCTGTTAAAGTAGGTAAAGTTAATCTCGACTTTCATCCTGTAGGACTCTCTCTACCCAACTAGTGCAACAGTAACCCCTAGCCTCCTAGGCTATATTTCATGACTAAGACTTGTTCTCTGTGGTCATTATACAACACCAAATATATTTAGTTGATACCAGTTTAAGCATTAGCCTCCTAAAATAGGTACAAAAAAATAAACCTCTCATGATAGAATTTCTGTTGCAAGAACAGGCTATGGGGGAAACAATCTAAGATAGGAACAACCAACGTGGTATCATCTAAGAGACTCAGCATGGACTAAGTTCAGCATGAAAATCATTAGACAAAAAGGCATCCCTACTTCACAAGTAGTGATTTCCATGGGCCTATACAAACAGGCCTGATTCTGAGATTTGGGGGTCCAGAGATCTTCCTAATGGTGAAGATCTTCTCACAGGTAAAGGAGTAGCTGGGCCAGGACAATATCCTGAGAAAAAACAAAACAAACAAAAAACAAACCCAGAAGCCTGGACAAGCCTTGGACAGACGACTCCAGGCACATTGAAGATGCAACTAAGAAAATTACATCAGGAGCTACCATCACCCCAACATATAGCCCAACATCTACAAACTCTCCCACCAGCTACATTTATTTTCTTGAATTTTCTCCCTCTTCTAGCCCCATAAACTGGTGAACTCCTTGAGGGCAGAGACTGTGGGAAATTTTGTCCAGTGTTTTAAAGTCCTAATCCATGTCCTTTTCCCATCGGGAACATCCTAATAAACGAACTTAAGCCCATCCTTCATCAGGGTAATGCCACCAGAAGCAATACACACTATTATCCAGTACTACTGGCACTGAGATTCTCATTGTCCTCCCTAGAAAATGATGTTTCTGGATGAGGAAGAGAAGGTAAGCAGAACTACAAAGCTGTAGAAGGTAGGAGACTTCATGATTCTTCTGTTTTGCTTAATTCCTCTAGGATAGCGTGCCTACAGAGCTCTGACCATTATTAGAAGGGTGTGGATATTTTTGTTATTAAAAATGGAACAAATCATATAGATCTGGTCTTCCTTCCTGCCATGACACCTGCCTGTAACCTCACACTTGGATAAGGGGTAAGTCATGTGAAAAGATAAGTCCTCTGATTTCCATTTTGACATCAGAGTCTTCTATACAGCCAGGACTTACTGACCATGAAGGATGCAGGCACTATGCTTCTCCTAGGGATGAGAAGATAAGAAATCTTAGAACCAATACTCTCATTTTACAGATGGAAACCTGAGGTCCAGAGAGTTCAGGTGACACATCCAAGGTCCAAAAGCAAGCCAGTGGCAGAGCCAGAACCACATTCTGGTCTTTGAACTCCTAGTTCAGTGCTCTTTCTACTGCAGTAGCTAAGGCAAAATTTTCATTTTGCTCTTTGGAGGGGGAGAAGTGAAAAAAGGTAGGGAACAGAATATTAAGTTTTTTGATTCTCTGTAGACTTCAGTAGCTTCTGTTAACCTGGCTGTAATTGCCATTTGCATCTATGGAAATTGGGTCCTAAGCCAATTAATTGCTTTTGAATTGGCTCGGGTTCCTACCAGGGCTGGTGCAGTGCCCCTGCAGGTGGCTCAGGATCTCCCGGTCTGTAAACAGGCGGAAGGCAATCTGCTCACACTCTTGCTTGGTCCCACATTCAAATAAACACCCAAACAAGCCCTCCTCCTCCAGAGCAGCCAGATCAGAGTAGCCACAGGGCCCACAGTGCAAGATCCAGGGGCGGGACCAGCAGGCAGCCTCCAAGGGGGTCTGGTTGAGATAGATTCCTAGGTCAACCCTCCGTTTCCTACTGGTTGGGTGTGAGTACAAGAGCCATGATTCTGACGGTGTTCCAGCTTCCTCCTCCAGCCTCAGTGAACTGCCTGGAGAGCTCTGCTGAATGGTGGGTACATCTTTGCTATTAGAGTCCTGGCACCTATGCGGGATCTCCAGGGGCCGGAAACTTACCACACTCCCTTGGCAACCATGTGGGGGCTCACAGAGCTGTTGACTCAGGGCCAGCCTCTGAAAGCCTTCACCATGGTCAGTGCTGAGAGCCTCTGCCCGGCACCTGTTTGGTGTCCGGGCACTGCAATATAGCACAGGGTGGCCAGCCCTCCCAGTCACCTCTGCCACTTCGCATTCTACTGTAACCATAGGCCTAATGAGTCTCCCATGGTGCCATGTGACCCCTAGGTCATCACTATAGATCATCAGAGAATGAGGCCTGGTTTTACATGGTAGCTGGAAGCAAAAGAACCAGGAAGGGATGTAGTAGGTATATGCAGGGATGACGAGTCTCCCTGACTGCAGCTGGATGCCATGACCTGGGCCCACAGCAAATGTGGCCCAGTGCTTCAGCTCTGAGCCAATGACCTCCTCAGTCAAGTCCCTCACCTCACTCCATGAACATCCAGCATCCTGACTGCAGATGAAGCAAAGGCGGGCAGCATTCCTGCCTGATACAATCTGTTGACGCTCTGTGACATGGCCCCGCACACAGATGAAGAACAGGAACACATAACCACTCTTCCGTTCCCATACAGGACAGGGGTTCATGGTCCGATGCCCAGGTAGTGTGGCTTCCATCAGTGGCTTCAGGGGCCCCCACTAGACAAGGAGAAGGGAGAAAGTAGGAGTGAGATACTAATAGGAAAATGTGAAGCTCATTAAAAGTATTAGTATTTTTCATAAATAAGAAATGATATTGAAATCTATAAAATCATGAAGGCCTAACTACTCACTAAATTCTCAAATATTACAGGATAACTTACAAAGCTGGAAAGAGACAATGCTAAATGTTGTACAAGCTGTCTCCTCTGTCTGGAATGCTCTTCCTTATTTTATCTAGATTTCCAAATCATCCTCCATACCCAACTCAAAAGTCACCTCCTTTATAAAGCCTTCCATGAAACTCACTCTCCTCCCCTAATAAATCTATTGTATAACATTGTAACTTCTTGTGACTGTCTTCCTTTTCTAGACTACGAGCCTTTTGAGGGCTTATACTATTAGTTACTAATATTGATTCTCCAGCACCTGGTACATAATAGGAGCTAAATATTTTTACAACGAAAGAAAGAAAAAAAAGAAAAGGAAAGGAAAGAAAGAAAAGGAAGAGAAGAAAAGCAAGGCAGACAAATAGGGAAATTTTAGGCAAATAAAGGGAAATTTAAGACAAATTTTTTTCCTTCCTGTACTACACTGGGAAGGCAATTCATAACTTTTGTTGAAAGCTCAAGCATAGATTCAGAGACACCTAGTTCAAACCATGCTTTCATCACTTATTTTGTGACTATGGGCAAGTTGCTTAATCTTACTTTACCTCAATTTCTTCATCAGTTAAGTGGAAAGTTTAATAACATCCTCACAAAGGAGTTATTATAAGGATACAATGAGATAATGCCTAATCAGACATATTGCAAATAAAGAAAGATCTAATCTCCCTAACATTTTCAAAACAATAGTAGAAATTGGTAAGACAATTTCCAGGAACCCAACAGAAATGGGCAAAGAGCAAGATCAGACAACTTACAAAAAGAGAAAAAAAAGTTCAGCTTCACTTATAAGAGAGAAATGCAAATTAAGACTAAACTGACAATGGCCAGGCACAGTGGCTCATGCTGTAATCCCAGCACGTTAGGATAGCTTGAGCCCAGGAGTTCGAGACCAGTCTGGGCAACATGGCAAAATCCCATCTCTAAAAATAAAAATAAAACAAAATAACTAAATTGATATAACTTTTACATCTGTCAAATTAGCAAAATCATAAAGCTTGACAATACTGTGTTGGCAAATGTCAAGAAACTGGCACTTTCATATATGGATTGAAGTGCAAATAGTTCAACCTGTATGTAGGACATATATCAAAATTACAAACAACATTTATCCTTTCCCATCATGCCCAATTCTGGGAATGCATCCTAAGATATATCTGCTCATCAAATTAAGTATGTATAAGATTATTCAAATGCAGCATTACTTGAAGTAGCAAAATACTACAAACAACTCAAATATTCATCAATAGAGGATGGGTGAAATAAACATGCAATACATGGGGTAAAACTTTTTTCCATGTATAGTGATATGGAAAGATTTCCATAATTTTTTTTTTTTTTTTTTTGAGATGGAGTCTCTCTTTCTGTCAACCAGGCTGCAGTGCAGTGGTGCAATCTCAGCTCACTGCAATCTCTGCCTCCCAGGTTCAAGCGGTTCTCATGCCTCAACCTCCTGAGTATCTGGGATTACAGGCTTGCACCATCACGTCCAGCTAATTTTTCTATTTTTAGTAGAGACGGGGTTTTGACATGTTGGCCAGGCTGGTTTGAAACTCCTGACCTCAGGTGATCCACCTGCCTTGGCCTCCCAAAATGCTGGGATTACAGGTGTGAGCCACCGCGCCCGGCCTGATTTTCATAATATATTCTTAAACAAAGAAAGCAAAACACACAATAGTGTATGTAGTATGCTACTTTTTGCATCAGAAATGTGGAGGAAAGGGACTTCTGGTTACAGCAAACTAAATAATTGGACCAGTCCTTCCACTGAGAACTTGAAAAAAATAGATAAAACATTTAAACAAAAAAAAAATATATGAAAGCACCAGAGAGCAGAGAGCAAACATAAGAATGAAGAATTACACGCTAAGTTCATTCAGAGAGGTTGGCTGGTCCCTTTTCCCCTTAGGGCATCCTACTAATTCTCAAAGAAGTAACTGAAAGGCTGAGAAGCTGAGCAAGTCATTTGACAACCTTATCGAGTAGGAGGACAAAACTTGAAGGCCTGGTAAACTGTCATGTAATTTGAGATGGAACCTTAAAGGGCCAAATCCAAGGAATAAGGATGGAACTGAGGCAGAACAGCCCTTAAAACCATCACTTGAGAAAACTGGTTGACATTATCTACTGAGGTAGAACGTACACATACCACATGAACCAGTAATTCCACTCCTAGCTACATACCCAACAAAATGTATGCCTGCAGTACCAAAAACATGTATAAGAATATTCATAGCAGTATAGTCTATACTTATAATAACTAACCCAAGTATCCAACAACAGTAAAATGGATCACTTAATTGTGGTATGTTCATACGACAGAATACTACGTAACAATGAAAAACAAATTAGGGTTACACACAACAATTTGGATAAATCTCAAGAATACTGAACAAAAAAAGCCAGACCAAAAGACTACATAGATTAAAAAAAGCAAAACTAAACTCTAGGGCTATAAATCAACTTAATATAATTAACTTCTCCTTTGGGAAGAAGGGCGGGGCCATAAGAGAAACTTCTCAGATGCTGACAACATTCTATTTCTTGGAATATTAGTTCTATATATGATGAGTCCACAAGTGTTGGCTTTGTCATAACTCACTGAGCTGACACTTAGGTTTTGTGCATTTCACATTTATGTTTTATGTTTTCTGCATATGTTATCACTTCACATTTTTAAAAGTTTTTAAATGGGCAATTAAGAGTACATACTTGTTTTGCTTTGCTTCTGTATGAAGTAGCACCGAAAAGATAACAAGAAATAATAGTGATTGCCTATAAGAGATAGGGGAATGGAAATGAGAAATATATCTTTTTATACTATTTTTATTTTTCAGCTATATGAAATGTATTAACTACCTAAAACAAAAAATAAATTTAAAAAATTAATTTCTTTTTTTTTTTTTTGAGACGGAGTCTCGCTCTGTTGCCCAGGCTGGAGTGCAGTGGCCGGATCTCAGCTTACTGCAAGCTCCACCTCCCGAGTTTACGCCATTCTCCTGCCTCAGCCTCCCGAGTAGCTGGGACTACAGACACCCGCCACCTCGCCCAGCTAGTTTTTTGTATTTTTTTTAGTAGAGACGGGGTTTCACCGTGTTAGACAGGATGGTCTCGATCTCCTGACCTCGTGATCCGCCCGTCTCGGCCTCCCAAAGTGCTGGGATTACAGGCTTGAGCCACCGCGCCCGGCCTAAAAAATTAATTTATGTATAAATAGACAAAACAGATTAAGCAGGCTCAGATCATAGACTCTCAGAGCCATTTGCCTGAGGCCAGGAGTTTGAGATCAACTTGGGCAACATAGTGGGTCTTTATCTCTACAAAGCATTTTTATTTTTATTTTTATTTTTTACATTATCTGGGCCTGGTGGTAAGTACCTGAAGTCCTATCTACTTGGGAGGCTGAAGCAGGAGAATCAATTAAGCCCAGGAGTTTGAGGCAGCAGTGAGCTATGATCAATCACTACACTCCCCTCTAGGTGACAGAGCAAGACCCTGTTTCAAAAACAAAAAAGAAAACTAAGCCATAATGGACCATAAGGGTTATCTAGTGCTAACTCCCATTCCACAGAAGAGACCCCTTGCAGTCTTCTGGATAAAAAACCATTCCGTCCTTGAACTACGCTAGTTCAAAAGGGAATTCAAGATCTCTGGGACAGCCCATTCTATACCAGAGTACCCTAAGCACACTAAACATGCCAGAGGTAAGTGATCAAGTCAGCTTACTTATTAAGCAGTCTAGTTTTGGGGAAGTCAGAAGTTTAGTCATCCTTAGTGGTTGAGAGGAGAAAATAATTTGAGCCAGATATATCTAACATATAGTTGACATGAAGGTGGAAGAAAGAGTAAACAAAGCATGAAAGCCTTGGAATCTAAGATGATCTCAACTAGCTGGAGCAATGGGACATATAAATCAAGCTGAGGCTTGACAGAGGTAAAACACGTTGTGGCTTAAAAATGTGCATGGGGAAAACTGATTAAAGAACAAATGTAGGCCAGGTGCTGTGGCTTATGCCTATAATCCCAATACTTTGGGAGGCCGAGGTGGGTGGATCACTTGAGGTCAAGAGTTCGAGACCAGCCTGGTCAACATGGTGAAACCCTGTCTCTACTAAAAATACACACAAAAAAATGAGCCAGGCATGGTGGCACACGCTTGTAGTCCCAGCTACTTGGGAGGCTGTGGCAGGAGAATCGCTTTAACCCAGGAGGCAGAGGTTGCAGTGAGCCGAGATCGCGCCACTGCACTCTAGCCTGAGTGACGGAGTAAGACTCCATCTCAAAAAAAGAAAGAAAGAAAATGTAAAACAAGAACAAATGTAATCAACAAGCATATGAAAACATGTTCAGCATCACTAATTAATGCAACTAAATGCAACTAAAAACCACAATGAGGTATCCCGTATCCCCCTCACAACTATTTGGACAGCTACCACACACACACACCAGAAAATAACAAATGTTGGTGAGGATGTGGAAAACTAGAACCATTGTGTACTGTTGGTAGGAATATAAAATGGTATAGCCACTATGGAAAATAGCATGACAGTTTCTCATTACATATAAAATTACCAAATGATCCAGCAATTCAACTTCTGTGTTTACGTCCAAAAGATTTAAAAGCAAAGTCTCAAAGAGATATTTTCACACCCTTATTCATAGCAATGTTATTCACAATACCCAACAGGGAAAAGCAACCAAAGCATCCATCAAGAGATGAAGGGAGCCTGGGCAACATACAGAAATCCCGATTTCTACAAAAATAAGATAAAATAAATTAGCTGGGTATGGTGGCATACCCTTGAAGTCCCAGCTACTCAGAAGGCTGAGGATTGCTTGAGCCCAGGAGTTCGAGGTTGCAGAGCCATGAGCACGCCACTGCACTCCAGCCTGGGCAACAAAGTGAGACCCTGCCTCAAAAAAAAAAAAAAAAAAGAATAAACAAAATGTGGTATATACATACAATGATATATTATTCAGCCTTAAATAGGAAGGAAATTCTGATACATGCTACAACATGGATGAAACTTGAGGACATTACATAAGTGAAATAAGCCATCACAAAAAGACAAACACTATACAATTCGACTTATATGAGATATCCAGAGTAGTCAAAATTATAGAAACAGAAAGTAGATTAGTGGTTGCCAGGGACTGAGGAGGGAGAAATGGGGAGCTGTTTAATGGGTGTAGACTTTCAGTTTTGAAAAATCAAAATTTCTGAAGATTGGCTGCACAATTTGAATATACCTGGCACTAATGAATTATACATTTAAAAATGGTTAGGATGGTAAAATTTATGTTAGATATATTTTACTACAATTAATTTTTTTTTTTTTTAAAAAGAGAACAACAAATGTGAAAAAGACTTGGAGGTTTTGGCTGACCATCTACTCTACATAGTCTACATAGTCTACATAGTCTACACAATCTACATAGTCAATTGTGCTATGTAGCTACCAAGAAAGTGCTATTTTACCTTCAATTGCATTAAAGGGAATACAAGATAGGATAGCTCACCTCATTGCTGAGATGGTTGGTCTACCCTTGGAGTCCCAAGTTCAGTTCCGAGTATTCTACTTTAAAAAAGGACACTGCCATCTCAGACCGGATCCCAAGGACAGTAATCACACTTTTCAAGGGACCAGAAACCAAATCAGGACTGTGCCCTAAGAAGTTACAGAAAGAACTGAAGTTGTTTAGCCCAGAAAACATAATACTCAGAGGGCATGAATGCAGCTTTCAGGTACTTCAGAGAGTAGTTCTCTGAAAAAGAGATTGTATCTACATTTTGTATAGATTGACTGCCCCAGAAGGCAGAATAAACCAATGGGTAGTTATAGAGAAGTAGAGATCATCTCATTCACAGACAAAAAACAGCTGCCACAGCAATCAGGTGCTCATTTGAAGAGTTGTGCAAGGAGACCCTTAATGGAAAATGACAAATGTTTAGTTCTTACTATGTGGTATCTATTATTAACTATATGTTGCAGATGATGAAACAGAGAAGAGTCAAGTATCCAAGGTCACAAAGCCAATAAATGATAGGTCTTGACTGACTCCAAAGCCATGCTCTTAACCACTAAGATTTTAGTAACTACCAATAGAATACAGATTTCTATATTGGGAAAGAAGTTGGGCTTATGATTCTTCTAACTTCAAGATTCTACAATTAAATAAATCAGAGAATGAAATAAAGAGAGAATGAATTAAAGGGGACATGTTTGTGAATGTGTATGACTACTGAGTAGTGAAGTTATACAACAGTTGTGGTCTGATAAAAAATGCTTGCTTGGCTCAGTGGCACCTGCCTGTAGTTGCGGCTACTCAGGAGGCTTAGGCGAGAAGATTGCTTGAGGCCAGGAGTTTGAGGCTGTAGTATGCAACAATCACACCTGTGAATAGCCACTGCACTCCCGCCTGGGCAACACAGAGAGGGCTTGTCTCTAGACAGACAGACAGACAGACAAACAGATAGCTAAAACTTAAAAGGCTGGGCACAGTGGTGTACACCTGTAGTCCTAGCTACTCAGGAGGCTGAGACAGGAAAATTGTTTGAGCCAGGAGTTCAAGACCAGCCTAGGCAATATAGAAGTTGTATCTAAAAAAATAGTATTTTAAAAAATGCTTAACAGCCTACTGTCTTGATCAAAAACAGTGCAACATGACCGATGACCACAGGCAATGCTTGTCCTAGAAGAAAGGAAAGAGCTAGAATCCCAAGTTCTACTGGGCTGTAGGGCTGGGCCTCTGTGGAGGCTAGTTATACATGCAGAAGTCTGGTCCTGGGAGGCCATGAGAAAAACTCATGACATGATAAGGTGAAAGAGCAGGAACCAAAAATCCCACAAAATAAAAAAACTTCACCAAGAGAAATGTGAGCCAATGTCATCAAAAGCAAAGATAGGGATTGATAGCAAGGCCCATGTTCAAGCAGAATAGCATTTGCACTGTGCACTTTAACAGCAGAAGGTTATCTGCTATGGATATGAAGATTTAATGGTCAGATTTGAGGCATCTGTAGGTAAAAAAGCAGGGTAGGTTAGGAGTATTAAAGTGCCTACTATATAGATATAGAGAGATGACACAGCTATATATATTTTACAAAAGACTCTCAAAACCATTATCTCATTTGTCTCACTTAAGCTAGCCCTGGGAGAGAGGAAAGCAACAATAAGAAATACAGGTATATGTGATTTATTGCACTTTGCCCTACTGCATTTCTCAGATATTGTCTTTATAAACTGAAGGTTTGTGGCAACCCTGAAGTGAGCATGTGCTCACTTCATGTCTTTGTCATGTTTCAGTTAATTCTCACAATATCTCAAACATTGTCATTATTATTATATCTGTTACAGTGATCTTTCATCAGTGATCTTTAATGTTATTACTGTAATTGTTTTGGAGTATGACAACTGTGCCCATATTACATGGTGAACTTGATAAATGCTATATGTGTCCTGACTGCTCCACCAACCGTTCCCTCATCTCTCTCCCTCTCCTTCAGCCTATTCCCTGAAACACAACAATATTGAAATTAGGCCAATTAGTAACCCTACAATGGCCTCTAAGTGTTCAAGTGAAAGGAAGAGTCCCCCATCTTTCACTTTAAATCAAAGCTAGAAATGATTAAACTTAGGAGGAAGGCATGTTGAAAGCCAAGACAGGCCAAAAGCTAGGCCTCTTGTGCCAAACAGCCAAGTTGTAAATGCAAAGAAAAAATTCTTTTTTTTTTTTTTTTTTTGAAACAGAGTCTCCCTCTGTTGCCCAGGCTGGATTGCAGTGGCTCGATCTCTGCTCACCACAACCTCCGCCTCCTGGGTTCAAGCTATTCTCCTGCCTCAGCCTCCTGACTAGCTGGGATTATAGGCATGCACCACCACGCCTGGCTAATTTTTTTTTTTTGTATTTTCAGTAAAGACAGAGTTTCAGCATGTTGGTCAAGCTGGTCTCAAACTCCTGACCTAGTGATCTGCCTACCTTGGCCTCCCAAAGTGCTGGGATTACAGGCATGAGATATCGCACCAGGCTGAAAAGTTCTTGAAGGAAATTAAAAGTGCTACTCCAGTGAATACAGGAATGATAAGAAAGCAAAACAGCCATATTGCTGATAGGGAGAAAGTTTTAGAGGTCTGGATAAAAGATCAGACCAGCCACAGCACTCCCTTAAGACAAAGCCTAATCCAGGGCAGAGCCCTAACTCTCTTCAATTCTACAAAGGCTGAGAGAGGTATGGAAGCTGCACAAGAAAAGCTGGAAAGTAGCAGAGGATGGTTCATGAGGTTTAAGGCAAGAAGCTGTCTCCATAACATAAAAGGGCAAGGTGAAGCAGCAAGTGCTGATGGGAGAAGCTACAGAAAGTTATCCAGAAGATCTAGCTAAGGTAACTGACAAAGGTGGCTACACCAAACAACAGATTTCCCTGTAGATAAAACAGCCTTCTACTGAAAGATGCCATCTAGGACTTTCATGGCTAGAGAGAAGTCAATGTCTGGCTTCAAACCTTCAAAAGACAGGCTGGTCACTTTAAATTGAGGTCAATGCTCATTTGTCACTCAGAAAATCCTAGGGCTCTTAAGAGTTATCCTAAATCTACTCTGCCAGTGCTCTACAATAAAAAAAAGCCTGGATGAAGCACTTCTGTTTACAGGCCCCTGTTAAGACCTATTCCTCAGGTAAAAAGATTCCTTTCAAAATATTACTGGTCATTGACAATGTACCTTGTCATCCAAGAGCTCTGATGGAGATGTATGAGATTAATGTTGTTTTCACAGCCACTAATACAACATCCATTCTGTAGCCCACAGATCAAGGAGTCATTTCAACTTCCAAGTTTCATTATTTAAGAAATACATTTCACAAGACTATAGTTGCCATAGATAGTGATTGTTCTAATGAATCTGGTCAAAGTAAACTGAAAACCTTCTGGAAAAATTTCACTAGTCTAGATGCCATTCAGAACATTCATGATTCATGGGAGGTCATAATATCAACATTAAGAGACATTGAGAAGTTGATTCCCACAACTCATGGATGACTTTGAGGGGTTCAAGACTTCAGTAGAGGAAGTAACTGCAGATATGGTGGAAATAGCAAGAGAATTAGAAGTGGAGCCTGAAGATGTGACTAAATTGCTGCAATCTCATGATAAAACTTGAACAAATGACTTGCTTCTTACAGATGAGCAAAGAAAGTAGTTTTTTGAGATAGGATCTACTTCTGGTGAAGATGCTGTAAACACTGTCAAAATGACAACAAAGGATTTAAAATATTACATCAACTTAGTTGATAAAGCAGCAGCAGGGTTTGAGAGGATTCATTTATGAGTTCTACTATGGGAAAAATGCTATCAAATTCTGTAGCATTGCATGCTACAGAAAAATCTTTTGTGAAAGGAAGAGTCAACTGTTTCAGCAAACTTCATTGTTGTCTTATTTCTTGTTGGGGGTAGACAGGGTATTGCTGTCCCCCAGTGGCACAATCGCAGCTTACTGGAGCCCTGAACTGGGCTCAAGCAATCCTCCCCCTCAGCCTCCCAAGTAGCTGTGGACTACAGGTGTGTGCCACTACACCCACCTAATGTTTTTTATTTTTATTAGAGACAAGGTCTTGCTATGTTGCCCAGGCCAGTCTTAAACTCCTGAGCTCAAGCAATCCTCCCACTTTGGCCTCCCAAAGTTCTGGGATTATAGGTATGAGCCACTGTGCCCAGACCATTGTCTTATTTTAAGAAATTATCTATATAAGTAAGAAATGCTTCAATAATAATGATGATGATAATAATAATAATAATAATAATAATAATAATAATAATACACTGAGTCTTCAGCAACCACCACCCTGATAAGTCAGCAGCCACCAACATCAGGGCAAGACCTACTCCAGCAAAAAGACTGACTAGCCAAAGGTTCAAATAATCATTAGCACTTTTCAGTAATATTTTAAGGTGTGTACTTTTTTTAGACATAATGCTACTACACACTTAATAGATTACAGTATAGTGTAAACATAACTTTTATATGCACCGGGAAACCAAAAAATTTATGTGT
This sequence comes from Macaca mulatta, assembly GCF_049350105.2. Taxonomy (NCBI): domain Eukaryota; kingdom Metazoa; phylum Chordata; class Mammalia; order Primates; family Cercopithecidae; genus Macaca; species Macaca mulatta. Next base: position 75,394,400 of record NC_133419.1, on the reverse strand, counting down.
CTTGTTTTACTGTGACAGTCACTTTATTGTGGTGGTCTGGAACCAAATCCACAATATCTCTGACGTATGCCCATCTGGGGTCTGAAATAACCCCGTAGCTTCCAGGCCAAAGAATAGCAACCTCTCTTTCCTCACTAAAAATACAGTCAAAATGTTCTACTGAAGAGGAAGGGCTCCAACTCCAGTTCTCCCACTTATTAGATGTGTGACCAAAGCAAATGAGCTTAATTCTCAGGCCTGGTTACCTCCTGCAAAGTGGAGATAATAAAATGTACCTCACATACAGCATTAGCATTAGTAGTAGAAGTGTGGTTATTACTGGTATCCCCCCGTCATCTGCTAAATGTGGTCCTGAGCAAATTACTTACCTCTGGAGCACCAGGATCCACCATCAGCAAAATTGGACTACCAATGCTTACTTCCTTGGGTGATTTATGAGGATTAAATGGAATATAAATGAAAGGCACATCATACGTTAGCTGAATCTAAATAACTGTGGCGGTCTCTGGAGTCAGCAACTGAGTTTGAAGCCAGCTTCTACTGCTTTATTATAGCTGTATAACCTTGAGCAAATGGCAACCTCTCTGACTCTCAGTTTCCTTGTCTGTAAAATATGACTGAAAACAGTACCTACGAAACACAGTGGCTGAGGACCCAATGTGCCCCTGGAACACAATAAGCACTCAGTGAGAGCCATTGTTTTTGCTGTTTTTTCTGCCTCTGCTCCCCACATGGCTTTCCTGTACTGATGAGAAAAGGCACAGATCCTGAAGAGCTCTGAGCTTTGTGAAGAGAAACTGAGGCCCAGACTCAGATCTGGGATGAAGAGTCACCTGTACCAAGTGCCCAATCCTCAACCCTCGCCTCAGCACCAGGTGGAGAGCATCCTCATCCCTGCTCGTGGAACGCTTCTCTGCAAAGGCCAGGAAGGTGTGGGTGGGGGGTATGTAGAGCAGGGCTGGGATCCGGTAGGTAATCCCTCTGTCATCTTCCTGTCGGAACAGAGGGCTGTTGAAGGAGCATGTTGTCACTTCTTCCATGACCTCTGCAAGGATAGAAGGCAGCTCAATGTGTGTCCATACCCAAATGCTGGCCTGCATATAAATTCTGCTTCATCATTTCACTTCTGGAGAGCAAAGGGGAGGCACAGATACATATTCAAATGTTTATTTATACAAGAGTAACATGCTCTCAATAGTACAAAGCAAGCAATATACATTCTTATTTAACAAATGAGAATTTCATTAACTCCAGACCCTGTGGGAATTCTGTGTGGCCTGTGTCAAGTATGTATCTTGGAGCAGAGCGGTTTTGCATTTCTTTTTGCCAAGCATCCAGGGGTATTACCAGCCTGAGGTGGTTTTTAATGTCAATTCTTGACTTGGAGTTTCTAGGCCATTTGGGTATCTATACGAGTGAATGGCTGTGGTTAAGAATTTTCTGGGAAAACTTTTTTTCTGTACAAAAGCCTAGGATAAAAGGCAATCTTCTTTGTCTTCCCTCTGTGTCAGTAGGGAGAATTTTTTTTTTCCTAGTAGATCTGGTATGATATATGTCCCCTCCAAAACTCATGTTGAAACTTAATCCCCGATATGGCAGTGTTGAGAGGTGGGGCCTCTAAGAGGTGACTGGGTTATAAGGGCTCTGTCCTCATGAATGAATGAATGGATGAATGCGTTATCAAGGGAGTTGCATTAGGGGCTTTATAAGAGGAAAACCAGAGATCTGAGCTAGCATAGTCAGCTCCCTTGCCATGTGATGCCCTGTGCTGCCTTCAGACTCTGCAGAGTCCCCACTAGCAAGAAAGCCCTCACCAGATGTGGCCTCTGGACCTTGGATTTCTCAGACTCCATAACTGTAAGAAATTTTTCTTTATAAGTTATCTAGTTTCAGGTATTCTGTTATAAGCAACGGAAAATGAATTAAGATACTAGTCCACCCTATCAGAAGGTATACACCCTACACAGGGTGCAGATTTTCAAGGGACCTAGTTTCATGTGAGGATTTCACATGCCATCCTCTGTCAAAAACTAGAGTCTAACCAGGCTGGGCATGGTGGCTCACGCCTGTAATCCCAGTACTCTGGGAGGCCGAGGTGGGCAGATCACGAGGTCAGGAGATGGAGACCATCCTGGCTAACATGGTGAAACCCTGTCTCTACTGAAAATACAAAAAAATTAGCTGGGCATAGTGGCGGGTGCCTGTAGTCCCAGCTACTCAGGAGGCTGAGGCAGGAGAATGGTGTGAATCCAGGAGGCAGAGCTTGCAGTGAGCCGAGATTGTATCACTGCACTCCAGCCTGGGCGACAAAGCAAGATTCCGTCTCAAAAACAAAACAAAACAACAACAAAAACCCACTAGAGTCTAACCCATGCGGACCTATAGCTTCATTTGGTATAAAAACAGGCCTATTAAAGTCCAAGTTTCTAGGTGAGACATCCAGTACAGCTGAGGGCAGATTAAGGAGCTAATCACTCTGGTTTTCAGTTCACGCTTGGTTTCTTAGTCCCTGGAGATTTCTCTTACTTTCTCACAAATTCAGCTATAAAGGGCTTTGTTATTTTTTTTTTCTTTTGAGATGGAGTTTTGCTCTTGTTGCCCAAGCTTGAGTGCAATGGCGTGAGCTCGGCTCACTGCAACCTCCACCTCCTGGGTTCAAACAATTCTCCTGCCTCAGCCTCCCGAGTAGCTGGGACTGCGAGCGCCTGCCACCACACCCAGCTAATTTTTTGTATTTTTAGCAGAGATGGGTTTCACCACGTTGGCCAGGCTGGTCTCAAATTCCTGACCTCAGGTGGTCCACCCACCTCGGCCTCCCAAAGCGCTGGTACTACAGGTGTGAGCCACCATGCCCGGCTGCCTTTGTTATATTTTACCCCCCATTTTACAGTTTGGCTACCCTGCCATAATGCTCACAATGGAGTCTCCAAGTATTCTTCTTAAAGAAAACCAGGTGTTCCACTTCTCAGAGGCTCAAAAGGGGAATCAAGCCAGACAGACAAAAGGCAGCCTTAGAATTACTTTTTCCTCAAACCAACTGTCATCCAAACCCAACTTTACAAATCATTTGTAAATATTATCAGGCTGTAAGAACGATTTATTCAATAAATATTTCTAGGTGTCTCCTCCATGTCAGGCTCTAAAATAGGTGCTGAGAAGATAGAGAAGGATCAGAGGTTCCTGCTCTCAAGAAACCCAATCAAGTGAGGGAAACAGACATATACATGGACAATTATAACACGATGTAATAAGTGCTACTTTAGAGGTAAACACAATAGCAAGTAGAAAAACATAAAAGTGGCATCTGTCCAGATCAAGGCACCAGAGAAGGATTTTTGGAGAGAATTATTGAGCCAAAAGAGCTCCTGCCTCATATAGTCACAGGCTCTGCCTGGAACACTCGTTTCAGATAGTCACATAACACTCTCTCAACTTCTTCAGCTCTGCTCAAACATCATCCAATCAGTAGGGTTTCTCTGTCAACTCCTTTGCCCCAGCCTATCTTCTTTCCTTGTTCTATTCTCCACACCACTTATCACACTTTGATGTCTCCTACGTTACATTTGTTTAATACATACCACAAAATGGAAGCTCCAGAAAGGGCAAGGGTATGTCTGTTTTCTTATTGCTCCACCTTGACACCTAGAACTATGCCTAGTACATAATAGGCACTCAACAAATTTTTGTTGAATGACTGAATGAGTGAGCCAGATCTTAAAGAATGAATAGTGGGTTAGCCAACTGAGGGTGAAAAGAAGAAGGGTAGAGGACGAGGATGTGAAAAGCGTATAGGTGACAGAAAACAACCTATAGGTTAGCCAACTGAGGGTGAAAAGGAGAAGGGCAGAGGACGAGGATGTGAAAAGCCTATAGGTGACAGAAAACACAGAGAGTTGTAGGGCCTCTCAGTAGTTTAGTATGACTACAGTAAGGTGGAGTGCAAGGGATGGGGCAGAGGTGGGACTGAAGGGGTCAGTACAGTCCAGATCCTGGGAGGCTTAGATACTTTATTAAGGTGTTTATTCCACAGATGGGAGACCACTCAAGAGTTCTTGACAGAGGAATGGCATGATGATTTTAGACCAATCTTCCAGGAAGCTTTCAGGACAATGAACTATAGGGCAAAGTTGCACTGCTTTTGGTTACAGCCTCCTAGTGTCAATCAAGACAAACTTTTATCAATAGCATATGAATACTTAGTCACTTGTTCCTAACTTAAAGAAGGGAAAAGAACTATGGCTCAGTATCATGAGGGGAACTGCGGGAGTGGCCTTGCTGAGTCCAGAAGAAAAGCCTCCCTTCATTTCAATCTCAGGCTCTCAACAGCAGAATCAAAAGATAAGCAAGGGGAGACCATCTTCTCACCCAATACTAGAGCACACTTCTCTCCCCTCAATTCAGGCTCTCCTCCCTGGGAGGGTCAGGCTTTGTTCTAAGCAAATAATCTGTCTCTGAGCCAGGCTGGGGTAATGGTTAAGAACATAGGATTTGGACCAGGCCAGGACTATGTGACCTTGGGCATGTTACTCAACTTCTCTATGCTTCAGGATCCTCCCCTATACAATTCAGTAGAGTAGGTGATAGAAATAAAATGCTTAACTACAGTGGCTATTACAAGGCCTGTGACATAGTATGAGTGCAATATACGACAGTTATTTTTAAACTACGAACTAATGTATATTCTAGTTTTATTCCTTGAATCCTGTGGATAACAATGACAATAATAACAATTACAACTCCCTTTCTTAAAAACATTTAAATCCCTCTTTATTGCTGAAAGAGAACATACTTTAAACTCTTACCACTTTAATTAGAAGTTAAACCAACACTACTATCATCAGACAACATGTGACTATTAGTTAAATTTAAACAGGAATTCTCCAGGTGATAAGAAGAATGGAGCACAGGATAGGCATGGAGTAGGATAGGGCTCAGAACAGGAAAGGAAGAGGCTGGGTGCGGTGGCTCATGCCTGTAATCCCAGCACTTTGGGAGGCTGAGGTGGGCAGATCACTTGAGGTCAGGAGTTCGAGACCACCCTGGCCAATATGGTAACACCTTGTCTCTACTAAAAATACAAAAAAAAATTGGCTGGGCATGGTGGCATCCACCTGTAATCCCAGCTATTCAGGAGGCTGAGGCGGGAGAATCACTTGAAACCAGGAGGTGGAGGTTGCAGTGAGCTGAGATTGCACCACTGTACTCCAGCTTGGGTGACACAGCAAGACTCTGTCTCAAAAAAAAAAAAAAAAAAAAAAAAAAAAAAGGAAAGGGAGAGGAAATAGGAAATCAGCAAAGGAGAAGCACAACTTGTCAGATGGGCTGGATTCATGTCTCAGCTCCATTTCTTGCTGCATGACGTTTTGATGGTTACTCAACCTCTAGATCTTGGATTTCTTGCTTGTACACTATGGATAATAATACCTACCTAAGCAGATCAATATGAAGAACCACTCAAAAGTGCTTTATAAATTTTAGAGTCCTGTTTCAATAGGTGTGTTTAATTATAAATTTTGATGTCTTCACAGTTGCACTTATGCTTTATTATCACTATAACAATTACAGCCATTAATTTTTGTAATTATACTGATCGTGTTGATGACAGAAGTAACATAGATGGTGATTCTGGCATTGCCACCCAAACTATTTCACACAAATCAGGTGCTGGAAACTGGGGAGAGAAAAGAATCAGATATGGTCCTGCTCTGGGGTTCATTTAGGCAGAGAATTCAAATGATTAATTGCTGCTCGATATAATCACTTTCCCATCAAGTCCTCCCCGCTTTCTTACTGGGAGAGAGTATAGCCTAGCATGGACTCTGAAGTCTGACTTATCTTTGACACTTACTAACAAGTCACTTTACTTCTGAGCTTCAGTTTCCTCACTTATAAAATGGAGATAATACCGCCTACTTCTCAGGCTATAATAATGTAATTCCACAGCCTCCAACTAACCCAGTGAGCCTCCAGTGAATCCCAGAAGGAGGCCTCCCTATCTCATCTATTCACTCCTAACAAGTAATATTTAAGGAGCACCTATCACGTGCCAGACCTTTGAAGATCTGTAGTCTAAACCACCTCATGGTATAGATGGGAAAACTCAGGCACAGGATGGGGGCAAAGCTTACTGAATGCCACTCCACAGTAAAATCTGGACCAAGACCCAGGTCTCCTAAGTTGAAACTGAAGCTCAGGGATCTTTCTGCCGACCAGAGACCTCTGGTAAGAAGGGCTTTTCCAGTCTCAGTCCCCTTTCATCTCTGCAGTGATAATTCTGAGGTTTAAGTCAGGCTTCAGTGAGAACAAATAAAAATAGGACTAGCCAAGAATACTCCGGCCAGGTCAGATCCTAGCGGACAGGGTGGCTCTGTCTCAATGATCCAAGGCTGGATTTCCCAAGCGCAGATGGTCTTGCTCAACCTGTCCCCACAGTTGAGTCCTCCTCGGGAGCTCTCCTGTCTCCCAACCCCGCTCACCTGCACTGGACCCCGGCTCCTCCGTCTCTGTCGGGGCAGAGCTGGACGCCGGGGGTTCTTCCATGGGGCGCGGGGGCAAGTCCCCAGGTCTAATTCGCCGAAGCCTGGGAGAGGCACCGGCCCCAAGGCTGCGGAGACGGAGACAGAGGAGGATAGAGAGGGAGAAACAGAGGGAGGACACGGAGACAAACCCCGAGAAGCAAAGAGCAGGTCGACTGCCGGAAAGAGGTAATGGCAACGAAAGAGGCGGACGCAGGCTGTAGTCAGTGGCGGTTGGGGCCAACCGTTGGCCTCCTCCGCGAGCCCGCCCCGTCCCGCCCCCTCGGCGCTGCCCCTCCCTCCAGCCCACAGCCCGGTCCCCATCACCGCACGGGACCAGCACCACCTCTACCCTCGCCAGCTCAGCTTAAGCCCTGGGCCCACCTCAGTTCCCAACGGTCGCTTCCTCTCTTCAGTCCCACAGCCCCGAGCTCTTACATTGGTCTGCAGCTCGGTATCACCGCCTAAAACTTCCCCGGACAGCCTGACAGTTGAGCAAAGGTTCCGGGCCTCAGAGGGTACCCTACAAAAAGGACCAGAGGTCCAGAGCATTGGCTATCCTTTTTGCAAAATATGAAAATGAAAATGTATTCATATGTATAATTTATGTGTGTATATACACACATTTACATACACAGATTTGTCACATAGCACTGAGTCCATTCTTCTGTTTCACAGTACCTGAATTTAAGCCCTCCTCTCCCCAACCAAAGAGGAAAGGGCTGATCTAAGGTCATTTTTTATCTGGGACTAAGTATAACATAAAGGAAATAGGCTGGGCCTGGTGGCTCATGCCTGCAATCTCAGCGCTTTGGAAGGCCTACGTGGGAGGATGCCTTGAGCCCAGGAGTTGGAGGCTGTGGTGAGCTGTGATTGCACCACTGCACGCCAGGCTGGGTGACAGAGCGAGACCCTGTCTCTAAAATATAAAAATTTTAAAAAGAAGAAATTTTACAAACACCAATAAAAGGACAGACTGCTAACTTAGAGGACATAAAAATGTAAAGCTTCCATAAATTTGAATTCGTGATATTTTTTCTCATTAAAAAAAAAAAAAAATCCTGTGCTGAGGCAGGGAACATACAAGATGAGTCTGGAACGTCGTGGTGCCATAAAGAAAGAACTCACAAAATGATGAGGGTTCTTTGAAAGAACACAGGAGCCAACCTCAATACAACCTGCTGTATTTTTCTAAAAAAAAAAAAAAAAAAGGCCTAGAACCAGAGGCCAACTCAATCGTAATAAGCCCAAATAATGGGTCTTAAACTACTATTTTGTCCCCAAAGGAACCAGGGTTCCATGGAAAAAATGGCTGATTTTAGGTGCAGGGAAGAAAATTTATAAGATTAGCCTAGAACATCTTGTCTTAACAGAAAGCAAGAAAGCCATAAAAGACTATTTCAGGTCATGTCAAAAGAAGATAAGAGTCAATTTGAAGGTAATTCCACTGGCCAAATATGGAAAAATTAGAACATCAAAAAGAACAAGGACTGCAAAGAAAGTTCATATTGACATATGAAGAAAAAAGTCACTTTGGTCACCTCAGAGTTTGCTAAGGAAAGCAGCTTTTTATTCTGCCTTTCCTGTACAAACCATATTTCTGGGTAACTAAATAGTTGATGGGGAAAAGTTCTCCTTCATGAAATAATTAACTGACCAATGCCAAGTGAATGATAGAATTTCGTCATTTTTTCCTTTAATGATAAAATGAATTTAATGAATCTAGACAGCAATTATCAATAGCTACTAAAAGCTACACCCTTATTGCTCACCTTTTCTTCCCTTCCTACTTTCCCACCTCATTATGGCACTCCCTGCATCTCTCACATATACTACTGCCCTCAGATCCTGGTCTCAGAACTTGACTCTGGGAGAACTCAAATAAAGACCCTATACCAGGAGATAAGAACAACAAAACAGTAATGAGTTAAGGATCTAACTTAAGAATGTAGAAAAGGAAGAATAGAATAAATCCCAAAAAGGTAGAAAAGGAAATGATGAAAATAAGAACAGAATAAATGAAACAAGAAGCAAAGTACAATAGAGGGGACTGACAAAAGCAAATATTAGTTATCTAATATATCTAATAAAATGGACAAACCCTCTGGCAAGACTCATTTTTAAAAGTTATAAATGATATTAATGAAAAGGAGACTATAAGCAGGGATACAACAGAGATCAGAAAAATAATATTATACAAACTTTGTTCATTAAGTTTGAAAATCTAGATAAAGTTAATATGGTTTTAGAAAAAGTCACCAAACTAAGATATAGAAAATGTGAAGTCTTACAACTAGTTAAAAATCTCAATCAGTATTTAAAAATCTGTTCACAAAGATAACACAACTATCCCAATTATTCCAATCTTGTATTTCCTTCATTAATAGAAGGAATGTAAATTCGTACAGTCACTTTAGAGGAAAATTTAGCAATACCTAGAAAAGTAAAAATGTATATCCTCTCCCACCAAAGAATCCCACTACCTGTATTAGATGTATCCATACAAGAATGTTCATAGCAGCAAATGTTTAATAGTGAAAAATTATAAAAGACCTAAATGTCCATTAATAGGGTAAATAAACTGTCATGTTTAACAGTATACAGCAGTGAAATAGAATGAATTGTAGCTACAGGTATCAATCTAAATTACCTTCACAAACACAATATTGAACAAAAAAGCAAGTTGCACAATACAGAGAGAATGGTACTTGTGCAGATTTACCATAGGAGGCCTAACAGTGCTATCCTTAGAAAGGCCTGCTTGCAATTGGTGTTTTTTGACTGGTGTGTGGAAACCTGGCTCTCAAAGTGTTCCCAGTCACCAGTCAAGTGAAAACAGTAGTTGACTATGCAGACTGTTTGAATGCAGTATGATTTATGCTGGAAACCTGCTTGCTTTCTAGGGGTCTTTATTATGTGCTAGGCAGATGGTGCCCACATGACCAAACCTCAATAATCTGTGGGTACTCTCTAATGGGCTCCCTGGACAGAAACATTGCACACGTGTTGCTGCATTTTTGTTGCTGGGGCAATGTGAGCTCTTTGTAATCCCTCATGGGAGGAAGAGCACAAGGAACCTGTAAATGGATTCCTCCAGACTCTGCCAGTGTCCTTTTCCCTTATGATCCAGATATATGTCCTTATTACATCGAGGAATAAATCTTAGTCATATATGCTGAGTCCCATGGGTCCTTCTAGCAAATATCTGAACACAGGGGTGGTTTGGGAGACTCTCAATCAAAAACCACATATAAAATTTAAAAACAGGTAAAACAATAACCATATATATATCATATAAGAGCTCCCAAGGAGGTAAAAATAAAATTAAAAAATCACCATATGTCTCTACATATCTGTATATATCCATATATATAATGGACACATAGGTATGAAGAAAATGCTTAGGAATAATAAATACCAAATTCCAGGTAGTAGTTACTTCTGAAGGTGCAGGAAGTAAGATGTGATTAAGGATACCCAGAGGACTTCAATTCTATTGGTAATATAGGTATTTCTAATGCAGTAGGTTCACAAGTATTCATCTTATTATTCTTTAAGACTTATTTGTCTGAAACACTTCCTTTATAAAAACTGGGTCACTCAAGTCCTGGGGTTCTTTTTTTTTTTTTTTTTTTTTTGAGACAGAGTCTTGCTCTGTCGCCCAGGCCGGAGTGCAGTGGCTCAATCTTCGCTCACTGCAAGCTCTGCCTCCTGGGTTCACGCCATTCTCCTGCCTCAGCCTCCCGAGTAGCTGGGACTACTGGTGCCCACCACCACGCCCAGCTAATTTTTTTGTATTTTTTTAGTAGAGACGGGGTTTCACTGTATTAGCCAGGATGGTCGCGATCTCCTGACCTTGTGATCCGCCCGCCTCGGCCTCCCAAAGTGCTGGGATTACAGGCGTGAGCCACTGCGCCCGGCCATTGTGGGGTTCTTTATCAGACTTCTTCAAGTTCACAATCACCAACTCTGTGGATCTCAAATTTTATAGACCCAAAGCTAATACCAAATCTTTCTAAATTCTTTGAGGTAAATTCAGATGGTCTCATCTTATGCCTGAGACAGTGAAGTTAAGGAGCAATTTCTGTATTTGGAGGTAGAGAATCCTGGCTCCAATCCTCTCTTCCCACTTCTAGATGAGTGATCTTGGCAACTTATTAAACTTCTGTGCCTCAGATTCCTCATCTGTAAAATGGCCCAAGTCCTCATTCATGGCTCAGTTTTCACTTCCTGTATGAAGACCTCCCAGACCTCCATACTAGAACAAATACTCCTCTTCAAGCCCCCATAGCACTTTGCACCTCCTTCTATTGTGTTGAGATTATCTAAGTGTCTGACACTCTCAGCAGACTGTGAGCAACTAAAGTGAGGGGATCAGGCCTGGCGCAGGTGTTAGCAGAGCAGAATTATGTAAAAGTTTGAAGGAAGAGGGATGCAGAAGGGTACTGAGAAGTAATGCGATCAAGTAAGACGGGACAGGAGTATCAGGGGAACTTCCTGTTACAGAAGTTAGGGAGCTTCCAAGATATGGGACAGGCAGAAGTAGGATGGGGCTGTCAAGAATTGTGAAGGATCTGAGATTTTTATCTTACCTGCAAGCTAATAAGGTAGCCTGTTCCTACCTGTAATAAGGATAGTTTGTTTGTTACAGCAATAGTGGTAGCCAGAGTACCAGCATTTGTGCCAGTTCTGAGCTCCAGTTCCCATATGACGACGCAGAGAGCCAGATGATACCTGCACAGGCAATGGAGTGCATTAAAGGAGAGGAACTTTGAGCGTAGGGAACCTGAATCTTCAATAATGGGCAGTGGGCACGGACACCTTTTGCTCTGATACCTCCTAAGGTTGTTTGCTATATAAACATTCCTGGACAAATAGTCTGGAACAAAGATAGTGTCTCTCTTTGCAAAATATGCAGAAATGCTAGAGACCCATGAAAATTGTCTCCCAACAAGATGTACCTTTCATTTCTGTGCCATCTCGGCTTTGATGAATTCTCCCATGAGCATGCCACTCCACCTGTCACTCTGATTAAACTGACAGAAACTGGAACCAGGTCCATTAAAAGTCTTTTATAACATTTAATTAAAGATACTATCAACAGAACTCCATGTAACAGGATAAGACCAATCAGTATTGACTTCAGTCATATCCAAGGGCCTGTATCCAAGAAGGTGGGAATAAAAATCAACAAGCCATCAGGATCTACGTTAGAAAGTCAAGTGGCATTCTCGAGTTTCTGTATTGACCATGTACTTGGTCTGAGACATTAATCCAGTCACAGTGGGATGTATTAGTGATTGCACTGACTCCACTTTGGCCCACAGAGAGGAAGAGCAATTCTGTCACCCATAACCACCCTGGCCAATGAGTTGAGGCTGATTTAAGTGCCATCCAGAGCTGAGGTGGTGTCACTGATGACTGCAAGTAAAGTCAAGAACAAATTCCTTATCAACATTTCCAATAGGATGACTCTCAAGATAGTGATACTGTTGGGAGAGGCAATCTGCCACGAGCCCTGAGTGTTCCTGCATGTATGTTCTTCCTTCATATGAATTTAAGGCTGTGACGATTCTTCTTGGGCTGTACCTCAGTGTTCTGTTGGCAGTAAGCTACCTTGAAATGAGCAGGTTTACCTATTGCTCACTAAGTTTTGAGGACCCCACCCCCACCACCAAGCTTGGGGTCTGCATTTGTAGGCATTCATCTAGGCCTACCTTGTGGCACTTTTGGGGGTGTAGGCCATAAGGAGAACAGCTTTGTGTCAGTCAGCAAGGCCATGTATTTACTTTCAGTTCAAGTGGCTACCTACTTGGACTCAACAAACAGCTAAAGTTTTTAGTTCAAAGTTCTATATCCTTATTGCTGCCATCATTTATTTCATCTTTGGGAAATCATTCATCAGCCTTGGCCATACTGCCTCTCAGCTGGAGCCATGAGCTTGCTGCCTCATTGTCAAAACATCCTCCTGCCTCCTGCCCAGAGACTGAGCAATAACCTAAGTACAATTTGGGCAGCATGTTTCAATCCTACCTCTTGCTCCTTAGCCTCAAAATATTCTCAGGTAGGACTCTTTCTTCAGGTGGGACTTTCCTCAGGACTCTTTCCTCCTCCCTCACTTGGGAATATCTGATTTGCTACCAGATCCCAGGGAATTTCTTTTATTTCTAATCCAGCCCATGAAAGGCCTTTGTCCTTTCTCTTCTAGAAAACCATGTCGGTCAGGATCCAATTTTCATTACTAAAACTTTCACATCTGTGAATTTTATCCTACTTGTAAGCTAACAAGTTAGCCTGCTATGCTTTCATGGATGTTGCCAGAAGACATGAGATTCCTGGGTCAGAAACAAATAACTTTATTACTTATGGTATAGCTAGCAACATGAGCATGATGTTTGCACCAGCTGCCCATGGCCTACACCCCCCAAAGTGCCACAGGGTAGACCTAGACGGATGCCTACATATGCAGACCCCAAGCTTGTGAGGGGAGCGGTGCTCAAAACTTTCATAGTAAGCAACAGGCAAATCTGCTCATTTCAAGGTAGCTTACTGCTAACAGAACACTGAGGTACAGCCCAAGAAGAATGGTCAGTCTTACATTCACGAGGCAAGAATATACATGCAGGAACACTCAGGGCTCATGGCAGATTGTTTCTCCCAAGTTTCTCTTTCTCCAGTGGGTCACCTTTGACAGTATTAATCAACCAACTCTGGGGCACTAAGAGCCTGACAACTACTCAATCCTCATCAATTGCTTCCCAGAACAGTTTGTCACAGGGAAATCCCTCTGAAAGGGCTATTGCTCCTTTATAGCAGCCAAGAAAAACCTGAGACCTTTCCTGTTGTGTTGGCATGGGTCTAAGCCTGGAATGACAAACTGTAGGAGGGGGTTGGCTCTAAGACAGCCCAACAGTTTCCATTCTTCCTTAACAAGTATTATGTACCCTGAATCCCTCTATGCCCAAGTGAATAAACCAAAGTTCTAACAATTCACCTAGTTTCTGTCCACAGGAGTAAGGAATTTCCCTTCTTTCAAGCTCTTGTAAGGATGTGTCTCTGTGACTGTTATCTGAGAGGAGGAAGAACCCGCTGCCTATACAGGAAGAATGTTAGTAGCAGCAGTTAAAATGGGGCAGACCTGAGGCTGAATGCCAGATTAGTGATGAAGTACCTCTTTCTAGAAGACAGTAAGCAACAACCAGGACATAGTTTCAGCAACCATCTTTGAATCTGTTCCAGGAATTCTGGAACCACCTCCCTAGTTCCTTATTAACAGACAATGATGTGTGTATGTATTTAAAACATTATTCTCAGAAGGGGACCATAGGGTGGGTTGTTAGGAATACTCTAATTTAATAACAAAAAAGGCTGTCAGTAGGGACAGGATATATTCTAAAAGTCTAAATTAACGTGCTATTAACAGTTTTCTCTGATGACTTCCACCACGGAGAAAAGGTTTGGGGTGTGGGTAGGGCTAGCCAGGAGTGGATAAAGTAGAGTTAGTGAGAGATCGGGCTCTAAGCTGAGGAGGAACTTGGGTCCAGAGAAGAACACAACTTGTGTGTATGCAAAGGGACTTTGCATCTTCTTCCATTCCCCGAAATTGTTCTGAAGTAAAACTTGTTTCTACACATACATAAAAGCATGACAAACATTAAATACACATTAGCAGCTGAAATTTGCAAATAATGAAAAAACATTAGGATCTTTTTCCACTGTCCTCAGTGGCCCTCTCTGTTCTCAAAAGAAGTCCGTCTGACGTTAAGTGTGAGGAACTGAGAACTTCATTCATGATGATGTGATGGGTGTCAGGGTTTCCTGGTAGCAAGGGTGTTGCAGACCTACTAGAGGGTACAGAGCAGCCCAGCAGCATTCTGGACTGGGCTGAAGTGGCCACTCAGTAGATGCATGTGTCAGAAGCTGGCCAGAGGCGCTCCGCAGCTCTACAAAGTGTGCCCTTGCTTAGGCTTGAGCTTGCAGAGGGTACTTTTTGTTCACGTGATGAGACACTTCTAAAATGCCACAAGTGAAAAGACAGGGGACCAATTGCAACATGTAGCTGGGCTGATAACTCACTTCTTCAGCAAACCTAAACTGCTTCAACTGGTTTCTGGAGTCAGGGAAAAACCTTAAAAGAGATCCATGTAGTCCAAGAAGTCTCAAGTGGGGCTTATAGGCACCTTTTGGGGATATGGCACCCAACATTTTTTTGTAATCATTAAGAGATGTTTTATATTTCCCAGGGGGTAAGGAGTTTTCATAATCTCAAAAGAATACATTCTCTCAAACTTTTTTTTTAACAAAAGACTTCACCCTAGAAAAGGAATAGGATGTATTCTAGGTCACAAATTAGAAAAAAGTTGCCAACAGCCCAGGTTTCTCGTTTCTCATTTGAGGACCCATTTGTTTCCCCTCTCTTCAATCCACACTCCTTCCTGGAATAGTGAAAAAAACTGGGGAAAAATTATGATCAATAGGGAATTAAAGTAAAAACACTTATACTATGAATATTATGTAGCTATTAAAAATGAGACTGACCTGGCCGGGCGTGGTGGCTAACGCCTGTAACCCCAGGACTTTGGGAGGCCGAGGCGGGCAGATCACGAGGTCAGGAGATCGAGACCATCCTGGCTAACACGGTGAAACCCCGACTCTACTAAAAATACAACAAAATTAGCTGGGCTTGGTGGCACACGCCTGTAGTCCCAGCTACTCAGGAGGCTGAGCCAAGAGAATGGCATGAACCCGGGAGGCAGAGCTTGCAGTGAGCCGAGATTGCGCCACTGCACTCCAGCCTGGGTGACGGAGCAAGACTCTGTCTCAAAAAAAAAAAGAAAAAGAAACTGACCTATGTGTATATATATATATATACACACACACACACAGGGGTTATCACCCCAGCTACTTGTTGCAATTGGTCCCCTGCCTTTGCACTTGTGGCATTTTAGGACAGTTTCTTTTATATATGTATGTCAGACTTTTTTTTTTTTTTTTTTTTTTTTTTTGAGACAGAGTTTTGCTCTTGTTGCCCGGGATGGAGTGCAGGGATGAAACCTCAGCTCACCGCAACCTCCACCTCCTGGTTCAAGCCATTCTCCTGCCTCAGCCTCCCAAGTAGCTGGGATTACAGGCATCTACCACCACCACCATGCCCAGCTAATGTTTTGTATTTTTAGTAGAGATGTGGTTTCACCACGTTGGCCAGGGTGGTCTTGAACTCCTGACCTCAGGTGTGACTTACCTGTCTTGGCCTGCCAAAGTGCTGGGATTAAAGGCATGAGCCACCATGCCTGGCCTCAGACTCATTTTTAATAGCTGCATTATACACACACACAGGGAAAATGCCTAAGACATATTAAGTTTAAAACACAAATTACAGGACATATATCAATATAATTCAATTTTTGTTAAAAAAAAAAAGTGTATGTGGAGATACATATTTGCATGTACATGTAAAGAAAAAAGCATATTGGGGGAACTCTAAGGGATCATCATGGAGAGGGTTATTCACTGTCTCTATCTGCAAGCCTTGAGACCCCTGTGTCTAACAGTACAGTTGGCCCTCTATATCTACAGATTTAACCAACCATGGATTAAAAATATATTTTAAAAAATAACAAAAAATATAAATAAAAAACCAATACAGTATAACTAGTTACATACCATTTACATTGTATTAGGTATTATAAGTAATCCAGAGGTGATTAAAAGTATATGGGAGGATGTGTATGGGTTATATGCAAATACACTACACATTTTATATAAGGGACTTGAGCATCCTTGGATTTTGGTATGCTTGGGGCTCCTGGAACCAATCTCCCACAAATACCAAGATGACTGTAACTCCTCCATTGTAAAAATACACTTATCTGGTTACATGCTTTCAAAAACTTTAAGAAGCTCACGGATTAGGATTATCACCTTGTGGGAGGGAAAGGAAGCAGAAACCGGAAGCTCAGAGAGAATTCTGCAACTTACCCAAGGTTTATAGGAATGAAGAGTACAGAATCCAAGGCTTTAACTTTCTGTCCAGTGTTGTTCACAATTCCCTACTATGTGGTGTGAGATAGGACAACCTTCCCAAGACAAACAGGAAGTGCGATAATGGTAATTTCTTACAAACTAAATATAGTGTTGGGGCCTAGGCTCAGCCGGAACTGATGTTTTGTAAATCTGCAGGGAAATATTCCTAAAGGTCAAAGGATCTTGGCAAGCACCCAGGTCTTCTCTGACCATACTGGGAAAACACTGGAAAAACTGCTGTTTTGTCTCTGCAGGACCACAAACTCTGAAGCCAGACTCCCCAGGTTTGAATCCCAGTTCTATCACTAGCTGTGTGACAATTATTTAACTTTTGTATCTCAGCTTCCTCATGTGTAAAATGGGGATAATAACAGTACCTACCTCTTAGGATTGCTGTGAGCATTATTAACACATGTAAAGTACTTGGAGCATTTCTGACACAAAATAAGTACAGAATGTTGTTATTGTTGTTATCACTGGAAAGCTAAGAGTTCCTCAGCTACAGGTTCTCAGGGGTCTCTGACAAGTAAAATAGCCTAAAAACGAAAAAAACCTATAGTAGAAAGATGTTAACACTCGTTTCTCTGTTCTCTCCATCAAGACTATGACTCATTTTTTTCACATCTTCCTTCCTTTTATTGAAAAAAATTTTAGAAAATGGCAGTTAATAAAAGGCACAAACAAATCAACAGGGATATACTAGTGGAAAACACAATATAAAACTAAAATGCCATTGGCTTCTTTAACTGGTTAAAAGCACAAAATGTAACAGGCAGAAAGTCTGTTTCAAACAAATTAAAAAGCTATGTTTTTTTTAAATTCTCCCCAAATCAGATATATACACACCCACAAAAATAGTGTGTGAAGGAAAGCTGTCATACACAAGACGTTGTATCCTGAATTCTTCAAGGAAACACATATTGAAATAGGAATTAACAGAGTCAGCAACAGATTAATAATTTTTTAAAATTCAGTCTTAAAATGCTACATGGCCCAAAGCTATACTATATAAAGTATGCTAGGTACAAAAGAAAACATCTGTACAGCTTTTAGCAAAACTACTTTCCCAGAAAAGCAAATTAAAATAATGTAATCAGCAGATCAAGGAGACTACAGCTAGACATCAGAGCTACAACTTCTCATATCTGTGTCAGAAAATCCTATTTATCCAGAATAGACTAAAATTTCAGGACAAAACAGGGACTTTTAAACATTTCTTACTTTACCCATTTTAAGTTCTTTTTATCTCCCCCACCCCGCAAGCCAGTAATTCAGCAAGATCCAGCAGAAAGAGGGCTACTTTTAGAATTGGCTATTTTATTTTTCTTTCTACGGCGAGACTGTCATGGAGCCTGGATATTTCAGGCTCATATGCATCCATGACCAGTGTCCCACTGTGGTCAAAAAACTTAGCAATGGACTTGGTGAACTCAGCTTCCCGCTGCTGCTTTGTTCTCCCACTGATGAAGGTCAGCTTCAAGGTGTATTTGTCATCAAACCTAAGCATGGGGGCAAAGATAACAAATCAAAAACCAAACACAGAGATTCAACCAGTAACAATACGGCACCAAGTGATTCCGAAGAAAAGGAGTAAGTTGGGCACCGGTGATACAGGGAACAAACACATCCTTTAAAAGCAAAAACAAAAACAAAACCCCAGGGCTCCTAACTCTTCAAGATACTAGTTCTGATTCTTAGGTGTTGATATATCTTTCCTGCTTTAATTACTGTGTACCTCCTTTACCTTGCTGTAGACTTTTAAGCCATGTGGACCATCTTCTCCCATCTCTGGACTTTGTATTTGCCATGCTAGATAGGTCTTCCTAGAAGACTCTTCTCCCCTGTCTCACCTGACAAGTTCTTATTTGTTTTTTTTTTTTTTTTGAGACGGAGTCTCGCTCTGTCGCCCAGGCTGGAGTGCAGTGGCCGGATCTCGGCTCACTGCAAGCTCCGCCTCCTGGGTTCACGCCATTCTCCTGCCTCAGCCTCCTGAGTAGCTGGGACTACAGGCGCCCGCCACCTCGCCCGGCTAGTTTTTTGTATTTTTTAGTAGAGATGGGGTTTCACCGTGTTAGCCAGGATGGTCTCGATCTCCTGACCTCGTGATCCACCCATCTCGGCCTCCCAAAGTGCTGGGATTACAGGCTTGAGGCACCACGCCCGGCCCTTATTTGTTAACACTACACTTGGGCATAAACTTTTCTGGGAAAGCCTCCCAATCTGGGTCAGATGTGTCTCCTCTGTCTTCCACAGCACCATCAATCAACATTCAACTCAAATACTGACCTCCTATCATATGCCAGGCCTCATAATAGGATACTATGGTATCAACAAAATTACCTATCTGTTGACATGATGTGTACTATGTTCTTCACTAGACTGGGAGGTTTCTTTTCCCTTTGTTTCTGGTGCTTGAATCAGGATTGTCTAGGAGATTCTTGAGCAAAGATTTTTGTCTCGTTTCATACTCTTAGCTGGGTTTCTAGTAGGCAATCAAATTTTTATAAATAAATGAAGAACCCTTGCTTTCAAGGATGCTCTCCAATCCCAGGGTGTCTAGTCCTTACACTCTGTAATCAATCTAGCTCCAGGTTTTACTCTGATCACAGGCCAGGGATGCTAACTGCTTTACTAAATGAACTCCAGAGACTCTTTATCTATACTTTAAGGTACCCTGAAGGCCATTACTATGTCCATCCATTCAAGAGGGTTTAATGACACCAATTACTGGTAGGCTGACATCCCCCACCCTGTTTCCATTTATTGGGACATATTCAGTGGATTGTTAAGCTAGTATTATCTTTAGATGAAGCAGTTTCTTGAGGCTGTATTTCTGCATGTTTAAAATGGGAGAACTTCCATCTGCTTTTAGGATTACTGTCATAACTAAAACAGTGCCTATCATTAACTAGTGCTCAAAAGATCACAGCTCCTCAGTAATTGCTGGTCTAGGCAGTAACTCCCAACTTGGAGAGCTAGTCGTGAAGTTCCTTTAACTATTTTCAACACCTCAAAAGATTTTCTCAAGTTCTGACCAACTGCTACTAATTGATATCACAGTAATTTTTAGATTTCTGTGCCCAGTTTTATTGGCAGGTACATGGCTTTGGTGGCAGTCCATGAACTGATGAGTTGTGACCTGACACATTTTAGAAATGTTCATTAATTAAGATATTTATTAAGCCTACCTATATGGGTCAGGCAGTTTTAGATGGTAAGAATATACGGCAGTGAACATAATATAAATGTCTGCCTTTTGGGACTTTCATTTCAGTGTGTGTAGGGAACAGACAGTATAAAAAAATAAGATGTTCTCTTAAATAGGTGGGCAGAAAAACCTTCACTAAGCAGATGTTTGAGCAGAGCCAAGAAAGGTAAGAGAACAAGCTCTCTGGAAAAAGAATGCTCCAGGCAAAAGCAACAGCAAGTGCAAAGGCCCTGAGGCAAGAACATGCCTGAAATGTCTTAAGAACAGAAAGGGGCGTAATGTGAACAGAATGAAGTGGGAGAGGATGAGAGCCATAGGAGATGAGGGGTATGTTTGCATAGGTGTGTGAAGTACAGAGAATAGACATGTATGGACTTCCAGGCCATCCTCAGGATTCTGGCGATTTCTCTGAGAGAGTTTTGAGCAAAAGACTGAGTTGATTATGTTTCAAAATGATCACTTTGCTTGCCGTCCTGGGAATAGACTATGGGTGGGGAGAGGGCTGCAGAAGTCCATTAGAACATCATTACAGTGGGCTGGGCACCGTGGCTCACGCCTGTAATCCCAGCACTTTGGGAGCCCAAGGTGGGTGGATGACGAGGTCAGGAGATCAAGACCATCCTGGCTAACATGGTGAAACCCTGTCTCTATTAAAAATGCAAAAAATTAGCAGGGCGTGGTAGCAGGCACCTATAGTCCCAGCTATTTGGAAGGCTGAGGCAGGAGAATGGCGTGAACGTGGGAGGCGGAGCTTGCAGTGAGCCGAGATCGCGCCACTGCACTCCAGCCTGGACAAAAGTGTGAGACTTCGTCTCAAAAAAACAAAAAAACAAACAAAGAACATCATTACAGTAACTTATGTGACAGAGAATGGTAGCAGCAGAGATGGTAAATGGTTAGACAATACATTTAGATGGTACAGCGAACAGGATTTTCTGACAGAAGGACTGAGAAAGAGGAGTCAAAATGACTCCAGAGCTCTGTAAGGACAGCACTGCCATTTATTGAAGTGGGAAAACTGAGGGCAGGTTTGGACGAGGCAAAGATGAGTAAGGTTTTGGACATGTTGACTTTGAGATGCCTATTGGGATCCAACATCAAACAGAATGCCGGAATATATTTAGAGTTCAGAGAAGAGATCAAGGATGAAAATACAAATTTAGAGATCTTCATCATAGAGAAGAGGTTCCAGAACAAGCCCCGGTGGCATTTCAAATGTAAAACAAATGGGAGATGAAGAATCACAAAGGAGACTGAGGAACAGACATTAAGGTAAGAAGAAAATTAGAAGCGTGTGGTATCCGAGGAGCCTAGTTAAAAAAAAAAAGTATTACAAGGTAAGGGTAATTAGCTATGTCAAATGCTGCTGACAGGTCAAGTAAGAGGAGAAAAGAGAAGACAAGAGCAGATCCAGGTGATAGCACAAAAGGAAAAGGAAGGTAGAGAAATGAGGAGACTGTCTGAGGAGCAGAAGTGGAAATAAAACTTTTTTTTTTTTTTTTTTTAGTTGGGAGAAATTACAGTATATATGTATGTCAGACGGAATGATCCAGCAGACGGAAACATCAAGTAAAGGAGAAGGGATAGAATCCCATAGACCAGGGAGGGAAGGTCTTAGATAGGTACTTGGAAGTAGGTAAGTAGTGATGGTAGACTTATGATGGCTTCTATCTTCCCAACAACAAAATACTGACAGTAAAGATAGGGGAGGAGGCCTAGGAGGTTTGAGGATAGGGAAGATATGAAAGATCCTCCAGGACAGGGAGAGAGTAACTGGACTACAGAAGTGTCATGGAATCTAAGCCAGGTAAGGAGGAAGTGAAGTGGGTTACAGATACCGCTGGGGCAGAAGAAATGCTGTGACAAGAGAACTAGAAGGAAATAAATTAGAATAACAGGAAGCAATGGTCAGGGTGGGACACTTAAAACTGAAATTATTGAACGTAGTTTGTTCTTAGTAATTGCAAGGTCTACTAGGGTATGTCTATGAAAGTCAGTGTTTAAGACATGATAGAAAACAGGATAATGGGAAGAAGGAAGTAAAACTGAGAGGCCAAATTACTAGAATAATCATCTATGTGAATATGGCAATCACCAAGACTTATGAAAGGACAAATGTTAGAGAGTGCCAATGAGCCAGGAATTATCTTCAAAAGAGCAGGTCTGTATTTAACTGCAAGGAAGAGGCATAGAAGTGGCACAATGTGATGACATGCATTCAAAGGGCGGGGGGCGGTTTAGGGAAGAGGAGGCATTGGAAGCTGCAAAGGGGAGACCCATCTCTACCTGTAGTACCAGAGTAATGAAGGCTGTGAGAGAAACATCAGCCACCACTTGCAGTCTGCAGAGGAATTACGTCCTCAGGGGTTATGGTCCAGTTTCACTTAGGGCAAGAAAGAGAAGGGAATGTTCACAGAGACGGCTAGGTTATAGGGGACTTTGTGGATGGCTGACAATGACTTGGCTGCAGGCAGAGACTAATTAGGAGGTCATGGCTGCTGCCCAGCTCAGATGAACGTCAATCATTCACATAACAAAACATGCCACGCCAGGCCCTCGGCTGGGTCTGGTTACCAAGGGGTAAGTGAGAAAGTCCCACCTGGGCTTAGGTTTCTAGTGTATAGTGAATGGTAAAGGAGCTCACGCTTTGGAGGAGAGGGGCAGGCCCAGGAGGAGACACAAACAGTAAATAATTATAGCTCCATGTTTTAACTAACAGAGGTAAGCATAAAATGCTTTTAAGAATAACTAGGACGGGCTGGGCGTGGTGGCTCATGCCTGTAATCCCACCACATTGGGAGGCGGAGGCTAGGGGATCACTTGAGGTCAGGAGTTCATGACCAGTCTGGCCAACATGGTAAAATCCCATCTCTACAAAAAATACAAAAATTAGCTGGGTGTGGTCGTGGGTCCGTAATCACAGCTACTCAGGAGGCTGAGGCAGGAGAATTGCTTGAACCCAGGTGATGGAGGTTGCAGTGAGCCAAGATCGCATCATTGTGCTCCAGCCTGGGTGACAAGAGTGAAACTCCATCTCAAAAAAGAAAAAAAGAATAACCAGGACCACCTAATTTAAACTAAGGCACGTCAGGGAAGGCTTCTTGGAAGTAGGAGTGAGCCAGGTTACAGAAAGATAGCTAAGCCAGAGAGAAGAACATGTTTAAAGGTACGGGGTCACTGGGAAACTTGGATAACTTAGCATCTTGCAAATTCCATAATATTGCCAGAGTGAGAGAATGGATTTTGAGAGGGGCATAAAAGAAAGCTGGAGATGTCACTAGGAGATGAATGCTGTAACACTTCATATGCTGAAGGAGTTTAGACTGTATAATGAATGTGCTGGGGAGTCACAAAATCACTTTTTGCGAGAGAGTCACATAGCTTGTGCTGTCTGCACATGGCAACTGGTAGTCTGTGAAACCTTTCATTGCCATTTTCACATCACGTGACCTGGCAGTGGGAATAAGACATCAGAATCAGCCACTGTTAAGCTACTAAATCCGTCTGTGAGGTGGGGGAGGGGGAAGACATCAGCAGAAAGTGGGGAACAAAGCAAGAACGTTCACACTTCCACTCCACCAAAAATATGGCAGTTGGTAAAAATAGTAGGAAACGTGAAAAAATCAGAACCCTTGTACACTGCTAGTGACATTGTAAAATAGGGCAGCCACTTTGGACAACAGTCTGGCAGTTCCTCAAACAAAAAGAGTTACCATACGATCTAGTAAGTCTTCTCCTAGGTGTACTACCCAAGAGAAATGAAAACATGTCTGCCTAAAAACATGTACACAAATATGGATAGCAACATTATTCATAATAGCCAAAAAGTAGAAACAACCCAAATGTCTGTCAACTAACAAATGGATAAACAAAATGGAATATTGCTTGACCAAAGAAAGGAATAAAGTACTGGTACATGCTACAACATGAATGAACCTCGTGTGCAGTATATATAGGAAGTAATGGCACTAAGTGAAAGAACCTAGTTATAAAAGACCACATATTGTATGATTCCATTCATATAAAATGTCCATAAGAGAGAACAGAGAAAGTAGACTGGTGGTTGCCCAGGGCTCAGGGAAGCGGAAGGATAGGGAAGTGATTAGCTAGAGTACAGAGGTTTTTTTTTTTTTTGAGGTGATGAAAATGCTCTCAAATTGACTGTAATAATGGTTGCAAATATCTGTAAATACACTAGAAACTTGTGAACTGTACACTTTAAATGGGTGAAATGTATGGTAGGTGAATTATATAAAAGTTATTAAAAAATACAAAAGTCAGAATAAAAATAATGAAATTACAATGCCACTAAGTTTTAGAATTCTGCAACTCTGCTTCAGTGGCCTGGTAGAGGATGCAGATTATGATGGCTGAGGCCAAAGGGCAGCTCGAAGCCCCTGTTAGGAGATAAGCAAGGACTCAGCTGCAACAACAGAATGAAGGTCTGCTTCCCTTTCTCATAGGCGCCTCTACAAGTTGGCAATGAGAGAGCCTGTACAGCACAGATGCTACACTTAATTTCATATGTAAATAATTGTACTTATAATTTGTGGGGCTATTATGCACTAGTTAAGTATAATATGTTTTTAAGATAGTGACTACGAGTATGAATTCTGGTTTCAAACTTGGGCTGGAATTCCTGCTCTACCACTTTTGGGCTATATGATACTGGAAGAGTTGATTTAACCTTTGGGCCTGTATTCTTATCTATAAAATGAGTGTTCTAAAATCTAAATGAGATAATGCATTTAGCAGAATACCCAACATATAGTAAATGTTCAATAAACATTTGCTATTATTATAATTGGTATTTCATCTTCCCAGAAACTCTAGACATCATTTTTGACCCCACTAAACCTGATAATTTATATGATTTACCCAAAGTTATACAGCTAGAAAGAAACTGAACTGGAACACGAACATAGTTCTTGGTACCTACAAAACACATGTGTGTCAGCTGTACAAAGTTATACCTAACACTGGTCAGAAATAGACTGTAGATTGTGCTTTTTTTGAGTTGCCCAGTGCACTGCTCCAGAGATTCTTGACTGTATTCATGGAGAGAAGACAGGATCATAGAAGACACAGAAGCTAATGGAGTTTTCAAAGATAACTGATCTCTCATCTTTGGCCTTTATAGTTTTGTATACTTAATCGTCTCTGTTAACTGGCCACAGGAAAAAGAATCATTCTTCATTCTTCCACCAAAGCACTTTCTCCCACAGTTTATCCTCAGAGCATTTCTGTGATAATGCAATCTCAGAACTATAGAGCTAGGACAAACCTTCTAGATCATTCACACTCCTTTCTTCATTTTATATGACTAGCCCTATGATCCATGTAGAGTAGGCACATAATAAGTCTTCTGTTGATAATGATAACATGCCAGGGCAAATCCAACACCAGGATTGAAAAATCTGTGAAGATAGTCATACCTTTTAAGACTGGAGGACAGCTGCCAAATATCATCAGGATCCATTCCTGTAGGATCTTTCCTGTGGGCCACGAGAAAGATGCTCTTCTCCTTATATGAGGTATAAATGGTCAGAATCCCCATCATCACAAAATAGGTTCAAATAAAGTTAAGGGAAAAATACCCAAACATAAAAGAGAAGTAACACAAATTGACAAGCAAGAGATATAAAAACTTTCATAATGATAGTCCTAAAGAAGACAGCTTTGTCTTGCTGCAAAAACACTGAAAATTTAGCTATTTCATTTTCATCCTTATGTTTATGTACCAAGAGAAACAAGGTTCTCTCTGGTTAATTCTGCAAACATCTCAAAATGGAAGAAAAGAAAAAGGTACAGAGCATAAACTAGCTCTCATCTTTATGTTCAAAGACAACATGTATAATAAGATACTTAGTTTGTCAAGACTTTGTCATATAGTGCTTATTTCTTTATAAAAAACAACTAATAGTCCCAGTGGACTTGACCATGTTCAACTGATTTTAAGGGTTATAAGAAGAGAAGAAAAGTGACCCAAATAGTTCACTATAGGAGAGTATGTCAAATAGTACTACAATTACTTCCTGTATGCACATAGACTTATTATTATATTGTTTTTGACAGTATTAAGTACCATATATAATAAGCACTTACAGTTTGCCAAAAACTAGCATGAGAGCTTTGTGTACACTGTGCCATTTAAATTTCAGAAACAAGGCTGGGCACGATAGCTCACACCTATAATACCAGCACTTTGGGAGGCCGAGGCAGGCAGTCTGAGACCAGCCTGGCCAAAAGGGAACAATGGGAAATTCCATTTCTACTAAAAATACAAAAATTAAGGCTAGGCATGGTGGCTCACGCCTGTAATCCCAGCACTTTGGGAGGCTGAGGTGGGCAGATCACTTGAGGTCAGGAGTTTAAGACGAGCCTGGCCAATATGGTGAAACCCCATGTTTCTACTAAAAATACAAAAATTAGCCGGGCATGGTGGTACATGCCGGTAGTCCTGGCTACTCAGGAGGCTGAGGCATGAGAATGGCTTGAACCCAGGAGGTGGAGGTTGCAGGGTGGCAGTGAGCCGAGATCGTGCCACTGTGCTCCAGCCTGTGTGACAGAGCAAGACTCCATCTCAAAAAACAAAAAACAAAAAAATTTAGCTGGATGTGGTGGTGCAGGCCCATAATCCCAGCTACTTGTGTGGCTGAGGCAGGAGAATCACTTGAACCCGGGAGGCAGAAGTTGTAGTGAGCCAAGATCGTGCCACTGCACTCCAGCCTGGGCGACAAAGTGAGACCCTGTCTCAAAAAATAAAAATAAAATAAAATAAAAATAAATTTCATGAACAGTGCTCGCTTCAGCAGCACATATACTAAAATTAGAATGATACAGAGATTAGCATGGCCCTAGCACAAGGATGACAGGCAAATTCATGAAGCATTCCATTAAAAAAGAGTTTAAAAAGATAAATTTCATGAACAGGAAAGGCAGGAAAATATAGTGCAAAGTATATGGACTTCAGAGTAGAGATAATCCTAGATTTAAATCTTGGCCTTTAATCAGTATAATCATAACAAATAACTTCCTTGCCCAAGTCTTAGTATCCTTACCTTTAAAACTGGGATAATACTGATATTTTAGAATTATCATGAGATTTAGAGATGAAGGATATATGTAGTCTATGATACAGAAGAATTTTTTTTTTTTTTTTTTTTTGAGATAGGGTCTCACTCTGTCACCCAGGCTAGAGTACAGTGGCACGATCTCAGCTCACTGCAGCCTCAACATCCCAGGCTCAAGTGATCCTCCCATCTCAGCTTCCTGAGTAGCTGGGATTATAGGTGTGCGTCACCACACCCAGCTAATTTATTTTTAATTTATCTAATTACTTTATTTATTTTCTGTCGCCCAGGCTGCAGTGCAGTAGTGGATCTCGGTTCACTGTGACTTCCGCCTCCTGGATTCAAGTGATTCTTGTGCCTCAGCCTCCCAAGTAACTGGACTACAGGCATGCACCACCACGCCCAGCTAATTTTTGTATTTTTGGTAGAGACAGGGCTTCTCCACGTTGCTGAGGCTGGCCTTGAACTCTTGGGCTCAAGCAATTCGCCCACCTTGGCCTCTCAAAGTGTTGGGATTACAGGCATGAGCCACGATGCCACAGAAGATATTTATAATGTAGTCCCTACTATTATAAATAAAACTGATATGACTAAAAATAAGACCTTGTTTTATTAAACAAATATAACCAAACAAATGAATTACCATCAAGGTAGTTCTCTTGGGAGGCCAGATGTTTGTAACAAGATTGCTATCATTTTCAAATCGCTTTGGAATTCCCCTGGGAACTGTCTCTAGAACCTATAGACTATTATTCTTTTGAACTGCCTTAACGGTGAAAAATTCACACTGGGATGATTAATCTGATGACTGGAAGGAGTCAAGGATCACCTGGTACCACTTCTGGGGGCTATGTAGGGCAAACTGGATAATACAATTTTTGACTAGGATCTGCTTTATTAGAGGTTTGCTAACTGCCTCTGAAGATAAATCTCCAACATGAAGTTTTAAAACATATTTCAGGTTGGCTGGGCACAGTGGCTTATGCCTGTAATACCAGCACTTTGGGAGGACTGCTTGGGCCCAGGAGTTTTGACACCAGCCTAGGCAACATAGTGGGACCTTGTCTCTGTAAAAAATTTAAAAATTAGGTAGGCATGGTGGCATGTGCCTGTCTGCTCAGGAGGTTGAGGTAGGAGAACTGCTTGAGCCAGGAGGCTGAGGCTGCAGTGAGTCATAATCACACCATTGTACTTCAGCCTGGGTGACAGGGTAAGACCCTGTCTCAAAAAAAAAAAAAAAAAAAAAAATTTAGGTAGTGGTAACATTGTTTAAAAAAGTAAACTGCCTACCAAAATTATCTGTTTTAATAGTGAAGTATAATTAAGTTCTTTTTTTTTTTTGGGGGGGGGGGCGGGGAACGGAGTCTCACTCTGTTGCCCAGGCTGCAGTGCAGTGGCGTGATCTCGGCTCACTGCAAGCTCCGCCTCCTGGGTTCACGCCATTCTCCTGCCTCAGTCTCCGGAGTAGCTGGGACTACAGGCGCCCGCCACTACGCCCGGTTAATTTTTTGTATTTTTAGTAGAGACGGGGTTTCACCGTGTTAGCCAGGGTGGTCTTGATCTCCTGACCTCGTGATCCGCCCGCCCTGGTCTCCCAAAGTGCTGGGATTACAGGCGTGAGCCACTGTGCCCGGCCTTAATTAAGTTCTTTATATTCAACTTCTTGAGAAAAAAAAATCAACTGGGTAGGCAACGATCATGATCTTATATTTATCATAAAAAAGAGGGGAAAGGAAATGATTATATATCAAATACAACATAAAATCTCTCATTTTATCTTCATGATAATTCTGAATGCTACCCATATTTATAAATGAGTGGTATTCAAATCATTTCAAAAATAAGTAAATTTTCATTAGCACAAGATCACAAATACCTTGGATTTCAAACCCACATTCTCTAGCTCCAGAATAAGTTCTTAATTCCACTATAATACAAGTCACACTTGTGTCTCATGCTAATTTCCAGTTCAGCTCCTCAGCTTCAAGTAAACCTGATACAGATCTGAGTCTCCAAAATCAGTTCCTTTCCTAATTTGAAGCAGCCACGTCTAATGGGAAAAGTTCTGGGCTAGAAATGAGAAGAGCTGGGTTCACGATTACTATGTGTTTTGCTATTAAGTGCTCATATTAGGATAATAACCTCTACATTAATAACAAAAATGAATTACGATAAAATAACCATACTAAACATAAAATATCAATGACAGTTACTATATAAAATGATAGATGTTTACTAGATAAACATCACAGCTCATAATATTAAATTCTAACATTAGCAAGCCCTAACATGAAAGTCTGTTTTGTTTTTTGTAGGGAGAAGCATCAGCAGATTTTTTAAAATGGTCACTAGAAAACAAACCTGGGCATAAAGGATATGATATGACGCACAAAGCCAAAACGGGTTTCGACTCTGGAAAGGGGTGCATATAATCCCAAATCAAAGCCACTATGGCAAAGAAACAGGAGATTGTACAGATGGTGAGGCGACCATCAATTAGACCAAAATTCTCCACGTATTTGTATTTTTCCAGAAGTACCTGGTGAGAAAAAGAAGGAATCAAGCTAATAGGAATACTTCCTTCCCAGTATCTGCTTTTATTCTTGATTTCCATGATAAAAGAATCTATGAATTACCAAGAAGTTCCCTCCAGTTGGGATTTTACCACACCAAACAAATAAGACTCAAGTCTTCTATAAAGAACCAAGAGAAAAAGTTCATCAATCCCTCATATAAAAACTTTAAACTCCTCAACTTTTCCCACAGCTAAAATGTTCTTCTGACTTTTTCTGTGAGAAATTTTAGAAACTGCTTTCTGACTCAATTTCTAACACTGAAAACTAAGGTCACTCCAAGTTACAAAAGGAAAAGATTTTCCAGGAGAGATGGCCATCAGCTGTATAGATACTAACCAACCCCTCCTCAAGAAAGTACCTTTTTGGCAGAATCATCCAAAGAGTTTTTCACAGCTGATCCATCCCACTTGTCAATTTTTACAGGCTTATCATCTATCTTCCACTGTAAAACAAACAGAAAAGTTGTGCATCAAGAAACTAGGCCTCTTACTGAAGGTAAAATGAACCACTTTTTAAGAGCATCTCTCATGCACACATAATATTTACTCTTTGTCTTCTGATGTTGCAGAACTAAAAGACAAAACAGGCTATTCTGGGCACACCCCTATGGGGTAGCCCTGCAAGAAGCAGTTAAAAACAAGCAAACAAAAAAGACCAAACAATTAAAATAGATGAGGTAACCAGAGTCAGGTGGTACTCATGTGATGTTGACATTGCCAGTCTCCATGCAGAGAATATAAAAACAACCCCAGAACCAGAACACGTATATGGGCTGCAGAGACTGTAAGTGTAAACTTGCATATCCCACCTTCATTTTACCCAAATGTGAGTATAGAAAATTACTCTATTTATTCATGCTTTCCTTCTCTGACAACAAAACTCACAAAATACAGATACATGAATTTACAGACACTAACAAAATGGGGAGGATCTCCTTTAATATCACTTTGTCAGCTAACAACTTTTATTATTTTACCAGCATGTCTTAACTTTAAGACAGCAATTCCAGTATAGCCTGTTGGAAACAACACTAAATTTTAAATTACAAACCAAGTCCCAGACTCAGTCCCATCATGAGTTGAGTGGACAAACTCTGCTTCTATTTCCTTTATCTATAGAGGTTTAGAAAGTTTCTCAAACACTACTATTCAGAGGCAAATAATTCTCTCACTCACTGCTCATGTAGAAGTTCAAAATGTTACAGCACCTACGAATGCCAATTTAGCACCCTGAATTCAGCTTCCCACTTCTGGGAATGTTTCTATAACTGAATACATGTGAAATGATATACAAGGCTACTCACTGCAGCATTGTCTGTAATAGTGAAAAGCTGGAAGTAACTCGAATGCTCATTTACAAGGGGATTGGTTAAACAAACTACGGTACATCCAGATATCTTATCAGGGTAGAGAAATATGGGGAGGAGTAAGACTACTTACGTGTGCCTTTAAAATTTTTTAACCATGTGAATGTATTACATAGTAAAAAATTTTCTCAAATTCAAGTATTTAAGTAAATGTAGCTTAAGAGGAACAGGGTGCTACAAATAATCTGATAAACCTGGTTTTTTTTGTAGAACATTAATGGCCAACTCTTAATTTTTTAGATCAAGTGAACAAATATTATATTCCATAAAAATCACAAACCAGCAAGCAATCCCAAATTCATTTGGATTTAGAATGGATTATTTTATGGAAAGACAGAGAATGTCATATTTATCTTTTGGATTGAGCACAAGTACAAAGATAATGCCTATAAGAAATAAAGAGATGGCAGTGGTGAGTACCTGCCGTCCCAGATACTTGGGAGGCTGAGGTGGGAGAACAGCTTGAGCCCAGGAGTTCCAGTCCAGCCTGGGCAATATAGTGAGAACTTGTCTCTGGAAAAAATAAATAAATAAATAAACAATAAAAAATAAAATAAGAAGTAGGATAAAAATAATTGTAAAGATTTTAAACAACTACAGAAATATAATTCATCAACTTTGATTTTTTAACTGTGATTCTATATATTATTATACAAAAGAGAAGGCCAGGTGCGGTGGCTCAAGCCTGTAATCCCAGCACTTTGGGAGGCCGAGACGGGCGGATCACGAGGTCAGGAGATCGAGACCATCCTGGCTAACACGGTGAAACCCCGTCTCTACTAAAAAATACAAAAAACTAGCCGGGCGAGGTGGTGGGCGTCTGTAGTCCCAGCTACTCGGGAGGCTGAGACGGAGAATGGCGTAAACCCGGGAGGCGGAGCTTGCAGTGAGCTGAGATCCGGCCACTGCACTTCAGCCTGGGCGACAGAGCGAGACTCCGTCTCAAAAAAAAAAAAAAAAAAAAAGAAAACCCGTTCTGGGAAGTTTGTTGGGAAAAATAACATGAGCTAAAAATAGCCATACTTAAAGTGATTAAAAGTCAATCAAGTTTTTTTTTCCCTTGGTGCCTTGTAAAAGCAAGTGTTTTTCTTCGAGAAAACTACTCATGGCAGCATACTGCAATATTGACTGCCAGCCTACAAATCAAACATGACACCTAATTTTAAAGATGCAAACTGAACCAAAAAGAAATTAGCAGGCTTTCTAGCTAGATAGCTCATTTACACTGTCAAGTAAATCCCTCTTTGAAGACATGCAAAAGAACCAACTTGTAGAGCCAAACCCACCATAGCATTTGAATTATTTGTGAAATAAAGTCAGAATAAAGTCATTTAAAAATTATGGGTCATTCAAAAACAGGGAAATCATATTCTCAGACACCTAGCCACACTTCACTGCCTGCATTGCATCACAGAAAAGAAACTTGCCTTTATAAGTCAGAAAATAATGTCTTAAAAATTTGGGGGAATAAAATGCAGAAGCAGCCATTACAATGTATTGAAATAGCCTCAGCTATAACTTCACTGCCTGGTACCTAGAAGCAATCTTCAGTAAGTGGAACAGAAACATTTCCAGTGAATTACATGAAATCACAAGAAAGGTTATAATTTGACTTTATGGCAACATAGGCCATTTTGAACCTAATAGTGTCCCTGGTACAGTACAGAGAACCATCTGGAAAAAGGGGAGTTGCTATTAGGGGCTGATTTTTCTGATTATTATTTCTCATCATGCTCAAAAACTGCTCATCAACTAAAATGTATGCTGCTCCTCACGTTCTCTCTACTACTAATTCGGGTATTTTAGAAGCTATCTTTTTTTTTTTTTTTTGCCTCATTTTTGTCTTCCTCAACACTAAGTGCAAATTGCTTTCCTTTTGTAATAGATAAAGCAAAAATTAGTTTATTTTATGTAGGACCTCACAGGATAAATTACAAAGAAGGGCAGTGTGCAGAAATAAGTGAACCTGGGCCCAAGACTGCCATCTTCGGCAAGGCTTGTTTGCAAGGTTGGCCCCTGGCTGGCATCTGACAAGCTGGCTGATAAAACAGTTCCCTACACTGATATAAATACATTCCCTCAGTGATAAGAATGGCTCACTGTGCCTCAACTGTTTGTATAAATGATGTGATTTATGTTGAACACCTTTCCTCCTGGAAATCTAGAAAAAATTAAAGTTCTTTATGTTGGCAGTATCCAAAATTTCAAAATGATATCCCTTACACAGGTCAATTTTCACCCACTGTAAAACTGCTATTGCCACTCATCTTTTTATTGCAGCACTAAGCAGACCCTCAATCCAGACACCAATGTTCTTCAGATTAGAAAACGAGACTTCAAAGAGGTTAAGTGCCATACAACTAGTAAATGACAGGCCAACAAAATTCTTTAGGGCTAAATTACAAATACATGTCTCATTATAAAACTGTCTCTTCTTCAGTGATATAAATTTATTTTTACTTGCCTTAATCCCTGAACTCAATCCCAAAGCAGATTGTGGCCTTATACTTAAAGGTGTACTGTACTTCAAATCACAAGCTAACTGGTTTTGGCCAGGCGCAGTGGCTCACTCCTATAATCCCAGCACTTTGGGAGGCTGAGGCAGATGGGTCGTTTGAGGTCAGGAGTTCGAGATCAGTCTGGCCAACATTGTGAAACCTCGTCTCTAATAAAAGTACAAAACTTAGCCAGGCTAAGTAATCCCAGCTACTTGGGAGGCTGAGGAAAGAGAATTGCTTGAATCCGGGAGGCGGAGGTTGCAGTGAGCTGAGATGGCGCCACTACACTCCAGCCTGGGTGAACAGAGGAAGACTCCATCTCAAAAAACAAACCACCCAACAAACAAAAAACAAAAAACAAACTGACTGGATTTAGACTAAATACAAATGTATGCAGACAAATGCTTTTTTTCCTTACCCAATAAGTGAATCCTTATTATCCAAGGGAGAATGGAGTCAGGCTACTTTATTTTAATCTTCACTTTTCCACTTAATACTGGAAGGCACTGGACAAATAATTTAACCGTTCTAAAGCCTTATTAGTTTGCTCAATTGTAAAATAAAGACGGTAAAAGTATCTATTTCACAGGTTGGTATGAGAAGTAAATAGTGTAATTATAAAACATAGCACAGTGCACAGTACCTAGTAAGTACTTAATAAAAATTAGCTATTGCTGTTGCTATTAATGATATAAAACTATATAATACACTGCATCATGATTACCTGACTGTATGTATTATCTCCCTCACTGGGTAACAGGGACTACACACTTTTGTATTCTCAGAGCCTGGAACACAATATACTCTCAATAGCTTTTTTTTTTTTTTTTTTAATGTCTAAATACTCACAAAGAAAAAAAGGGAAGAAAAAGATCTCTAAAATGTTACTCTCCAGTCTAAATTTAGCAAATGTAGACATGCTCAAAATGATCTCACTTGGTTCTTATTCACAGAATTTTTTTTAAGGGATGGAGGGCAGACAGAAGGTATAATCATAGCTACCATTTCCTGAATGCCTAACATGTGCTATGTATGTGCAAAGTATTTTATATACACTACCTCACTTAATTTCCACAATAACTCTACAAGGTAAGAACAGTTAAAATCTTCCTTTCACAGATAACACTAAGGGTTTAAAAAATTCGCCAAAGATGAAAGACAGAAAGTTGTAAAGCCAGGACTCAATACTCATGCTCTCTCACTATTCTACACTGCTTTCCCATGAAGAGAAAGGAAAGGAATTATTAGCCATCAAAAACACAAAAGAACAGGAAGCAAAAAGGTCCCTGAAGTGACAGCTATACAATGTATCTTGATTCCTAACAAGCTCTAGTTCATAACATTTTTAAAACCTTAAAAAAAAAAAAAAAAAAAAAAAGTTAATCTGAATAGGACCACAAAACTCACAGGGTATCAAAAATGTTGAATCTCCCCACTCAATGTAAAACCAACTGCAATTTGGCTGAAAAGAGAGATCAAAAAGTACTATTTTAAAGAAATTACTCCCCTACACTACCCACTGAAGAGATAAAGACAACTTTTTTTTTTTTTTTTGGAGACAGAGTCTTGCTCTGTCGCCCAGGCTGAGTGTAGTGGCATGATCTCAGTTCACTGCAACCTCCACCTCCTGGGTTCAAGCAATTCTCATGCCTCAGCTTCCCGAGTAGCTGGGATTACAGGCATGTGTCATCACACCAGGCTAATTTTTTGTATTTTTTAATAGAGATGGGGTTTCACCATGTTGGCCCTAGACTCGAACTCCTGGCCTCAAGTGATCCACGTACCCCAGCCTCCCAAAGTGCCACCACACCCGGCCAAGATAAAGACAACTTTTATCAAACTAATATACCTGATGCCAGAACTGGCTGGCTAACTAGTTAAAAGAAAACAGGCATTTGATAGCTTTAATAGAACACTATGAAGAATCATTTCAGTTACGTTTCTCCACTGCACATTTGAATAACAAAAAATTCTACAAAGACATTTCACTGAAGGTATGGCATCAGGAACTCCGTAAGTGATTAGGAAGGATATTAAACACAACTCAGGTCTGAAGGATATGCAGGCAATGCAGGAAGGCATTTTCCAAATTAACTCATGTGAGGGAATACAGCCTTCTGTTCCCCATGCGTCACCAGGCTTAAAGGGATAGGGTGGGATCAAAAAAAGAGACAAAATAAGCCAGGCACAGTGGCTCACGTTTATAACTTCAGCACTTTGGGAGGCCAAGGAGGAAGGATTGCTTGAGTTCAGGAGTCTGAGATCAGCCTGGGCAACGTAGCAAGACCCTATATCTAAAAAAAAAAAAATTTAATTAAAAAAATTAGCCAGGCATGGTGGTGCCCACCTATAGTCCCAGGTACTTGGGAGACTGAGGCAGGAGGATGGCTTGAGCCCAGGAGGTGTAGGCTGCAGTGGGCCGTGATTGTGCCACTGCACTCCAACCTGGACAACGGAGTGAGACTCCATCTCACAAAACGAAAGGACAAAATCCTTGGCCATTAGGATATGTCCAACAAAACAAAATTGTTTTGAGTATGACAACATGAACACCTTCAATTTTCTTATTTTAATAATAGTGAAAACAGAAGTTATGCAGTGATATAAAAGACCTGAGTGGATTGCTTCACAAAGTTCCCTGGCTTGATAATAAGACTCAAAGGATTCCTCAATTCACACTGGAGAGATGAAGAATTACCAGGGGTGAGAGTGGTGTCAATGGTGACCCTGTTCTGATTTAGACAGAATTGAGCATGGCTTTAAGAAAAACAAACTTTTTCTCTCCTTTATCCCAGTTTAGAAAGTAGACAGAAGCTGCAAAGGGGGAAAGTAGCAGGAGATGAGGCATCTGAGAGAAACCATTTCCTAGTTATTAGGCTAAAAAACTTGAATTTTATTCTGAAGCGGGCAATGGAGAGTATTTTAAGCAGGGGAATAACAATCAAATTTACGTTTTTTTTTTTTTTTTAAGTCATTTTAGTGGCAACCTGGCAGATGATCTGGAGAGGAGTAACACTGGACATAGAGATGTAGATGGAGCCTGATGTAAGTGCAGAGCCTCAATGCTCAATAGAGCAGCAGTAGGGAGAATGAAAGGGAGTATTTCTGAGGTAGAATTGGCAGGACTTAGTAACAGACTAGTTATAAGGAACATGAAAGAGAAGAGACAGAGATGACCACCTACTAGAATTAGGGCTTGGATGACTTGTTGGAGCCATTATGTCATTTTCCGAGAAGGAGGAAAGAGGATACCCATTTGTATATGTGGAGTTCTAAACTAAAATAAGGAGATAATAAAAACTGATGGCAAACTCAGAAGCTGAGATTACAATTTCAGTTGGAAATGCATATGTGACCATATCCCCCCACACACATATTTAGCAAGAAAAGAAAATGTTCAGTTTGGGGAGAAAATGATGTCTATCTTAAGAATGTGCACTGTCATCTAATTTAAATCCCAATTCAGCAAAAACATGGTATCTCAAAGAGATTATGCTCTTAGCAACACACTGAATCTTCAATTTCAATCTATTTTTTATAAAAATGGTCAAGATACACTGCAAAGAAAATTACTAGCTTAACAGTGCTTATTACTGACTGCATTCATCACTGGAGTTAGAAGTTAGGAAATTACCATGTGTTAATTAAATTATGAGCATGCACATTAGTGACAACCCCAGAGAAACTGATTCTTAGGTTTTAAACTGCCTTCTCTACTCCACCACAAACTGCATTTAGCTGTGACAGGGCTGCTTCTACATCAACTCAGCCCATGACAGAGAAGCCTACATGACTGCAGCTCTTTGAGGGCCAGGTCACTGGATCCATGACTTAAAATCCTACCACTGAACCCAGAAAGTGTGAGATCTAAGGCTGAAAAGAGCTTAAAGTTAAAACAACTTGATTCAGCATATTAATCAGCAATGCTCCAACAATGAAGTATTTTTTCTACCAGCAAACTGAAATGTAGTCAACAATCCTTTCAATACTAGCAACTAACATCTTCTAAAGTCTGACTGAATTGCTGGCATAATCAACCAATATAAATTTCTTACCTTTGCAATGGGTAGACAAGAAATTAGATACACACAAAAAAATGGTCTTTACAATTGTGTTAAGGAAAATACTATACTTAACAATGAATTATAAACTATGCTAAGTGCTAAATGGTAAGAAGTAGACATAGAAGGGCAAGGGCACACTACAGGTTCGAGGATCTGCAAAAAAGATTCTGGATAAAATGTTACCTATTACCTCAGGGATATCAATCTGCAGCAAAGCTGACTGGGGAGGGTTGGAAGAGAGAGGGATATTGCCAAGGAAGGCCTGAATTAAGGCACGAAGACTGGCTAGGAATGTACTACATTGATACGGATGTGTGATGAGTCCTTATTCTAGAAAGGTAACAGATCACATACTCCATTTAAGAATTACATGCAATCAGTTCTGAAAAATGCAGCTGAGTGCAAATTCAGGCATAGGACCACACAGCTGTTTCATCTGATATCCATCTCCTACTGCCTAGAAAAATAGTAACTGTTATATGACTCTTCCAGGTTTCTTTTTCTTTTTAAGGAAACTGCCAAGTCTCTCAATAGCAATTCATTCCAGTGTTGGACAATCTTTTAAAAGAAAAAAAAAATATTTTTAAACACAATCTTTTTGGCAATTACACTTCTTTATTTTCTTTAAATTAATATTGAATGGCTGCTTGCTATGTGCCAAGCACTGTTCTAGCCACTAGGGATATAGTCATAAACAAGACAAATTCTGCACTTGTAGAGCTTCTTCTTGTATGGAAGATAAAGAATAAGTAAACAAATATGCATATAATTCCAGGTTGTAAAAAAGATTACACAGAAAAATGCAATAGAGTTTTTAAAAAGACTACTAAAAAGTTATTAAATAGTGAGGGAAAATAGTTAACATCTGAGCAGAGCTGAATAAACGAGTAACCCATGAGAAAATCTGAAGTGTCCTAGTGAAAACAGAACACCAAAATCCCCCAAGCTTAACGTGTTTGAGGAACAGCAGAAAAGCGAGGGTTTCCAGAGTCAGTGACTCAAGTAGAAACTGACAGATGAGGATGACAGAAACAGGCAGGATCAAGAACATGTAGTGTAGGGTCCAGTCCCACAGGGTCGGTGGGTTTTTCTCCCTGTATGCGGAGACGAGAGACTGTAGGAATAAAGACACAAGACAAAGAGATAAAAGAAAAGACACTTGGGCCCAGGGGACCACTACCACCAAGATGCGGAGACCAGTAGTGGCCCCAAATGCCAGGCTGTGCTGGTATTTATTGGATACAAAACAAAGGGGCAGGGTAAGGAATGTGAGCCATCTCTAATAATTGACAAGGTCACATGAGTCATGTGTCCACTAGACAGGGGGCCCTTCCCCGGCTGGCAGCCGAGGCAGAGAAAGAGAGGAGAATAAGAGAGACAGCTTACGCCATTATTTCTGCATATCAGGGACTTTTAGTACTTTCACTAATTTGTTACTACTATCTAAAAGGCAGAACCGGGTGTACAGGATGGAACATGAAGATGGATTAGGAGCGTGACCACTGAAGCACAGCATCACAGGGAGATGGTTAGGCCTCCGGATAACTGCAAGAGGTGGAGGAGTACAGTCTTCTCTAAACTCCTCCGGGGAAAGGCAGATTCCCTTTCCTGGTCTGCTAAGTAGCGGGTGTTTTTCCTTGACACTGATGCTACCGCTAGACCATGGTCTGCTTGGCAACAGGCGTCTTCCCAGACACTGGCGTTACCGCTAGACCAAGGAGCCCTCTGGTGGTCCTTCCGGGCATAACAGAAGGCTTGCACTCCTGTCTTCTGGTTCCTTCTCACCGTGTCCCTTCAGCTCCTATCCTTGTACCGCCTAGTTTTTCCTAGGTTATGATTGTAGAGCGAGGATTATTATAATATTGGAGTAAAGAGTAATTGCTACAAACTAATGATTAATGATATCCATATATAATCATATATATTATTTATATCTAGTATAACTATTCTTATTTTATATATTTTATTATACTGGAACAGCTCGTGCCCTCAGTCTCTTGCCTCAGCACCTGGGTGGCTTGCCGCCCACAATGTAGGGGCTACAAAATAGGCCACAATTAGGGGTTTGGATTTTAGTTAATTGAGATGGGAAGTTACTGGAGATATTTCAGCAAGAGAGTGAGTGATCCATGTTTTAAAACATCAGTCTAGCTGCTGTGTGGAGAATAAAATGTAAGGGAGCCAAGCACAGAAGCTGGAAGACCAGTTGAAATGGCTACTACAGCTGTCTAGGTAGGAGTGGTCAGATTCTGGATGTACAGCCAGGAAAATACAACGATGGGATGGCTGTGGAGTACAAGGCAAAGAGAAGATCAAGGGTAACTCTCAGGTTTTTGTTTGAATAAATAAGATGAATGGAGGTGTCTAACTGAAATGAGGAAGACTGAGAGAGAAGCATTTTGAGGGGTAAGCAGAAATCAGGAGACTGGCTCTGGCTATTGATGCCTGATACACGTTTTAGACATTTAAGTGGAGATGACAAGCAGGCAGTTGGACATAAAGTCTGGGGCTTATAGGAAAGGTCCAGGTTGAGAATATAAATGTAGAAGTCAGCAACTTCTACATGTTATTTAAGCCACGACATTGGGTATCACCTTGGGATGAGGCTAGACAGAGGAGAGGGCCAGGGGTAATAAGCTCAGGGACGGGCAATATTTACACAGGTCAGGAAGAAGACCAAAGAATAATGAAGACAACAGAGACTAGTTGACGGAGGAGGAAAATTGGGGGCAAACGGTGTCCTAGAAGCCAAGTAAAGAAAATATCTCAAGAAAGAAGTGATCAATAAGTCAAATGCTACTGAAAGGCTAAGTAATATAAAAAAACTATTGAAATTTGGTAAGATAAGAGATCAGAGCAGGGAAATGGTGCTGGCAACAGCTGAAAAAGGTACCTTGGCAGGCAGATTATATATATATAGTATATAATATATATAGTATATATACACACACTTACTTTAATTACTAATTAAAAGACTCACTAAATATATGTATGTATATATACTATATATACATATATAATACGTATATATAGTATTTTAATTAGTAATTAAAGTAATAGTACAAAAGTAATCAGTGTCTGTGATACCACTGTGTTACATGATACATAGTTTAAAAAAACAAATAATCTGAAACTTTAAGGGTTACTCCATGAAAGACAAAAATAAGTTTCTAAAATTGTGATACAATTCACACACTATAAAATTCACTATTTAAAAATATGCCAATTCAGCGGTTCTTAGTATACTCACAAGGTTATACAACCATCACCACTATGTAATTCTAGAATATATGCATACCCTCAAAAAGAAACTCCATACCCATTAGCAGTCACATCTTATTCCTGTGCCCTATCTCCTGGCAGCCAACAATCTACTTTCTGTCTCTATGGATTTGCCTATTCTGGACATTTCAAACAAATGCAGTCATACTATATATGGCCTTTTGTGATTGGCTTCTTTCACTTAGCACATTTTCAAGATTCATTCATATTGTAGTATGTATCAATACTTTATTCTAACAGTCAAATTATATTCCATTGTATAGATATATCACATTGTGTTTATCCATTTATCAGCTGACAGACTGTTTCTACCTTTAGGCCATTATGATAACTGTGTTATGAACATTTGTGTGCCAAGATTTCCCGTGGACACACGTTTTCAATTCTCTTGGGTATATACCTAGGAGTGGAATTGCTGGGTCATATGGTTAACTTTACGTTGAATTTTCTGAGGAACTGTCAAACTGTTGCCAAGAGTGCCACCACATTTTACATCTGTTAGCGATATATGAAGATTCTGATTTCTCCATATTTACACCAAAACAGGTTATTTTCCTTTTTTTTCCCTTTATTATAGCAATCTTAGTGGAAGTGAAGTGGTTTCTCATTGTGGTTTTACTTTGCATTTCTCTAATGACTGATGATGTTGCGTATCTTTCCATGTGCTATGGGCTATTTGTATATCCTCTATGGAGAATTATCTATTTACATCTTTTGCCCTTTTAAAAACTAGGTCGCTGTCTTTTTATTACTGAGTTGTAAAATTCTTTATATAGTCTAGATGCTAGACCCTTACCAGATACATGATTTGAAAATGTTTTCTCTCATTCTGTGGATTTCTTTTTTCATTTTCTTGATAGTGGCCTTTGACACACACATACTTTTTATTTTGAGGAAATAAAAAATAATGAGTTTTGAGATCCTAATAGGATCAGTTTGCAAAACAGTATTAAAAGGCCAGCACCTTGTTTCATTAAACAAACACATACAATTATAGTAATGTCATAAAACCGTTCATCTTCCTTGTCAGAGCTAGGTAACAGGGCACAAGCATATCATCTGGAAGTCTGGCAAGCTAAGGTATCTTCCAGTAGAGTAAAAGAGGAGACACCTAAGGACATGTGGTTGGTAGGTGACAAAGCCAAGGCTACAGCCTAGGTCTTTCACCTCACAAGAGATGTTCATCCCACTACTATGTTAGCTAGCACATTAGTTAGCACAAGGCACACTGTGGTATGGGAAGCAATGTGCTGAGTAAAGAAAGAGCACTGGATTAAGTACTGGGGAAGCCAGGTTCTGTAAGTGTTACTAATTCACTGTGTGGTCTTGGGCAAGTTGCTTTGCTTGTGTCCATGTCTACAAAATGAGGCTGAAGCATCAGATGAGTTTCAGGGTCTCTTCATTAAAAACATTTTAAAGAAACCACTATTAAGCAGAATAGCTTTTAAAAACAAAACAAAACAAAAACCTTAAAATGTCAGAACCAGAAGAGACTTAAAAAAAATCATTTAAGCCAGCAGTTCTCAACCTGGAGGTAACTGTTAAAATGCAGAGGTAATAGAGACATGTGAAGAGAAACGCAGATATTCAGGCCTAAGAAAAGGTCCAAAAATCTGTTAATTTTAACTAATTCTCAAAGGAGTCTGATGTAAACAGATTAAAGCTGTTCTTTAAGATCAGGCTGACAGGCTAGCCAGGAGACAGAAATCCAGGTATAAGGCTAAAAGGGTCCAGACAATACCTTCTGGAAAGCATGGTTTAACACCACATATCAACTTTAATAGCCAAAACAAATTAAGCAAGCAGCTTTTCTTTATAACTGCCAGGCAGAAGAAAATGCTTTGATGTATTTGGGGCAAAATAACACACTGCAATGATCTAAGTCAAGTTATTCTGTGATGGAGGCGGAAGGATTATATTTGCATACTTATTTTTAAGATCAGGAAACAAGAACTGCTGTGTTCTTAAAGTCAGTTTCATAAGAGTAGAAATTCACATCTGCTTAGGGAAAACTAGGAACATATTTGCATCTCTTTATTGCACTTCTTTATGGCAAGTAAAACTACAGCTGCAGAAATAAAATAAAAACCCTCCCTGCCGAAATCAAGACACATCAAATTAAATAAATTACATTAGGCTAGGTGTGGTGGTGCACGCTTGTAAACCCCATACTTTGGGAGGTCAAGGCCATTGGATCACCTGAGGTCAGGAGTTCGAGACCAGCCTGGCCAACACAGTGAAACCCTGTCTCTACTGAATATACAAAAATTAGCTGGGCATGGAGGCGCATGCCTGTAATCCCAGCTACTCGGGAGACTGAGGCAGGAGAATTGCTTGAACCTGGGAGGCGGGGGTTGCAGTGAGTAGAGACTGCGACAAATTGAGACTCTGTCTTTAAAAAAAAAAAAAAAAAAGAAATTATATTAAAGGTAATGGACTCATTCCCACAGAGCAAAAGTCTATTAGTTCAGATCCTGCTCCAGAGAATAACATTTT
Source organism: Macaca mulatta (assembly GCF_049350105.2). Classification (NCBI taxonomy): domain Eukaryota; kingdom Metazoa; phylum Chordata; class Mammalia; order Primates; family Cercopithecidae; genus Macaca; species Macaca mulatta. Next base: position 75,351,299 of record NC_133419.1, on the reverse strand, counting down.
TTTCCCCCAAGTTCTCTCCCACAGTACCCTCAGTCTTCAAACAATTAGAGGCACCATCCTCTAAAGCTGATTCTGAAGACTGAGGTGACAGATCTCAAGTTGTTTCTGTGCGAAATTCAATGCTAAAAGTACTTATCCTGTGTTGATCACTAGAGAGAAGCACTCACAGGAAAACAGGCAAATACAAATTGGTGGAATAATAGAAGATAGTATGTCATATTAAGTGACAGTTTAATTCCCACGTGCAGTGTAAGTGCTAGAGGAATTCAGAGAGGGAACAGTTCAATGTAAGGCTGAAAATCAAGTTTTCCAAGAAAAAGCACTCAAGCAGCTCTTGACTATTTTGTCTCTTCCGTCCCTCACTTATTGGATAAATCTTCCAAGCACTCTTTTGTGAGACCTTTTATCTATTTCTGCTACTCATGTTGGGGTTCTCATCACCTTGTCATTCTATTTTTACCACAGACAGCCCTGCACAAAGAACATTTACTTCTAGTAGATTCCAAAGGACAGGGAACAGAGCTGGGTGCGGTGGCTCATGCCTGTAATTTCAGTACTTTTGGGAGGCTGAGGTGGGCAGATCACTTGAGGCCAGGGGTTCAAGATTAGTCTAGGCAACACAGTGAGACCTTGTCTCTACCAAAAAAAATAATAAAAATAAACAGGGCAGAGGAAACCAAACAAAAAAACCCAAAGAACATTTGCCAGCACTATACAATGTGATCCTTACTATAACATGTATGAATGCCCACAATATTTACATAAGGAAATTTCAATTCAGCAATATCACACAACTTATCCAAGGTCATGTGGCTTTTATTAGGTAGGTGCAAAAGTTATTGTGGTTTTTGCCATTACTTTCAATGGCAAAAACAGCAATTACTTTTGCACCAACCTAATAACATGCTGCACTAAAACTCAAATGTCTCTTTTAATTATATATTATACACTACTGTGTATATGGCCTTATTAAAAAGTCTTCTAATTTCTCTCTCTCCAAACCATCTGACTAGTTTTCCTAAAAACCCCTTTACACAGTCTCAAAACCCTTCAACAGCTTTCTTCTCCTACTTCAAGCAATCCATGGCCTCCCTAATCGGATTCTATCTACTTGTCCCTACAGTTCCTTTAGAGAGCCTTCTAGTCAACTCAATAACTGAGAAACATTAAACACCATCATATCTGTGTACCTTCACTCAAGGAGACTTTTTTTACCTGGCATGTCTTTCCTTTCTCCCCCCAAATAAGGTGCCAGTTCCACTCTCAGGAATGAGGCCTTTCCTTGAGGCTCTTACTCTTCTTTTTTTTTTTTTTCCCCGAGGTGGATTTCCCTCTCGTTGCCCAGGCTGGAGTGCAATGGCATGATCTTGGCTCACTGCAACCTCTACCTCCCAAGTTCCAGCAATTCTCCTGCCTCAGCCTCCCGAGTAGCTGGGATTACAGGCATGCGCCACCACGCTCGGCTAATTTTTAGTAGAGACAGGGTTTCTCCATGTTGGTCTGGCTGGTCTTGAAGTTCCGACCTCAGGTGACCTGCCTGCCTTGGCCTCCCAAGGAGCTGGGATTACAGGTGTGAGCCACCGCGACTGGCCGAGGCTCTTACTCTTATCAATAAGTTTGCAGGGATCACTCTCTCTCTCTCATTTGAACTTCTCTAACAAGTACACACTTGCGCGAATATACCATATACTTCCTTAAATAGATTCAATTACCCCATCTTCTATATTCAGCAATTCTGAGTGCTCTCTGATATTAGGATTCTTGATTTACTCCTCCACCATCACACATTGTACCAGACACTACAGGTAATGGAGATCATTAACGTGTACTGTCTTACTTGGTTCTTCCCAAAACCCCGTGATACAGGTGCCAGAGATTCTAAAATTCCAAATGAAGAAACGTTAATTGATTTGCCAGTCTTCATACTGTTTGCAAGTAGCAGAAATACTTCAAAGCTGAAATCTTATGATCCCCAAATCCAGGTTCTTTCAATAACACAATGGTGCCATATACACTATTCCATAATAATAGTATTCCATACTGCCTTAGCAGAATGCCCATACTTTGCTGATGATAATCCCACTGCAAGGAAGAGCAAGAGCAGTTAGAGTGTCAGGTAAGCACAGGTTGTTAGGCGCTTACCCAGGAAGAGGGAAGGATTTGTGTACACAAATGACCATCAATTCCCCATACTCTCATGTCTTGAAGCAATTTACCATCCCAACCTCCAGAATATGTTTCTGTATCTTAAGGTTTGAGTGTGAGGCCAGGTGCATGGTGACTCATGCCTGTAATCCCAGCACTTTGGGGAGCCGAGGTGGGAGGATCACTTGAGGCCCAGGAATTTGACACCAGCCAGGGCAACACAGTAAGACCCTGACTCTACAGAAAAGTTAAAAGCAAAAAAATTAGCCAGACATGGTGGTGCACATTTGCAGCCCCAGCTACTCCGGAGGCTGGGGTGGGAAGATCACCTGAGCCTCGGAGTTCAAGGCTGCAGTGAGCTAAGATCCATTCTGGGCAATGAAGTGAGACCCCTCACAAGAGAAGTGTGTGAGAACCATGTCTTTCAAAACCAATGACACTCAAAAAGACAAGTAAAAAGACCTGGATCTGAACCCCTCAACATAATCAAGTTTTCATTTCTTAAGCACCTACCATGTGTTACGCACAGGGAAGTCTGAAAGCTCTTTTCAATTAAATTCAAAAATCCTGTTTACTATACTAAAGACACCATGCTTAACAATTCTCATCAAACCAGCCCAAGGTCCTACAATGAGAGAAATGGAAGGGAATTTAGGATTAAGTCCCTCATTTTAAGGCTAAATCTCTCACTTTGCAGATGAGCAAATAGACATAGAGAGAGCAAGCATATTTCACGGTCACAAAGCTAATTAGAAGCAAAATCAACACTAGGACGAAGTTCTCCATCCATCTGTTTCTTCTAAGATGCTGTGCAAAGAGCAAGAAGGGCCAACCCAGGGACAGTTTTCCTTTTTTTCTTTTCTTTTAAGCCCTTGTTGCTAGGACTGCAGTTAAAAAAAAATTGGATGAGCAGAGGAGGAAAGGGACAAGCGTGAGCGGGCAGCAGTGCACTTGGTAGCAAACAGGGAGGTAGAGGGGAGAGAGAAGAGGGCGGGGAAAAACAATAGAAAGAAAGAAAAATCTTAAAGGCTTCTTGTCAGCCCAGTAGACGGGTCAATACTCAAATATTTTAAGTATTCGCCTATCATGATTAAATGCCTAAAAACTTAAGTAAGCAAAAGGACAAGAAGCACATTGGAATCTGTAGCAGCACGCAAGGCTGATGGTGGTAGGGAGTTTCCGGGATATCGATTCTTGAATCCTTGGGCTTCGGTTTTCCGTGTCTGTGAAATGGGCACTGGCAACAGTGCACCCAGCACCCCAGGGAAAAAGCGATGGATACAATTAAGTATAGGAGGAACCAAATTACCGAAAAAGCTGTGGCGGCCAGGACCAGAACACTTACGAGAAGCAAAGAAGTCCTAAAGAGGAGAGGGTCCAGGTTTGAAGTGTGATGAGGGCAGGCTACAAGCGTGCGTAGGGTTGTCATAGCGGTTACACAAGGGCTCCCCTCAAAAGGCCGTAGAAAATAAGGGAGACCGGGATGGGAAGGTGGGTTCGCCGCCTCCCAGGCCTCCCCAGGATTCAACTTTTCCCAAGAACCGGCTCCTCACCTTATCCAACAAGCCGCTACGGCCACTGCCTGTCCCGCAGTTGGAACCACCGCCAGCCCCACTATTGCCTCCGAGACCACCGCTTCTCCCGCCCTGTGTAGCTGCCGCCGCCATGTTGTGCGCCTCTACGTCTCCCTCCCCTCCGACTTGTCTGAAGCCGATTGGCTGGAGCTGACAGCGTGACGCGCCGCGCGGAGTCAATCGGGATCCGTAGTTGGGGGGCTTGCTGGCGCGAGGTAGTCAGAGGACGTGGCCGCGGGGCTTGCTGGGACTTGTAGTTAGACGTCCTGGCCGTCAGTTGCAGCCTACACTGTCTGCCGTCGCGTCCCAGTTACTAAGGCGTCGGAAAGGTAGCGGCAGGCACCACCGTGGAGCGGCTCCGAGATCCCCGGCAGGCTCGCAGGCGCGCATCCCTCCTGACTGGGACTTCGCCTCCGCAGACCCCTCGGAGGCTGAAGCGACGCCGGAGGCAGGTGCGACTGAAAACTTAGTTTCCGAGTTTGAGTCTTTCTCCGGCCCAGGTGTGGAGTTTCCAAAGGAGTGGGCAGGAGCCGGTCCTTCATCCTTTTCTAGCCCGGTTGTGGCACTTACTGATTGTTTTCTCAAGCAGCTGTCCTTTTAGCTGTTAGTAATGTTTTCGTGTTACGGAGAACTCACATTGACTGAGTGCCTAATGTCTGCCAGGCAATATCCTATGTGCACTTCCAGCCATCCTCTCTCTCACTGAGTCCCACAACATCCCTGTTAGGTGAGGAGGAAACTAAAGAACCTACCCAAAGCCAGATAGCGTGTATCTGAACTCGGTTTTCAAGCCGGCATTAAAAAAAAATCAATATATATCCCTTCTGACACTCTGCTTTTACGGTTTTAGGATGTAATAGGAGTCTACATTTTAATTAATAATTTTTTTCACAAATATATATTGAGCACCAATATTGTACTGATGAATACAAGGGATCAAGATAGACCTGGTTGCTACTCTGGTGGAACTCCTACTCCATGACAGAGTTATCAAATAGCAGAATTGTATTATACTATGCTCTGTTACATTGTATTGTTTTTTAATTCCTATATATCCCCCATAAGCATCTAAATAATTAAATATTTTTGAGTTGCTTACTATGTAGTAGGCCCTATTCTAGTCATCAGGGATATGTTCCTGAATAAAATAGACAAAAACTTGTCTTGGGGAAGCCAAAATTCATGTGAAAATAATTATTATCTAGGCTGGGCATGGTGGCTCACGTTTGTAATCCCAGCCGAGGCGGGTGGATCACCTGAGGTCAGGAGTTTAAGACCAGCATAGCCAACATGGTGAAACCCCGTCTGTATGAAAAATACAAAAATTAGCCGGGCGTGGTAGTGGGCGCCTGTAATCCCAGCTACTTGGGAGGCTGAGGCAGGAGAATTGCTTGAATCTGGGAGGCAGAGGTTGCAGTGAGCCAAGATCAGAAAGAAAAGAAAATAATTATCAGTAAATAACTAAATTATTACTAAAAAGAAAATAATTTTCACTATGTAACAATAACATAAGATGACATTTCATTACCTCTCTGAAGCAATCCCTGGACACTCTAATCAGATGCCCCTGTAGCTTGTTGCCATTTATCTTTTACAACTTCTTATTTTTCTTTTATTTAAAAGAAAATGAGATGATATACCTTTGCCCTAGTCACTTTTTTTTTTTTTTTTTTTTTGAGACAGAGTCTCACTCTGTCACCCAGGCTGGAGTGCAGTGGTGGGATCTTGGCTCACTGCAACCTCTGCCTCCTAAGTTCAAGCAGTTCTTGTGCCTCAGTGTCCCAAGCTGTAGTCTCTGTAGCTGGGACTACAGGCACATGCCACCATGCCCGGCTAATTTTTATATTTGTAGTAGAGAAAGGATTTTGCCATGTTGGACAGCCTAGTCTTGAATTCATGACCTCAAGTGATCCATCTGCTTCGGCCTCCCAAAGTGTTGGGATTACAGGTACGAACCACTGTGCCAGGCCAACTTCTCATCTTTCAAGATCCAGCTCTAATGTCACCTACCCTGTGAAACTATCCCTGATACTTGCTTCTTCTTTCTTCACCCACTGCATGAAGTGCTCCCGTGGCATTTTGTTCATGGGTTGGGTTAGTTCAATTAACACTCATTGAGACTCTTCCTTCAGTAAGCCAGGTCCTGTGTAAGATGCAGGATAAAGAGATAAGTAGGACCCAGGCCTGACCTGATCTTGGAGATACTCACAGCCTGGGAGTGAGGTGGGGAACAGACAAGGAAGCAGGCATTATAATACAGTGTGGTATAGTGCCTGTATTAGTCCATTTTCACACTGCTATAAAGAACTGCCCAAGACTGGGTAATTTATAAAGGAAAGAGGTTTAATTGATTCAACATGGGTTCTTTTCTATTTCCCTAAGTATTGACTGGTCTGAGAAATAAAGGCAAAGAGTACAAAAGAGAGAAATTTTAAAACTGGGTGTCCGGGGGAGACATCACATGTCGGCAGATTCTGTGATGCTCCCTGAGCCGTAAAACTAGCAAGTTTTTTATTAGCAATTTTCAAAAGGGGAGGGAGTGTACGAATAGGGTGTAGGTCACAGAGATCACATACTTCACAAAGTAATAAAATATCACAAAGCAAATGGAGGCAGGGCGAGATCACAGGACCACAGGACGGGGCAAAATTAAAATTGTTAATGAAGTTTTGGGCATGCATTGTCATTGATAACATGTTTATCAGGAGACAGGGTTTGAGAGCAGACAGCCGGTCTGACCAAACTTTATTAGGCAGGAATTTCCTCGTCCTAATAAGCCTGGGAGTGCTACGGGAGACCAGGGCTTATTTCATCCCTTTGTCTACTATCGTAAAAGACAGCCGTCCCCAAAGCGGCCATTTTAGAGGCCTCCCCTCAGGGACGCATTCTCTTTCTCAGGGATGTTCCTTGCTTAGAAAAAGAATTAAGGGATAGTTCTCCTATTTGCTTTTGAAAGAAGAGAAATATGGCTCTGTTCCGCCCGGCTCACAGGCAGTCAGAGTTTAAAGTTATCTCCCTTGTTCCCTGAACATTGCTGTCATTCTGTTCTTTTTTCAAGGTGCCCAGATTTCATCTTGTTCAAACACATATGCTCTACAATTTGTGCAGTTAACACAATCATCACAGGGTCCTGAGGCGACATACATCCTCCTCAGCTTATGAAGATGACAGGATTAAGAGATTAAAGACAGGCATAGGAAATCACAAGGGTATTGATTGGGGAAGTGATAAGTGTCCATGAAATCTTCACAATTTATGTTCAGAGATTGCAGTAAAGACAGCCATAAGAAATCATAAAAGTATTCATTTGGGGAACTAATAAATGTCCATGAAATCTTCACAATTTATGTTCTTCTATCATGGCCTCAGCCAGTCCCTCGGTTCAGGGGTCCCTGACTTCCTGCAACAAACTCACAGTTCCGCATGGCTGGAGAGGCCTCAGGAAATTTACAATCATGGCAGAAAGGGAAGAGGCAGGTCTTACATGGTGGCAAGCAAGAGAGGGCAAGAGTGTGAAGGAGGAACGGTCAGACAGTTATAAACCCATCAGATCTTGTGAGAGCTCACTCACTATCATGAGAACAGCATAAGGGACCACCTCCATGATCCAGTCACTTCCTACCAGGTCTCTCCCTCAACACGTGGGGATTATGGAGATTACGGTGGTTACAATTCAAGATGAAATTTGGGTGGGGACACAAAGCCCAACCATGTTAGTGCCTCCATTAATAAGTGGGCTTGATGGCTGGACAAGGGGGCTCACGTGTGTAATCCCAACACTTTGGGAGGCTGAGTTGGGAGTTTGAGGCAGCCTGGGCAACATGGTGAAAACCCATCTCTATCAAAAATACAGAAATTTAGCTGGGCATGGTAGCACACATCTGTGGTCCAGCTACTTGGGAGGCTAACGTGGAAGGATTGCTTGAGTCTGGGAGGTGGAGGTTGCAGTGAGCTGAGATCATACCACTGCACTCCAGCCTGGGTAACAGAGTGAGACCTTGTCTCAAGAAAAAAAGAAAAAAAAAAGTGGACGTGAGGAGACTCAACCTAAGGAGAGGGAGATACAGGAAAGCTAATCTGTATGTAGCCAGGCAAGGAAGAGGGGCAGAAATGTGATAGGCCAAAGGAATGGAACAAGCAAAAATATGCGTTACTGCGTGTGTGTGTGTGTGTGTGTGTGTGTGTGAGAGAGAGAGAGAGAGAGAGACAGGGAGACAGGGAGAAAGAGAGAATGTTTGTTTTGGAGGAAGCACTATAGCCAGATTGGCATTAGTTGTGTCAAGTTTGAAATAGAGACCAGAGGTAACTAAAGCTAACCAGGAAGTCAGCCTCCAAGTCTGGAACTTTGACTTTTTTTTCTACCGTATAAAGTTCTTACTTGTCTTAGATAATGTAACCTAGGGGTTATGTGCCCTTCTTGGCCCATTAGTTGTAGATCCACACCTTCTCACCTAATATTCCTAATAAGGAACTGGAATTTCTACGATAGCATCCAGGTCTGCATGCCTCCTACAAGCTTGAGTGTGAGTCATCTTTTGTATTATATGTATGGCAATATCTTTTCCCAGACTGTGTCTTATATTTCAACTTTGACTTTGCTATTTTTATCTGGCAGAAATTTATTTTGTGTAAATAATCATGTAAACGATCCCTTCTTTTGAGATTTGTGCTTCATGTGTCTGATTTAAGCACTCCAGCCATACCCCACTATCATGATTATATTCTCCTATACCACCTTCCCATCTATGTCTTGTCTTTGTCTCCATCTCTGTATCTCTATCTATCTATTTCTTGGATCTTTAGTCCTACGGGCAAGGACTAAAGGCAAGACAAATTTTGGAGTAGAAGACTCATAGTAGAATATAATTAATGAGAAAGTTCAAGAGCTGTGAATAGCAGGCTAAAAAGGAATGTAATATTTATTCTACAGGCAAAGAAACAAGTGAAGAAACAAAAAAAGAAGGAAGTCAAGGGGACATTCCCAAAGTCAAAGATCAAGTAAGTACTCTGGAGACCTGAAACCAGGTCACCATATTCTTTAAGTTACTGACGTCTTCTCTGACAGCCATCATACCTAACATTTTCCAGCTGGCAAATTACATCATATCTAACATTTTCCAGCCAGCAATTTACTCATTCATTCCTTCATTTACCTCTCTAGCGGATGTGTGTGATTGGTCATGAGAGCGAGTTCCTGAAAGACATATTGACTGAATATAAATTTGTCCCCATCCATCCATCTGTCCATTAATCTTCCAAACATATTTTTAGTGAGTTGTAGGCTTTATACTACATGTTGGGATTACACAGCTGAATAAGGTAATTATAGGCCCCACAGCAGGTGAGAAGTTGATGAGGGGAGAGCAAACAATTATAATAAAGTTGTAAGTACTATGTTAGGTGAAGTATGCAGTGTTGTAGGAACACATAAGAAGAGCTTCCAACCCTTTGCAGGGAAGATCAGGGATCAGGAAACTCATAGTGCCCTGTGTTGGACCAACGGAGATACCAACATTCATTCATTTATTCCACAAATATTTATGGAATCTGTTATGTTAGGTGCTTTGTTAGGAATAAATTGATGACTACCACTGATATTGCCCTTTCCTAGGAAGGTTTTAGAGTCTAATTGACGCGGTGTGTGTGTAGCAGATATATGTATATATATCTTGGTCCTAGGAGTGCCATCATATCCTTCACTTGGCTCACACGTCTATTGCGTGCTTCCTATGAGCTAAGTCCCAAGGGTGGAAGAGAGACAGTGAAGTAGATGTGTTTCCAGACTTGGAAATCCATAGTCCATTGAAGGTACCCCTTCATGATCGTTAGTAATCTTATGAGGTCGGGCCATGCAATTAATACTGATGAAAGACTTTACAGCTTAGCAAAAGCAGCAGTTATTTCCACTGGCAGGTTCAGTGAGGGCTTTGTGGAAGGGTTGGCATCTGGGTGGAGTCTAGAAAGATGCTTTTTTTCTATCCATTCTGTCCATTATTACCTAATTTATTTCTTACTGCAATTCTCGGAGGCACAGAATTTTTATCGTCATTTTACATGTGAGGAATCTGAGGCACAAAGAGGTAAAGTTATTTACCCATGGTCACTCAGCTTGATAGTAGAAACTAGAGTCAAATTTAAAAGTTGTTTCCCTTCCTATTGCACCACTCTGTATTCATAGAATATTTGTCACTGCCAGGAAACCTTCTCTCAGCATGCCCCAATCTGAGCTTTCCACATTGCTTTTTTTTTTTTTTTTTTTTTTTAATTGAACTCTTCCCAGACCCTTTGAATTGTGGTCTCATCTCACATACTTTTTGTGGCCTCCCTTCCCCTGGCCAGCGGCTTGCAGGTTCCCCAATCTCTACTACCTCAAATTGCATGAATCTATCTCAGCACATATTTGGAATTGCCTAGATCCCTTTAAGGACAAATTTTAAGAGCTTGAGGTTAAAGAAACTTAATCTTTGAGGTGGTCTTGGAGCTGAATCATAAAGGATGAGGTCAACCAGGTGAACAAGATGGAGAAGGGGGTTTTAGGCTGAAGGAACACCAAGAACAGAGGCAGGGAGGGCTACATGTGAATGATCTGTTTTGGGAGTGGAAGATGACACTGTGAGCCTGAATGGGTAAAACTAACTGGAGCTGGAAAAGTTAGGACATAGGACTCCAAGGACTTTCAAGAACAGGCTTAGGCATCTGGCCTTCATGTTTAGTGGGAACCCAGTCAGAAAACTGTTGTACTATTCTAGGTGGGAGATGATGAATGATTTAATGAAAACAGTAGAGATGGAGAAAAATAGACCACTGGAACAGTATTTCTGAGCTCAAATTGTCATGACTCAGTGACCTGTTAGATGTATGGGATAAGAAAAGAGGAGCTGGGACTAGTATGTTCACGTTGCATTAAGTGGTGCTGTGCATCTTCAAGACAAAAGGAAATGTGTGTTATTGAATTTGAAAATCCCAGTAGTCGGAGTTTGTTTTATTGAATGGGACTTATTGTTTAAATTTCCACACCATGAAAATAGAAGATCAGGCTGGGTGTGTTGGCTCATGCCTGTAGTCTCAGCACTTTGGGAGGCCAAGGTGGGTGGATGGCTTGAGCCCAGGAGTTTGAGACCAGTCTGGGCAATATGGTGAAACCCTGTCCCTACAAAAAATACGAAAATTAGCCAGGCATGGTGGCGTGTGCCTATAGTCCCAGCTATTCAGGAGACTGAGGTAGAAGGATTGTTTGAGCCCAGGAGGTTGAGGCTACAATGAGCCGTGATTGTGCCACTGTACTGTAGCCTGGGTGACAAAGTGAGATGCTGTCTCAAAAGAAAAAAAAAAAAGATCAATCAGAAAAAACAAATGTAGCCTGGAGTTGAATCTGGCTCTCAGGTGTTTGGTTTGGCCTGCACATTGTTTTAAAATGGCAAATTAGTTGCCAGCCCTCAAATAGGAGATTTCATATATAAGGCAGACTTTCCTTGAAAAAAATGTGAAGATCTGGCAACGATGACTTAGGTTTCTGTATGGCAGCAATTGGTAAGAGCTGACTAGTTGCTGCCTCTATGAGCATGTGCACTCTCTCTCTCTCTCTGTGACACACACACACACACACACACACCCTCCTTCTACTTTCTTCCCCTCGCCTCCAGCTTTCTTCACTCACTCACATGGCCTGCCCAACTCCTGTAACCATTTGTGTTTGCAAGTCCTGGGTAAAATGTAGGTTTTTCCAAGGTTTGACATCAGACTGTGGTGAACAATCTGTGAATGACAAATGGTAAGTGCAGTTGTGATTAGGGCTATCTATTCCTTTGAGGAACTGTTTTTATGCCTGTTTCTCTGAAGAGAATAATAATTTGATGAAGAAAAGACTGAGTCATACCCTAGTCAGAACTATATTCTCTTTCCAACTTTTTTGCATGTGCATGCATGCACGGGCACGCACACACACACACACACACACACACACACCCCTAAAGAATTTCTGACTCACTGTAAATTGATATTGGTGAGTCTCTGGGAGCCACCCCATAGCAGATAGAAAATGGAAGGTTATTTCTTTTGTGCTCTTTTTATTCTCTAGGTGTTAGGGAAATGGAACACTCGGGATATTTGAGATCTGTCTCCCATCACAACTGTCCCTGAGGGAGCCTGCCCTCTCTCATCCTCAGTGAGGGAACCCCTCCCCTGGATGCTGAGTGCCCTTCTTCTTGCCTTCTCAGGGATGGCTTTGCAGGTCTGCCCATCTCTCTCCTGCATTGTCAGTCTTTCCTCCCCTACTGGCTCCTTCCTCTCAGGCTACAGATGTAGTCAAGCCTTTCTCATCCTGTTAATAGCATAGTAATGGAAAATGAGCAGCATGAGTTAGCCATGTGCCAGATACTAAGGCATTTTCTCCTATAATCATCAAAACAGCCCTATGAAGTAGGTGCACTTATTGTCTACATTTCACAGAGGAAAAAGCCAAGGCATAGAAAAGTAACTTACTCAAGGCCACAGAGCTAGTAAGTGGCATAGCTAGGATCTGAACCCATGCAATGAGCTTCTGGAATTTATTCTCGGTAGTGACTCTGTCCGCCAGGGCTAGGACTAGGGTGGAGGCCAAGTGCTGACACTGCATTTGCACAACTCTGAGAGAGAGCACATGTTCCCCTAGGTGTTCCTTAGGCACCTTCCCCCAGCACTGGCCCTGATATTCACCCATCTCTCAATTTTACCTTCCATCTCACTGCTGTCTTGCTTTTCTCCTCCTTTTCACAATCAAGCTTCTTGAAAAACTTGCTTATATTCACTTTTTGTATTCCCTCGCCTTCCATTCACTCTTTCATACGTAAAGTCGGGCTTTAACTCCACCCTTCTTCCGAAACTGACCTCCTACTTTCTCATGGCCTATTTTCGGTCCTCACCTTGCCCTGACTTCCCTACCTCTTTCATAGAGTTTTCTCTTACCTTGGCTTACCTGGCAGCTCCCACTCTCCACCTCCCAGTTCTCCTACTTCTCTAAAATTATTTTCTTTTGTGGATCCTCCAGGGCCTTGTCCTCCTTTGTCCTCACATTTTTTTTTTTTTTTTTAATATGGAGTCTCACTGTCACCCAGGCATGATCACGGCTCACTGCAGCCTGGACTCCTGGGCTTAAGCGATCCTCCCACTTCAGCCTTCTGAGTAGCTGGGACCACAGGCATGTACCACCATGCTGGCTAATTTTTTAAATTTTTTGTAGAGACAGGGTCTCACTGTGTTGCCTAGGCTGTGTCCACACATGAAATGCTCATACTTCTAATTGGTCTTGCTCCTCTTTTTCTTTTCTGTTCCTCCCTTTCTCATTTCTTTTTTTCTGTCCATCCTTCTTTTTTTAATTCTTTAGTTTATTAACATGAACTCTCATCAGCTTATCCCTGGATTGCTGCAATACTCCCCTAACTGCAATCCCAGTTGCCACTGGGTGCTGCTTTCACCTACTACTATTTTTGTCAGATCTCTCTTTCTAAAGCACGGCTTGGATTATGGTTCTGTCCAGCTCAGAAATTATCCATGGCTCCCAGTCACCTACAAGATGAAGCCTGAGCTCCTAGCCTGGTACCCCAAGCCCTTCAGGAGCAGGCACCATCCTTCCTATCCAACTTTATTGTTCAAGACTACCAAACATACATCCCTCTCCTTCTTGGGTCACATTGTTTCTTTACTGTGAACAACTATGCCCTCCTGTGGCCCTTACTGTTTGGAATGTTTATCCTTCTATCTATCAGAAAACTCAATTCATCCCTCAAATACTATTTATCCAGTTCAAGTCTCATTATTTGTACACTATTGTCTCTAAAATGTGAGCCCCTTCTTCTCCGAACTCTGTTAAAACAAAGAAAACATCTAGCAAAGACTTAATATGTATCAGGCACTGTCTTTCTCACTTATTTGTCTTTTAAGGTAGGTATTATAACCCCCATTTTGCAGGTGAGGAAACTGAAGTTCGGAGGAGTAGAGTAACTTGCCCAGTCACAGAGCAAGGAAAGACAGAGCCAGGATTCAAACCAAGTCTGTCTAAGCCCGAGGATCATGTTCTTTCTAGGGTTCCATTGGGTTAGGATTTATTTGAACTGAAAAACACAGGGTCTTGTTTCCCTCTTCATATAAACAGCCAGCCCATTTCTGAAGCAAGGGCAGTGGGGCCTCCAGGTGTCAGAGGCAGGGTGTGTGCAGGGTGTGGTGGTCCTGGTGGGCTCACGAGCTGCACTGGAGTAAGAGTGCTCCGCTGTGTCTTTTCACTCTTCTGCTTCCTTGCTTTCCTTGCCTGGCGTTCAGGGAGATGGCCTCCTCAGGAATCTACAAGCTGGATGATGGGAAGCCTTACCTGAACAACTGCTTTCCAGCCAGAAACCTGCTTCGCGTGCCAGAGGAAGGTCAGGTGACTTCTCAAGTTGATACCTTTTCCTCATACCTAGCTCCTGCTTTAGACCATCTCACACCTACTTGTTCTTCTCCAACCCCTTCACTACTGTTCCCTGCTCTACCCAGTCCTTCCCCCTCCAGTCCTAGTAGCCTCCGTGGGACTTCTAAAGTGCACATTTAACCACAGTGCCCCTTCTGTTCAGTGACTTCTCATTGCTAACTCCTTTAACTGGCATTCTGTGTCATTCTGAGTTTAACCTGCTCTTACCCTCTGCGACAACCCATTTCCTCCTTTATGCTCTATTCTATGGTGCTCGCTTTTCACATAGCTTTTTTATTTGCCCTGAATGTTCCAGCCCTCATTCTTGTTAGCCAAACTCTTCCCATCACACAAATCCCAGCTTTCCTTCTACTTCTTCCAATAAGCCATGTCTGACTACCCTAGTCCTCAGCACCCATCCTCTCGTGAGCTGTCTTCCTGTCTGTATTTCTTATTTGGTGAGTGATTATAGTCTGCCAAACTCCTAAATAAAATGGCTTAAATTTGACTCTGCTAGGTAGATTTTCAAGTATTTATCTAGTCAAAAAATTCCCCGGAGCAGGGAATTGCCGTAATAAGAACCCTATAGGTGGAACACTAAGTATGGGTTCTCTGGATTGGATTAGTTGCTTTGAAAGGGTAGGGCAAAGGAGAAGTACACCTTGTTTACTCCAGATGTTGTAACTTGTTGGTGACTCTGTAGATGGAATATTGGAAGAACCTTCTCTTCCTGCCTGTCCTTCCTGCTTCTCTACAGTGATTTTGTTTTTCACACAGAGACTTTCCCTGGCCACCTACCTATCAGACACCTTCAAATGGAGCTATCAGTGTGAACTCATAGTTTATCTCTTTGTCTCTCTCTCTTTCTCTTGCTCTCTCTCTCTGTCTCTCACACACACACAGACACACAAAGATGGATAGCTACAGAAATAAATATAGTTGTATATATCTATATGTCTTAGTGTACATATGTGTATTTCCCAGTCCACTGACAGCAATGACACCTCAGCAGCAAAAAGCATATGTAGTATCTACATCTTGGTTTCTAAATACCATTCTCCAATGAAAACAGCATGGGCTTCTTGGAGAAATAGCTGTTTGCAGGACTAGGGCAGAAAAAATACAAGTTGAGTTGGAGTATCTTGTGGTGCCAGAAGTAAAGAAGTGCTCAGAAAAATAATGGGGCATGTTGAAAGGACACAGCCGACTTGAAGGTGCTCCCAATCACCAAAGGTAGGACAGTTTGAGCAATGAAATAAATAATGGCAGAATTAGGTTGTAGACCATGGAACAACAAATATTCATGAGTCTACTAATATAAATGAATACTTGAATATGTAAATATGTGGGGGAAACAAAATAGCTCTTTCTTTTCTTTTTTTTGAGATGGAGTCTCTCTCTGTTGTCCAGGCTAGAGTGCAGCGGTGCAGTCTTGGCTCACTGCAACCTTCGCCTCCCAGGTTCAAGTGATTCTCCTGCCCCAGCCTCCTGAGTAGTTGGAATTACAGGCACTTGCCACCATGCCCAGCTAATTTTTGTATTTTCTATAGAGATGGGGTTTCACCATGATGGCCAGGCTGGTCTCGAACTCCTGACCGCAAGTGATCCACCTGCCTCGGCCTCCCAAAGTGCTAGGATTACAGGCATGAGCCACCACTCCCAGCCAGCTCTTTCTTATAGTAGAATTCCAACTAGAAAATGTAGAAGGAATGAGGGAAATAGAAAGTCACTATTCAAACACTACAGTAATAATTTTTGTAGGTAAGAACCATTATAGGATGTTGCATTAGAGTTCTTCAGAGAAACAGAACTGGTAGGAGATAAACAGGACTAGTAGGAGATAGGTAGGTGGGTAGACATATTTTTTTTTTTTTTTTTTTGAGACAGAGTCTTGCTCTGTCGCCCAGGCTGGGGTGCAGTGGCCGGATCTCAGCTCACTGCAAGCTCCGCCTCCCGGGTTTAGACCATTCTCCTGCCTCAGCCTCCTGAGTAGCTGGGACTACAGGCGCCCGCCACCTCGCCCGGCTAGTTTTTTGTATTTTTTAGTAGAGACGGGGTTTCACCGTGTTAGCCAGGATGGTCTCGATCTCCTGACCTCGTGATCCGCCCGTCTCGGCCTCCCAAAGTGCTGGGATTACAGGCTTGAGCCACCGCGCCCGGCCCATATTTTTTTTTTTTAAGGAATTGACTTTATGTGATTGTGGGGGATGCAAGTCTGAAATTTGTAGGGCAGGCTGGCAAGCTGGAAACCCCTGGGGAGGAGCTGAAATTGTAGTGTTAAAGCAAAATTTCTTCTTCCTCTAGGAAACCTGTTTTGCTCTTAATGTCTTTCAATTCATTGGGTGAGGGCACCCACATTATCAAGGATAGTCTCTTTAACTTAACATCAGCTTATTGTAAATACTAATTACATCTACAAAATACCATCACAGCAACACCTAGATTAGTGTTTGATTGAATAACTGCATATTATAGCTTAGCAAAGTTGACGCATAAAATTAACCATCATGGATACTAGAATAAGTGGGTAAAAGTATGATGAGAAACAGGATATTTACATAGTTTCTTTTTTCTCCTGTTGATCTCCTGACATGCTCTGAGCCTTCCTTTCTGGCCTTGTTAGGGATTTTGGCACCAACTCAGGCTGAGGTCCCTAGCAGTCAGGCACATGAAGATAGGATAAAGTAGAAGCAAAGTCCATGCCCCAGATGAGGGCAGCCCTGGGAAATGGGGTACCTGGAGTATCAGTCCCATAATGGAAATGGGAAATGGCTCATATGAGATACAGGACAGGAACTGCATCCAAGAAGCAGGATGGGCAGCAGTGCTGTATGAGCCGGGGCAAGTCCCTGAGGCAGGGATAGTGGGCTTTCCCAGAAGATAACCAGTGGTTAGAGGCACAAAGCTTGTTCCCACAGCACCCCTTATATTATTATTATACTATTGTATATAAGATGTTATGTATTATATTATTATGACTCCTTTGAGTTAGGGCTTCCTTTTTATTCATTCTCATACTCCCAGTTCCCAGCATAAAGTAGATGCTCAGAAAAGATAGGAATGGATGACTGTGTGGGCAGGGGCTATAGGACAGAGTTCATTCAGTCATTTGTTCAGCAACAGTCACAATGTGGTAAGCTCTGTGCAGGCCTTGGGAATACTGAGATGATTGAGTCAGATAAAGTCCCTGCTATTCCAGAGCTTCCGCTCTAGAGAGGGAAACAATGAATAAGTGAACAAATAAAAGAATTACAGATTGCAATGAATACCATGCCATAAATAAACTGCTGGTGCAAGAAAGAACAGATTCCAAAATATGTTATGATTTTTGTTTGGTGGGCTTACTAGTGAACCTCATATTCTTTTTGCTTATGCACAATTTAAAATTCTTTCTACAGTAGACATTTATTATTAGGTTTTTTTTTTTTTTTAAACACAAACTGTCCTACATTTTCTTATTGTGAGTTTCTAACAGCATCTTTTCTGTACACTGATAGAGGTTTGAGAAGATGGAACCCTTGAATTGAGGTCACACATTAGGCATTACTCAAGAGATGACCAGTAGAAGAGTAACTGGCATGCATGAGAAAGAGCAATCAGCTCTACTGAGGGGCAAAAGGGAAGACTTCACAGAGCAGGAAATACTTGATCTTAGTTTTTGAAGGAATAATAGAATTTGGAGATAAAAATGTGAAGGAAGGAATTGGGCAAGTCATTCCACCTCCTTTTGTCTCAGCCTTTTCATCTATAAAATAATGACAGTAACATGTTTTTCACTGGGTTTGGAGGTCAATTAAATGACATACCTAAGTAGATATCTCCCCTACCCCCAGCTGCAGTCCTGTGTCTGGTGCATGTTAGGTAATCAGGAGCTAGTTTGGGTTTTAGTATTATAAACAAAGTCTATAATTGCACTCGTTGTAACTTTGGAGTTTTCCCCTTTTCACTGTTCTAATTTTCCCAACAGGCCAAGGACACTGGTTAGTGGTTCAGAAAGGTAACCTCAAGAAGAAGCCCAGGGGTTTGGTTGGAGCACAAGCTGAACGTCGGGAAAGCCTGAAGGTGACTTCTTTTGAGTTCAGGGGGAAGAAAGGGTCTCGGCGGGAAAATCAGGTGGACCTTCCTGGACGTATCCTGGACCAGGCTTTTCTGGTGAGAGTAAATGCATCCTGGAGTGGCCGGCACATTAGCTAGGGTGCGGAGGAAGTAGGGAAGGATTTACCCTGCTCTGGCACAGCTACCCCCAGTCTACTCCAAACTATTAGAGTGATATTGGCAAATTGAATACAGCCAGGATAATGAAGGGACCCAAAAGTTTCTTGACATGTGAAGCTTTCTTGACAGCTACCTAGTAAGATAGGTATTGGCATCCCTTTTGTGTTGTTGCCATTGGGCAGTTGGGAAAACTGAGGCTCCAAGAGGTAATTTGCCTTGGCTGAGGTTCCACAGCTAGTAAATGGCTGATCCAGGATTAGAACTCTGGTCTACTGACTCCAAAGCCTGTACTTTTACATTATATGAGGTAAAAACTCTTACTAAGTTGGAGAGGCAAAGGAGCAGGTCAGGGGAAACAGTCAATTGAAAATTGCATTCCAGCACCTAGTAGGGTTGAGAGATTCCTGCTCTGCTCATTGGGGCGATCTCTACAGGATCGAGTGGGACTGGGGAGATCCTGCTCTCCCACAGCCTTTGTCCTTTGACTTTAGTGTCTGGCTGAAAGCTAGGGGAGCTCACCAGATACTACTTAGTGCCCGGGGCAGGCTTTACAAAGAGGACTGGGGTGGCTGTGTTGGAAACCAGCCAGGTAGTTTCACGTCTGCTCTGAGAAATGCCTCAGTGGCTTTGCTAAGAAGGATGTATTTTGTAAATCAATATTAATGTGCCGTCCAGTTCTTATAGCTCCCTAAGAACTCCCTGGCTGCCTGCTTTGTTTCCAGATTCTGCTGTGGTTCCCAAGAGATGGGTGTTTGCATAGATCAGATGTTGAAAGAGACCTTTGTTGGTTTCATCTCACTTCAAGTGGGTAGTATAAGCTTTTTGCAGTCCTGTGGAATCAGTTTCATTATTATGTCCACTTCTCATTGGGAATGAGGAGAACTGAAATAATAATACTGAGAAGGGGCAGAAACACTTCCCATAGTGGCCTTTTTTTCTTCCATTGTTTCCAAATACTTATACATTCCCACATTCAATAAATATGACTTTTGCCACTGTGGGAGGCAGGAGCAATAGGGATGTTTCTCAGAGTTATGGGGTATCCACTCTGCCTATTGGATGGTTCCACTTGAATGTTTCATTGACAGTTGAATTACAGCACCAATGCTCCTACTCCAAATCCCAAAACAGATCTCTTTTCTAGTATCTACTTTACTGTCTCTGTTGGCACTACTATCTACCCCATCGCCAAGCCAGTACCTGAGGTTTTCCTTGACATTTGCCTCTCCCACACTGTCCCCACCCCAACTTTTACCAAGTCCTGGCACTTTTACAAAATAGTTTTCAAATCTGTTTTCTCGTCTCGACTGTCATGACCCTCATCTGGGCCACCATCATCTCTTTTTGGACTAATTCAAACGTTTTCTATCTGTTGTGAGCCAATTAGGATGCTTTTATTTCACCTAAAAAGCCAGAGGCATTGTTTAGGGTAGATTAGTTTACTGGATTAATGATGTCTTGCAAGGCTTGGGTTCCTTCTGTCTTTCTACTGTGCCATTTTACATGTTACCTTGTCCTCTTGGACTGATTGCCTTCATGATCCTGAGATGGCTGCAGCAATTCTGGTCATCACATACAGAAGATAACATCCTGAAGTAGAGAAGGGATTGCTACTGTCTAATGTCTTTTCAGAAGGGATTGTTACTGTCTAATGTCTTTTCAGAAGTAAGAAAATGCTTTCCAAAGCCGGTGCCCCTCCCCAACACCAAGCAACCAGTATCTCATTATCTAGACCTATGTCACATGCCCAAACAGTTATGAGTTAGGGGAATGAGACCTCCATGATTGGTTTATACAGATCAAGACTTACTGCCTGGAGCTGTGGCTTAAGAACATTCCATTTGGAGAAATGTGAATAACACCGGTGTTCTTTAACAAGGAAGGAGTAGTGGTTATTAGGAAAGTAATTAACCAATCTGGTACATTGGTCTTTCCCCTTCCTCTCCTGTCTTCTCATCTACGTGATGTAATCTGTCTGATATGTCTATGTGTAGCTGACGTTACAATTTTTATAAAATTACTATCAGCCCCCTACTAAAAATCTGCTTTCCATTTGTTGTAGGATAAAATCCACGCTCCTTTGTAGAGCCAGCGTGGACTCATGATCTAATGGCCATCTCACTAACCTTATCTTGTTTTTCATCCTCTCAGAAGCACCTTGCTTTTTCCTGCCTTGGTAGACTTCATAATCCCTACTACCCACTTTCATGAGACCTATTTAGCTCTTAGGTCTCTGAAATATTACTTCCTCAAGTAAATATTTCCTCATTCAGACTGAGGTTAGGACCTCCTGTTATATCTCTTATAGCATCTTGAATTTCTCCTTTAAAATATTTATCATATTTATAAATACATACTTGCTACTTGGCTTCCCATGACACTGTAAGCTCTATGAGGTTGTGGAATGTCTCTGCTTTTTCTTCATTGTCTTCCCAATGCCTTTTAGGGCCTAAACATAGTGGGTACCATAAATAAATAATTAGCAAAAAAAGAATGAGGTTTGATTAAATATAAATGGAAGCTCCAAAGCTAAAATTTACCTCTAACTTTTAAATTATGTCAGGTGACATATGGTAGTCAAAAGTGCGTAGCGTTTAGCGATTACAGATTTGGATTAGTAAGATCTGTCACTTGCTAACTGTGGTACCATTTTTTGGCAAGGCACATTACCTCTTTTAACCTTGTTTTTCTCATTAAAAAGGGGAGATAATCTTACTTATGTCAAAGGGCTTAGTTAGGATTAGAAGGAAGTTTGTTAATGTATTCAGCAAAGCATATGGCCCAATTTAGTGTTTGGTAAATATTTGGTGAATGAATGGATGAATAATGAATGAATGAATGAACAAGCAAACAAATTATGACAAGTACAAAAGATTGCCCAAAAAGAGAAGGCTGAACGATAATAGATTAAACTTTGTAGGGGCCTTAAGAGCCAACTCTTTGTATTATGTTCCAGCTAAAGCACCACTGTGTGAGGAAGCCATCAGATCTGTGCACTCTTAATGTCAGTGGCCTGAAGTTCTCCAAGGTGAGGTCTGCCAGCAAAGATGTGATTGGGGTGAGCCAGACTTGAGATGGTGCACCTGTCTGTTGTGGTTTGTCTCTTGCACCTCCAGAGTCCATAGGGACTGGAAATCTGGTCACATAGAAGGAGGGAGAGGAGGGTCAGACAAGGATTTATTGGGTAGAAACAATATTCAGACACAAACTTTTGCTACAAATTTTATATTGTCCTTGTCCCATTTGACATGAATTAAAGAAAGTTGCCTTATGGGCCAGGCACGGTGGCTCACATCTGTAATCCCAGCACTTTGGGAGGCCGAGGCAGGTGGATCATGAGGTCAGGAGCTCAAGACCAGCCTGGCCAAGATGGTGAAACCCCATCTCTACTAAAAATACAAAAAATTAGCTGGGCATGGTGGCGGGTGCCTGTAATCTCAGCTACTCGGGAGGCTGGGGCAGAGAATTGCTTGAATCCCGGAGGCGGAGGTTGCAGTGAGCCAAGATCGTGCCGGTGCACTCTAGCCTGGGTGACAGAGCGAGACTCTGTCTCAAAAAAAAAAGAAAATTGCCTTATGAAACTGGTTTCGAATTTGCCATGTAATTTTGTGGGTACATAATTCATTGTGTGACACTGAGTTCCCATCACAAGAGCCTACAAAAGACATTTCTTAAGTTTCAATGCCAGGGATTGTAATGGTTTTCCCAAGAAGCTGGTTCATTCCTAACTTACAGGTGCTGTGACTCATGCAATGAATCATGTTTCTTTCTTTGTGTTGGCTTATAGGCAGCTTGGAGCCATATTTGTTACCCACCATTAGCCAGTGTGTATACGGGATATTATAACATACATCTTTGGCATGTAGGCTTTCGTGGCATACCAAGAGAGATTACTTGTATAAACCATAGAGTAGAGGCTCTAACCCACAGAATGGCCAAGTTTGTGGTAGAGCAGACTGCTCCTTTAACAGGGTTCTGCTTCACTTCATTTAGTACTCATGTTTTCAGAATTGAGTTACTTCGGGACAGGTTAGCCATAGAAATATATTCATCTTGTGGCTAAGAGGCCGTCCATTCTAGGCCAGCACATGGTCCTGAAGATTATAATATATAGTTCACATATAACAGTGAGACAAAGTCGTAGAAGAAGATTTCAGAGGTCTCTGTCAATTCAGCTTGTGAGGGCTACAACATGGCTGGCCAAAGCTCAGTCCCCTCATTGGATACCATCTGTTCTTCTTTTACTTATTCACTCACCTGCTTACCAAACATTAGTGAGGCCTGGTGTGTCTCTGTGCTATTTGCTGGAGGGTATAGAGGTGGCTCAGACACTGCCTACCCTCTGGAGCATATAGTCCAGTAGGTAGGGAGGAGGCTGGGCTTAGATGGATATGGAGTTAGACGGGACTAGCTAATGCAGCCAATGAGAGAAACACGAGAGTGCTGAATATGACCTCAGAGGACAGGCCCCTGACTCAGCCTTACACAGGAAACACACCCTGGAGAGGGTGGTAGCTTAGCTGAGACCCACGGGATGAGTGGATGCTTGCTAGCTTTGTGGTTAAACCATAAAGGAAAATGTCTGTGAAATTTAATTAAAAATATCTATCTAACAAAAGTTTCCATAAACAAAGGTAAAAGATAAGCTGAGGCTAGGATAAGATATTAGCAAGTAATATAACCAAAAGGTATTAGGATCCAGAATATGTCAAGAGCTCCTACAAAACAATAGGAAAAAAGAGAAACCCAGTAGAAAAATAGACAATAGATAAATATGTTAGTATACAGAAGAGGAACTTGAAAGGCCAGCAAATACAGGAAAAGATATTCAGCCTCATAAGTAATCAGGAAAATGCAGTGCCTTTTTATAATAATCAGACTGGAAAAAATTAAAGTTTTATAATGCCAGTTGCAAGGATTTAAAGAAATAGAACTTCTCATACACTGCAGGTAGGACTATAAATTGTTTTAACTACTTTTGAGAACAATGTGGTACCATCTCATAAAGCTGTGTATTCCCCACAGCTTGATAGGAGTATATCATTAAAGAAACTCTTATGATGAGGAGGTGTGTATTAGAATATTAATTACATCATTGTTTGTAATAAAATTTGGGAACAGACTAAATGGGAATGAATAAACTTGCAATATATTCAAACAATGGAATATTGTACAGGAATTAAAATGGTTGAACTGGGGCCAGGCGTGGTGGCTCATGCCTGTAATCCTAGCAATTTGGGAGGCTGAGGTAGGAGGATCACTTGAGGTCAGGAGTTTGAGACCAGCCTGGCCAACATGGTGAAACCTTGTCCCTACTAAAAATACAAAAATTAGCCAGGCATGGTGGCAGACACCTGTAATCCCACCTACTTGGGAGGCTGAGGCCGGAGAATTGCTTGAACCCAGGAGGTGAGGTTGCAGTGAGCCAAGATTGCACCATTGCACTCCAGCCTGAGTGACAGAGCGAGACTTTGTCTCAAAAGAAAAGAAAAGAAAAAAAAAAAAGACCGAACTAGAACCACATCTGTCAACATATGTAAATTTCAAAAGCTGCATGTATCGACACAGGTAAATCTCAAAAACAGTGTTGAGTGAAAAGGCAGGTTGCAGAATGATACCTACAATATTATTGCATTTAATGTAAAGTTTTACTATCTGTATCTAGCATTATATATAGTTGATAGATACACACACACATGTGTAATATAAGTATAAAAAACGTATGGGAGCTGGGTGCAGTGGCTCACATCTGTAATCCTAGCACTTTGGGAAAAGTGATTATTGTAAAAAGGCACTGCATTTTCCTGATTACTTATGAGGCTGAATATCTTTTCCTGTATTTGCTGGCCTTTCAAGTTCCTCTTCTGTATACTAACATATTTATCTATTGTCTATTTTTCTACTGGGTTTCTCTTTTTTTTGGCTGAGGCGGGTGGATCACTTGAGCCTAGGAGTTTGAGACCAGCCTGGAAATCATGGCAAAACCCCATCTCAGCTAAAAATACAAAAAAGAATAGCCAGTCTTGGTGGCGTGTGCCTGCAGTCCTAGCAGCTCAAGAGGCTGAGGTGGAAGGATCACCCAAGCTGGGGAAGTCAAGGCTGGAGTGAGCCCAGATTGTGTCACTGCACTCCAGTCTGGGCAATGGAAGTGAGACCCTGTCTCAAAAACAAACAAACAAGCAAACAAACAAAAACTACCAACTATGGGAATGATAGTCTGCAATTCAGGATAGCTGTTATGGGATTAGTGAGGGGATACATGGACGGGGTGGTAATGGTGGTGGTTCACCCTATATAATATTTTCTTTAAGGAAATTTAAAGCAAAGACAGAAAAATATTCAGCTGTATTAAATACATACATCTGGATAGTGGTGATATGGGTCTTCAGAGTGTCATTCAGTATACTTTTCTGTACATTTGAAATGTTTCATAGTGGAAAAAAAGCAGGAAAACGCTTACAGCACTCAAGTGGCTGCTCTTGTGCTAAGGATGTCCCTTATTCCTTTAGGTCTTTGTTCCTTCTGACAGTGGCCCTGAAGCTTCAGCGAGGCTTTTAGGCAGGGAACTAATCTTGTCGACTTTTTTTTTTTTTTTTTTTTCCTGAAATGCTTTCCTACAGGCTAAGGAAAATGACTTCAAGCATTTTCATTCTGTGATTTATATCAATGCCTCAGAAAACCTGCTGCCTCTAGGTAAGCTTTTTCTTTCTTGAAAGCTCTCTTCCTCCTCTTAGCCAGCACAGCCATTCACATGTCTGAGGATTTGTCTATCTATCCATCCATGATTGGCCGCACATCTCTTTTTTGGGGTACAATAGGCTGGGTCCTGGAGAGCATAAAGACCTCGATTCCAGTCCTGCTCTGGCGCTACCTACTTAGAACATTTTTCTGTGATCTACTACTTTTCTATCTGTCAATGGGGGTAATTCCCTTCTTTTTTTCCTCCCATTGCAGGATACCTCGCAGGCTCATATGAGATGGGTGTATAAAAATGTTTCTAAGCCTGTAAAGTGCTCCTGTGGGAGCATAAAGCCTTCTGTTATTCAGCAAATCCACAGCGACCCCTGCTGGGTATTAGGACTATGTGAATATTTGGCTTTTAGAAATGAGTGCATCCAGTCCTGCTCTGGTGAGCTCGTGGTTTGGTGAGAGAGATGGACTCAGATACAGATAGTTAGAGCAGAATGAGGGGAGAGCAGTGAAAGAGAGAATCAGGAAATATTATGCAAGCATATATGTGGGACTTCAAGCCAGGCCAGAGTGTCAGGAGGAACTTCTGAGAAGAGGAGCACCTAAGCTGAGACCAAAAAAATGAATAGGAGTGATTCAGGAACTAGAAGGTAAGAAGGCATTTCTGGCTGCTGGAGCAGATGTGGAATGGCAGCACCTGATCAGGAAGACTGAAGAGGTTTTGTATGTTTGCCAGGGAAGCATGTGAGGGACAAATGAAACTAGGGAGATTGGCAGTGACTGGATTATCAAGGACCAGGAGTGAATTGGACTTAGTGCTACAGGCGAAAGAGAGCCTTGGAAGGGTTTTAAATAGAGAAGCTCAGTGGCAGTTGTGAGGAGAGTGGATTATAAGATAAGAAGAAGATGGAGGCCAGGAAACCTGGGAGATTATTTCAGGTTTTTAGGGGAGTGGAGACGAGGCCTGAGCCAGGATTATGACAAGAAGCATGCAGAGGATTGAGAAAGAGAAAGAGAGAGAGAGAGAGAGAGAGAGAGAGAGAGAGAGAGAGATTAAGATTGGTTTAGAAGGAGTAGAAACCACAGGACTTGGTAACTGATAGACTGATAGGGATGTAAGGACAGGGAGGAATCAAGGGGGCATTTCACTGAGACAGGGCACAGCACACTAGAGAAAAGGCAGGTCAGAGGGAAATAGGATAAGTTCAGTTTTGTTGCATTGAGTTTGAAGATTGTTTTCAAAGAAGCATATGATGAGGTCCTGCCCTTTAGGAGACAGGGTGTTCTGTCAGGAGCTTGGGCTTGAAATACAAAGGCCAATAGGTATATGAAAAGATGTTCAACCTCACTAATAATTACAATGGATCAAGATACTGTTTTCTGCCTGTCAAATATTGGCAGAAGTGAAAAGGGCTGATGACAGCCAGCATTGGTAGGGAAATGGATATTCTTGCATTGAACTGTGGAAGTATAGTCATTGATGTAACATCTTGGAGGTGATTTGGTAATGTTTCTTAAAATTTAAAATAGTCATTGCCTTTAATCTAGTAGCTTTACTTCCAGGAAATTATTCTATAGAAACACACTCGTACAAGGCTGCTCATTGGAAACATCCAGAAATACTCACAAAGCAGCCTTTATTAGGTTCTACTGAACATTCTGACTTACAAGACTACCATGGGCTATATTTAACATCAGGTTCACTTAGAAGGCTCTAAGTAATTCCACACAGAATGCCAGTACTGCCAGCATCAGGAGTTTCTCTTCAGTGGAGTTCCCAAAGCCATCCATGAGGCATTCTTTGTGCCCCTCCTCCCGACCCCCAGTGTCAGCTCAGGTACAAGACAGTGAAACTGTCATTGGGTGGATGCAAAAGCCACCCTGGCTTAGAAATCTCATTCGCCACAGGAGCCAATATACATTGAAACACTTATAGGCATAGCTCCTAGAGTTTCTGCAAAGGATATGTCCAATTATAGGAATCACTACACATAGGGAAGCCCAAAATTATGGTGCCCCTTTCAGGCGTCTATCATTCATTTACAGTTTCTCCTAGCCCAGATGTAATTTACCAACCTAGGGTGATTTTTACCACAAGTGATACTGCCTGGAAATGCAGTTACTATACCATTGGTTTCAGGTTACCAGAGGAACAGGGCTAGAAAAAGTTCAGTTCTCATTCAGAGAGAGAAACTTTTATTCATATAGTTCGTTACCTTTTATTCATATAGCCTAAAGGCTATCAATAGGGAAATGGATTAGTAAACTAGCATATATCTATACAGTAGAACATCAAGAGACAGTAGGCATATCTATATGTTTTGACATGAAATAATCTTTAAGTTATATTGTTAAGGGAAAAAGCAAGTCAGTACAATGTGTACAGAATGACTCTATTTTTGTTAAAAGAGGTATGTGTGTGTATTTTGATATATACATGAGAAAAAGTTGAGTGCTATATATGCAACTTTTAATACTTGTCTCTGGATGTTGGGATTAAACAGAACTTTTTATTTTTCTATGGTGTTTGACTGTTTTTCTTAGTTATGTTTTAATTTTTGTAATCAGGATTAATAAAGATAATTTTTTAAATGTGCTTTGCTGTTGAGCAGACTTAGATTCAATCCTTGGCTCTTTCACTTACCAGCAATTTCATTCTGGCAAATCACTTAGTTTGGCTGAGGCTTAGTCAGCCATAGAATGGAAGTAGTAATCCCTATTTTTCTGCGTTGTTGGAGATTTAGAGGCCATGTATGAAGAGTACCTTATACAGTGCCTGGCCTAACCCAGTAGGAACACAGTAAATGGTAATTATTAATATCTTTCTCTTAAGTCCTTTACAAACTGCAGACTGTCTTTCTCCTCCCCATGTAGAGGCATTTCACACGTTTCCAGCCCTAAAGGAACTGGATCTCGCATTTAATGGCATCAAAACTATCTACGTGAAATATGGAGACTTTAAGTTATTGGAAGTAAGTTGGAGGTAGGAAGTTTTTGGTGCCCACCAAGTTCCCCTGTAAGGAATGAGTATAGAGCTTTACTGATTATAACTGTTGGGAAGGGGCTTGCTGGGCCTGTACAGCCAGGCCCTTGCTTCATTGCTGGCCTCAGGGAGGGTGGGGGTGGGGGTTGTAAGGGCAGTGATAGTGATGGAGGTGGTGGTGACGGTAGAAGTGGCAGCAAACAGTTGATACCAAAGACTTAACCATGGTGCATGGTCCTGGAAAATAAATGCCAAAGGTCATGTCCAAGGGAGTCTGTGCGGAAAAGTTTTAAAACAGAATATTATAGGAGGGAGAGTTTTGAGGGGAGATCTGGATCTAGTGGGGGTTGAGGAGCCATGGAGCTTAAGAGCTAGGTGCAGCAGATTGGATCGGCTCAACTGGAGATATTATAGACTCATTCCAGAGTCTCATTGTGGTCTAAGTGAGCTGAATCAGTCTCAGTGGCTGGGATAGAGCAGGCTATAGGCTTAGTCCATAACCTCGGAGATGAGTATGAATAGGGATTCAATGGCATCAGCAGCAGAGTCTTGAACATTTGTACATTCACAGCTATTCTTCAAACCCCAAATTAGAAAATACAGAAAATTTTGTTTGCATTCTTGGTTTTCTCCTAAATTTTCCCATAGCCATGCATTTTCTGCACATGTCCTCATAGTTCAAGTTGATTACTTCTTCAGCTTTCATGAAGACTTGTGGGTCACTTTTTACAAAGGAACAAAGCTTTGTCACTACCTGAGAGTCACTGCATATGTGGACAGTAAAGGACAACAGAGTTGGAGCCACGTGTGGGGCTGGGCATCTGGCCATGCTCACTCACTGAGTAATAGACTCTTGTCCACATGCTGGAGTAGAAGTGTTTCAGAGTCAAATCTCAGCAAAATGTCTGCACATCATGAACCTTGAGGTCGACCCCAAATTTCATCAGCAAACATCAAGGGTCAGCCATTCTTCACAAAAGCCTCACTTAACCTGTTGTTGTCAGTGAGGGGAACCTTCTACAAGAGTGAGTTTTTCAGAGTTGATGGCCTTCATATGCCAAAGCTTTAAAAGGTTTTAAGCTCTTGGAATAGCCATCTTCCTAAATTGGATTATATGTCTTTGCATTTTTAAAGCATATTCTGCTGACTGTAGTGGAACCTTCTCTCCATGGTCTCAAGTCATATTGAAGATAACAGTAATTTACTATGATTTGGGACAAAAGTAGTCCTCACACTTGTCCAGGAAGCAAAGCTCTTGAAAGTCGAATAAAATAGAAAGTTTACAACAACCGGTGCATTTTTTTTCTGTGTTAATGAATATTTAATAGTATATTTTGGAATAGACAGAAGGAAACAGGTTTCAGATGGTCTAGAGATACAGGGAGCCATGTCCCTTTTAGCCTGGGAGCTTCTTAAGAATTTCCATTTATTTGTTCTTCTACTTTTTCAAAGAGTAGTAATTGAGCTCCTGTGTTGTGCATTGTACCATGCATCTTGTCTTCTTCCCCTACCATTTCAAACCTGTTTCAAGTGCCAGTGGGTTGAAGGGAGGAGGCATGACTATAGGCTCTGACCCCACAACTGACTAGCTTGGATCTAGTGATTGATCATGAGTGACTTTTTTGGAGGCCTTACTTTATAGTGTGATTGCATCTGATGAAGATGATTTATCCACAGACCTACCCTTACAAAAGGGTGTTTACATAAGAGAGCAGACCAAAGTTAAGATGCAGAATATAATTGAAAACAGGAAATCTCTTGCCCAGCCATCTGTTTTCATCTGTCTGTGATTTGCAAGGGCTCCCTAAGAAGAAGGATAAACCTGTCAAATATCCTGAATTTGCAGCTCACAGTAATGAATATTTTGATGTGTAATAAAACTTGATGTGACTCAGCAGATGTAGTAGCCAGGTTAGGAGTCTTCTGTTCTTGTTTGCCAAAAAGGCTGCCCCAGGAGGAAAAGCCCAGAGTAGAATAATTCTTCAGGAGTCAATTTAGAAAAACTTAACTTGCCATGGTTTGATTCTCAGATTACAGATCTGAAGAAGGTTCAGCTGGAGCCCTGCCCTGGTAGTCAGAAGACCTTCTTTTGTCTTGGTTTTGCCAGTACTTTGCCATGCCTACCTGGCCAAACATTGTACCCTCTCTGGGACTAACATTTCCCCTCTGTAAATTCTGGGTCAGCTCTGAAATTCTGTGGCCTGTGATTCTAAGGCTATTCATTTCTTTGAATTGCACTTAATTCTATAGAAAGCAAATTTGGATCCTACATTAAATAGTCAAAGCAGCTAGAATGAGGTCAGCAAACTTTTTCTGTACAGCAGGCCAGACAGTGAATATTTTAGGCTATATCAAATATATATGACCATATATATTTAGACAATAATATATGGTCATAACTAATCATAACTAGTCAGCTCTGCTGTTGTATAATGGAAAACAGCCATAGATAATATGTACACAAATGAGAAATGAGGATGGCTGTGTTCCAATAAAACTTTATTTATTTTAATTAATTAATTAATTTTTTGAGACAGTCTCACTCTGTCACCCAGGCTGGAGTAAGTGGCACAATCTTGGCTTACTGCAACCTCTGCCTCCTGGGTTCAAGCGATTCTCATGCCTCAGCCTCCTGAGTAGCTAGAACTAAAGGGGGGAACCACCACACCCAGCTAATTTTTGTATTTTTGGTAGAGACGGGTTTCACCTTGTTGACCAGGCTAGTCTCAAACTCCTGGCCTCAAGTGATCTTTCCACTTCAGCCTCCCAAAGAGCTGGGATTACAGGCATGAGCCACCATGCCCAGCCTAAAACTTCATGATGCTGACATCTGAACTTCACATAACTTACACATGAAACACACTCTTATTCTTTATTTGATTTTTTCAACCATTTAAAAATGTAAAAATTGGCTGGGCAGGGTGGCTCACACCTGTAATCCCAGCACTTTGGGAGGCCAGGGCAGGAGGATCGCTTGAGCCCAGGGGTTCAAGACCAGCCTGGGAACAAAATGAGACCATGTCTCTACAAAAATTAAAAAAAAAATAGCATGGTTGTGCATGCCTGTGGACCCACAGGAAGCTGAGGCAGGAGGATCACTTGAGCCTAGCAGCTTGAGGCTTCAGTGAGCCATGTTCATACCACTGCCCTCTAGCCATGTTCACACCAGGGGTGACAGAATAAGATCCTGTCTCAAAAAGAAAAAAGCAAAAATTATTCTTAGCTCATGGGTTATACAAAATAGCAGTAGGCCAGGCCAGCTTCTGAGCTAGAACGCTAATGAAACAGCTCAGTATGGTTGGAATAGAGACTGAGACACAGTAGAGTGTAGTGATATGTGAACCTGGAGGGGTAGCAGAAAAGAGACTGGGGAGAACCTTGGAAACTTGCTGAGGAGTTTAAACCTTATGGAGAGTAGGGATTCATTGAAGGGTTTTAAGCTAAGTGGTAGGGTCAGAACTGCATTTTAGAAAAACCATTCTGGCTTCTGTATAAAAAATAGATTGGCGGGAACAAGTATGAGAGATATTAAGGAGGCAGATAGAATCCGTAGGCTGACTGTTCACACATGAGTATGAGGGAGAGAATGTTCCCCACTTTTCCCTGTGCTTATCTTGGGCACCTTTCCAGGTCTTCCTCCTGTAGGCTTCTCTGCTCCAGCCAAGTGGGATCACCTCATTGTCTGAACCCTCAAACCTTGGAATTTGCTCATGGTGGCATGAACTCGGTGCTTCTGTAATACTTGGCTAGTCTTGTCAAGCCATTTCTTATACCATGGACTTCAGTCATAACCAAACTATTCATGGTTCTCAGAACAAGCAAGGTTGCCTCCTGCCTCCTGTCTTCCATACATGCCACTTGCTGCCCTGAATGTATCTTTGCCCTCAACAATTTGGTGAATACCTGTTGGTCTCTGAGGACAGCTCAGATGTTACCTACCCTGTGAAGCCTGTCCTGATCCCCTGGTAGACCTGACCATTTCCTTCCTTTGTGCCCTGATTCGTCTGTCTTCAGACATCTATCCCAGTAGCATTGCTACGTAATGAACATATACATGTATTTAGTTGAGTAGGCTGGGAGCTCCTAAAGGGCAGGGATGGGTGCAAAGTAAGCCTTATGCATAGGGTTGAGGAATGAAAGGATGATGATGATGATGATGACAGCCAACATTAAGCATTTACTGTATACTAGACTCCAGGATAAAGGCTTTATTTACATAGGAACCACTTATTTCTACTTTACAGATAAGGAAACCCAGATTAAGTAATTTGCCTAATATCACATGGTTAGTCAGGACTTACACCCAGGTCTGCAGAACTATCAATTAATTATTACAGCAGAGTCGGACCAAACCCAGTCCTTCTCTGATGGTAACCTGTAGTGTGTATATGTCTGACTATGTAATACTGATGTGGCTGACCAAAGACTTACTCCTGTACCAATTGAATTAGGCGCTGAAACCAACCCCATTCAATAGACTTCAATGTATGTTGAGGAGGTGGGCACACGGAAGCACATAAGAAATAGGGGTACATGAAAGGGAGCCAACTTGTATATATAGAGTCTACAGAGGCTTAGGAGAAGGAGAACAAATATTGGACAGATGTCATTTATCCCGATTTTCTTTGTCTCTGCAGAGAAACACAGTTTTCTGATTGACTCCTTGGCCCCTTGACCCCAGTCAACTATCTAATGAATCCAGAAGGCCAGTTAGAAGGTGGTTGACAATAGGGTGAAAATTTGGGTTTATTGTCCTCATAAGCCAGTTTATTTCTTTTTATTTCTTTTTTCTTCTTTCTTTCTTTTTTTTTTTTTGAGACAGAGTCTTGCTTTGTCACCCAGGCTGGAGTACATGGCATGATCTCAGCTGACTGCAACCTCTGCCTCCCAGGTTCAAGCAATTCTCCTGCCTCAGCCTCCCGAGTAGCTGGCACTACAGGCACGTGCCACCACACCCAGCTAATTTTTTGTATTTTTAGTAGAGTCGGGATTTCACCATGTTATCCAGGATGGTCTTAATCTCCTGACCTCATGATATGCCCACCTCTGCCTCCCAAAGTGCTGGGATTACAGGCGTGAGCCACTGAAGCCAGTTTATTTCAGCTAATTTTTTATGTGCAACTACTTTGCTCCAGGTCTTATGCTAACTTACAAGGATAGTGTTACAGTGGCATGGCACTTGACCCCACAGTCCTCCAAGTACCAGTTTATGATCTAGTCCACCACTGTGTGCCAAGCACTATGCTAGGCATATCCATATGCCAGATACCTGGCAGACTTGGATAAGTACCCCGAGTACCCTGAGAGCAGTTTAGATAAAGCAGTCAAAGTTAGGGGAGGTAGAGATTCCATCTGTCTGGGGAATTGAGAAGGTTTTACAAGGAGGCAACTTTTGAGCTATCTTTTGGGGGCTTGGATTAGGATACATGGAAGAGGGGCATTCCCATTTAAGCAAACAGTACAAGCAAAGATCTATAGGTGGATGAGGCAAAGAGCGGGGAGGAGTCTGTTTGCCCAGCACTACAGGATAAACAAAGATTTGTAGTGGCAAGTAAGGCTAGAAAACCGGTTGGGTACTGACTCTAGTAGACCTTTAATGTTAAAGGTGCAGGAGGGTTTTTTCCTGTGGGCAATGGGGCACTCTAGAAAGTAGTTCCCACATCATATATATGAGCATCATTGTCACACAGAGTGCTTATCTTCCCCATCTTTCATCTTTGCATGGCAGTTCTTGGACCTTTCCTTCAACAGCCTGACTGCGGAGGCCATCTGTGATTTGGGGATTCTGCCACATCTCCGTGTCCTGCTCCTCACAGGCAATGGCCTCACCTCCCTGCCGCCCAATTTGGCCGTCGCAGAGCAGTAAGTTCTATCTCCCGGAGTCCATTCTGTGTTTTTGTGTATAAGTATCCAAGGAAATAACCCATAGCAGCTTGGAAGTGCCATAAAGACAGGCTGTAAGTGCTCAAAGCAGGGATAATGTCACCTACTGAAGCTCCCAGAAAGGCCGCAGACACGTGCCCCCAATTTCCTGTGTGCTGTTAGGAGAGATCAAGATGTTTGGCAAGCCACTTTCCCTGCCTCTGACTGGTCATCTGTAAATTGTCTTGCCAGACAATTCTCCTTCACGAGCCTTCTGTGTCAGCTCAATAAGTCTGTTCCCTGGTCTCTAGATAAGCTTTGTACATTCCCACTCTGCACCTTTGCTGAGACCATTCCTTCTGGCTGGTCCTTCCTCTCTTGATAGTAATAAAAACACGTATGTCGTACTTACAATGAGCCAGACACTGTACTCAGCATTATATATGTTAACTCATTAAATCTTCATAACAGCTCTGTGAGGTAGGTCTCCTATTATTATCCACATTTTTTAGATGAGGAAATAAGTACAGACATTTAAGTAACTTGCCCAAAGTTGCGAAGCTAGTCGGTAACAGACCCAGGATTTGAACCAAGTCTGTTGGACTCCAGAGACCATACTCATGACCATTATATTATATTCTTATGTAGATTCTGTACATTTTCTAAGGCCCAGCTCAGACCTTCCTCCTTTCCCTACCAGGAGCCTTCTCTGACTGCTTTAGCCCATGCCTCTTAATCCCTTCTCTAGGGATCAGTTTAATTTAGTGTTTCCAGTTAATTTAATACTTAGCATATTCTATTGTGAGTTATGCCTAAATATATATGTGTATATATGTAGTAAGTTACTTAGATTTTATATAGTGATGATTGTGGTTGGTTAGTTACTCAAGGGGGTTGAGATAATAGTAGTGATCATTTATTAGGGGTTTCATTAGTTAGGGGTTGTTTTGTTTGCAGGTAATAGAAGTCCAATTCAAAGTAGCTGCAACAAAAAGGGGAATTTATTGGTTCATGTATGTGAAAAATCAGGTGAATCTGCTGGATGCTTTGGCTGTATATAGGTGCACAGGATGTTGTCAGGTCTCTGTGTGCATCTCTATTTCTTGAGCATGTGTACAGCTTCTGTTAGTCTGTTACTTGTTCTGTCATACACATGAAGACATCTTTGTTTTCCTTAGTGTTGGCTTCATTCTTTTTTTTTCTTTCAGTTTTATAACTTTATTTGATATAGTTGACAATCAGTGATTAGTTCTTGTCCACATCGACTGTCTGTAGTTTTTGAAAGTGGTAACAGGTACATAGGTAACCAAAGTATAGAGCTCATTTGGTGAATCTTCATCCTCATTATGTTTTCTGGACAACCGCACATGGGTTCGGCATGGGACATTCCTTATTCCTTTGGCCCAGACAGCCTTGTTGAGCCTGGTATCAATGCACACATCTAGAGTTCCCGTCTCCTTCATGGCAAATTTCTGAATCTCTTTGAGTGCTCAAGGGGCACGTTTCTTGAAGCCCACTCCATGGATGCACTTGTGAATGTTGATGGTGTATTCTCGGGTCACCACCTCATGGATGGCAGAATGGCCCTTTTTCTTCTTGCCACCCTTCTTCACGGGAGCCATTCTGCCGGGTCCTGGCTTCATTCTTAGATAAGTTTTCTCTATGAGCCTGTCAGGCTGTAGACAGAAATACAAAACCCACTTAAGGTATTAAAAATAGAAGGGATTCATTGGTTTATCGATTGGTTTATTGATTTATTAATTCTTGGCAGGGAGAGATAATTGGTATTTTGTTATGGAAAGTTTTTTAACACATATAAAATTAGAGTCAATCATAAAATTGACTCCAGGTACCTATCACCCACAATTATCACCTGACAATTATCAAATTATGGCCAATCTTGTTTCATCTATGTCCCCATCACACCCCCTCCTGGAATATTCTTAAGAAAAAATCTCAGATATATACAGCCATAAATGTTTCATATTATTTCATCTATAAATATTCCAGTATGTAGCTCTAAAAGGTAAGCACTCTTAAAAATCATACCCAGAGAACCATTATTCCACCTAAAATATCACCAGTGATAAAGAGAGGGAATTGGTTACATGGCTGTTAGAAGGGATGGAAGAGCTAAGTGGAGAAGAGGGGTATGGGAAGAACAAAAAGGAAGAAGCGTTGATAACCAGAGATCAGAAGCTGCATCACTGCTCAACTGAAGTCAACAAGTCTATATCCACTGCTGGGCTTTCAGGGAGGGTGTCACTGTAATTGTAGACCTGCTGAAGATGTGATGCCTCAACCAAGGCTGGAATCTCTGCCAATGCAGTTACCGTGGTTAGTACTGCCATTGCTGCTGCACTATCACTGCTGCTGCAGACAGAAATGCTATCAGAAGCCAAACAAGACAGTTGCTTCTCCCCAGCTCTGGCCTTCCAGTCTCTCATGAATTCCTTCTATTGGCGGTATCCAGCTAGTTGGAAAGGCAGTCTGGGAAGTGTAGTTAAGGAAGTGGCTCCAGCCCCCTGCAATACACAGAAGAACACAGAAGGAAGGGGTGAAGGCTGAGAGCAAACAGGCAGATAACTGGCACCATTCAACCCTTGGAACCCCAATATCTACTCTCCTGCTTCCCTCCATATTTAATTTCCATACAACAATAGCAACTGCACCATGCTTTTACCTAACATGAAGGAACTCTTCCTCTTACACTGAAGACACTTTCACCATCTCCTCAAGAAGGATGAGACACAGTTCCATCAGTTACTGTAGCCATCGCTGGATGATATTATTTTCTCTTCTAAAGAAATTTATGGATATTTTATATCCTAAAAACTAAGTTGTAAAGTCAATCACCACTAGCAGTTTAAGTGTGCATGCGAGTGCACACACACACACTAAGGAAGGAAGAAAATGCACATGAAAATATGCATAGTTGCTACAGTGATCATTTCTTAACTGGTCAGGAGGCCATAGTGAATATTTGTAAATCCTTTTTTCCATCACCTATTTAATGTTCCTTTGTCCTCGTCCAGCACTTTGGCTGGTTGGGGTTCTTTAACTGATGTGGTCTTCTGAACCTTTACTTCTGAAGGGTCTGAGTCTTTAAAGGTCCTGCTTTTACTGGGTTGCTGTAGTTTTCATTAAAAGACTAAAAGACATGGAACTTCTTAGAGGAGCACTAGATAATACTGTAGTCCCAAAGATACTTTTTTTTTTTTTTTTTACCTCAAGGTGTAACAGCAATTATATTTATTTTTATAAACAGTATCAGTCACCTAGTCAGTAGAATGAACCCCTCTTTGTCTGACTATAGGTTTAGTGAAATGAGAAATGCAAGTGGCCAGTAGCAATCTTGACTTCCAGTTCAGTGGAACCATGATTGTGTCTCCTGGTAAAAGTACCTCCTTAGGAACTAAGACTTGTAAATCAGAAATACCAAAAATTATAGAATGAGAAGCAAAAAATCTGCAAGTGGACTATTAGATATATTGTAAGAGGAGCTACTTTCATTTCCATTAATTCCTAGGCCCTTAGGTTATGGTTATGAGAAAAACAGTATCAGTTTTGGTTTCTGTGATACCCTATGCTGTTAAGTTAGGGTCCCAACTTTATCTATTTGGTATAGTAGATAAATCATCAAAGACTATTTCACTAGAGGATTCTGAGAAGATGATAGAGTAGGAAGCACCAAGAATGTGTCTCCTCATCTAGACAACAGTTTCATTGGCAGAATCAGTCTGATGTAACAATTTTGAAACCGTGGACACAAATAATCTTCACACTCTATTAAAAGTTTACGTCGGCCAGGCGCCGTGGCTCACGCCTGTAATCCCAGCACTTTGGGAGGCTGAGGCGGGCGGATCACGAGGTCAGGAGGAGATCGAGACCATCCTGGCGAACGCAGTGAAACCCCAACTCTACTAAAAATACAAAAAAACTAGCCAGGTGTGGTGGCAGGTGCCTGTAGTCCCAGCTTCTAGGGAGGCTGAGGCAGGAGAATGGCGTGAACCCGGGAGGCGGTGGAGCTTGCAGTGAGCGGAGATCACGCCACTGCACTCCAACCTGGGCAACAGAGCGAGACTCTGTCTCAAAAAAATAAATAAATAAATAAATAAAAGTTTACGTCTTCCAGGGGAAGATTTAGATGACAAACTGCAGCTAATTTCAGTCAATTACAGCTCTTAACCCGGTAGCAGCTACCCATCCCCTAACTCCCAATCTCATGGTTCAAGTTTTAAACCTGAAAATTAGAATAATAAATATATTTGTTGGGTAACTCACATGCAGCTTGCAGAAGCCAGGGTGAGCAAAAAGATCCCTGTCCTCCAAATTTTAGAGATTTGTGCTGTGATCACTGATTGCTACTTCTAATCATTGAGGCGCAGACAGAGAGGCACACAACCATTGTTGCACACACCCATCCACAACTGTCGTAAGCCCTTTCTGCTCCAGCTGAAGAGACTTCCAGGCAATTTAAAGGATTTCTTTTCTTAATCCCCATTCCTTTCCCCCTCTTTTGGGAGCCAGACATTAAAGTCTGGGACATTTAAAAGCAGCTGCATATACAGAGGAAATGAGAATGTCACCACATATACCCAGAGAAATGCACAGGCTTAGAAAAGACCTGAGAAGACCTTACATTTACACCTCAGCCTAATCCTTGACACAGAGACAGCCTACAGTAATCAAATACAAAACAAAACAAAAAAAACCAAGCAAACCCTGGTAAAGGGGAGAATCTGATTTCTAGAGTTACCATATTAATAGATTCAAATATTCAGCTTTCAACAAAAAAATCACAAGACATACAAAGAAACAGAAAAATATGGCCCAGCCAAAGGAAAAAATTAAGCAACAGAAACTATCCCTGAGAAAGGGAGGACTTACTAAAGACTTTAAAACAGCTGTCTTAAAGGTTTTCAAAGAACTAATGGAAGATATGAATAAAGTCAAGAAAATGATATATTAACAAAATGGAAATATCAACAAATAGATAGACAATGAAAAAAGAAACCAAAAAGAAATTTTAAACCTGAAAATTAGAATAAGAAATGAAAAATTCACTGGAGAGATTCAAAGGCAGATTCGAGCAGTCAGAAGAGAGAATCAGCAAACTTGAAGATAGAACAATTAAATTTATCAAGTCAGAGAAACAAAAGAAAAAAAAAAGATTGACTTGAACAAAGCCTAAGGGACCTGTGGGATTGGGATACCTTCAAGCAGACCAACCTATGTATTATGAAAGTCCCAGAAGGAGAAGAGAGAAAGCACGAAGAGATTATTTGAAGAAAAAGCAGCCTAAAACTTCCGAAGTTTGATGAACGACATGAATATAAACATACATGAGGCTCAGTGAACTCCA
The DNA here is from genome assembly GCF_049350105.2 of Macaca mulatta. Lineage (NCBI taxonomy): Eukaryota > Metazoa > Chordata > Mammalia > Primates > Cercopithecidae > Macaca > Macaca mulatta. Next base: position 75,312,045 of record NC_133419.1, on the reverse strand, counting down.
AGATAGGATGAACTCAAAGAGACCTCCACTGAGTCATATTATAATCAGACTGTTAAAAGACAGAGAGGATCTTGAAAGCAGTGAGAGAGAAGCAATTCATCACATACAAGGAATCTTCAATAAGATTATCAGCAGACTTCTTGTCAGAAACTTTTAAGGCCAGAAGGCAGTGGGCTGATATATTAAATATTTAAAGTGCTAAAAGAAAAAAAAAACTCAATCAGGAATCCTACATCCAGCAGAAGTGTTCTTCCAACATATGGAAGAAATTAAGACATTCCCAGATAAATAAAAGGTAAAAAAAATTAATTACCACCAGTCCCGCCCTGCATAAATACTAGAGGGATTTTTGCAGGTTGAAATGAAAGGATGCTAGACAGTAACTCAAAGCTGTAAGAAGAAATAAAGCTCTCGTTAAAGGTAAATACATGGGCAATTACAAAAGCTAGTATTATTGTAACAACAGTTTCTAATTCCACTTGTCGAACATTGTGGGCAGGGAAGGCAAATCTATATCCAAAAATACATTTATAATCTAGTAAACAAAACTTGCTGCTGCTTTTTAAAGTCAGCTTGGTACTAGATGGCTGTATAATCCCTCTAGAAATGGTGCCATATTAGAGGCTCAGCAGTGGCTTCTGCCATTGGCAGGTTGAGTACTCAGCAAGTGTTATAACCACATTTGCTTTGGTGAAAGGAAGTGTGTAGCCTTCATCCCCGCCACCAAGGGAAAGAGGGTAACGGACATTCATGGAATGGGTTACCTTATCTTCCTGAGAGTCTCCCCCACAGGGGATAGTCTTGGGGAAAAAGTCATATGAGACACAAATAATCTTCATACTCTGTCCATTCTGAGAGGTTAAGTCACATAGTTTTTCTCTATACTTTCAGCCGCTTTCCCATATTTTTTCCAAGCTTTGACTATTCAGCTAAACCATCAGCCACTGCCCATGAATCAGTATAGATCTGTACTTCTGGCTATCTCTCTGACCAAGCAAATGGCTGATCAGATACATTGTTCTAAGTTCTGCCTACTTAGAAGATTTCTCTTCCCCTGTCTTTTTGGTCACTCCTATATGGGCCTATAATATTGTAATAGTTGACTTTGAGAAGGTATCAGCATATCATGCTAAGTCATTTGTAAACCCAACTGGAGGTTTTTCTTCCTATATTAGATGGCCGCATGACCTTAGTTAAGGGTTGATGGAGAGGTAGCAATACAGCAGGAGAATGCACCATAGGAATCTGAGCCATATATTCCTGCAACTTTTCCAGACTTGCTGGAGCCTGATTTCAAATATTGCTTTCACTTGATAGGGGAGTTCTGTTGCATGTTCAGTTCATGATGAGTGGCTCAGGTTGCATGATCACACAGTATCCTGTGGTCAGGTATTTGGCCTCTACCAACATGTACTAGTAAGCAAGAAGTTGTTTTTCAAAAACAAAATAGTTATCTGCAGAATAGGGCATAACTTTGCTCAAAAATGGATCTGCTATGGGTACCTAGAAAAGGCTGTATTCGTAGAATGATGACGTACTTTATCATCCAAACCAGGACATATATGAGAGTGAAAAGGGACAGTATTAATAATTATTTGGAGATAACAGGTGAAAACTCAGGCTGTCATTGAAATCCAGGATGTATGGTACCGTATCTGTACAGCACACCTATTTGCCATAGTCCTTTAGAAGCCATTTGGACCTGCTGAGTCATATGCCCAATGGAAGAGCAACTTGCATTACAGTTGGGAACTATTGTAGAACCTTGCCTTGCTCTGGGCCTCACTCAAAACTAGCAGCCTTGTGGGATACTTAGTAAATGAGTTAGAACAGCACAAATGTTTTATATGTCACTTCTAAAATCTAAAAAGGGGATGGGCACGGTGGCTCACGCCTGTAATCCCAGCACTTTGGGAAGCCAAGGCAGGTGGATCACTTGAGGTCAGGAGTTTGAGACCAGCTTGGCCAATGTGGCAAAACCCCGTGTCTACTAAAAATACGAAAATTAGTCAGATGTCGTGGCAGGTGCCTGTAATCCCAGCTACTCGGGAGACTGAAGCAGGAGAATTGCTTGAACCTGGGAGGCAGTGGTTGCAGTGAACCAAGATCACACCACTGCACTCCAACCCTGGGTGGCAGAGTGAGACTCCATCTCAAAAAATAAATAAATAAATAAATAAATAAATAAAATAAATAAATATAAAATCCAAAAAGGCCAATGAAACTTTGTGATTTTTTTCTTACAAGTAGTGTCAGATAAATAAGAAGCAAGGTATAGGATTATGTCTTTCACATTAGAAATATATCACAACATGCTTCAGATACCTGGACAACAACAAAAAATTAATCCATATCATAGCGCTCTAAATTTTGATGGGGGAGGGGGCTTACCTCCATCCTGTAACACAAAGGTATCTTACTAACGCATCTAGGGTGTTTGCAACTTTTCCTGCTTGCCAGGTCCAATCAGCATGATATTCTGTAGGATATCAAAACAACCAAGAAGATCCCAGAGTTGATATAGCCCCAAGAGAAAAGGACAGAGGTGTACTGTTGTCCCTGTCAGGTGAAAGCAGACTGCTTCTGGTAGTTTTTGTTAATTGATAAAGAGAAAGAAATATCTGACAGGTCCTTAGCTGTATCCACAGTGCCAGGGGCTGGGTTGATTTGTTCCAGTAAAAAGATTCCACATCTGGAATAGCAGCTGAAAGTTGGAGTCACCTCTTGATTAAGCTTACAGTAATCTACAATCATTCTTCAAAACCTGTTTTCTGTACAAGCTAAATAAACAAAGGATATCTTCTTCACAAGTTAAATAAACAAGAGATATTAAACAGAGATGTCATAGGAATCACTATCCTTCCATCTTTTTGGTCTTTAGTGATGGCAGTAATCTCTGCAATTACCTCAGGGATTCAGTATTGTTTTTGGTTTACTATTGGGAAGAAAGTTTCCTGGGGTTTCAGTTGGACACTTCCTACTATAATGGACTATACTTTGTTGCTCAGTAAATAAATGTGGGTGTTCTGCCAGTTGTTTAGTATGTCTGTTTCAGTTACACATTCAGGAACCGAGGAGAAACCACAAGGTAGATTTATGACTCCACTGGTCCGTTGTGAAACAGACTTTGGCTAAATTTTCATTCTTCCATCTGACCTTTATGATCCCCCATTTTTGAGTGAGGCATGGTCTACCATGCCTTTCATATCCACAGATATTAGCACCAATTTGCAGACACTGTCTAGTAATCCTTACAAGGCTGAATTTAGCACTGTTCAGTAGAACTGACTACAATGTTGGAAATGTTCTGTATCTGTGTTGTTCATAGTTTAGCTACTAGGCATATTGAGCTCTTGAGCACTTGAAATGTAGCTAGTGTGATATAGGAACTGAATGTTCAATTTTATTTGAGCTTAATTAGTTTTAAGTTAAATATAAATAGGAACTGAATGAGAGGCCATGGCTCTTTCTTTGGACAACTCAAATCACCTTTTTCCTACCAGATCAAGGGTTTTCTGGTGATCTACATCACTAATAATTTCAAATCATCTCATTTCAATTATAAACATTGAAATTATTTGAAGCTAGTCTTCAGTCTCTGCAAGGTCCATACTATTTCTAGTATATATATCCTTCGAGGGTTTGGTTTTCTAATGACCTAACTTAGAGCATGAGCAGTCAGGCTTCCATTCTGTGGCATGCCTTGGATTCCAGTTTTCGGCCGCTGGCCCACTATGGTTGTCAGAATCTCTGCTCAACTTCTCAGCCTCTCAGCCACTTCTGGAGTCAGCAGACAGTCCTAGGGGAAAAGTATTGCATGAACCCCTTTGGATTTCCTTCTTTTTTCAAATCTTAGCACCATAATTCTTCACAGCTTGTTAGTTCCCAGGTACCTTAAGGCAGATTGTTTTTAAATGTATATTTTGTCTGGGTTTTCTAGTTTTTTACTCAGGAAAGAATTGGTCCCACATTATTTAGTTTGCAACACTATAAACCTTTCTATTTATTTTGGTACCAAGGGTCACTCAGTATGGAAGAAGCTTAAGCTAAATTCCTGACTGGGTGTTTTCTAAACCACTCTGATGATACAGATTTGGGCTATAGTTTTACAAGAGGACCAGTCTGCCCTTCCCCTTCTCCTTCTCTGTTCACTCCAAGACAGTTTTCTCCTGGCTATGGGATAAGGAGAATGGGTTTAGTTTTGGTTAATTTCACCCTGAGGGTGTATCCCTTTAGGATCCCAAATTCATTTAAGGGTCTCTGATTAAACTCCCCACCTTCAGGGTGCCCGGGCTTTGATTCTCTAGCCCCATGATACTGTCAAACCATAGTTCAGTTTCAACAGGATAAGTAAATGCCCTCAAGGCTTCAGTGGCTTCCTATGTTAAGTTTCTCCCTCTGGGTTTTTAGATTTGGCATACTGCTTCCTTACTCTCTTCACATCTCTTATACATATTAAAATGATGGATCCACCACCACAGGGAATGGCGGTGTGTGCCTGTAGTTGCCAGCTACTTGAGAGACCAAGGTGGGAAGATTGTTTTAGGCCAGGAGTTCAAGTCCAGCCTAGGCAACATAGCAAGACCCCATCTCTACAAAAGAAAATAAATAAAATGATGGATCTTTTTTCTTTTTATATTTTATTCATCATTCTAGTTGTTTTCAGTGGAAAGCCTAGTTACATAAAATAAGGTAAGTCTCCCCCACCCTGCACTTCCATGTTCTTATATATGAGGGGGAGAATAAATGTATTCCTACCTGCATCAGAGTAGTGATTGAAATCAGCACGCTTTGGGGCCGGGTGCGGTGGCTCACACTTGTAATCCCAGCACTTTGGGAGGCCGAGGTGGGTGGATCACGAGGTCAGGAGATCGAGACCATCCTGGCTAACATGGTGAAACTCCGTCTCTACTAAAAACACAAAAAATTAGCCGGGCGTGGTGGCACGTGCCTGTAGTCTCGGCTACTCAGGAGGCTGAGGCAGGAGAATGGTGTGAACCCGGGAGGCGGAGCTTGCAGTGAGCCAAGATCGCGCCACTGCACTCCAGCCTGGGGACAGAGCGAGACTCCGTCTCAAAAAAAAAAAAAAAAAAAGAAATCAGCGCACTTTGAAAGCTGTGGGTTGGCCAGGCATGGTCACTCACACTTGTAATCCCAGCACTTTGGGAAGCTGAGGCAGGAGGATTGCTTGAGCCCAGGAGTTCGAGGCCATCCTGGGCAACGTAATGAGACCTTGTCTCTACAAAAATAAAAATAAAGCTGTGGGGCTCCAGACAAATACCATTGTCATTATTTTCATCCCACTCATCTATCTAGATTCAGTATGCTCTGTGGGTTCCTTTTCTGCCAGCCTCTTAAACTTTGGTGCTCCCCAGTCATCCACCCTCAACCTACTATTTTTCTTAATCTTTATACTCTTTATTGGTGGCCTCCTCTCCTCGCAAGTCTTCTCAACTATAAGCCTGTTTAGCCTACTTATCAAACTCCTCACACACATCCCCATGCCAAAAAGCCCTCCTCACTCTCTATTCCTTTCTTTCCTTTCCTGGCCTCATTGACTGGCACTTCTTCCCATCTACTATGTAGTTGTCCAGGCTAGAAACCTGAGCATTAGCCCCATTTCAGCCTCCCTCATTCCACACATTCATTCAATCACCAGGTGCTGTGAATTGTACTTTCTAAATTATTCTCAAACCTGCTCATTCCTGTTATCCTCCTGTTTGGTCCCAGTCTGCAGTTTCTTGCCTCCCAACCCATCCTCCTATCTGTCAGCCAGAGTGATCTTTCTGAAATGCACATGTGATTCTATCACTGCCCTGCTTAAAGTCCTTTAGCAGGTTCCCACTGTCCTAAAGATAAACTCCATTAACATCGCTCAAGGCTTTTTATGGCCTGACTCTGTCTGCTTCTCTATCCTCCTTTCTCTTCACTTTTTCAATTCATCATATACCTCATCTATTCTGAACTATTTGTGTCTCCATCTCTTGCTATTTTCTTTGTCTGGATGAGTTAGGGGAATCATATTTGACCCATTCTATCTTTAGACTATTACTTGTTTTGAGCTGAAATCTGCTACTTTGGCTCTTTCATTAGGCCTACTCCCTTTCTGCTTCAGACCATACAAGTTGGTGTTCTCAGGCACCACCAGCACAGAGCAGAGGATGAATTGTTACCTCCTTTCTTTTAGTCACTATATTCCAAATAGCGCCACCTAAAAGAGCACTAGCTTTTTAGTAGCCACATCATAATCCTCTTTTACACATAATCTGTTAAATCATGTCTCCCTTATTCTGTGTGTTTGCACAGTTGATGTTCTATATCTTAACACAGAAGCTGATCTGACATTTGTCCTAATGTAAGTGCTTGCTAAGTTTCATCTTATTTGTTGCAGCCCTTGGTTCAGTCTTTTGAGCAATATTTTTAGCCTGATCCAAAGTCTTATAGTGTAAAGTAAAATAAATCCCCTTTTACCATATAGATAGAGGATCTAGGCCCAGAGATGCTCAACACCAGCCAGAAGTCACACAGCAAGCAAAGCAGCAGCAGCACCCGAGCCAGAGCTCAGGGATCCTGGCCCCACTTCCCATGCATCTTCTAATATGGTACACAAATTCCCATTGCTCAATCCAGCCACTGCACATACCCTTAGCTTCTGAAAAACCTTCATTAAATCTCTCAGATTTTAAGTAGTATTAATTCTGTTTGGCAAGAGAACTGATAATAAAAATAGCACCACTCTGAACAGCTGGAAACCCTGGCTTCTCCACTACGGACAGACTTTGCCACTTCAAAGAGCTTTTCTTCCAAAACTGCAACAGGAGGGGCTCGGTGGGAAAGCCTGCTGCTTTCCTCTGAAGGTAGGCATCTGTCTTCTCACCCATCTGATGGCTGCCCCTCTATTTTAAGATGTCTATTTTAGACACAAAAAATGAAACTTTCCCATGCTATAATTAGGGTGGAACTTTAAAAAGCAAAGTAGTGTAACTTGTCACAAGAGACAAGACAGAGCCAACTTCTGCATTATGGAGCTTAAGAGGAATTTTTTAAAGGCTTATTTCTTAGCTGTTTCATATTTCACTGGAGTAAAATAAAGATTGGCCAATCAATTATAAATCAACAGAGGTGCTGTGCACTGTTCTGTAATAGCTCTCAGAGATTAAAAATTCAGTGTATGAAAGTTGGTCTTTCCAGAAAGAGGAAAGGGCACATCCGTGACCTTGAAATATTATGAACTATAAAGGCTTCCTGCCTTCTCTGTTAAGTGTCTCTGGTCTTTGGACTTCAAGCCTGTTCCCCACACTGTTGCCAGGTCTCTTTCTGAAAGTTTATCTGACCTGTCCCTTTTTCCAGTCAGAACTGTCATAATCTATAGAAGTCTGTCAGTGTTAGGATACGGAAAAAAAGTCAGGGGGGAATTGATTGTAAGAACATTGGGGAATCTCACAGCTGTGCTTTAGGGTCATACTGAATGTAGGCCCTGAGGACTGTGGAGCAGCCTGGAAGTTCTGTCTCTCAGCTTTCACATCTCCTCTTCTCCGTGACTTGCCACATTTTTCTTTACAGGTGGGCTGCCTGTGTCTTTCTAGACGCTATGATGGGAAACATGGCTGCCTATAGCTTCTAATACTGTTACAGATCCAGCCACAAAGAGATTATTATTATTATTATTTTTTTTTTTTTTTTTGAGAAGGAGTCTCACTCTGTCACCCAGGCTGGAGTGCAGTGGCCGGATCTCAACTCACTGCAAGCTCCGCCTCCCGGGTTTACGCCATTCTCCTGCCTCAGCCTCCCGAGTAGCTGGGACTACAGGCGCCCGCCACCTCGCCCAGCTAGTTTTTTTGTATTTTTTTTTTTTTTAGTAGAGACGGGGTTTCACCGTGTTAGCCAGGATGGTCTCGATCTCCTGACCTCGTGATCCGCCCGTCTCGGCCTCCCGAAGTGCTGGGATTACAGGCGTGAGCCACCGTGCCCAACCAGAGATTATTTTTTTTCCCTGTTCTCTTTCTTTCACATTGGTTAAGAGCATGACAACTCACTTGCCATTCCTCATGGTTTTGCTTTAACATTGCTATTCCTGAATAGGTGCCTTCCCCACATACTTCTTTTATAGTGTTTGTCTCACTGCAGGCTGTGTGTCCACCTACTCCACAGACTGTAAGCACCTAGAGGGGAGACATGTGTTCTTTTATTTGTATTCTTAGTACCTGGCCACATAAATATATGTTAAAGACATTCATGAGTGTGAATGAATTAATTAATTAGTAATACATTCATTTAGAATATACCCTTTCTAAATTCACCTGTGAAATATCCCAGACTTCAGGTATACATTACTGTCCTAGCTTTTGAACTCACTGCCAACCTTCGTTAAGCTCTCTCTAGCTCAGACATCAGCTCCCCCTTCCACTTCCCCATCCTTTAATCCACATGGGGCTGGTAGGTGTGAATGTGAGAGGTGTGATTGGCAGTGGAAAGGGCATGGGATTTGGAGTCAGGCAGACCCAGGTTCTAGTTTGAGTTGTCCCACTTTCTAGCTATGAGACCAGGCAAGTTGCTCTGAGCTTCATTTTCTTAATCTGTAAAGGAGGTATATAATACCTATCCTTGGATAACACATACAAAACACATCACACAATGCCAGAAATGCAGTAGGTGCTAAAGAAATGTTTGTTTCCCTTCCTCTAGTTGTGTGTGTGTGTTTGTGGCTTATATATGTGTATACTGTATGCATTTGTGCCTATGTGTACTATTTTGGTGTATTGGTGGCATACAGTATGGAGGGAAGAATGAAAATGTTATTTGCATCATCTGCCTGTGTGGAAGAGAGTTACCTAGGTCTCATCTACCTGGAGGATACAAATGAGGTCACATTAATGGCAGTACTTAAAATGCCACCACTTCCTGCCCACCCCTGTAATTCAGGGCATCACCCCCCTAAATCTCACTCTTAGGTATTTCTGGGAATCTTCAGAGAGTTTGAGTTTAAGAAGAAACTTCTCCAGTCCTTATTTGTGTGTTCATTTTATGAAGCCACTTGAGAAGAGAACCTCACTGCAGCCAGGGATGGTGCCCTCAATCCACCCTACTTTACCCTACTAGTTGGCAAAGCTATGGTCTATAACAAGGGCATTGTCTCCTGGTGCTCCCATAGTTACCAGTCTACTAGGTGACACAGCATAACAAGGAGTCTTCCTGAGTCAAAATTGTGCAGTGATCTCCAGCAGAATGCTCCCTCCAGCTTGGTCATACCTCTTTCACTCTGGCATTTTCAATAAGCACTACCTATACAATCCCCCACCCTGCCCTAACCTGGTCTCAATGATGTATGTAACCTTTCTCCATACAGAAGACGATATGGTATGTATAATAGTGTTTGGGAAAAGAGAAGGTGGGGAAGGAATTATACTTTCTGTGCATCCCTGTGGGGACCTCTTTTGGGCACTAGAACAGTTCCTAAGCTGGTTAGGCCTCCTAATTGATTCCCTGTCCTCCATGGCTTCCTGGGAATGGTGGAGTTTGTCCCTCGACCTTGCTCATTACCCAAGATCTTTGAACTCACAGGGAGGCATCTGTAACATCGCTGACAAGCAAGAGGTACATCTTGAGGTTCCCAGCGCTGGAGACACTGATGCTGGATGACAACAGACTCTCCAACCCCAGTTGCTTTGCCAGCCTGGCTGGGCTCAGGAGGTAAAGCCATAAGCCTTTCTCTGCTTGGGCTCCTCTAATCCCCAGGCTTGCTCACACTCAGTGCTGTTCTAGAAGCCAAAAGGCTTGGGCTTAAACCCTAGCTCCACAATTTATCTCTACTCTGTGGCCATGGGTAAGTCATTTCTCCCCTCTGAGCTTTGGCTCCTCCATAAAAATGGCCATCAGTGAGGACATTTCTGATCACATGACTGAATTAGAAGCAGCAAAGAGAAAGGAAAACAGGAGGAGATTTTACCCAGGATAGGATCCAGACCCTGACAGTAGAGACAGGAAAATTTTTTAAAATAATGAGAATAAGAAAGACAAATTTAATTCCTGAGTTCTAACTGAAGTAAATAAAATAGTGGCATTTACATTGTTAAGCTTTACTTCCCTGGAAAATTTACTTTGGATTCAACTACCATTTACTGAATACTAATTTGTGCCAGGCCATTTACATATTGCCTCATTTAATCTTCACAAGAGCCCTGAAAGGTATCCGCATTTTAGAGACAGGGATATTGAATCCCAGAGACAGTAAGTCACTGGCTCAACGCCACACAAGGGGAATAAGTATCTGAGCCTGATTCCATGTTTTTGCCCTAAAGTGGCTTGGTAAACAATCCTGAGGTATCATTATTGCTATGATTCTATATTCACTTTCCTTAATTGAAGACTGAAGAAGTTAAGCCTGGATGAAAACAGGATTATCCGGATCCCATACCTACAGCAAGTTCAGCTCTCTGACGAGTCAGTGGACTGGAATGGAGGCGGGGGAAGTCCCCAGAAAGAGCCCCAATTCATGCTGCAGTCCAAGCCAAGGATGCTTGAGGACTCAGATGAGCAACTGGATTATACTGTACTGCCCATGAAAAAGGATGTTGACCGGACAGGTGAGTGACACCCCTTGTTCCAGAAATTCTAGCCTCATGGTGGAAATACACTTCTGAGAGTTTATTCTGAAAGTCTCACTTGGTCACGATGAATATCACGAATTGAATTTGCGGATTCTTTGTCAAGGATTTTTGCATCTATGTTTGGGAGATGTGTTGGTGTACTGATTTCTTTTGTTACAGTATTCTTGTTAGGATTTATAATCAAGGTTATGCTTGCCTGATAAAATGTGTTTGGAAGTGTTCATTTTTTTCCATTTCCTAGGAAAGTTTATATACTATTATTATTTTCTCCTTAAAGTTTGGAAGAATTCACCATGAGACCACCTGAGCCTGGAGTTTTCTTTGTAGAATGAGGTTGAAATTATGCAACTTTAGAAGGTTGGAAGAGGTGCTCCTGACACCTGAAATTTAGACCTCTGGGTAAGAGGTGCTGCTTGGCTCTTGGTGTCTCTGAGCTGTGATGGGCTTTGTGTAGCTGAGAAAAGGATACTGGCCAGCTGGTGCTGGTACCTATGGAGGAGTCACAGTGAAGCAAGTTTATAAAAGTTGGAAAAACTGCAAACTAGATTCAGCTACTGCTGAGGAAAGACTTGCTAGACTACAGCAAAAACAAAACAAACCAAAAATCACATTATTCCAGTGGCATTCACAGGAATCACAAGCAGTCAGGAAACCCATGGGAAGCAGATAGGAAGAGATAAGCCCCTTTTTCCTCTTCCAGCTTTGCAGTCTCCCTTTAGCACCACCCATATTGTCAGAGTCTAACAGGAAACCAGTGGTCAAAGCAGAAATATGGTTTTGAGAGCCTCAGCTCCAGCATTCCAAAGCAGAATAAAGAAAGATGAATTTCCAAGTTAAAAATATTAATAACTGGCCAGGCACAGTGGCAGTTATTTTGGGAGGCCAAGGCTGGAGAATTGTTTTGAGGCCAGGAGTTTGAGGCTGCAGTGAGCTATGATCACGCCACTGCCCTCTGGCCTTGATGACAGAGCAACACCCTATCTCTTTAAAAAATTAAAAATTAGCTGGGTGTGATGGCATGTGCCTGTAGTCCTAGCTACTGGGGGCTGAGACAGGAGGATCCCTTGAGGCTGCAGTGAGCTATGATCACGCCACTGCTCTCTGATCTGGATGACAGAGCGAGACCCTATCTCTATAAAAAATTTAAAAATTAGCTGGGTGTGATGGCATGTGCCTGTAGTCCTAGCTACTGGGGGCTGAGGCAGGAGGATCCCTTGAGCCTGCAGTGAGCTATGATCACGCCACTGCTCTCTGACCTGGATGACAGAGCGAGACCCTATCTCTATAAAAAATTTAAAAATTAGCTGGGTGTGATGGCATGTGCCTGTAGTCCTAGCTACTGGGGGCTGAGGCAGGAGGATCCCTTGAGCCTGCAGTGAGCTATGATCACGCCACTGCTCTCTGACCTGGATGACAGAGCGAGACCCTATCTCTATAAAAAATTTAAAAATTAGCTGGGTGTGATGGCATGTGCCTGTAGTCCTAGCTACTGGGGGCTGAGGCAGGAGGATCCCTTGAGGCTGCAGTGAGCTATGATCACACCACTGCTCTCCAGCCTGGGCAGCAGAGTGAGAGACCCTGTCTCTAAAAATAATAATAATAACAACTTAATAAAAGGCACAATTATGTTATTCAGATTCTCCCTAAAATAATTTTCTGTCTACTTAGTTTGTTAACTTTGGAAATGGGTATATTAAAGTCTATCCCCACTGTTGTAGATTTGTCAGTACCTCCTTGCATTTCTGGCATTTTTTTTTTACTATGAAGTTGGTTTGGTTCTCTGTTATTAGGTTTATGACTTTTATCTTGGTAGATTATGTATTTTAATCATTGTAAAATATCCCAGGTAGATAAATAATTTTGGTTTTGACTTGGGCCTCTGTTTTGTTTGATATATTTATTTTAGGATATCTTAAAAACAGTATAGTACTGCATATTTTTCCTAATATGAGTCTTAATGAGTCTTTTTTCATAGAAGAATTTAACTCACTTGGTGATTATTGATATATTTCACCTTATTTCTACTATTAGTGTGTTTTCTATTTACCTATGCCTTTTCTTCTTGTGAGCACTAAGTTTTCTTTCAATTCCAATCTTTTCACTAATCATTTAAAGAAAGAAATCTCATGTCTAGATCTCTAATGGTTACCTTAAAACTTTTTTTTTTTTTTCTGTTTAGAGACAGGGTTTTACCCTATCACCCCAGGCTGAAGTGCAGTGACACGACCGTGCTCAAACTGTTGTTGAACTCTGGGGCTCAAGTGATCCTCCTGCCTCAGCCTCCCAAGTAGCTGGGACCACTGCACCTGGCTATTACCCTAAAACTTTTAATTCACATTTTAAAACTCACTTTTGTCTATCAACACCTATAATCAACCAAATACATGTCTTCCTTTTTAATAAGAAAATGTTAATATGCGTGTATCTATAAAGCCACCCTACTCCCATCACTTCCCATAATGTAATAAACTCTAATAATAATTCAGATTGGTTTTAATTTTTAAAATTATGTATCAATGATTCTTTAGACTGAAAGATTGAACCTTATTCTTGGGTTTTTTATCATGTGTACATATGTATAACTTAGGAGCAGAGACTTCTGTTTACAATACAACTCAGGTCCTAATACAGTATAATTTTTAATCTCTTCAAAGCTCTTCTTGCCCTCTTATTTGTTTTCTTTCATCCTTAATTCCTATTCCCATTTCCTATTTTCATATAAATATCTACTCTTATCTTGGATATATTTTCCTGGATATATGTATTTATCTTTGTAAAATATATTTAAGAGTTGTCCTTCTTGCTGTATTTTTTTTTTTTTTTTGAGATGGAGTCTCGCTCTGTTGCCCAGGCTGGAGTGCAGCGGCGATCTCCACTCACTGCAAGCTCTGCCTCCAGGGTTTACGCCATTCTCCTGCCTCAGCTTCCTGAGTAGCTGGGACTACAGGCGCCTGCCACCACGCCCGGCTAATTTTTTGTATTTTCAGTAGAGACGGGGTTTCACTGTGTTAGCCAGGATGGTCCCGATCTCCTGACCTCATGATCTGCCCGCCTCAGCCTCCCAAAGTGTTGGGATTACAGGCGTGAGCCACCGTGCCCGGCCTAGTTATTGACTTTTAACTAATGCTTAGTATTCTACAGTATATGTTCTAAACACATTTCACACATCTCTTCCATTACTGATGAACACTTAGGTTGCTTATAACTCTCTTACTACAAATAGTGGTACAATGAACAACCTTATGAACATCTTTTGCATATACCACTGTGCCAGGGTTTTCCTGAAATATTTACCCAGAAGTGGAATTGATGGATGACAGAGCATATATATATGTAGTTTTAAAAATTACCACCTGATTGTTCTTCAAAATAGTTGCTTCAGTGTACCCTCACACAAGTAGTACATAAGGGTTCTTGTCTTCCTATGTCCTTATCAATATTTGGTATTATCTTACTTTATAATTTTTCTAAATTTCATTATGCTGGTAGGTGTAAAGTGATATCTTTAAAAACTTTTTAGTTTATAATTTTTGTGGGTACATAGTAGGTGTATATATCTATGGAGCACATGAGATATTTTGGTACAGGCATATAATAAACTCTTTTAGGTATTTTTAAATGTACAGTTAAAGTATTACTGACTATAGCCCCCCTTTTGTGCTACCAAATACTAGGTCTTATTCATTCTTTCTATTTTTTTTTTTTTTGTATCAATTAGCCATCCCCACCTCTCCCCCAGACCCCCACTATCCTTCCTAGCCTCTGGTAACCATCTTTCTACTCTCTGTGTCCATGAGTCCAATTGTTTTGATTTTCAGATCCCACAAATAAGTAAGAATATGCAATTTTTGTCCTTCTGTGCCTGGCTTATTTCACTTAACCTAAGGGCCTCCAGTTCCATCCATGTTCTTGCAAATGATAGAATCTCGTTCTTTTTAATGGCTGAATAGTACTCCATTGTATATATGTACCATATTTTCTTTATCCATTCATCTGTTGATGGATATGTAGGTTGTTTCCAAATCTTGGCTATTGTGAACACTGCTGCAACAAACATAAGAGTGCAGATATCTCTCTGATATACCGATTTCCTTTCTTTTGGGTATATACTCAGCACTGGGATTGCTGGATCATATGGTAGCTCTAGTTTTAGTTTTTTGAGGAACCTCCAAACTGTTCTTCATAATGGTTGTGCTGATTTACATTCCCAGCAACAGTGTACGAGGGTTCCCTTTTCTCCACATCCTCACCAGCTTTTGTTATTGCCTGACTTTTAGATAACAGCCGTTTTAACTAGGATAAGATGATATCTCATTGTAGTTTTGATTTGCATTTCTCTGATGGTCAGTGTTGTTAAGTACCTTTTGATATGCCTGTTTTCTATTTGAATGACTTCTTTTGAAAAATGTTTATTCAGATCTTTTGCCCATTTTTTAGTCAGATTATTAGATTTTTCCCTGTGGAGATGTTTGAACTCCTTATATATTCTGATTATTAATCCCTTGTCAGATGGGTAGTTTGCAAATGTTTTCTGTCATTCTGTGGGTTGTCTCTTTGTTGATTGTTTCCTTTGTTGTACAGAAGCTTTTTAACTTGATGTGATCCCATTTGTCTATTTTTGCTTTGGTTGCCTGTGCTTGTGGGATATTACTACTCAAGAAAATTTTGCCCAGACCAGTGTCCTGGAAAGTTTCCTCAATGTTTTCTTGTAGGTGTTTCACAGTTTGAGGTCTTATATTTAATTCAAATAAAAGGCAAGAGATGGAGTCAAGTTTAATTCTTCTGCATATGGATATCTTGTTATCCTAGAACCATTTATTGAAGAGACTGTCTTTTTCCCAGTGTATGTTCTTGGCATCTTTGTCGAAAATGGGTTAACTGTAGGTGTGTGGGTTTATTTCTAGGTTCTCTATTCTGTTCCATTGGTCTATGCGTCCATTTTTATGCCAGTAGCATAATGTTTTGGTTGCTATAGCTTTCTAGTTTAATTTGAAGTCAGGTAATGTGATTCCTCTAGTTTTGTTCTTTTTGCTCAGGATACATTTGGCTATTCTGGGTCTTTTGTGGTTCCATATAAATTTTAAGATAGTTTTTTTCTATTTCTGTGAAGAATGTCATTGGTATTTTGATAGGGATTGTATTGAATCTTTAGAATACTTTCAGTACTATGGACATTTTAACAATATTGATTCCTCCAATCCATGAACATGGAATATCTTTCAATTTTTAAGTGCCTCTTCAATTTCTTTCATTGGTGTTTTATAGTTTTTATTGTAGAGATCTTTTACTTCTTTTGGTTAGTTCCGAGGTATTTACTTTTATTGGTGGCTGTTGTAAATGGGATTCCTTTTTTATTTCTTTTTCAGATTGTTCACTGTTGGCATATAGAAATGCTACCAATTTTGTATGTTGACTTCAGGTCCTGAAACTTTACTGAATTTGCTTATCAGTTCTAATCATTTTTTGGTAGAGTCTTTAGGTTTTTCCAATATAAGATCATATCATCTGCAAACAAGGATAATTCAACTTCCTCCCTTCCAGTTTGGATCCCCTTTATTTCCTTCTCTTGTTTGATTGGTCTGGCTAAGACTTCCAGTAATCAGTTGAATAATGGTAGTAAAAGTTGTCATGTTCCAGATATAAGAGGAAAGCCTTTCAGTTTTTCCCCATTTAGTACGATACTAACTATGTGTCTGTCATATATAGCTTTTAATATGTTCAGGTGTGGTTCTTCTACACCTAGTTTTTTGAGGGTTTTTATTATGAAGGGATGTTGAACTATATCAAATGCTTTTTCAGCATCAATTGAAATGATCATATGGTTTTAGTCCTTCATTCTGTTAATGTGATGTATCACATTGATTTGTGTGTGTTGAAACATGCTTGCATCCCTGGGATAAATCCCACTTGGCCATAATGAATGATTTTTTTTTTTTTTTTTCTTGAGATGGAGTTTCACTCTTGTTGCAATGACACGATCTTGGCTCACTGCAACCTCCACCTCCCGGGTTCAAGTGATTCTCCTGCCTCAGCCTCCTGAGTAGCTGGGATTACAGGCATGTGCCACCATGCCTGGCTAATTTTGTATTTTTAGTAGACACGGGTTTTCTCCATGTTGATCAGGCTGGTCTCGAACTCCCAACCTCAGGTGATCTGCCCACCTTGGCCTCCCTGAGTGCTGGGATTACAGGCACGAGTCACTGTGCCTGGCCGATGAATGATCTTCTTAATGTACTGTTGAATTTGTTTTGCTAGTATTTTGTTGAGGATTTTTGCATCAATATTCATCAGATATATTGGCCTGTATTATTATTATTATTTTATTTATTTATTTATTTATTTATTTTATTGATTTTTTTGAGACGGAGTTTCGCTTTTGTTGCCCAGGCTGGAGTGCAGTGGCGCTTTCTTGGCTCACTGCAACCTCCGCCTCCTGGGTTCAAGAGATTCTTCTGCCTCAGCCTGCTGAGTATCTGGGATTACAGGTGCCTGCCACCATGCCTGGTTAATTTTTTGTATTTTTAGTAGAGATGAGGTTTCACCATGGTGGCCAGGCTGGTCAGTATTTTTTTTTTTTTAATGTGTCTTTCTCTGGTTTTGGTATCAGGGTAATGCTGGCCTCATAGAATGAGTTTGGAAGTATTCCCTCCTCCTTTATCTTTCCGAACAGTTTGAATAGGATTGGTATTAGTTGTTTAAATGTTTGGTAGAATTCAGCAGTGAAGCCATGATGTCTCAGGCTTTTCTTTACTGGGAGACTTTTTATTATGGCTTCAATCACATTACTTGTTATTGGTCTGTTTAGGTTTTGAATTTCCTCATGAGTCAATCTTGGCAGGTTGTATGTGTCTAGAATTTATCCATTTATTCTAGATTTTCCAACTTATTGGCATGTAGCTGCTCATAGTAGCCACTTACGATCTTCTGAATTCCTGCAGTAACAGCTGTAATATCTCCTTTTCCATCTCTGATTTTATTTATTTGGGTCTTCTCTTTTTTTCTTGGTTAGTCTAACTAAAGGTTTCTGAGTTTTGTTTATCTTTTCAAAAAACCAACTTTTTGTTTCATTGGTCTTGTGTAATGTTTGCTTGATTTCAAACCAACTTTTTGTTTCATTGGTCTTGTGTAATGTTTGCTTCATTTCAAATTCATTTATTTGTGCTCGGATCTTTATTATCTCTTTTGTTCTATTACTTTTGGGTTTGGTTTGCTCTTGCTTCTCTAGTTCTTTAAGATGCATCATTAGGTTATTTATTTGAAGTTTTTCTAGTTTTTTATGTAGGCACTTGGAGCTACAAATTTTCCTATTAGTACTGTTTTTGCTGTATCCTATATGTTTTGGTATGTTGTATCCATTATCATTTGTTTCAAGAAAGTTTTAAAATTTCCACCTTAATTTCTTCATTGACCCACTGGTCATTTAGTAGCATATTGTTTAATTTCTATGTGTTTGTATAGTTTCCAAAATTCCTCTTGTCATTGATTTCTAATTTTATTCCATTATGTGTAGAGAAGATGTTTGATATTATTTCAAGATTTTTTAAAAAATGTTTTAAGACTTGTTTTGTGACCTAACATATGGTCTATACTTGAAAATGATCCACGTGCTAAGGATAAAAATGTGTATTCTGAAGCCATTGGATGAAATGTTCTGTAAATATCTGTTAAGTCCATTTTTGCTACCATGCAGATTAAGTCCAATGTTTCTTTGTTGATTTTCTGTCTGGGACATCTGTCCAATGCTGAAAATGGGGTGTTGAAGTCTCCAGCTATTACTGTATTGGCTTCTATCTCCAATAATACTTTCTTTATATATCTGGGTGCTTCAGTGTTGGGTGCATGTATATTTGTAATCACTATATATTCTTGCTGAATTGACCCCTTTATCATTATATAATTATCTTCTTTGTCTCTTCTTATAGTTTTTGTCTTGAAATCTATTTTGTCTGATATAAGTATGGCTATTCCTTCCCCTTTTTGGTTTCCATTTGCATCGAATATCTTTTTCCATCCCTTTATTTTTAGTCTATGTGTATCTTTTTAGATGAAGTGTGTTTCCTGTAGGCAGCAAATTAGTGGGTCTTGTTTTTACATACATTTAGCTACTTTGTCTTTACTGGAGAGTTTAGTTGTTTACATTTACTGTTATTATTAAGCAGGGACTTACTCCTGCCATTTTGTTGTGTTTTCTTGTTTTGTGGTCTTCTCTTCCTTCTTTCCTTCCTGTCTTCCTTTTACTGAAGGTGATTTTCTCTGGTAATATGTTTTAATTTCTTGCTTTTTATTTTTTGTGTATCCGTTGTATATTTTTTTGATTTGAGGTTGCCATAAGGCTTGCCAATACTATCTTATAACCCATTATTTTAAACTGATGACAACTTAACACTGATTGCACAAAATGCCAAAAGAAAACTAACAAAAACTCAACACTTTAACTTTGTCCCCCAACTGACTTTTTCTTGTTTCTATTTATGTCTTATTATACTGTCTATGTCTTGAAAAGTTGTTGTAATTATTATTTTTTATTGGTTCATCATTTAGCCTTTCTACTTAAGTCAAGAGAAGTTTACACATGACCACTACAGTGTTATGCTATTGTTTCTGTGTGCTTAGTATTACCAGTGAGTTTTGGACCTTTAGATGATTTCTTCTTGCTCATTAACATCCTTTTTTTGACACTGAAGAACTTCCTTTTGCATTTCTTGTAGGACAGATCTTGTGTTAATGAAATCCCTCAGCTTTTGTTTGTCTGGAAAGGTTTTTATTTCTCCTTCATGCTTAAAGAATATTTTCGCTGGATCTACCATTCTGGGGTAAAAGTTTTTGTGTGTATGTGTATGTGTGTGTGTGTTTTTTTTCTTTCCAGCAGTTTAAATATGTCATGCCATTCTCTCCTGGCCTATAAAGTTTCCACTGAAAAGTCTCCTGCCAGATGTATTGGTGCTCCATTGTATGTTGTTTCTTATCTGTTGCTGCTTTTAGGATCCATGATCTTTGGGAATTTGATTATTAAATGCCTTGAAGTAGGCTTCTTAGGCTTAAATCTACTTGGTGTTCTATAACCTTCTTATGCTTGAATGTTGGTATCTTTCTGTAGGTTTGGGAAGTTCTCTGATATTATCCCTTTGAATAAACTTTCTATCCCTATCATGTTCTACCTCCTCTTTAAGGCCATTAGATTTGTGCTTTTTTTTATGTTTTATTTAAAAAAAATTTTTTTTTAATTATACTTTAAGTTCTAGGGTACATGTGCACAATGTGTAGGTTTGTTACATATGTATACATGTGCCATGTTGGTGTGCTGCACCCATCAACTCGTCAGCGCCCATCAACTCGTCATTTACATCAGTTGTAACTCCCAATGCCATCCCTCCCCCCTCCCCCCTCCCCATAATAGGCCCCGGCGTGTGATGTTCCCCTTCCCGAGTCCAAGTGATCTCATTGTTCAGTTCCCACCTATGAGTGAGAACATGCGGTGTTTGGTTTTCTGTTCTTGCGACAGTTTGCTGAGAATGATGGTTTCCAGCTGCATCCATGTCCCTACAAAGGACACAAACTCATCCTTTTTTATGGCTGCATAGTATTCCATGGTGTATATGTGCCACATTTTCTTTTTTTTTTTTTTTTTTTTTTTTTTTGAGACAGAGTCTTGCTCTGTCGCCCAGGCTGGGGTGCAGTGGCCGGATCTCAGCTCACTGCAAGCTCCGCCTCCTGGGTTTTAGACCATTCTCCTGCCTCAGCCTCCCGAGTAGCTGGGACTACAGGCGCCCGCCACCTCGCCCGGCTAGTTTTTTTGTATTTTTTAGTAGAGACGGGGTTTCACCGTGTTAGCCAGGATGGTCTCGATCTCCTGACCTCGTGATCTGCCCGTCTCGGCCTCCCAAAGTGCTGGGATTACAGGCTTGAGCCACCGCGCCCGGCCTGTGCCACATTTTCTTAATCCAGTCTGTCACTGATGGACATTTGGGTTGATTCCAAGTCTTTGCTATTGTGAATAGTGCCGCAATAAACATACGTGTGCATGTGTCTTTATAGCAGCATGATTTATAATCCTTTGGGTATATACCCAGTAATGGGATGGCTGGGTCATATGGTACTTCTAGTTCTAGATCCTTGAGGAATCGCCATACTGTTTTCCATAATGGTTGAACTAGTTTACAATCCCACCAACAGTGTAAAAGTGTTCCTATTTCTCCACATCCTCTCCAGCACCTGTTGTTTCCTGACTTTTTAATGATTGCCATTCTAACTGGTGTGAGATGGTATCTCACTGTGGTTTTGATTTACATTTCTCTGATGGCCAGTGATGATGAGCATTTTTTCATGTGTCTGTTAGCTGTATGAATGTCTTCTTTTGAGAACTGTCTGTTCATATCCTTTGTCCACTTTTTGATGGGGTTGTTTGTTTTTTTCTTGTAAATTTGTTTGAGTTCTTTGTAGGTTCTGGATATTAGCCCTTTGTCAGATGAGTAGATTGCAAAAATTTTCTCCCATTCTGTAGGTTGCCTGTTCACTCTGATGGTAGTTTCTTTTGCTGTGCAGAAGCTCTTTAGTTTAATGAGATCCCATTTGTCAATTTTGGCTTTTGTTGCCGTTGCTTTTGGTGTTTTAGACGTGAAGTCCTTGCCCATGCCTATGTCCTAAATGGTATTACCTAGGTTTTCTTCTAGGGTTTTTATGGTATTAGGTCTAACATTTAAGTCTCTAATCCATCTTGAATTAATTTTCATATAAGGCATAAGGAAAGGATCCAGTTTCAGCTTTCTACTTATGGCTAGCCAATTTTCCCAGCACCATTTATTAAACAGGGAATCCTTTCCCCATTTCTTGTTTTTCTCAGGTTTGTCAAAGATCAGATGGCTGTAGATGTGTGGTATTATTTCTGAGGACTCTGTTCTGTTCCATTGGTCTATATCTCTGTTTTGGTACCAGTACCATGCTGTTTTGGTTACTGTAGCCTTGTAGTATAGTTTGAAGTCAGGTAGCGTGATGCCTCCAGCTTTGTTCTTTTGACTTAGGATTGTCTTGGCAACACGGGCTCTTTTTTGGTTCCATATGAACTTTAAAGCAGTTTTTTTCCAATTCTGTGAAGAAAGTCATTGGTAGCTTAATGGGGATGGCATTGAATCTATAAATTACCTTGGGCAGTATGGCCATTTTCACGATATTGATTCTTCCTATCCATGAGCATGGTATGTTCTTCCATTTGTTTGTGTCCTCTTTTATTTCACTGAGCAGTGGTTTGTAGTTCTCCTTGAAGAGGTCCTTTACTTCCCTTGTAAGTTGGATTCCTAGATATTTTATTCTCTTTGAAGCAGTTGTGAATGGAAGTTCATTCATGATTTGGCTCTCTGTTTGTCTGTTACTGGTGTATAAGAATGCTTGTGATTTTTGCACATTAATTTTGTATCCTGAGACTTTGCTGAAGTTGCTTATCAGCTTAAGGAGATTTTGGGCTGAGACAATGGGGTTTTCTAAATATACAATCATGTCATCTGCAAACAGGGACAATTTGACTTCCTCTTTTCCTAAGTGAATACCCTTTATTTCTTTATCCTGCCTGATTGCCCTGGCCAGAACTTCCAACACTATGTTGAATAGGAGTGGTGAGAGAGGGCATCCCTGTCTTGTGCCAGTTTTCAAAGAGAATGCTTCCAGTTTTTTCCCATTCATTATGATATTGGCTGTGGGTTTGTCATAAATAGCTCTTATTATTTTGAGATACGTTCCATCAATACCGAATTTATTGAGAGTTTTTAGCATGAAGGGCTGTTGAATTTTGTCAAAGGCCTTTTCTGCATCTATTGAGATAATCATGTGGTTTTTGTCTTTGGTTCTGTTTATATGCTAGATTACGTTTATTGATTTGCATATGTTGAACCAGCCTTGCATCCCAGGGATGAAGCCCACTTGATCATGGTGGATAAGCTTTTTGATGTGCTGCTGGATTTGGTTTGTCAGTATTTTATTGAGGATTTTTGCATCGATGTTCATCAGGGATATTGGTCTAAAATTCTCTTTTTTTGTTGTGTATCTGCCAGGTTTTGGTATCAGGATGATGTTGGCCTCATAAAATGAGGTAGGGAGGATTCCCTCTTTTTCTATTGATGGAAATAGTTTCAGAAGGAATGGTACCAGCTCCTCCTTGTACCTCTGGTAGAATTTGTCTGTGAATCCGTCTGGTCCTGGACTTTTTTTGGTTGGTAGGCTATTAATTATTGCCTCAATTTCAGAGCCTGCTATTGGTCTATTCAGGGATTCAACTTCTTTCTGGTTTAGTCTTGGGAGAGTGTAAGTGTCCAGGAAATTATCCATTTCTTCTAGGTTTTCTAGTTTATTTGCCTAGAGGTGTTTATAGTATTCTCTGATGGTAGTTTGTATTTCTGTGGGGTCAGTGGTGATATCCCCTTTATCATTTTTTATTGCATCTATTTGATTCTTCTGTCTTTTCTTCTTTATTAGTCTTGCTAGCGGTCTATCAATTTTGTTGATCTTTTCAAAAAACCAGCTCCTGGATTCATTGATTTTTTGGAGGGTTTTTTGTGTCTCTGTCTCCTTCAGTTCTGCTCTGATCTTAGTTATTTCTTGCCTTCTCCTAGCTTTTGAATGTGTTTTCTCTTGCTTCTCTAGTTCTTTTAATTGTGATGTTAGGGTGTCGATTTTAGATCTTTCCAGCTTTCTCTTGTGGGCATTTAGTGCTATAAATTTCCCTCTACACACTGCTTTAAATGTGTCCCAGAGATTCTGGTATGTTGTATCTTTGTTCTCATTGGTTTCAGAGAACATCTTTAATTCTGGCTTCATTTCGTTATGTACCCAGTAGTCGTTCAGGAGCAGGTTGTTCAGTTTCCATGTAGTTGAGCGGTTTTGATTGAGTTTCTTAGTCCTGAGTTCTAGTTTGATTGCACTGTGGTCTGAGAGAGAGTTTGTTATAATTTCTGTTCTTTTACATTTGCTGAGGAGTGCTTTACTTCCAACTATGTGGTCAATTTTGGAATAAGTGTGATGTGGTGCTGAGAAGAATGTACATTCTGTTGATTTGGGGTGGAGAGTTCTGTAGATGTCTATTAGGTCCGCTTGGTGTAGAGTTGAGTTCAATTCCTGGATATCCTTGTTAACTTTCTGTTTTGTTGATCTGTCTAATGTTGACAGTGGAGTGTTGAAGTCTCCCATTATTATGGGAGTCTAAGTCGTCTCTTTGTAAGTATGGAAGTCTAAGTCTCTTTGTAAGTCTCTAAGGACTTGCTTTATGAATCTGAGTGCTCCTGTATTTGGTGCATATATATTTAGTATAGTTAGCTCTTCTTGTTGAATTGATCCCTTTACTGTTATGTAATGGCCTCCTTTGTCTCTTTTGATCTTTGATGGTTAAAGTCTGTTTTATCAGAGACTAGGATCACAACCCCTGCTTTTTTTTTGTTCTCCATTTGCTTGGTAGATCTTGCTCCATCCCTTTATTTTGAGCCTATATGTATCTCTGCACGTGAGATGGGTCTCCTGAATACAGCAAACTGATGGGTCTTGACTCTTTATCCAATTTGCCAGTCTGTGTCTTTTAATTGGACCATTTAGTCCATTTACATTTAAGGTTAATATTGTTATGTGTGAACTTGATCCTGTCATTGTGATATTAGCTGGTTATTTTGCTCATTAGTTGATGTAGTTTTTTCCTAGCATCGATGGTCTTTACATTTTGAAATGTTTTTGCAATGGCTGATACCAGTTGTTCCTTTCCATGTTTAGTGCTTCCTTCAGGAGCTCTTATAGGGCAGGCCTGGTGGTGACAAAATCTCTAAGCATTTGCTTGTCTGAAAGGATTTCATTTCTCCTTCACTTGTGAAACTTAGTTTGGCTGGATATGAAATTCTGGGTTGAAAATTCTTTTCTTTAAGAATGTTGACTATTGGCCCCCAATCTCTTCTGGCTTGGAGAGTTTCTGCCGAGAGATCTGTTGTTAGTCTGATGGGCTTCCTTTTGTGGGTAACCTGACCTTTCTCTCTGGCTGCCCTTAACGTTTTTTCCTTCATTTCAACTTTGGTGAATCTGACAATTATGTGTCTTGGAGTTGCTCTTCTTGAGGAGTAGCTTTGTGGCGTTCTCTGTATTTCCTGAATTTAAATGTTGGCCTGCCTTACTAGGTTGGGGAAGTTCTCCTGGATGATATCCTGAAGAGTGTTTTCCAACTTGGTTCCATTTTCCCCCTCACTTTCAGGCACACCAGTCAGACATAGATTTGGTCTTTTCACATAATCCCATATTTCTTGGAGGCTTTGTTCATTTCTTTTTCCTCTTTTTTCTCTAGACTTCTCTTCTCGCTTCGTTTCATTCATTTGATCTTCAATCATTGATACTCTTTCTTCCAGTTGATCGAGCTTGTGCATTTGTCACGTATTTCTCGTGTCATGGTTTTGATCTCTGTCAGTTCATTTATGGCCTTCTCTGCATTGATTATTCTAGTTATCCATTCTTCCATTCTTTTTTCAAGATTTTTAGTTTCTTTGTGCTGGTTATGTAATTCCTCCTTTAGCTCTGAGAAGTTTGATCGACTGAAGCCTTCTTCTCTCAACTCATCAAAGTCATTCTTCGTCCAGCTTTGATCTGTTGCTGGCGATGAGCTGTGTTCCTTTGGAGGGGGAGATGCGCTCTGATTTTTTGAATTTCCAGCTTTTCTGCCCTGCTTTTTTCCCATCTTTGTGGTTTTATCTGCCTTTGGTCTTTGATGACGGTGACGAACTGATGGGGTTTTGGTGTGGGTGTCCTTTCTGTTTGTTAGTTTTTCTTCTAACAGTCAGGGCCCTCAGCTGTAGGTCTCTTGGAGATTGCTTGAGGTCCACTCCAGACCCTGTTTGCCTGGGTATCAGGTGCAGAGGCTGCAGAAGATAGAATATTGCTGAACAGCGAGTGTTGCTGTCTGATTCTTGCTCTGGAAGCTTCGTCTCAGGGGTGTACCCCACTGTGTGAGGTGTGAGGTGTCAGTCTGCACCTAGTGGGGGATGTCTCCCAGTTAGGCTACTCAGGGGTCAGGGACCCACTTGAGCAGGCAGTCTGTCCATTCTCAGATCTCAACCTCCATGCTGGGAGATCCACTGTTCTCTTCAAAGCTGTCAGACAGGGTCATTTACCTCTGCCGAGGTTTCTGCTGCTTTTTGTTTAGCTGTGCCCTGTCCCCAGAGATGGAGTCTACAGAGACAGGCAGGCCCCCTTGAGCTGCAGTGGGCTCTACCCAGTTCGAGCTTCCCAGTGGCTTTGTTTACCTACTTAAGCCTCAGCAATGGCGGGTGCCTCTCCCCCAGCCTCGCTGCTGCCTTGCAGTTAGATCTGACTGCTGTGCTAGCAACAAGGGAGGCTTCGTGGGTGTGGGACCCTCCCGTCCAGGTGTGGGATATAATCTCCTGGTGTGCTGTTTGCTAAGACTCTTGGTAAAGCACAGTATTAGGGTCGGAGTTCCCCGATTTCCCATGTGTTGTGTGTCTCAGTTTCCCTTGGCTAGGAAAAGAGATTCCCTTCCCCCTTGCGTTTCCCAGGTGAGGCTCACCCTGCTTCAGCTCTCACTGGTCCGGCACTCCCTGGTGAGATGAACCCAGTACCTCAGTTGAAAATGCAGAAATCACCTGTCCTCTGTGTCGCTCACGCAGGGGGCTGGAGGCTGGAGCTGCTCCCATTCGGCCATCTTCAATAGTTCACAGATTTGTGCTTTTTAAGGCTATTTTCTGGATCTGGTAGGCATACCTCACTGTTTTTTTATTCTTTTTTCTTTTGTCTTCTCTGAGTATTTTCAAAGAGTCTGTTGAGCTCACTAATTCTTCTGCTTGATCCTTTCTGCTCTCAAGAGACTGATGCATTCTTTAGTATATCAATTATATTTTTCAGCTCTAGAATTTCTGCTTGATTCTTGATTATTTCAATCTCTTTGTTAAATTTATCTGATAGAATTCTGAATTCCTTCTCTATATTATCTTGAATTTCTTTGAGTTTCCTCCAAATAGCTGTTTTGAATTCTCTGTCTGAAAGGTCATACATCTCTGTTTCTCCAGGATTGGTCCCTGGTGCCTTATTTAGTTCATTTGGTGAGGTCATGTTTTCCTGGATCATGTTGACACTCTTAAATGTCTTTGGTGATTTACTATAGTCATCATAATATGGGCTTATTTGTGCTTGTCCTTCTTGGGAAGGCTTTCCAGGTATTTGAAGGGACTTGGACCCCAAGCCCAATAATGCTGTGATTTTTGCAAACTTGTACGCACACCACCTTGGTTGTCTTAGGTAAGATCTGGAAGAATTCTCTGGATTACCAGCTGGAGACTCTTGTTCTTTTCCCTTACTTTCTCCCAAACATGTGGAATCTCTCTCTGTTCTGAGCCATCTGAAACTGAGGGTGTGGTGATACAAGCCCCCCTGTGGCCCCCACCACTGGTGCTGTGCTGTGTCAGACCTGAAGCCAACACAGCACTGGGCAAACTTCCCTTCAGGGTGGCAAGTTTCCCCAGGCCCTGGGCGTGTCCAGAGATGCTGTCTGGGAGCCAGGGAGTGGAGTGAAGCACCTTAGCAATTTACACAATATTCTCTTCTACTGCAGCTAAGCTGGCACTCAAACCGTAGTACAAAGTCCTTCCCACGCTTCCCTCCCCTTTCAACAGGCAGAGGAGCCTCTCTGTGGCTACCACCACCAGTTCATGGGGGTTTCTGCCAGGCCACTGACAATATTTGCTTAAAGCCCAAGGAATCTTCCCTTAGCTTGTGGTAAATGCTACCAGGCCTGGGACTCACCCTTCAGAGCAGTGGACTCCACTCTTGCCCAGAGTGGGCCCAGAAATGCTGTCCAGGAACCTAGGCCTGGACTCGGAGACCTTAAGAGCCTGCTTGTTGCTTTACCTTACTATGGCCGAGCCAGTGCCAATGGTGCAAGACAAAGTCTCTTTTACTTTTCCCTCTGCTTTTCTCAAACTTCTGTTTGAGTCTTTCACCATAGCCACTACATCTGGAAATGTGCTCCATCACCCCTGAAGCCAGGACATCTCAGGCCTTAAGGCCCATAGTGTACTAATTCAGTATTGCTGCTGGTTATTCAGGGCCAAAGGGCTCTTTAGTCAACAGGGGATGAATCTTGCCAGGACTAGTTCCTTCCCTTCAAAGCAGCAGGTTCCCTTTTGGCCCAGGGTGTGTTTAGAAATGTCAGGGAGCTAGGGTTATCAAGGGCCCAAGGGCTCTTTAGTCCAACAGGTGATGAATCCTGGCAGGACTGAGTCCTTCCCTTGAAAGCAGTTTTCCCTTTTGGCCCAGAGTGTGTTTAGAAATGTCATCTAAGAACTAGGGCCTGGAATGGAGGCCTCACAAGTCTTCCCAGTGCCCTATCCTACTGCCCAGTGCCCTATCCTGTGCCTGAGCTGGTATCCAAATATAAGACAAAATCTTCCTTACTCTTCACTCTCCTCTCCTTAAGTAGAAAGAAGGAGACACTTTTATTGCTGTGAACTGCACTGCCTGGGGTTAGGGGAGGGGTGGCACAAGCACTCCCTTAGCTGCGCCAGCTGGTGTCTCCCTAGGTCATGTGCCACCCTAGTTCACTGACTCTAAGCCCAGCCTAACACTAGGAGTTCCCTAAGAATTACAGCTCTTGTGTCCTAGACTGCCTTTCTAGTTTATCTAGAATTCCAGAGCACTTCAGCCAGTGGTGGCAAGGCTGGCCAAGAAACGTCAGTTCCAACAGCTGGGATGGGTGATTCCCCTCTGGCTAGAGGCTGGTCCAAATTCTGCCTCTGTGCACCAGCACTAGCTGAGCCCAGCATGGCTTTATTCTCTGCTGTGACAGGGCAGCACAGAGTTCAATGTAAGGTCCCTCAGTTGCTGTGCTCTCTGTCCCCAAAATGCACAGATTCTGTCTCTGCACCACATGGCTCCTGCCAGGGGATGGACGAGGGGTGGTATTGGTGATTTAAGACTGTCCCTCCTGCCGTCCTCAATACCTCTTTCAGTGATGTGAAGTTAAAACCAGTTACTGTGATTGCTCACCTGAGTTTTTGTTCTTGTGATAGTGCTATTCTATGTGTAGATAGTTGTTAAAATTTGGTGTTTAGGGGACGGGGGGGGACAAATGGTGTAGGCTTCTGTTCTGCCATCTTGCTCTGCCCTCTTTGATTACCGATATTTGTTTTAATGTGCACTTTTCTATCTGCTGTTAATGTTAAGCATTCTCCATTTACTTAGCTATTTGGTTTTCTACTTCTATGAATTAGTATTTCATATCCCTGGACAGTTTTAATATCTTCTTTTATTATTACCTATGTTAACTTTATCTATTATAGACATTTTTAAGAGAAAAATCTTAATTTTTTAAATCTTTTATTTTATTTTGGGTTCAAGGGCTGATATGGTTTGGCTGTGTCCCCACTCAAATCTCATCTTGAATTGTAATCCCCATAATCCCCACCCAGTGGGAAGTCATTGGATCATGGGTGGCAGTTCCCCCCATGTTGTTCTCATGATAGTGAGTTCTCATTAGATCTGATGGTTTTATAAGTGTTTGGCAAGTTTCTTCTTCATTCGTTCTCTCACCTGCCACCTTGTGAAGAAGGTGCCTGCCTCCCTCTCACTTTCTGCCATGATTATAAGTTTCCTGAGGCCTCCTCAGCCATGTAGAACTATAAGTCAATTAAACCTATTCTCTTTATAAATTACTCAGTCTCAGGCAGTTCTTATAGCAATGTGAGAACGGACTAACATGGGGTACATGTACAAGTTCATTACATAGGTAAATTGTATGTCATGGGGGTTTGATGTACAGATTATCTCATCACCCAGGTAAGAACAGGAATAGTACTGGACAGGTAGTTCTTCAGTCCTCACCCACCCTTTACCCACCCTCCACCCTTAAGTAGATCGTGGTGCCTGTTTTTCTTTTCTTTGTGTTAATATGTACTTGATGTTTAGCGCCCACTTGTAAGTGAGAACATTCAGTACTTGATTTTCTATTCTTGTGTTAATTTGCTTAGGATAATGGTCTCCAGCTCATCCATGTTTCTGCAAAGGACATGATTTCATTCTTTTTTTATGGCTACATAGTATTCCATGGTGTATACGTACCACACCAAAATATGTACATTTTCTTCATCCAGTCTACCATTGATTGGCATTTAGGTTGATTCCATGTCTTTGTTATTGTGAACAGTGCTGCGGTGAACATACATGCGCATATATCTTTGTAGTAGATTGATTTATATCCCTTTGAGTATATACCCAATAATGGTATTGCTGGATCGAATAGTAATTATGTTTTTAAGTTCTTTCAGAAGTTGCAAAACTGCTTTCCATAATGGCTGAACTAATTTATATATCCACCAGCAGTGTATAAAGTCTTCCCTTTTCGCCACAACTTTGCCAGCATCTGTTGTTTTCTTGACATTTTCATAATAGTCATTCTGACTGGCGTACATGATATTAATATCTCATTATAGTTTTGGTTTGCATTTCTCTAATGATGTTAGAGCATTTTTTCATATGCTTGTTGGCAGGATGTATGTCTTCTTTTGAAAAGTATCTGTTCATGTCCTTTGGCTACTTTTTAATGGGGTTGTTTTTTGCTTATAAATTTAAGTACCTTATAGATTCTGGCCATAGACTTTTGTCGGATGCATAGTTTGAAAATATTTTCTCCAATTCTGTACTTTATCTGTTTGCTCTGTTGATAGTTTCGTTTGCTCTGCAGAAGCCCTTTAGTTTAATTGGGTCTCATTTGTTAATTATTGTTTCTGTCACATTTGCTTTTGGCATCTTTGTCATGGACTCTTTGCCCAGTAGTGTATTTCCTAAGCTATCTTCCAGAGTTTTTATAATTTTGGGTTTTACATTTAAGTCTTTAATGCATCTTGAGTTTGTTTTTGTAGATGGTGTAAGGAAGGGGTTCAGTTTCAGTCTTCTGCATATGGCTGGCCAGTTATGTCAGCATCATTGATTGAATAGGGAATCTTTTCCTGTTGTCTGTTTTCATCAATTTTGTCAAAGATCAGATGATTGTAGGTGTGTGGCATTATTTCTGGCCTCTATAACCTGTCCCATTGGTCTATGTGTCTGTTCTTGTACCAGTACCATGCTCTTTTGGTTACTGTGGCCTTGAAGTATAGTTTTAAGTTGGGTAACATAATGCCTCCAACTCTGTTCTCTTTGCTTAGGACTTCCTTGGCTATTCAGGCTTTTTTTAAAGGTTCTATTTGAATTTTAAAGTACTTTCTTTCTAATTTGGTGAAGAATGGCATTGGTAGTTTGATAGGAATAGCATTGAATCTATAAATTGCTTTGGGCAGTATGGTCATTTAAACAGTATTGATTCCTCCTATCATAAGCATGGAATGTTTTTCCATTTTTTTTGTGTCATTTCTGATTTTTTTTTAAGCTGTGTTTTGTAACTCTTGTTGTAGAGATCTTTCACCTTCCTGATAGCTGTATTCCTAGGTACATTATTTTTTTTGTGGCTGTTGTGGACAGGATTGTGTTCTTGATTTGGCTTTCAGCTTGGAGGTTGTTGGTGTATAAAAATGCTATTGATTTTTGTACATTGATTTTGTATCCTGAAACTTTGCTGAAGTTGTTTATCAGATCTAGGAGCTTTGGCGCAGAGACTGTGGGGTTTCCTAGGTATGGAATCACATTGTCTGCAGAGATAGTCTGACTTCCTCTCTTCCTATGTTGAGGCCTCTCATTTCTTTCTCCTGCGTGATTGCTCTGGCTAGGACTTGCAGTACTATATTGAACAGGAGTGGTGAGAGTAGGCATCCTGTCTTGTTCCAGTTCTCAAGGGGAATGCTTCCAGCTTTTGCCCATTCAGCATGATGTTGGCAATGGGTTTCTCATAGACGGCTCTTATTATTTTGAGGTTTATTCGTTAAATGCCTAGTTTGTTGAGAGTTTGAAACATGAATGATGTTAAATTTTATCAAAAGCCTTTTCTGCATCTATTAAGATGATCATGTGGTTTTTGTTTTTTGTTCTGTTTATGTGATAAATCACATTTATTGATTTGCATATGTTGAACCAACCTTGCATCCCAGGAATAAAGCCTACATGATCATGGTGGTTAAGCTTTTTGATGTGCTGCTGGATTTGATTTGCCAGTATTTTTTTGAGGATTTTTGCATCTATGTTCATCAACGATATTGGCCTGAAGTTTTTTTGTTGTTATTGTGTTTCTGGTGGGTTTTGGTATCAGGATGATGCTGGCCTCAAAGAATGAATTAGGGAGGAGTCCTTCCTCATCAATTTTTGGAATAGTTTCAATAGGAATGGTACCTGTTCTTTATACACCTGGTAGAGTTGGGCTATGACTCTGTCTCATCCTGGGCTTGTTATTGGTTGGCAGGCGTTTTGTTACTGTTTCAGTTTCAGAACTTGTTGTTGGTCTATTCAGGGATTCAGTTTCTTCCTAGTTCAGTCTTGGGTGGTTGTATGTGTCCATGAATTTATCCATTTCTTCTAGGTTTTATACCTCATATGTTCGTAGTAGTCTCTGATGTTTTTCTGTAATTCTGTGGGGTCAGTGGTAACATCCCCTTTGTCATATCAAATTGTTTTTCTTTTTATCTTCTCTCTTTTTCCTTTATTAATCTAACTAGCAGTCTCTATCTTATTAACTTTTTCAAAAAAGCAACTCCTGTATTTGTTGATCTTTTTTCTTTTCTTTGAGACAGGGTCTCACTCTGTCACCCAGGCTGGAGTGCAGTTGCATGATCTCAGCTCACAGCAGCCTCAACCTTCCAGACTCAAGCAATCCTCCCACCTCAGCCTCCCAAGTAGCTGGAACTATAGGTGCACATCATCATACTCAGCTAATTTTTTGATCTTTTCTAGAGACAAGGTCTCACTGTGTTGCCCAGGCTGGTCTCAAACTCCTGAGCTCAAGAAACCATCCCACCTCAGCCTCCCAGATTGCTGGGATTACAGGCATGAGCCACTATATCCAGGCTGTGGATCTTCTGAATAGTTTTTTGCATCTAAATTTTCTTCAGTTCAGCTGTGATTTTGGTTATTTCTTGTCTTTTGCTTGCTTTGGGGTTGGTTTCCTCTTGTCACTTTAGTTTCTCTAGTTGTGATATTAGGTTATTAATTTCAGATCTCTCTAACTTTTTGATGTGGGTATTTAATGCTATAAAATTCCCTCTTAGCACTACCTTAACTGTGTCCCAGAGATTCTGGTATTGAAGCAGCCTTGTTGTCTAGGGTGATACGTGAGGTTCATTGTCTCATGGCCGAGGAAATAAAGGATATGGACACACAAAGAGTGAGTTTAAGAGTGAAAGTTTAATAGGTGAAAGAAAGAGAATAGCTCTCTGCTAGAGAGAGGGGTCCTGGAGAAATAAGTTGCTGGATCTGCAGTGAAATGCAGGGGTTTTTATAGGTGCCTGGTGAGAAGGCAGTTTCTGATTTACATAGGGTACAAAAGATTGATTAGACCAGGTGTGCCATTTGCATAGGACACTAAAATCTGGTTAGGAATAGCTGTGCCATTTGCATAGGGTATGAAAAGCTGGTCACCCCTACCCAAATCTTTTGTTATGCAGATGGGTCCTCTGCCTGGCCTGTGATACACTGCCCATTCCTTTACTGTACATGTTGTAACAACAAAAAAAGGGAAGATGGAGCCTCTATGTTGGACATGCCTGGTCCACAGGTAGCCCTTTTTATTGGCACAGCTGCTGACATTCCCCTGTCCAAGATTCCAGCTCTCTTATCTATGTTTGCAGCTTGATTTTTCAGGCTTCTCTTTGTTGGAGAAAACTTTTTTTTTTTTTTAAGACAGAGTCCTGCTTTGTCACCCAGGATGGAATGCAGTGGCACAATCTTGGCTCGCTGCAACCTCCACCTCCTGGGTTCAAGTGATTCTCCTGCCTCAGCCCCCTGAGTAGCTGGAATTACAGGTGTGCCCCAACACACCCAGCTAATTTTTGTATTTTTAGTAAAGATGGGGTTTCACCACGTTGGCCCAGGCTGGTCTCAAACTCCTGACCTCAAGTGATCTGCCTGCCTCAGCCTCCCAAAGTGCTGGGATTACAGGCATAAACCACCATGCCTGGCTGGAAAAAAATAATTTCTTGTACGGCCTTTTGTTAAAAGGGAAGCTCTACTGAGGACTCTTTTACCCTCACGATCTGCCTAAATAATTTCTTTCTACCTCCAGTATCATATTTACCCCCTGAGGAGTGGAAATGCTAACAGCTGTTAGGGGTATTGGAGGACAACTCTTTCTGGCTACTTCCTGCTAAAGACGGGCATCATGTGGGTAACAGCAGCAAAGGCTCCTTCTGGAGTTGATCTAAGGGTTCTTGGAAGAAAGGCATGTCCATGTGTGGTTCCATCTGCAGCACCATTTGGAGTTTAATAGCTTTTAGGCAAGAAGAGATACATTTTACAAGAAGGTTTAGAATATAGAGTTTGAATATGAATATTAAGAATCCCATTATTAGTGGGGGTACTATAGGCTACAACCAAGACAGTAGGGTTTAATACCTGATAGTCATTTTGATGGGTTGTAATACTAGTTGCCTCCATCAGATGTCGCTGTACTTTACCAGAAGCGTAATATAAAAGCAACATTTTTCTTTGAAAAAAAAAAATATATTCCCCCTTGACTTGGCATTAGAAGATAATTTTAGGCCTGGGCTATCTTTTATGACTTGTGATGTGATTGGGAGGAACACATTATTGGGTGGCTAGAATAACTTTAGTGTTAACCTTGGCTAAATCTTTCCTGTAATTATTAATCCTGTTATAAAGATTATAATTTGGCAGAATATTACAGAAATTAGAATTTTCCATCCAGAATTCTACATTGCAGGTGCCACAGTATACAGTCCTACTGCAAATAGCAGAGAAAGTGTAACAATTTCCACAAGGGTGGTGTAGTAGATAATTTCCATCTAAAATTTTACTTAACAAGATACAGAATTTCCCTTTGGGAGTCTATGAAGTTACAAGTGTAATCTCACAGATAATAAAAAACTTCCCACAAGTATGCATCAAAAAGTTCTAGTATCTGACAGTGAATCTCGAGAGGTAAAGTAGAAATAACTGAAAGTATCTAATAAGGTAGGACTGAGTAGGATGAATAGCCCTTACTCATTTACTTATCTTTTATGATTTTCAGCTTAAGATCTCCTATTTCTTCACATTGATATCCAGCACATTCCTCTGGGCTCTCTGGGGTTGCTCTCTCAGGTTCCAGGCTTTGACTTGAGTGATGCATCCAGGAGTTGATTCCTATAACATTTTTTGCTGAGGGGTTGAAAGAACAGTGTAGGGCCCCTCCTAACTTGGGCTTAGGTAGGGAGACAGAGGGCAGAGTCTTTATTAATACCACATCTCCTGAGTTAAATAATGATGGTCCTATTTTGGGGGGTTGGGCTTCTGCTTACTTCTGGAAGTAAGCTAGGGAGGTTACATGCTTAACCAATTTAGAGGTCTCTTGGTCTAATAGAAAATCATTTGTAAGGAAAGGTTGTTAATACAGCATTTCAAACAGGGTCAGACTTAACTTTGAAGGGGTATTTCTTACCCACAGTAAAGCCATGGGAAGAAGAGTGACCCAAGGAAGATGAGTTTCTTGGGACAGTTTTCTGAGATGTCTTTTGATAATATTGTTTGTCTTCTCTACCTTTCTTGAGGACTGGGGTCTCCAAGCACAGTGGAGATGATACTGTATGCCTAGTGCCTTTGAGACCCCTTGTGTGACAGCTGTCTTAAGCAAGGGGCCATTGTCACCTTGAAGGTACTTAGGTAGACTAAAGTGGGGAGTTATTTCATTAACACTTTTGTTACCTCGGAGGCCTTTTCTGTACAGCATGGAAATGCTTCTATACAGTTAGTGAAAGTATCTACCCATACCAGGAGGTATTGGATGTCCTTCTTCTTTGGCATGTGGGTGAAGTCTATCTGCCAATCCTTCCCTGGATGGCTTCCCATTCTTTGGGTTTGAGGAGGAAGGAGATGCCTGTTAAGGGGAGTATTATAATTTTGAAACACAGTTTCACTCTGTCGCTCTGGCTGGAGTGCAGTGGTGCGATCTCAGCTCACTGCAACCTCAACCTCCTGAGTTCAAGCAATTCTCATGCCTCAGCCTCCCAAGTAACTGGGATTACAGGCGTGTACCACTACACCCGGTTAACTTTTTTGTATTTTTAGTAGAGTTGGGGTTTTGCAGTGTTGGTCAGGCTGGTCTTGAACTGCTGACGTCAAGTGATCCACCCACCAAAGTGCTGGGATTACAGGTGTGAGCCACCGTGCCCGACCAAGGGGATTATTTTTAAGACAGACTTCACAAGCACTAACAAGCTGCTTGACTGTTTTTAATAAGTTATCTCCTGAAAAATCTCTGGGCACACGATAAGTTTTATCCTTTCCCAAGTGAAAAGCGTGGTGAAGGATCTTAAGGACTTTACACTGGCGGGAGGCTGGCAAGTGGAGTTTGCCATCCTCTGACTGTAGCCATCCTGAGAGCTGAAAAGTATACCCTTGAGAAGTGGCCCATTCTGCTTCTGCAGGGGAGTACTGAGACTTAATTTCTCTTATGGAGCCTTCCCAGATTAGAGGGGCTTCAAGTGCATTGAGGCCCTGAGGCTGACTTGCTGCTGACTTGGCTGCCTGATCAGCTAACTTGTTTCCTTAGGCTACTTCATCTGCTCCCTTCTGATGTCCCTTACAATGCATCACTGCTACCTCTTGTGGAAGGAAAACCGAGGATAATAACTTGTTAATTTCCTGATGCTATTTTATAGCT
Organism: Macaca mulatta; assembly: GCF_049350105.2. Taxonomy (NCBI): domain Eukaryota; kingdom Metazoa; phylum Chordata; class Mammalia; order Primates; family Cercopithecidae; genus Macaca; species Macaca mulatta. Next base: position 75,275,679 of record NC_133419.1, on the reverse strand, counting down.
TATCTTTAGTAGTAAGAAAGTGTCTTTCCTCCCAAATGGCAGCATGAGCATAAAGAACTAAGAGAGCATACTTGGAGTCTGTGTAAATGTTAGCTACCTTTCCCTTGCTTCATTCAAGTGTTCTTGTAAGAGCTGTCAGTTCAGCTAGTTGAATGCTTGTGCCTGGGGAGAGGGGTGCACTTTCAAGGTCATTCATAGTGTACATTGCATATACCACCTTGTAGACTCCTCGCTTCACAAAGGAACTTCCATTTGTGAAGAGGGTCCAGTCTGGATTTTCCAGGGGAGTTTCCCTGAGAGCTTCCCTGGCTGCATAGGTCTGTACCACAACTTGTTCACAGTCATGTTCAGGTTTCCCAGTTTCCTTGGGGAGGAAAGTGGCTGAGTTTAGGCAAGAGCAAGTTTTTAACTGGATTGTAGACCCTTCTAATATCAGAGCCTGATATTTAAGGAGTCAGCTTTCTGTTAGCCAAGGGCATCCCGTAGAGGACAGCAATCCTGCTACATTATGTGGGTTATAAACAGTTAAGCCATTTCCCAGGGTTAATTTAGTGGCCTCTGGTACCAGTAGGGCCACTGTGGCAGTGGCTCAGAGGCATGATGGCCATTCTTTAGCCACCAAATCAGGTTCCTTACTTAGGGAGCCCACTGGCTGTTGAGCTGGTCCTTGGGCTTGAGTTAAAACTCCCAGGGCCATTGTCTTCCTTTCTGATACATAAAGATTGAAGACCTTCCCTATGCGAAGGCTGAGGACTGGTACCCTAAGTAAGGCTTGTTTTAACTGATTAAAGGCCTTTTGAGCTTCAGGTTCTCAGGTTAGAAAATGAGTTTTAGCCACTTAGTTTCTTTTTTTTTGGGACGGAGTCTTGCTCCGTCACCCAGGCTGGAGCGCAGTGGTGTGATCTCGGCTCACTGCAACCTCTACCTCCTGGGTTCATGTGATTCTCCTGCCTCAGCCTCCCGGGTAGCTGGGAATACCGGCATGCACCACCATGCCCAGCTAATTTTTGTATTTTTAGTAGAGACAGGGTTTCACCATGTTGGCCAGAATGGTCTTGATCTCTTGACTTCATGATCTGCCCAACTCGGCCTCCCAAAGTGTTGGGATTACAGGCGTGAGCCACTGTGCCTAGCCTTGAGTTTCTTTTATGAGGTGATATAAGGGGTAAACTACCTCACCATACCAAGATGAGTTTGCAGAATCTTGTAATGTCCCCAAATCCTCTTAGTTGCTTCAAGGTTTTAGGGAGGGGGAAGGAGGATATTGGCTTAATCCTTTCTTCCCCTAATGCTCTGGTCCCTTCAGACAACACTACACCCAGTACTTCACTGAGGTTTGGCAAAGGTTGACCTTAGATTTTGAAACCTTATATCCTGTTTCAAAATCTGTTGGCTAAGAAATTAAGAAGAGCTTCACTGCCTTCCTGAGATGCTTCCTCAGTTGGGGCACAAAGCAGTATGTCATCTACATATTGCAAGACCCTGACCTGAGGATGGGAAAACTCAGAGAGGTCCTTTGACAGTGCCTGTCCAAACAAGTGGGGACTGTCTCAAAATCCCTGAGGCAGCACTGTCCATGTTAAGTGGACATCTGGCCAGAGGGATCTTCGAAGGCAAACAGGTATTGAGAATCAGGATGTAACGCTATATAGAAAAAGGCATCCTTTAGATCTAGGACTATGAACCATTTAGTTCCCTCAGATATTTGGGTTAGCAAAGTATAGGGATTAGGGACCACTGGATGAGTTGGAACTATGGCCTTATTAATGATGTGGAGGATCTGATCTAGTCTCCATTCTCCACTGGATTTTTGCACTCCTAATATTGGGGTGTTGCAGGGGCTGCTACAGGGTTTGAGGAGGCCCTGCATTTTCAGGTTATTAATAATGGCTTCTAACCCCTTCCTAGCTTTGGCTTTAGGGGATATTGTCTCTGGTTAGGAAAAGAAGTGGGATCCTTAAGGTGGATCTGGACTGGCCTATTCTTCCTTGAGTTGCTCACACTTCTGGATTAATAATAGCTTCCACCAGGGGGAGACAACAAGTTTCTCTTGGAGCTATAAGGATACTGGCCCCCATGCAAGCAAAAATGTCTCTGCCTAATAAAGGAGTGGGACTTTCAGGCATGAGTAAGAAGGCATGTGTAAATAATAAGTCCTCCCAACTACAACTAAGGGGTTGAGAAAAATATCAGGTTAGAATTTTTCCTGAGATGCCCATCATGGTCATGCTATGGGAAAAGGGGAGGCCTGGATTAGGGAGAGATACTGGTTCCAATGTCTAGAATAAGGTCCACCTTCCTTCCTTCCTTCAATTTTCAGAATCACCTGGGGCTCCTGTGCAATAATGACAGTTTGAGCTGCTGGAGCCAGGGGTCTGAACCCCAGGACCCATCAGTCCTGTTGGACCATCTGTGAGACTGGTTCTGAACCCAGTAACCTCTGTCTCCAGGGGCAGTCTGATCTCCAGTGGTCCCAACCACTGGCTGGACATGCTTGAGGTGGCTTCTGCTTGCTGCCTGGGCACTCCTTCTTAAAGTACCCTGACTTGCCACACTGGTAGCAACTAATGGATGCACCTTGGGGATCCTGGACTTGCAAGTTTGCAAAGCAGCTACTAGAGCCTCTGGCCTTCTCTTGTGTTTCCTCTCTCCAGGGCCTCCTTCCAGTCCCTATTATGAAAGACCAAGGTAACCACCCTCAAGAGGTTTTTCAAGGTGCTATCTGGTCCTATAGCTTGCTTCTACAGTTTCCTTCTAATATTGGGAGCTGCCTGTGTAATAAACTTCTCCTTTAGGGTGAGCTGTCCCTTGACTGAATAGGGGATAAGGAGGTGTGTTTTATTAGTGCTTCTCTCAGCCTTTCCATAAAGGCTGCAGGGTTCTTATCTGGCTTTTGGTTTATCTTGGCCAGTTTAGAGTAATTAAGAGGTTTGGCTCTCCTAGTTCTTTGTAGGCCCTCCAATATGCACATTAATAAGTGTTTCCTTTTCCATTCATCTGTGAAGTTATCGGGGTTCCAAATCAGGGTTGTCAAGAGGTACTGCCTCTCTTCCCTACTCGGAATGATAGTTCCCCACTGGGAATGATGGTTCCGCTATCTCTTCACCTTCCCTATTTTCTCTTTTCCTTTTTGGCCTACTATAAGAGACATATTGCTTGTCTCCAAATTTCTCTGATGCTTGCAGAGCTGCCTGTTTTTCAGCTGCAGTTAGGGTTTGGCTTAGGAGCAGCATAACATCCCTCCATGAGAGGTCAAACACCTGAGTTAAATTTTGGAAAGCTATATACCGATTGGAGTCATCAGAAAATCAGCCTAAGTATCCCTTTATTTGCCTAAGGTCACGCAATGAGACGGGAACTTGAACCCTAGTGGCATCACCTCCATTGGTCATTTCCTATAGGAGTAAGAGTGAAGCTGGGGGAGTGGGGAATTTTGGAGATGGTGGAAATAGAGGAGCTGATGGCACAGTTAGAGGGGGCCCCAAATAAGGGTGACAGGAAGAGCCGGGACACTCAATAGCTGCCTGAAGTTGCTTTTTTAGTTTTGGGGAATCATTACCTTTTGGATTGCCTGATATGACAGTAAGAGTGAAGCTGGGGGAGTGGGGAATTTTGGAGATGGTGGAAATAGAGGAGCTGATGGCACAGTTAGAGGGGGCCCCAAATAAGGGTGACAGGAAGAGCCGGGACACTCAATAGCTGCCTGAAGTTGCTTTTTTAGTTTTGGGGAATCATTACCTTTTGGATTGCCTGATATGACTGCTAAAAGAGCTTGGTTGATTGTCCAGTGCTTGCAAAGGTCTAGTAAGAAGGCCATGCCCTTGTGCAAAAGCAAAGTTTCAGGATTAAAGGAGTCTCAGTGCTTCAGAATGCACTTGAGAGGGGTGCAGGCTAAAGATGGCTGAAAAGATAGGGGAGACAAGGAGTCCCTTATTCCCCTCCTTCCTTTGGAATGGTCCAAGGTAGAGAGGAAGACAATGGGAGCATTCCCCAACTGTTTTCCCTTCTTGGTTCCCTGAGCCCCGGCATCTGTTAAAAGTGCTACTCCTCGTTGCAGGCATGTCCCTCAGCCATGGATCTAAAGGAGCTAAGTGATGGATTTAGTCACATTCACCCTTGCAACTCTAATCCTCCACTGGTGATTTCCCTTTGACTTCCCAGACTTGTATGATCTACGTGGCTCCCTGATAGATGGCTCTTGGGAAAGACTATGTAACAGTTGTATTTGCAAGTCCCCTTAATGGAGAGAGTGTACTGGGTTGAGCTCTATACTGCTATTATGGCCTGGACTAAAATATTTATTATTAGGCAGTGGTTCTGGTTAACTTTAAGACATAACAACCCCTTACTATTTAAGTACCATTTTAATGGGAGGCAGAATAGGTGCCTTAAAAGAATGTAGGAACTGAATGGTGGTTTTCCTGCTGATGGGACAGTATCAAAACTAAAATTTGGTTTTGGAGGACATTTTCCTCCTCATTGTTGAGTTTTCCCATTCACAAAAGAGGCATAAAGCCTGACCTCTAATAGAGGAATACAAAAAGGGAGGAGAATTGGGAAACTAGAGTGTTTAGGCAAAGGGCTGAGAAGATACTTCATAGAGAGGATTTCTGTTCCACTAGGTGGTGCTGTAGATCTTGAAATACCATGTGATCTCCAGACCAAGGGTAGAGAGATTGATGCTCACTGTGGGGGAAAGGAAGATCCTCTATTCCTAGAAAATCACAAAAATGGCAATCCTTTGCATTATATTCCTGGTTACTATGGCATTTGCTGATCCTATCTAACAGGATTATTTCCCTGAAGTATAAAAATTTCCACAGCATTTCATACAGAGAGGGGATAGGAGACATAGCAGTCGACAGGAAAGAAGGAAAAATGCAATAGGAAAAGCTTGGAGATCCTGTTACTGATGCTCAGCAGGCAGTCAGAGTCTGAGGTTAATCCAGAAGCCTTCGGGTAACACCTGGGTGTATCCCTGGCCAGGAACTATCAGTTGCCTCTGGACCTCTTCCAGCCCCACGCAATGGCTAGGCTCTCCGTGAAAGGAAACGGGTTTGAAACAGAGTCAACATTCCCAGCACCCTGAGGGTACTGACGGATTCATTAAGTTCTCCCCAGCAAGCCTGTCATCTGAGTCTTGAGATGGGTGGCATGCTCTAAGGGCATCTAGGTGGCCATCAGACACCAAGTGTTTTTGGTTTTATTTTAAAATGGAGGGCAGAAGGCCCCGAAATGAAAGTAAAGATATGGGGTCTTCTCCTATACTCACCCTTCCAATGAGTCTACCTTGGATCCCAGATGGGCCCCACAATGAAGTGGCCTCATTGGTGGGGGTGATACCCAAGGTTTGTTGTCTCACAGCTGAGGAAATCAAGGACATGGACACACAAAGAGTGAGCTTAAGAGTGGAAGTTTAATAGGTGAAAGATAATAGCTTTCTGCTGGAGAGGGGGATCCCACAGAAATGGCTTGTCAGATCTGTGGTTAAATGCAGGGGCTTTTATAGGTGCCTGATGAGGAGGCAGTATCTGATTTACATAGGGTGTGAAAGATTGGTTGGACCAGGTGTGCCATCTGCATAGGGTATGAAAAACTCATTACACTAGGTGTGTCATTTGCATAGGGCACAAAAAACTGGTCGTCCCCATACTGATCTTTTATTATATAGGCAGGTCCTCTGCCTAGCCTGCACCACGTTGCCCATTCCTTTACTGTACACATAGTAACAAAAAAGGGAAGATGGAACCTCCATGTTGGACATGCCTGGCTCCCAGGTAGCCCTTTTCTATTGGCACAACTGCTGGCATTCCCCCGTTCAAACTTCCAGCTTGCTTATCTATGTTTTCAGCTCAATTTTTCAGGCTGCTCTTTGTTAGAAAAAAATAATTTCTTGGGCTCCTTCTTGCTAAAAGGGAAGCTTTGCTGAGGACTTTGCTGAGGACCCTATCTGCCTAAATAATTTCTTTCTACCTCCTGTATCAGTATGTTGCCTCTTTGTTCTCATTAGTTTCAAAGAATATCTTGATTTCTCCCTTAATTTCATTATTTCAAAAGTCATTTAGGAGCAGGTTTATTTCGATGTAATTATATGGTTTTGAGCAATTTTCTTAGTGTTTCTATTTTATTGTGCTGTACTCCAAGAGTGTGGTTAGTATGGTTTTTAAAAAAAATTCTACTGAGAATTGTTTTATATCTGATTGTGTGGTTGACTTTAGAATATGTGCCATGTGCATCTGAGAAATATTCTGTTGTTTGGGGGTGGAGTGTTCTGTAGATGTCGATTGGGTCCATTTGGTCAAGTGTTGAGTTCAGGTCATGAACATCTTTGTTAGTTTTCTGTCTCAATGATCTAATATTATTATTGGGGTATTGATATCCTGCACGATTATTGTGTGTTTATCGAAGTCTCTTTGTATGTCTCTAAAAGCAGCTTGCTTTTTGAATCTGGGTGCTCCTCTGTCAGATGCATACATATTTAGGATAGTTATGTCTTCTTGTTGAATTGAGCCCTTTACCATTATGTAATGTCCTTGTCTTTTTTATCTTTGTTGGTTTAATGTCTGTTTTGTCTGAGTTTAGAATAAATTCAACAACCCCTGCTTTTTTTCTGTTTTTCTATTTGCTTGGTAGATTTTTCTCCATCCCTTTACTTTGAGCCTATGGGTGTCATCACATGTGAGATGGGTCTCTTGAAGACAGCATACCATCAGGTCTTGCTTATTTATTCAACTGATCACTCTGTGCCATTTAACTCGTTTACATTCAAAGTGAATATTGATGTTAGGATTTATTCATTATTATGCAGACTTGTTCATGTGGTTGCTTTATAGTGTTACTGGTCTATTTACTTAAGTGTGTTTTTGTAGTGGCTGGTAACAGTCTTTTCTTTCCAAGGTTAGCACTCCCTTCAAGAACTTTTTTTTTTTTTTTTTAATTCTTTGTTTTGAGATGGAGTCTCGCTCTGTCACCTAGGCTGGAGTGCAGTGGCCGGATCTTGGCTCACAGCAAGCTCCACCTCCCGGGTTCACGCCATTCTCCTGCCTTAGCCTCCCGAGTAGCTGGGACTACAGACGCCCGCCACCTCGCCCGGCTAGTTTTTTGTATTTTTTAGTAGAGACGGGGTTTCACCGTGTTAGCCAGGATGGTCTCGATCTCCTGACCTTGTGATCTGCCCGTCTCGGCCTCCCAAAGTGCTGGGATTACAGGCTTGAGCCACCGCGCCCGGCCAAGAACTCTTGTAAGGCATATCTGATAGTAAGGAAATCCCTTAGCATTTGCATGTCTGAAAAGGATCTTATTTCTCCTTCACTTACAAAGCTTAGCTTGGCTGGATATGAAATTCTTGGTTGGAAATTCTTTTCTTTAAGAATGCTGAGCCTTGCACAGTGGCTTACACCTGTAATCCCAGCACTTTGGGAAGCTGAGGCAGGTGGATCATTTGAGGCCAGAAATTCAAGAGCAGCCTGGCCAATATGGTGAAATCCTGTCTCTACTAAAAATACAAAAAATTAGACAGGTGTGGTGGCACATGCTTGTAATCCCAGCTACTTGGGAGACTGAGGCATGAGAATCACTTGAACCTGGGAGGCAGAGGTTGCAGTGAGCCAAGATTGCACCACTGCACTCCAGCCTGGATGATGGGAGTGAGACTGTCTCAAAAAAAAAAAAAGAAAAAGAAAAAAAGAAAAAAAAAAAGAATGACTGTAGGCCCCCATTCTTTTCTGGTTTGTGCTGAAAGGTCTGCTGTTAGTTGATGGGGTTTTTTGTAGGTGACCTGCCCTTTCTCTCTAGCTTCCTTTAACATTTCTTCTATCATTTTGACCTTGAAGAATCCAATTACTATGTTTCTTGGGGATGGTCTTCTTGTGTAGTATTTCACAGGGGTTCTCTGCATTTCCTGAATTTGAATGTTGGCCTCTCTAGCAAGGTTGGGGAAATTTTCATGGATGATAACCGGAATGTGTTTTCCAAGTTGCTTGCTTTCTCTTCCTGCCTTTCGGGGATACCAGTGAGTCATATTTTTGGTCTCTTTACATAATCCCATATTTCTCAGAGGTTTTGGTCATTCTTCCTTACCATTTTTTTATTTTGGTCTCACTGAGTTATTTTGAAGAGCCAGTCTTTGAGCTCTGAGAGTCTTTCCTCAGCTTGGTTGATTCTGCTGTTAACCTTGCAGTTGTATTCTGAAATTCTTGAAGTTAATTCTTCACCTGTATCAGCTCACTTTGCTTCTTTCTTAACATGGCCATTTCATCTTTCATCTCCTGTATTATTTTATTTATTCCTTAGATTCCTTGTATTGGGTTTCAATTTTCTCCTGAATGTCAGTGATCTCCATTTCCATCCATATTCTGAATTCCATTTCTGTCATTTCAACCTGTTTAAGCACCATTGCTGGAGAACTAGTGTGGTCATTTGGAGGTAAAAAGACACTCTGGCTTTTTGATTTGCCAGAGTTCTTGGCTGGTTCTTTCTCATCTGTGTGGGCTGGTAATCCTTCAGTCTTTGAAGGTGCCATCCTTTGGATGGCCCAGTGGTAGCATGGGCCAGGGTGCAGGGCCACTGGTGTCCATGCTTAATGTTCATGCTGGCAGTGGCAGTGTGGTGACAGTGGAAGTGGGTGTGCTTATGCTGGCAGTAATGGCATGGTGGGGTACGTGTACACCCACCCATTCTCCAGATTTGGAAAGTTTTCTGTTATTCTTTGAATAAGCTTTGTACCCCCTTTGTCTTTCTCATATCCCTGTTTAACTTCAGCAACCCAAATATTTTCTTTTTTGATGTTATGTCCCATAAATCCTGCAAGCTTTCTTTATTCTTTTTCATTCTTCTTCATTTTTTCTACTCTGTGTATTTCATAGTCTTTGAGCTCACTGATTCTTCTGTTTAATTCTGCTGTTGATACTCTCTATTGCCTTTTTCATTTCATGCATTATATTTTTCACTTCCAGGATTTCTTTGAATTTTTTTTTAAAATTATTTCAATCTCTTTGTTAAATTTTTCTGGTAAATTTCTGAATTGATTCTCTGTGTTTTCTTGAAGTTCACTGTGCTTCCTTAAAACATCTGTTTTGGCTAGGCATGGTAACTCATGCCTATAATCTCAGCACTTTGGGAGGCTGAGGTAGGAAGATTGCTTGAGCCCAGGAGTTCAAGACCAGCCTGGACAACAAAGTGAGAGTCCCATGTCTACAAAAAAATTTAAAAAATAGCCAGGCATGGTAGTGCATGCCTATGGTCCCAGCTACATGGGAGGCTGAGGTGGGAGGATTGCTTGAGCCTAAGAGGTTGAGGCTGCAGTAAGCCATGTTTGTGCCACTGTACTCCAACCTGGGTGACAGAATGAGAGCCTGTCTCCAAAAAAAGCACAAAACAAAACAAAAAACAAAGAAGAAACCCCAAAAAATATTCTTTTGAATTCTTTGTCTGAGAGATCACACATCTCTATTACTTTATGGTTGATCTCTGGCATCTTATTTTGTCTGTTTGGTGACATCATATTTCTCTGAATGTTCTTGATTTTTGTAGAAGTGTGATGTCCTTGCCTTGAAATATTAGGTATTTATTTTTGCCTTTATAGTCTGGCTTTGTTTGTGCCTGTCCTTCTTCAGAGGGACTTCCAGGGATTCTAAGCAGACTGACTTATGTTTCCTGAGCCTGGGACCACTACTGGCATCTCAGCACTGAGGGATGGTCTAAACCCAGGCTTGCTGCAAGTCTTGCAAAGACTGAGAGGGTTGCAAAAGCTGTAGCCAGAGGGACTGGATTTAAGACTGGGGCATGTTGGGATCTGCTGTAGGAATGAAGCTGGTGGTCCATCTCATTGGCTTAGACAGGTGTATGTCACCTAGCAGGTCCCTGCACAAGTAGTTCCTTGACTGCAACAAGAGGGGCCAGAGCTGAGACAGCCCCCTTGGGATCTGCTGTGGGATGGAGGCTGGTGTGCTTGTCATGGTGGTTCAGACAGGCACACAGCTGCCCGCATGGCTCTGCACAGATGGAATAATTCCCTGATTGTAGTGGGAGGGGCTGGAACTGACCATAGGCCTCCTTAGGATCTGCTGTGGAACAGAGGCTAGAGAGCCCTGTCTTGGTTTAGGGAGGTGCACATTGCCCAGCAAGTTCCTGCACAGATAGGATAGTTCCCTGACTGCAGCAGGAGGGGCCAAATTGCAGACTGGGCCTCCTCAGGATCTGCTGTGAGGTAGAGGCTGGAGAGCCCAGTCTCACTGGCTCAGAGGGGCATGTGTCTCCTAGAAAATCCCTATGCAGATGAGATAGTTACCTGATTGCAGCAGGAGGGGCCAGGGCTGACACTGGGTCCCTGTGGGATTTGCTATGGGAAGGAGCCCATCTTGTTGGCCCAGACAGGCATGTGTCTCCCAGCCGGTCTCAGCACAGACAGGATAATTCTCCACTGTAGTGACAGGGGTCAGAGCTGAGACTGGGCTCTCTCAGGATTTGCTGTAGGGTGAAGGCTAGAAAGCCCAGTCTCATTGGCTTAGAGGGGCATGTGTCTTCCAGCAAGCCCCTGCACAGTCTGGTTAGTTCTCTGATTGCAGCTGGAGGGACCAAGTCTGAGACTTGGGTCCCCTTGGAATTTGCTGTGGGACAGAGGTTGGTAAACTCATCTGGGAGCCTCAGGCTGCGAGATATGGGTGAGTCTCCCTCTGGTTCCTTGTGTAAGAGGCAGTGAGCAGGGACCTCAGCTAAGAGGGGCTGGATCAGAAAAACAGGGCAACTTTCAGGCTTACTGCCAAGACCGATGTCAGCAGGCAGACAAGCCTTTCCACCAAGGCACTAGTGTGCACTACTCCTTCTGGACCTCTCTGCAGATGGTTTTGGTTGCAGGCTTAAGGCCAAATATGGCTGTAGCCCAGGACCTTGGAAGCCTGGGCTGTTTCTAGGCTTGAACTGGGGAGCAAGCTTGGTGGATCAGCCACTGGTGTTGGTCTGTACTCTCAAAACAATCCTTCAAGGTCTTGGAATCCACTAGCGTTTCACAAACTCCTACCTGAATCTTGATGCTCCTGCAGAGAGACTTTTGACTGTGGGTGGGTGTAGAATTTTTGTGGTTGTGAGGGGACATGAGTGGGTTATCTTCTATTCCACCATCTTCTCTCTGCCTTTTTGCATTCTGAGAGTCTCTCCACTCAGTCTTCCATTTTATGAATTAGTTCTTCAACTGGGTCCATTTGTCTATCCAGCACATGTATGAGTTATTTTCATTATAAATTTACAGCTTTGTTAGTAGTTTTGCTTCCACAGCAATCTGCTTTTGTTTCAGGAGTGAAACTTTGGCATTTCTCAGAGGATACTGATTATCCTATTTTGAAGTTTTTATAACTTTTGTTAAATAAACTTTTTATTCAGGTGATAATTCTTCTCTTTTTTATATTGTTAATTTTCCTCAAATGGTAAGAGATTCTTGATTGTTTAGTCTGTTTGTATAACAATGCTCAATCAGAAGCTTAAAATGCGGTAATTTCTGTGATTGTGGGGAGAGCAGGATGCGCGATCAGACAGCGTGCCAATCTTTCTAGAGTTGCTGTCGTTTTCTAGGGTTCACAGATTAGCACTCACACTTGCAACCATGGCCCATCCCCCAGGGAATTCCTACTTTGTTCATTGCACAAGGCTTTCCCAAACTCCCTTGCAGACTCTCATCACAGGAGAAGTTATTTATGCCATGTTGTTCCATCCCCTATTACTGTTTTCTTCATTGTCATGTGACTTTTCTCATTATAATATCATTAACATGTAGAAGGTATCGGTTAACTAGGGTAAAGGTGAGCAATGTCTGCACAGGATCTAGTCCCATCAGATGCTATGCTGTGTTAGGTTGAACTCAGCTGTTTATTGACTCATCTCATTCTGATGGTCCCAAGAATGAAATCACTCTGCAGCCTCCTCCTTATGACTTTGTGCTGGTTGTTCTTGGTATCTCTCCTGAATATACTGGCTCAACTCATTCTGTTTCTACTAATATAACAAATATTTCCAAATCCTCTGACAGAATGTCTTCTATATACATTTTTCTCTTCTAAGACAGTTGGTTAGCTTTCTGCTCAGTATGGACTCCCCAGTAATTCTGAGGCTCAAAAGTGCTTAGGTGTTTTAAAGTCAGATAAAAGGTCAGTGTGGCTGAAATACAGTGAATGAAGGAGAGAGTATCAAGAAATGGGATTGAAGAAGTAGGCAGGGGCCCAATCATGCAGGACTTCAGAGGACTGGATAAGCAGTTTGTATTTTATCCTTAGTGCAAAGGGACTTATTACCTGATGCATGTCACAGCCAGCTCTTCTTCCTAGTTAGCATTGGGGCCGGGGACCAATGAGGACTCCCTCTAGGAGGTGCCCTGCTGCACACAGTGGATGGCAGATCTATATCCAGGGTGCTCTAGGCATCAGTCAATGCTGTCACCAACCTTCATTCTGTTTATCTTCTGTTTCAGAGGTTGTGTTTTCGTCTTACCCTGGATTTTCAACCTCAGAGGTAGGAACTGACTACTTTATATTTGTGTTCCTGAGTTAGAACATTAATTTTAATAGACAAAATGAAATAAATTAATGGAGCCATGAGAGTCATTTCTATAGATCACACTTAGGAAGCCCATTCATTGTATAGGTAGTTGCCAAGTACCTACCATGTACCAGGTCCTGTGCTGGCCACAGACAGACATGTCTTGACCTTACCTGCCTAGTCTAACTTTCATTGTTCTCACATGCTGTTTAGCATAATGTAATAATGGCAGCTGCCTCAAGTGATAAAATTGGCATTGAAGTGGGGCTGCTACCAGCAGCTCCGTAACTAGAGTCCCCCAAAGCTGGAAAAGTCCTTGCCAGATACACCACTATCCAGGACCTAATCCTTGATGTCACAGGCTTAGACCCTTGATTTTTGTTAGCATAGAAAATTGTTTTTTCTCTCACGGCAGATACTCATGGAGACTGGTGCATGTAAACTAAATATTGATTTATTCATTTACAATAAATAGTATATCTCTTCATTTAGCCAACCTGCATCCTTGAGAGGCAACTTAGTATACAACCTCCCCACAGATACAACTGTGTGAGAAATTCTATCAGTTAACTATAGCTGCTTACTCAAACCAACCCAGTAACAATTCATTATTTTTCACCACTCACAATTGAGTTGACAAAGTGATTCCACTGGCTTCACCAAGGCTCACTCATGCAACTGCATTTAGCTGGCAGGGTAGCTGTCGGCTGGGCTCAAGGACACAGCTGGCATGGCTTGGCATCTTCTCTGTGGTCTTTTCCTCCTGGGCTACATTGCAGTATGGTTTCATTACAGCATCAGGGTTTCAAGAGAGCAAGGATGAATTGAAAGGTTCTAAAATTGAAATAGTGTCACTTCTCCACATTCTGTTGGTCAAAGCAAGTCAAAAGCCCAGTATTATATTGCTGTACAATTCTGACGCTGACCCTTGAGTTTGTGCAGACCCCACAAGTTAAGCACAGAGCCCACAAGTGAGGGTAGTTCCCAAAAAGATTTCGCTCACTTCAGAAGCCAGCCACAAGTTTAGGAGTCCCCAGGCTATCCACACTTTGACCAACTGGTGATAAATTCAAGAGTTTCCACAACCCACTCAGGTTCAGTAATTTTCTAGAACAACTCATAAAACTCAGCAAAGGGTTATACTTACAATCACAGTTTTACTATAATGCAGCAGTCCCCAACCTTTTTGGCTCCAGGGACCAGTTTTGTGGAAGACAATTTTTCCATGGACTGGGGTGGGGTGGGTGGTTTCAGATGATTAAAGTGCATTACTTTTATTATGTACTTTATTTCTGTTATTACATTGTAATATATAATGAAATAATTATACGACTCACCACAATGTAGAATCAGTGGGAGCCTTGAGCTTGCTTTTGTGCAACCAGACGGTCCCATCTTGGGGTGATGGGAGACAGTGACAGATCATCAGGCATTAGATTCTCATAACAAGAGCACAACCTAGATCCCTCGCATGCCCAGTTCACAGTAGGGTTTGTGCTCCTGTGAGAATCTAATGCCACTGCTGATCTGACAGGAGGTGCAGCTCAGGCAGTAATGCGAGCAATGGGGAGTGGCTATAAATACAGATGATGTTTCACTCACTCACCTGCTGCTCACTTCCTGCTGTGCGGCCCAGTTCCCAATAAGCCAAGAACTGGCACTGGTTTGTGGCCCGAGGGTTGGGGACCCCAGCTGTAAATGACACAAATCAGGACTAGCCAAATGGAAAAGCATATAAGGTGAGGTTTGAGAGCTTTCTTGCCTCTCCCTGTGAAATCAGGGCATGTCTCCTTCCCAGCACACTGAATGTGCTCACCAACCAGGAAGCTCACCCACACCTCAGAGTCCAGAGTTTTTATTGGAGGCTCATTGGCCACCTGATTGAACTCAATTTCTAGTTCCTTATCCTCCCCAGGGGTCAGGCTGGTGCAAAGCCCCAACTCTCTAGTCACATGGTTAGTCTTTCTGGCATGGCCAGCCTCCATCCTGAGTCATGTCATTACCCTAAACTCAGGTGTGACTCAAGGGGTCCTGCATAACAAAGATATTCCTATCACTTAGAAAATTCCAAGGTTTTAGAAGCTCAGTGCCAGGAACCTGGGACAAAGACCAGACAAATTGTTTCTTATGTAATAGCCAGTCTAATTTCAGGAGGGTAGACACATGGTCTCCACCTCTGAATGGGAGGAGCAGCAAGGTCACACTGCAAAAGGGCATGTATGTGGGATGGAGGGGCTTGTGGCCATTATACAGTCTACCTCACAAGTCAAAGATAATTTGTAGGATTGCTCAGTGCTCAGATCAGCTCTCTGACATCTGAAAATCTAGAAAGTGAGTTGGATAGTTGAGACTTTTAGTGGCCTTTCTCTTAAAATCAGATGCATCTCCCTCTAAGACAGGGCCCTCTCTGCCCCCATCAGGGCCAGTTATGCCCTTGGGTCAGGATACTCCTCATCTTGACTCTCTGGCTTTTCCTTGTCTGTACTGCAGTCTGACTTACCCCCTTCAGTTCACACAGCCTTGCTCTAAGTAGGGAATTACATAGTGGAGGAGACTGCCTTATCAGACTGCCAGCACATTCCACTCTTGCATCTCAGAGATTGCCTTGGGATCACTGGGAGAGGCGAGTCATCTGAGTTCCCAAACACCATCACTGGTTTTTGTTTTATTCTCACCTGTGACTGACCTGTCCACTCATATGGTTTTACAGGTTGACCCAGAAGGGTACAAAATACTTGGCTCAAAGTAAGTGCCCCATAAATGTTCATTGAATGAACAACCAAAATTTAAGTGACTTGCTCAAGATTCCATAGTGATTAATTAATTCAGCTTACGACAGAATCTAGTTCATCTGAACCTAACCCTTAGCCCAACATCTACCCTTATAATAGCCTGTGGTCCCATTGAACTCAGGAATTAGTGAGTGTAGTGAGTTATGTATAGTTAAACCAACAATGACCTTTTTCTGCTTGATCAAATATGTTGAACCTGTGGCAGTCTGGGTTGTATGAAAAGAACATGACCCTGCAAGAAGGGATCCAGATGCAGCATGCCACATTCAGCCCCCACGGGCCGGCTGAAGTCATTCAGGACTGTTGTTTCATCCCCAAATGAAGACCCTCCAACTCGAGGATGTGGGCTAGCCCATCAGAGCAGGTGTTCAAGGCTCAAGACACCTCCCTCTCCCTCTCCCCACTAGAAAAATTCCCCTTAAGGACACAAGCACCTTCCCCTTTGCCTTCTGGAGAAATTTTAGCCCAACTGTGTAGAAGGACCAATTCAGGGTAAGCTGCTGTAGGGCAGAGAGGGTGGGGACCAAGTACCTCTGATGTCTGCACCAGTGCTGTATTATCCTGTGGCCTCAGAAAACTTGAAAATGGAACTTTGGGTGCTTGAGAATTAGCTCATCATATGACCTAAGAGAACTTGGAGCCAGAATTCTGGGCTGATGGTGACATCTACCCTTATGACCCTACATGTCTCTTTTTGGCCAAGTCTCTCTAGGAAGGTCATTCATTCCACCCTGTTCCATTGAAAGGGTCTGTTGGCCCTTAGTGACCTTATTTATTATCGGGCACTTTGATTTTGACTTTTCCTTCTTTCTAAGACAACCAAGATATGTTCACTTCCTCCTATATTCGAGATCCTTCCTGTGAAGTCACTGAAGGCCAGGAACCAGACGCTGGCCCCACCCTTCCCAGAGCTGAGATACCTTAGCCTGGCCTACAACAAGGTGACTTTTTGCTCCTCTACTGTTTCCTCAGGGGCACAGATGGGAGGGTGGGATGCAAGTTGCTCTGGCCTAAAAACCAACCTTCCATTCAATTCCCTGCATTACAGGTACATGGGCTCAGGAATTCTCAGGGTGGGGAAAGTGGAGGGAGTTCAGGCCAAGGCAGGAGTCCATCTCTTCAGTCACAGATATTTATTTAGCACTTACCATGTGTCAGGCTCTGTGGTAGGCACTAGGTATACTGCTGTGGAAAGAGACTTGGCCTCTGCCCTTTTGCAACTTATCACCTATAAGGAAGAAAGGAAGACTGATAGGGACAAATCATCACAATACGAGCATGCTTAGTGTTATGAAGAAATTCACCGTGTTATGAAGTAAATGATGGAGGGGAGGTGTCTAACCTAATACTTGGGATCAAGGAAGGTTCTCAAGAAAGTGGTGTTTAAGCTGAGATCTGAATCAGTGAGTTTAATCAGGTGAAGAGGGGTGAGTCAAGTGAGGGTAGAAATGTAGCTTAAGGGGAACAGCAGATACAAAGTCTAAGGGACAGATTTAACATATTTTTCCAATATTCATGTCCTGTTTGGTTTTCTGTAAAATCCCACTAATTGAGCCCTACTCAAGTCTGAAATGCAGGAAACTTGTAAGATACTCTGCTTACATTCCTCTACAGCAAGCAGCTGGTACAGCTAAACTCCCCAGGTGTTTTCTTCTAAGAGTTTTATTGTTTTAGCTCTTACATTTAGGTCTTTATTTCAACTTAATCTTTATATATAGTGTGAAACAGGTATCAGCTTCATTCTTTTGCATGTGGATATCCAGCTTTCTTAACACCACTTACTGGAAAGACTATTCTTTCCCTCATTGTTACACCCTTGCCGAAAACCAGTGGACCATAGATGTATCACAGGTCCCTTTTCTTGAAATTGGTAATTTATGTCTTCTATTGATCCAAAATAGTTAGACATTACCTCTTTTATTGACTTTCTCTTATTAAACTAGCTGCTGCTTTCACTGGATGTCTCTGTTTTCTATTTCATTGATTTCTGCTCGTAACTTTACTTCTGTTCTTCTACTTAAAATGATTTTAATTTGCTCCTCTTTTTCTCACATCTTAGACAGTATAATTTTAGTTAATTGATTTAGACCTTTCTTTCTAATATAAGCAAGTAAAGCTTTACATTTCTTCTCCAAGCACTGCTTTAGCTGAGTCCTACAAATTGTAATATATTTTCTTTTTATTTTCATTAAATTAAAATATTTTCACTTTTTCCTATGATTTCTTCTTTGATCCACAGGTTTTTAAGAACTTAATTTCCAAATATATGGGGCTCTTCTAGGTGTCTTGTATTTATTTCTAATTTATTTTGTGTGCAGATAACATAATCTGTAAGATGTCATTCTTCTGAAATCTGTTTAAACTTGTTTTATGATTCACCCTACGGTCGGTCTGTCTTGGTGAACGTTCCATGTGCATTTCAAAAACTATGTATATTCTGCAGTTTTGTGGGAAAGGGTTCTATAAATATTAAGGTAAGGTGGTTGGTTGTGTCACTCAGATCTTCTCTGTACTCTTGTCTAGTTGTTCTATCAATCACTGAGAGCAGTGTGTGAAAATCTCCAGACGTAGTTGTGAATTTGCTTATTTCTCCTTTTAGTTCTGTCAGTTTTTACTCCATGTATTTTGAAGTCTGCTATTGATGCAGATACATTTAGAATTGTTATATCTACTTAACGTATGGGTACTTTTATAAATTATGAGTTGCCTTTTTTTGCCTCTAATAATATTCCTTGTCTCAGTGTCTTTTTTGTTTGATTTAAATATAGCTACATAGCTTCCTTATACTTACTGTTTGCATAGTATATCTCTTTCTATCCATTTACTTGCAACCTATTTATATCTTTGTAGTTAAGGTGTGTCTCTTTTAGACAGCATATAGTTAGTTTTTCCTAGGGTGCCAGTGTTTTTCTCAGTTTTCCTGCTTTGTCCTCAGTTTTCATTCTTCCCTGAGTGCCAGCACCTCAGAGGAGTTTATCTCCACATGCTCATTCCTCCCCCTAGCAGTAGACTGCTTTTGCTTGCCACTTAGTGCTTGCTAAGTAACAAGTGGTGGTAGGGGCCAAAGGGAGGCTCTAGCGCCAGTCTTAGGCAGCCCTGGGACCAACCCTGTGTCTCAAGGATGGGCTTTTTTCAGTGGTCCTACCCCTCTCCTAGCAGTAGGAGACCTCTAATGTGCTAGGCCCAGGTTGGTTTCCTGCTCCAACCACAGGAGTAGTGGGTTTTAATTTTTTCCCTACCCAAGATGCAGTGCCCCAGGCTGCAGGGTTTGCTGATCTTCCTCAGCAGCTGAAGGCTTTTGTTAACTATGGAGAAGGGTTGGTAAAGCCCCCTGCCTTTTTGTGGTGGGAGCTATCTCCTCTTCCAGGCTCACACCACCGAGAAAGCCTGTCATCAGTCTCTCTCCTGCCTCCAATCTTTCTCACACTAGTGAGCGTGAACTCCCTGGATGTCTGCAGCTTAAAGGGGTTTACTCTAGGCCATGCTTGGTCTTTATAAATTCACTAAAATTTTTTACCTGATTTCTTAAGTGCTTGTGTGGCACTCACATCTGCCACATTCTGCCGCAGGCAGGCCAGTGTCTGTGTCCCACCTCTCCTTGGAGGTGCCAGTATTTTCTTAGATTTCAGGCCACAATTGTCCTGGGATGTTAGCTCTCTATTGGACTCAAGAAAAGTTATGATTTTATAGATTATTCAGTTTTTTTCTTAAGGCTGGAGCAGCACTCCTTCCATTTTTCTGTTTGCACCTGAGTTTTTAAATGGTATTTTACTTTATGATAGTTACCACCTAATGTGTTGTATCTTTTTGTCTATTGTCACGTATCTACTACCAGAATGTGCTTTCGTTTTTTAGCACTAGGACTTTGTTTTGCTTACATCTATAGGCTCATTATCTAGAATATTACCTGATACATGATAGGTGCTCAACAAGTTTGTTAGATGAATGAATGATTTTTGTTGTTGTTGAGATGGAGTCTTACTCTGTTGCCCAGGCTGGAGTGCAGTGGTGCGATCTTGGCTCACTGCAGCCTCCTCCTCCCGGGTTCAAGCAATTCTCCTGCCTCAGCCTCCCAAGTAGCTGGAATTATAGGCACCTGCTACCACGCCTGGCTAATTTTTGTTTTTTTATTAGAGATGGGGTTTCACCATATTGGCCAGGTTGGTCTTGAACTTCTGACCTGGTGATCCACCCACCTCGGCCTCCCAAAGTGCTAGGATTACAGGCGTGAGCCACCATGCCCGGCCCCATGAATGATGTTTTAGTCATGTCAAATAATACAGCTGTGTTGAAATATTCAATTAGTAAAGTTACAAACTTCAAAATAAATTCTGCCTTTAAACAGAAGTTATACATGTAGAATATTCATCAGAAAATCACTCAGAATATTCACTAGAAATTTTTGTGTCAAAAGTAAAATAATCACTTTCACTTGGTCTTTAATACTTAGTTCCTAAATGTGACGGATTGTTACACTCTCCTTAACCCAATGAGATTGAGAAGAAATTTAAAGTTATCATTGGAACCTGAATGCATCTCCAGAAGCATTCAGCTCACCCTAGAGGGAACAGGCTAGCACCATGGCCAGATTTCGGCTTGCTGTATCAGCCAGAATCCTAAGCCCATACCTTTCAGCTGGGCTTAATTTCACAGAAAATGTGATACACATGACCTGAATATCATTCAATTTTTTAATCAATTTTTAATTGTAATTTTCTTCAACTTTTTAATCACCTGGTTTGGGTGAATGTAATTTTGCATCCTGATAAGATTAAATTCTGCATCTCCCATTCTTTAGTGATTGTCTCTTGACCCCCTGATTTGCACACAAGAGACTCTACACCCACTTTGACCACCATTATAGTCATTTATCAAAACATATTGGGCACTTTTTTAGGTTCGTCCTCTATCTCTGAAGTCTAGATAATGGCAGCAGAATTTTATATTTTACTCTGTTGCAACTACTTAACTCTGCTCTTGTAGGACAAAAGGCAATATGGCAACAAATGAGACAGGTAGTATTTTTTCTTTTTCTTTTTTTTTTTTTTTGAGACAGAGTCTCACTCTGTTGCCCAGGCTGGAGTGCAGTGGCGTGATCTCGGCTCACTGCAACCTCCACCTCCTGGGTTCAAGTGATTCTTCTGCCCCAGCCTCCCAAGGAGCTGAGATTACAGGTACCCGCCAGCACACCTGGCTAATTTTTGTGGGTTTTTTTTTTTTTTTTTTTTTTGTATTGTTTTAAAGTAGAGCCAGGGTTTCACCATATTGGCCAGGCTGATCTCAAACTCCTGACCTTGTGATCCACTTGCCTCAGCCTCCCAAAGTGTTGGGATTACAGGCGTGAGCCACCGCGCCCAGCCAGAGAAAGGTAGTATTCTAATGAAACTTCAGTAAATGGATCACGGGCCAGATTTGGGCCATGCGCTGTATTTGCCAGTCCTGGTTTTGGTAAAGCCTGTGTGCTAAGAGTGGTGTTTACATTTTTTAATGATTGAAAATAATCAAGGATAAAATTTCATGACACGTTAAAATTATATGAAATTCAGATTTCAGGGTCCATAAATAAAATTTTATTGGAAAAAAGCCACCACACCTATTTATGAATTGTCTATGGCTGATTTTGTACAACAATAGTAAAATTGAATAGCTGCAACAGAAACCATATGGTCTGCAAAGCCTAAAACACTTTGACAGAAAAGGTTTGCTGATCCCTGGTCTAGAAGATCAAATGTTAAAGTCTCTCAAGGCTTACTCCTAGTTTCTTTTCTCTCACTCCCTACTGTTTCCCTAGGGATGACTTCAGATACCCATTGGCCCATGAACAGTGACTCACAAATTTCTAACTCTAATGCAGACCTCTCCTCTGTATTCCAGGAGGCCTCAAAGGTACCGCCAACATACACATACCCAAAGCAAGCTAATGAATTTTTTCTTCAAATTTTATGTTCTTTCATTGTGCCCTTAGTGAATAGGTTGATCTTCCATCCAGTTATTCAAGGCACAAACCAGTTGTCACCTTTGATACTTCTCTCTCTTTTGCACCTTCCCATCCTCCGCCTCCGCCCCCCAATATCTACATCATCACCAAGTCTTGTCAAATTTAGGTCCTCATATTTCTAAAATCCATCTAATGAGTTCCCCAAGGACCCAAATCTTAAACTACCCTTTGTTTGGCCCCTACTTGCATTTCCAGCCCCATTTTGCACCAGGTGCCCTCATTCTCTCTGCTTTTAATTACACTAGCCTTCTTTAAACCCCTCCAGCAGGCTATGAGACCTTTCACACATTTTTCTCTTTGTATATAGAACACTTCCTCTCTGCATTAAAGTAAGACTAGCTACTGCAACAAACTTAAACATCTTAATCACTTAACACAATAAAAGTGTATTCCTTGCTTTTAAAAAGTCCATTTTGGATATTCCTGATTGGCAGGTAGCCTTCCACATGATCATTCGGAGACCCAGGTCCCCTCTGGCTATGTTCTGTCATCTCATAGGGTCTTAACACTACTCAACTGGATCCCATGTATCCCATTAGATGGTTGAGCAGGGGGACTGTGGTAAAGGGAGGAAAGTAGAGGAGGTACAGGAGGGTACAGACTGTACAGAGAAGTAGCATTTACTACTACTGCCCAAGTTGCATTGGCTAGAACTGGGTCACGTGACTACACGTACTTGCCTGGGAGGCTAGGAGATAAGATCCGTGTGCTAGAGGTAGAGAAATGGTTTTGGTTAATAGAGAGGTTTCTCTGCCACACACTCCATGCCCCACTGCGTTCACTAATTACCTCCTTCAGACCTCAGAGACACCTCTTACCTCTCTGACTGGGTCAGATGACCCTGTTACTTCATGCACCTATCTTGTGACACCACATTGTAAGTCTATTCTCCTGTGTTACTGTCTCTGCAGTGCTTGTTTCCCACTAGACAGTGCTCTCTGAGGGCAGAAATTGTGTCTGTTTTGCTCATTCCCAACTAAGTGCTTGGCACATGGTAGGTATTCAGTAAATATTTGTTGGTTGAATGAATAAAAATGAAAGAGAAGTTAGTTGCTCAGTGGAAATCTAGTGCTATCCAGTAAGGCTGCGGAGGAAGCTAAACTGAAGTGCCCTCCCTCTTCCAGCCCGTGGACTTTACGACCTTCATTGGGTCCTACATCTGGCCCAATACCTTTCAGTGTGTCCAGGGGTCTGATAGGCCACTGCCCGACTCCTGGTCCCTTCGATCCTGATGTCCCTGATACTTTTCCATTGCTAATAGATACTCTCGCCAAGATGGTCCCCAGCTTTTCCAGGCAGTCTGCTCAACAAAGCTTGTATATTTTTTGCCCTTCAGAGGCTGGCTTGGCCAATAAGCCACCACTTGCAGGCTGGCTTCACAGGGCATTCTCTGTATCCCAGACAGCCATGAGGTCTCTCTTAACACTGGCTCTACTTATCCCTTAGATGTGTGGGTCCTCCTTTCCCCCTATCCATCCCCAGAGAAGTGCCCAGGACTGGCTTCAGTGAAAGAGCCATCAGGAGTGTGTAGAGGTTTGTGTTGAGGAAGATGAAGTGTCAAATTGTATCCTGAAGTTAAAGTCAATGCCCTGTCAACCTTCCAGAATCTTCATGAGATAAAGAGTTTGTTTGTTCTTACCACAAATGTTTGTTCTTATTATTTTGCCACCAGCTTCCCTAATACTTGATATAGGCTACATATCCAGCATGGAAAAGAGAGGAAAAACTCTTAGCTCTTAAACACGCAACAGTGATGGTGGAATTTCAGACAAGAGGGGCAAGGCACTCTCTGCACGAGTAGGTGATATTGTAGGGACAAGGCAGCACCCAGCAGCGAGTCCCATCCACAGCAGCATGTCTTACCCAATATCACCCCCAATCCAAGCAAGCATGTAGCCCTGCAGTGAGGGGCCTAGACATACCTAGGTAGAGGTGAGGGGTGGTGTCAACCTGAGAGTCTCTCTTGCATTCATTACAGATCGCAAAAGAGGATGCTGTCCTACCAGTAGCTCTCTTCCCATCTCTCTGCGAATTCGTCTTTCATAACAACCCTCTGGTGGCCCATACACGAGGTATGGTGCCCGCAAACCTGCCCCCTCTCAACCCAGTGCCCAAGGAGCAGTGTGGCACCCTCATCCCCACCTCATCAATGGCAAGCCCTGGGATCTACTCTGTGTCAGGGTGGACAAGGTTCATGGTACATTGAGGAGTAGAGGAAATAGCTCTGTACCAGCTCATCCTGACAGTAACCCTGTGAGGCAGGCATTATTGTCCCCACGGACAGTGGTAGAAACTGAGGTGCAGGGAGGTTCATGATCTGCCTAAGGTCACACAGCAAGAAAGAGTCTGAGTTGGGAATGGAATATGGAATTCTCTAAATCCTGTATGAGCTCTTTTGAACCACACCCTGCTTTGTGGAACAGTTCTGTCATGACCTCATTTCCCACTTCCCAGTTGCAGAGGGGTGCAGCCCCAACTGCAGGAGCCTCTCTTCCCAGAGCACAAGGAATGGGGTGGTCAGCAGTGGAGCAACTGTGTAAGATACAGGAGCTGGAGGCATTTTAGAGTCCTGGGCCCTGGAGTGACACCAGTGAAGTTCTGATCCTCACTCCACAGTAGCTTTATTATCTTGGACAAATTCCTTAGCCTCTCTGTGCCTCAGTTTCCTTGCCTATTGAATGGGAATAATGAGGTACCTACCCCTAGGGTTGAGAATAAGTTTCATTAATACATGTAAAGCGGTTTGAATAGTGCCTGGCACATAGTAAGCCCCAGTATAAATTTTAGCTAATAGTAATCTTATTTTCCCATCATGGCACCAGGGGTCCCTCCTCTGCTGAAGAGCTTCCTCCAAGAGCGACTGGGAATCCACTTAATTCGAAGGAAGACAGTAAAGCCTAAGCATCATGTTTTGATGTCTCGGAAGGAATCACGGAAGGTAGGGCTTCCAAGGCAGGACTCTCACCCCCAGGAAGAGTGCAGCCTATTATAATGGATGTAAACCAACCTGGCTGTAGAGCTGCTCACTCCACAGTGCCTGGAATCTCTCCATTAGATTCAGCATTGCCTTCTCCTTTCCTTGCTTTGGGAAGAGCATTGGATAAAACAACAGATATGAAAATATATTTTAAACTCCCAAAACTCTTACCATTGAAAGTTACAGTCACCTACAGTAATTGAGAATGGCTATGGGCCAGGTGTGGTGGCTCACGCCTCTAATTGCAGCACTTTGGAGGCCAAGGCGAGAGGATCACTTGAGGGCAGGAGTTTGAGACCAGCCTGGGTGAGATCCTGTCTCTACAAAAAAAAAAAAAAAAAAAAATGGCTAAGCCAGGACCGGAATACATCTCCTGCCTGAATCTTAAGGAAGTGTTTCCTTATGTTGAGAGAAGTCTACTTCCTTTGCCATAAAGTAAGTCAAATCCCTCTTTCATCTGAAGAATTTCAAAAATTTCTGTGAAATGCTCCTCCCTCCTGAACTTTAGTCTTTCTACAGCCAAAAGGTGAGCTGAGCATTGCTGATCCCAAAAGTTAAATACAGGTATTTCCTTGCCATCCCCTCTGCAGCCTGCCTCTGTCCAGCCAGGCTCTTGTCTGACGTCCTCAGAGGACTGGACAAGCATTTGAAGTCAGAAATAGAAATTCCAAGGTTTCCATCATCTTCCTTGTTGTCTGTTACCTCCTCTTAAGGATCTGCCCCATTATTTCCCATCAGCAAGCTGGGGAGGGGCAGAATCCTCTCTCTCCTTTACGAAGCCCCATGTCCAGGACTCTGCGGAGCCCTTGCATATATGCTATCTCATAATTCTCACAGCAGATGAAGCAACAGACTCAGAGAGGTGAACTGACTTGTTAAAAGTTAGTGTGGGTCCTAGGGGACCCCTCACACCTCCTCCCATCAAAGGTTCTGACAAACTTTTGAGCTAAATGAGTTAAATAAACACAGATGCCAGTGGCCAAATGAGAAACAAATCAATGCTTTGTTAATGTAGGCAAATACCCTCTATCTTGGACTGGAGATTGTGGCTTAGTCCTGAGTCAGGCTGGGGATGCCTGCATGTCCCCATTGTGCATACAGAGATGGGGCTAGAAATGCAGATTAGACCCCTGGGGTTACATGGACAAGGGCTGCAGCCCCTCCCCTCACACCTAGGCATGGACAGACAGGAGGAAAATGGAGAACCTGCCAGAGCAGGCCTGTAACCAAGAAGCTGTGTGAGCCCTTTGATGTGAGGACACAAATAGAAGATAAAATAGCCTGGTCTCATTGACGAGCAGATCCAGCCCACGACTGAAGCAGGGCCCAGTGACTCAACCTCTGGCCAGTTAGGTTACCCATTCCTCCCTTGGAAAGGGGTGGGGAAAGTAGCTGTGGGATAGAGAAAGAGCATTTCCTCCAGCACATCTCTCTCACAGAGCCATGAGAGGGAAGGGGAACTGTCCCTTCCCACCAGCTGCCAAGTGATGGCACTTGGTGTTTTAGATGCTGAGGTGCAGTGCTGTGTTCATGCCCTGTGCCTTGTGGCATGGATTCAGACAAAGACTCTGGGTCCCTCAGGCTTCAAGTCTAAACACTGAGGTTCTACATATTTTCCAAAAGGAGATTTTTTTTTTTAAAGTAACATGTTTTATAAAAGTCATCCTTCGCCCTCCTTAGTCCGTTAGGTACATTTGCACACACCATTTCATTTGGTGGAACTCTGTGAGAGAGGCACAAGGAGGAAATGGGAACTCAAAGGATAGACCTGTATTCCAGCCCATATTTTTCTAACTACAGTGCTTGGAATCTTTCCACTACGCAACTTAACATCTCTCAGTAAAAGTATAGATATAAGTGAACCAAATACCTCTGACAAAGAGTGAAAACAATCCACTATGTAAAGGGGGAGAGGGAAAAAACTAAGCCTAGCTGAGGTAAATTGGGCACATGGACACCTCCTGGCAGCTGAGGAGGATGGGGAGAATGGTCACAGGCTTTTACTAATTAAGGAAGTTATTTTCTTGGTCCTGAACCTTCAGAGAGATCTATCTTTCGGATCTTTATATAAGGTATAGGGACCAGCACCCTGAAAGGGGCCTGGTGCTGCCATCTTCCAGAAAATACAGGACCATTCCCCAACACCCTCTCCTCGGAGTCCCTGGGGAAAGCCATAGGCACCATGTTAAACCCTCATCTGACGAGTGAGACTCCTGAGGGCCAGAGTGACGTATGGTCAGGGAGGCAGCATGAAGCCTGGAGCCCAGGACTGGAATTACATCATCCAGGCATTACTGCTGAATCACTCTGGGACTTGGACAGGTCATTTTACCTCTCTAAGCCTGTTTCCTCATCTATAAAATTGAGGATAATTATTCATTGGGTAGTTTCAAGGTAGAAATAAAACAACTTACATCATGCATGGGGCACATCATAGATGCCCAACAAGTATGATTTCCCTTTCCACCTCCCAGTCAGTCCGTACCCAGCACTCCAGCTGCTATACAAGTGGCCTCAGGCTAGTGAGGCCCAGGAGGAGAGACTCCTGATTAGGAAGCACATTCATTCCAGCCCTTCTCCATGACAGGTGAAAACCGAAATCCCAAAGGTGCCGAAGCAGCCTCTGGTGCTCCATCACCCACAAGTGACCACAAACAAGTCTCCCTCAAAGGATATGCTAGAGCCAGAGGCAGAGCTGGCTGAAG
The DNA here is from genome assembly GCF_049350105.2 of Macaca mulatta. NCBI lineage: Eukaryota > Metazoa > Chordata > Mammalia > Primates > Cercopithecidae > Macaca > Macaca mulatta. The sequence goes on along the minus strand of NC_133419.1, from coordinate 75,248,682 downwards.
ATCTGCCCACTACCAAAAGCACTTTTGTGGAGTCAGAGATGCCCACTGAGAGTCTGGAAGGCCTTTCCCTGTCTCGCCGGACCTTCGTGCCACTGCCTCCCATCTGCTCCAACTCCACTGTGCATAGTGAAGAGACCCTGTCCCACCTCAGTGACACAGCTGTCCGTCTCAGCCCAGAGCACCCATCAGATGAGGACTCCAAGAGCACAGAGTCCATCTTCCTGACCCAGGTACCTGTATCCAGCTGTCCCTGCCCACTTGTTACTAGCTCCCACAGGTTCCTCTGCAGCCCTTAGGCTCGACTGCTGTGGACAGCTGGGAGCAACAAGCACATGGCAGGTCTGGAAATGAGAAGTCAGCACCCTTGGCGGAGCTTGCAAGCCTCTTCTGGAAGATCTCTGGTCTGAGGCTACTGATAGGGGCACCCATGGGGACAAGTCATGTTTCTGTGGCACAGACAAGATCTGTGGTCTGACTGGGATGTGATTCCAACTAGTTTTTCAGAAGGGTTTGCTGCTGCCTGTACCTCTCTACTTCAGGTCTCCTCACTTTTGATGTTGCCTCTGGATCCTGGGAACATAGATAGATCAGATGCAGGTCGTGCCCTTGAGGTGCTCTCAGTATAATGGGGAACACAGACAGACCAGCTCATGCAATCAGTGCTGAGACTGAGGAAATCCCAGAGGCTGGGAGCCTGGAGGAAGGAGAGATGCCAGTGCCCCAGCCCAGGAGGCCGTCCTGGAAGAGGCTCAACTGAGCTGAGATTTACAGGCTAAGTAGGAATTAAAGGTGAAGATATAGCAGCAAGGGCATTCTGGACAGAGGAAACAGCATGAAACAGGATAGAGGAAGAAAATTAAAATGGTACATTCAGAAACCACAAATGTTTAGTATCAGTGCAGCAGAAGGGTGGCATGTGGCAAAGGGTACTGTAAGGCTAGAAGAGTTGGCAGGGCCCCCTTGAACTTTATTACTGTACCATCCTTCTCCCTGATCTCCCTGCCTCCAGTCTTGCCCCTCCAATCTGCTCACTGCCAGATCTTTCCCGGATGTCCATCTATCCATTCATGGAGGTCTAACTCTCCATCCATCTATTTCTTTTTCCACAGATGACTTATAGTGACATATAAATTTATACAGTATAAAAGTATCTTAAAGAACTATCTCAGAACCTTTTTGGAGCAATGCAGAATATAAATAAGCATTTTAAAAGAAACAATTTGAGAGAGTTAGATGGAAAATATGGACAGGAAAGGAAGTAGTAGTACAAGAGTAATTCTGTCACTCAAACATGCACATCATGCACTGCTGCTATTATAATAAAGATGTTTTGACAAAATGCAATTCTGACCTCCTAGCGGCCAAAGCCATGCAATCAATTATGAGTCACCATGTTGTTCAGAAAAAAAAAAAAAAATCTTTTTTTTTTTCTGACCTAATTGTCCTGGCTATAACCTTTAATACAATGATGAATAGAAGTGGTGAGAGCAGACTTCCTTGTCTTGTGCCTGTTCTTAAGGGGAAAGCATTCAGTCTTTCACCATTAATTATGATATTAGGTGAAGGTTTTCCATAGATGCTCTTTATCTGGTTGAGGAAGTTACTTTGTATTCCTAGTTTGAGTGTTTTTTAATCATGACAGAGTGGGCTTTTCCTGTGTCTATTGAGATGATCATATGGTTTTGTTCCTTTATTGATATATTACATTAATTGATTTCCAGATGTTAAACCAACCTTTCATTCCTAGGATAAATCTCACTTGGTCATAGTATATAATCCCCTTTACTTGTGGAATTCAGTTTGCTAATATTTTTTGAGAACGTTTGCATTTATATTCATAAGTGATACTGCTTTGTATTTTTCCTTTCTTATAATGTCTTTCCCTAGTTTGGATTTCAGGTTAATACTAACCTCAGATAACAAGCCTCTTTTAATTTTTGGAAGAATTCTTTTTTAAATGTTTGGTAGAATTCACCAGTGAAACCATCTGGTCCTTAGCTTTTCTTTGTGGGAAGTTTAAAAATTGCTAATTCAGCTTTTTTGTTTGTTATAGGTCATATATATTGTATACACATACGTGTGTATATATACACGTATATTCACAAATACACACACACGTATATACATGATAGGTCTCACTGTGTTGCCCAGGCTGTAGTGCAATGGCTGTTCACAGGCACTATCCCACTACTGATCAGGATGTGAGTTTTGACCTGCTCCATTTCCTACCTAGGCAAGTTCATCTCTCCTTAGGCAACTTGGTGGTCTCCCACTCCTGGGAGGTCACCATATTGATGCCAAACATAGTGTGGACACTCGAGGAGCATAATGCACTACAGCCCAGAGCTTCCGAGCTCAAGCAGTCCTCCCACCTCAGCCTCCTGAGTAGCTAGGACTACAGGCATGTGCTACCCCACCTGCTGAGTCATTTTAATAAATAACTACATCCCTACATGACATACAGATTTCTTATAAAGCCATTAGGATAGGCTAAAATCCTCCATGGTTTGCCATGAGAGTGAGGATAAAGTACAAAATAAAGCACACCCTCAGCTTGGCATATAGTGGTCCTTACTGATCTGGGTCCTGCTTACCACTGCAGTTGCCTGTCTCTCCACATTTTACTTAACTGTACCAATCTTTAGTTCCCCCAAAATGAACCTTGATGTTTCTTACTTCTGCACCTTTGCTCATGCTGTTCCTTGTCTGAAACAATCATTCTTTCTCATCACTTGCAGTCTACACCTCTCCCCATTGCTCCGTAGGGATGGCTCTCCTGGCTCTTTAAGACTTAGCTCAGGCTAAGGCATTCTTCCAAGGGAGCTTCTTGGCTAGGTTGGGGCTTCCTCTGGGATCACCCAAAACCACTGTATTCCCTCTGTTAAAGCATTTATTAACTGTCTATTTTTATGTCTGCCTCCTTCCATCCCAGTCTTGGTCTTACCCTTGCCCTTAACAGGGCCCAGCACAGAGATGATGCTCTGAATGTTCATGGAATGAGTGAATGAATGAATGAATGAATGAATGAATGAATGACAAATGAATGTGTTTTCTTCCTGGGCACAGGTGAGTGAACTGCCTTCCTCCATCATCCATAAGGATGATTTAGAGTTGAAGGAGAAAGACCAAAAGAAACCACCAACAGCACCCAGAGAGGTGAAAGTGACTCGGAGGAAGCTCACAACTGCCTCCCTTCCCAGCAAGTACCACGGCTATGAAGAACTGCTGACAGCCAAGCCTGATCCAGCCTTCATTGAGCCAAAGGGTATGTGAGGGCATATCCTTGCTCCAGGGCAAGAGGCCATCTCCACAGCCCAGAGCAAGTCAGGGTCAAGCCAAGGCTGGCACCAAGCTGTCTTTTCCCAACTAGGGTGCTGTCCTCTGTCTAAATACCTGTCAAAGGGCTCCTTTTAGGGTGTCCTTTGTTTGAAGCCCCACATATTGGGACCCCTGTCCTGGCTTGGGCCTTCACTGGCTTACAGGGAACCACAGTTTATTCACAGATTGTAGTCGGTCTCAGCCTAGCTGTTCTGGATGATGATGTCTCTCCTCAGGAAAAGTTTGATGAATGAACACCCAGACTGGCCAGATTCTTGAGCTTTTCCCAGCCCAGGTTAAGTTCCCAAACTGAACGTCCGAAATCCTTCCTATCTGGTTGGAGGCAAAGGAGGCAGCGTCATCTCTGTGTTAATCTGTACTTCCAAAGCAACTGGCATTCAGCTGGACTGTTCTGGATATCAGCCCCTGCGATATAACCCCCTGAGGTTAACGGGGTTGCACTGGAGCCAGCCTTTTCCCCCACTCCAATACGATCGTCCCATTACAATCTGTGCTATTTTTCCATTATAATATGGGACAAATACTCACTGAAGAATGATGGACCTTCAGGCACTGGAACAGACCTGGAAGAAACCTGGGAGCAGTGTTTTCTTTTGGGGACTCTCAAATCCTTTTACCTAGAGCTGCTGTGAGACTGAGGAATGAAGCAATCAGGGGAGGCATCTGGGCGGACGGGCAGTGCCTTGACTCAGTCGCCTTCTTGCCCTAGGAATCCAGAAGAATGCACAGGCCCTACAACACATGCTGAAGCACCCACTCCTGTGCCACTCCTCCAAGCCCAAGCTGGATACTCTTCAGAAACCCTATGTTCCCAAAGAGAAACGGGTAAACATCCAGCTCATTGAGTGTGTAAATGGCCCCTGAGTAACTCCCTCAGGTACAGATGTGGCTGTCACCTTGGGACCCTCTGAGGGCCATGCTTTCCCAGCACCCCCAGATGCTCCTCAGCCTGTTGCTGTGACTATATGAAGTTAGGCTAGGAAAGTCTGTGCATAAACCTGGGATAACACCCTCCTCCATGACCTTCTGCCAGGCCCAGAGGATCCCGATTCCACCCCCAAGGAAGACTAGAACCCAACTGCTGGATGACATCTTCATTCGCTTGCGGGATCCCCGGAACATTACAGAGGCTCCACTAGGTATGGCTCTGCCACAGCTGCCAGGATCCCAGATCCAGTTCACTCCTGCTGACTAAAGGCAAAGAAAGGGCTTGTGTCAGTGCAGGAAAGGCCCCTAGAGAGCAACTACCTACATCAGTCTCTGTATGTAGATGGAGAAGGAGAGCCAGCATGAGGCCTGGAGTTGCCTAAAATCACATAGCATGTTAAGGTCTTGAACCAGAGCTTAAGATAGAGTCAAGAGGGCATACCACTGACTTCCTACTGCCCCAAGCCGGAAAGGCCATTTTCAGTCCCTTAGCATCCTCCTGTCATGCCATCCCACTTTCCAAGGGTCTCTGGACCCAATCCTCTTGCTTCCGGCTGGGTGGGAACCAGGGTGAGCTTGGTGCCTCTCCTGGCTTCTTTTCCTGCAGGTGCTGTCCTGCACCGGCGGACAGAACGGCGGCTGGTGAACCACAAGCAGTACCTGGAGGCCAAGAGGCTGTTGAAGGAGTTCCAAGCACGTTACCGGCAGCTGGTGAGTGGCTCTCTGCGGACAGTGTTCGGGACCACCCCGCTTCCCCCAGCCTGCCCAGCGCTGAGTGAGAGTCAGCCCAAGTTCGGCCGCTTCCTCGAGTTCATGGATGAGTTCTGCCAGGAGCCCACAGCCAGTGACTCACAAGGCTAGGGCTGTGCATGGGGGCTGTGCGCATCATCCAGCCTGTGCCTCAGCTCTCCCTAAGGGCTCTGTGCCCTGGACCGCACCTCGAGGTTGACCAGCCGGCCACAGGCCTCAGAGCTCAGCTGGGCCCCACTTGCTGGCCACAAGGTGGCCTCCCCTTGTTAGGATCTCCCCTTCTTGGGCCAGGCATGACGGGGTGCCTGGCCCAGCAGCAATAAAGAGTGGGTGCACAGGGCAATAGACTGGGTGCCACATGCATTCTTTCTTGGAACCCAGGCCACAGCAGCACTGTCACACTTCCCTCTAAAAATGGTTTTCCAGTTCAGATGCAACAGGGATACATTTGTTTTCTGTTGTACAAGAAACTGACACCAGGGGGATCTTAACAAATTCCTGAACAATGGCTCCAAAAAGGGTATTTTTAGAAACCAGATCTTTTGAGTACAACCCTAATGTGCAGGGACAGTGTCATCCTGTATATTCATTCTTTACTCACACTCTTTCTTGGTTCCTTCATTAGGAACATGAATAGTTGAATGTGAACATGACAGTAAATTGGAGCAAACTGTAAACTGGAGGTAACTTATGCCAAAAGACACAGTTGTATACCATGGAAACCCCATCCCTGCTCCTAATCTTTACCGCCGTTCTGAATACCAAAGCAAGACATTCAACATAGGGCATTTCCCAGAGCACATACAGCACCAACAATCCACACACAGCTTAAGCTTAACCCATGTTTTTGTCTGAGATTGTTCTCCAGAGACAAGACTCTGACTAGAAACAGAACATCCACTTTCATGAGTTTTCTTTACTGTATTCTCAACTTGGGCCTCACCTCAAGCAGGCAAACATACATTGAAGAATGCGCTTTGGTACTGTTTAAATAACAACACATCAGCCCACTTGATTCCATGCCATGTCCTTGCTGACAGAAGCATCCCCAACAGGGCATGCCCTGGTCCAAGTCCTCTGTCTTTGTCAAAATGTTCTTCTGATGAGTTGGAGAGGAGGCAGCCAGCAGTGGCAGTCCACAAGGATCCAGGTACCTTCTCCAATCCTAAAGCAGACAGCAGGTTGAATAAAACCAACACACAACCTATTTTCTAGGCAGGAGGGGAAAAGGCCCTTAGGACAATAATATTTGTACAAAGAGTTGAGAGTAAACAGTATATCAGGCTCAAAAAACAACAACAACAACAACAACTATTTGTTGGCATTTAAATTTTTTTCCCTTGCATAGTATCTATTCTTTCACTAGGACTTTTAAGTGCTCTGCTGGAGGCTCAGCGTTGGTAATACCATGTTTGATGCAAACTTGAACCCAATGAGGAAGAACCCCTGCTCTCATTGGTGGCACAGCTTTGGAGGGTGGTGGCCCCAACAAGGGGCAATCTGCCTGCTGCTATATTAATCTGGAACCAGGGCCAACAGCTACTCTTGAACTATGGTATTTGAAGAGTGAGTTCATTGCCTGTTTTACCTTATATTAAATGACAGGAAAGGAAGATAAACAAACCTTGCTTTGCCTTGGCTTCAAACTAGTTCTTAAGACACCAGAAAGGGAGAGGAGTCTGCTCAGAGTTTGAGGTTGCCTCTCACAAGATGATGGCTAAAAGTTGCCACCTTACTCAAAAGGCATTACGGAGGCATTTACTCACAAAGGAGAGAGTAAATTTTTTTCTTAGGAGGAAAAAAATACTGGTAATACATAGAATAATCTGCACATCCAGTCTTGGCACTTTTTCCTTCATCTAATTTGACTAATCTCTAAACTGGTGACCCTTGCATATATCTTAGTCTCTTTTCTATGATCTTCTTCCGAAAGCTACAGCGGATAAGTCATGTATAAAGATGCATTTCCTAGATCATCTTCAGAAGAAAAATCTCTTCAACACTTTCCCTAGAATCTGCCCCACGACCACCCTGCCCCAGACCTGCTTTCTCTTTGAGAATTCATAACCAGCTATGTTTAGATACCAGTTCAAAAGACCACTCTATGGGTTGATGAGGAAAAGGGTGGCTGAGAACAATTTAAGACCAGAGTGAGTTTCCAGTTTTTAAAGAAAATTTGGCTAGCTGGCTTTTAATTCTTAATTAAAATCATTAAATTAAAATTATTCCGATCAAAATACATCACTCTCCAAGATTCCACATTCATATTACTTACTTATACTATGGAGACTTTCTCTACCTGAGCATGTATTCAGGGTCTATAGGTATATTTAACTGAAAATATCAGGAAGAAAAAGCTAGTAAAATAGCCTCCTAAATCATTTGGGGGTATCCCCATCATTGGTGTGTATGTCTGTGTGTGTCAAACTTTAATGATTATTTATTCAGACCCTAGAAAACTACACTATAAAATAGGGCACTGGATCGCAAGTTCCTCGTTTGGTTAAAAAAAAAAGGGGGGGGGTGGGGGTGGGGGGCAGAGAAGAAATTTAACCTGGATGATTTCCATGCCCATTCCAGCTATAACATTCTATGACCGTGACCCAGCCTTTGATTCTTCTCTTTTCCCATTCTCCTACTAGACATTTCAATGAAAAGTTAGGCAGGAAAAAGGAAAGGAATCCCAAGTTGCTGCCAGCTCTGAGGAGAGACCAGGTTGGGGGAGAGATTAGGAGGTTACTAAATTGAGGTGTGGGCCTCCCCTGACCATGTCAGTGATCCACAACCCACCTCATTTCTTGGAGCTTAAGCTAAAAGCAGCATCTGAAGAGATGTTAATGTCCTGTAATTACTAGAAGAGAAAATTCATTCTCCTTCCATAACATGACTTAGTAAAAGAAAAGCAATGGTGCAAATTCACAACTACCGATGGGGTCTCTAAAATGTAGAATGCAGCCTGCTGGGTGCTGGGCAGTATCCTAAATGGGACCAGAAATGGCTTTCCTAAGACCATAAATAAACTCCCCAGCCACACATACATTCAAATGCATTCCATTAGACATCGAGCTCCTCAAGAGCAAGAACTACTTTATCTCCACAGTCCAGCTCAGGGCTGGCACAAGTCTGAAGCTCAGTAAATGTCTGTCAAATAGAAAAGAAAGGATGAATAGCCTTCGGTCATCAGCTGCATGAGTCAGGCACGGTGGCAGCTTCCCATTTTAGTCAGTTTGCCAGTTTGTAACCAGACAGTAATCAATTAAGAGCTTTAATCTCTTAAGGACATTTTTCCTTTAGGGAAAATGAACAAAAAATAAAACACTTACTACCAGTGCTTCTTTCAAGCAAAAATTTAAAAATTAAATTAAAATTTAAAAAATAAGTGAAGCCACTTAGGAGTTTTCCCGGCAAGCCTCACCCAACAAGACTTAACCTTTTTAAAACAGAGGCAATTATATGAAAGGGGCCAGGAGCTGGATACATAGTCCCCTGATTTGCTACCAACCCAACCGGCCCAGATGACTTCTTCCAGCACATACAATCAACAGGTCAAGAACATTTTCTCAAAGTATGTTTCCCTCTCTATGGAAAGGAGCTGACAGCCCCCTTCTGAGGGCACCACATTTCTTGGATTTCCCCTCAGACTGACCTTCACCCTCCCACCTCTCATACCTTCCCCTTTAATAAGAAAAAAACCCACAGACTGCATATGTACAAGGAACAGAGTAAGACATGGGTAATTTGTGTGGTCAACTTCAATGATTTGTGAGGAATTTGTGAAATCCTGCACCTCTTATTCTATCTCACAAACCCTCCCATCGTTCTGTTTCCTTCTTTGTCCTTTTCGTTTCCCCCAAATAATCCATATTAACATATCGACTTGTAACCAACTTCACAATCATGGAAGGAGAGAGGGAGAGTTTTCAGAAAGAAAAAGCATTCAGGTTTTAGTTACTAAGGATGGGAAACATCTTAAAATACAGATAGATTATCTTAGTGGTTTTTCCTTTCTCCAAAGCCAACCTGATTAAAGATCAAGCCTCTGCCCTCCTTAACCTAGACCACTCTACCTATATTTGAAGGACTGTTGCTCAGCAGGAAGTTCAGAAAACAACTGCCAATATCATCCTAGGCATCACTGTAGGTACAAGGCGGGAAGGCAGTAAGCTGGACCTAGTGTTTGGAATATTTGCTTAACAAGAATTTGTTCTTCACTCTGCACTTGTTTCAACCGCTATGCAATTCTTAAAATGAAAGTATTAATTTGGGGAAATATTTAAAATATATATCTTTTATCTATTAAAAATATTTCTTTTTACCAAAGACAAAAATCAATTCCAACTGAAAAGTGTTTTTCGAATTACTGGAGATATAGAAAAAGATGGCAAGTGGAAAAATAAGTGTTTTTGCTCCTACCAACAAGACTTGCCTTCCAATAATATTTACTAAGATCAAAAAGGAAATGCGTGAAATGGCAGTTAACTGGTAAGTTTCCTCTAAGGGCATTTATGGTAAGGTCACCCTCCCTGTCTTCTGTAAACCACAGCCAGCTCTTCTGTTTTGGGCACAAACACGCCCTCCAGCAGCCCTTGGAGAACATAAGTTGTTGGTAGGGCCTAAAACTGAAGTGGTGTGACTATAAAATCATGAGATTGACATATGTTTTTAAAACATACATCTGCACATGTGCACACACCCACACAGAACACAGAATACATACATTCAGGTGAGTGATGTTCCCCACCGAAGTAGTCATCAAAGAGATTTTACCTATCTCAATGATGACCACAATGTTTAAGACATCTCTGGAACTTCTCTTTGGGAACTGTTTGGGAACTATGAGCTGCACAAGAAAATGGCTCTGACTGCTTTACAGCAGCACTCCATTTATTACTGCAAACCCACTTGATAAGCCACCTTCTTTCCCAGAGGCTTCAAATAGCTGCCGACTAGTCTCAGACTTTAAATTCTCTCTCCTAACCACAAACCACCACAAAACACTGAAGATTTGCCCTAAGAAAAAGAAGGCAAATCTGCGAACACTTAAAAGGAGTTATACTATCTGACTTAATCAATGGGTCACTGTTCTGGGCTTTGGCTTCTAGGTCTAGAAGCTGAGGAGGACCTTAGGAGTAGGCTGGAATAGATAACCATTAAGGTCCCTTCCAGTTCTAGCATTTTGGGAGTCAGTGTTTCTAGTCTTTGAAAACAGTTCCAGAAATGCTTTCACCAATGGCATTGGAAAAACTAAGCAGTATCCTGCTGGGGCTACTCAAAGGAGACAACATATATTGGGATATATAAGCTCTGGAAAGTCTGTTAAAATGCCAGTCACATGACTTTATAGTAACAACTTATACATACATGGGGAATGCCAGCCCATCAGAAATTCCCTAAAATCATACCTTGATCCCTATTCTCAATGAGCCCAGATGGGCAGAAGCACCAAGCACCACCAGGGATGCAAAAGACACATGGTGTCAGCTGCTAAGGAAAATAAACCCCCAAAGGTCCATGGGACTGAATTTACCAGCTGCATCCAGCTAGATACCTTGTTTCCATAGTATGGAGTTTCAGTATTGTTCTTTGCCTGACTTCAGGGCAAATTTTTCGGATTTTAGATCAACATTGCAGATAACCCTTGGCCATGTGAAAAGTAATAATTAAGCCTGATTATAGTTTGTCTCATAGGCTGAAACCCCCAGAAAAGCAGAAGGCTGTAAACTGTGGGGGATGGGGATAATGCACAGTATATGTTTATCTACCCTGTTGATCTTGTTTGCATGTGGATTTTGCACTATCAGTGTTCAATGCCCAGTCTAGCTTCCCCTAGGCTCCCCTGGCACACCCTTAGGTCATAATCTATTTGGGAAACCTTTAGAAAACCCATGGGTTATGCCTCTCAGTAGCTGAGAGAACCGGAACATCTGCGCTGCAGTTTCATGATCTAAAAATGGGGCTAATGCCAGTTACATGAGAGGTCTCTTGGAAACACTAAATTAAATAATGTCTGTAAATGTGTTCTGTCAACTATATAGCATTCACTAAATGTTATTTTTTTAAACAGAGAATGTAAATTAACTTTTGTAAAGGCATAAGCTTAACTGATATAGATAGTATTTATTTTTTGGCAAGGGGCGGCAGAAAGAGGACCATAACCATTATCATTTTGGATCTGCCAAGGAACTGTTCACTTCTTTGAAAAAGATGTAATTAATTTTTATCTGCAAGGCTGATTTAAAACAATACCCTGCTGAAAGAAGTCAGGAAGTCTATCAGTTTAAGACGGTATCCCCTCTTTACCATTACTAACTGTGGCCATTATGTTCCTGAATGAGGCTGTTCCAAATCTCATTCCCAGTGGGTGCTGCCAGGTTTGGCCCAGAAGCCCTTAGGGATGGGTCACTTAGGCTTCTGGCCTGGGTCACAGAGAAACGGAAATCTGCTCCCTTGGATATTGACTACAAAGGCCCTGGAACCTCTCAGAACCATGTTAGACAGTGTTTTGCCATTAAAATAAAACCAAAGTGAGAACACTCAGCTCTTCAGGATAAATGATCAAGGCCGAAGACCTTTTAAACCTAGGTAACACTGTTCGTTAGGTGCTACTTGGCCCCGGCCATGTTGCTGGACCGTAGGAGATACTGATCCACACTTCCTTTTCGCCGGCTCACAGTCCGCCTCTCGTTGTCAAACATGCGCTGCAACTGCAGAGCCAACTGTCGGTCCTCTTCCTCTTGCTGAAGTTTCTGCTCCATCTCTCGCAGGACTGGGTCTGTTGGGGCCAGACCCACCTCACCACTGGTTTGTCGCAGTTTTTTAAGGGAGCCATTTTGTTCCAAGTGCTTGGTCTTACAGTGTCTTTTCCGGCCTCGACGCAAAGGAGGAAGTGGCTCTTCACTTAGGCTCTCGACTAGAACACCATTAGTCAGATCAAAATGATTTAATGTCTTCAATTGTTTCTTTGTTTTGAGGACTCCACCCAAAACACTGTTTTGGGGTAGCACTGAATTAACTGTGGTGATTTTCATGGCTCTGCTTATACAGGTTTTGTCTAACTTGGCATCTGGAGTTGACCCTGAGCCCTCAAACTGCTCCCTCTCCAAAGAAGTCCCACTGCCTCCCACTTTGAGTTCTGAGGAACAGCAGGTTTCCAGTGGGATCTCAATGTTACTTTTGTTATCACTGTCCTGTTCTGCTTTTGTTTGGCTAACAGAGGGGAAATAATCAAGATCAGCAGAGATGGGTCCAGTATACTCAGAGAGAAGAACCTGCCCACTGGACAATCTTGTATTTACAGCCACAAGTGGCTTCTCCTTGCTAGAATGGATACCTTCAGAGCCTAGTAAGTCTTCCCCCATTTCAGGAGCCAGAGAGGTAAGAGTGGCTTTTGACAGGGTCTTTTTGATCTGTCGCTCCTGAAAGATCTGTTCCCACTTTTTGAGGATCCGTGGACTGGCCTCATAAGAAGTCTGCTTCTGCAGACTTCTGTTTAGGTTGCGTGGAGTTGATTTGATGATGAGGGGACTTAGCACACGGCCATCAGGGAGTCTTTTGGGAGGGGTACATGGTGAGCAGACAATGGGCTTGAAATGGTTTAGTTCTTCGGAGATGCTGTCATTGCTCTCAGGGCTGATAGAACGCTCTGGCTTATGCAGGGAAGCCAAGGATGAAAGGGAGCTGAAGGGTAGACGCTTTTCGATGGTTAAGTCAGGGGCTGAGAGGCAGCGGTTGTTTTGAGTTGACAAGAGGACACCAATGATGGGGTTGGAGGCTGGAGTCATAGTTGTGACCTGAAAGAGATTAAAAACATTATGCATTCATACACACATACATACACATTTTCCTTCATCATTCCTTTATGATGGTGGAGCGACAGGGAAGGGGAGGACAAGAAAAGGGATGAAGGGTAACGTGAGCCCAAGAAAGGGAGAAAATCCCTAACTTAGAAAGCATACCATTTAGCAGAAAATCCTATATACTTCAAACAATTAATAAGACTGAAAATATGTAGGGGGAAAAAAAACTTATCTAAAGCTTTAAAAAAGGTTTCTTGTCCAGGCATGGTGGCTCATACCTCCCAAAGTGCTGTAATCCCATCATTTTGGGAAGCTGAGGCAGGTGTATCACTTTGAGACCAGCCTGGACAACATAGCAAGATCTCATCTCTACAAAAAATTAAAAAATTACCCAGGTGTAGTGGCATGTGCCTGCAGTCCCAGCTACTTGGGAGGCTGAGGTGAGAAAGGCTACTTGAGCCCAGGAGTCCGAGGCTGCAGTGAGCTATGGTTGCACCACTGCACACCAGCCTAGGTGACAGAGTGAGACTCTGTCTCTTAAAAAAAAAAGAAGGGGGGATTCTCTATTAGACCTTATTCTACCCATCGGGCTACTAATTCAAACTTTCTTCCTTCACATCTGTTTGTGGACTTCTCCAGCATAACTAGTATGCCTGAGCTCACTCTGCTTCTCTTCTGGAATAGTTTATTTCGTGACTGTGTGCAGAGGGGGTGATGAGGCAGGCCTCGCAAGCCCCGGAGGTCTGTGGCTGAGGTGTACCTTGGCTTTGTTGCCTGGAGCTGCTCTGAGTCTGCTCTTCGCTCTTTCCTGGGCTGTGTCACTACAGCTCTGACTCCTTTCCACCTTGGAGTTCAGCTTCCTAAAAAAAGAATAAATAAAAAACAAGTAGTCAAAATTAGTCTATTTACTAGGTAAGGAAAAAGGATGACAGTATCTTTTTGCTTTCTAAGCCACTAACCAAGAAAGAATTCCCTTGGGCAGCTACAATAGGAATGAGTTAATTTATTAACAAAATACATTCTGAGAAGAAACTCTGCACAAAGAGAGTGCTCCGGAGAGGAGCACTATTTGGTTCAAGGTTTTGTTTCCAAACTAGACCCTGCCAAAAGGAGGCAGAACCAGTGGCTCTTTTGAACATGCTTAGAGAGATGTAGAGATACTTCACTATCCTTAATAGTGTGGATACAATGTTAAATCACCTTTACAAGCAACAGATTTTTCTTTTTATTGACCCAAACCTCTCTTCAATCTAAATCAAGCACAAAACAAATATTGAAGTTCTTACAAAAATGCACAGCAGTGCATTAGATCTTTATGTACAGAGTCAAAATTAAATGTAGTCTCTCCTTTAATCCATTACATTTGAGCTTTCAAAGGCCTAAATCCTAGTGATTTCAGAGGTTTAAAGAACACATGATTTTTGTCTTTATGACAATGAGTTTATAACCCAAACCAAACTCCACAGTACTTGGATTATATACTGAAGTCCACTACACTATAGCATAGTAAGTGCCATAAGACAGCAGTTAGTATGCAACTAAACTTCCCAAGTGTTTTCTTCTAAGAGTTTTATCATTTTGACTCTTAAGTTTAGGTCTTTGGTCCATTTTGAGTTAAATTTTGTAACTCAAAATGGTGTGAAGTTGGAGTCCAACTTTATCCTTTTGTATGTGGATATCTATTAACAGTTGTCCCAGGATCATATGTAAATCTATGTTAGAATTATATGCAGATGACTGTCACCTGCCCCAGAAACAAGTAGGGACACTTAATTTCTCACTTGCCTTTGTTTCCATTCCTTCCAACAGGAATATATGTCTGTTCACCAAGCATGTATCATATACTTACTATATGTATGCCAGACACTGATGGCCACTATCCATGCACTGAGAATACAGAGAAGAATAAGACACAGTCTAGGTCTTCAAGGAATTAGAGTCCAGTGGGCAAATAAATAAATACAATACAGTGAAAGGGCACAACAACAAAAAAAGTATGCATAGGAAGCAGAAATGGCGTAACAGAGAGAGAGTTCTTCATAACCTGGGATGAAGTGAGATCTGGGTTGGAAATGTCTTCCTGTAGCATGTTCATTTCAAAGGATAAACACAAATTTGCCATAAGTCAAGATGGACACATAGTTATGCAGATGATCTCAAACAGAAATTATTTCTTCAAATGATTTGATTTAGCTTTGGAATGGAATGCATCATATCTACTCTTTTGTAGCAAAAGACTTGTTTTCAGAGTTTTACTATGCCAGTATTAGCTCGAAGAAAACTTGAAAAGGAGGTAAGGTATCTTCCCAAGGTGCCTCTCTTCTCCCTACATCTCTAGTAGGTAGAGTGGGTAGCATGTCCTACCCACTCATAAGGGCTTCTATTCCAGTGTTTCTGTGTTATTCCTCCCATTCAAAACCCTCCCATCCTATGTCTTATGGCCACATAGTGTTAACAGGAGAAAGCGGTGGCCAGCCTGTATCACATGCTTGCACTGTACCAAGAAATTCAACATTTAACCCAAATGAAAGATGTGAAAGTTGTACTATCTAGTGGGAAATACATTTTGGAGCAGGTAGAAAATTTCAACATCCCCCTACAAAAGCAGCTGTGTAAAAGTCAGTTTGATTGGTAGTTTACTTTAAAAAATATTGATATTCATTTGCATTTCTAGAAGTCACAGGAACTGTCAGTGGTGTAAGCCACCCAGAAGCATACTGTATGGCAGATTAAAATGCTGTGGTAAATAATATATACCTTGGGTTAGAAGAAAGGGATATAAAATTGAGAGAGACAGCATTGTTACTTCAAATATATCAATTGCTTGGTGTGATTCCATTGGTGAAACAAGCAGACACCAAGAGGAAAAGATTTTCTGATCAACCTGAGAAAGACCTTTGTAACTTTTAATAGAGCAGTTCACTGATAGTTGCCTGGGAAGACACTGAGCTCCATGCCATTAGAGGTATTCAAACTGAGGCTGGATCTAGACCTTAAGTTCCAAATATTACATAATTAAGACATAGCTTAATATAATTTTTAAAAACAGGCTATAAATCCATTTTGTCAGGTGTAAAACAGTCAAATTGAAAGTCACTGTTTTCAATCCTGCGTTATCAGATACACACATGACAACTACCTGCAGTTGGGGAGAACATCTTCAGATGCCCCATAAACTCCATTTTGGCAAAAGAAGAGGCCCAGGGAGGAAACACTTGCAGTGACCACGCACACAATGAAGAAAAAAAAAAAATTCTGACAATCTAAAATCTTTTTGGTAAACTTTAGTATAGCTGAAATTGTCATTATCTCTCCCATTCATATTTGATCAACAGACTTTTTACTGAGCACCAACTCTGTGCAAAGCATTAGAGACAGATTGATCAAAAGACAACCTTCACTGAAAGGAGCATCTAGACACTGAAGTCTACCACTATAGCATAAGTGCTGTAAGAGAGCAGTTATTATACAACTGAACTCCTCAAGTGTTTTCTTCTAAGAGTTTTATAGTTTAAGCACTTACACTGAGGTATCTGATCCATCTGGAGTTCATTTTTGTATGTGGTATGAGGTTGGGGTCCAGCTTCCTTCTTTTGCATGTAGATATCCAGTTAACCATCACCATATGTAAAGTGGCTATTCTTTCCCCACTGAATGGTCTTGGCACCCTTGTTGGAAATCAGTTGACCACAGATGTATGGGTTTATTTCTGGACTTTCAACTCTATTCCATTGATTTACATGTCTACCCTTATTCCAGTACCACACTATTTTGATTGCTATACTTTGCAGTAAGTTTTGAAATCAGGAGTTGTGAGTCTTCCACCTTTGTTCTTTTTTTTTCCTTCAAGATTGTTTTAACTATTTGGGATCCTCTGAAAATTCATATATGTATTTTGGTACGTTTGTCCATTTCTGCCAAAAAGATCATTGGCATTTTAATAGGTGTTACACTAAATCTGTAAAATGATTTCAAGAGTATTGCCATCTTAACAATGTTATGTCTTCTAATCCATGAGCACAGGAGGTCTTTCGTCTTACTTAGATCTTTAATTTCTTTCAACAACGTTTTGTAGTTTTCAGCATACAAGTCTTGCACTACTGCGGTTAAATTTATTCATAAGTATTCTATTTTTTGATGCTATCGTAAACTGAATTGTTTTCATAGTTACCTTTTTGGGTTGTTCATTGCTAGTGTATAGAAATGCAACTGATTTTTGTGTGGTGAGCTTATATCCTGCAGCTTTGCTAAAATCTGGCTATTAGCTTTAACAATTATTTCATGGATTCTTTAGGATTTTTTGTGAATAACATGTCATATGTAAAGAGAGATAGTCTTACTTCTTCATTTGCCATCTGGATGCCTTTTATTTTTCTTGCCCAATTTTTCTGGCTAAAATTTCCAGTACAAGTTGAACAAAAGTGGCAACAGTAGACATCATTTATCTTGTTCCTGCTACTGGGAGGAAAGTTTTCTCTTTCACCACTAAGTATGCTGTTGCTGTGGGTTTTTCATAGATTCCTTTTATAAGATTGATGAAGTTCTCTTATTTTCCTACATGTTCAGCATTTTTCTCATGAAAGGGTATAAGATTTTGTCACTTTTTTGTGTGTGTCTACTGAGCTTTTCTCCCCTTCATTCTACTAAAATAGTACATTACATTGATCTTCATACGCTGAAACACCATTGCATTCTTGGAATAAATCCCAGTTGGTCATGGTATATAATTCTTTTTAAAAAATGCTGCTGGATTTTGTTGGCTGGTATTTTTGCTGAAGAATTTTTATCTATATTCCTAAGAGATCTTGGCCTATAGTTTTCTTACGAAATATCTGTCCAGCTTTGGTATCAGGGTATAATGCTTACCTCACAGAATATTTATTCTTCTAATTTTTGGGAGAGTGTCAGGATTCATGTTAATTCTTCTTTATTTGTTTGGTAGAATCACCAGTGAAGCCATCTGGCCCTCAGGTTTCATTGTTGGATTATTATTATTATTATTATTATTATTATTCTGGGTTCAACCTCTTTATATAGGTCAATTCAGATTTTCAACTTCCTCGGGTACTTTACATGTTTCTAGGAACTGGTACATTTCATTACATTCACTCTAGGAACTGGTACATTTCATCTAAATTATCTAATCTGTTGGCATAAAATTGTTCATAGTCTATAATCCTTCTTAATTCTATAATGTCAGTAATGTCATCGTTTTTCTTCCTAATTTTGGTAATTTGAGTCTTCTCTTTTTTCTTGACCAGTCGTTAAAAATTTGTCAATTTTGTTGATCTTACCAAAGGACCCAACTTTTGGTTTCATTCATTCTACTGTTTTCCTATTCTCAGTTAATCTTCAATGTAATCTTTATTATTTCTTTCGTTTTGTTTTCTGTGTTTAGTCTACTCTGTGTGTTTAGTCTTAGATCTTTTATAATGTACGCTTTTACAGCTATAAATTTCCCTCTGAGCACTGCTTTCTTTACATTCAGTAAGTTTTGAGGTACAGGTTTTCTTTTATTTTTACCTTTTTCTAACTTTTAAGTTCAGGGGTACATGTGCAGGATGTGCAGGTTTGTGTCATAGTGGTTTGCTGCACAGATCATCCCATCACCAAGGTATTAAGCCCAGCATCCATTAGCTATTTTTCCTGATGGTCTCCCTCCTCCCACCCCCATCCTCCTACAGGCCTCAGTGTGTGTTGTTTCCCCACGTGTCCATGAGTTCTCATCATTCGGCTCCCACTTTATAAATGAAAACATGTAGTGTTTGATTTTCTGTTCCTGCATTAGTTTGCTGAGAATGATGGCTTCCAGCTCCATCCATACCCCTGCAAAGGATAAAATCTTGTTCCTTTTAATGGCTGCATAGTATTCCATGGGGGTATATGTACCACATTTTCTTTATTCAGTCTATCACTGAATGGCATTTAGGTTGGTTCCATGTCTTTGCTGTTGTGAACAGTGCTGCAATGAACATACACGTGCCTGTATTTTTATGAGGGAATGATACATATTCCTTTGGGTATATACCTCGTAATGAGATTGCTGGGTCGAATGGTATTTCTGCCTCTAGGTTTTTGAGGAATCGTCACACTGTCTTCCACAATGGTTGAACTAATTTACACTCCCACCAACAATGTAAAAGTGTTTCATTTCTCCACAACCTTGCCAGCATCTGTTGTTTTTTGACTTTTTCATAATAGCCATTCTGACTGGTGTGAGATGGTATTTCGGTTCTGATTTGCATTTCTCTAAGGATCAGTAATGTCAAGCTCTTTTTCGTATGCTGGTTGACCACATGTATGTCTTCTTTTGAGAAGTGTCTATTCAACCTTTGTCCACTTTTTACTGGGGTGGCTTTTTTTTTCTTGTAAATTTGTTTAAGTTCCTTGTAGATGCTGAATGCTAGACCTTTATCAGATGGATAGATTGCAAAATTTTTCTCCCATTCCGTAGGCTGTCTGTTCACTCTGATGACAGTTTCTTTTGCTGGGCAGAAGCTCTTTAGTTTAATTAGATCCAATTCGTCAATTTTACTTTTGTTGCAATTGCTTTTGACACCTTCGTCATGAAATCTTTGCCCCTGCCTATGCTCCTGAATGGTACTGCCTAGATTTTCTTCTAGGGTTTTTATAGTTTTGGGTTTTACATTTAAGTCTTTAATCCATCTTGAGTTGATTTTTTAATTTTTTGTATGGTGTAAGGAAGGGGTCCAGTTTCAGTTTTCTGTATACGGCTCACCAGTTCTCCCAGCACCACTTACTAAATAGGGAACCCTTTCCCCATTGTTTTTGTCAGGTTTATCTAAGATC
Organism: Macaca mulatta; assembly: GCF_049350105.2. NCBI lineage: Eukaryota > Metazoa > Chordata > Mammalia > Primates > Cercopithecidae > Macaca > Macaca mulatta. The sequence continues at coordinate 75,229,060 of NC_133419.1, read as the reverse complement.
ATATGGTTGTAGGTATGCAGTCTTGTTTCTGGATTCTCTATTCTGTTCCATCAGTCTGTCTGTTCTTGTATAAATATCAGGCTGTTTTGGTTACGGCAGCCTTGTAGTATAGTTTGAAGTCAGGTAGCGTCATGTCTCCAGCTTTTTTCTTTTTGCTTAGAATTGTCTTGAATATTCAGGTTCCACATGAATTTTAAATGGTTTTGGTTCCATATGAATTTTAAAATAGTTTTTTCTAATTCTGTGAAGAATGTCAATGTAGTTTTATGGGAATAGAATTGAATCTATAAATTGCTTTGGGCAGTATGGCCATTTTAATGATATTCATTCTTCCTATCCATGAGCATGCGATGTTTTTCCATTTGTTTGTGTCATCTCTGATTTCTCTGAGCAGTGGTTTGTAGTTCTCCTTGAAGAGGTCCTGCCTTCCCTTGTTAGCCATATTCGTCGGTATTTTTTTCTTTTTGTGTCAATTGTGAATGGGAGTTCATTCATAATTTGGCTGTCTGGTTACCTGCTACTGGTGTATAGGAATGCTAGCGATTTCTGTACAATGATTTTGTATCCTGAGATTTTGCTGAAGCCGCTTATCAGATTAAGAAGTGTTTGGGCTGGGACAATGGTGTTTTCTAGATACAGAATCATGTCATCTGCAAACAAAGACAGTTTGACTTCCTTTCTTCCTATTTGAATACGCTTTATTTCTTTCTCTTGCCTGACTGCCCTGGCTAGAATTTCCGTTACTATGCTGAATAGGAGTGGTGAGAAAGGGCATCCTTGTCTTGTGCCTATTTTCAAGGGGAATGCTTCCAGCTTTTGCCCATTCAGAATGATACTGGCTGTGGGTCTGTCATATATGGCTCTTATTATTTTGAGGTATGTTCCTTCAACACCTAGTTTATTGCGAGTTTTCAACATGAAGGGATGTTGAATTTTATTGAAGGCCATTTCTGCATCTATTGAGATAATCATGTAGTTTTTGTCTTTAGTTCTGTTTACGTGAAGAATCACATTTATTGATTTGCCTACGCTGAACCACCCTTGCATCTTGGGTGACATCATTAGGCTTTGTGTCCCCACTCAAATCTCATATTGAATTATAATCCCCATAATTCACACAGAGATGGTCTGGAATTGGAACTTATGTTGAAAAGGAAAGCAGAGCATAAGTGTTTGGAAAATTTCCAGTCTGATGGAGCAATAGAAAACAAAAATTCAGCTGCAGAAATTTGCATAAGTAATGAGAAGCCAAATGTTAATTTCCAAGACAATGGGGAAAATGTCTTCAGGACATGTCAGAAGTCTTCACAGCAAGCCCTCCCACTGCAGGGCCAGAAAACTAGGAGGAGAAAATAGTTTTGTGGGCTGGGCCCAGGGCCTTGCTGCTTTGTGAAGTCTCTTGGTGCCCATGCCCCAGCTGTGGCTAAAAGGGGCCAATGTACCCATCAGGCCATTGATTCAGAGGGTACAAGCCCCAAGCCTTGGTGTCTTACATGTGGTATTGGGCCTGTAGGTGCACATAAGTGAAGAAATGAGGTTTAGGAACTTTCACATAGATTACACAGAATGTATGCAAATGCAAGCATGTCCAGGCAGAAGTCTGCTGCAGGGGTGGAGCCTGGAGCACCTCTGCTAGGGCAGTATGGAAGGGAAATGTGGGGTTGGAGCCCCCACACTGAGTCCCCATTGGGGCACTGCCTAGGCGAGCTGTGGTAAAGAGGGCTACCTTCCTCCAGACCCCAGAATGGTAGATCCACAGACAACTTACACCATGTACCTAAAAAAGCCATAAACAATGCTGGCCCGTGAAATCAGCCAGAGAGGGAGCTGTACCTTGCAAAGCCACAAGGGCAGAGCCGCTCAAGGCCCTGGGAGCCCACCTCTTGCACCAGCGTGACCTGAATGTGAGACATGGAGTCAAAGGAGATCATTTTGGAGTTTTAAGATTTGGCTGCCCTGCTGGATTACAGACTTGCATGGCCCTCTGTTTTGCCCAATTTCTCCCATTGGGAATGGGTGTATTTACCCAATGCCTATACTCTTATTGCATCTATGAAATAACTAACTTGCTTTTGATTTTACAGGCTCATAGGCAGCAGGAACTTGCCTTGTCTCAGATGAGACTTTGGGGGGCTGTTGGAAAGGTTTGTGTTTTGAAATGTGAGGACATGAGATTTGGGAGGGGTCAGGGGTGGAATGATACGGTTAGGCTTTGTGTTCCCACCCAAATTTCATCTTGATTTATAAACCTCATAATCTCCATGTGTCAAGGAAGAGTTCAGGTGGTGGTAACTGAATCATGGGGGTGGTTTCCCCCATGCTGTTCACATGATAGTGAGTTCTCATGAGATCTGATGGTTTTATTTACTTATTTATGAGGTGGGGTCTTGCTCTGTCACCCAGGCAGTAGAGAATTGGTTCAATCTTGGCTCGCTGTGATATCCACCTCCCAGGTTCAAGTGATTCTCATATCTCGGTCTCCGGAGTAGCTGGAATTACAGGCGCATGTCACCACGCCCAGCTAATTTTTCTATTTTTAGTACAGATGGAGTTTCACTATGTTGGCCAGGCTGGTCTCAAACTCTTGACTTCAAGTGATCTGCCCACCTCAGCCTCCCAACATGCTGGGATTACAGGTGTGAGCCATTGCTTCTGGCCAAGATCTTACGGTTTTATAAGGGTCTCTTCCCCCTTCATTCATTCACTCCCTCCTGCCACCTTGTGAAGAAGGTGTCTGCTTTGCCTTCCACCATGATCGTAAGTTTCCTCAGGCCTCCCCCAGCCACATGGAACTGTGAGTCAATTACACTTCTTTTCTTTATAAATTGCCTAGTCTCAGGCAGTTCTTTATAGCAGTGTGAAAACAGATTAACATACAGGGGATGGAGACTACTTGATCATGATGGATAAGCTTTTTGATGTGCTGCTGGATTTGGTTTGCCAGTATTTTATTGAGGATTTTTGCATTGATGTTTATCAAGGATACTGGCCTGAAGTTTTCTTTTTTGTTGTATCTCTTCCAGGTTTTGGTATCAGGATGATGCAGGCCTTATAGAATGAGTTAGGGAGGAATCCCTCCTTTTCAATTTTTTGGAATAGTTGCTGTAGAAATGGCATCAACTCATTGTCGTACCTGTGGTAGAATTCAGCTGTGAATGTCTTGTCCTGGGCTTTTTTGGTTGGTAGGCTACTCCTTATTGCCTCAATTTCAAAACTCATTATTGGTCTATTGAGGGATTCAATTTCTTCCTGGTTCAGTCTTAAGAGCATATGTATATCCAGGAAGGTTTTTATTTTCATTCCTCTCAAAGTATTTTCTAATTTCTCTTGTGACTTCTTCTTTGGCCCACTGGTTTTAAAGAATGTGTTGTTTCATTTCCACATATTTGTTAATTTTCCAGTTTTCTTCCTATCAATTTCTAGTTTCATTCCATTGTGGTCAAAAATATAGTTATTATTTCAACCTTTTAAAATATATTGAGACTTGTTTTATGGTCTAACATACAGTCCATATTGGAGAATGTTCCATGTGCACTTCAGAAGAATTCTTGTTGAGTTGATCCTTTTATCATTATATAATATATTTCCTTGTCTTTTGTAACAATTTTTAACCTGAAGTCTATATTGTCTGATATTAGTATGGCTACTCCAGCTCTCTTATTTACTGTTTGCATGAAATATCTTTCCATCCTTTCACTATCAATGTATTTTTGTCTTTGGATCTAAGGTGTGTCTCAGCATATATCCGAATCATTTCTTTTTTAAATCCATTCTCCCAATCTCTTCCTCTTAAATTGCAGAGTTTAATCAATTTACATTTAATGTAATTGCTGATGAAGGACTTCTGCTATTTGTTTTCTAGGTCTTATACAGGCATCCCTTTCTTTTTTGTCCTTTGCTTTATTGCACATTGCTGATACTGCATTTTTTACAAACTGAAGATTCATGGCAACCCTGTATCAAGCAAGTCTATCAGCATCATTTTTCCAACAGCATGTGCTCACTTTTTGTCTCTGTGTCACATTTTGGTAATTCTCACAATATTTCAAACTTTTTCATGATTATTACATCTGGTATAGTGATTTGTGATCTTTGCTATTTCCAGTATTCTGTTTGGCTTTCAACAGTCTGATTATAATGTGTCTTGGTATAGACGTCTTTATCCTACTCTGGAGTCACAGAACTTCTTGGATGTGTAGACTTATGTCTTTCATTAAATTTGGTTAGTGTTTGGTCATTATTACTTCAAATATTCTTTCTGCCCCTTTCTCTCTCATTCTGGGACTACCATTTTGTGTATATTGGTACACTTAACGATGTCTCACAGATTTCTTAGGCTCTGTTCATTTTTCTTTATTCTTTTTTATTTCTGTTTCTCAGACTGGATAATCTCAATTGACCTATATTCATATTAGTTAATTATTCTGCCTGTTCAAATCTGTTCTGTCACTGTACTTTTCAGGTCCAGAATTTCTATTTGATTCCTTTTTCATAATTTCTCTTTATTGATACTGTCTACTTAGGACATTGTTTTTCATGGTTTCCTTTAGTTCTTTGCCCATAGTTCCTTTAGCTCTTGAGCATATGATTTAAAGTCCACATTAAAAATGTCAAATGTCTCAGCTTCCTTTGGGACATTTTCTATCGGTTTCTTTTTTCCTGTGTATGGGTCATTGTTTCTTGCTTCCTATGCCTCATATTTTTTGCATTTTGAATATTATAAGGTGGCGACTATGAAAATCAGATTCTCTCCCTACCCCTGGGTTTGTGGTTGCTGTCTGTTATAGCTGTTATTTGTTTAGTGACTTTTTTGAACTGATTTTATAAAGTCCATTTTTTGTCATATGTGGCCAATGAATTCTCTGTTCTGTTAGCTTAGTGGTCAGTTAGTGATCTGACAGAGTTCCTTAGATGCCAAGATTCCGGTGTTCTTTTCATTTCTTTTCTTTCTTTCTTTCCTTTCCTTTCTTTTTTTTTCTGAGACAGGGTCTTACTCTGTTGCCTAGGCTGGAGTGCAATTAAGTGATCATGGCTAACTGAAGCCTCTATCTCCTGGGCTCAAGAGATCCTCCCACCTCAGCCTCCTGAGTAGCTGGAACTACAGGCATGTATCACTATGCTTGGCTGATTTTTAAAATTTTTAGTAGCGACAAGGTCTCACTATGTTGCCCTCGCTGGTCTCAAACTCCTAGGCTCAAGCAGTCCTCCCACCTCAGCCTCCCAAAGTGCTAGGATTACAGGCATGAGTCACCACACTCGGCCATGTGTGTTTTTTCTAGATTGAACACTGCTTATTTGCTATAAACTTTTTATTAGTTTCCAGAGTTCCAATAAAGTTGGTGTTGGCTGTTTTTGTCAATTATTACTGTTTTTATGGAAGGCTTTTGGAGTTCCCTGATCTGCCAAGTTTGCTCATGTTACCAGGCAAAGTATCTTTTAAGAAACAGTGAGATATATTTAAATTATAAAGCAAGAAAGGTGTTTTATTACCATGGCACTACTCAAAAGATCAAGCAGTACTTCTAGCAACATGCAGTATAAATGTGGACACTAACAGTCACTAAAATCATGAATGTAAAAATATTATATAAAACATAAATATAGTACACAGATAATATTGTTATTGTTGTTATTGTAGCATTTGGTCAGGGGAAGAATCTTCAAAATGCTGGTACAGAATAAATAGTCAAGAGCAATAAACTTGATGTTCTTATGATTTAAAGTGCCCAAACAATAATCTCACTTAAAAAAAATGGAGGCAGTAACTACTCCTTCCTCTTTTGTACGGAGTCCATTTCTGTATCCCTAAACTCTAACATAGTGCCTGGCATATAGTGGATATATTAAAGAAATTTCTTATAAATACATAAAAATATATGCAGAAATAACCTCTTCCTATCCCTTAAGGAAAAGAAAGAAAACATCAACATTTATTAGAAACCCATTATCTGTCAGGAACTGTGCTAAGTGTTTGAAATATATTGTATCTAATTGAATCCAGAGACTCTATGACATAGGTATCATCATCCCCAATTCATGGACAGAGAAATGAGAGAAGTGATCTTTCCAAGGTCACACAGCTGAAGTGAAAATTATTTAAACCTATAGTATCTCTATAATTCTAAGGCCTGTGCTGTTTGCACCACAGCATACTGATCTAACTTACTCTACTCTGCCACAGAACAGACTCAAAACATCTAGGGAAGCTCTGTCTATCTGAACACATAAAGAAGGCATAAACTAGAGAAAGCAGCACTGTCTGAAAAGCAACTTGCTTAAAATTTCCACTGCCAAGAGACCAGATGGTTTCTGGGATATCTAGTTAGGCTAAAAATACCTGCACCCACAATGAGTTTGATTTACAAACAAAGAAAAGCAGGGGTAGCCAGTATAAATATACAGCTGGAAAACTAGAAGATTTAAGTACTTAAAAAACACTGCTTACAGGGTTTCAAATGGCCATATAAAACGTTAGATAGCTTATGCTCTCAGTTGCTTGCTCATTACTCTGTCTGTCTCTTACATACCTACACCATACTGGTTTCTTAAGGATACCTTCAGGTCTGACAGAGCTGAGTCCCACCAATAAATTAAAGTTGGAGAGAACCCTCTTGCCAGTCTCTGGCCTAAAAGACCCTACCCACCCTCTCCATCCTGTCACACATACACACATCTCTTTCTCACCCACCCACCCACTCACTTACTCACTCACTCACACACACCCTGAAGTGAAACCCAGAAGCTTCTTTAGACCTTGGTGCAGCTGCTATCTACCCAGAAGTAGGTAATACTTTGTTACACTCTGGGTTACCTGCCTTGTCTATACTAGTATTCTTTGTATTTTTTTAGGTGTACATTGTAATGGTTTTTAGTATATTCAGTTATTTAACCATCACCACAATTAATTTTAGAACATTTCTGTCACCTCAAAAAGTTCCCCATACCCTTTAGCTATCACTCTCAAACCCCACTTCCTACAGCCCTACTACTCATGTATTTTATGTCTCTACGTATTTGCCTATTCTGGACTCACGCTTGTATTCTTTTACTGATGGATAGGAACACTTGTTTCCATAGCTGTATTCCAAAAGGCCTAACATAATGCAGAAGGATTTGAGTTCTCTTAAATGAGAAATAACCGGACAGATTCTCACTTTCCTCTGTAGCAACCATGTATCTTTTTGGAACAATGGAGGGTATAAATTATTTTTTTTTAAAATGGAAGGAGAGCAGCCTTCTGTTGCAAAGGTAGATAATTTCAAAACACATATTTAAGTGCAGGGCCTTTTGTCATAGAGCTCTGATAATGGTCTGACAGAAAGAACATAGATTTGGAGTAAAAAGAGAACTTGGGTTCCAATTCCATCTCTGTATTCTACTGAGTTGAGAGGTTCTTGGGTGAGTCACTTAACCTCTTTGAATTGCAGCTTCCTTTGCTGTAAAACAGTGGTATTACACATTTTGCAGGATGAATGTGAGAATTAAATCACATGAGGTATGCTAAGAACTCAACATGGCAGAGAGCCCAAGGAAGCAATGGGAAAAGGCTAGCTCCTGACACTACCCCTCACCAAACTTCCAGGCCTTTCTGAAGACTATGAGAATATTTCTGTTCTAAAATGGCAGAGATATTACTGACGCCTCTAAAACCTGCCATTCTCCTTAAGCTCCACGTTGCTTCTCCTTAAGCTATCTTCCTTTTCCGGCCATATTCCATTACTTTTAATAAGATTTGTCCTCTTAATATAGCAGGTTGGTAAACACTTGACTTGTTCCAATTCCTTTATCTCTCCTCCAACACACACACACACACACACCCCCCAAGCCACCAAGCCTTGCCATTTCAACTCACTGCTTCATCTTCTTCTCATAATCTCCTCTCCCTCAAGCCACTGTTTGACTATTCCCACACACAATTTAAGTTTGATCTTTATTGTTACAATTTCCTAATGGCCCCCACCCCCTTTCTTTTCATGCCCTGGCCTCATTTCCTCCATAACTCAAAACTCTGGTTTAAGCCACCTCTAGACATTTCCATTTTAGAGGAAGAATCTTAAGAAATCACAGAATAGGCCGGGCGGGGTGGCTTAAGCCTGTAATCCCAGCACTTTGGGAGGCCGAGACGGGCGGATCATGAGGTCAGGAGATCGAGACCATCCTGGCTAACACGGTGAAACCCTGTCTCTACTAAAAAATACAAAAAACTAGCCGGGCGAGGTGGCAGGCGCCTGTAGTCCCAGCTACTTCGGAGGCTGAGGCAGGAGAATGGTGTAAACCCAGGAGGCGGAGCTTGCAGTGAGCTGAGATCCGGCCACTGCACTGCAGCTCGGGCGACAGAGCGAGACTCCGTCTCAAAAAAAAAAAAAAAAAAAAAAAAAAAAAGAAATCACAGAGTAAATCCCCCTGCCCTAGCTTGTAGGTAAGGCATAACACTCTGCATTTTACATAGATGAGACTGAAGGAGAGCCAACTGATTCTACTCAAGGTCACACTGCTACTTCTTCCCTAAAACTCCACCCCTTAGTTCTCTGAATCTGCTTATTTTCCTCAATCCTGAAGCTAGTATTCCAATATCACATCACTTATGCATTTCTGTTACCTGAATGCTTCTGTATTTCATTTGTGAATTTTAAGGAAAGGTACCTATTTCCCAGAGGGTCTTCAGATTTCTATTCACTCTAACACTGGCTGGACATGTGTTTAGTATCTCTGAGTCTGTCAGTAAGTCTCTGTCTATATCTCTCCTTATACATACACTGTATAGAAAGCACAGCCACTTTAAGTCCCTTGATGTGCCACACTCTGAGCCACCAGAGACTCAGGCTTAAAAGTATCTGGAGTTTAGAAAACAAAATGATGTAGCTATGGTTAATTTCTACTAAGTAGAACACCGATCTTTCTTTTATAGCATCTATAAAAAGTATCAATATAAGCTATTGCTAAAGCATTCGAAGACTAAAAAGCAACTTCATAGCACATAAAAATGTTATCAACATGGTCACTAGACTTCCCCCTAAATCCCATATTAATCCTATGGAATCTAATCTAAAAAACAGCTATTAGCCAATCTAAGCTCCTAGAACCCTCCTAGAGGCCCTCTGCTGCAAGTTTGACAATCAGTTCTGACAAAGCCCCAGTTTAACCTACCAACAGGCACAAGGCCTGTCTTATTCAAACATTCCACAAATATTTACTGAGCCCTTACTACGTGCCAGGCACTGTACTAAGTATTATAATGATGAACAAGATGCTATGCCTGCCTTTGATGAGTTTAAAGTCTAGAGAAGAAGGTGAACAGAGGCAGCATGAGGATCTGTAAGAAGGTATGGAGTACAGCAGAAAGAGCAGTAAACTCAGAGCCAAGAAGCGTCAGTTCTAACTCAGTTTCCTCCTGTTTTAGCAGTGTAAGATTTGGCAAGCCATGTTCTCTCTCTGGGCTTTAGTCTTCCATTTAGAAAACAAATGGACTGAATAAGATGATATTTAAGGTCCTTTTCAGCTATAAGAGTTCATGTTCCAAAAGAAGATAAAAATCGCAGCAGCAGCAGCAATATTCACTGAAGACTTAGTATGTGCCAGAAATCTTGCTAGGAACCATTTACTTAAGATTCCATTTTTGTACGAAATGGCATTACCTGCATTACTATATCACTTAAAAAGAAAAAAAACTGGAAAGAAGACTGGTTTGATTATGTTTCTTTGTATGGTTATACTCTAAGTTACAAGAAGAATCTGAAGTGATTTACAGTAAAAATACATAAAGACTAAGCCTTAAGACAATAAAGACCGCATTAAGTAATACATGTAAGAAGGGTACAGCAAAAATTATTTTTTAAAAAAATTAACAGGCCATGTCAGAAAGCCATGGTGACTGAATTGAAAATCCTGTCCTAAACTTAACTTGCCTGACAGCCAAAGCAAAGAGGAAAATGCAACTAGACATGGAGCTCTCTTAAAGGAATCAAAAAAAGAAATCTTTTTCATGCTGCACTATAAGATGAATTGCAACCATGTGTTTAGTTCGTTTCTCATGGGGAAGAGGAAATGAGAAATGAAGGGAAATAAGTTTTTAAAAATAATTAAACCAGTTTTCAGATACTTAAACATTTAACTTTACAATGATATATCCTTCTTATGGTTCAAATTAATTTTTTTCAATTATCATGTATTTTGTGATTAACCTAACAATAATCTTGGATAAACTATTATTCTATCTGCCTATTTGGAAAAAATTTCATTTTCAAAGGGATGTAGAACTTCATTAATATGGCTGCAAAACCCTCTTTACTGTGATTTTTTTCAAATGAAAGCAAACTGACCAACTGGCAAGACTTACAGAATCTATTGATGCATTCCTTCCAAAATAATCACCTCATCAGTCATACCTATTCACCCTTACCTCCAGGCTTTTGTGCTTAAGAAAGAAAAGTTTATCAAGTAAACAGGAAAAACAAATGGCAGATTCATTTGATTCAAATACAGGTATAAAACCTTTAAAAGTTTTTACACAGTCTTCTCTTTAGGAGAAGAATTTGCAGGAAAAAAAACCTATTGTTGTTGCTTTAACAGAAAAAAAATGCATTTGAAATATCCAAAAACTATAAATGATGTTAAATTTTTAACTGTGGTAAAAGATAAATTTATAATTTTAACCATTTTTAAGTGTATAGTTACACTGTTGTACAACCATCACTACGCTAATTCTTTTTGAATATGTCCATATGCTACATCTCATTGTCAGCACTAATAACTCCGTACTGTTTTCCTAAATATAATTTGGAACTAAAACTTACTGTTTTCTTATCTAAGGAAACAGCATGTTCTAAGTAAGAGATGCAATTCACAGTATTACTATAACTGATTTTGCAAACTAAGGTTTCCATGACATCAGCAAACTATTTCCTAAAAAGAAACCCTAATAAACTAAATTCGATGGTCTTGATAACTATACTAATAATTAAACCTCAGTTGTTAGGCAGAAAGTGAGCCCTGAAACCCAGAAATGTGTAATACTGATTATAAGCATTTCTTAATAGAAAAATCTTAAGTGAATATTTTCCAATAAATTAGTTCCATTGTGGCTCAATGGAACAGGGTAAGGACAAGGATGGGCTGGAAGAGGAAAAGAAGATATATAAGAGATGTTCCAGAACCACTTATAATGAAAAGCACACTCCTCCATATAGGCTTTGCAATTTTGTCCATTAGAAAAGAATTTTTAAAGTTCTGTGGTAGGCATCTCTAAGCGATGAAATATTAACCTGCTACTCCCTTTAAAAGAATGAATTACAAAGGTATAAGAGACTGGAATTAGTGATAAGCAATTTATCCATTCAATACCTACTCCAACTAACTAGGGCAACTGTCCCTTGGTATAATATTTGGATTTTAATATACATTTTTTTCTAATTTGTTTTAAATTATGAGATATTAATTAATCACAGATTTCATAAAACAATAATTATTGGCTTCAAGGAGTATTTATTGTCACTCGATGGGAATGAAAAATTTGATCTTTTTCTCTTTGCAGTAGATCCCTCTCTTATAATCATTAAAATATGTGTCCTATGAATTGAGGGAAAATACACACACACAACCAGGAGCTGAAAATTCTTAGTCAAGCAATCTTGACTTTTTTTTAACTTTAGAAGGCATCTATAGTTCAAGTTCATGCAATGCAAGAGTCCCATCTTCATCATAAATAGAAAGGACACTGGCTTACTTACTGGGTCCTGTTTACATCAAGCAAGCCTAAGTGGCTATGCTACAATGGCCATTCAACAAATGTCAAATGAGTGAACAAATATTATGGGAGGTACTTTACTGGGAAAAGAGCTGCCATCACCTAGTGAAGGGGAGGCATTTAAGCGAAAGGGAGATTCAGTGAATTTTACTCTCAGAAATAACAGAGGAAAATGAGACTACTCACAAATAACATATACAAAAAAGATTCAAAAATTAAAACTACATAAAGGATCATAATAGTAAGCATTTTATAATATTTTTAAACTTTTGTAGCTTCTTTCTGTCATATTTATGAATAACTAGCAGTAAAAGTCTTACAATAGAAAGGGTCTATCTAGGTGTCTATCTAGGCTCACGCCTATAATCTCAGCACTTTGGGAGGCTGAGACGGGCGAATCTCTTGATCCCAGGAGTTCCAGACCAGCCTGGGGAACATGGCAAAATCCCATCTCTACACAAAATATAGGGGAAAAAAAAATTAGCTGGGCATGACAGTACACGCCTGCAGTCCCAGCTACTCAGGAGGCTCAGATGAGAAGATTGCCTGAACCCAGGAGGGCGAGGCTGCAGTGAGCTGTGATCACACCACTGCACCTCAGTTTAGGCAACAGAGAGAGCTCCTGTCTCAAAACAAAACAAACAAACAAAAAACCCAAAAAAAGAAAGGGTCTGGGTGTGTATTCACAGGAGCAGCAAAAGAGAGATCTACTAAATAATACTGGTGGAAAGAAAGAACTAGTTGAACCCTAGAGATAAGGGTGAGCAATACCAGCTTTAAACAAAACAGAAAATGAACTGGGGTGAAGATTGTTTCTTTGGCTAGACACAGTGGCTCATACCTATAATCCCAGTGCTTTGGAAGGCTGAAGCATGAGGACTGCTTGAGCCCAGGAGTTCAAGACAAGCCTGGGCAACACAAGGAGACCTCATCTCTACAAAAAAAATTTTTTTTAAATTAGCCAGACATGGTGGCACACACCTATGGTCTCAGCTATTTGGGAGGCTGAGATGGGAGGATCATTTGAGCTCAGGAGATTGAGGCTACAGTGAACCATGATTACCCAATTATACTCCAGCCTGGACAACAGAGTGAGACACTGTCTCAAAAAAAAAAAAAAAAAAAAAGATTGTATCTTTACATCTGTGTATTAAACCAGAGCCGAGCATGTAGCAGCTGTTCACAAAATGTCTGTTGAATGAATGTATGCATGAGTCCTTCCTTCTTTCTTCCATTTCTTTTTCGCTTCCCTTCCTTCCTCCCTTCTATCTATTCATCCTTCTTTTCCTCCACCTAGCCCTTCATTATCCTTCTAGCACCCATCATCTATCCAATTCCTTCTTCCTTTCCTTCCCAGGGCCTACAAAGTCTAAAGGATCAAGAGATTCCTTGACAAAGGTCTTAAAAACTTTTCAGTTTGCCCCTTACAACCTATAAAGATATATTTTAGGTCTAGGCACTGAAAAGAAAATCAGTTCTGCTCTCACTTCCTACTAAGTCCAGAGGGAGAGTCTGTGCATATTGTCAGACTGAAGAAGACTTTATTGTTTCCTCCCAAGATAAAAGGGTCATACTTTGCAGCACAGCAATTAGCACAATCCTATCCTGAGGATGTCAGAAAAGGGGTAAATGTTATTTTTCCTGAAAAGTTCAGGTCAGCCCTTTTTCCCTAGTCCATATTTGAAAACCAATTCCCACCTCTTTTCTCCCCTTCCACCTCCTCACCAAAGTAGCCACAACAAATACCTTTGCTCCCCCAGTCCCTTTTATCTCATACCCCAAAACCAAAGAATGCTGACTGAATTCAGCATCAGTCTCTTACCCTGCCAGGAAAGCTAAGGAGTAGGAGTTGTTCTTGGAAACAAATGCCGAGCGATGTGTCTGTGTCATCTGGGCTCGAGAAGGTTCTTCATTCTCTGAATCTGAGAGACGTGCAGGACACTGGCAGGGAAACAAGGGAGACAACACTGTCCATTTGGAGTTCCCAAGGCATCTAGTCTAGCTATAGGTTCAAATCTCTTTCTCTATGTCACTTCTCTGTGAGCTCCAACCTGTGTTTCCAACTGCTTCCTGGAGATACCAATCTCAAATGTGGTTCAAATTCAATATATCCAAAATCAAACTCACTATATTTCTCTTCTGTAAGCCCCATAACCAACCCATCTAGAAAACTAAATGCCATCTATTTCTGTCCCTTACTTCTAATTCATAGTAACATTTGGACAGTGGCTTTAGGTACTCCATCACTTCTAAATATTTTATTTCATTTACTGTTTATGTCACTCCCATTAAAAGCAGGGTGATTATCTGTCTTTTACAGATAGCAAACTGAGGCTCAGAGTAGTTAATTTTCCTGGAATTACAGGGTTAATACATGGATAAAACTGGTTCTTAAATTAAGAGCATTAGTCTCCAAGCTATTTCCACTCTAATCTATTCTACTTCTAGAATGTCTCTCAGATCTAACTCTTCCCATTTATATTCATGGTCATTGCCTTACCTTAGATTCTCATCATCTTTTGCCTGGACTACTGCAACAATCTACTTACTGGTCTCATTCTCTTTAGGCTTTCTTCTCTCTAATACCCTCCACACCACCAAGAATTATCTTTCCAGCAATCACTCCCCTGCTTAACTGCTGGTGACTTCAGGATAAAGTCTAAATGCCTCAGCCTAATACCACAACCTTCACAAACTAGACCTAACCTTCTTTCACAGCTTTTCTCCCACCAGTTCCCACACATGGAACTCCCTGAGCTCTAGCACAACCAAACTATTTTTACTCTCCACATGTACCACAGTCTTTCAAAACCTCTATCTACCCTTTGGATATGCTACACCCTTTGCCTAAAATTCCATCTGCGCTCTCTGCCTATAAAATACTCATTGGCCTTTCAGAGTCATCTAAAATATCACTTTTTCTGCAAAGGCTTCCAAATTATCCTAGAGTTAGTTTTTCCATCTTGTTTATATCCATTCATTTATTGTTGTTTTACTTTGGAGTCCCTTTTTAGAGTCTTTCCAATTACATTAGAAACATCTTAGAGGTATGTCTTTTACATATAATGTAATGAAGTTTTGCCTCATTATTAAACATGAGAGTCTTTTTCTTTTAATGGATAGCAACTAATCACACTGAACTGTAGCTTCTTATTTAGGGGTCTGTTGTGCTTTATGCAATGAGCCCTGTGAGAGCAAGTGACCATCTTTTAAAAAAATTTCCAATATTGTTATATAGTAGGTAAAGAAGAACCTTTTAATCAGTTGACGATTAACCAATTATCTAATGATCAAGTATTATCAAAGTAAGAGTTGTAGATGTAGGCACGCAAGGCATCATATGGCTCCGAGTACCCTGCATCCCTGAAATGCTTTGTTTTCCTCTCGGCTGACAGGCACAGCAACACAATAGACTGATTTGAACAATTACAATTTACAGAGAGGCCTTTCAATTTTGTAGGGTATCATTCCTCAAAGAACCCTGTTGTACAAAATATTCAATGAAGAAACTTTAATAGCACTAACCCATTATCAAATTTTATATAATATTCTCATCTCACTCTATAAAAAAGAAAAGCTTTGATACCAATAGACTCAATAGGGAATAATGGCAATTTCTGTCTATATAAGCCTCTCTTCATAATTAAATCAGTACCAAGTAAAAAGTGTTCAAATCCTAGCTCTGTCAGCTATCACTGTCACTATGGGTTAGTTGTTGTTTTATCTTCCTGAGCCTCAGTTTCCTCATCTGTAAAATAAAGACTTCTCTGTCTACTATAGTGACAGGCCATTAAAAATACCTAGAGTACATTAGCTAACAAGTAATAAGTGCTCAAAAAGATAGATCTTATTTGTATGAACTCCCAAACTATTAATCTTTTAAGAAAAATTTCAGTTTTATAACAGATATATGCCAAGTTCCTTTTTTTTTTTTTTTTTTTGAGACGGAGTCTCACTCTGTTGCCCAGGCTGGAGTACAGTGGCACGATCCCGGCACACTGCAACCTCCGCCTCCCTGGTTCAAGTGATTCTCCTGCCTTAGCCTCCTGAGTAGCTGGGATTACAGGTGCCCACCACCACACCCGGCTAATTTTTGTATTTTTGGTAGAGACAGGGTTTCACCATGTTGGCCAGGCTGGTCTTGAACTCCTGATCTCAAGTGATCTGCCCACCTCAGCCTCCCAAAGTGCTGGGATTACAGGTGTGAGCCACCGTGCCCGGCGCCAAGTTCCTTTCAGTTATTGCAAAATAAATTACATTACAAATAAATAACTATTTATTTAGACAAAAGCTCTCCCACCCCTCTACATTTCTATTCCCAATATTTACCCCTCATCTTTCATCTTTGATAAAAATAAGCCCCAAGGCACTATGGATTCCTAAAATGGTACAAAGCATGCATAAATTAAATCCTTGCAGTGACATCTAAAACAATGTTGTACCTAAAAAAACTAAAAGAAAGATAATACTCAAAGTTGGCAAGATGTGAGGAAATTAGTTTAGTACTCCTCACGCACTACTGGTGGGAGCATAATAAACCTATAATAAATATAAACCTTCTGGAGGGCAACTGTGTAATAAACATCAAAAATGTTAAAAAGCACTCCTTTTGACCTGGTCATTCTACTTCTAGTAATTTATTCTAAGGAACTAATAAGAAAAAAATGAGACAAGTGGATTCCATCACAGTGGTGTTTAAGATAGCAAAATATCAACAAAAGATTACTTAAATAAATTCTACAGTCAAGAATATTAGAAGACCACTGGATAATGATGTGGATTATTTATTTACACACAAAAAATAGGCCGGGCATGGTGGTTCACACCTATAATCCCAGCACTTTGTGAGGCTGAGATGGGTGGATCATTTGAGCCCCAGAGTTCGAGACCAGCTTGGGCAACACAGTGAGACCCTGTCTCTACAAAAACAAAAACTTTAAAAAAACTAGCCAGGCGTGTAATAGGCTCCTGTGGTCCCAGCTACTTCAGAGGTTGAAGTAAAAGGATTGCTTGAGCCCAGGGGCTTGAGGCTGCAGTGAACTATGATCACGCCACTACACTCCAGCCTGGGTGACACAGTGAGACCCTGTCTCAAAAGAAAAAAAAAAAGGAAAGAACACCTACACTTTGTTTTTGAGACAGAGTCTCGCTCTATCACTCAGGTTGGAGCACAGTAGCGTGATCCCAGCTCAATGCTGAGATCACTGCTCCACCTCCCGGGTTCAAGCAATTCCCCTGCCTCAGCCTCCCAAATAACTGGGACTACAGATGCACGCCACCATGGCCAGCTAACTTTTGTATTTTTTATTAGAGATGGGGTTTTGCCATGTTGGTCAGGCTGGTCTTGAACTGCTGACCTCAGGTGATCCATCCACCTCAGCCTCCCAAAGTGCTGGGATTACAGGTGTGAGCCACCGCGTCTGGACAACACCCACACTTTAAGATAAATTAAAAGAGGTTATAAAACAGTATCTAGGCTGGGCGCAGTGGCTCATGCCTGTAATCCCAGCACTTTGGGAGGCTGAGGTGGGCAGATCATGAGGTCAAGAGATCGAGACCATCCTGGCTAACATGGAGAAATGCCATCGCTACTAAAAATACAAAAGATTAACTGGGCGTGGTGGCACGTGCCTGTAGTCCCAGCTACTCAGGAGGCTGAGGCAGGAGAATCAATTGAACCTGGGAGGCAGAGGTTGTAGTAAGCCAAGATCACGCTGCTGCACTCCAGCCTGGCGACAGAGTGAGACTCCATCTCAAAAAAACAAGCAAAAAACCAGTATGTATACTAGGTTACATTTTCTGAAAAGAAAAACAATACATGGTGTATATTTATATGTTCTTAGAAATGAACATATCTATATGTTCTATATGTTCATATGGTACATATCATAAGGATATATACTAAAATGTTTATAGGGATCATTTCTAGGTTGGGGAATGACAAGTAATTTTTCCCTTTTTGCTTTCTAGTCTTTAGTATAACCATAACTGCTGTATCAAATTGTTTTCTAATAATTCGATTATTGGATTAAATGTACCATAACTAATTGTAATAAATTAAACACTGTGCTCACTTTATTTCCATTCTAAAAAAAAAAAAAAACACATGATAATCTGCTACTAGAGTAAGCTTCTTCCTCCTTCCATTCAAACTTAATTTCATAAACATGTATCAAACACTTCCAATGTGCAGGGTACTACAGGAGATTTAAATGGATAAGACATTTCCTATACTCAACAAACTTACAATCTAGTAGAAAAACACAAACACACAAAAAACCATGATGTAAAGGAAAATGAGAGAACTCTTATAAAAGTTATAAAGTGGGGGCTTGGGGGAGTGGCTGATGGGAGTCGAGAAACAGAAGAGGAATTCCTATAGGCTTCATGAATGTGACAGCTTTTGAACTGGACATGGAGAGATAAATAGCCTTCCAACAGGTAAGCTAGATGGCATTTCAATGAGATGAAAATGCAAGAGCAAAGACCTTGAAAAGGGAAAGCACAGTGTATGTATTTGGGGGAAAGCAAATATATACTCCTTAGAGTTTTGGGGTATAAGCAAGGATGAAAGCATAAGCTAGAATCACACTGAGGGCCTGAATGTTGCGGTGAAGAGTCCTCATTTAATTTCACAAGAGGAGTCATTAAAGTTTTGGGGACAGGAGAGAGAAATGATCAGTCTCGCTCTAATCACAATAGTTTCTATGTAAAAAATAATCCTTTGGTCAGCTTTCTTAAGATTCTTTTGGGTCTCAATTTGAGTGTAGTCTTGGCCAAACTAAATGGAATTATTTGCTCCACACTGAAAACTCTTAAATTAGAGCCATTTAAAAGTCCTCCAAAATATAAAACCAGCCCAGGCACACTGGCATGATCATGCCTGTAATTCCGCACTTTGGAAAGCTAAGGTGAGAGGATCCCTTGAGCTCTGGAGTTTGAGACCAGCCTGGGCAACATAGGGACACCCTCATCTCTACAAAATAAAAAAAGTAAAATAAAAATTGGCCAGCCATAGTGCTACACACCTGTGGTCCCACCTACTTGGAAGGCTGAGGCGAGAGGACTGCTTGACCTTGGGAGGTCGAAACTATAGTGAGCCATGACTGTGCAACTGCACTCCAGCTTTGTCAACTGAACAAGTCCCTATCTCTTAAATAAATAACTATAAAAGAAAACAGAAAAAAAGGCAAAAATCACAAAAATCTAAAACTTGACACATTCGTAGGTCAGATTTTATTCAACGCATTTGTAAAACTGGCTGTTATCAAGAACAAATCAGAATTTGTACTTTCTGACTCCTTTTAAGATTAAAATTAGGTGGATGCATTTGATTTCTATTTCAAAAATGGTAGTGGCAAATGAAAACATAATTAGAGTAATTTCCTCGTCTTGGCATGACCTAGGAACAACAGGTTATTTCTATCAAAGGACCATTGTGAAGGGTCAGCTCTCTGTCAAGGCTAGTTTATCCTTCTGGGTTGTTCTGCCTGAGGACCTTAATGGGTAGTAGAACTGTCAGGGTGAAGAGGTAGAGCCGCGGTCTTTAGAGACTACAAACCACAGCTGGGGCTACTAGTCATACAACATACTACATACACAAGACCATCATAGAGCTTATTCTTGTCTAGCTAAACTATAGCCTCTCTAGTAGCAGTCTTTTTTGCCCTCTGTGGTTTCTAACGTTCAGAGCATTAAGAGTACACAAACACTTCATGCCTGTAAACTGAATCTTTTGGAAGGCTGAAACCCTGTAAAATGTAAGTGGCTTGTTTAATAATTAAATAATAATTATTATTATAACTAGAATCAGAAGCCGCACATGTATGTGGCACTCAGCAAACACTACTGTACCAAGAAAGCTTAAAGAATTTTCTTTTTTAAGTTCAGGAAAGACACCTTTGCAAAAATAAAACCAAGGCCAGGCAGTGACTTACGTCTGTAATCCCAGCACTTTGGGAGGCCGAGGCGGACATATCACTTGAGCCCAGGAGTTCAAGACCAGTGTGGGCAAAATGGTAAAACCCTCTCTCTACAAAAAATACAACAATTAGCTGGGTATAGTGGCACAAGCCTGTAGTCCCAGATACTCGGAAGGCTGAGGGAGGAGGATTGCTTGAGCCTGGGAAGTTGAGGCTGCAGTGAACCATGATCACACCCCTGCACTCCAGCCTGGGCAACAAAGCAAGACCCTGCTCCAGAAAAATAAAAATAAATAAACCCAGAAGCACAAAGAAATTAAGTAACCTGGCCAAAGTTGTACAAACAGTTACAATGCTGGGACCTGTGTAAGAGGAAGACTGCTGATCCAGAGATTTTTTTTTTTTGCCCCCACTCGGCTATCTTGCCTGTCATTATAGATGGTAAAACTTTATCGATTCTAGCTGCCCAGAAAGATAACCTGAAATATTAACAAGCCTGAATCACAAAATATTTTAAAAGATAGGAGTCTAAAGATGTGCTAAGTACACTCACAAACAATATATGTCCAATCCAATATGACTTACTAAAGAAATAAAACTCAATTGTGATTATCCATTTGGGTATAATTAGTGGATCCTCCAAAAGTGCTTCCTTATGTAAGTTAAATACACAACTTGCAACCTTTTCTAGTAATTTACTTGGTAAATAAGTAATGAAACAAACTCAGGCAGGATTTGGCCCAGTTAGAAGTCTAATTAAATATAGACTAAGTATCTAAACCTACCTTATATCTACACTGTGCTGCTTAGGGTATTACAACGAATAAAGGAAAGTAAAATACATGCTTTAAGAAAATCTAGTTGAGGACAGAAGACAATGTACAAATCTTAAATGTCAAATAACACATAAGTCAAAATAACAACATACATATAAATCTTATCACAAGTAGTAAACTATACTAGGTTTTTCCTTTCACTCACCTGCTTTTCCCACTGTTCCTTCATCTTCCCACAAGTCTTAATATCCCATTCAAAAATTATTTTCTCAAGCTCTGGCCTGGATGTAAGTTCTTCACTACTTTTAAACTGCACAGTCAATGACTGTTACTGGTCTCACAGTTTACCAACACAGGTCTTTCAGGTCCAGGTCACCTGGGCTAACCACTGATTTCTGAGGCAGGTATCCATTAAAAAGGTGATTTACTTACACGTTCCAGATTTGTTTTCAGTACTAATGGTTCATCTCTTTTTTTCTGTTCATCCATTTTCCTTTTCCCTGTTTCTGTATCCTCTGGTAACAGCTTGTGGATTTGATCTTCAGAGGGTTTTTCCTCTTGTAACTTTTCTTCTCTCAGCTAAAAATACAAATAATGCAAACACAGTCGAGTTTTAGGCAACTCTAAACTTAAAAACATATTTTACTCTGTAGTTTATTAGAACAAACAGATCACATGGCAGTTTTGAGACTATTTTTCTTATCAGATATAGAGCCCTCTTGATTTCTAAGTAAATCTACCTTTACTTGGCTCTTGCCAAACATACTCTTCAGGGCTAAAGATTTAACTGCTCTGCATTGTTAAGCAATATGAAATCATATTCCCATAAGCCAGATGTAACTGCATTGGACTAGAAGAAGAGCAGAGATGGCCACAGAAAGCCAGAGAAGCTGGATGAGGCCTCCTTGGCAACAAAAGAATGACTTAATGCAGTTCTAACATCCTATATTTTTATGCTGTTATCCTGCAGTTACAGGATAAGTCAAGATACACAGTCTACAAAGAAATTTTGTTTTAATTTTATAATAGTAGAGATGAGATCTCACTATGTTGCCCAGGCTGGTCTTGAATTCCAGGGCTCAAGCAATCCACCTGCCTAGGCCTCCCTAAGTGCTGGATTACAGGCATGAGCCACTGCACCTGGCTGTACAAATTTATGGCAGAGAGATATGCTCTTTATTTTGGGGAGGTGGCATGGCATTATCAAAATAGCATGGGCTTTGCAATAAAACCTTGGTGA
This sequence comes from Macaca mulatta, assembly GCF_049350105.2. Lineage (NCBI taxonomy): Eukaryota > Metazoa > Chordata > Mammalia > Primates > Cercopithecidae > Macaca > Macaca mulatta. Next base: position 75,207,379 of record NC_133419.1, on the reverse strand, counting down.
CCAGGAGCAAAGGAAGCATCATTTGCTTGTCTTCAAGAAAACAGGGATAGTGCAACTTACCCTGCAGGAGTAAATGAGATAACAATATAGTAGCATTTATTAACAGAGTCTTGCTGTGTACCTATAGTACATCAAGACTCCATTTCTACTTTTTTCCTTTTTCCTGTCTAGAGTTTTAATAACATTTAAATAAAATGATGTATATCAAAGCAATTATAGGCTACTAATACTTTTAATTATTCTTATGAAAAAATTAAGCTAAAGAACAAATAAATATTTTTGATAGGCTGCTGCCTCTGGGTTCAAAACAAAACAAACAAACAAAAACAGAAAAAAACCCACAACAACAAAGCCTTAGTCTTATCTTTCTGATTTCTGTAGGTCTGATTTTTGTAAGCCTGAAATAATCTTTAAGATATTAGTCGAATTCATGAGGTTAAGAATATGCAAAAAACACCAAACACAATGCTGTGCCAGGAGGAGATTAAAATTAAAAAATGTACTACCATCTCTGCCCAATCCAAACAGGAACACAGAGGGAAGGAAAGCAAATCCATAGCTGGGGAGAAAACAAAACTATAGTCTACACTAACTGCCTACTTAAAAGATTTAAGGTCTTTTGAAGATCTTAGATGAGAAGACCTTATTCAACAACTTGACTACAGGGGTGGTTTACTTTTAGAGGACAGAGGAGCATAATGGTTCAAAAGAGAACAGGTTTTAGCATCATTGGAATTATCATTTACTGAACTCTGTGTGTCAGGTGCTTAGCCAAGCACTATGTCTACATTGGTTTAAGTGTTAGGTAACATGTTTAAATTCACACTGCCATAGGCATGGGGAAGGAATGCAAATCAAGGTCTATCTCAGCAGTTCTCAACCAAGAATTATTCTGCCTCCCTCCCCAACTTGCCAGAACATTTGGCAAGTCTGGAGACAATTTTGATTGTCACAACTGGGGAAGTGGAGTCTGTGTGCTACTAAACATCCTAAATGCACAGGATAGCCCCCTCCAATATATACATAAATACTGCTATTTTTAAGAAAACTAAATATTACATGTCTTGTTTTATATATCTTAGTGTTATTTTGTTTGGTGCTTAATGGTGTTAACATACTATGTTCTCTGGCTTTTCTAGTGTTTTAGAATGTATCCTTCTGCCTCCAAATAATTTATTTTTTTCTTAATTTTATTTTTTAATAGAGATAGAATCTCACTATGTTGCCCAGGCTGGTCTCAAACTCCTGAGCTCAAATGATCCTCCTGCCTACCAAAGTGCTGTTATTACAGGCATCAACCACTATGCCCGGCTTCCTAATAATTTTTACCACCGCTCTCAAAGTTTTTGACAATGTACTTGGGTTGCTGGCAAACAACATTTTCATTGCAATGCTGAGCCACTGCTAACAGACCATTAGCTAAAAATTTACAAAAGTGAAAAAAAATCATGTATCCATTTAAATATTCAAATGAATCATGTTGGTGTTTTCCAATATGGAGTTCTATACAAGTTTTCATTTCTTTGTTTTCATTGCTTTTGGTTGTTATTTATAAGGATTTGAGAACTTGGTCTCTAGAAGCGAGTTTTTATACTGAAAAAGACTAAGGGAGGGTCAAAAAATAGCTTTTTTTTTTTTTTTTTTTTTTGAGACGGAGTCTCGCTATGTCGCCCAGGCTGGAGTGCAATGGCACGATCTCAGCTCACTGCAAGCTCTGCCTCCTGCATTCACGCCATTCTCCTGCCTCAGCCTCCCGAGTAGCTGGGACTACAGGCGCCCGCCACCACGCCCGGCTAATTTTTTGTATTTTTAGTAGAGACGGGGTTTCACCGTGTTAGCCAGGATGGTCTCCATCTCCTGACCTCGTGATACACCCGCCTCAGCCTCCCAAAGTGCTGGGATTACAGGCATGAGCCACCGTGCCCGGCCAGAAAGTAGCATTTTAAACGTGAATAAAAAATATCAATTGCTGTTGTTTGTTGAACCCTTCTATGTTCTAGGCATTAAGTTTATCAAACTTACCTCATTTAATCCTTAAGGACTCTGTTTCTATTTATTTATCATTACTATTTTATAGAGACGAAAATTAAGACTCAATGGTTATTTCTCAAATCATAGACATTAAATACTGAAGAGCTTGGATTTTAAAGCAAACCATTGGCTTCAGATACCGGTTTCTCAACCTCAGCACAACTGACATGCCGGGCTCTATAATTCTTTGTTGTGAGGACCAGGGCAGTCTGAGAAGGCTTATGCATTAATACTTCTGCAGGGTGTAGAAGGACAGAGCAGCACAACCAAAAAAGACAGAGAACCAATATAAAGTGCTGCAATAGTTAGCCCATTAGTTGGCTACAGGTATATGAAATGTATCTCAAGACTGTCAGTCTGAGGTGAAAAAAAAGGAAGCATGTATCTATTGGCTCCCACATCCCACTGACTAAAGTGTGCCCCATGGAGTGTTAAATACTCCACAATGATTGGCTTGTACAACTTGAGTAAGTCCCCATGGTAGGTACTGCAATAGAGACAACAGAGCAGAGAAGCCGTAGAGCTAAAAAGCAGCAGGACCCTAAACAAGGAGATAGAATGAAGCCATCCACTACTGTAAATGAGGTCATTTTTACTCCTTCCATTTTCAGATGCTAATTACTAGAGAAAAGTTATTGACATCTGTACATTAATCTCATAATCAGCCACACTATCAGGATTACTAAGCAATTTTTTTCCTGAAAAGAATCTTTACTTTTCCCTCATTAATTTCTAAAACTAAAATTTTAAAAATCAAAGCATAATATACACACAGAAAAGTATACAAATAAAGGAATGATAAATTATCCATTCACCACCACCAAGATCAAGAAACAGTTTATTACCAATACAGCCCTTATGCTTACCCCTCACCCAAAAGTGAGTGAACTATGGTAGAAACCATGATTCTGGTTTCTAATACCAAAAAAAATCATTTTACCTATTTCTGAATTTTATATAAGTGAAGTCTTACATGCTTACTGAATCTTTCTGCCTTCACTCAATATTCTATTTGTGATATTCATCCATGTAGGTACAAGCAGTTTATTATTTGTTTTGCTGTATAGTATTGTGGTGTTTGACAATAAAACAATTTAACCATCCTATTGTTGATGGATATTTAAGTAGTTTCTATTTTTGGCTATTTATAAATTGACTGCTAAAAATATTATGGAATATGTATGCAGGTATACACAATGTTCTCTGGAGTGTATCTTAGAACAGAAACTGCTGAGTCATAAGGTATGCAGCCACAGTTTTCCAAACTGGTTATACAAATTACATGCCTCCCTCCCCAGTGTAGAATGACAGTTGCTCCCAGCTTTGCTGACACTCAGTACTATTTGTCAATTTTAGCCATTCCAGTGTGTATATATTGGCACTGCATTATTATTTTAATTCGTATTTCTCTAATGATTAAAGATGTACAACAGCTACAACAGCTTTACATGTTTATTATGCGAAAATCCTCTTTTATGAAGTGCCTATTGATATCTTTACCCTTTTTTCTTTTAGATGTTTTTTTTCCTCTAGTAATTTGTAAGAGTTCTTTATATTTTTTGGATATGAAGCAGTTGTCAGGAAAAATATATGAATACATATATACATATATCTTATATGTATGTACGTGTGTGTATGTGTATATATACATGTATACTTTTTCCCCCTCTCACACAGAAGCTTGACTTTCTCACTATCTTAGTACAGCTGTCACTCGGAATATGTGGGGGATTGGTTCCAGGACCCCCACATATACCAAAATCCATACATACTTAAGTCTCAGAGTAGGCCCTGCAAAACCTGCCTAAATAAAAAGTCGGCCCTCTGTATCTGCAGGTTTTGCATCCCATGAATACTAATTTTCAATCCGTAGGGTTGCAAAACAAAATGTGCATATAGATAAACTCACGTAGTTCAAATCTCTGTTATTCAAGGGTCAACTATACTCTTCTGAAGACAAGAAGTATCAGGTTCTAATGCAGTTCAATTTATCACTCTTTTACCTTATGGTTGGTGCTTTTTCTATCCCATTTATAAATGTTGCTTACCCCACTATCATAAGAATATTCTCCCATGTTATCTTTAACAAGCTTATTATTTGACCTTTCAGTCTACATAGAATTCATTTTTTATGTTAAGATATAACCCACATATGACACATATGGAATGTATAGTTCAATGAGTTTTGTCAAATGTATATATCCATGTAATCATTTCCCTAATCAAGATACGGAACATTTCTGCCCTCCCCAGAAAGTCCTTTTGAACCTACTGGCAATCAATCTCCCAAACCACTTAGCCCCAGGCTACCACTAATCTGATTACTATATTAGTTTTGCCTATTATAAAAATATACAAGATGTATTTCTTTGTGTTAAGTTTCATTCACTCAGCATGATACTTTTGAGACTGATTCATCCATGTTACTGAGTTTACTAATAAGACACTTCTTTCTGCGGATAAGATATAACACATTGTATGAATAAAGCACAATTTGCTTATCCACAAGTGTTGGACATTTGGGTTGCTATTTAGTTCTGGGCTATTATGAATAAATCTACTGTGGACATTCATGTCATTTTGTGGACAGGTGTTTTTATTTTGGTTGGCTAAATAGCTACAAGTGGAATTGCTGCATCACACAGTTAAGTGTATATTTAAATTTATAGAACAACAACCAAAAGGTTTCCAATGGTGGTTATATTTTATACTCCTACTACTGCTGCATGAAAGTGTATCTTATTTTGTGGAATGTCTGTTCAAATCTTTTGTCCTTTTTTTTAAACCTTACTACTTAGATTAGCAAGAGTTCTTTATATATTCTGGATCCAAGTCCATTGTTAGATACACATTTCTTAACATTGTCAATAGGTTCTCAGAAACTGAAACTTCAAGCAAATGACATATAATAAAAGAATTTTACCATAGGCTAACTGGTATAAAAGAGTTAAGTTCCGACAGCATATTTCTATTCACAAAAAAACACCAAACTTCTAAATAAAGACCCAACTACTTCTAATATTAAACACTGAGATGAATGAGAGCTACACATACATTTAAGAAAGATAAAAACAAGCAAGATAATTATTTACCCAATTTTGGTGAATCAGTGAGTGATAGTGGTTGCAGTAGTGATGCGTTAAATCAAAGAATACATGTTTGCAAAGAAAAACTCTAAAGAGCACCTCCTACCACTATGCAGTGCAAAAACAATGACAGATATGATAGGCTCACTGAGCACTTTCGTACTACATAGTTCATTGTTCTCCATTTGTATGATTATCATATACTTCACAAATTGTTATTTTACACAAATTTGTACTCATTTATTCACTAATTTCCTAACCTATTTATTCCAGTTCAGGGTTACAGGTGGCCAGAGCCTATCCCAGCAGCTCAGGGCATAAGCTAAGAACAAACCCTTGACTGGACACCATTCCATCACAGGGCACACTCACACACACATACCCACTCACTCAGACTAGGACAATATAGATATGCCAATTCACCTAATGTGCACATCTTTGAGATGTGGGAGGAAACCAGAGTATCCAGAAAAAACCCACACAGGTATGGGGAGAATGCAAACTCCATGCAGACAATGGCCCTGGCTGAGAAGTGATTTTTTTCTCTCATCAATGTCATAATGAAATGATGTTGAACAAAATAACATCATTGTTGAACAATGACCTGCTGTATATAGTATACGATATGGGTCCAATTTCATTCTCTCACCGTATTCTTAAATTCTCTCCATGCAAGGGCAGAAATGCCTGTACAATATTTACCACCAATCCATGTATCTTGAATAATGCTCATTTCCTCATGAAAAATTATTAATATTTATCTTCATAATTGTTTATTAACATAATTACTGATTCTAGGTGATGGATATATGGAGGTTCATTTTTATTATTCTTCCCAGTTTTATGTCTGTTGAATATTATAAAAATCAGAAATTCTGAGATCATTTATAACATCTGTTATGTTTGTTAACAAACCTCAGGTACTGGGTGATGATTAAAATAACTGATGGGCTTATAGGAGCCTAGGAAGTGAAAATTCTGATTATAATCTTTTACATACTAAGTAACTACTCCAGAGTATATATTTCCTGTTAGTACTTAAGATGTTAACTAGCCATCCTTGGAATATAGGCTAAAACATATATACATGCCACACTATTTCAAATAAGGCATTTAAAAATATATTTCATAACACCCAGAACATATCTCATATCTCTTATCACAGACTTCTAATATAAATTACTTGTGTTTGGTCGGGCATGGTGGCTCACACCTGTATCCCGACACTTTGGGAGACCAAGGCAGGCAGATCATTAGGTCAGGAGATTGAGATCATCCTGGCTAACACGGTGAAACCCCAACTCTACTAAAAATACAAAAAAAAAATTAGCCTGGCGTGGTGGCAGGTACCTGTAGTCTCAGCTACTCCAGAGGCTGAGGCAGGAAAATGGTGTGAACCCAGGAGGCAGAGCTTGCAGTGAGCCAAGATCGCCCCACTGCACTCCAGCCTGGGTGACAGAGCAAGACTCCGTCCCCGCACCCCCCCCAAAAAAAATTACTTGTGTTCAATTACTTGTTTTCAAATCCCTTTTCCCCCAGATACTGTGAGCTTCTTCTAATCAGCAACCTATGCATCCTTGATTTCCACTCCCCTACTTGAGTTCCAGATACAGGGTCTGTGTTCAATAAGCTCAGTTCCACAAATATTTACAGTGCATCAGATTCTATGTGTTAGGCAAATTTTTAGTGCTAAGACTATAGTCTTGACCAAAAATGACAAAGTTGCTCACAAGCAGAATGCTGTTGAAGATTGGACTAATTGATTTTTTTTTTTTTTTTTGGAGACAGAATCTCGCTCTGTTGCCCGGGCTGGAGCACAATGGCATGATCTCAGCTCACTGCAACCTCCGCCTCTCAAGTTCAAGTCAGTCTTGTGCCTCAGCCTCCCGAGTAGCTGGGATTACAGCTGTGCACCACCGCGCCTGGCTAATTTTTGTATTTTTAGAGACGAGGTTTTGCCATGTTGGCCAGTCTGGTCTCGAACTCCTGACCTCAGGTGATCCACTTGCCTCGGCCTCCCAAAGTGCTGAAATTACAGGCGTGAGCCACCATGCCCAGCCTGGACTAACTGATTTTTATAAACGGTCCTTCCAACAAAGATATTTTTTGACACAAACCATACCTATTGTGGTGACTGTTCCATGCTTTGTGAGGAACCACTGTATTCTCAATTCCACCATAAAAGGTTAACAACCAGACAGTGCCATGGGTATAGGGCTTATGGGGGGAGTGCTGCTCAATGGTACTTTAAAGACTAGAGCTTATATATCCATAATTTTCTGATTTTCTTATCTCAACTGGTTAAATGGACCACCATCCAATAATAGTAGACTAAAGAAATAATTTGGGAGTGCCGTAGAACCATACAGTCTCATGGTGTTTAATTAATCCTTCTCCTGACAAGGGGTAACAGGTTTTTCCTTATAAAATAAAATGATGCACATGAAATAGTAAACTATGAGTTATGAACATTTTACTCATGTTCTGGTTATCTCTGGGCCAATGGTTCTCAATCTGGGACCCTAGATTCTAAGGGGGGTTTCACAAGCTAATAATGGGAATATTTAAGTTAATTTTTAACATATTTTTTAAAATCTAACAAATTAGACACTTATAGTCCATAAGTTTCTATCTATTAAATATCACCCTCTTTGCTTTTTAGAGACAGAGTCTCACTATGTTGCCAAGGCTCCAGTGATCCTCCCGCCTCAGCCTCCCAAGTAGCTGGGATTATAGGCATGCACCACTGTGCCTAGCTTAAGTATCACCATATTAATAAGTAGGCTGAATACACTTTTTTTGATATCTAGAGCTTTTTAATAGCGCTATTAAAATACTTTAAATTCATATGGGGATCATGAAAGGAATATAATACAAGCTGGTAAAAAAGTTGGAGACCACTGCTTCAGAACCACCGATTCAGAACATAAACTAGTTAGATAATCAAACTGGTGTCAGAACATTTCAATTTACTTTGGTATCTAGAACAACTGATGCTTTATATTCTCTATTTCCTGTACTCTCACTTGGCAGTAACAGCTACGGCTTCTATAGGGTCTGACTGGTGACTACTGCTGATGCTATCCACAAAAACAATGTATTTGGGGTGAAAGGACTACTCTTAGCTCCCGTTTACAGCATCCTGAACTCACAGCAAACGATCTCTTGCATACAAGGTAACATGCAAAAAAGCCGTAACTTTTACTTGATATATCACATAAATAGCACCAAAGCATCTGACTTGCTCTTATGAGTCTTACCTAATTTTAAAGAAATCACATTTATCATACTATGTTCTCTTCACTTTAAATTCTAGACCACTTTCAAATTAAATGTTAGCTTTAGAATTAAGCATATCTAAATATTTATGCCAAAACAATATTTTACCAATTTTCTCCTTATGTAATAAGATATTTAAAATTACTTCAATACAGGTTTTAAATTATTACATGCATTTTGTAGATAGGCATATAAAATGAATTGTAGGCATCCAAGTTTACATATAAATTGAACCAGCAGATATCTTATCAGTCATATGTTTAGCTGCCAAGCCGAAAGGCTGAATGAAAAGGGGGACAGTTGCTTACGGGAAGCAGAAAGAGCTCTTAAGTCATCACTGTAAAAAGACAAAGACACATCTTCACTGTCCAAGTTCAAGAAAATTGAGAATTCATTTGTGTTTCATATCAGTAACTTGCCAGCCTCCAACTATGATTTTTTGAGTTTTCTGTTTCTTACCCAAAGGCAGCAAATAAATGGTAGCAACAGAAGGAATTACTTTGTGCTAGATTTTTTAGAATTCCAAATACTAAATATTAATAAGTAATACTTATATACAGTTTACTATGCACCAGGCACTATTTTACAATAACCCTATAAGCTTGGTACTATGATGTCTACTTACAGACCAGAAAACTAAGACATGGAGAACTCAAATAGCTTGCCCAAATTCACATACTATTAAGTGGCAGAGCCAGGATTTGAACTCAAGAAGTCAGCTCTTAATCACACTATTGTTTCTCAGCTTAGGGTAAAATATCTACATCATCTGTATTATGATTTGTTAAACACCTGCATTTTTAAAAAAGTTTGCAATAAACAAAAAAGTTTACTCTCAAATGTAAACAACAAATAAGACCTTAAACCCTGATTTGAATCTGGAAAAATATAACCAAGTTTGCAATTTTAGAGGAACACTCGTCACTGAAAGCAGATTACTTGTGAGGTTTTAAACAAATTTAGCTAGAGATGGGTATTTTAAAAATCAGTTTATCTTATGGAATCTTTTCTACATATTATATTTTTAAAAGTTATTTCTGACTCTTGAATGGTTTTGGATTTAGGGAAAATATTGGCATATATGTGATATATTACAATATTTTCTATAATTCTATACAGCCATTAAAATGTTGACATAGATCTATATTGATATGGAAAACTTCATGTGATATGCTAAATTTTAAAAGGGCAGTAAAAGTGGCATGCATAATGTGATCTTAAATCTGTTTTTAAAGTCTTAAGCTTAAATTTCTGATAAATATTTAAACATGTTAATTAGGTGGCAGGATTACTGGCGATTTTCCCTTTCTGCTTTAAAACTTTTTGATAACCTGAATGTTTCTTTCCCAATTAACAGAAATGCACAATTCTGCTTATGTTCATAAGCAGAAAAAAATAAAGCTATTCTAATTTATTAAAAGCCTCACTCATTACATATTTTAACAAAATATTTTATTTTATACTAGAGACAACAGTGGTAACAGCTTCTGGAAAATTCCTTAATTTGGCTTCCAAGTAGTAGTTAAATGATTTTATTAATACTTAAACCATAAAAATAATTATACTAATATAGTAACCTTATAACTACTGATCCTAACCCTAAACAATAAGACAAGGAAAAACAGCACACTGCAGAAATAACCTGAATAACCTGCTATTCTAATTGAATTTGATCGTGTTTTGAATGCTCCAAGTGTGTTCTTTTCTTTGAAAAGCACATTATTTGACAAAACTGTTTCTCCACATCTGGGTAGTTACAAATAGCAAAAGGAGACAACTATATCTAATGTTCTTGGATCCTGAACATCCTATAAATTAACTGTTCTTCCCTCATGTAGTTAAAATTCAAACATTATATTCAGAATTTTTCCTTCTTCTTAATACCACACCTGTTACCTGTACATCTTAAAGATGTACTATGAGATTCTGTACTTACCTTCTGGTTCTAGAGATATTCTAGCACATGCTAAAAGTGGGCATTTCTTCAAACATTATATAACATTTCAAAAGAAAGAAGAAAAAATAGCAATAGTGTAGGAAAAAAAAAACCCACTGGAAATCTTTTTTTTTTTTTTTTTTTTTTTTTTTTTTGAGACAGGGACTTGCTCTGTTGCTAAGGCAGGAGGGCAGGGATGCAAACACGACTCACTGCAGCCTCAACCACCCAGGCTCAAGCAATCTCCCCAGTTCAGCCTCCTGAGTAGCTGAAACCACACCCGGCTAACTTTTTAAAAATGTTTTTGTGGTGATGAGGTCTCACTATATTGCCCAGGTTGGTCCCGAACTCCTGGGTTCAAATGATCCTCCCACTTCAGCCTCCCAAAGTTCTGGGATTATAGATGTGAGCCACTGTGCCCAGCCAAATCCCTAGAAATCATAAAATATATCTAGCTGTATCATGAACCAGCCATATATACATCCTTACACAAGTCATTTCTAATAAGAGAAGGGGCTATGAAACTAGATGATTAGAACTTCAATTAGATAAGTACTCAGTGAAGAGCTATGTGTAAGATATTACGTTAGATACGGTGGAGCTAAAGAGACTAAAACAGACAGATCTATCTTGAAAGATTTATAATCTAATAAGAAAAAGCTTTTAAAATAATCTGCTTGTTCTGTGGTATAACAACATATTTTAAACTTTCTAGATAAATAAAGCTACTTCTAAAATAAATAAATCAAAATAAGAAAAAGGCCAGCTCAACAGTTCACGATACACTGCATAGCCAAATGGATTTAAGTGCAATTTTTTTTTTTAATACTTTAAGTTCTAGGGTACATGTGGCTAACGTGCAGGTTTGTTACATATGTATACTTGTGCCATGTTGGCGTGCTGCACCCATCAACTCGTCAGCACCCATCAACTCGTCATTTACATCAGGTATAACTCCCAATGCAATCCCTCATCCCTCCCCCCTCCCCCCTCCCCGTGATAGGCCCCGGTGTATGATGTTCCCCTTCCTGAGTCCAAGTGATCTCATTGTTCAGTTCCCACCTATGAGTGAGAACATGCGGTGTTTGGTTTTCTGCTCTTGCGACAGTTTGCTGAGAATGATGGTTTCCAGCTGCATCCATGTCCCTACAAAGGACACAAACTCATCCTTTTTTATGGCTGCATAGTATTCCATGGTGTATATGTGCCACATTTTCTTAATCCAGTCTGTCACTGATGGACATTTGGGTTGATTCCAAGTCTTTGCTATTGTGAATAGTGCCGCAATAAACATACGTGTGCATGTGTCTTTATAGCAGCATGATTTATAATCCTTTGGGTATATACCCAGTAATGGGATGGCTGGGTCATATGGTACTTCTAGTTCTAGATCCTTGAGGAATCGCCATACTGTTTTCCATAATGGTTGAACTAGTTTACAATCCCACCAACAGTGTAAAAGTGTTCCTATTTCTCCACATCCTCTCCAGCACCTGTTGTTTCCTGACTTTTTAATGATTGCCATTCTAACTGGTGTGAGATGGTATCTCACTGTGGTTTTGATTTGCATTTCTCTGATGGCCAGTGATGATGAGCATTTTTTCATGTGTCTGTTGGCTGTATGAATGTCCTCTTTTGAGAACTGTCTGTTCATATCCTTTGCCCACTTTTTGATGGGGTTGTTTGTTTTTTTCCTGTAAATTTGTTTGAGTTCTTTGTAGGTTCTGGATATTAGCCCTTTGTCAGATGAGTAGATTGCAAAAATTTTCTCCCATTCTGTAGGTTGCCTGTTCACTCTGATGGTAGTTTCTTTTGCTGTGCAGAAGCTCTTTAGTTTAATGAGATCCCATTTGTCAATTTTGGCTTTTGTTGCCGTTGCTTTTGGTGTTTTAGACGTGAAGTCCTTGCCCATGCCTATGTCCTAAATGGTATTACCTAGGTTTTCTTCTAGGGTTTTTATGGTATTAGGTCTAACATTTAAGTCTCTAATCCATCTTGAATTAATTTTCGTATAAGGAGTAAGGAAAGGATCCACTTTCAGCTTTCTACTTATGGCTAGCCAATTTTCCCAGCACCATTGATTAAATAGGGAATCCTTTCCCTATTTCTTGTTTTTCTGAGGTTTGTCAAAGATCAGATGGCTGTAGATGTGTGGTATTATTTCTGAGGACTCTAAAAACCACATGATTATCTCAATAGATGCAGAAAAGGCCTTTGACAAAATTCAGCAGCCCTTCATGCTAAAAACACTCAATAAATTCGGTATTGATGGAACGTATCTCAAAATAATAAGAGCTATTTATGACAAACCCACAGCCAATATCATACTGAATGGGCAAAAACTGGAAAAATTCCCTTTGAAAACTGGCACAAGACAGGGATGCCCTCTCTCACCACTCCTATTCAACATAGTGTTGGAAGTTCTGGCTAGGGCAATCAGGCAGGAGAAAGAAAGAAAGGGTATTCAGTTAGGAAAAGAAGAAGTCAAATTGTCCCTGTTTGCAGATGACATGATTGTATATTTAGAAAACCCCATTGTCTCAGCCCAAAATCTCCTTAAGCTGATAAGCAACTTCAGCAAAGTCTCAGGATACAAAATTAATGTGCAAAAATCACAAGCATTCTTATACACCAGTAACAGACAAACAGAGAGCCAAATCATGAATGAACTTCCATTCACACTTGCTTCAAAGAGAATAAAATACCTAGGAATCCAACTTACAGGGGATGTAAAGGACCTCTTCAAGGAGAACTACAAACCACTGCTCAGTGAAATAAAAGAGGACGCAAACAAATGGAAGAACATACCATGCTTATGGACAGGAAGAATCAATATCGTGAAAATGGCCATACTGCCCAAGGTAATTTATAGATTCAGTGCCATCCCCATCAAGCTACCAATGAGTTTCTTCACAGAATTGGAAAAAACTGCTTTAAAGTTCATATGGAACCAAAAAAGAGCCCGCATTGCCAAGACAATCCTAAGTCAAAAGAACAAAGCTGGAGGCATCACGCTACCTGACTTCAAACTATACAAGGCTACAGTAACCAAAACAGCATGGTACTGGTACCAAAACAGAGATATAGACCAATGGAACAGAACAATTTGCCTTTTAAAAAGACTTTTTCAACTTACTCTCTTGACAGCAGTATAGAGAGTCCATTTTCCTCAAATCCTTGCCAAACCTTTTTCATTGTTTTGATATTTTACTATCTGCTAGATTAAAAGATCTCGGTTTTTTTTGTTTTTTTTTTTTTTTTTGAGACGGAGTCTCGCTCTGCCGCCGAGGCTGGAGTGCAGTGGCGTGATCTCGGCTCACTGCAAGCTCCACCTCCCGGGCTCACGCCATTCTCCTGCCTCAGCCTCCCGAGCAGCTGGGACTACAGGCGCCCGTCACCGCGCCCGGCTAATTTTTTTTTTTTGTATTTTTAGTAGAGACGGGGTTTCACCGTGGTCTCGATCTCCTGACCTTGTGATCCACCCGCCTCGGCCTCCCAAAGTGCTGGGATTACAGGCGTGAGCCACCGCGCCCGGCCAGATCTCGTTGTTTTAATTTACATTTCCTTCATTACTACAGAGGAGTAGCATTTATGTTAATTGACCATTTGTATGTTTTCTGTGATTTCTTGTTTATAATATTTAAATCTGAAAACCAGTTCTATCTTTTGGGTATTTGTGATCTTGATTGCTAATGGCATGCTTTTTCGTTGTTGTTTTTCCATTCTATTATATATTTATTCTATTAAAAGAAGTTTTCTGACATTTTATGGTGTTTTTAAATGGAAGGAGAGTATTAGCACATGCTCAGTCCTTCATCTTGATATATTGCTTAATGGAAAAGATTTTGTAGTATTGGTTCTTGTTATATAAGGATGTGCAGTAAATGCATGTTGAAATGAAAAAATTTTAGGAAGAAATTACTTCAGTATTGATATCTTTTAATGTTTTCATTCTATATAAGACTTAGCCATCTTTGTCTTTTGAAATAATTGATTTATCTCTAAAAATATTAATTACTGGTTGAATTAAGCTTATTATTTTCACCATTATTTCTTCTGCTTTGCTTGTTAGATGCTTAACTTTGACTTCATGGTTCAGTAATAGTTACTTTGTTTTGATTTGGGAAACACATGATCCAGGATAGTCTTGTTTGTCTTTGAATCAATGGACTCTGAAAGACTGAAGGTGGGGAAAAGATTGAAGGTGGGGGAAAAGCAGCCTTGCTTCTAGACTATTCGTTTTCCTGATTTCTACAGTGGGAAAGGTGAACTGCTTTCATTTATTCTGTGGAGCATGAGTGGTTTAGGCTTCTTTGGATTGGTTTCCCGACCTATCCATTTTCTTTTTTTCTTCCTCCGTTCTGGTTCTCTTTTTAAAAAAGTAAATGGGGTCTTGCTATTTTGTCCAGGCTGGAATGCGGTGGCTATTCACAAGTGTACACTACAGACTCAAACTCCTGGCCTCAAGCAATCTTCTCACCTCAGCTGGCTGAGTAGGTGGGACTACAGTCACGTACCACCTTCCCTGGCCTTCTGGTTCATTTTCAAGGAGTATTTTCTCCCCATTGTTGGCTGAATTATTCAAGTAGTAAGCATGCAGTTTTCTAGTCCTTAGCCAGGGAACAGAATAGTCAGATGTAGTCAGTGGGTTACCGAAGTAATTAGTAGCACTGTAAGGCAGTCATTAACTTGTGAAGGGATATTTTAGAAGTAAGTAAACTTTTTTAGGACCTAATTATCTTTGAAATTGCATTTTAAAATTTCCTTTTATTAACTTACTGCCTTGAACTGTAAAATATTAATATGAAGTACTTTATTAAAAAGAACATTGCTTCTGTTTATATGCTGGATTACGTTTATTGATTTGCGTATGTTGAACCAGCCTTGCATCCCAGGGATGAAGCCAACTTGATCGTGGTGGATAAGCTTTTTGATGTGCTGCTGGATCCGGTTTGCCAGTATTTTATTGAGGATTTTTGCATCGATGTTCATCAGGGATATTGGTCTAAAATTCTCTTTTTTTGTTGTGTCTCTGCCAGGCTTTGGTATCACGATGATGTCGGCTTCATAAAATGAGTTAGGGAGGATTCCCTCTTTTTCTATTGATTGGAATAGTTTCAGAAGGAATGATACCAGCTCCTCCTTGTACCTCTGGTAGAATTCAAAAACCACATGATTATCTCAATAGATGCAGAAAAGGCCTTTGACAAAATTCAACAGCCCTTCATGCTAAAAACTCCCAATAAATTCGGTATTGATGGAACGTATCTCAAAATAATAAGAGCTATTTATGACAAACCCACAGCCAATATCATACTGAATGGGCAAAAACTGGAAAAATTCCCTTTGAAAACTGGCACAAGACAGGGATGCCCTCTCTCACCACTCCTATTCAACATAGTGTTGGAAGTTCTGGCTAGGGCAATTAGGCAAGAGAAAGAAAGAAAGGGTATTCAGTTAGGAAAAGAAGAAGTCAAATTGTCCCTGTTTGCAGATGACATGATTGTATATTTAGAAAACCCCATTGTCTCAGCCCAAAATCTCCTTAAGCTGATAAGCAACTTCAGCAAAGTCTCAGGATACAAAATTAATGTGCAAAAATCACAAGCATTCTTATACACCAGTAACAGACAAACAGAGAGCCAAATCATGAATGAACTTCCATTCACACTTGCTTCAAAGAGAATAAAACACCTAGGAATCCAACTTACAGGGGATGTAAAGGACCTCTTCAAGGAGAACTACAAACCACTGCTCAGTGAAATAAAAGAAGACACAAACAAATGGAAGAACATACCATGCTTATGGACAGGAAGAATCAATATCGTGAAAATGGCCATACTGCCCAAGGTAATTTATAGATTCAATGCCATCCCCATCAAGCTACCAATGAGTTTCTTCACAGAATTGGAAAAACTGCTTTAAAGTTCACGTGGAGCCAAAAAAGAGCCCGCATCTCCAAGACAATCCTAAGTCAAAAGAACAAAGCTGGAGGCATCACGCTACCTGACTTCAAACTATCTACAAGGCTACAGTAACCGAAACAGCATGGTACTGGGACCAAAACAGAGATATACACCTATGGAACAGAACAGAGTCCTCAGAAATAATACCACACATCTACAGCCATCTGATCTTTGATATACCTGAGAAAAACAAGAAATGGGGAAAGGATTCCCTATTTAATAAATGGTGCTGGGAAAATTGGCTAGCCATAAGTAGAAAGCTGAAACTGGATCCTTTCCTTACTCCTTATACGAAAATTAATTCAAGATGGATTAGAGACTTAAATGTTAGACCTAATACCATAAAAACCCTAGAAGAAAACCTAGGTAGTACCATTTAGGACACAGGCATGGGCAAGGACTTCACGTCTAAAACACCAAAAGCAACGGCAACAAAAGCCAAAATTGACAAATGGGATCTCATTAAACTAAAGAGCTTCTGCACAGCAAAAGAAACTACCATCAGAGTGAACAGGCAACCTACAGAATGGGAGAAAATTTTTGCAATCTACTCATCTGACAAAGGGCTAATATCCAGAACCTACAAAGAACTCAAACAAATTTACAGGAAAAAAACAAACAACCCCATCAAAAAGTGGGCAAAGGATATGAACAGACAGTTCTCAAAAGAGGACATTCATACAGCCAACAGACACATGAAAAAATGCTCATCATCACTGGCCATCAGAGAAATGCAAATCAAAACCACAGTGAGATACCATCTCACACCAGTTAGAATGGCAATCATTAAAAAGTCAGGAAACAACAGGTGCTGGAGAGGATGTGGAGAAATAGGAACACTTTTACACTGTTGGTGGGATTGTAAACTAGTTCAACCATTATGGAAAACAGTATGGCGATTCCTCAAGGATCTAGAACTAGAAGTACCATATGACCCAGCCATCCCATTACTGGGTATATACCCAAAGGATTATAAATCATGCTGCTATAAAGACACATGCACACGTATGTTTATTGCGGCACTATTCACAATAGCAAAGACTTGGAATCAACCCAAATGTCCATCAGTGACAGACTGGATTAAGAAAATGTGGCACATATACACCATGGAATACTATGCAGCCATAAAAAAGGATGAGTTTGTGTCCTTTGTAGGGACATGGATGCAGCTGGAAACCATCATTCTCAGCAAACTGTTGCAAGAGCAGAAAACCAAACACCGCATGTTCTCACTCATAGGTGGGAACTGAACAATGAGATCACTTGGACTCAGGAAGGGGAACCTCATACACCGGGGCCTATCACGGGGAGGGGGGAGGGGGGAGGGATTGCATTGGGAGTTATACCCGATGTAAATGACGAGTTGATGGGTGCTGACGAGTTGATGGGTGCAGCACGCCAACATGGCACAAGTATACATATGTAACAAACCTGCACGTTATCCACATGTACCCTAGAACTTAAAGTATAATAATAAAAATAAATAAATAAATAATAAAAGGCAAATTGTTATCCAACAAAACCATGTCTGCTTTATTTATTTATTTATTTATTTATTTATTTTTAAGACAGAGTCTTACTCTGTCACCCAGGATGGAGTGCCGTGATGCAATCACAGCTCACTTCAGCCTCGACCTCCTGGGCTCAAGCAATCTTCCTGCCTCAGCCTCCCGAGTAGCTAGGACTACAGGCACGTGCCACCATGTCCAGCTAACTTATTTTTTTGTAGAGATGGGGTCCCACTATATTGCTCAGGCTGGTCTCAAACTCCTGGGCTCAAGGGATCCTCCTGCCTCAGTATCCCAAGGTGTTGGGATTACAGACATGAGCCACTGTGCCCAGCCTCTTACCATTTCCTACTTTCACTTCTAGGAATTTAATTGAAGGGATTGTATTTGCCCACATATGTTCGTGGGTGCTCAGCACAGCATTCCTTTAAAACTGGGGGAAACAGGCTGGGCCTGTAATCCCAACACTTTAGGAGGCCCAGGAGGGAGGATTGCTTGAGCCCAGAAGTTCAAGTCCAGCCTGGGCAACACACTGGGCATGGTGGCATGTGCCTGTCATCTCAGCTACTTGGGAGGCTAAGATGGGAGGATCGCTTGAGCCCAGGAAACAAAAGTTGCGGTGAGCTGAGATCACACCACTGCACTCCGGCCTGGGTGATAGAGTGAGACCCTGTCTCAAAAAAAAAAAAAAAAAGAAAGAAAGAAAAGAAAAAGAAAAGTACCTATATTAAAAACACACACACCACCCTCTCCCCCCAAAAAAATGCTGTTCAGTGGAAGAAAGCAAGTCACCAAATATATTGTATTATTTCTCAAAAATCCTTCCCTCCGGCCAAGTATGGTGGCTCACACCTGTTATCCTGACACTTTGGGAGGCAGAGGCAGGAGGACTGGTTGAGCTCAGCAGTTCAAGACCAGCCTGGACAATACAGCAAGACCCTCATCTCTACAGATATAAAAACTTTTCAAGTAGCCAGGCATGGTGGTGTGCTCCTATACTTCCAGCTACTCAGGAGGCTGATGCAAGTGGATCACTTAGAGCCCAGGATCCAAGTCAGCAATGAGCTATGATCCCACCACTGTGCTCCAGGCTAAGTAACAGAGAGAGAATCTCTCTCTTCAAACAAACAAACAAATGAACAACCTAGCTTCTTTGAAGTATTTAGCCTTAAACTGTAACACTCATGACCCCTCTCTGCCACTCTCCTTCATTTACAGAAAAACTTGGCACTTAAATTTTAACTTCTCTCCAACTACTCCAGTGATCATTCTTGAAGGTCTCAATATTGGTATACTCTCTCAGTTCCTTCACCTCCTCTTTAAATACATCTTTTTCTCCATCTTATTTCAGCTATCTACTCCATAGTCATACCCTAAATTGTGATATCCATAACTAAACTATCTCCCAAGGCTCACATTTAAGCCTTTTATATTGGGACCACCACTTCCTAGCTTTCCAGCTTTATTTATATATGCTAGCAATCCTACTTTTACAATTTTCACCACCAAAGTTTCCAATCCATTGATCCTACAACTCTTTCACTGTCTATCACATCCTTTATGTACTCAATTTTCCCCTTAACCTAGATCCATCATCCAAAACTGTAAGAACTTCCCGTCCATCTACCGCATCTCTCCATCTTACTTCTGACAAAATCACAACCCCAGTTAAACCCAACATACTGCTTACTCTCAAAGTGTCCTAACCAGTCTTATTTCCATTGTTGTCCCAGGAGACAGAGGCAGCTAGCTGCCAACCCAATATCCATTTTCTCCTTCCTTACTAAGAGAACCCTGATTTTACTTAGGAAGTTAATGTTCCCAGCTAAAACATATGCTTCCCAGCCTCCCTAGTACCTAGGGCAGTTTGTGATATCCCCAGTGCTTCAGCACATACTAGTGGCACGATATTTCATTAACCAATGAATATATATCCTGATCTCATTTATACAGAAGACTAAAGTATATGTATGTGTCTGCATGCACAGGTAAGCATATAAGGGGTCTAAGATAAACACTAAACTTGATTCTAGGTACTTCTGGGAAGGACAGTGGGAAGAAAGGTAAAACGGGACTTTCACATTTTGCTCTGATTATTTTTGCGTTATTTTTCTTATGTTAAAAAACGACAATTAACTACAACACATGCAGAAAGAAAAAAAATCTAAATATATTTAGAAATATATGCCTATTCACAGAATGATAATATTTAGAAACTCATAGTGACCTCAGTAAGCATACTAACTCAAAAGCCTCTGGCTAGAAAGGATGTTAAGAACACAGCTCCCTGTCCTCAGTAGGCCCCTCGGTCTTGGTTCAGTACTGTTCTACAGTAGTCCCTTACCCCAGCCTGGTTTGTTCCCAAATCTCCCACAGGTAATAGAATCTAGGATTTTTAAATAAAGTAATACCTTTTAAAAGAACTAGAATTAGGGGAATAAAAATTCTTGTTAACTTTTTACAGCCTTTATAAAGGTTTTTACTGTCACTTAAAGTAATAGCGTATACTAAGTGAAAAGTATATTAGTAGCATATCACACATCAAATTAGTAATAATGAGTTGTATAGAATTAATTTCCACTTATCTTCCTTTGCTCAGCACAAACTTTTGAAGATCTACTGAGATCTGTTTTAGAAATCATTATGTCACTTCAATAAAATCCTTCACTCCCATTTACTGTTAATCCCTGTTCTCACACCCTATCCCAATGGACCACTAACCTATCTGTTGCTACTATTTGTCTATTCTGGTCATTTTCTATAAATGGAATAACAATATATAATCTCTTGTATCTGCCCTCTTTCACTTACCATCTTTTTGAGGTTCATCCATGTGGTAGCATGTATCAGTGGTTCACTCCTTTTTATTGCTGAATAGTATGCCATTGTATGGATATGCCATACTAGTGCCTTTTAATGTTATGGCTTAGACTTCCATTTTCCAGGTTGTACAATGGATGCAGGATAACTTGGGTACTCGGGGTGGGTGAGAGGGACCAGTAACTAACCTTTATTTAACCCAAATGATATAGATGAGTATTTCTCAAATCCAATCCAGTTTATACAGGATGAGATTATCCTAGCTTCACTCAAAAACATTATGGCATCAGCCCCTTTTAAAACCACTGTCCCATACCTCTCCTCTAACAGGAACATAAATCACAGTTCCTCAAGGTTTCCTTCTCTCTCCCAAGGTTTATAAAAACCCCTACTCTTGCCAGGCATGGTGGCTCATACCTGTAATCCCAGCACTTTGGGAGGTGGAGGCAGGAGAATCGCTTGAACCTAGGAGGCAGAGGTTGTGGTGAGCCAAGATCGCGCCACTGTACTCCAGCCTGGGTAACAGAGCAAGACTCTGTCTCAAAAAAGAAAAAAAAAAACAACCCTACTCTCACTATGTCTTTTGCTTTACCTCCTTTTTCTACCTCCTACTCCTTGTTTTCTTTAAGATTACCTTCAAACTGACAGCTTCAAAATTTCCACATTTTCAAAATGTTTAAAAAGATATATTAGAAGTAAATATTGTATGTGCACATTCTGAAATTTTATTTAAGAACCTGTTCTTTTTATGTGGTCCCTGAAAATAATTTCTTTTTCAACAGAAAAAAAACTTTGTAAGTAGTTTTAAAAGAGACAAAAACCTCACAATGCCAATATAAATGAAGCATGAAGATCCAAGTCAACATTTGACACCCTCATTTACAGGCAAAGATCAAAGAACATACAGTAACTAGCCACAGTTTCCTATTATCTTTTCTCTTTAATATGACCTTGTTAAACACTGATTTTTCATTCAGTGAAAAACACCACAATAGTGATGGCGGCAGCGGCCTGCCTGGAGTGGGCACTGTGAAGATGCCAGCTGCAGTGGGAAAGACACAGCTGGGACTGTACGCTCCACGGAGCCGGAAGGAGTCAGTGGGAGCCAGGAACAGGTAGGAGCCATGCCCACTTTCAAGTTGAAGGGGCGGGATCTCTGCCATGCCAGGTGTAGCTGCAGCCACCCAGCCATGGCAGCAGGCATCCTTGTACTCTTGGGGGCTCCCAACCCCATCCCCTACCCCTACAGGCTCAGAAGTGCCTGCTCCCACTGCCTGGCCTCTCCCCACTCCCAGCACCCATGCCAATTTCAAAGGAAAGCTGTGACTGAGCCCAGGCACTGTCACTACCTGGCTGGGTGGGAGCAGACTCGGGGTGGTGCTGACATGCCAGTGCCCTGCCACCTCGGCCCCCTCTGGACTTTGGGCACCCCAGAGGACAGGAGGAAGGCTGTGGGAGTGCTGAGAGCAGGTTGGCACAGGCCTGCAAATGCCCTGTGGCACAGCCTGGGCACTGTGGGTACTGTACAGGGCAGGGTGATGGTGGCAGGAGGTA
The DNA here is from genome assembly GCF_049350105.2 of Macaca mulatta. Taxonomy (NCBI): domain Eukaryota; kingdom Metazoa; phylum Chordata; class Mammalia; order Primates; family Cercopithecidae; genus Macaca; species Macaca mulatta. The sequence continues at coordinate 75,185,199 of NC_133419.1, read as the reverse complement.
GATAGGCTCTTGGGCAGAAAGGGGCGGATCCACCTTCAAGTTGGGGATGACCTGAAGCCGGGGGTTGGGCTGCCAGTTCTGCAGACTGGAGTGAGAACTTACAGTGCTTTTTCCAGGCCTGCCAATGGACCAATCAGTATGCACCTCCTCCCCCCTGAAGCCCATAAAAGCCCTGGATTCAGCCAGACTCCAGCAGACATGGGGATGACCTGCCTGTGTAGGGGAGCTACCCACTGTGGATCTCCTCTCAGCTGAGTGCTGAGTAGATGTCCGGATGACCTGCCTGTGGAAAGGAGCTACCCACCTCAGTCTCTTGAGAGCTGTACTGTCACTCAATAAAGCTTCTCTTCACCATACTCACCCTCCAGTTGTCCATGTACCTCATTCTTTCTGGACGCGGGACAAGAACTTGGGACCGGGACAGAAAGAGCTGTAACACAAATGGCTGAAACACGTCCCTCACTCACCATGTTGCGGGCAACGAGAAAAGAGAGAAGAGCTGCAGCCCTTCAGGGAGCCCAGACCGAGGTGCTCCAGAGCCAGGGCTATGACACCCTCTTTGGGGCTCTGTGGTTCCTGGCATCTCCAAGCTTCCGGGCACCACCACGTTCCTCAGTGCCAGCAGTGGAAGCTGCTTGCAGTAGGCCTGGTCCAGCCACAGCCTCACAGGAGACAGTGCCCATGCCAGCACCTGGAGCTCCCTACCCAGTCGCAGCCAGTATGCCTGGCTATGCACAGCAGCTGGACCCCATGCTCGCTTGCTCACGCACCCCTCCCCTCTGCACCTGGCTCGCCTTTGGCAAGCATGGGATCCAGGCTGGTAGTGCGAGCTGAGCACAGCCTGGCAGAACGAGCAGGCAGAACGAGCCCAGTAGGCCCAAGTAAAACTTGGGCAAAGGCACCACCAGCCACAGAGGTTTCCAGCTGGCAAAGCAACACCCCAAGGATCCTGTGACAATAGCATTATTGTCTCACCTCTATCTTATGATGATGCTTGATCCAGATTAAGTGGATCACTTACATTTACAAAATATTAGGTGCTCACATGTAGAATGATTAATCAATTATAAAGCTGAGTGAGGAATGATGGTGCAGGGAGAGGGCTGGGAAAGAATGACACACATCTAGCAACATACCTCTTATTACCAACCTTTTTCACTTCTTAATTATCTAGGTGATTCCCAGACAATTAGTTTGAAAACATCATAAATAAGATGATATGGACACAGATAAAAGCTTTCCTAATGGCAAATGTTTTCTAACTAGGAAATTATTTCACTATCCCCTTACTGACCTACATGACAGTTCTTTTGGAGTATTTAATAGAGTGAGCAATAACGGATAACACCAGCTACACGTAATTAGAAGAACCTTGCGAGATAAAGAAAAATAATACAAGCAATTATTAGCAAGGGCACCTATTAAAAGTACCAAGAATACCTCTCTCTGGTGGCCAGTTACTGCAGCTGGCATGTGACAGACTCTGTGAACTATATCTTCATCTTTGAAAAGACAAATAGAAAGGCAATCTTGGGTTAAGGTTTACTCTACTTCCATTATAGCTCCAAATCTAACTAGGCTGGTACAAGGTAGTGTGCAGAAAGGCTCTGCATTATAAATTTTTTAAAACCTGATAAATCCAGACTCCCACTAAGCATTCTTCAATGTCATTATTTCAATCTACTTTAAGAAAATTAATGACATGATAATACTATACCTTTCTCAAGCTTTCATATTCCTCACGAAGTTCCCCAGGCTTGCTTAATTTGATTGGTGCTCTGAATATAAAGTCTGAAAGAAAGGGAAAAGAAAATACTTTTTAACAGGACTTTCTAGGAAGGAACCAGTATCTTGTCCTACTGCTGCCCCTATACTATAAATCACATTAGAAACTGTGGTCATCTCAATTTGAATATGCATTCTTTCACTTAACAAATATTTATCAAAGGTGACAAATCAGGCACCGTTCTAAGCACTGAGGAGCAGCACTGCACAATAAAGTCCTTGTTCTCATGCAGCTCATAATCTTGTGGAAGGAAACAGACAGCAAACAAACAAGTGTGTGTGTGTGTGTGTGTGTGTGCGCGCGCGTGCACGCGCGCACATGCACGCACTACGGCTGCTGTACTAAGTGCTATGGGGGAAAACAAGTATAGGATATATATGGTTGTCTAGAAGGGTCTAACTAATAAAGTAACATGGGCCAGGCGCGGTGGCTCAAGCCTGTAATCCCAGCACTTTGGGAGGCCGAGATGGGCGTATCACGAGGTCAGGAGATTGAGACCATCCTGGCTAACATGGTGAAACCCTGTCTCCACTAAAAAATACAAAAAACTAGCCGGGCGAGGTGGCGGGCACCTGTAATCCCAGCTACTCGGGAGGCTGAGGCAGGAGAATGGCGTGAACCTGGGAGGCGGGAGCTTGCAGTGAGCTGAGATCCGGCCACTGCACTCCAGCCTGGGCGACAGAGCGAGACTCCGTCTCAAAAAAAAATAAAAATAAAAATAAATAAATAAATAAATAAATAAATAAAGTAACATGTTAAAAGACCTCAAGGAAAAACAACATTTAAAGCTCTTGAGTTCAATGTTACTGAGTGGCATTTAAAATAAGCTGGAGTTTTATTCATAATACTGTATTTTTCCATTTCTTTCTCAACACTGCCAAAGTATTTTCCTGTAAAAACTTGCATCTAATCTTGTGTATATTTTCAGTATATAACTTGATTTGTTTTTATCCTCAAAGCCTTCAGTGATTTTGACTGGCCTATAGAATAAAGTCAAAACTTTTCAACATCATTCAAGATTTTTCAGAGACTGACCACAACTTTATCTTTCTAAAGCACTGTGCATCTCAACCCTTGACTGTCTTGTCACAACATATACATGCCATACGGTCTTTTAAAACCGTTTATGCTGTTTTCTCAACTGAAATTCTGTCTTTTCCCCTTCTTTCTATGTATTTTTAAATCCAAGATGTCAGACCCATAAGAGGCACAATACATGTGGGTTATATAAATAAATGATAAAAATCAAAGCTAAGAACAGAATAAATGATAAGTCTTAAATACTATCAAAAAGGTGGAGGAAAGTATACACTTCTGTCTCCTTAAATGTACATGACACTTCTTTATACCCTCAATGTATATTTGGTGGTCTAAATATAATTAACTTTAAAGACTTAATAACTCTGCATCCTACTGAGGTTGATAAATATTCATTATAGAAAAGTAGTCTCCCCAGAAAGTTGCCTTTTGTCCTTTTTCAGTTGTCTCAACTATCTTATTTTTTTCCCTGCATTTCCCTCACACAGGAATCAACTATTTTAGAAAGACTCTTAATTAGTATACTGAGTAATGCAGAAGATATTTAGATAGAAACATTGGACCTAAAGCAAATACAGAAAACAGTAACATAAACCTTTTCCAACCACTACAGAATTATTAGACCCTAGGTTCAGAAGGAAACATTCCATCACCTTCACCCACTTGAAAAAGAAGTCCTGGGCAACATAGTAAGACCCTGTCTCTACAAAAAATAAAAAATGAGCCAGGTGTGGTAGCATGTGCCTGTAGTCCCAGCTACTTGGGAGGCCGAGGTGGGAGGATCACTTGAGGCCAGGAGGTTGAGGCTGCAGTGAGCTGAGATCATGCCACCGCACTCCAGCCTGGGCAACAGAACAAGACCCTGTCTCAAAAATAAAAAAGTCCTGATGATTATTTTAGTCCCTTAAGCACATTCAGAATTATAGGCAAATAGTGTTAAAATTAGATGCTTAAAAAAATAAAAATAAAGGGATAGAAAGCCTTAAGGCAAGTGAGTAGTTTACATCCATTTACTGAAAACCTACTACATGTATATTAATGTAAATACACATTTTTTTCTCAGTGAATTTTCACAGAAACTTGATAAGGTAGGTATTATGCCCATTTTACAATAAGAAAACTGAGGGATTAAATGACTTAGCCCAAGGTTACAGAGCTAGTGCATGGCGAAGCAGGGAGAAAAGCTTTAACAGGAATCAAGAAGGAAATACAAAATGATTCAAAAGGTAACCCATCTAGAGCTGAGCTGACTCTCTCCCCTTTTACAAACCCCATTGTAGTGGCCCTCCTTGAATAAAATCTTCCTTACTATCTCTTTTAAAACAAGAGCAACCCATCAAGAAGATGTAACAATGATAAAACCTGTATGAACCTACAACACAGTAAAAATTAATGACTATATAGAGAAATTAATCAAAAATTAATGTAAGAAATTTTTTAACACACTGCAATTAAAAACAGATAGATCAGGCCAAGCACATACCTGTAATCCAAGCACTTTGGGAGGCTGAGGTAGGCAGATCACTTGAGGCCAGGAGTTCAAAACCAGCCTGGTCAACATGGTGAAACCCCAGCTCTACTAAAAATACAAAAAAATTAGCTGGGCGTGGTGGTGGGCACCTGTAATCCCAGCTACTCAGGAGGCTTGAGGCAGGACAATCACTTGAACCCAGGAGGTGGAAGTTGCAGTGAGTCGAGATCATGCCACTGTACTCCAGCCTGGGTGACACAGTGAGACTCCATTTCAGAAAACAAAACAAAACAAAACAAAACGAAATGGATCAGGCAGACCAAAAGGTTTACATAGAAAAATTGAACAATAAAATTAATGTGGTCGTGTGTGTGTATATATATGTGTGTGTGCGTGTGTATGTTTATGTATATATTAAACCCCCAATGAATAGAATATATACCTCTTAAGGCAAACAATTTAAAATACTGATGATACATTAGGTCATAAAGATGCTTCAAAAAATTTCAAAGAATTTGTATTACTCTTTGATCCTGGATGCCATTTTCCCAGCCTAGTTTTCTAGCTACCAAGGTGGTAATTCTGGGCTACCTAATATTCTTTTTCAGTAAGTTCCTTTTCTGATTCAATTTGCCAGAGTAGATTTCTGTCGATTGCAACAACCCTAGCTGATTCAGTTTTTTACATGGTACCTTGAAATAACCAACAAACCAGTCTCTAGTAAAACTGATTAAGAAAAAAAGAGAGAAGATAAAATTATATTAAGAATAAAAAGTTCTAAATACAGACAACAAGGTGAGTTTAAATCTCCAGAGACTATTAAAAGAATGCTGTAATGAATATCTTGCATGTATATCATTTTACATGACTGCAGGTGTATCCATAGGATAAACTGCTAGAATCAGAATCCCTGGGTCAAAGGATATGTGCTTTTTGAGAAGTAACACCAAATTGCCCCTCTGTCATGAAGCCTATATCAATTTACAGTCCCACCAGCAATGCATGGGAGTGCCATTTCCTCACACCTCCTTTTCACTTTTTTTAGAGATGAGGCCTCGCAGTGTTGCCCAGGAGAGAGTGCAGTGGCTATTCACAGGTACAATCATAGTGACCTATGGCCTCAAACTCCCGGCTTCAAGAGATCCTCCTGCCTTAAGCCTCCCAAGAAGCCAATCTACTCACATCTTTTCCAACACCATGAGTGCTGAAACCTTTTAGCTTTGCTAATCTAACAGATGAAATTTTGTATTTTATATGCTTATATTTTATGAGTGAAATTGAGTATTTCTATATGGTTAAGAGTAATCTGCATTTCTTTTGATATGAAATGCATATGCATTTCCTTACTCCTACTTATACTAACATTTTCTTCTTGATTTGTTAAGAAAAATTAGCTTTATATTACATGACTAGCAATACTTTTCCCGGTTTATCTCTTGTGTTGACTTTGTTTATAGTGGTTATTTTTATGTAATTATATTAATCAAACTTTTCTTTTATGGCTTTTGCATTTTTCATTATATTTGGACAGACTTTCCTTTAGGCCAAGATACAAAAACAAATTCCATCACATTTTCTTCTGGTAGAATGCATAAGATTCTTCTCAGATCTACTTTTTAAAAATTATAAATCTTTATTTTTATTTGAGAAGCAACATAAGGAGCATAATCTTATTCAGGCTTATAAATAAGCATACTATCCAACACAAGAAACCAAAAATATTTTAGCAATAGTCTGTTAGAAATGGTAATTTTCACTTACTGTTGGAGAATTTGCTTTCTCTAAAATACTTCACTGATATTTAGCACAAAATGTCTCAAGAGCTTAACATCTTCATTTTTTACACATTAAGCCTGATCTCCAACTTAGAAGGTTCAGAGCCTTGGATAAGTCAGTCTCAACTTCCTCTTCTGTAAAATCAGAATACCTATCATCACAGGCTATTATAAGGATCAGATGAGTGCAATAAGAGTAAAAACACTTTGCAAACTATTTCAGCCAGTAGAGTGGCATGCAGCAGAATTTACTAAGTATAAAATTCTCTCTGGTATTGTTGGGACAGCATTCTTTAAATTGTGGTTTGGTTCAACTTACTTGCAAGTACAATCTATATGAAACAAAGACAATCTCCAGGTGTGGTGGCTCATGCCTATAATTCCAGCAATTTGGGAAGCTAAGGAGGGAGGATCTCTCGAGGTCAGATGTTTGAAACCAGCCTGAGCAACACACAGAGACCTCATCTCTGCAAAAAACAAACAAAAATTAAACAACAACAACAAAAACCCAACAACTAGCAAGGCATGATGGTGCACACCTATAGTTCCAGCTACTCAGGAGGCTGTGGCAGAAGGACTGCTTGAGCCCAGGAGTTTGAGGCTGTAGTGAGCCATGACTGTGCCCCTGCACTCCAGACTGGGCAACAGAACAAGACTTCAACTCTTAAAAAAAAAGAAGAAACAGGCCGGGCGCGGTGGCTCACGCCTGTAATCCCAGCACTTTGAGAGGCCGAGGCGGGCAGATCACAAGGTCAGGAGATCAAGACCATCCTGGCTAACACGGTGAAACCCCGTCACTACTAAAAATACAAAAATTAGCCAGGCGTGGTGGCGGGTGCCTGTAGTCCCAGCTACTAGGGAGGCTGAGGCAGGAGAATGGCGTGAACCCGGGAGGCGGAGCTTGCAGTGAGCCGAGATTGCACCAGTGCATTCCAGCCTGGGCCACAGAACGAGACTCCATCTCAAAAAAAAAAAAAAAAAAAAGAAAGAAACAAAGATAATGTTCCAACTACTTTGCTAGATATATTACATGAAGTTAAATTCACTTTGGGATATTTATTAAAAAATCTCAAAGTTCATATAAGATCAAGGAGGAACTCAGCATAATGACTGAAATCTTAGTATTCCTCTGGCTTATTTGACTGCAAAAGGTGATGGGCAGGGGTAGAGGTAGGGTACCAGTTTACATTCACCAAAATTAGTACTGATATTAATCAGTTTAGTTGGATTAAGATGAACAATGTTTAATGCTTTAAGGATCATTTTTTGCCCCAACAGGACTGTGCTACGGTAAATGACACCATGCCCAAAAGCTCAAAAATTACATAGAAAGTAAAGTACTTCTTGAATACTAAAACAGTTAAGCATAAAAGGTTGTGAATTGGTCCAAAGTGATATTAACTTAAACATTTAATCCTATGTTCTATTTTAGCAGTACCCTCTAAAAATGCTAAGATGGAAAAAAAAAATCCTCGCCTTTATGGGTTTGCAAAAAGAACATAACATTAGGTTCAGATACCTGCTCTGTCAATTAAGTGACAGTATTTAGAAATGTCAAAACTTAAATGGTGCCTTGGGAAATTTTATATTTTATACACACACACACACACACACACACACACACACACACACGTTGAAGACTCTCTTTGCCTTAGTCTTCCTGTCTGTCAAATGGGGATCAAAATGCAGGCCAAGCTACCTCACAGGAATGCAGAAGACCACAATTAAAAGTAACAGTAGTAGTAACCAATGAAAAATCCCCATAATAAATAAGTAAAAACAGCCAACGTTTAATGAAAAGCACACTCTATGCTAAATGTTGCATGCATGCATATGCACAAGTGCACACATGTACACATACACACAGAGCAGAAAAGCGTTGACACGGCAGGCCTGTCTATCCTTTTCTTTCTTTCTAACATGTCAGTGGGAGAAGATGTCTATCCTTAAAAAGGTCTGCTTCCAAGGCTTGCCCTTGGCTGGTGCCTAGAAACTTGGATGTCAGGAGGGTTCCCACCCTCCTTAACTGATGAGTTGTTCACTGTACCTAAACTACAGCAACAATATAATTATGCCAATCATCTGCTTTTCTGTGGGGAAATTCTGGCATGTGCTAGGTAGAGGGTGCCTATGTGATCAGCTAACACAAACCCTAGTCACTAAGTCTCTAACGAGTTTCCCTGGTTGGGAACATTTCACACGTTGTCACAACTCCTCACTAGGGTATTAAGCACACCTTGTGTGCCTCCACTGAGAGGGGACTTCAGAAGCTTGTAATTGGTTTTCCCCAGACTTTGTCCCACACGCCTTCTCCCTCTACTGATTTTGCTCGGTGTCTTTTCACTGTAATAAATCATAGCAGAGAATACAACTACATATTGAGTCAAGTCTCCTGAGCAAATCAATGAACCTGTGGGTGGTCTTTGAGACCTCCCAACACACACATACAATACATGTCATGAACTGAAAATCTCTTTAGATCACAGTTTCAATCTCAGAAATGAAGGCAACACATCAGATAACTTCTAAAGTTAGTGATTCAGTAACAATACTTTGAATTCACTTTTATTTCCTACTCAGTATGGTTCTCTAAATTTTTAAAATCTCCATTAAAGTATAATATTATAGGTAAAATGCTATTAGAATTTCAAACTTACATTAAGAGCATGTATAACATCAAAATAACTTCTTTGAAGCCTTGTGAAATGTGGTGTTTCAATCCACCTGGACAATTATGAGAAAGGAACCGGGAAAAGGCCAGAAAAATGAAGATCTGCCCCTTTTAAATCAAAGTCTCATAACATCTCTTAAAGGTGAATGGAGAACATGTATGCATTCAACAGTATCAATTATGCCAAGACAGTTATTATGAAGCTTTCAGTTTCCTGGATTTTTAATAAAGAAAGAACAATGACATACAATAAAACAATTGTTACTGCTGATGTGAGACTTTACTTTTCTTAATTTTCTCTTTACTTCCCTTTCCTTCCTGGTGTCACATGTCAGCTTCCTCCACCCCAAAAGAGGAAATTGTGGGTGAAATGACAGCAATACTACCCCACCACAAAAGCAGAGCTACAAGATGTCAAGTCAGAACCAGAAAAGGCAACATCATCTTCCTCAGTCCAGAGGAGTTAGTCACAAATCTACCAATCCTTCTACCAGCTTTTACAGGGATTTTTAAGTGTTTGGCAGCACAGAAACAACAGTTCACCCTTCCTTCACCTCACAGAACAGAAATACTGGAAACTACTTCAGGTGTCACTGACATACTGAATATCTTAGCATTCATAAATGAATCTAACGGTTGAAGTACTTTCTTAATGCCTATCCTTTGACTATTACTATGCTTAACAGGAAGAGAAACTCTCTAAGGATATGATGCCTTAAGAATGACATGCACCTGCAGCCAGTGACCTAAAATGAATCTTATGTGAATTATAGGAACAGCTATAGTTCCCTGAAGATCCTTCCTGAAAAAGGATTTTCACTTGGTCAGAGTGACTGCTTATTAATAAAGGTAAACAAACAAAACAAACTACAAGACAGGCATGTTGCTAATTGCATCAAACCATCAGGAATGAAGTGTCATTGTCAAAGCATCCACACTCAATGCAAAATTAAAAAAACAACCTCACTCAACAGTGATGGGAAGATGCTGTCCCAAAAACTCTCAAATCCAAAGGAAAGCATCCCTTGGTACCTGAGTATGCGTGAGTTTCTACCCCTGTACATTCATTTTCTATGAGTGCAGCAGAATGAAAAAGAATTTTGGACTTACTGAGTCCCAAGACCAAGATACTCATTTGAATAGTCCCACGTACTAGCTACTTGTCTTTGAACAAATTGAAAAAAAGCAAACTCTTTGCACATGAATTTTCTCATGTGTAACTTGGTAATAATACAACCATATATCAGAACTATAGACAAGATTAAATTAATGTTGAATTCAAAAGCTTGTAAACTGTTGTTTGCCAAATTATTTAGCACTATACAAATACATAGTTACATATAATATAGTTATACTAATATCTGTTATAAAATGGTTAACTGAGGACTAATGTGTTTTCTTTAAACATACAGATAATTTCTGTAATCACAAGAGTTGATGCTATACCACTTATATTTCAACATGACATAAGGGGCCATCCATATCAGTGGTCCCCAGCTTTTTTGGCACAAGGGACCAGTTTTCTGGAAGACAGTTTTTCCACTGACTGGTATAGGGGTTGTGGGGGGAGCAGATGGTTTCAAGATGAAACTGTTCCACCTCAGATCATCAGGTATTAGCTTGTCATAGGACAGCACAGCCTATCTAGATCCCTTGCATGCACAGTTCACAAGAGGGTTCATGCTCCTATGAGAATCTAATGCTGCCACTCATTTGCTGTGTGGCCATGTTCCTAATAGGCCATGGACCAGTACCAGTCCGCAGCCCAGGGGTTGGGGACCCCGATCTATATGACGTGGATCTGCCTACCTCTTCATCTTCATACCACTTCATTCCCTGCCTATTTTACATTCCATCAACAACTATGGTTCTTGCCCTAAACCATGCTATTTCTGCCTCTATGCCTCTGCCTGAAATGCCCTCACTTTCCACACTTAACTCTCCACAGTCGCTTCACAGGAAGCTAAAAACAACTCATCCTTAAAACTCAGTTTAAATTTGTACAAAGCATAAGATAATAAAACAAAGCCAAAAGATGAACTTAGAAAAAGTATTTGCCACACATATAATAAAAGGTTAATTTCCATCTCTATCACCACCAGCAGCATCATTACAGTGGCTGGCAGTTATGTAGCATGTCAGGTCCATTTCTAAGCCCTGAATATTAACTAACTCAACTTCATAATGACTCTATGGGAAGGTGCTATGGTTATCCGCATTTTACAGATGAGGACACTGAGGTACACAGAGTTTAACTTGCTAAGGCTACCACTGCTATAAGTGAAAGAGCTATGATTTAACACAAGCAATCTAGATCCAGCGTCTATCTGTGCACTCACCCACTATGCCTTATATATATGTATAAGCCTAACAACCCCATACAACAATGGATAAAGGACATGCACCAGCAGTTCATAGTATAGAAAAATAAAAACTAAAAACACTTTTGTATCAAGTTGGCAGAGAACAAAAAGTTTCATAAGACAAGAGTTATCAAGGCTATGCTTTATCTTAAAGATATATATGTGTACAAATATATACATACAAGAATGTTCACTGCTGATTACTCACCATACTAAAGACTAGGAACAACCTAAATGTCCTTCAAATAAAGACTGATTAAATAATTAGATGATGGGGAGACACATGGATCTATTTCTATACTGTCTGGTTTTATTCCTGTTCTGGTCTCTGGGTTTACCTGTAATTTTTGTTAGAATGTCATTCATTGTGTATGAAAAACTGTAAAAGCCCTTGGTGATGTTATATTCCCACAGAGAATTCACCATGTTCTCTGATAGGAAGTTAGAATGAGGGGGCAGATCACTTCACAATCCAAACATGACATGAGCTGACTCAAAGCCGGCTGCAGTATAAAGTTTGTACAGCTCATTCTCCCCTAGTTTGTAGCCCTCTAAAGATCCAACTGAGATCAGTGTTTTCCAAGCCTATCTTCCTTGAAAGATCATGAACTTTTTCTCTTCAACACTGGAGAACTGTTAGAGTCTGCCTTGCTTTTCAGTAGCTTTCTGTGAGGCTTCTTAGCCTTTTACCCTGCACAGTTAACAATCAGCAAACACCCTGGGAGCTAGGTAGTGGGGAAGTAGGTGGAGCGGGCAGGAGGCTATACATCTCTTCTCTTTGGGATCTTGGACTCTCAGGTTCTGGTTGCCTTGGCAGCTCTGAACTACAATTTTTGTATCCTCAGTTTCATGAAGAAAGCACTGCTGACGTTTTTGCCTCTTAATAGCTGCACTCTCATTTTGCCAAGAATCCACAAATGTCTGAAATCCTGGCTGCCTTGGCAACTTACAATGCCTTCATATAGATTTTTTTAAATCAAGCTTTTCTAGTTATTCTCAACAGGAGTTTTTGTCTGCTACAATCTACTTCATCATAGACAGAAGCAAAATCTACATACTTCATAAGCAGTGGAGAATATAAGATTTTCATGATGAAACTACAAGCCAAAAATTAACACCATTTTTTTAAAGTATGAAATGATGCACATAAGGCAAGTGTGCATACATATGTAAATCTGAGGAAAGGAAAAAGGATCGAGGCTGAATTCTTAAAGGCAAGCCTTCCTGGAGGAGGTGAATTATGTTAGGCATTAAGAACAAGTACTAGCAAGGAAAAAGCCATTTCTGGCAAAGGAAACTTCACGAGCAAAGGCAGAAATGACTATGTTGTGTCAAATGGACTGGGATAGGGTGGGTGGGCAGTAATGCTGGATAGATGAGATTTGAAGATGTAGTCACCATAGATTAAGAGGGTAAAGAGGGAATGAACAGCGAGGAAGAAAACAAAAGTAGAGAGCATTCTTTGAGAGTCAAGAAAGGGACATAATAAAAAGCAGAACGCGGGTGATCCAAGTCCTAAATAAATGTACAACCTTACAAGGAAAGCAAAAACATACTTGGGTGAAACAACTATAGAATGTCAAAAGAGTTATAAAACTAAATACCTAAGTACTGCAAGAGGTGGAGGTGCACAACAGCAAAAGGAAGGTAATGCAACAAAGCACATCTTTTACAATGAAACATATGTTAAGTGCAGAGATACACAAGAAACGAGGCAATTATCCATATTAATCTCATATTTACCTGCTTAGCAGGGCACAGTGGCACATGCCTGTAGTCCCAGCTACTCAGAATGTTAGAGTGGGAGGACTGCGAGTTTGAGGCCAACCCCAGGGAAAGTAGGGAAACCCCATCTCCAAAAAAAAAATCAGCCAGTCAAATTTACCTGCTTATACTATCCACTAAACCTTGAATAACTACTGTCAAATGAAATAAGTAAAAGGAGAAACTTCAATGTTTAAAATAAATGCACCATTTAAAAGTAGGAAGGTAGAAATACAGGAGTGAACAACAAATATACTCTAAAACCAAACTATTGTAAATAACTTTTTTTGAGAAGAAAATAAAATCAGCTAGAACTGAACCCCCTCAAAAAATAAAACAAAAATAAAACCAAACTAAAGTGTTTCCCATTTTATCTATTTTTTGGTTTACTCCTTCTGATTCTCCAAGAATACAGATAGCCAAGTACCAACTGTCTTAAAACTAATGCAATTTTCACCTACCCCCTTGCCTAAGACAAGTAACAATTTACAATAGGCAATATAAAGAGTGTTTACCTGGGAACAAGAGGAAATACACAGAGAGAAAGTTGAACTAAGCTAATAAAATTTAATATCAAATTCTAAGGCTGCTTACTTAGGTTCTATAATTTACACCACCAATTACTACTGTGTTTTTAAACTGTTCTTTGGCAAAGTACTAATCAAACAGAAATGCCACAGCCCACACAAGAACTTATAAAATGCTATGTAACATTTGATCTAGTAATTTAATTTCTAGGAACTGATCTAAGAGAGTTATCTGAAATACAGCAAAACTTTCACATAAAAATATTTTCATTGCAACATTGTTAACAATTGCAAAATAAAAATCAAGGATAACCTAACTGTCCAATACTGAGAAATGGTTAGGCTAATTATGAACAGACCATATACTTGTACTATTATTCAGTCACTAAAGCTGTATACTTTTAATAATATGCAGTATTGCTTTCGTAAGATGGGAAACTGCTTAGGTTAGTGAAAGATGCAAGTCACCTGCATGGTAAATGCACCTGATAGCAATAACTTCAGCATACCCTGAGAATAACCAATATGGTGGACACATCTGAATGTGTGTTCCAAGCTAGGGAATCTGGGAGTGGCCAACTCAGAAATTCATTCCTTGTCTATGAGGAACATCTGAGCCCCTGTCCAGTGGAACCTGGGCCATATAAGACGTCCTGACTTTTGAGTTGAATGAAGGGGGCCAGGTGGAGGTTGTTAGATAAAGGGTGCTACATAAAAATACTATAGAAACTGCAGGCCTTTTGAAAGTGGCTGCAGTTCTCTCACCCAGCCTGCCACCACTGGAGTCTCTCCCTGTATGTAAAGCCCCCAGGAAAACTCCATGTCGCGTTTATTGGCTGAGTCTCTTCTTTGGCCTCTTGAACCTGGTGCCATCCCCACTGGAGCTGACAGGGGTTTGGCACAACATCACCAGATTAAGTATACCTTATAATCTCAAACATGAAAAACCATTAAACACAGAAACAATAACATACCGGAAAAAGAAACAGTGACATAACCGTAGAACTCACAAATGGAAAAAAAATCGTGATAACATATCAAGTTATCATATGTAAATGTGTAAGAATGATAGAAACAGTCACTAGAGATTAGTAGGTTAAAGAGGGAATGAGCAATGAGGAAGAAGGGAGGTGCTGTAGAAAGAGAAAATATAAAAAGTAAAGGCATGAGGCCGGGCGCGGTGGCTCAAGCCTGTAATCCCAGCACTTTGGGAGGCCGAGACGGGCGGATCACGAGGTCAGGAGATCGAGACCATCCAGGCTAACACGGTGAAACCCCGTCTCTACTAAAAAAAATACAAAAAAAAAAAAAAAAAAAAAAAACTAGGCGGGCGAGGTGGCGGGCGCCTGTAGTCCCAGCTACTGGGGAGGCTGAGGCCGGAGAATGGCGTAAACCCGGGAGGCGGAGCTTGCAGTGAGCTGAGATCCGGCCACTGCACTCCAGCCTGGACGACAGAGCGAGACTCCGTCACAAAAAAAAAAAAAAAAAGTAAAGGCATGAAACTCTTTTCCCAAAACATTTATAATGCAATTTATTAGCTAAGACTAATTCATGAAAAGCTTTAAAAATAGTTTTAAATAACTAGGGAGATGATGACAGATGCAATGTCACAAAATAACTGCCAAATGAATCTTACAAACAAACGCGGCAGTTAAGAGTCCACAGGAGAAAGAGAACAGGGCTGGGAAGGAGAGGCAACGCTTTCACAAGATGAGATGAAGCTGCATCTGGCCTGCTGACCATAGTCTGCCAATCTCTGGATTAGCAAGAAAGACAAATTAAGACAGTTGAGGCTGGGCGTGGTAGCTCATGTCTGTAATTCCATCACTTTGGGAGGCCAAGGCAGGAGAATCTCTTGAGACTAGCAGTTTGAGACCAGCCCGGGCAACATAATGAGACCCCATCTGCACAAAAAATAAAAAATTGGCCAAGTATGGTGGTGCATATTTGTAGTCCCAGCTACTCAGGAGGCTGAGGTGGGAGCATCACTTGCTGCAATGAGCCTTGATTGTGCCACTGCACTCCAACCTGGGCGACAGAGCAAGACTCTGTCTCAAAAAAAAAAAAAAAAAAAAAAAAAAAAAAATTAAGACAATTCAGCTCCCTTCAGAAAACGAATTCTTTAAAAGACCACAGTGCAAAATGATGCTGTCATGAAAGCAGACTTTCTCACTGGTTGATTCAGAAAAAAAAAAAAAAAAAAATTAAGACAACCGAGATCAACAGGATTTGCAAAAGCAGGTTATCAGGTAAGAGTAGAGTCAAAGTGAGTAAGATTTCCTGTTGAATCCAGAAATGGCCCCAACAACAAGGCTTTGTTGTTAGGTAATCCACGCTGGATCAGCATAGTCAAAGCAGCAAGAGGCACACTTAAGGAGGTCACGGAAAACACAGACATAGGAATGCTGCTAAGATGAAGGCTTTGGACCTTATGGCCTTTTATCCTAGGCAGACCAAGACCAAGACCATGTGGTTGTCCCCACTACCACATCTACCACCACCATGGTACAAAATCCTTTGGAATTAAGTTTTGCCCTGTTTGAGGCAAAGAATTATTCCTGTTAGTCCACAAGGTAGAATGATACCAGAAAAAAAGTGCAGGATTTGGAACCAGACAGACCTGCAGTCACCTAGTGACTATGTGCCTACCAGTATTTATCTTTACTAAGCCTGTGTCTTCATTCATAAAATGGGAGTAGCACTTACCTCAACACAGTTGTTCATCTCACCTAATCCTCTAATACCTACTTGGTATAGATGGTAGGCATTCAATGGTAAGTAACTGGCCTCCCTGTCTTTTAGACTCTGTCTTCCCATCTATCTTTCACATTGCTTCCCATTCTTTATAAAGAGAACTGACCCTACCATCCTCCCACTTAATAACTTTTATTGGCTTCCCATTGCCTCCAAGATTTGTAAACAGGACCCAATCTGCCACTTCAGCCAATCTTCTACTATTCCTTCACTACTCGTTTTCTCCTCAGCCCTCACACATCTCCCTAATCCTAGATATGCCATACCCTGCCTCCACTAGGACTTTATATATGCCACGTCCTCCTCCCAAAATGATTTTGTTCCCTTTTCACTATATGATTTGCTATTCATACTTCAAAACCCTGTTCACTGCTCTCTCCTTTGCAAAGTTTTCCCACTAACCCAGAGAGAATTGTGTTAGCTTCCTGTAGGCCCTCATGGCATTCTACACTTATCTCAATTGTAGTAACATTTACTACTTGTGTTATAATTACTTGACTTTGCCTCTGACTTCCTAACTTGAAGTTAGGGATGATCTCTAGGTATGTGTCTCAGTGTCAGACAATGGCTCAATTTTTTTTTTTTTTTTTTTTTTTTTTTGCTGAATCAACCAATGAGAAAGTCTGCTTTCATGACAGCATCGTTTTGCACTATGGTCTTTTAAAGAATTCGTTTTCTGAAGGGAGCTGAATTTTGTAAAGTTTTTCTTTATAATTAAGGCAAAAGTGAATTTACTAAAGTCAGTCTCATTATCATCAACTTTAGATTAACACAGTCCAATCTTTTGAGGTTGCATTGTAATAGTTTTATAGAACTAAACACTAGAAAATTACAAGAGAAATGGCAAAACAGAAGGAAGGGAAAATAAGTCCATAAACACCAAAACTGAACATGAGTTGTCTTTGGGCTTACAAATTTAGTTGTACATACATGTGAGGAGAAAGACTGGCATGATGGAAGTTCATGCAAAAAATAAAAAAGAACAATTTTTGTTTTGCCTGCCAATACAACCTTTGGCATCATTAATAAGAATTTAGCACTCAGATGGGAAGTATAACATGACTTACTGTCATGTTATACTTGGCTCTGGTCAGGCATTAAAGTATCAGGTTTTCTGAGTGGCATATTTAAAGATGACTAGAATGGTTAAGGAATCATGACATATAAAGAAAAACTTTCCAGCTTTTTAGGAATTTTTCCTTCATTAAATATTTACTGAGTGTCTAATACATTCCAGATACCATATTAATTGTTAAAGACATAATCCCTGACCTCAAAGAGCTCAGTGTAGTGCCAGAGACAGACATATAAATAAAGAACTTTAACCCAATGAAATGAGGGATTCACAAGATCAAATGATGGCAAAAATGAAGGAAGAATCAACTCACGTTTGAGTGAGAAAACATTTTACCGAGCACTTACGTTTCACTTGGGTCTTAAAGGATGAGTATAAATTTGCCAGGTAGGTAAGAAAGAAGAGTATTCCAGGCAGAATAATCATAGGTGAGGAATATCAGAAAGGCTTCAAAAAGCATATGATATTCCAAGAACTCTGAGTAGTATGATAAAACCAGAATCTTGGGGAAGGAAAAAAACAGAACAAAGAGATGAATATGATGAGTTTAATCTAAAAACTTAGAAGTAATCATGGTCTCTAAATACTTGAATACTGAAACTAGGGAAGCAGATTTTGATTCACTAAAAAAGAAAACTTTCAAACAATTAAAATTGTCCAAAACTATCCCTCTTTGACTAGAACAAAAAATAAAAATAAAAATTGTCCAAAAATAGAGAGCAGGGAGTACAAAGTAATCAGAATGGGAGAAATATCCCTATTAATGTATATGATCAATACCTCCACAGGTGTTCAGACCTCATCTTCCTTACTTAGCTCATTCCATTTCCTCCACGCTCTCCAGCAGCATCAATTTCTTCCTCTCTACTATGATAATATACAAATCTAAAATATAAACATGACTTGATATCATCTATCTTAAAAATAAAACATTCTTGGGTTATTGTCCCCACTGTAGGTACTGACCCATTTATCTGCCCCCATTACTGCAAATTCTTCCAAAGAATTGTCTAAATATTATATTCACTGTTTCTGCTTTCTCATTTCTTTTTTGTTTGAGATGGAGTCTCGCTCTGTTGTCCAGTCTCTGTCACCCAGTCTTGAGATGGAATCTCCCTCTGTCGGCTCACTGCAACCTCTGCCTCCCAGGTTCAAGCAATCCTCCCACCTCAGCCTCTCAAGTAGACAGGATTGTATCGCCATGCCTGGCTAATTTTTTTTGTATTTTTAGTAGAGACGGGGTTTCACCATGTTGGCCAGGCTGGTCTCAAACTCCTGACCTCAAGTGATCCGCCCGCCTTGGCCTCCCAAAGTGCTAGGATTACAGGCGTGAGCCACTGCACCCAGCCTTGCTTTCTCATTTCTAATGCTCACCGTAACCCACTCTATTAGGGCCTTTTCTTTGTCCTACCACATTACCAAAACTGCTCTTAATAAAGTCGAAGTCACCAAGAAAGACTTCCAAGGTACCCCAGGGTACATATACAATATAAGCACAAAAGAGTTCCATGAATAAGTTGAATCTGATATACAAACAGAATCTTTACTTAGCCTAAAAACTAGGGATCTTTAAAATTAAAATATCTAATACTAGCCTTATTTAAGTTATCAATCTGGGATAAATTGGCTCTGCTTCAGCCTTTTTTTTTTTTTTTTTTTTCTGAAACAGGGTCTCACTGTCATCCAGGCTGGAGTGCAGTGGTGTCATCTCGGCTCACTGCAGCCTCAACCTCCTGGGTTCAAGCGATCCTGCTGCCTCAGCCTCCTGAGTAGCCGGAATTATAGGCGTGTGCCACCATGCCTGGCTAATTTGTGTGTGTGTGTGTTTTTAGCAGAGACAGGGTTTCACCATGTTGGCCAGGCTGGTCTCGAACTCCTGGCCTCAAGTGATCTGCCTGCCTCGGCCTCCCAAAGTGCTGGGATTACAGGCATGAGCCACCGCACCTGGACAGCTTTAGCTTAACATTCTTTCACAGAGGTTTGTGTCTTACTCATCTTTGTATCCCTAGCACCTGGCAGAGCGCTTGGCGCAAATATGTGGTATGTGCTCCCTGAGGGTGTACAAAATGAATGACTGCATATAATAACAGTTAACATTTATCAGGTATTTACTTTCTATAAGCACTTTACACATATCATTTCATTTAATCCTCACAACTTTGCAAAATAACTCCCATTATCCTCATACTAAAAAAGAAGAAATTTAGGCACAGAATTTAAGAGGCTTGCCCAAAGCCACACAGCTACTAAGTGGTAGAACCAGTATGCAAACTCAGATCCACTAACTTCCAATCCTGTGTCCTTTCCAGAATGCTATTTAGGATGCAAAATGTTTTTATACTGAAGTATTTAGTGAAAAATTTTCTCTCTCCTGCAGGCATTTTACAACCCTTCTGACCTCATCAGAAAAGTAAACATGTAAGAATATTATTGTGCCTGGGATTCAGTAGGTGAAACATCCAGGCAAGCTCACAAAGAAAACTGGCCTGGTGGTGCATTTGCACAAATGACCATCTTTCTTCCTCCTTTCATTCATATTTAGCTTATACTATACAATTATCATCTTATTTTATATTATCCTAAGTGCTATAATCAAACCATCTAAGCTGATAAACACATATGAGAGGCTTTAGAGAGGTATTAGAGAAAGAAATGCAACACAACAGTAAATCTCAGTCAATGAATTGATCAGGTTGGCGTTAAAGATAGACTAGTTGAGAAATTCTGAATTGAGGCTACAATAAAGTCATTTATTACACAAATATTTATGAACCTACGACTTGCCAGATACTGCAGCACCATGGAAATTTAGGCCATCCTCCCCAAATCCTACCCCAGGTCTCGGCATTTCAGGCCAAATCTCCTAGTCACCAAAAGCTCAGTTTAAGTTCTTAGAAAGTACAAAAAACAAGTACTTTTTCACTAGCAAATGTGATAAAATATTTGTATGACTGGATTCTCAAACCAATATGTATCTATTTTGACAGTACATCTCCATTACAGATTAAATATTTCTACTGTTACTAACATTTATTGATGACATACTATGGACTATTAGTACCTAACCAATAGCTTTGAAACTTTTAATACAATCCACAATAAGAAATACATTTTACATCAATCCCCAGTACATGTGAAACTGAAACAAATGGTTCATTATGCTAATATCTATTCTATTCCTTTAAAAAAAATGCTAATCTTATCCCATTAATCTGATTTTACTGTTTAAATATCACTATGAAACACTTAATATTGATTATCCTATTTAAACCTTACGACAATCCTTTGAGGCTGTTACCATTATTATCTCCACTTACAAATATGGAAGCTGAGGCTCAGAAAAGCTAAATGTTCTACTCAAAGTCAAAAAATTAGCTAAGTAACTGAGGGAGCAGAATTTAAACCAGGCAGTTGGCTATGCAACTCATAGGGCAAAAAAGAGGTTCACAGTATAGGGCCCAGCACAGCTCAATACATAAAGTTTAAAACAAAAAACAAAAAACACAGCATCCGTAGTAAATTAACATTTACTGAAGGATTAAGTGCCAAGTACTGTGCTAGGGGTTTCCACACATATTCTTATTTAAGCTTTACAATAACCCTGTGTGGTTGTAGTGTTTACTTTTTACAGACCAGAAAACTGAAACCTCTCAAGGATGTTAATTAAGCAGCTTTGTCAGGGTCAATGAGAAAAACTGGCAGAACTGAGATTCAAATCCAGATTTTCTGATTTCAAATTCATTGCCCTTCCCTAAAACACATGACCTGCATAAATAAAAGTGATTTTTTTTTTTTAAAGACCCATTTTTCCCTTAGATCAGGCAAAGGAATCATTCATAGAACTAATTCAAATTACATCAAGAAAGTTAAAACTTTCTATTTTCCAGACTAGTTTATACATTACAGAAGCATTTTCCACAATGCTGAATACAGAATGAGTATCCCTTATCTGAAATGTTGGGGACCATCAGTGTTTTGGACTTTCTTTGGATTTTTTAATATTTGTATATATGTAATGAGTTTTCTTAAGGATAGAAACCAAGTCTAAATATGAAATTGATTTATGTTTTCTTGTTTTAAATTATTTTGTAGAGAGAAGGTCTTGATGTTGCCCAAGCTGGTCTTGAACCCCTGGCCTCAAGCAATTCTCCTACCTCGGCCTCCCAAATTATTGGGATCATAGGCTTGAGCCACCACGCCCAGCCCATTTATGTTCCATATATACCTTATATACATAGCCTGGAGGTAATTTTGTATATATATATTTTTTATAAAGACAAAGTCTTGCCCTGTCACCCAGGTTAGAGTGTAGTAATGCAATCATAGCTCTCTGCAGCCCCAAACTCCTGGGCTCAAGCAATCCTCCCACCTCAGCCTCCTGAGTAGCTGGAACTACAGGCGTGCACCAACACACCTGGCTAATTTTTTTTACTCTTATAGAGACAAGGGTCTCCTTATATTGCCCAGGCTGGTCTTGAACTCCTGGCCTCAAGTGATCATCCCACCTCAGCCTCCAGAGTAGCTGGGATTGCAGGCACAAGCCACTGTGACCAGCTAATAATTAAAATCGTTTTGTGCATGAAACAAAGTCTGTGTTAAGTACTTACATGTAGAATTTTCCACTTGTCATGTCAGCACGTACAGTTTCAGATTTTGGCACATTTTGGATTTCAGATTTTCAGTTAGGGATATTCAATCTGTAGTAGACAGAGCCAAAGACTCAAAAGCAAGCCAAGCCCAAGACTATACAAAACTAGCCCAAATCTACTTTAAGTGATGGCAAAAAAAATTACTACAACTAGTATTTCCCCAACAAGTTACCTTATATGTTAGTATGACTAAGTATCAAAAATGCACATGGAGGCTGGGCATGGTGGCTCACACCTGTAATCCCAGCACTTTGAGAGACTGAGGCAGGAGGATTGCTTGAACCCAGGAGTTCAATAATGAAAGAAGAAATAATGGGTAAGAGAAACCTGCAATTGTAAGATTAAAGTGTACTGATTTAATTGATTTATTATAGAATTCTGTTATTCCTAGTCGTTTAATGAAAACACACTAGCCAAGAGGCTATATGTATGTAAGGTACTGTATAACACAGGAAATAAACATATTCATGTAGATTATTCACAGAGGAACTGCAAGCAGTTATTTTGAAAAAATGAAGAGCTACTGGTAGATATGTTTAGATGTCAGTAACCATGTATTCCCATAATTTAACAATTTGGGGGATATCTTTCATATCTACAGCTAAAATGAACAAATGGCTTCAGTAATACTAAGCCTGGCCTCTACCTTCTCCTATGAACTATAATTCTTATATCCATAACCTGCTTTCTACCAAGATGAGACAAATATTTCCAGTCCCTGGAAAAGCTAGTGGCAATTTATAAGCAAACTGGCAGCTTACTGTTCCTGCAGTATACATCAAAAAAAGAAATATGATGGTTATCGCTTAGATTCTCAAGTTCTGCCCAAAGCCCAGGAATGGGCTCTCCAAGAGTACCCTGAATTCAAATTCTGAGTAAAATCTGTTCTGCTCTTGATTCTTACAATTGTACTTTCCCTTTGTCATGCACTCTATTTCCTTCATTATCAAACTGTGAAACAGTAGTCTAAAGGCAGGCATGGTGGCTCACACCTGTAATCCCAGCACTTTGAGAGACTGAGGCAGGAGGATTGCTTGAACCCAGGAGTTCAAGACCAGCCTAGGCAACATGGTGAGACCCTGCATAGTACTAAAAACACAAAAAATTAGCCGGGCGTGGTGGCACATGCCTATAGTCCCAGCTACTTTGGAGGTGGGAGGACCGATTGAGCCTGAAAAGTAGAGGCTGTAGTGCACCATGATTTCACCACTGAACTCCAGCCTGGATGACAGAGGGAGACCTTGTTGGGGGTACAGGGAGAGTCGAGTCTATATTGGCTGATTGTTTCTTCATTTCTCACTCAACCTATTGAAATGACTCCTATCTTTTGCACTTACATAAATGGCATCAAAGGATACATATTCTTTTGCAACTTTTCCTTTTGCAAATATTTTTCCAGATTTATCCATGTTGATATATACCCAGTTCATTCATTGTAACAGCTGTAGAAACTAATTTATCCCTTCTCCTATCAAAGACGACTGTTACTACATTTTCCAGTACTACAGTGCTGTGAGCATCATTGTGTGTGTGCATATGTACACAAGAGCTTCACTATGGCACACACCTATTAATGGAATCTCTGCATAGCAAGGAATCTCTCTTCAACCTTACTAGATATGGCCAAACTGCTCTCCAACATGGTTGCATGGCAACTTATACTCCTCCAGCAGTATATACGTGCTCATTAATTTTTTTTTTTTTTATACTTTAAGTTGTAGGGTACATGTGCATAACGTGCAGGTTTGTTACATATGTATACTTGTGCCATGTTGGCGTGCTGCACCCATCAACTCGTCATTTACATCGGGTATAACTCCCAATGCAATCCCTCCCCCCTCCCCCCTCCCCATGATAGGCCCCGGTGTGTGATGTTCCCCTTCCTGAGTCCAAGTGATCTCATTGTTCAGTTCCCACCTATGAGTGAGAACATGCGGTGTTTGGTTTTCTGTTCTTGTGATAGTTTGCTAAGAATGATGGTTTCCAGCTGCATCCACGTCCCTACAAAGGACACAAACTCATCCTTTTTTATGGCTGCATAGTATTCCATGGTGTATATGTGCCACATTTTCTTAATCCAATCTGTCACTGATGGACATTTGGGTTGATTCCAAGTCTTTGCTATTGTGAATAGTGCCGCAATAAACATACGTGTGCATGTGTCTTTATAGCAGCATAATTTATAATCCTTTGGGTATATACCCAGTAATGGGATGGCTGGGTCATATGGTACATCAAGTTCTAGATCCTTGAGGAATCGCCATACTGTTTTCCATAATGGTTGAACTAGTTTACAATCCCACCAACAGTGTAAAAGTGTTCCTATTTCTCCACATCCTCTCCAGCACCTGTTGTTTCCTGACTTTTTAATGATTGCCATTCTAACTGGTGTGAGATGGTATCTCATTGTGGTTTTGATTTGCATTTCTCTGATAGCCAGTGATGATGAGCATTTTTTCATGTGTCTGTTGGCTGTATGAATGTCTTCTTTTGAGAAATGTCTGTTCATATCCTTTGCCCACTTTTTGATGAGGTTGTTTGTTTTTTTCTTGTAAATTTGTTTGAGTTCTTTGTAGGTTCTGGATATTAGCCCTTTGTCAGATGAGTAGATTGCAAAAATTTTCTCCCATTCTGTAGGTTGCCTGTTCACTCTGATGGTAGTTTCTTTTGCTGTGCAGAAGCTCTTTAGTTTAATGAGATCCCATTTGTCAATTTTGACTTTTGCTGCTGTTGCTTTTGGTGTTTTAGACATGAAGTCTTTGCCCATGCCTATGTCCTGAATGGTACTACCTAGGTTTTCCTCTAGGATTTTTATGGTATTAGGTCTAACATTTAAGTCTCTAATCCATCTTGAATTAATTTTCGTATAAGGAGTAAGGAGGATCCAGTTTCAGCTTTCTACTTATGGCTAGCCAATTTTCCCAGCACCATTTATTAAATAGGGAATCCTTTCCCCATTTCTTGTTTTTCTGAGGTTTGTCAAAGATCAGATGGCTGTAGATGTGTGGTATTATTTCTGAGGACTCTGTTCTGTTCCATTGGTCTATATCTCTGTTTTGGTACCAGTACCATGCTGTTTTGGTTACTGTAGCCTTGTAGTATAGTTTGAAGTCAGGTAGCGTGATGCCTCCAGCTTTGTTCTTTTGAGTGCTCATTAATTATAATTAATCAATTACAAATTATAGCAGTCTGATGGCATCGCATCACTGGTTTAATTTGCATTTCCCTGATTACTAATGATGTTGTGTATCATTCCAGATGTTTACTGGCCTTTCAGTTTCCTTCTATGAAATGCCTATTCAAATCTTCTCACCATTTTTCTAATAAGGTATCTGTCTTAGTGATTTGTAGTTCATATATGTTGGATATCAATCTTTTGTCAGTTGTTTCACTGCAAATATCTTCTCCCAGCCTCTGGTTGGTCTTCTTAATCTCTTTTTCTGTTTCTGGTGTGTTTGTTGTTTTCTGTTTCTTTTGAGGCAGGGTGTCGCTTCTGTCACCCAGGTTAGAGTGCTCACTGCAGCCTGAAACTTCTGGACTCAAAGTATCCTTCCACCTCAGCCTCCTGAATAGCTAGGTCTACAGGCACGCCCCACGACGCCTGCCTACATTTTTATATTTTTTGTAGAGACAAAGTCTCCCCATGTTGCCTAGGCTGGTGTTGAACTCCTGGCTCAAGCAATCCTCCCACCTCAACCTCCCAAAGTGCTGGGATTATAGGCAAGAGCCACCATGCCCGGCCCAATTTTTAATTTTAATGTGGTCATATTATCAGTCTTTACGTTTTGTGTTTGTTTGAAAGTCCTTCTCTATTCCATTTTCATAGAGATACTCCTAGCATTTTCTAAGTTTCACAGTTTGACTTTTAATCCATTTACAACTTTTTTTTTTTTTTTTTTTTTTTTTTTTTGTGAGACAGAGTCTAGCTCTGTCACCCAGGCTGGAGTGCAGTGGCATGATCTCAGCTCATTATAGCCTCTGCTTCCCGGGTTAAAGCAAATCTCCTGCCTGTACCTCCTGAGTAGCTGGGACTACAGGCATGCGCCACCACGCCTGGCTAATTTTTGTATTTTTAACAGAGACAGGGTTTCACCATGTTGGCCAGGCTGGTCGTAAACTCCTGACCTTGAGTGATCCACCCACCTCAGCCTCCCGAAGTGCTGGGATTACAGGCGTGAGCCACCATGCCTGGTTCTACAAATAATTTTTTGTATATGGTGCTAAAGATCTATTTTTTTTCTTGTTTTCTGTGAGGTTAGCTAACTAACCATGTCAAGTAAAAATGACACCTTTACCCCAGTGACTTGTAATGGCCACTCATTATCCACCAAATTTAAACATATGAGGGCATGTTTCTATGCTCTTTAATTTTAAAATCAGTTATTCAACCACCCTGATACTAATACCTCACTGTCTTAATTAATATGGCTTTAAACAGCTTGATATTTGAGAAAGCAAATCCACCCATCATGTTCTTCAAAATGGTCTTGACTATTCTTGGCCACTAATCATCCTTATTAATAAATTCCACTTTAAAAGCAAAGACAGCGGCTGGGTACAGTGGCTCACACTTGTAATCTCAACACTCTGGACAGGCCAAGGCAGGGGGATACACTGAAGACAGGAGATCAAGATCTGCCCTGGCAACATTGCGAAACCCCATCTCTATTTTTAAAAAATAAAAAAGAATTGGGAGGCCGAGGAGGGCAGATCACAGGGTCAGGAGATTGAGACCATCCTGGCTAACATGGTAAAACCCCGTCTCTACTAAAAAAATAAATAAATAAATACAAAAAATTGACCAGGCATGGTGGTGGGCACCTGTAGTCCAAGCTACTCGGGAGGCTGAGGCAGGAGAATGGCGTGAACCCGGGAGGTGCAGGTTGCAGTGAGCTGAGATCGTGCCACTACACTCCAGCCTGGGGGACAGAGCGAGACTCCGTCTCAAAAAAAAATAAAAATTAAAAATAAAAATAAAAAAGAATTAGCCAGATGTGGTGGCTCATGCCTGTAGTCCCAGCTACTCAGGAGGCTTGATTGAACCTGGCAGGTGGAGGTTGCAGTGAGCCAAAATCACGCCACTGAACTCCAGCCTGGGCAACAGAGTAAGACTGTCTCAAAAGAATAAAAAATAAAAAAAGAAAGTTTCTTTCTCCTATTCCACAAGTTCTAGTTTTTTTAAAATAATGAATGATAAATTTTGTCAAATGCTATTTTGAGCCATCTATTGCAATGACCATATAGTTTTACTCTCCTTTAGTTTGTTAATATGGTGAATTACATTA
Organism: Macaca mulatta; assembly: GCF_049350105.2. Lineage (NCBI taxonomy): Eukaryota > Metazoa > Chordata > Mammalia > Primates > Cercopithecidae > Macaca > Macaca mulatta. The sequence goes on along the minus strand of NC_133419.1, from coordinate 75,158,041 downwards.
GATTCTTAATGTTAAGCCAAACTCCTATTCTTCAAATAACTGCTACTTGGTTGTGATTTTCTAGAAATATACTACTAGATTCAGTCTATGTTTCACCTGAGATTTTAAAAATCTGTGTTCATGCCAGGTGTGGTGATTCACACCTGTAATCCCAGCACTTTGGGAAGCAGAGGCAGGAGGATCGCTTGAGGTCAGAAGTTAAGACTAGCCTGAGCAACACAGTGAGACCCCCATCTCCACAAAAAAATAGAAAAAAAAAGAAATAAAAAGATAAAAAATAATAAAAAAAAATCTCTGTTCATGAGAGTTGCCTGTACTTTTCCTTTTTCATACAGTTCTTGTGTGAATTTGTTATCAAGTTGTAAAAGCCCCCAAAACAAGTCTGGAAACGTTTTATTTATTCCCTGGAACCATCCATCCTTCCATATTTGAGTAATCATCTGTGCCTGGTACTACTTCTTCAATGGACAGTATTTCTTCTTGCTTTTTTTATGGAAAAGTTTCAAATATATTATTAGAGAAACCAGTAAAATGAACTACCACAAGTCATCCAGCTTCAGCCATCAATCATTAGCAATCTTATTTTCTGTCCTCCCCCAATCAATACCTGCTCCCTATCTCCTGGAACAAATTTGAAGTTATTCTGAAGCAAATCCCAGACATCATATCATCTTAGCTATAAACATTTTTAACATCTAAGAGAATGATTATTTTAAAATATATAACCAGAAAACTACTGTCACACTAAAAATGTAAGTCTTTAATTAACCAACAAATATCCAGCTGACATTCAAATTCTCATCAAATGTTTTCATACAGTTTTTTCAAATCAGGACCCAAGTAAGTTCATACACTTAAACTGGTTGTATCTTTTAATCCATGGGTCGCCCCTCTATTGCTTTTTTTCTGTAATTTATTTGTGTAAGAAAGTGGGTCATTTGTCCCTTAGTTTCCCCATGTTCTGCATTTGGTTCATTGTGTCCACATGGTGGTATTACTTAGTGGGCAGATTTTACTCTTTGCTAGTTAGTTACGTTTCTAGTTCTATTTTCTATATATTCTTGAGTCAGCTGTGATGTTATACTTTTCCACAAAACTATTTTATCCAATTTTTCAAATTCATGGGCAGAAAGTTTTCCATATTCTATATTTATAGGTTTTTTAAAATCTTCATTATATCTGTAGTTGTATTCCCTTTTTCATTCCTAACATTTAGGCCTTTTCTTTGATCAATATTGCCAGCGGTTAGGGTTATAGATCTTTTTTTTTTTTTTTTTTTTTTTTTTTTTGAGGCAGAGTCTCGCTCTGTCGCCCAGGCTGGAGTGCAGTGGCGCGATCTCGGCTCACTGCAAGCTCCGCCTCCCGGGTTCCCGCCATTCTCCTGCCTCAGCCTCCCAAGTAGCTGGGACTACAGGCGCCGCCACCACGCCCAGCTAATTTTTTTGTATTTTTAGTGGAGACGGGGTTTCATTGTGTTAGCCAGGATGGTCTCGATCTCCTGACCTCGTGATCCGCCCGCCTCGGCCTCCCAAAGTGCTGGGATTACAGGCTTGAGCCACCGCGCCCGGCCGGTTATAGATCTTAATCTTTTCAATGAATTAGATTTTGGCCTTGCTAATTCTTTTGTTTTCTATTCCATTAATTTCTGCTCTTTATTCTTTCCTATCTTCTACTTCTTTTGGGTTTAATCTGCTGTTACTTTTTTAACTTCTTCAGTTGATCCCTTGATTTTGTTCTTTTTTTTTTTTTTTTTTTTTTTTTTTTTGAGACATTGCCCAAGCCGGAGTTGTTGCCCAGGCTGGAGTGCAATGGTGCGGTCTCAGCTCACTATAACCTCCATATTCTAGGTTCAAGCAATTCTCCTGCCTCAGCCTCCCAAGTAGCTGGGATTACAGGCACCCGCCACCACACTTGGCTAATTTTGTGTATTTTTAGTAGAGACGGGGTTTCACCATGTTGACCAGGCTGGTCTGAAATTCCTGACCTCAGATGATCCACCAGCCTCAGCCTCCCAAAGTGCTGGGATTGCAGGCGTGAGCCACCACGCCCGGCTGGTTTTGTTCTTTACCGACGTTATTTAAATTTTGTTTTTTTTCAATTTCCAAACATGAATTGGAGGGGGAATTGGTTATCTTTTCATTATTAATTTCTAATTTTATTATACTACAGTCAGATAAGATGGTTTATGTATCTCTCATATTTGTCAAAACTTCCTTTGTGCCTAAATGAATCTAGGAAAAATTACATAAATGTTGCATATTTGTTTAAAAAGAATGCATGTTCTCTAATCTAGGAGGTGTATGGTTCTATATATGTGTAGTAGGTCAAGCTATATATTGTATTTCTTTTCAGGATTAACCCCATTCGTTTTGAGACAGGATCTCTCTCTGTCACCTAGGTTGGAGTGCAGTGACACGAACACAGCTCACTGCAGCCTCGACCTCCTGGGTTCAAGCAATTCTCCTGCCTCAGCCTCCCAGTGATTACAGGCATGCGCCACCACGCCCGGCTAATTTTTTGTATTTAGTAGAGACAGGGTTTCAACATGTCAGGCTGGTCTTGAACTCCTGACCTGAGGCGATCCGCCCACCTCAGCCTCCCAAAGTGCTGGGACTACAGGCGTGCGCTACCGCGCCCAGCGCCCTTACTCTTTTAACTTACCTGAATATGAAATTCAGATCTCTCTCAAGGCTGAATATATTACTCAATTTTCTTCTGGTCTCTCTTATAGCTTAAAAGATATATGCTCTCAGTCTGATTACTGCTCCTTTGTCTTTTCTTTTTAGTTATACTTAATAGTCTTTCGTGTTCTGAAGTTTCACTGCAATGTGTTTAGTTGTGGGGTTTTGTTGCTGCTTTTCTGTTGTTAATTCTTACAGGTGCAGTGGCTCACGCCTGTAAAGTCAACACTTTGGGAGGCCAAGGTGGGAGGATCGCTTGAGCCTGGGAGGTCAAGGCTGCAGCAAGCTATGACCACACCACTGTACTCACGCCTGAGCTACAGAGCAAGACCTTGTCTCAAAACAAAAAAAAAAACCTCTTGCTAGGGCCTCATGAGACTCGAACCTAAGGATTCAGGACTTTTTACTAATTCTAAAAAATTATCAAATCATCTTCTCTTCAAATTCCACACCTCCTCCACATTTTTTTTTTTCCTCCTGGAAGTACTATTACATGTTGGATCTTCTTGATTTGTTCTTCTCATTTTTCTTCACCTTCTTTCAAATTTTCCTTTATTTATTTGTATTCTTGAGAATTTCCTCATGTCTATGTCCCACCTTACTAATCTCTCTTCATCTGTGTAAACTATTGTTTCACTTATTTATGAGATTTTTAACCTCAATGACTATATTTTTCACTATGTTTCATTCTTTTTCAAATGTGCCTGTTTCATAATGCTTTATTCATTTCTTGGGATGTCAATTCTTTAAAGTCTTTAGCCACTTAAAATATGCTAATTTAAATTATCTCTCAAATTGTCACTCTCTTATCCCAGTTCTTGGAGCTATAATCCTCCTGCTTGCTCCTTCTGCTGACTCTCATTTGTGGTACAAAGCCATTTCCTCATGTGTCGTCATTTTTAATCGTAAGTTCATCTTCAGTTGGGCTTATTTCTTCTGTAGGAATCCCTTGTGGTCTAAGGTATGGATGTACCTCTCAAAGTCTTGTTTTTCCTGTCTCCAGGTGACCCAGATGGATGTATCACTAGCTTGAAGTCTGTTTTTATATTAATTTCTGAGCCATATAATATAAACCCAGTTCCCAAATGTAAGCAAAGTATATATCTTGTGCTTCAATTTCCCAGGCAAACTTTTTTCATTTTCTCTTTTCATAGAGCTCAAGCAAATCAAGACAAGATTTCTTGCCGTCTCCTTGTGTAATAGGGAAGATTATTTTTCTAGCCCACCCTTTCACCTAGAGTGCAGCACATAAAAAATCTCAGCTTTATGCAGAAATTTTCATTCTGGTTCCTTTTTGCATATGGTTAAAACTCAACCTGCTAGGAAGAGGACACCTGAAATAACCCTTCTCCACACTCCTCACTCTGCTCCAGGGCAATATAGCACAGGGTCAAGGGCTTACAGTTTTGGTTTGTAGATCCATTTTTGTTTTTGGAAACTGGAGATTTTCCTATCTTTCCTATATATGCAAGAATGCATTTAAAAGAACTGTCATTCTTTATTATGCAGCTTTTCTGCGTATTTGTGTCAGGAGTTTTAGCCATCTTGCTAAAAAGAGAATTTGGGCTCTCCAATCCATTTGCTACAACACTTCCATGGGAGTGATCTCTCTAAAGTTCAAAGATGAATTCCTCTTTGAAACTCCTCAGTCTATCCTCATTCCTTAGCATTGCACTCAAAGTCCACTATTATTCAGCAACTGCCCATTTCTGCAGTCCCACGTGCTTCCACTCTCCCATATGCACTCTATATTCTAACCACTTCTGCTTACAATCCCCAGAACGCTCCTTGTTTCATGCTCCTATGCCTTTAAATGTACTGATTTCCCTCTCTCATCTTTATTCTGATGTCATCCACCTAATGAATACTCATGGTCAAATGTCTGGCATTTACTGAAGCCATTCCTGACCCATCCAAACTAGATTATCTTCTTTGTGAAAATACCTTACATTTGTTGAGCGAGCTCTTTATATGCCAAGCATTGTAATAATTCATTTAGTCTTTAACAACAACCTTATGATTTTAATACTATTACTATTCCCATTTTCCAAATGAAGAAACTAAGACAGAGATTGTTCAATAACATACAGCTATAAATAGCAAAGCTAGAATTTGCACCCAGGTAGTCTGTCTCCAGATTTTCCTTTATTAGCCTGCTCTATTAATATATACTATATTGCCTTCTACAATTATATCTTGCATAACAGCTGTTATAATACTTATCATACCACATTTCAGTTGCATATTTACATCCCAATCTTCCCAACTACACTTTGGGACAGAACCATGCTTTACCTCCTCTATTTGCAGCTCCAGTGCCTAGGCCTAGCACACAGAAGACCCTGAAATGGTTACTAAATGAATGAATGACTGAAGTTAATGCCACAGCCAATGCTTTAGTCCAGGCCCTCTTCATCACTTGCCTAAACTACTAAAACAGTCCCTTAACGACTTCCGGCCTCCAGTTTCTACTCACATCTTTCCTCTTCCAACCAATATATATTGTCTTTCTAAAGCACATTATGATGTCATTCCACTACTTAAAAATCTTGAAGAGTTTTATAGGATAAAGTCCAAAATTATTTTACCCTAATACACAATGGACTTCATGATCTAACTTTTTCAGTCTCTTCTCTACTTCCCCACTCCAGTCCACACTCCACCTATATTTAGCTTTTTGCCAATCCCTGAACATCCCAAGCACCTTCAAGCCTTTCTACATGCAGGCTCTTCTACCTGGAATGGACATCCCCTCCTTTCTCATCTGGTGAATAACAAATATCTCCTAAATTCCTGCTGTTCAATCCTGAATTCTGTAAGTTGGAGCTATTCTTCAATAGTAATAATGTTTAGTTGGTAAAGTTGCATGTAACCTCAAGAGCTTTAAAAAACATCTTAGCACAGGGCAAATGTTTCCTGCACTGGTATAACACATAAGGATACTCTCAAATTCTCGGATATGTGTCATTAAGGATAAAGAAATGAGTCATTTTACATATTTTAAACAAATCCTTACAGACTAGGGAATTCCTGTCCTCTTGCACTACAATCACATGGTTTCATTATTCATTAGTCCTAAATGTAATTTAGGCTGCACACATAGCAAACATTGTCTGTCAACTGAGTAATAAACCAGAACTACTTGCTTTTCACAGAAAGGGGAAATTGTTTAAATGCAGAAATGTTAACCCTAAGTCAACAGGGAAGTTGAGATGGGATGAGAAGGGATAAGTTAGGCACTATCCAATTGTTTTTTATCGATTCAATTTTCATGTTTTGTTTTGTTTTTCAGAGAGAGTCTCGCTCTGTCGCCCAGGCTGGAGTGCAGTGGCGCAATCTCAGCTCACTGCAACCTCCGCATCCCTGCCTCAGCCTCCCCAGTAGCTGGGACTATAAGCATGCACCACCACGCCTGGCTAATTTTTGTATTTTTAGCATAGACGGGGTTTCCCCATGTTGGCCAGGCTGGTCTCAAACCCCTGGCCACAAGTGACCCACCCACCTCTGCCTCCCAAAGTGCTGGGATTACAGATGTGAGCCACCACGCCTGGCCTATCTATTCAATTTCTGAAAAGCACTTTCAACACCACGAAGAGAAAAAAATTTAAACTGCCAATTTAAAAGATTCACCAGCCTTTGTCTAGCTTTTCTTCAGTCATTACCCACAGCAGAAGAAAAAGAATCCAAAAAAGTAAAAAGGTCTTGGTTTCAAATTCAAAAGCAGTATGATTTGGAATAATCATACTTGATTTTAAACAGACTAAATGAATTCTTAAAATCCATTAATCATTTTTAAATGAAACTTAAGTGTGGCTGCGATGTACAGTTCAAAATCTACCTATGTAAGCCTGTATGGTATGTTTTTTAAATCAACAGATAAGAAATGTCTCTAAATTTAAAATATAAGCTCCATGAGAGAGAGATGTTTAATATTTCATTCACTAATGTTTCCCAAAGACCTGGCACAGAGTAGGCACTTATTACACAATTCCTGAATATTGCTCAAAATGGTCCAAATATTTAATATGTCAATATATACAATGAGTTGTAGATCCTCAAATAATATGAAGTTGAAGTCTGAGTTCATTTTGAAATGATCATTGATGTAGCCCTTACACACACAGTTTCACAAATCAACAAGAACTGATACTATATCCAAAAGCAAACTGTCAATGCATAGAAGAATTAAATAAAACACATACACAGGGGTCATTAAGGTTCTGAACCTTAAAGTTTGCCAAAAAGGCTGGCAAAGAACAAAATGTCACAAGCGCAACCAAAATTTTCAACAAAGCACAAACTCTTTACACTTTTTCCAGACAAAGCAATTCCTAAAAGGCACTGGACTTCAACAAAAGAAAAAAAAAAAATTAAGAACTTCACTGAAATACCAGTGCATTTACTACAAAATTTCATTTCCAGCAGGCCTGACATTTCCTTTATCAATTGATCCAACTATGTGATGAGAGTACAACTAAGCAATATTATCTCCGAATATTACTAAAATTGCTATTAGGCTGGTACAAAAATAATTTTGGTTTTTGCCATTGAAAGTCATGGCAAAAACCATAATTAGTTTTGTGCCAACCTAGTAATTCTGTTGCTGTTTCCACTCATAAAAGTACATTGTAAATATGTATAAAACTGGTATTATTAGTTTTCTTTATTAAAGCTATTATGAACATTTCACTGTGAACTAGGCTGCTTCTGTTGACCCTTTTTTTAATCTACTACTAACTCATGTAAACCCTTACTCTCTTATCTGTTCTGGGCCTCAGTTTTCTGTTCTGTAGAATGAGAGATGTAGATTAAAACAATGGTTCAGATTCTGGTGAAAGCTACTGGTGACTTCTCCATAAAAATGCACATATGCATTTACATAATTATTTATAAACCATTATTTATAATAGCAAAAGACAGGAAACAACCAAATGTCCACCAATAGGTGGTTAAGTAAATTATGCTATATCCATTCAGTAAAATTCCATACAACCTACTGCTATGGACTTTGATGATGTACTGTTAAACCAAAAAAAAAAAAAAGGTTAACAGAACAGTGTGTATAATATACAACCTTTTGTATAAAAATGGCAAAAAATAACTGTACTTGAATTTTCATGTAGATCCATAAACTGTGGAAGAACAAACAAGAATCTTTTTTTTTTTTCTGAGACAGAGCCTTGCTCTGCCACCAGGCTGGAGTGCAGTGGCTTGATGTCAGCTCATTGCAGTCTCTGCCTCCCAGGTTCAAGCGATTCTCCTACCTCAGCCTCCCCAGTAGCTGGAAGTACAGGCGTGCACCACCGCAACTGGCTAATGTTTGTATTTTTAGTAGAGAGAGGGTTTCACCATGTTAGCCAGACTGGTCTTGAACTCCTGACCTCAACTGATCCGCCCGCCTTAGCCTCCCAAAGTGCTAGATTTACAGGCATGAGCCACCATGCCCAGCCGAAGAATCTTTGATGGGAGTGAGAAATAAGGGCGTAAGAGAGAACTTTTTTTTTTTTTTTTTTTTTTAGCGGCGTATCCCTCTGTCACCAGGCTGGAGTGCAGTGGCGAGATCTCAGCTCACTACAACCTCCGCCTCTCGGGTTCAAGAGATTCTCCTGCCACAGCCTCCGAAGTAGCTGGGACTACAGGCACGCGCCACCATGCCCAGCTAATTTTTGTATTTTTAGTAGAGACGGGGTTTCACCATGTTGGCCAGACTGGTCTCGATCTCTTGACCTTGTGATCCACCCACCTCAGCCTCCAAAAGTGCTGGGATTACAGGCCTGAGCCACCGCACCTGGCCAAAGGGAATCTTTTCATTGTATACTTTGTTACATTTTTGTTTGAATCCTGTGAATGCACTGCCTATTAAAATTTTTAATTTAAAAATACTGTATATAACTTCAAGAGGATCAGACAACACACTGAAGCTAAAAGATACTTCCTAAGCCTTTTGGCAATATTTTTGTATTCTAAAATTCTTCCACTGAATAAGCATATAACTGTATACACGAAACAATCCAAGAAGAAGAACATTTAAGAAAAACATTTTTCATTTTGGTCCTCAATAAACATATAAAGTAATTGATGAATACTAAGTGACTCAATAGATTCTAATTTGAAATCTCATTTTAGATAATTTCCCTTAATCACTGATAAATTTTATGACAAAAACTTTTTCAAGGGAAAAAGTTTGCACAAATCATCAAGCCAAACTCCCTCTCATGGTTCAAATTCAGAACTGGTATTTCACAACGGTCTCCAAGCTTAGAAATCAAAACGAAAATTTCTGGGCCGGCCGTGGTGGCTCACACTTGTAATTCCACCACTTCGGGAGGCTGAGACGGGCGGATCACAAGGTCAGGAGATGGAGACCATCCCGGCCAACACGGTGAAACCCCGTCTCTACTAAAAATACAAAAAATGAGCTGAGCATGATGGCAGGCGCCTGTCGTCCCAGCTACTCGGGAGGCTGAGGCAGGAGAATGGCATGAACCGGGAAGGCGGAGCTTGCAGTGAGCAGAGATCGTGCCACTGCACTCCAGCCTGGACGACAGAGCAAGGCTCTGTCTCGAAAAAAAAAAAAGAAAAATTCTATCCTACATGGACATATAATCACTGGTACTAATAGGGAGACCAGAGAAATACTGTCTTATCTTGTGACCATAACCTCAGAATTTAAAGCAAATTAAGTAGCATATGAAACCATCACACCACATCCACAAAAATAAGGACATCTGGGGAAGGTTTTATCCCTGATTTGAGCAGGAATAGGATAGAATTGGGTTTCCATCCTTACGCAAGTTACTCAACCTCTCTGGACCTCAGTTTCATCTATAAAATGGAAATAAAAGTACTTATCTCATAGGAATGTTGTGAAGCTTAAAAGGAATAATGAGGGCTGAGCACAGTGGCTCACGCCTGTAATCCCAACACTTTGGGAGGCAGAGGTGAGCAGATCACTTGAGGCCAGGGGTTCGAGACCAGTCTAGCCAACATGGCGAAACCCCGTCTCTACTAAAATTACAAAAATTAGCAGGGCGTGGTGGTGCGTGCCTGTGGTCCCAGCTACACAGCGTAGGTAGGAGAATCGCTTGAACCTGGGAGACAGAGGTGGCAGTGAGCTGAGAGATTGCGCCACTGCACTCCAGCCTGGGCGACAGAGTGAGACTTGGTCTCAAAAAAAAAAAAAAAAAAAAAAAAAAATTGGGAGGCCAAGGTGGGCAGATCACAAGGTCAGGAGTTCGAGACCAGCCTGGCCAACATAGTGAAACCTCATCTCTACTAAAAATACAAAAAAAAAAAAAAAAAAAAATAGCCCAGCGTGGTGGTAGGCACCTGTAATCCCAGCTACTCGGGAGGCTGAGGCAGAAGAATCACTTGAACCCGGGGTGGGGGAGGGGGCAGGGGCTGCAGTGAGCTGAGATGGCACCACTGCACTCCAACCCGGGCCACAGTGCGAGACTCCGTCTCAAAAAAAAAAAAAAAAAAAAAAAAAAAAAAAGGAGTGACAAGGAACATAGAAAGTAAGATGCAGGTCCCCCTCAATCCCAGGAATAAAATAGCCCGATATCCTAGGATAGTGACAGGTGTCTCTGGAGGCTTGAATCAAAGCAGAGTGCATTCTAGAACCTTGGTTTCTAGACGCTGCACTTGTATACACAAGCAATGCCTCTCTTTCCCTGCCGAAAATAACACATGGTAGAATTCCCAAAACAGAAGGTGCAAATATCTGGCCTCTCCTGGTTTATGTTTCTTGAAAATCTCATTCAAGATATCTCATTTTTTATCAAACAATCTCATTTTTTATCAAACAGAGCTGTAGATGTTGACTGGGTGTGTCCCCAAAAGGATCCTAAGTTATAACACAGTCTTGTTTTATTTTATGCAGGGCACTTTTCTATCTAAAAGCTCAGAACCGAGCTGCTGGTGTTAATGGAAAGAAGTTCAAGGCAAGAGTCCTACAACAGACTTTTAATTGCCAGCAAGCCAGTAGGAAACCCACACTGCCAAGGAGATCGAAGCAGCCCCTGCCAACCCAATCTTTGTTTCCAAAACTTTTAAACCCAAGCCAGTTTTGTTGGGCACTACTGGACTTAGTAGTAGTAGTATTACCAATATAAACGGCAGTCACTTACTCGTCCTCACTATGTGCCAAGTTGTGTGCTAAGCATGCATTTTCCAAGATGTATGAAAACAACTGCACATGTGTGCTCCCAACCCCCTCTGCTCTCGAGTCTGAAAAGCTCCCTTCACATCCTCAAATTCAACCTGTCCCCTAAACTCCAGATTCTCCACACCCTTCACTGACCCATTCAAGGCCAGGAGCCACATCTCTCCAAGCAATATGACCCCCAAACTCTTCATGCAACATTAAACGAAGCACTTCTCTGATCCAAGGCCCCTCCCACTCCCACACACCAATTCCAACCTGCCCCTAACTTGTTCCAACAATTCTGTTTCCCTCCAAACTTCGGACTTACGTAAGGTGCCGGGAGCCCTCACCGCCCCTCCGCATGCAACGTGCCCGTCCTTAACTCTGAAGTTCAAAATTCACAAACACACTGCACCTGGGCAGAGCCCGGGTTCCAATCCCACGAGAACTCTCCACACCCGCCCGAGTAGGGCCCGGGACTCTCCACCCCCTAACCAGGCCAGGCCGGGGCGCGCTCGGCCTCGCTCCAGACCCCAAGGGGAAGTGGGGAAGCTCCACCTGGCTCCGCAGGCGCGGCACGCGGCTCTTGGTCTGGCCTGGGCCCCACGGCAGCCGCGCCCCCGTCCCGGCGCGGGCGGCAGCGCTCGGGTTGGCTGCGGCGGGCGCGCTCGCCCAGCGCCTCTGCGTCGGCCTGGCCGTCGTCGCGGGCCCGACGGCGGGCCCAGCCTGGGCCGCGGGCGCGGCAGCGAGGGCAACCCGGGTCCGCCGCGTCAGCGGCGCGTTGGGAGCAGCCTCGGCACAGCGAATCGCCGCACGGCAGGGCCGCCGCTTCCCCCGGGGGCTCTAGGCACCCGGCGCAGCCCGATTCCTCCGGCCGCGGCGGCAGCGGCGGCTGCAGCAACGGCGGCGACAACACCAACAGCGAAGGTCCAGAAGCCGGGCCTGGGGCACCAGTCTTAGCTGCCGCCATCTCGTCACAGCGGCCCCGCCGGCCCCGCCGACTCAGAGCGGCCGCTGCCGCCGCGGAAGAGGCCCGAGTACTCGGACCTGCAGCCGCCATCTTGTTTCCCGTTTGAAGGGAGAGTCGGTTGCGAGGGAGAAGAGTGGCGGGCGGGGCATTGCGCGGTGGGCAGCGCTATCTACATATTCATGAGGGGCGAGGCTTCCGCGAGCCCAAAGAGAGTTCTCCCCAGACCTGATTGGCCACAGGGGATACTTCATTAATATTTATTATTCTTTATATATCCGGTCATCAGCCGCACTCTCAAAAAGTCCTTGCAGTTTCCTTTTACTGAACTGAAAGAGGTGGGAACTGAGGGGCTTTATTGGCTATTCTGAACGATGTTAAACTTTGGTTTACTTATCCTGTAATGCTTTGATAACTGAGGAGAATGTCAGTTACTCAGAAACCTGCCTTAGTGTTCATTTGATGTGAGGGCCTGAGCTCTCTCCTAAGGATGGAGGTAGCTTTGCGACTGAAACCAGGGCCACCGTGGTAGCTGCCAAAAGGAGCAGCCTCTTGTCAGTGCTACCTCCTCATCCTCTCTCTCCATGTCCCTTCCTGAAACTGTGCCCCTTGGCTGGTAAAACCACACTTTCCTGTTTTTTTCCGAGCCCCTTGGCTCCTTCTCAGTCTCCCGTGTTTGGGGCTTCCATGTGGGTGTACCTCTAGGCTCAGGTCTCAGTCCCCTTCTCAGTCTGCGTGCTGCCCTGGTCCACATTTTCTTCCCTCAGGAGCTCCAAGATTGCTGTCTGCAGCCCAGGCCTCCTGAGTCCAGCCCTCCATATTCAACTGCCTGATGGAAACATCCTCTTAGATCCCTACATCCCTCATGTACAAAACTAATGTCACTGTCTCCCATCCTCTCTTCAAAACTGCTCTTCTTCTTTCCTTCATTCTGTTAAAGGTCCCATCCTCCCAGGTACTCAAGCTCCAAACCTAGCCATCTTGAACTTCTCCCTTATCTCCACAAACCATCAGTTATTTAGTCCTGTCAATTCCGCTATCAAAATGACTGTTTCCCTACCTCTTCATCCCATTCCCATTGCCCAATTCAGGTCTAATCATCTCTCACCTAGATTACTGCAGTAGCTGCCAAAGATTGATTGTCTCCCCTCTCTCAACCTCTCTTCTAATCCATCCTCCACACTCTTCGAGTTGCTTCCTAAAGGCCAACTCTGACTGTATTACTCCTTCTTGAGCTAGGAAGAGGTGCTTGGACTTTGATGCTAGCGCTCTTTCTGGATGCAGAGGTTACAGGAGAAAGAATGACCCCTCTCTAATGGAAAGGTGGTTCTGCTGCAGTAGTTCTCCCATTCTTTGCTTTCTTTGCCCTAGGATAGATTTGGAGCAGGAAAGCATTAAATAAATGACATTTCCTGGTGGAAATCTTTATAGGATAACACGAGTTTTGTAAAGAGAGAAAAGTAAAAAAGCAACATAGGCTGGGGGCGGCGGCTCATGCCTGCACTTTGGGAGGATGAGGCAGGCAGATTGCTTGAGCTCAGGAGTTAAAGACCAGCCTGGGCAACATGATGAAACTTCATCTCTACAAAAAATACAGAAATTAGCTGGGTATGGTGGCACTCACCTGTACTTGGGAGGCTGAGGCAGGAGGATCACTGGAGTCTGTGAGGTTAAGGCTGCAGTGAACCATGATGGCACCACTGCATTCCAGCCTGGACGACAGAACAAGACATTGTCTCAAAAAAAAAAAAAAAAAAAAAAAAAAAAACAATGTAATATAAGTATAACAGAAGGCATCAGAAGCCCTGGGTTTTGATGAGATTGTACAGAGCTAGTGGTAAACCCATACAGTGCTGAATGATTGGTTAACTCAGAGAGCAGGGGGGAAAAAAAAGAGAGAGAGAGATGTATTCCCAAGATAAGAATCAGATGGCCAAACGACAGTCAAGAGTTGAAGAAAGGCCAATGAGTGATTGAAACAAAGACCTGTTTGCACAGAGGCCCAGACAGAATCCTGCCAGACACAGAAGTATGGCCTTGGCTGGGCTATCCTTTATCCATGGGTCCTCCCGACTTCCATCCCAACTTGAGGTTCTTGAAGACATTTTTCCCGGATTCTGACAAAGGAGATCTGTGATCCAGAGATCAAGCCAACCATCATTAGAAATGGGGCTGTTTGTGCAGGCTGTTCACTCTCGATGGCTCGGATCTTTTAATCTGCTTACTGTCGGAGGAACTGAGCCACAGAAACATAGCATGCTTTCTTGGATACAAATAAATATAGAAAATTTCCCTTAGCAGAGGGAAAAAGCAAGAGGTCTGAGTAAAACTGGACCAGAAGCCAGGAGATCTGGGCGAGCTCGCCCAGCATCTCTGCATTGGCCTGGCAGTGGTCACGGGCCTGACGGCGGGCTCAGCCCAACCCTTGCCCGCTGCGTCAGCGGGAGTTGAGCGCAGCCTCTGCACAGCCAGTGGCCGCACCCGGCAAAGCTGTATTTCAAACAGCTAACTTCCCTCTGGGCCTCAATCTTTTAAACAAGAGTGTTGAAGGCCAGGCGCGGTGGGACACGCCTGTAATCCCAGCAGTTTGGGAGGCTTGAGGTGGGCGGATCACGAGGTCAGGAGATCAAAGACCATCCTGGTTAACACGGTGAAACCCTGTCTCTACTAAAAATACAAAAAATTAGCCGGTCACGGTGGCAGGTGTCCGTAGTCCCAGCTACTCGGGAGGCTGAGGCAAGAGAATGGCGTGAACCCGGGAGGCGGAGCGTGCAGTGAGCTGAGATGGCGCCACTGCACTCCAGCCTGGGCGACAGGGCGAGACGCCGTCTCAAAAAAGAAAAAAAAAAAAACAAAACAAGAGTATTGAAATTCATCAGTTCTCAACCTGGGACGCACCTCAGAAACCTGTATATATCAAAGTCCCACCTTAGATCTAGTGAACCCAGAAACCCAGGTGGGGGATACCAGGATGTGAATTTTTTTTTTTTTTTTAGTGCCATAGGAATTGTAATGAATACTCCTAGGTAAGACCACTACAGTAGATAAATTCAAAGGACCGTTCCAGCACTAACATTGTAGAAGTCCAACTTCCGATTTCCAGCCTCTTCTCTCCTCTATGCAGTTGCTGAGTAAACTTAGTAAAAGCAATAGTGGTGACACAGAGCAAGGCACACCTAAGAAATCTGGAGAGTCACTCACTATGTGAGAAGCTAATGGCAATGAGGATGATTCTAAGGTTTCAAGCCTAGCAGCCTGGGATTGTGATGAAAATTGACAACTGACAAAAACGCATCCAACCCTCCTTTTCTTTTTTTTTCTTTCTTTTTTTTTTCTTGTTTTTTTTTTGTTTGTTTGTTTGTTTGTTTTTGAGACAGGGTCTCACTCTTTTGCCCAGGCTGGAGGGCAGTGATGCAATCTGCAATCACGACTCACTGCAACCTCTGCCTCCCAGGCTCAAGCAATCCTCCCACCTCAGCCTCCTGAGTAGCTGGGACTACAGGCACATGACACCACACCCTGGCAACTTCCATATTTTTTATAGAGACGGAATTTCACCATGTTGCTCAGGCTGGTCTTGAACTCCTAACCCCAAGTAATCTGCCTGCCTCGGCCTCTCAAAGTGCTGGGATTACAGGCATGAGCCACCATGCCTGGCCCAAACCTCCTTTCTATTTGGGGAATTCCCCATTCTGTATAGTATTGATGAGGCTAGGGAAGCTGAAGCTGAAGGGATATTCTTCTCCCTGCCCCCTAACAGCTAGAACATGACACGTGACACGTGACCCAGGCTCAGCCACCTGGCCACTCTTCTCTGAGGTTGGCATCTTCAGCAAGTGCCATGAAAACATACAGACAATTTTAGAATTATTCATAGCAACAGAGACGGTAGGTATCCAACAGCAGTGGGGCCCTGGTGGGGGCTGAGGGGGGTGGCCCTGCAATGGTGAGGGTGGCCATGCCAGGCTGTACCTGAGGCACGGACTTGGCTGTGGTTCCCGTTGCCGAGCCTGCCTAGGTTACAGCCCATTTTCCATATCTGACACTGCAGTTTTTCTGTCAACTCGTTGTATCCTTTCAGTAAATTTCATTTTTTCTTAAATGACTCACAATCTCTGTTGTTTACATCAAAGTACTCTAACTGAGACATTAGCTTGTTGTTTTTGAAGTGTCACCTAAAAATGGTTGTCAAGGGTGCTTGGTAGATTATAAAATGATACAAGAAGCTTAAGCCAACAGCCTAGAATAGAACGAGCCCAAATAGCTTTTCTCTAAGGCCCCACCTGCACCACAGACCACCATGGGAAGAAGGACTCATAGACTCCCTTTAATGTACGATGCCAACTGGAACAAATGGCAGTGCAGCCACAGGTACCAATGCTTCCCCTCCAGCTGCTTTCTGAGGATTGTATTGCTGTCAGAATTCCCTACCATCCTTCTCATAGCACCTCTACCCAGATAGCTCTGCATGGTTCCACCACCACCACTAACCCTTTCTCACTCCTCATTAACATCACTACAAACCTTCCCTCTTCCCTCCAGCTGATGGCTCCAGCTTCTCCTTGCTGGACTGAAAGACTCAGATATGAGCAAGACCATTCAGCCTAGTTCCAGGTGGAGACAAAGCTGTTTCTTCCTGCAGCCCAAGACCCCTTCCTCCAGCTTAAGTGCTGCTGGGTCCATCCTGAGACCTCACACATCTAAGAAGGAGAAGGCTCAGCCCCTCAGACCACACCAGTGCCATCTCTCCTTTAGCCTCCTCATCTCTTTGGATGGCATCTTCTTCCTGTACTCTTCCTCCCTCAAGTCAGATCTCCCCTGAGATTTGGCCCCTTCCATTTTGCTTTAAAGATTCTTGCTACCTTCTTACTTTTATTCATCTTCAGTTCCTTCCCTTTTGTTTCAGAGGAAGAGGTCATTCTTTTTGCAAATCTAATCCCTCCATCTGTGTTTGTCATGTCATCTGCCCAGTCTCCTCCAGACTCTTTCCAAACACTCTACAAATACAAGTAAGACTTGGTCCTTGCCCCCTCAAAGTCAAAACCTAACAGAGAGGCAAAAGTCAAAAAAAATACAGCAGAAAACAGAAGAGTTATAGAAGAATTGCAAGGGCTACGACAGACATAAACAGAGTGCCATGGAAGCAGAGGGCAAAGGTGAGCAGAAATTGGGGAGATTTCACAGAAGAGGGGACATTTGAGCTCCTTTTTGAAGACTGAGGGAAGGGAGTTCACAACATGGATACAAGGGAAAACAGAGAGAAAATAAGAGCCAAGGCACAAAGGCATAAAAGTTTGGGACCTGTGTGGGACTGATAAAGAATTTGATGTGGCTAGAACATCAGGTTAGAGATGAGGCTAGAAAATCAGAGAAGAAAAGAAACTAGAATTTATTGAGCAACTACCATGTGCCAAGTGCCATGCTAAGCAACCATATACCTCTCTCATTTAAACCTTAAGTGATTGAAAGATTTAATATTTGGCCCAAGGGATTGGTACATACGGATTTGTGTTTTTGTTTCTTGGTTTTTTGTTGTTGTTGTTGTTGTTGTTGTTGTTGTTTTGTTTTTGAGATGGAGTCTTGCTCTGTTACTCAGGCTAGAATGCAATGGCACAATCTTGGTTCACTGCAACTTCCACCTCCCGGGCTCAAACAGTTCTCCTGCCTCAGCCTCCTGAGTAGCTGGGACTACAGGCATGCACCACCACGCCTGGCTAAATTTTTTTTTTTTTTTTGTATTTTTGTAGAGACGGAGTTTTACCATGTTAGCCAGCCTGGTCTCAAACTCCTGACCTCAAGTGATCCACTCTCCTTGGCCTCCCAAGTGCTGGGATTACAGGTGTGTAATCTGTAATTACAGGTGTGTGATCTGTAATCCATGCCTAGCCTGGATTTGTGTTCTGTAAGGATAAATATCGATTCTATAATTATCAGCGAATAATAAAAAGAATCTAAGCAGGCTTCATCCCACCCCCAGAGTTGAGATATTACTGGAGAAAATATGGTGCAGCTAATGTTCATTCATTCATTTGTTCATTCAACAAATATCTATTGAGTACCTACTATGTGGCAGGATTATGTAAGTGCTAAGAATTCAGCAGTGAACATGGAAGACAAAGTCTGGATGCTGGCCAGTTTGAGCAGGAACAGCATTAGGTACAGTGTTTGACACATTCCAGCTGCTGTGGAATGAATCAATGTTATCGCCTTAGTTACACTTTCATGTTTAGTGAGTTTCAAAGTACTCATTGTCAGAAAAAAAATTCTAATTAACAAACAAGCACATCGATAGGGCAAAATAGTTCTTTAATTTCTTTACATTTTCCCTCCAGATGCCTATAAATCCACTTAGAATTGGCAACTAGTCTAACTCCTCTCTGCACCTCCCTCTCCTCACCTCAGTCTTTCTTCCTCTTTTCCCTGCACTCAGGGCCCCTATTCTTCTTCCTCTAGACTCTGACCCCAAGTTCCAAGCAACCAATTAGTTTCCTCTTTGATTTAGTTGTATTTATTTATTTATTTATTTATTTAAGACGAAGTCTAGCTCTGTCACCCAGGCTGGAGTGTAGTGGCGTGATCTTGGATCACTGCAACCTCCACCTCCTGGATTCAAGCGATTCGTCTGCCTCAGCCTCCTGAGTAGCTGGAACTACAGGCATGCACCACCATGCCCAGCTAATTTTTTGTATTTTTAGTAGACACGGGGTTTCACCACATTGACCAGGCTGGTCTTGAACTCCTGACCTTGTGATCTGCCCGCCTTGGCCTCCCAAAGTGCCGGGATTACAGGCATGAGCCACCGTGCCTGGCTGTTTTTTAAATTTTAATTGACAAATAGAAATTGTATATATTTATAGTGTAGAGTTGTTCTTTTTGTTTTACAAGAGGATAGAGGTGGCTTTAAGAAATCCTTTAGGTTCAAGATATAGAGAATAAGAGAGGAAAGAAATTGGCAAATGGCCTTACCCAGCTGCACTCAGAGTGAAATATCTAAAAGACAAAGCTTTCTGTGCTAGTATTGCTCACCTTTTACACTGTAAATCACATTTCTTATTCTCGCAGAGTCTCTGTATTTTCCCATTCTCATCAAAGAAATCCTACTACCTTCACTTTGGTCCAAGTCTCCAATAAGGAGTGGGTCATGGACCTGCCCCAGGAAAAGAATGAGAAGAGTGAAAAACCTCTTCTTGTCATAAATAAATAGATGAATAGTTACATTGAGCAGAATGGAGGATTTGCCTCAGAAGAGAGCGCTGTGATGGGAGCAGAAGAAAAAGTCAGGGGAGCTACAAAATAGCCACTCAGAGATTGACTTTGTCTACTTTGGAAAGAAACAGGGGAGAGATGGGTTCAGCCGGAGGCTGAGAACAGAAAGCATGATCTCCCAAGTTCCTTTGTCCTGAAGGAAGACAGGCTTCTATACCAATCTACTAGTGATCAACGAGAAACCTGATGGGTTCTGTTCTAGAATGGTCATCGTCCCAGAGTTCGTTGTTTACTTGGCTCTGTGCTCTGCAATCCCATCCCTGGGAAATGCCTGCAGGCGTCTCCTGGGTCTGTGATGTTCCTCAGTTTGACCACCAGGGGGCAAACTGAGCCTACGCAGTCTCCTCCACCCAGTTTCCAAACTCCAGAATCAGAATGTCAGAGCTGTAACTGGATTTAGAAATCATCCAAGGCTTCCAATCAAACCTTTTTGTTTCAAGAGAAGAAAACCAAGGTCTAAAGAGGGGAAATAATTTGCCAAAGCCACATAGTGAGTGACTGGTAAAGTAGAAACTAGAAAACAAGTCTTTTGACTCACTACTCCAGTTCTACACATGTTCCACACCAAGCTTTCTCCAGTCTCATATTAAATTCTAGAATACATCGAGTTTTAATGCTGTATCTCTATGAAAAGATTCTCTCCCAATTAGATTGTAAGAACTTGGGGCAAGGGACCATGTTCTGACCAACACTGTACATCTTCTCCTGTAGCACACTGTTCTGCAAGGCAACCTGTATGCCAAATACAAAAACGAAGATTTCAACAAATGTTGTTAAACTGCTACGTGGCAAGTCCAATAATGGTTCCTGATAACACAGAGATGAAATATACCACCTCTGCCCTCCTCACGATGCTCCCTATCTAGGGAGGGAAACAGATACACCAACAAACACCTATAATTTAAGACATGAGCATTTAACAGTGGCGCAGAAAAGGCAATATGGAAGCACAGGAGAGGAAGTGACTACATACCTGAATGGGATACAGAATTGGGTCCTAAAGGAAGAATGCGAACTCATCAGAGAAGGGAAATGGGAATTACAAATAGAAGGAATAGCAGAGTAAGCCAACACATGGAGGCATGGAGGCATGTGTTCAGTGAAAATGACTCTGAGTAGCTACACACAGTATAGATAAGAAGTTGGACTGGGGCAGAGGAGGAGGAGTAAAGAAGACTAAAAAGGAAGTCCAAGGTCAGCTGTAAAGTTGTTATTCATTTATTCAGTCATTCAACAAACATTAAATACTCCCACGTGCCATGCAGCGCTGTTATTGAGAATGATGGTGGTGGGATGATAATAAAAGTAAGGATAATAATAGTGATGATGAAAATACTAATGTGGGTGAATTCCAAGGGTTTGGGGTCTTGAATCTAGGGTTCACTCCTCATATGAATCAGATAATACAGATACAGTGCCTGCCACCTTCCGACTACGTGACCCAAGTTGTATGGCACTGTTTTCTGGTGCTCTAACTGCATCCTCACAGACCTATTGAAAGAAGTGTCTGAGAACAAACTGCTTTTCAAAAGTCCACTGAATGTGGAGGAGGTAAGAGAGCAAGGTCCTCTCTCTTTGGTACTTGGTAAGTGAGGATGTCCCAGTAGAGGAGGCCTCTGGCCAGTGGCAGAGCTTACGACTCTGGAAGAATGATGATCCCACTCCATGTCTTCTGCTGAACACACAATGTCCCCACTCAGTTTTCCTCATGAGGGCTCTCTGACATTAAGGGCTATGTGTTCTCCATTCTGGTTTCCTGATACTTCCTCCTCTTGCTGTGTACAGATTGTCCTGGGAACAGAGGGCTCAATGAGGGAGAAAAAAGACTTGAGAATATTCACATAGCCATATGGAAACCCATGTACATACGGATGAGCCTCACTTTAAGAAGATCCATTCACTCACTCACATAGATACTGATCGAGCACCCACAATGCACCAGGCACTATTTCAGGTGTTGAGGATTCATTCATCTATTCTACAGACATTTTTATTTAGGCCAACTATATGCACAATATCTGGAGAGCCAAATAAATACAAAAATGATAGTAGGTTCTAAATAAATATTTGTTATATAGGTGAGTAACTGACTCAGTTGAGGGGTGGGAGTAGGGTAGGAATTGTTCACAAATAAATAAACTTTGAAGGTCCTTTAAATAAGACTTTCCTCCTAATGTAAATAAATTGGACCCTGGGCCGGGCGCGGTGGCTCACGCCTGTAATCCCAGCACTTTGGGAGGCCGAGGCGGGCGGATCACAAGGTCAGGAGATCGAGACCATGGTGAAACCCCGTCTCTACTAAAAATAGAAAAAATTAGCCGGGCACAGTGGCGGGCGCCTGTAGTCCCAGCTAATCGGGAGGCTGAGGCCGGAGAATGGCGTGAACCCGGGAGTCGGAGCTTGCAGTGAGCCGAGATTGTGCCACTGCACTCTAGCCTGGGGGACAGAGTGAGACTCCGTCTCAAAAAAAAAAAAATAAATAAATAAATAAATAAATAAATTGGACCCAGCTTTATTTATTTATTTATTTGAGATGGAGTCTTGCTCTGTTGCCCAGGCTGGAGTGCAGTGGCACGATCTCGGCTCACTGCAAACTCTGCCTCCCAGATTCACGCCATTCTCCTGCCTCAGCCTCCTGAGTAGCTGGGACTACAGGCGCCCGCCACCTCGCCCGGCTAATTTTTTGTATTTTTAGTAGAGACGGGGTTTCATCGTGTTAGCCAGGATAGTCTCAATCTCCTGACCTCGTGATCCGCCAGCCTCGGCCTCCCAAAGTGCTGGGATTACAGGCGTGAGCCACTGTGCCCAGCATATTTATTTATTTAAATGATACAGGGTTTCATAATGTTGCCCAGGCTGGTCTCAAAGTGATCCTCCCACATCAGCCTCCAGAGAAGCTGGGACTACAGACATGCCACCACCACTGGCTGAACCCAGCTTTAAAGAGTCTATTTGTTCATTGCTTTTCAGCACCTAATCATGTAAAAGCAGAGTACTAGAGGTGGCTTTTACCAGCTAAGAAGAGCCAGGGGTTAAATTTTTAGAAATGTTGCAAGCTAGTTATTGAACACAATCATTCCTAAAAATTAACATAACATATAATTAAATAAGTTACACTTAAAACAGAGGTAATAAAAACTGAGTCATCACTTCCTAATTACTACTCTCAATGTTCTTGAGGTTATTTACATCTACTATGTCGATAGGGAGGAAATACTGTATAACGTTATCTCACTGTGCCTCTCTTCTCCACTGCGCTTTCAGTGATGTCACATTGGTAGCGTGAATTGGCCACAGTGGGAGTATTTACACCACAGACGTTGGCAACTGTAAAAAACAAAACTTTTTATCCCCTGGAGAACCTGTTGTTAAACACTTACCAGCACACCACTGGTGTAGAGTCTCTATTATGTAATCTTCTTGTGGTGAATCTTCTTTTAGAATCTTATGGACAGAATTAAACGGACTAGGCTAAGTCTCTCCTTGACACTGATCCCTATGATCCTTATCGCTATGGTAATTTTACGTAATTAAGCAACCTGCAGTGGAGGAAGTGGCCTTTTAGTCACAAATAGCATGTCACAAGAGGACTGTTTGAAGGAACTAGGATATTATTCAACAAACCTTTATTTAGCAGCAAATATGTGCAAAGCTGTGTGTTGAAGGCTAGGGAAGATATTAAATAGTAGTCTATGTTCTCAAAGAACTCACTATAGAGGAGGTGACACAAAACCTATTGAAAATACAATGTAATAAGTGCTATAACAAAGAAGTATAGAGGGGAATGGAGCTAACTCAGAGACCAGCAAAGAGGATTCAGAGCCCCTAGAATATAAGCTTCGGTGTCTGTCTTGTTCTCCACCGTGTCCCTAGCACCTAGCACTATGTCTGGCCCAGAATTTGCACTCAATAATTGTTGCATGAGTGAAGGAGTTAGCAATTATCTTAACCCTTGAAAAATAAGTAAGCTTGCCAGACAAATCAAAGTGGGTACAGAGAGGGCATTCCAGGGCAAAGAAACAGTGTTTGCAGAGGCATGGAGGGCCAAGAGCTTGGCACATTTGAAGAAAATGTTTAATGTGGCATGAGGGGTCCCGGGACCCAGACTGGTAAAGGTGAAGGTATGGAAGAGGGGTTCTCTGCCCCAAATCTCTAGAGAGCTCTCAAAAGACAAAAGGACTTGGCTTGTTCTGCATAGCCCTGGGGACAGAGCGAGGGGCAACGCAGGCAGTCACAGAGAATCAGATTTCAGTTTAATATAAAGAACTTTCTAACAGAGCTGTCCAACAGTGGAATGGGCTGCCTTGGCAGGCAATGAGCAAGCTCGCTATGAAGGAAGCAAGCAGATGCCAGATAAACTCTTGGTGCAACAAATTGCTGTGGGGAGATGCATTTTTTTTTTCTGTCTAGATTTTGGAAGAATTTATTCGGTCTCCTTTTTAAAAGGATATTAAATAATATATGGACAACTCTCTTCAATAGTAATTCTACAGAAGACACAGAGACTTTCTTTCTTTTTTATCTTTTTGAGACAGAGTCTTGCTCTGGAGCGCAGTGGTGCGAACACGGCTCACTGCTGCCTCAACCTCCTGGGCTCAAGCAATCCTCCTGCCTCAGCCTTCAGAGTAGCTATGACTACAGGTGCGTGCCATTACGCTTGGCTAATTTTTAAATTTTTTGTAGAAATGAGATCTCACGATGTTGGCCTAATTTTTTTTACTTTTTGTGCAGACGAAGTTGGGGGGGTCTCACTTTGTTGCCCAGGCTTGTCTTAAACTCCTAGGCGCAAGCAATCCTCCCACCTCAGCCTCCCAAAGTGCTGGGATTACAGGTGTGAGCCACTGCGACCGGCCTGACACAGAAACTTTCAAGTGTTTGTTCCTTATGTCAATCATTGACTAAAGCTGAGGCCAGTAGTGGGCTGAAGGCTTTTCCAATCACTGAGGTCTTCACTCACTCATGTAGCAATTATTTATTCAGTATCTTTGTGTGTCAAGGACTTTGCTAAATGCTCAAATTACAGGTATAAATTTTAAAAGGCATCTGCACTCACAGTGCAGGGTAAAAATGCAAATAAATACTTACACTCCAAAAGCTACAATTCAAAGTGCAATGGGAAACACAAAGACCAAACATTGACTTTGCCTGGGGGACTCAGGGAAGACCTCAGAGTGGAGGTGACCTTTGGAAAGTTAAATGGGATTCACTAGATGGAGGAAGACAAAGAGTCCAGGCAGAAGGAAAACATGTGAGGAGATATGGAGGTGCGACGACGCATGGTCAGTTTGGGGAGGTAAGCAGTTGGCCAAAGTGTAGGGTAGGTGGCAATGGTAGATCGGAACTAAAATATGCATGGTGTTCAATTCAGTGCTGACAATTTTAGATTTTAATCTATAAATGATAGGAAGTGAATAATAGGTTTTTTGTGGGAAAGTTATGTGATCAGATTTGTCAGTAGAAATGATCAGCATAGTTCTCACGGCAGGTGTGAGGAAAATAGATAGGAGGGATCCAGATTAGCGGGAGGAGACCTGTTAAGAGGCTGTTGGGAAAGTTCAAGTAAGGAATGAAGATGGCCAGGCACGGTGGCTCACGCCTGTAACCCCAGCACTTTGGGAGGCTGAGGCAAGTGGATCACCTGAGGTCAGGAGTTCAAGACCAGCCTGGCCAATGTGGTGAAACCCCATCTCTACTAAAAATACAAAAATTAGCCGGGCATGGTGGTGCATGCCTGTAATCCCAGCTATTCGTGAGGCTGAGGCAGAAGAATCACTTGAACCTGGAGGCAGAAGTTGCAGTGAGCCAAGATCATGCCATTACACTCCAGCCTGGGCGACAAGAGCAAAACTCCATCTCAAAAAAAAAAAAAAAAAAAAAAAAGAATGAAGATGGCCTCAACTCTGAGGATAATGAGGATGGACAGGAGGGCTGAGATGGTGGAGGCCTATTTTGAAGTATGATGGGCAGGATGTAGGGGAACCTCATCTTAATCCACTTATTACATCTAAGACACCAATATATGTGCACAGCACATTTTAAACAAAGATGGAGAAAAGAAAAGATCACTGTCCCAGACCCTTGGGATGAGATTGTTTATGCAATTAAGCAGCACGGGATTTAACTCTGAGCTCCCTGGAAGCAAAGGCAAAAAGGGAAGCATGGTGACATGCATAAGTTTGCATTATCTATTAAAATAAAGAATACTCAAGGGAAAGGAAGAGACTGGCCAGATTAGATAGAAGTTAAGCCTGAAGGGCGCTGGACAGATCACGTTTGTCCCTGATCCTGAGAGCCCTAGGAAGGGCCAGTTTGGGGATCACTGGTTCCTCCTACTGCTCTCTTTTGTGGGGTGGAGATGTTGGGGGTAATACCCTGAAAGCACAGTGCAATGGGGAGCCCAGCCTTGGCCCAGAAAGATAACTTTACTGCCAGCCAGCCAAGTGTTTAAAGCCGGAAATATGATTCCCTACCAGAGTGGGATATGGCTCAGCATCCCTTCCCATCTCATACTCCTCTGGCACTCTTTGGAGTCTCCAGTAGCTCTTCAAGAGAAGCTGGGCAGAAAGATGGGGTCCAAAGCAAGGATAGATGTATTTACTCAAAGTGGCCCAACAAGTTAGGGATGGAGCCAGGACAACGACTCTGCCCTTTTGATTTCAGAGTCTGCGTGTTTCTGGTCTGGCCAGAGTTGGTTATTCTCTTCTTAGGGTCCTATTAGAGCATGTATTCATTCAACACAAGAGATGGAGCACCAGTTGTGGGCTGGGGGGTGTCAGGGCCCTGTCCTCAGAGAACTCCCCTTCTGGTGGGAAAGAAAACTCTTTGACAACCAGCTCTCCCTAAAGATGACTGAAGGTGACCATCACTCCCAGAGAGGTACAGCCCTTACCTGCAAAGGCAAAGAAGAGATCTTGCCTTGATTCGGGAGTGGGAGTGGGGAGCAGAGGAAGACCTCCAGGGGAAGGCACAGGATCCCTATGGGCCGGCTTTCAACCTGAGAATGGCGCATGGGCAGACGGAGTGGGAACGGGGCAACTGGTATTGTAGGCACCTGGAATTAGGACCCTTTGTGGGGTGGGTGCTTCGATGTTCATTACCTTATTTCATCTTAGCAACAATCGTGGGAAGATAGTAGATATTTTTAAATCTTAAAATGCCCATTTTAAAGCTGGGGAAACAGACTCTTAGGTGGCGTGCTGAAGACCACAAACTGAATTAAGAACGCCAGTGTTCTCATTCCATCCATCTGCCGAGTTCCGGGCACGCACCGCCGGGCGCCTTACTCTGAGCCTTCCCGGTACCCGCAGCCCCGACAGCTCAGCATTCCCCACCTGAAAGTTCCACCTGAGGTCTCCCTCGACTCTGCCCTCCTGCATTCTGGGCGTCGCGGAGAGTCAGGGGTTAAACCCTGTGGCCCGGGTGGCCCCTTCCCCCTCCGCAGCCCCCTCGCCTCCACTCGGCGCCGCGCCTGGAGCGTCTGTCCGGGAGACCCGCACGAGAGAGGAGGGGAAAAAGTGGGCCTGTTTCTCGGGTGGCCAATCCACCGAGCCCGCGGTGTCCCAGAGGAGGCGCCAGCGCTAGGCCAGCGCCAGGCCGGGCTGCCTGCTTCCCGCGGCAAAGTACAAATGCGCCCGAGCGCGGCGCCTGGAGCCCTTGGCGAACACAGCCGGCCCGCGCTCAGCCTCCCTCCGCGGCCGCCTCGCCGCCGCCGCCGCCGCCGGGACCGCCGCCCCGCCAGGCCCCAGGACCAGGCGGCCCGACCCCGAGCCCACCGAGCAGGGGGCGCCGGCCGCCTCTAGCCCGCGCGCCCGGAACACCCGCTGGTCCCGCGCGCCTCGCCCGGCGCTGCGCGCTCGGCAGACGCCGGTCCTCTCCCTGCTTTCTCCTCCTCTCCCTCTCACCTTCCCCCTTTCTTTGATCGCTTCTCCCTCCTGCTGGACCTTCCTCCGTCTCTCCATCTCTCCCGCCTTTCCCCGCGTTCTCTTTCCACCTTTCTCTTCTTCCCACCTTAGTCCTCTCTTTCTGCCCTCCTTTCCTGCCCACCGCTGCTTCCTGACCCTTCTCCGACCCCGCTCTAGCAGCAGCCCTCCCGAGATCTGTGGGTTGATCTGTGGCCCCTGTGCCTCAGTGTCCTTTTCGTCTCCCTTCCTCCCGACTCCGCTCCCGGACCAGCGGCCTGACCCTGGGGAAAGGAAGGATGGTTCCCGAGGTGAGGGTCCTCTCCTCCTTGCTGGGACTCGCGCTGCTCTGGTTTCCTCTGGACTCCCACGCTCGAGCCCGTAAGTAGACTGGGAGACTGAGTGGGCAGAGGAGGGATGCGGCCCCTGGAATGTGCGGGACAGCGCCAGGACCCGGACCCCAAGCTCTTCTGACAACCGTCCAGGCAGCACCTGTGCCGGAGGGGTGGAGACTCCGTGAGGACCAGTATGGGCCGGGGGACCGGAGGAACTCGGCACGACTCAGAACTGAGAGAGGGCTGCTGCCAGGGACCTGAGGAGGGGCACCGAGGGCAGCGGGGGAGAGGGCAGGGCACTGTGCTTTGGGTTGGGGGAGGACTTACTGTTCCTAGGAGGGAGTCGGGCATGTCTGGCTAAGGGTAAGGAGTGTGATGGAGAAGAAAAGGCCTTTTGCCTTTGGAAAGAGTCATTCGACAGAAATGAGAGGTAATTAGGATAACCTTCCCATTCCTTTCTCTCTTTTGATCCTCGCAACTCTCCAGTGAGGTGGGTATTATCATTCGCACTTTACAGGTGAGAAAACTTAGGCTGAGTAAGGAGGAGGAACTTGCTAAAACTTACAGAGCCAGTAAGCCATCCAAAGCCAGAACTCTAGTTCCAGATCCCATGCTTTATTCCCCGCCTCACAGTGTCTAGAAGGAACCCTGAATTTGCAGTGTGAGACTGGGAGGAGGCAGGGCACAGTGAGATAGACCAGCGTCTTCACCATCCCAGCCCCGCTGAATGCCAGCTGCTGAGAGGCCGTCATGGAGAGCACCTCTCTGATCCTGGGTTTCCTAATCTATAAAGCGGAAGTAAAAATCCTAGGAGAGTTGATAGGATTAAATTAGAGAGAACAGGTAAAGCGGCTAGCACAAGACTGGCGCTTGATAGCTTCCAAAAAAAATCAGTTCCCAATTATGCTTTTCCACGTAGATACAGTGTAACATCAAACAGGTTACATCGTCAATCTGAGCCTCAGTTTCCTCACTGCCCCCACAATAGGCTGGTGGGCCCCCTCCCCATGCCTGGCCAATCTCTTAGAATATTGTGAGGATGGGAAACCAAACCAAATTCTCTTAATCAGAAGAAAGGAGCTTCATTCAAACCCTGAAATACCCATAGGGAATCTGAGGCCAACGAGGGGCAGTGGGTTTCTTCAGGTCATACATGGCACAGCCTGCGATTAAGAACCCGCGTTCCCAACTCCTAGTCTGGTGTTCTTTCCTCTCCCCAGCTCAGCTCCTCCATCTATGCCTTTCTTTTGCACTTGACATTCTGGAGCTGGTAGTGCTGGACTTTGTTACAGTCTTGTTTCTACTCATGAGAGCAGGCTGAGTGTCTCTGGCCTGCCAGCAGCATAAGACTCATAGAAGTCTTTCCATTACATAGAACAAGTAATGGAATTAGCTCAGTGTTGGATTCAAGTCCTGGCTGTGCCCCTTATAGCTGTGTGACTTTTGGTAAGTCATAACTTCTCTGAGCCTCAATTTCCTCATCTGTCTAAGAGAGATACTAATCCAGAACTTGAAAGGTTCTCGGAAGGATTAAAGGAGGTAATAAAGTGCCCAGCACAATGCTGTGTACTCAATAAATATCTCTTCCTCGAACCCTGAGTGTTTCCTCCTAACACCTGCCTTCTATTTCTTAAAAGAGACTGCACAGGATACCCTCCATGCCTGCCTCCCATCCACTTCACACCTTGTTCTTAGTCCGTGCGATTTTTTCTCCAGATATCATTGCCCTTGATGCATCTTAGAAAGATGTCCTAGAACCAGACTCTTACTCTACCCACACCCTGCTTCTTTGCTTCCTATATCTTGTCAGCTTTTCATGGCCTTGCCTAGGTCATACCTCTTCAAGCAAACTCTCCGTGGTGACTTGATCCAGTCTGATCTCCCTCCTCTGTGCCTCCCTGGCCTGCAGCTCTGTACCTCTCAGCAGGTCCTGCCAGTATTCCATCTCCCTACAGCTTTGTAAATACAGAGCTCCAGACATGTGAGAAAAAGACTTGGAGCCAACTCATTAGGGTGAGGTGGACTGGCACTCATTGGGGAATGTTAAGATTACTGGATGTTAGAACTGGTGAAACTATCAAAAACCATCTGCTTCTACCCATCGATGTACCTATACTTAGAGTTAAATTAAAGCCCAGAAAGGAAGAATGACTTGCCCAAGGTCATACAGCAAATTTATTAAAGAAAAGAACAAAAGCCAGGCACAGTGGTACACACCTGTAGTTCCAGTCACCAGCTACTTGGCAGACTGAGAGGGAGAGGAATCCTTGAGCTCAGGAGTTCAAGGCCAGCCTGGGGAACACAGTGAGACCTCATCTCTTAAAAAAAAAAAAAAAAAAAAAAAAAAAAAAAAAAAAAAAAAAAAAAAACCAGAACAGACCTGGATCCTGGACCCTGATTTGTCACTTATTGGCTGTGTGAGTTGGGACATACCACTTCTTTATCTGAGCCTCATTTTGTTTAGTGCTGACAACCTATGAATCTAGAAAGGATCCTATAGTCATTTGCCACGAGGCTATTTGAAGGTCTCTTACAAAGGTCCTCATCTTAGTTTCAGTGAGATCTCAAGCGTGTTGTGGGTCAGAAATCTGGTGATGTCTTAGGTGCTTTCAGAAACAGTGCTAACAGATGAAAATTTTCAAGTCTGTATGGTATCAGGCTCCTGAGGTGCCGGAGCCCTGAAGAATGCCAAGGGCCTGTGAACACAGGTAACAATTTGCTCCTCAGGCTATTCAAACAAAACTTATTCTCTCTTTGGTTCTATTTCCAGCCATAGATTGAGCCCTAATCCCAATACAGACTGTTTCAATTCCAGCCACAAGCCAAGCCCTAATCCTCCAACCTTGGCCACAGGTTGAACACCAATTCCACCCCTATACAAGACCCCTTACCCAGGCTGGGTCCCTGACGTGGTTACTGACCAGTACTGGTCCCAGCCCTAGGCTGAGCCACAGACATGGGTGATGCTGGTCACTCTAGACAATCAGCCCTTTGTGGATGAGTGTCCACCAGAGGTCTACTATCTTCTTACCTCCCTCTGCAGTGCTTTCTGCCCTACTCCTCTCAGCTCCTCTCTTTGTTTCACTTCCCTAGTTGTCCCTTGTAGGTGTCTAGTATGTTCTGCTTTCTCTTCCCTCCCTCCATCCAATCCTGCTTTAAGGAGAGAGTCAGTTACCAAGTAAAAACATGGGGCTGGGCGCAGTGGCTCACACCTATAATCTCAGCACTTAAGGCCGAGGTGGATGGATTACTTGAGCCCAGGAGTTTGAGACCAGCCTGAGAAACATATCAAGACCCTCTCTCTAGAAAAAATAAAGAAATTATCCTGGCATGGTGGCACATATCTGTGGTCCCAGCTATTTGGGAGACTGAGGTGGAAGCATTGCTTGAGCCCAGAAGATCGGGGCTGCAGTGAGCGGTGATTGTACCACTACACTCCAACCTGGGTGTCACAGTGAGACCCTGCTCAGAAAAAAAAAAAAATCTTTTTTCTTCAAGGGTTTTGTGTATTATGGGAATCAAAGCTTTCATTCCCAGGTGATGGATTCCAGGCCCTAGACTAGACGCAGGCATGGGACAGGAAGGGAGCTCCCATGGTAGGATGTGATGCAGAGGGCAAACCTGGAATCAGAAAGTCAGGGATCCAGCCCTGGCTGTGCCATCAATTCCAACTGTGACCCTGGACAGGTTGCCTTTCTCTGCCTCTCACTTTTCCCCCCTGTAAAGTAAGATGGTTGGACTCTAGTGAATGATTATTGAGGACAATTCTAGTTTTAACACCTAGTGATTCTAAGTTTCCAAAACCCTAAGATATGGTTGCCTTGATTCCGAGTCCACTCTGGCCTTTGGAATAGGGATGTGGGAGGGTAGTACTCCTGCCCTGTCAGGGAGGAGTGGACAGGCAGACCCTCAAACACCAGAAAAAAGTGCCTGGATGGCCTGTGGCAGTGGAGGTAGTGGGAGACCGACCAGAGGGGACTCTGCTTTTCTGTTCAGCTTAGCTGCATCCCCATCTACCTGTTCAGGTCTGCATGAGGCAGTGGGGAGCACCTAAGTGAAGGCCTGAAGTCCGGCTCCAGGCTGACCTCCCTGGATCTGACTGGGCCGTTCTGCACCTCTCCTCTCCCACCAGCAGAGGTCTCTGCCTCACTCACGGGCGTGCAGGCTGCTGAGCCTGAGCCCAGCAACAGCTGCGCAGTTGCTCCAGCTGTTGCACCTGTTCCAGGACTGGCCTCTCAAGTTCCCCCGGCCGCCAACCATGGCGCCCGGCTCTGGGAGAGGGACCTTGAATCCTTCATATTCTCAAAGAAAAGGACTGGCGTGACAGTGGTGCCCCTGGAAAGTATAGTACAGAGATCATTTCAGGCGTCCCCCTACCTCTGTCCAGGACCCCATCTTCATTCTTGTACTCAGGAGTTCTTTTTTGTATCTGGTCAGAAGCCTTCTGTTTACAAGTTAAAGCCATTTCTTCTAGTCCTGCCTAGTAGGGGATGGGTGTCTCTGTAAGCATTCTCTCCACATCTGACGACTGGCATTGAAGTTTGTGCTGGAGTGAATCAAGCTTAGGTAAGGCCCGATCTCTCTCTGGGACTCAATTTCCCAGAAAGGAAACAGAGGACTAGACGTCTCTGAGTCCCTAGCTTTCTACGATTCTATGAATCTAAGCATATATGTCCAAGGCAAAAGAGAATGTGAACAGTCCCCACCCTGCTTCCTGTCCTTTAAGAGGTAACAGAGCTGCCTTTCCTGGTTTGACAGTTCTCTCCCTAGAGGCCCTTCTATGCTCCTGTATGTCTGTCATGTGCCAGAGGAAAAAGTCAGATTCAGAGAAATGCAGTTCCTTTCCCCGGGTTGCACAGCTCAGCCCCTGAGGAGCTGAGGCTTTTCTTCTGGTTTCCTTAAGAGGCCTCTCCCATCGGGTGCCAGAGCCCAGAGCAGGGCTTATGTCTCAGAGGGGAGCAAGTTTGTTTGTGTGAAGAGGGGATTATAAATAAATAGAGAAAGTATGGCTGTGTGGGTGTGAGGGAAGAGATGTAAACGTTCTACATTCCTGGGCAGGCTGGCTCACTCAGGTTTCCTGAGTTCTTGCAGGCTGGGGACAGGCCAGCCACAATTCCAGACCTCTCTTCTCTCACCCCGGCCCCTCCTGATGCCCTTTCCATGGTCTTGTCCAGCCTCCTCTCCAGCCCAGAAGCTTCTTTCTAGTTGTCTTTTCTGCTTCCTATTGGGGAAGAATTCTCAACCGCACTAACCCCTCCTAACTGACCCCATAAAAGACCTTTTATCACAGCATGAGAGTTTCAAGCCAGACTGTGGGATGAACTTGGAACTTGGATGGAGACAGTTTGGAAATTTTGACTTATGTGTGAAGATCATGGAATCACTCATCCCCTTAGCTGCTCTGGGCTCCTGACCTTTTGGTACATGTTGTCATTTGGTTTGGCCAGTGGTTTGAGCATTCAGATGGCAGGGGGCTGGAAAGTGGGGGTTGTCAGAAGCTAATTTCTGTTGGGTGGCAAGGTAAAAGTGCTGAAAGGGAATTGGCCCTCTTCCCATATAATGAACTATTCCTTTTGTTAAAGAAAGAGGCTTCCAGGGCCAGGCGCGGTGGCTCAAGCATGTAATCCCAGCACTTTGAGAGGCTGTGGGGGGTGGATCATGAGGTCAAGAGATTGAGATCATCCTGGCCAACATGGTGAAACTCTTGTCTCTACTAAAAATACAAAAATTAGCTGGGCGTGGTGGCTCGCACCTGTAGTCTCAGCTACTTGGGAGGCTGAGGCAGTAGAATAGCTTGAACCTGGGAGGCGGAGATTGCAGTGAGGCGAGATTGTGCCACTGTACTCCAGCCTGGTGACAGAGAAAAAAAAAAAAAAAAAGAAAAAAAGAAAAGAATGAAAGAGGCTTCCAGGATTAAGGACCATCAATTGGCTCCTCTTCCAGAATCTCTCCCTCTTTGTTAACTCTGTTCTTTCATCATTGATTTTGTTCATCAGGCACCAACTCTATCTATGTAGGCTCTGCATTGAGCACAAAACTTAATGAGATCTGGTCCTGGCTCTCAAGAAGGTCACAGTTTAGTTAGGAAGCAAAGCTTACTTAAGAAGTACCTCTAATCCATTTGTGATGAGCATTGTAATGAGGGCTGAACTCAGTTCTGCAGGAAAGGCCAGTGGCTGGAAGTTTGGGGCCGCTTCACAAAAAGGGTAGCATCTAAGCTGGCTTTTGAAGAATGGGAAGGAGTTGGTCAAACATAGGAGATGGAGAATCCCATTCCAGGTAGAGGAAACAGCATGTTTGAAGGCACAGTAGGAGGAGGCCTGGGGGCTGGTGGAAGAGTGAGGAATTTAGCAAGAGGAGATGAGGCTGAAAACAGGGCCACCACAGAAAGTTTTGCTGGAAAAGCAGGCAGGAGCCAGCTCATGATAGGCTTGGGATGACACAGTGACATTTAGAATCTGTCTGGTAAACATTGCTGTCCAGAATTCAGATTAGATCAACTAAGTCCAGTCACTTTAAGTCTGTTGAGACAGGTAAAGAGCTTTAGCTGTGGCCTATCCAAGTGGACACTTACTGTGGGAAAGGGAGCTAGTGTCTAGCACTTTGTATATGCCAAAGAGAAGCCTCCATGTCCTTCATGAACCACATCCACTCCCACCTCTGTGCCTTTGCATCTAGTACCTACTGCCTAAGAAGTCCTTCCCCTCCTGCACCTTGTTAATTTCTCCAAGATCCAACTCAGGCATGTTCCTAGAAAAGCCTCGCCTGAAGACCCTATGCTCACACCATCATAGCGTTTGTCAGACTGAATGTATTGTATCTATATGTCTTCTTCACTAGGCTGTGAGCTCCTTCAGGAGGTGACTTTGTTTTATTTAAGTCATGTACCAGGCCCATGGATGTGTATAATATTTGACATACAAAAAGTTCAATAAATAAATGATAATGGGAAGTAATATTACTGTAGCAGTCCCCCTGTATTCATGGTTTCAATTTCTGAGGTCTCAGTTACCTATGATTAACCTTGGTCCAAAATATTACATTGGAAATTCCAGAAATAAAGAATTCATACGTTTTAAGTTGCACATCATTCTGAGTGGCATAGTGAATTCTGTTGCCATTGCTCTGTGTCCCATCCAGAACGTAAATCATCCCTTTTCCAGCGTGTCCACACTGTAGATGCTCCCCACCTGTTAATCACTTAGTAGCTGTCTCAGTGATCAGATCAACTGTTGAAGCATTGCAGGGCTTGTGTTCAAGGAATCCTTATTTTACTTCATAATGGTGCCAAAGCATGAGTAGCAATGCCAGCAATTTGGATATGCCAAAGAGAAGCCATAAAGTGCTTTCTTTAAGTAAAAAGGTAGAAGTTCTCAATTAATAAGGAAAGGAAAAAAATGATATAGTGAGTTTGCTAAGATCTACAGTAAGGGTGAATCTTCTATCTGTGAAATTGTAAAGAAGGCAAAAGAAATCTATGCATGGTCTATCTAGGGTTCAGTACAAACTGTGGTTTCAGGCATCCACTGGGGGTCTTGGAATGTATCACCAAGGATGAGGGGGGACTACTGTATTACTAATGATAATAATGTTTACTGCCTGTTATGCCAAGTGCCCCACACTCACATATGTGTTCAGTCCCGAAACCTCAATCCTGTCCTTGACGGCTCCTTTGCCCTCTCCACCCATATCCTATCCAGTCTGTCCCAAAGCCTGCCCATTGTACCTCCTAGGTGTTTCTCAAATCTGTACTTTTGCCCATCAGCACAGCTTCCATCTTGGTACAGGTCCAGCATGATCTCAAAGCAGGATGACTGC
The DNA here is from genome assembly GCF_049350105.2 of Macaca mulatta. Taxonomy (NCBI): domain Eukaryota; kingdom Metazoa; phylum Chordata; class Mammalia; order Primates; family Cercopithecidae; genus Macaca; species Macaca mulatta. Next base: position 75,122,930 of record NC_133419.1, on the reverse strand, counting down.
AACAGCCCCTCCGTGGTCTCTCTGCCTCCAGTCTTGCCCTCCAATTAGTTCTCCATTCCTGTGAGCACAGTGGTGATTCTAAAATGCAAATCTGATCATGGGACTCCCCAGTTTAAAGCTTTTCCATGGCTTTCCTTTGCCTCCTGGGCTCTCAAAGCCCTCCATAAGCCTCTGCTTCTCTTTCCAGACTGGTCTCTTGCCTCTCACGTCTGCCTTCCCATTCTCTCCTGCAACTTCTGAGCCACTTTCATCTCTGTATCCCCGCCCAAGGTCTGTGGGCATGAGGCGAGTTGAGGCAGACTGATCTGGCTTGTGGGTGGGGCTAGAAGAATGTAGGAGGCCACCAGAATCAGGGTTGGTGCAATTGTAAATGAGACCAGGGAGATTTGGCCTTAGTGTGTGCTATGATGTTCGTCCCCTAATAGGTGCCTGGGGATGACCACAGAGAGTTCTGGGAGTCAAAGAAACACCACAGGAAACAAACTATTAAGGGATTAAGAAAGTCTGGGGTCAGTGCCCAGATCTGGTTTTTTTTTAAACCTATTTAGTTGAGCACATAATACATGTCAGCACTAGGTGTATTACATATATTATCTAACTTAATTCTACAGTAATTCTGAGAGGTAAAGATTGTTACTAGTTCCATTTAATAGATGTGGAAACAGAGGCCCCCAATGGTTAGGTAACTTGTCTAAATTCAGGCTGCAAATAAAAGCCAAATCCACAATTTGAACCCCTGCCGATCTGACTCCAAAAGGTCCCTGAGAAAAGGCATGGTTGGTCTCTGAGATGGGGAGGGATGCATGGGGACAGGTGGGATGAGACGTGGTGGTGGGGAGGGAGAGGAATCAGGGCAGGTCCAAGGCCAGGGTAGGGGTGGGAACGCCACAGAAGACCAAAGGGAGTGTATGGGAAAGGAGTGAGATGTGAGACAAACTTTACCTCCTTCACACTCAGGTGACACTCCTGTGTCACTCAGGACTGGCCCTACTGGTTCCCTGAACTTCATCCTAACTGACCTTGGAGGTTCTGAGAGCCTAGGATGTATGAGACCATCAACACATCCAAGAATCATAGAATCTTGCAATGATCAAATCTTAGAACCACAACATTGGACAATTCTAGAAGCTTTGTATTCTAAGGAAATATAGGTTCTTAGAAACATGGAATTCTCAAAATCCTGAATCTTAGAATCCTAGAATTTTGGAGTCTTCAAATGTTGAAATCATGGATTCATAAACTATGCAGAAAATCTTTCAAGATCATAGCTTACCCCCTTCTCTTATTTTGCAGATGGGAAACTGAGGCTCAGAGAAAGGAGGATGAGTCTCTGAATGTCACACAGTGAAGTTGTGGCTTAAAGAACTAAAACTGTTTCCACCGGCCATGTTCAAGGGCTGGGGCTAGTGCCAGCACTGCAGAAACTGAGGCGGCCTGTCGCTGCCTGGCAGTTCTTCCTCCTACTTGGTTTTGGCATGGCCGTGGGCACTCATCTCACTTGAGAGAGCTCCAGGCCATGCCACCCTTCCTTGTGCCTGTCACCTTCTAGGGTATGGTGGGGTGGGGATTGTGGCCACTGGAGGCCTCCTGCCAGGCCCCCCACATTCTCAGCCTCTGCCAGGTCTATCGGTGGGGGGAAGGGGCCTTCTGCCTGGGCATTAGCTGAGACACTCTTTCTGTCTTCATGCTCTGAGCAGGCGGTGAGGTGAAGGGGGTGCCAACTGGCACAGAGGCCTGGGCTCCAGGGCCGCCCCAAGGAAGGTAAGACAGGGTTTCTTCAGCAACAGGCTGAGACCTAAGGTGGTGGCAGTGTTGCAATCGCCCCCTCCCTGGTGGGAGGAGGGGACTGAGGAAGAAAGACATTATTCACTCCTTGGAGAGTTGGGCTGGCTCTGACCAGCACCCCAGCTGGGCCTGTGTCCCACCCTCTCTGCCAGTGGAGGCTGAGAGATAAACACAGCTCATTTGATACGGGCCAGCCGGGCCTTGCTGGCTTGCTGGGAATGTGAGCTCCACTTTGGGGAGCTGGGAAGGGAATGGCGAGGGAACTAAGTCATGTGTTCCTACTCTCAGCGACCCTCAAAGCACAGACTGAAGGCATCGTGACAGCAGTCTCAAATCTTTGTTCTAGGAGGCCCAAGAGGGCAGAGTAGGAGCAATGTGAGGAACCAGAGAGAGGCCAACTCCAGCTCCTTACAAAGAAAACCTTCTAATGGTTAGGAATGGCCCATGAGCTCCTGTTCCCTGAAGGCGTGTGTCAGGCAGGGGCTGCACGCCAGCCCAGCCCCCAGTGCTGAGAGGGAATTCCTGCACTGAATGTGAGCTCTCTGCTCACCCCACCGAACTCATTACTGCTTTCAATGCTCTGCAATTCTGTTTCAAAGTCTAAGAGAATGTGATTTAGGAAGTGTGAGAACCCATGTTTCCAAGATGCTTGACTCTGGAAAATGAGGAGGAGGCATGAGAGGCAACTTCTCCATTTTAGACCAACAGGGGACTAAAAGAATAAGCTAGGGAGTTGGGGGTGGTGGCCGGTGGGGCAGAGAGAGAAGGCAGTTGAGCCTTTAGGCCCTGGAATTGGGTAAAAAGCCATAGGAGATGAGTTGAAGAGAAAGGAGCTCTGCTTTGGAGTTAGGAGTCCTGGGTTGAAATCCTAGCGGAGGACTTTAGGCAAGTGGCATAGCCTCTGTGAGCCTTCTCATAATTGTGGTAACAGTCACAAAGCCACTGCAAGACGGATACTGTCATCTATTCCGGAAGATGACAATGTCCATTTTGCAGTGGCTTTGTGATTGTTACCACAATTATCATAATAATAGCATTCAACTAAGGGTCAGAAACCGGACTGGGTAAGCACTTTACAAGCGTTATCAAATTTAATGGTCAAAACAACCATGTTAATGAGATAACTAACTTCTGTAAGGAGTTCGGCAAAGAGAAGATAGTCAATAAATGTTGGTTCCCTTCTCCATATTTCAATCTCGTTTAATTCAACAAACCTTTACTGGCACTTAGCTTGTGCTGGGCCTCCCAGTTCCTCCTGAAAAGAGCTCAGGCAATGGAATGTTTTTCCCTGCTGGCGTGAAGATCACCAGGTACCTGTGTAGAGGAGGGTTGGCGAGGATAGGGTGGGAGGCAGAGGGGCGGGGCACAAGGCTGCAGTGCTGGGCTGGGCAGTCTAACCCAGGGCTGGGGATAAGTGGGTAGGATGTGGGAGCAGGAGTAGATCAATAGGTTACGAGAGGTGAGAGAGGCAGAGGTTTCAGGAATGCAGGATTGTAGGAGAGATAGCCAAGCCATGGAACAAATGATTTTAGTAATTCTTAGAAGCATTCATCCAGATATTGACAACTGATGTACGATTGCAAAAAAGTCCATTGATGTGCCAATCACAAATCACAGTAGTAGCAACGACCATTTTTAAAGATACTTGAAAGTCAGTTTCCTACAACCTTTCCATCATGGCTCACCAAAATATAAGGACATAGAAAAGTGTGAAAGCAAGGAAGCTCCCAGCACCATGGCCTTGGGCCCCATCCCTGCCAACCCTCCTCTACACAGGTGCCTGGTGATCGTCACACCAGGAGGGCTTTGTTCAAAAGGTAGGCTACAGGACCCAGAGAATATGTGTACACGTGCGTGTGTGTGTGTGTGTGTGTGTGTATAGGGGAGCGGGATGAGAGAGGAAAGAGGGGTGGGAAGGGAGGGAAGGGTGTGGTGATGTACTAAATAAGCCAAATGGGACAAATAAAAAGGAAACAAGCGTGACTGTGAGGGCAGAGGAACGTGGGACTGAGTCAGGAGACTGATGCTGCCATCCCTGCCCGGTGACTGACTTGCTGTGTGGCCCTCAGGTGTAACTTACCCTCTCTGGGCCTCATTCATCTAATCATAATAATTAATGTTACCATGATATAAATCTGTACAGCATTTCAGTGCTTGATTCCCTAACTGCCCTGTGAGATAAGCATTAAGGTTCAGAGACAGTGGCATGCCCAGTGTCTCACAGTAAGTGTGTGGTCAAGCTGAGATTCAAACTCAGACCTTCTGGCCCCCTGCCTAGGAGAGCACGCCCAGTTGTCCAGCAGATTCTCTTTTGCCTGAGTGGCCCAGATGACATCTCTTCTAGAGCTAGAAAGAAGGAGAAATGAGACAGGGTCTTTGGGCTGGAGCCTCCTGGGACTAACATGGCACTGGTCGGTTTGCCAGGCCCAGACATGTTCTGCCTTTTCCATGGAAAGAGATACTCCCCTGGCGAGAGCTGGCACCCCTACTTGGAGCCACAAGGCCTGATGTACTGCCTGCGCTGTACCTGCTCGGAGGTAGGTTCCTCTGGTCACCTTGCCACCTGTGTCGGGGATATCTGAGAACCCTCCAGAGAAGTCACCCCAGAGGGAGGACCAGGCCTTCTAGAACTGTGCTGTCAGCAGCAGCTGAGGGACTTGGGAAAAGCCATTTCACTACTGAGTACTCAATATATAGGATTAGATGGCTACTGTGTACCTCCCAAAGATAAGTCACACAAACATTAGTGGCTGGGTTGGGATGAGGACCCTGGTCTCCCATCTCACATTCCAGCTTTCTTTCCACCTCATAGTGGTGCCAGTCTCCCTGCCTCCCATGCAGCCCAAGACAGAGCCTTTTTGACCTTATCTTCCATTCCCTCCTTTTCATGTACTATTTCCTCCAGCCACTTCGGCCCTGCCTTAGGATGTGTCCCCCACCTCCACTAGCCCAATTACTTATTCCTCAGGGATTTGCCCAAATGGGAAAATGACCTCCACCTGGAAGAATTTGCTTCTTCTGGGATCCTACAGAAGTTTCTCTGCCCCTTTCTCCTATCACTGTTGACCAGGCAGCATAGTTACTGCCCCTCCTAGACTGAACCTCTGAGACTAGGACTTGCTGGGCTCTCACTCATACCTGGCATGATTCCTTGCCAAAGGCTGAACCACCTGAGGTAGAGACCATGTCTTTGTTTTCCATCTCCTCCCACCCCACCGTACCCCATAACAATCCAGCACCTCCACAGGGCCTTGCAAAATCAACTGTGTAGAATGAATGAGACCCCCATGTGGTCCAGAATTCTCAAGCAAGATATGAGATTGGAGGAGTAGAAGAGGAGGAAGCGGCTTAGAAGGCTTGAAAAACCCTTGGTTTTAGCTCAGCTGCCTGGAACCCAGTGTGGATGTCCCCAGCTTTCTTTGTCTGGGTGTTGGTGCTTGGAGGGAGGGGTAGCTAGCTCCTAGCCCGAGCCAGCCTCCCAGCCCCTCTCTTTCCCTGCACAGAGCCAAGAGAGGAATGCGGAAGGCCTCTAAGAGTCTCCCTTGTTAAAACAGAACCCTCTGGGGTGGGAGCAGAAAGAGCTCTGGAGGCGATCCTGTGGGGTGGCGGAGGGGTGGCTTAGCCCCCTCCTGACTTTGACACTGGGGTCCCACTCCTCCTGGGGTCTTTCCCCCGACTCACCACTGCTTCTACCGTCTTGGCCCCAAGTAGAAATGGGGACACAACCCCCATCATCACTGCCTCCCCTCGATTTGCCTTGGCACATCTGAGGCCAATCAGCCTTTTCAAGAAGGACTTTATGAAATATAGCCAGAGAACAGAAAGGAAATCATAACAGAAAATTCCAGACATATCATGTGGTCCAGTTGACAAAGTCCAAGTTTTTTGAGCCATTGGAGTTAATTCATTTCTCCTTTCCCAGAGTTCACATACAGTTTCCTCAACCCAGAGGACTTGTGCTGTTATCTGCAAAATATACCCTCAATCCCTCCACTTCTCTCCACCATCACTGCTCCCCGTAATCCAAGCCACCATCATCTGTCATCTCTTTCCTGGGCTGCCACACAAGTCTCCTAATGGGTCTTCCTGTTTCCCCCTCTAAATCCATCCTCCATGTGGCAGGGAGAATGGTCTTTTTTTTTTTTTTTTTTTTTTTTTCTAGACAGGGTCTCACTCTGGTACCCAGGCTGGAGTGCAGTGGTGCGATCTCAGCTCACTGCAGCCTTGACTTCCCAGGCTGAGGCAATGCTCCCACCTCAGCCACCTGAGTAGCTAAGACCACAGGTGCATGCCACCATGCCCAGCTAATTTTTGTATTTTTTGTAGAGACAGGATTTTACCAGGTTGCCCAGGCTGGTCTCAAACTCCTCAGCTCAAGAAATCCACCCACCTCACTCAGCCTCCCAAAGTGCTGGGATTACAGGAGTGAGCCACCGTGCCCTGTGAGAATGGTCTTTTCTCAGCATGAAACTGATCATGTCATTCCGCTCTTAAAACCCTCCAGTAACAGATGATGAACTCATTGACAGGCATGCAGAGATTGTGTGCTGATTGTCATGTTCTGATTTAGGGAAAAAAGGAGAGAAAAGAAAACAAAAAACCTCCAATAGCTTTTCGTTGGACCTAAAGTAAAATTCAAAGTCCCTGCTGAGGGCTCTGTTTCTGTCTTATTCTCCAATTTCTTTTCTTTTCTTTTCTTTTCTTTTTTTGAGATGGAGTCATGCTCTGTCACCAGGCTACCAGGCTGGAGTGCAGTGGAGCAATCTCGGCTCACTGCAACCTCCGCCTCCCAGGTTCAAGTGATTCTCCTGCCTCAGCCTCCTGAGTAGCTGGGACTACAAGCATACCCGCTGCCACGCCTAGCAAATTTTTGTATTTTTAGTACAGACAGAGTTTCACCACCTTGGCCAGGATGATTGCCATCTCTTGACCTCATGATCTGCCCGCCTCGGCCTCCCAAAGTGCTGGGATTACAGGCATGAGCCACCGCGCCTGGCCTTATTCTCCAATTTCATTTCATACCTGCTCCCTCTGCTGCAGCCACACTGACCTCTGTCAGTTTTTCCAACACTTGAGCTTCATTCCAACTTATTTCCTCCACTTGGAATGTTCTTCCCTCAGATCTTCTCACGAACAGTTCCTTCTGATCTCCCAGTTCATAACACAAATGTTACCTCCTTATAAGGCCTTCCCTGACAGCTGTTTCTAACAGAGTCTACCCCTATTAATTAAATAATATTCCTCTATTTATTTATTTATTATTGATTGATTGATTGATTTTGAGACAGTCTCACTCTGTCACCCAGGCTAGTACAGTGGCACGATCTCGGCTCACTACAAACTCTGCCTCCCAAGTTCAAGTGATTCTCATGCCTCAACCTTCTGAGTAGCTGGGATTAGAGGCACGCACCACCACGCCAGGCTAATTTTCATATTTTTAGTAGAGACGGGGTTTTACCATGTTGTCCAGCTGGTCTCAAACACCTGACCTCAAGCTATCTGCCCACCTTGGCATCCCAAAGTGCTGGGATTACAGGTGAGAGCCACCATACCACGTCCTCTATTTTATTATATATCATAAATTTAACATCTGAAATCTTCTTGTTCCTACTTGTTTACTTTTTTCTTTCTTTTTTTTTTTTTTTTTTTGAGATGGAGTCTCACTCTGTCACCCAGGCTAGAGTGCCATGGCATAATCTCAGCTCACTGTAACCTCCACTCCCGGGTTTAAGCAATACTTCTGCCTCAGCCTCCCAAGTAGCTGGGATTACAGGTGGGCTACTACTGCCTGGCTAATTTTTGTATTTTTAGTAGAGACGAGGTTTTGCCCTGTTGGCCAGGCTGGTCTCGAACTCCTGACCTTAAGTGATCCTCCCACCTCAGCCTCCCAAAGTGCTGGGATTACAGGCGTGAGCCACTGTGCCCGGCCCTTGCTTACTTCTTTAATAGTCTATCTTTCACTGCTAGGATGTGAGCTCCGGGAGGGCAGAAACCTTGTTGGTCCCACTCACTGCTACATTCCTAGTGCTCAGAAGAGGGCCTGGCACCCAGTAGACCTGCAGCAAATATTGAGTATGAATGAGTCCACACCTACCCACTAGGGGCAGCTCAGCATTGTGGAAAGTGCACGGGCCCTGGTGATAGTTTTTACCTGCTGTGTGATCTTAGGCAACTTAACCTTTCAAGGCTCTTTTCTCATTTAAAAAGTGTGACTAATACTATGGTACCTACCTCTAGGGGTGTTGAGAATATAAAGTGGGATGATTTTTATATAACGTAAAGGCCCTACCTCAGTAGCCACTCAATAAATGGAGGCTATGACTTCCTGAGAGGTTCCCTGTAACTGCAAAGGGCTTTTCCACGTGCCTTACCTGCCCTTTCACCACTAACCTGTCTCCATCCTATTTCCTGCTTCGTGGTGCTAATAATAATCACCATCCTTGGCTCCTCCAAGGCCAGAATCAAGAGACCGATTCTAACTCTTCAGGCCACACAGTCCCTTGCACTCCATCCTAGTTTCTCATCTGGGAGCCTCAGATGTCTAGCGTCTAGTTTATCCTCTAGACATTTATTAATCCCCCATGTGTGTTGGGACTCTAGAAGGCCCCTATTAGAGCTTAGCCCAATTCTGTGGACTCTGGGATGCCCTTTAGCACTGACTAGTCCTTGCAATTACCTCTGGCCATCTTGGGAAGCAGTGATCCCAGAAGGCATAGGGCCATTCAAGGGCCTTCCATGGGGCAAGAGGCTGCCTCTGAAGTGCTATCGGGGAACTCAGGTCCAGGGAGAGGGCAGGGGGAAGGAACCAGGGGGAGAAGCAGGGCTAGAAACAAACTTTGCCAACCTCAGAATCGTGAACAAAGCAGGCTCCATTCATCTAGGAGAGGACCATCGACCCCTCCTTTCCTTACTCTCATTTATTCACTCACTCATGTATTCATTCAGACTCCAGCAGCCACTAACTTGGAGCAAGGCCCTATGCCTACTATTCTTTGGAATTCGTGGTTGAATTGGTGACACAGGTGTAAATGGTTCATCACAATACAGCAGAGTGACCCTTGTAACAGAGTGAAGAACAAGGTGCGGGAAGGCTGAGGGGCCAAAGAAAAACCGCCTGGAGAGCTGGGGAGACCCCCACGAGGGGTGGTGGCCACTATCCGTCAGTTTCTGCTTGTCTCTCTCTGCGCACATTCCCCTGCCCAGTTCTCTCACTTGCTATACTTGAAAAAGAGAAGGAACTTCAGGCCTCTCCTTCGGTGGTGCCAACTCCAAAGGCTTTGTGCAGGATTACCCAAACCTCCCAGAGATTTAGGGGCTGGATTATAAAGCCATCCATCTTCTCTACATCAGGTTTTTCGTCTCACACCCCGTCCCGGTCACGTGTCCTCATGTTTCGTTCCTTTCTTGACCACAAGGCTCAGGCCCAGGGTTAAAAGGACCAAGCCCCAGAGTTAAAATAGTGCAGTCAAAGCATCAAGATCAATGTCAAACAACTCTAGGCTTTTCCTTGTCTTTCTCTGTGAAGGGGACACAGTGTTTGAGCAAGTCCATGAACAGGTCTGACCTCCTCCAGGGTAGAGGAGGCACATGGATGTGTGGGCCAAGTGAGATCCCCTTGGTGGGCAGGAACGGGGAAGGACTGGGCACACTTGAGTTCATTGTTTTCAGTCCAATCACAGGCTTACTACAAGTACAGACTTCTGCAGTTGGGGTGGGAGTTTTGGGAAAGGACAGGTACAGGTGGAAGATGATGGTTCTTTGAACCAGGGCTGACCCTTGTGTCCCCTTCAGAGCGCCCATGTGAGTTGTTACCGCCTCCACTGTCCGCCTGTCCACTGCCCCCAGCCTGTGACAGAGCCACAGCAGTGCTGTCCCAGGTGTGTGGGTAAGTAGCCATGCTCCTCCCCATTGTCCACTGACCTTTCTCCTCCTCCCAGTGTAGCCCTCTAGCTGAGGGAGAACTCTGCAAGGAGAGGGGCAGTCTCTACCCATCAGAGGTGTAGACACACAAAGGTGCTCAAGGGAGGAAATATCCCAGATCCGCAGGCAGTGCTGGGGTAGCAGAGACTTCGTGTCCTTAAGTAGGTGTGCATGGCAGGGGAGGGAGGACATGCAGAAAGTAGCTGCAGGAAACAGGGCCTTGCTTGGCCTGCTGACTGGCACACTTGGGCTCTTGTCTCTCTCGGGCCTGCCAGAGCTGGAGGGTATGGGCGCAGTCTGGGAAGTGAAGGTGAGTGATCTTGGGATTGAAGGTCCTATGGGGAGACCCTAGAATTACCACTGGGGGGCTGAGAAGGACTAAAGGAGTCAGGCCCCGTTCTCTGAGATTCCTCGCACTGCTGAGATTCAGGGACTCTGTGTGTCCTGATGCTCAATGTCTATGATTCCATGATTTTAAGATTCTAAGCCCCTGAGAATGAGATTCCAGGAAGAAGAGGTCAGAGAAAGGAGAGGTGGTCTGGGAAGAAACTGGCAAAAGCAAGTGTCCAGTGAGGGGCAGTCAGAGCGGAGGCCAACTTGGAGGTGGGAGGGGAGGTTGAGAGGAAAACTGATGTTTAGAAGCATCAAGAAAGTGGTGAAGAAGAGGCTTCAGATTCTGGTCTCGGGTCCGGGCTCTGGAATCAGGGCTTTCCTGGTGAGCTGGTATGGAGTGGGGCTCATTTTCCAGCGGGGAGCCCAGTAGGGATCTGACTCGTGGCCCTGATACGGGTCATAGAGATTCCTGGCTGCGGGTTCCCGAGGGGAACAGTGGCTCTCAGCTTCATCCTGCACAGTGAAGGAGTGTCCTCATGTCTGATGCTGACTCCAGGGGGCCTCAGCTCTCCTTGCTGACTTTGGGTTTCCCCTTGTGCTTGGCCCAGGCCTCTTGTTGCTGAAATGCTCTTCACTCCCTCTCTCTTTCCATCCCCTGCTCCTCTGCCTGCTTGGCTCCACAGTTCAAGACTCTGCTTGCCACTGGCCCTTCAGGAAGTCTTCCCTGGCCACTCCTCCCTGGCTGAGTTAGAGGCTCCTCTTCTCTGCTGTCACAACTTCTGTGCTTCTACCCACCCTAGCCCTTACCTGCTACAGCATCATTGCTTGTGGCTTGTCTTTCTGCCTAATTAGATTTCAAACTTCTTTTTTTAAAATTAAAAAAAAATTTTGGCCGGGTGCGATGGCTCGCGCCTGTAATCCCAGCACTTTGGGAGACTGAGGTGGGTGGATCACAAGGTCAAGAGATTGAGACCATCCTGGCCAACATGGTGAAACCCCATCTCTACTAAAAATACAAAAAAATTAGCTGGGTGTGGTGGCGGGCGACTGTAGTCCCAGCTACTTGGGAGGCTGAGGCAGGAGAATCGCTTCAACCTGGGAGGCAGAGATTGCAGTGAGCCAAGATCATGCCACTGCACTCCAGCCTGGTGACAGAGAGAGACCTTGTCTCAAAGAAAGAAAGAAAAAAAGAAAAAAGAATTAAAAATCTTTTTTTTTTTTTGTAGAGATAGGGTCTCACCATGTTGCCCAGGCCAGTCTCGAACTCCTAGAGTCAAGTGATCCTCTCACCTCGGCCTCCCAAAGTGCTAGGATTACAGGTGTGAGCCACCATACCCCTAATTTTTGAGTTTCAGTTTCTTGATGGCAAGGGCTGAATCTTACTCATTGCTCCATTCCCAATACCTAGCATGGTGCCTGGAATAGAGGAGTGCTTAGTAAAGGGGTCTTGAATGAATGAGTGGGTTCTCTCGGGACCAGAGGCTTACCCCTCCACCTGGCAGGATAAGGATGGACTGATGGGCAGGTGATGGGGAGGGGGACTCTGGGGGCCAGTGAATGACAGGAATTTACACAAGCACAGGGACAATCATCCCAGCTGGTGCCACTAGAATGTAACCCTGTGAGGGCAGGGACTCTTTTGCTCACTGCTATATCCCCAGCACCTAGAACAGTGCCTGGCACTGAGAAGTGCTCCATGAGCCCTCATGGAGCTTATGGAGCCCCACTAACTTGGCACCACTGAGTGGAAGCTGAGGCTGCCGGCTTTACCTTCTTGCTCTCACTGGGGCTGGCTCAGACACTGAGGGGGCCAGAGGGCTGTGGTAGGGGTCATGGGAGGGAGGGACACAGTCAGATGTAGGTATCAGAGGGACCTCTTAGCTGATATGGGGAATGGCTGGCAAGGCCCAGGCCAGAGCTTGGTTTAAATTTCAAGTTGGGGTCAAATGCAAAGTCTTCAGAAAAGTGGCCTCGTTAATTTCAGCAAAGGTTTTTAGATTCACATGAAACCTCATTTTAATCTTCCTCCTGCCCCTCCCCAACTACAGAACCTCACACTCCTTCTGGGCTCCGGGCCCCACCAAAGTCCTGCCAGCACAATGGGACCATGTACCAACACGGAGAGATCTTCAGTGCCCATGAGCTGTTCCCCTCCCGCCTGCCCAACCAGTGTGTCCTCTGCAGCTGCACCGTAAGAACTCCTGCCTTCCCTTCAGCACAGGCCAGCGCTCTGGGCCTGCAAAGAACACAGTAGCCTGGACTGCAGACTGGGGGATTGTCCCTCCTGGCCAAAGCAAAATGAATGGGCTCAGGGGAAAGGGAACATCTGGGGTTTGGAATGTCCTGTCCCTAGCTGGGTCAGGTGACCATTCGGTGAGCTTCCACACCTTCCTGAGCCTTCTGTTTCCCCCAGTAGATGCTGCATTCCTTGAGGGGAGGAAACATGTGTGTTTCATTTCTTTATCCTCTGCTGTCAGTCCAGGACCTAAAGCACAGGAGACATCTGTAATGATTGTTGAATGAGAGAATGAATACGCAAATGATCAGTTATCAGTCCTGAGGGACAGAGACAGGGCCAGATCATCTGTAGTAAATGGAAATTAATCTGAAGCTACTTAAACTCCTCCTGCCTATTGTTAGAGCTGGACCTCGGGGCAGGCAGGGCTGACTCGCAGTGTTGTCATGGGACAGAGACTGAAGCTACGCAGGGCCTCCTCTAGAAAGTCTTCAGCCTCCTCCTTGTAAGGGAACTGCGGTCTAGGCATGGCCTTCCTATAGGTTTGCAGGTGACTTTCAGCATGTCATTTTTAACCCTTGGCTTGGCAACTCATCCATGAATTGGCAGGAGAAGCCCCTGCCCTCCCGATCTCCTTACTACCTGATCACCACACTCGGGCCTCTGAGTGCGTAAGGGAGTCTGACCAAATGATCATTAATGCTCTCTCCAGACGAGGTATCAGAAACCTGTGTTTGAGTTCCAGCACTGTCCCAGTTCCCTGTGTAACCTTGAACAAGTCACTTCTTTTGGGCCTGCCTCCCCGTCTTTTCAGTGACAGGGTCCCATCAGTCTGAGTCTCTGAATCTTCAAGTTTCTGTGCTGCAGAGCAAACAGCCTGCAAATAATGAGGAGTGATTACTTATAAATCAACCTAGTAAGCGATTACCTTTTGCAGGGTGTGAGCCTTTTGCAGTGGTCTATTGTGTCACCAGGTTCATAGAAATGCCTGGTTTATAAACAGTATCCGAATGACCCTAGGGGAAGGATATCACTATTTCTGTTTTTCAGATGAGGAAACTGGGGCTCAGAACAGTTAAGTGACTTGCCTGAGATCACACAGCTAGTAAGTGACAGAACCAGAATTCAGACCCAAGGCCACCTGGCTCCAAAGCCAATGTTCCTTTCCCTGTGCCTCCCCTGAAAGGATGAGGCCTGGATGAGGAGGGGCTGTGGCAGGAGACAGAAATGCTGGGTGGTAGGTGGTGACAGCATTCCCAGGATTCCTCTGTTCATTCTCCCTGGATAGTTGGGCCTTCCCTTCTTTCTTCTCATCCCTGACTATAGGAGACTGGCGTGACTTCTGGCCTCGCCCGAGGGACCAGAACACTCACTCCTCAGACCCTCTGGAAAGGGAACAGGGAAAGATCTCAAGGCAACAGCGCTTCCCCCCAGGCACGTTGTGCCTTGTGCTTTTCACAACCATTCCCTCACTGGATCTTCACACCCCAGATGGGTGTGACCCCACTTCACAGAGGAGGGATCTCAGGCCCGGAGGAAAGAAGTGACCACCAAAGGTCACCTGGCCCCAGACCCCCAGCAGGCCCCTTCCCCTGCAGTCTTGCCTTTCAAGGCTGGATCCCAAAGTTGGAGACCAAGGGCTTTCAGTAAAGAGCAAGACGAGCCCAGGTATCACCTACCCGTCCCCCTCCCAGGACGTTGATTTCAGTGAGAAAAGCTTGAAGACTGGGCCCCAACTGTCTTTCTAACTTGAGATGGCTCAGGCCCCGCTCCAGCTCCTCATCTGTAGGATAGGGAGATTCCCGCCTCACCAGGTAGCACCTAGGGACAAACTGGCTGTGAGTGAGTCGGAAGCTGAAGGCTGGATGTTACCTGCAGGGCCTGGAAGTGGGGCTGGGAGGGCATGGGGGACCCCTCCTCTGAGCTGGCTGGGCCTTGCCCAGGAGATGCTGCTGCTTCCCCTCCCCACCATAGGAGAGACCTCAAGGCCATTTGCTCCCAGGGAAGCGGGTGTCCCTAGTCCCCAAGGCTAGCCCTCGTCAGAGCTCATTTCCCAGCTGGCTTGCTTTATCTGTCAGGAGGGCCAGATCTACTGCGGCCTCATGACCTGCCCTGAACCAGGCTGCCCTGCACCCCTCCCACTGCCAGACTCCTGCTGCCAAGCCTGCAAAGGTGAGTCTGTCCCTCCATCTGGCAGCGCTCACCCACCCCTCCACTCCATGGGCCTAGCCATAGACTGTTAGAGCCATGAGGAACTGCAGGGGACACCCAGCATGTAGCAGACGGCTCTTTCCTCCAGGGTGGTAGCTTAGCCTGCACCCCCCAGAAAGCAGAGCCTGGCAGAAGCTGATGTGCTACTTATTTGTATTGCAGTCCTTGGGGGAGGAAAGAGGGAAAGGCGGAGTGAAGCAGGTAAGGAGAGAGAAGCAATGCAGGAATATGTCCAGGGGCTGGCCTTTGCTTGCTAACCAAGCAAAAGTGACCTATTGCTCTAAGTAGTCTCTGCTTCTCAGAAAAGTCTGGGGTGGTAGAGGAAGCAGTAAGAATATGTCCACCAGCCACCAACTATCTCTCCACTGAGCCCAAAGACTCATCCATGCGTGGGACTTCCTTGCTGTGCATGCATGGGTGGGTGCTAAGTAGCCCTGGGAGCACAGGCAGGAGTGGGCTGGGGTAAGGAGTGGGGGCAGGGGATGTGGACTGGAGCTGCGGACTTGAGGGAGGGACACTGTGAGGCTGAGCCTGAGGGAAGTGTTGGGGAGCCTGTGCAGGGGGGCTGCCGCTGCAGTGCCTGCCATGGGGGGACAAAGTCCCTGCAATCAGATGAGCTGAGAGGACCATAAGTGGCATGTGAGAGGGGTCTAGTACAGGTAAGGACTACGTCTCATCCTGCCTTCCTCACTGCTGGTCACAGTATTGGGCTCACCAGGGATCAGAACATGTCTTTCATATAGAACCCAGGTAGAACCTCTTATAAAACAGGGAGGCAACACATCAGCTAGTGAAGGGTGGGCTAGGCTTGAGCAGAATGAAGTGGTTGGACTGTTCCCTGCAGGCTGGGGTGGTCAAGGAAAGCCTCCTGGAGGAGGTGGCACTCAGGTAGGGGAGTGCTCCACAGTGGATGCATCCCCAGATGTTGGCGTTTTGGAAGGAGCACTGGACTAGGGATCAGGTGACTCCAGTTTAGTCCTGGTTCTTCCAACTAACTCCACAAATTGCTTTCCTTCTCTGGGCCTCAGTTGTGCCCTGTGATTTCTAACACAGTCTAATTCTAATGTTCTGGGTCTTTGAAGCGAGAATGACTAGTGGGAACCAGACTGTGGAGTGAGGCAAGGGCTAAGGAGAGAGAGGTCCACTCGGGTTTAGGAAGCTGCAGGGCTCCAAACGGCTTTATGTGCTGGTTTCCCAGGGGAATAGGGACTGGCAGGGTCCTCAGGCTGGAGGGGCCAAGGGGCCGGAGTGTGGGGTCCTGGGAGTGTAAACCAAGGCCTGGTGACTTCAAGTGTGGCTGTCCAGGAATCTGCATCTATGCAGGCTGCAGGGATGGGACTCTGGGCCTTTGGGCCATCCATGGTAAATACTGAAGGGTATGGCCCAGTGTCCCAGAGAGGTGAGTTTCAGTAAGGACCAAACAAGATGCTCTGTTTCAAGGAGTTCGGTCCTAATGGTGACCAGGAGGTCAGTACAGGGAAACTGAGGCAGCAACCCAGTTGTAGGGGACTTCATCAACCCAACCAGGATGAAGAGAGGCTGTAATGGGAAGTGGAAGAAGCCCCCACTGGGGCAAAGGAGCCAGCTAGTGGGCTGGGGCTGCAGATGTGACAGCAGGCCTTGGGAATGGGCAGAGCCTATAGGTGGAGGCCTCAGGGCTCTATCTAGCCAGCAAAGCTGGGAAGCCTGAGGCTGACCCAGCTTCCCTTTGAGTTTTCAGATGAGGCAAGTGAGCAATCAGCTGAAGAGGACAGTGTGCAGTCGCTTCACGGGGTGGTGAGTGCACAGCCTTACTGATGGGGTGCGGGGCAGGGGGCTGGGACCCAGGGCCTAAATCTCATGACTCTGGGGCAAGCAATACCAGTTATTGTCTTCATTTCTTGTTTGTCCCCTGGGTCAGCTACATGAACCCCCACTATATTCCAGCCCCTCTCTCTAGCCTCCCATCATGGGTCCCATCATGGTTGATGGGCAAGGAGTGCCCTGAGGGAACAGGTCACCATGCAGGGCAGCAGCAGGCCCCAAACTTCCTCATTTTCCTCTAGAGAAGCACCTTGACACTGTTCCATCTACAGCCTGTGTCTCCCCTTAGTTCAGGCACCTTCCTCCCAGGGAATGGCCTCTAACTTGGGCCAGCCTTCCCCACCCAATTCCTGAGGTGCTGGTTCTTTAGAGCCTGCCTGTCTGTACCCACCTGTATCTTGGCCCCTCTCAAGCTTGCTCTAGGTTAAGATGGGCTTAGCTGGCCAGCTGTCTCTGGTCTGAGAGGAAGGAGATAGAGAATGGGCTCACACATTGATTCAAGTCCCTGACGGGTCCTCTCTGCTATGTCTGCCACATGAACAACTCCACCTGCTCTTTCAGCCTGGGTCTCCTGGTCTTTGGGAGACTAGAGGCTGCCTCCCCTTCCCAGAGATTCCCCAAGAGCCTGAGCTCATAACCACACCCTTCTTCTCTGCCAGCTCATCCTGCTGCCCTCCCCACCTAGGCTAGGCCTTCCCAGGTAGGGACCTGAGACCTGAGAATTGGGGTACTACAGGACCTGAGCCACCATTCCCTCCACTTTCCTTCCTGTCCTCTTCCTAGGAGGCAGTGTGTAAGTGAAACCCACCCAGGTTGAGTTCCAGGCTCCGATCAGCTACTTACTGATGGGTTGGGTGACTGGAGCAAGCATTAGGAGACTGAGCTGTTTGATTCCTTCTTGCCTTTATTCCACTCAACACACATCTCCCGGGAGTATCCTATGTGCCTGAGCCCGTGCTGGGGCCTGGGACAGTTTCCACTCTGCGAGCTCTTGTGAGCTCAGGCTCTGGGCCATCAGAGAACTGATGCAGGGACTGTACCAGGCAGGAATGGGCTCTGGAAGGAATGTGTGTGGCTCCAGGTCAGCTAGGGAGATAATAGGCTCTGGTCCCTGTCCCAAGCCCACTTGCTCCTCTCCTGTGGCCGGGAGCTGCCCACTCCCTAAACTGAGCTGTCCTCGTCACACCCCTGTTGCTGTCACTGACAGCCCTCTCAAGACCTGGTCTGGAGGGACAGGGTCTGGGGGTTTTGGATCCCAGGGGTTCAGGAAAGGGGGCCTAAGCTTCAGAGACCCTTTGTCTGGGTCTGGATGGGGCCTGCTCTTGGTCTTCACGCCCCATGGGATTCTGGGGCCTGATGCAGTCTTCAGAGGGCCATCCTCTTGTCCAGCCACCAACTAAATCTCCGCAAAGGAGAACTGCCTGCCATGCATCCTCACCGCATGCTCACCTTCTGTTTCTCAAATATGAAGTTCTCCCTGATCAATTATGTCTGCCACATCAAGACCTCAACACCCTCTGCCCACCCCAGCCCCAAGGCCTTGGCTCTGTCTGACAAGGCCCAAGAAAGGCTTCCTGGAGGCCAGATTTCCAAATCACTATCCTCTGAGAGTTTTCAAAGATCGAACTGTCTGAAGACATCTTAGACCTCATCCAGATCTTTCTATCTCTGGCCTCTGCCCTCTCTTCTCTGGGAAGTCATGCTGGGGTCTCCCCGCAGCCTCTTGCTGCAGCCTATCTTGCTGTTCCTGTCCCAGCTGGGGCCTGCTACGCTCAGTCAGTGACCTTCATCCTTCCTGCTATTTGCAGAGACATCCTCAGGATCCGTGTTCCAGTGATGCTGGGAGAAAGAGAGGCCCGGGCACCCCAGCCCCCACTGGCCTCAGCGCCCCTCTGAGCTTCATCCCTCGCCACTTCCGACCCAAGGGGGCAGGCAGCACCACCGTCAAGATTGTCCTGAAGGAGAAACATAAGAAAGGTGGGGACTGAACCCTCCTCCAATCTGTGAGGCAGGGAAGGAGGGCCCTGACTGCTCCCACCTCCCACCCCCAACCCCCTGTACTCCCCACTCAGCAGTTCCCCAATTCCAACTTGGCCATGAGCTTGTAGACTCGGAGAATGCCAAAACTGAATGAAGGTGCTCTTAAAGATCATCAGGTTCAAGCCCCCATTTGACAGATGAGGACACTGAGGTTCAGAGTACTGAGTTAGAGACAACTAGTCCTGACTTTAATATAAGGAAGTGTGCTGAGGGACAGTTTCTGACAACAGAAGGAGGGAGCAGAGCGAGGTTGCAGGAGGACAGTGGGGATGAAGGAGGGAAGGTGGTCAGATGGGCAGCCATGGCCACAGAAGGGGAGAAGAGTCCTCCCCGCAGAGTGCCCCAACTGCTAGAGAAGGAAGAGCTGTGGCACTACTGAGTCCTTGCCCTGCCTCGTTCAGATGGGACACCGAGGCAGAGGGGGGAAGGGACCTGCCAGAGCTCACATGACCAGGTGGTGACAAAAGTTGATCTCAGTTCTACCACAAGATCAGCACTCTCCTTGCTCCCACAGAAGTGCCCTGAAGGGCGAGGGAGGACTCTCCATCTTCAGCAAGTTCCTTCAGGGCCCATCTCAGTTCTGAGTGCTACAGTGGGTGGTGTCCGGGAGAGGGGACAGGTTTTATACCCTGGCCTATGCTTTGCAGGCAGTGTGGCTAGGCTGGACTGGTACAGTGAGGGCTCTCCAAGGGCCCACCCCACCCGCTGCTGGACCAGAGGCCCTGGCCACGTCTGAGGCCCTGATCCTCCTCCTTTCTCACCCTCATTCAGCCTGCGTGCATGGCGGGAAGACGTACTCCCACGGGGAGGTGTGGCACCCGGCCTTTCGTGCCTTCGGCCCTCTGCCCTGCATCCTATGCACCTGTGAGGATGGCCGCCAGGACTGCCAGCGTGTGACCTGTCCCACCGAGTACCCCTGTCATCACCCCGAGAAAGTGGCTGGGAAATGCTGCAAGATTTGCCCAGGTACACAGGCGGGTGCCGGCCAGAGTGAGCCCTGGGTCTCTCTCCCCAGGGTCACAGACACTTGGAACATCTCAGACATGGAAGGGCATGCATCAGTGCCACAGGATGCAGGGCATGTCAGACACACAGGAGTGGAAAACGTCAGATGAAAATATCAAATGGATAGAACCATGTGGTGTCAGGATAATAGATTCAGAGGTTGTTAACATAGAATCAAATAATGTTCCAGATTCCATGAAGTCACAACCTTTTAGAATGTTAGAGCTTTGAAGAGGTACAGCCACTGTTTATTGAACAACTTCATGAGCTGCTTGTCTCTCCAGAGGACAAGGCGGACCCTGGCCACAGTGAGATCAGTTCTACCAGGTGTCCCAAGGCACCGGGCCGGGTTCTCGTTCACACGTCGGTATCCCCAAGCCCAGACAACCTGCGTCGCTTTGCCCTGGAACACGAGGCCTCAGATGTGGTGGAGATCTACCTCTGGAAGCTGGTAAAAGGTGAGTGTTTGCCCACTCCCAGTGGGGTGTACCTCTGGCCAGTCCCCCTTCCCGTGCCCCAGACCCCACAGGAGCCTTAGGGACACTTTGCTGATCAGGTGCCTCTGGCTGCCCCACCAGGTTTAAGAGCCCCTGATTCCAAGATGCAGGGAGATAGTGAGCCTGACTGGTTCTCTACAGTTCTGATAAGCTCCTCCTGCTGATGCCAAGGCTCGATAGTGCTCCCTCTCCTGGGAGGAAGGCGCTGTTGCACCTTGTGAGGAGCCAGGCAGGGTGATGCCTGCCCTGGAGAAATAGATGTCTAAGCAGGATTTTAGCACTGGGGGTAGGGGTGTGGGGGCGGTCTTCTCAGGCAGGAGAGCCCTCACAGCATCCTCAAAGTAGGAGGGCCTGGAGGCTGGCTGTATTCAGTCTTTTTA
The DNA here is from genome assembly GCF_049350105.2 of Macaca mulatta. Taxonomy (NCBI): domain Eukaryota; kingdom Metazoa; phylum Chordata; class Mammalia; order Primates; family Cercopithecidae; genus Macaca; species Macaca mulatta. The sequence goes on along the minus strand of NC_133419.1, from coordinate 75,102,720 downwards.
AAGTGGTGGATCTTATCACTCCCAGGTAAGTGGACATCAGAACTATAGTTCTCATTCGGTGAGAAACCCACCCTCTTCAACAGTCTGTTGCTATCACCAACTTAAGGTCAAGAGGAGTTTTTTCTACTTTTTTTTTTTTTTTTTTTTTTTGAGACAGGGTCTCAGTCACCCAGGCTGGAGTGCAGTGGCATGATCTTGGCTTACTGCAACCTCATCCTCCTGGGCTCAAGCGCTCCTCCCATCTCAGCCTCCTGAGTAGCTGGGGCCACCATTCCCAGCTAATTTTTGTATTTTTTTTTCTTTTTTGTAGAGATGGGGTTTTGCCATGTTGCCCAGGCTAGTCTCGAACTCCTGGACTCAAGTGATCCTCCAGCATCAGCCTCCCAAAGTGCTGGGATTACGGGCGTGAGCCACCACACCCAGCAGGTTTTCATTGATGAAGAAATTGCTGAAAGTTCAGTTTTGTGGCCTTTCTTGTAAAACATAACCTCTGGGTAGAGTGAACTGTTAAGCCATGATCCAAACTAAACTCTTTTAAGTGTGAATTATCTCTAAAGTTCCTTTCCTCTACTGATGGTTTTGGCTGGCGGGGTGGGGGTGGAAGAGGGAATGATAAGAAAAATGACAATGATAATAATAACCAATGTGTGTAGCACTTTGGAGTTTACAAAGTGCTTTCACATTCACTATCTCATTTGATCCTCAACGATCCTGAGAGTTAGGTATTATTATCCCCATTTTACAGATGAGGAAACTGAGGCTCAGAGAGGTGAAGTACCTGGCCCAAGGCCACACAGCCAGTAAGTGGAGGACGGGAGCTAGAGCCCATGTCTTGTGGCGTCAGATGCGGCTCTTTCCCTGCTCTACTCTGCCCCCTGTCGTAGGAGGAATGGACGAAGAAAGTGGAGCTGTTCAGCCTGGAGAAGAGAAGACTCAGGGGGACAGGACTGCTGGCTTCGTGGCTCTGAAGGGCTGTCCCAGGCAGAGGGAGCAGCCGTGTTCTGAGTGACCACAAGGGTCAAACAACAAGCAGGGGCTTTGGGTTCGAATCCTAACTCTGCCAGTTTGAATCCAGACTGTGCTATACCTTAGCTGTGTGGCCTTGGGCAGTCATGTGATCTCTCTGGGCCTCAGGTTTCTCTTCTGTAAAGTAGGGAAGAGGGTTTTTGGAGGATTAAATGACATGACATCAGTGCAGCCCCTGACATACAGCAGGCACTAAAAATGTCAGTCTTCTCATTCCACCACATTGGGATGGTGAGAAATGCAGAGAGGCAGCTTTCAGCTCCAAGAGAGGAAGAACGTTCTCATGCTTAGAGGCTTCTGCCAGTGGAAGGGAGGGAGCAAGCTCCAGTTACGAGAAGCGTGCAAGCAGGGGCTGGTGGGGATTCTGTCTGCAGCTGGGGAGTTAGATTCAGTAACCCTTAACATTTTTTGAGCCTTAAGATTCCATCAGTCCCGGCTGGGCCCGGTGGCTCACACCTGTAATCTCAGCACTTTGGGAGGCCAAGGTGGGCGGATCGCTTGAGCCCAGGAGTTTGGCCAACATGGTGAAACCCCATCTCTACTGAAAATACAAAAATTAGCCAGGCGTGGCGGGCGCCTGTAGTCCCAGCTACTCGGGAGGCTGAGGCAGGAGAATCACTTGAGCCCAGGAGGAGGTTGCAGTGAGCTAAGATCGTGCCACTGCACTCCAGCCTGGGTGACAGAGTGAGACTCCGTCTCAAAAAATATATACAATAAAAAGAGTCCGTCAGTCCCTGGGCAGGTTTTGGCCACATATTTACTCTGGGCCTCTCTCCCTCTGCTGCCTGCAACTAAGTGCTGGGACATGGAGCATAATAGGCCCCAGCCTCTGTCTTTAGGAGGTCATGGCTTAGTGACCTGGGTGCAGCGGAGCTTATTGGGAGCTGAGCTGGTCACGGATGGCTTCGTGGAGAATGGGCCTCAATGATGTAAAGAGCCAATGAACAGATAGTGTACCTAAAAATTAAAATAAATAAGTAAATAAAGAGGCAGGAAGGGTACACTGCATCCAGGATGACAGCGAAAGTCTCAAACGCTGGTTCCAGAGCTCACGCCCATATGCCCTGTGCTCTGTGATTGGTGTGTAGCAGGCACTATATATAATGTATCTCATTTAATCCTCTTAAGAAACCTAAGGGACATGTATTAATGCCCCCATTTTGCAGGTAAGAAAACTGAGTCTGAGAAGTCAAATGACTTACACAAAGTCACGCAGTTTAAGCAGTAAAGCAAAGATTCAAATCCAGATCTGACTGTCCCCGGTGCCACCTCCATAGAGGTGACTTTGTGCTTTTAGGGAGGATGGCCAAGGTGTGCCAGGATGGCACAGTGGGGACATAGCTCATGGCCAATCTCATTGCCACCGGCCCAGCAGAAAAGGAAAAACAACTTCACAATGCCAGGCCCTGCCATCCTGTCACTAGCAAACCGCACCCCATCTCCTCACCCTGTGGGTTGCCTAAATGCCCCATCAACCTCCCTGTTCCCTCCCCGTCCCAGACCGTGGGAGTTAAAACAAACACTCCCCAGGGTTGATTGTCAGTGGGAACCACTCACTGTCTCCCCAACCCAAGGAACGGAAACAAAGTGAGCAGGCAGATGCTAGGTGAGGCCACACCACGAGGGGCCAGCCCCAGACACCAGAATCTAACCAGATAGTTGGCTTAGGGTTAAGGGCCTTTTAAAGTTTCACAGTAGAAAGGATGTCAGGGGTCTCAATTCCAAGCCCTGCCTAGGAAGGAAGCCCCCCTGCAGCCTCCTGATGGCCTGATGGTGTCTGGTGCCTGACTGTACATACCCCCACTCCCACACCAGATATGTGACTCACTTCCAACACTGTGAATTGCTTAGCCCAAAGGGCATCTGACTTCACACTGAGCTGAGCCTATCCTGTGTCCCTGGACCCGCCCATTGGTCCCTGCTCTGCATTGAGGATCCACAGAGCCCACCTGCCCTCAGACCTGCCACAGCCCTTCAAAGGGCAAGAGGCACAACCATGACCCTCAGGCTAGCTCTTGATTCCAGGCCAGAGACCCAGTCCTTTCAATTATGTTTTACAGACCACAGTGTGGGAACCCGCCCTCATCCCTGCCACCTTCTCTCCAATTTTTCTGTAACTTGGGAGCATGCAGTGGCAGGCTTGTGCCAAAGGACCCAGCCCCATCTCATCTCTCCCCATCTCATCTCATGCTTGTTGCCTGCCGCTATGATATAGTCCCTGGGCCTTTGGAGTTTCTTCCATATCCTGGTCCTTGGCATCTGGGCTGGGGGGTCCATGGACAGTGCTGGACATTTCCTGATTCCTGGAACTCAGTCCCAGGATCAGGGTTTTCTGTTCCCCTTGGCAGGAATCCCACGCTGATTCCCATAAAGCAGGGCCAGTTCTTGGTCTTCTTAAAGGCGGTGTTGGCCTAGCAGAGGCCTTGCTGGTTGCATCTGTTCTTTCTGGCCAGAGACCTTGGTGGGTAACAGCTGGTGCAGCCTCACAGCCCATGTGCTCAGGGCCTCAGAGCCATGTGTGGTGCCAGTGGCCAGCTCCCCATGAGATGCAAACATCAGGGGATCCAGCTAATACCTCATTCCCCCTTGAGGCCTGGCCTAGACTGGGTGTGGTGTGTGTGTGTGTGTGTATGTGTGTGTACTTGTTCATCTGTCCAACCATCCATCCATCCATCCATCCATCCATCCATCCATCCATCCAGGGATTCATTCATTCTACATGCCTAATGTGGGCCAGGCTCAAGAGACCCAGAGAGGAGAGCCCTCTCTGGGAGTCCCCAGTCTGGTAAAGGAAGCAGGAGTAGGCACAGTGAGAGCACATTAGAAACAGGCACAATCACAGATGGAAGCCAGGTGCTGTGGGTGCCCCAAGGAGGAATTGCCTCGGGTGGATTAGGGAAGCCTTCCCAGGTAAGGCTTGTAGCACAGGTAGGAGTTCATTTGGTGCCAATAGTAGAAGTAGTGGCCAGGTACAGTGGCTCACGCCTGTAATCCCAGCTTGTGCTTTGGGAGGCCAAGGCGGGTGGATCATTTGAGGTCAGAGTTCGAGACCAGCCTGGCTAACATGTGAAAACCCAGTCTCTACTAAAAATACAGACACACACACACACACACACACACACACACACAGAGTTAGCCAGGCGTGGTGGCGGGCACCTGTAATCCAAGCTACTCAGGAGGCTGAGGCAGGAGGATCGCTTGAACCCAGGAGGCAGAGGTTGCAGTGAGCTGAGATCACGCCATTGTACTCCAGCCTGGGCAACAAGAGCAAAAACTCCATCTAAAAAAAAAAAAAAGAAGTAGAAATAGAAGGCAATAGTAGAAGGTATTCCAGGAGAGGGAATGGCATTTGGAAAGGCTTGCCTCCTCAGGGGACGTCAAGTATTTGGTTAGGGCTAGGGCACAGGCAAGCCACTATTACTCTGCCACTTGCTCGTTCTTTGGTATCTGAATAACCACACCTATTGATTTTTATCATATGTTCTATGCCCTGAGAAAAGTGTGACCAGTCCACATGAGCCAGCCAACCTTCCTTCCTCCCTTCCTGCCCTCCTTTCCTTTTTCCTTCCTTCTCTTTCCTTTCTTCCTTCTCTCCTTCCTGCCTTCTGCCTCCCTCCCTCCCTGCACTGGGGACAGGTGGGTGTTGTGAGAGCAGGATGGTGCAGGTGACAGGAGCAGGGTCGGCAGAGAGAACAGATGGAAGAACACAGGCTTCGCCGTGGAGGCGACAGGACGTCAGGGAATGGGAATGACAGGGTGATGTATACATGTTCTAATGACCACAGCTAGGACTGCAGATTAGAGGGGGAGTGAAAGGGGTTAGGACTGTAGTGTAGTGACCCAGACAAGACAACAGGGGCCTGAGTGAGGATAGTGGCAGCGAGGTAGGAGAATGGATTCAAAATATTGAGGAAATGTCAGCAGGATTTTGTGTCTGATCAGAATAGGGGTGGGGGAGGGAGTGACTGAGTCCGTTCTGTGCTAAGTCACCCTGTTTCACTTTTCACTGACTGTAAGTTTTTGCCTTTCCTGCTCACGTCCTTGTCTCTGCCCTCAGGGATCTTCCACTTGACTCAGATCAAGAAAGTCAGGAAGCAAGACTTCCAGAAAGAGGCACAGCACTTCCGGCTGCTCGCTGGCCCCCACGAAGGTAGGAGCTTGGGCTGAGGAATGGGGCCTGGAGAAGAAGGCAAGGACACAGGCCAGAGCCTCTCGGGGAGTTCCCAGGCTGCTGGTGCTGGGAGGAGGGGCTGTCAGCCACAGACGTCAATTCCCAGCACAGGAATCCAGTGGGTGTCTGCGCCAGAGATTTCCCAACTCCAGAGCGGGAAGGTGAAGCAGAGCTGGCTGGATTTGATCTTGGGGGTGGAGAGAGACAGGGCTGTGGGGTGGGGAGGTCTGAGCCCCCAAACCTGTGTGCTGCCCACTCCCTCTCTACTGGAACATTTCCCACTTTCCTTCTATACTTTACTCTTAGGAAGATGGACCCAGGTGGGGCTTCGGGTCGGGGAGGGGAGGTCACAGAAAGGAGTATTACCAACAGGTGTCAGGAAACCAGCTCTGTCCCCCAAGGTTGTTTGAAAGCTGAGTCATGTGCCCCAGCCGTGTGATGGGACACTTACCTCCAGGCTCCCTGTGGGCTCCAAACCCTGGCCCTTGCAGTTCCTCCTGGCCCAAGGCTTTTCCAGCCCCCAGCCCCTGCCTCTGTTGTGCATGTGCAGCATACGCGCCCTTCTCTTTTCTGCCCTCCTCCATGCAGGTCACTGGAACGTCTTCCTAGCCCAGACCCCGGAGCTGAAGGTCACGGCCAGTCCAGACAAAGTGACCAAGACATTATAACAAAGACCTAAACAGTTGCAGATATGAGTTTTATAATTGTTATTATATATTAATAAATAAGAAGTTGCATTACCCTCAACCCTGCCTTCTGGGTTCATATCCAGTCTCCTGCATGCTCTCCCAGCAACTCCGCAAGGCAGGCCTGGTTATCCCCATTTTACAGGGATGGAAACCGAGATCCAGAAGGGACAGAGAATGGTCCCGGTCCTCACAGTGAGTTGTCACCGGAGGCAGGGCTAGCTTCCCCAGCCTCCTCACCCAGGCCCCCCACCTGCAGCGCCTCCTGCTTTTCTGGGCAGCCCCCCTCCCACAGCTCTTTGACACTGAGCCTCAGAAAGAGGAATGACTCTAATTAGCCAGGGGAGGGCGCTAATTGAGCCTTAAAGCACTTTCCCAGCAAATATTCCTGGGATCCTCACTACTCTCTTCACACCCTACAACGAGGAAACCCAGTTAGGGAGGAGCAGCGGGCAGTCATTTGCCCGAAGCCGCAGAGCTGCTTAGTAGCAGATCTAGAGTTGGAAGCCAGATCTCTCGCTCCAGGCTAGCACTCCTTCCCCAGTTCCACAGTGTGGCCAGTGTCACAAGCCCAGATAGCCTCACCTCAGAGGATTTCCAAGACTGAGCGGTCAGATTGCCAACTGGCACCATGCTCTGAGAAGGCCCAACAGTTACAATTAAAGACACCATTAGGGCCAGGCGCGGTGGCTCATGCCTACAATCCCAGCACTTTGGGAGGCCGAGGCAGGTGGATCATCTGAGGCCAGGAGTTCGAGAACAGCCTGGCCAACATGGTGAAACCCCATTTCTACTAAAAATACAAAAATTAGCCAGGCGTGGTGGTGCACGCCTGTAATCCCAGCTACTTGGGAAGTTGAGGCACGAGGATTGCTTGAACCCAGGAGGCAGAGGTTGCAGTGAGCCGAGATCATGCCACTGTACTCCAGCCTGGGCAACAGAGCAAGACTCCATCTCTAAAAATATTAATAATAAAATAAAGACACCATCAGTTATTTATCCTGCCGACGTGTACAAATCCTTATAATTTCAAAGATGTTTTAATGCCCATGATTTCACTAAAGGTGAATGGTGTAGGCACTACCCACATTTTAGAGAGGAGGAGACGGACTCGGGACCACCGCATGTCTTCCCCAAAGCCTCACAGTGCTGTACTGAAGCCAGGGCTAGAACTCAGGTCTTCCGGCCCCAGGCAGGGTTCTCTCCTCAGGATAGCTGGTCTCAACCCTCTCACAACTATGGCTTCTCCATCCCCTCCCCACCCAAGCCTGATCAAAGCTCCAGAGCAATGGTGGAGAGTAGTCTGTTGACTGGACTTGTGCAGCCACTGAGAGGGCTTGGTGTCATTGTCTCCATAGCCTTGGTCTTTTTTTTTTTTTTTTTTAAGAGATGGGGTCTTGCTATGTTGCCCAGGCTGGTTTAGAACTAATAGGCTCAAGCAATCCTTCTGCCTCAGCCTCCCGAAGTACTGAGATTACAGGCATGAGCCACTAAGCTGGCCTCCATAGCCCTAATCTTGAATCTAGGGTTACTAAGGTTTGGGAAGTCGGCTAAGGTTTGGGAAGTCTTATTGAGCAGGGATGAGTGTCTCCCTCCCCTAACTCCTCTGCCAGCTCCCAGGGTCTGGGTTTGAAAGTTTGGGGTTTCAGGCTGGAACCTCCCAACATCCCCTGAGTCAGAAGACATTCACCTTCTCCCCTCACAGCCTCTACCTGTCCCTCCTCGACGACTCACAATTTTGGCCTGGCTTGCTCACACAGAGGGTTCACTTGGAGCTTTGGAGATGGGTTCTGAGCTTGCCTCATTTAAAGTGCAGGAATCTGAAAGCTTAACCATTCACAGGATAAACTCTGGTCATCCTTCAGTCTAGCTCAGATGTCTTCAGTGATACCTTCCCTGACACATCTGTGCCCTGAACCCGCTCCTCCTTTCCTGGAAAATGGGGTTTGGAGGCAGGGCTCTGTCATCAAAGGCAGTTCCAGGGTCTCTAGACAGGAGTGGACTTCGCTGTACACTTTTCCTGATGCTACAGACCAAACTGCCTTCCTGGTTTCTCTGACGGGCTTATGGGATGCCTATGAGGTTCGCCTTTCCACCGGGGGAACACATTCAGCACATTGCCCTCTCCTGACTTTGGTCCAGACCTTTCTGAGTGTGTAAACACGGGCTCGCCATGTGAGTCTTTAGGCAGCTCTGCCATGTTGTCTTCTCTTTCATGGATTCATTCATAAAACATCTTCTGCGCTGCTCTTGGGTGGGCTTTATGCTAGAGCACCAACACAGTGTAGGGAGCTAATTGCCCTTCCTGTGTTTTGGAGCCTCAAGTCTGGAGGAGGAGATGGAGGAGGAGATAGAGGAGGGAGTGGCATCCGAGCCCCTGAGTGTTGCGAGTGCTAAGGGCAGGGACCAAAGGGGCACAGCCCCAACCCAGACTGAGGACACTCAAGCAGGCTCGGAAGGTGAGCAGGAGATAGAAAAAAAGGAGAGAGAGAGAGGAGGGTGGGTGATGGCACAGGAAGAGAAAACTTGGTAGAAGGTGAAAAATAGCAAGTTACAGCAGAACCACAAATAGCTCACTGTCACTGGATGATAATTTGAGGCAACGTGCAAAGGGAGGTGAGGCTGCACAGCTAGCTGAAGAGCTCTGACTGCATCCTGAAGGCTAGCAGGTAGGCCCAGGAGAGTTTCAATACTTTGGTCAGGTTTGTGGTTGAGAACACTGGTTCTACTGGCCAGGTAAAGAAGGGCCTGGCAGAGTGAGGCTGAGGCCAGGTAGGAGGTGGCTGCTGTGGGATCCATGTGAGGATGACTCTGGCCTGGGTAGGAGAGAAGTCATGGGCAAGGCACAGTGGATGACTGGCGAGATTCGGGATTGAGGGAGAGTGAGGAGCAAGTGTGTACCTGGTGTCTCACTTGGTGATACCTTCTGGGAGGAGAAGCCAGAAGTTTCAGCTGAGTACACGCTGAGTCTCAGGAGGTATCCACAGCCCTCTGGGTTTAATAGGTCTGGAGAGAAAACCGGGCTAGAGGTGGGGAGTTGGGAGCTGTTGGCCTGTAGGTGGTAACTAAAGCTGGGAGAGGGGGTGACACTGGTCTGGGAGAGATGATGGAGTAAACAGAGTGGGAGCATGACAGACCCCAGAGCATCAGCAAAGGGTCAGCATGGCAGACGGAACAGGTGGGGGAGCAGGGTGCTGACAGGACCAGGAGTAAGGCCGGCAAAGAGACCTTCATGGAGACAAGGAGACTCCAATGGCCACAGCAGGGAGCAAAGTCAGGAGAGCTGAGAGGTGGGAGCTGGGTTTTAGGTGCTGAGATGGTTTCTGGGAAGTGAGGAAACAAGCATTTTAAGAAAGCTGGCAATAAAGAAGAGAGGCAGGCCCATGGCTGACTGTGCACATGGGCTTGAAGAAGACAGCTTTCTGGCTGGGAGCAAGTCTGTGATGAGGAGATGCCCCAGGAGAGGGAAGATTAGGAGAAATAGGAGTGAGGATGGATGAAGGCAAGATTTAGGGATGGGTTAAAATCCATTCTTCATTGGCCTCTAACCTGCTGTATAACCCTACTCATCTCCTTGTGAGTGTGATGAAAGGGGAGTGGAGGGCTCCCAGATCTGACCAGCCATGCCCCACCATGGGGCTCCCCAAGGCTCCAGCAGGGAGTCCCATGGGATCCACTGTCCCATCGGTGGCCCGGCTGGGCACAGCCAGAGCTCCCGCTGAGGTAGTGATATCCCTCCTGGCCATTGGTTAACAAAGCACATTCAAATCCACTGTCCCATCTGATCCCTAGCACAGCCCAGTGAGGTGGGGCTTGTTAACCATATCAGACAAGGGAACTAAGCCTCCAGGGAGAGAAGGTCACTCACCAAGGTCACAATAACAAATGGACAATTGGATTCCAACTGAGGTCTACGATTCTATATCCTAAAGTCTTAATTTTATTTTTTTAAATTTTTTGGGGGCAACTTTATGGGGTACATGAGAAATTTTGCTACATGTATATAATGTGTATATAACATGCAGTGATCAAGTCAAGGTATTTAGGGTGTCCATCACCTGAATATATTATTGTTAAGTACAGTCACCTTACCGTGCTATCAATCACTGAATGGAATCCTTCTGTCTTACTGCATGTCTGTACCTTCAGCCCAGTATTCTTCATCCTCCCGCTCCCTGCACCCTTCCCAGTCTCTGTCATCTACCTTTCCACTCTCTACCTTTATGTGATAGGATTCTGTATCCTCATGGGTCCCAGAGCACAGGAGGGGGCCGGGTCCTGGGCAGGGGCAGGCACCACAGACCTGGGCTCAGAGCCCTCATTCCACTCAACCTTCCCAGGTAGCTTTCTGGCCCTGAAATGTGATCATCCTTCACAATGCCAGGCCTGGCCTCCAGGTTTCCTGGGGATGTTTCCTCCTCCTCTGGCAGCTGTCATGTCACCTCCCTTTGTCCCCCCACAAATGCTGGGCTCTGGGAAATGGCAGTATTTCTGAGAAACAGGACGTGGCCTGTGGTTTAGGGCTAGCCTGGGGGTGAGGGATGGCCTGGGGCCCCGCTGGGCACAATGGCATCTCTCTCTAGGGCTGGCTCAGCCACCCTGCTTCCCCTCACCCTGGTCCCTGGAAGACACCCCCTGCCTGCCACGTCCTCCATCAGAGTCAGTTCATGGAAGATGAGCAGGAACCGCTGTAGGAAGCTGGCTGAGGTTGGAAAGGGGGTGGGTTGGCATGGGTTTCTATGTATACGGTGTTTTCTCAGACTTTCTAGAATTAGAACCTGGATCTCTGGTACCCAGCTCAAGACTGATTTAATGACCACATGAAATTTGATTTCTCTCACCAATCCCACCTTTTTCTTCCTCCAGCACACATCAGAGCTCACATACTTGCCCAAAGTCAAATAGCAACTGGGACGTGGGGCTGTGATTGGAACTCACAGGGTCTCACTCCAAAGTTCGAGCCTCTCCCGCCGGGTTACAACTGGGCCAAGGATGAGATCAGCCTCCTCACCAGCTCCCCTGCCACCAGCCTTTCCTCTCCCACCGCTGCCCCTTCCCAGTAAGTCTTGCCTATCAGAATGGTCTTTCAAAAACACAAATCTGACCATGCCTCTCCCTTATTAAGCTGCTCCCTAAATGACTTTCCTTTGTCCTCAGGATGACACCAAAGCTCCCCTCCAACCCCTTCATGATTGGACTCCTGCTGCCTTTTCAGTCCAACCCTTGGGTTTATCTCCCAGAAATACCCAAGGGTCCTGCTGCACCATCTGACCGAGTTGGGATGGGTCTGGGCTCCAGCAAGACCTGAATCATGGACTCTGACACCATCAGAACATTCCTTCTCCATTCTCAACTCTGTAGATCCTGAATAGCCATACCTTCTTTCCAACCAACTCTTTCAAGAAGAAGACAACACACTACACACTGTTGAACATCCTAAGAGCTCCCAACCAGATCGGGTACAAAGGAACTTCCCTTCCCATTCCAATAGAAATACTTTGGGGAGGAACTCTGACTGGTCCATATTGGGTGACATACAGCCAGTCTTGGGTGGTCAGGGATGAGGTATTAGCATCACATGATTGGAGTAGGGGAAGAGCAGTGCCCCAAAATAAGGGAGTAGGTGGCAAACACAGAGAGTGGTTACCAAAGGGATCCCTGTTCCCAGGCTGCCACTGCTACAACTTTCTTGAACCTGTGTCCTCTCTTCCATGCCTTTTACAAGCTGTTTCCTCTTTCTGAAATGCCTTTCCCTATTTTATGCCTGTACTATTTCATTTTATCTTTCAAGATCTCCTAGAAAATCCCTCTCTAGTCCTTGGCTGCCCCAGCATTGTCTGCTCCTCAGTAGTGGAACTCATCCTTTTGTACTGCAGTGATCTGGTCCTCCCACAGGACAGTTAGTGTCTGGAATCCGAGACCACATGTTATTCATCTCTGCACTTCCAGCCCCTAGCATGGTTCCTAGCCCACAAGAGGCATTCAATATATGCTCATTGAAGGAAGGAAGAATTACAATGATGGTAAAGGCAACAGTGGTAAGATGTGATTGACTGCTGACATATAGTAGGTACTCAATAAATGGTTGTTCAATCCTTGAATGATCACCACTACCATTGTCACTGCCATTACCACCACCACCACCACTGTTACTGCCACTTCCACCACTAGGACCACCCCTTACACTTGCAGGGCCCAAGCAAGAATGCATGTGAAGACTACGTATCACATCCTGAATATTTAAAAGTTATAAATCAAACAAAACTATTACATGAATATGTTTTGTGTTCCTACCTTGACAATTATAACTTCTTCACGGCCTGGAAGGCCAAATTCAAATTTAAAATTTTCTGACTTCTCTGAATTCTTGGCCAGAATATGTAAACCCAGGGAGAGCCAACCCTTAACCCCTGGCTTCCAGCTGTTGGCCCACGTCTCTCCTCATTTCATCTCCATCCTCTACTGTGAGGGGTCCCGTACATACACGTATGGACACCCCAATCTGCATGTCTATGGTGGTTTTAAAACATGTCCACAAATGCTTTTATACTCCTCCCATTGAGAGGTAGCCCATGTGTGGCCCATGTCCCCACCCCTTAAATCTGAGTAGGCTGTGACTCATTTGTACCAACAGAATGAAACAGAAATTATAAGGGGTGATTTCCAAGGCTAGGTCAGAAAAGGCAATGCAGCTACTGCTTTGCTTACAGAGATAACTGCTTTTGGAGCCCTGAGCCATTTGCACAAAGTCCAGCTGCTATGAGGCCACCATGCTGTGAGGAAGCCAAAACGACATAGGTGACACACACATATGCTCCACTCAACAGACCCAGCTGAGCTCTGGACCAACTATCGGAAACACCAAGCAGATATGAACATAAAGACTCCTCCAGGGGGATCCAGCCCCCAGCTTAGAGTTTCCCCAGCTGAGACCCCAGGCATTGTGGAACAGAGACAAACCATTCCCACTGTGCCATGCCCAAGTTGCTGCCCCACAGAATTCATGAGGAAATGAAAAACAGTTGTTACTGGGCATGGTGACTCACACCTATAAACCCAGCACTTCGGGAGGCTGAGGTGGGAGGATCATTTGAGCCCAGGAGTTTAAGGCTAGCCTGGGCAACATAGCGAGACCCTGTCTCTATAAAAAATAACAGCTGGGTGCGGTGGCTCACGCCTGTAATCCCAGCACTTTGGGAGGCCAAGGCGGGCAGATCACGAGGTCAGGAGATCGAGACCATCCTGGCTAACACGGTGAAACCCCGTCTCTACTAAACACACACACACACACACACACACACACACACACACACACACAAAAATTAGCCAGGCGTGGTGGCAGGCACCTGTAGTCCCAGCGACTCAGGAAGCTAAGGCAAGAGAATGGCGTGAACCCAGAAGGTGGAGGTTGCAGTGAACTGAGATTGCACCCCTGCACTCCAGCCTGGGCGACAGAGCAAGACTCTGCCTCAAAAATAAATAAATAAATAAATAACAAATAACAAATTACCTGGGCATGGTAGCACACGTCTGTAGTCCCATCTATTCAGGAAGCTGAGGTAGGAGGATTGCTTGAACCCAGGAGGTCAAGGCTGCAGCGAGCTATGATCATGCCACTATACTCCAACCTGGACAACAGAGCAAGACCCTGTCTGAAAAAAAAAAAAAGGAAAGAAAAAAGAAAAGTTGTTTGAGCCGCCAAATTCTGGGGTAATTCGTTATGGAGAAAAAGCAAATGGAACTTTTTCAAATTTCATCCAGAGCCCCAGCAAACTATCCCTCAGGTTTAGAGAACAGACCTAGGGAAGAGGTGCAGTCCAAGAAGCAGACTCAGGGCTGCTTGGGCAGAGAATTCCAGGATCCTAGGTCCCCACTGTGGTCTAGAAGGGAAGTGGGGTACACATGCCCTCGATCCTATGGACCCCTTGGGCTGTGGGTAGGAGTGCAGCTGAAAGTGGGTCAGACTGGGGCCCTCCAGAGGGCATGGTCCAGGCTGGGGGTCCCTCTTTCCTGGGCTTAAAGGTGGTCCTGCCCTCCTTCACCACCATTGCTACCTGCTACTACCAGCAAAGGGGATGTAATTGTCCTCTGTGTCCAACTGCATCCTCAAAAGTCTCCAGTCTAGAGAGGGAAAGAGAGACACAAACGATGACAACAGAGTGACAAACACAGAAGAAGGCACAGGGGGCCTGTGAGAACCCATGGCCAGGGGGCAGGGAAAGGGGTGTCAGAGGAAGCTTCCTGGATGAGGGACATCCAAATAGAGACCTTAAGGAATTATTCAGGGAAGTGGAGAAGTTGTGTTTCAGTCCTAGGAAACAGTGAGGTCAGAGGCCTGGAAACAGGCAAAAGTGGTGACAGGCAAGGATACAAATAGAGATTCCATGTCATATCACATATGATCTATTACATATTATGATACGTACTCTCCATTTGCATTCTTGCCCGGGTGCTACAAATAGGAGCGGTGGTACTGGTGGTGGTGGAGGCAGTAATGGTGGTGGTGGCAGTGGTAATGGGAGTAACAATGGTAGCAGTGATCATTCCAGAGCTCAACAACCACTGATTGAGCACCTACTGTATGTCAGACATCTGGGAAGCAGCAAAAAGTTCGGCCTGGCAAGAGAGTAGTATCGGGCAGTGGAGCTGGGTGGTGCAGGAAGTGGGGGTGAGGGGAACGGGCTCTAGAGGGAAGCCTGGAGAGGCAGCAGAGGTCAGTTTCCCCAGGGTCACGAGAACAGGGCTGATATTCAGGAAAGATGGGCTGGCAGGGCTGTGAACACTGGGGCCTATCCTGATTGCCCAGGGCCTTTCCAAACCAGTAGTTACTTTGAATATCTCCCCTATTTTTGAGCCTGGAACGATTTCCAGCAGGGGAGTGACTCAAACAGATTTGTGTTTTACAAAGATCCCTGAGGCTTCTGTGGGAGAAAGACTTGGAAGGAGTCAAGAATGGAAGCAGGGCAATCGGTTAGTATTAATAAGTTATTGCAGCTACCAGTGACAGAGATGGTGGCAGTCTGGACTAGGGCATGGCAACAGAGAGGGAGAGAAGTGGGTGGGATTGCCAGCCATTTAGAGGGTAGAATCAACAGAAGCCACGGTGAGTCGCAAACAGCCCCTCACAGTACAAAGGGGAAGGAAAAGCATGGATTTCAATAGCAATTAAAATCAGCATTGTTGTGCTTCGCAGGTTATAAAGCCCTTTCACACGCACTGGTGACATGACCCAGGGCTGGTGGAGTGAGCAGGGAAGATTTTCCTTCTGTAGGGGAGGGTCATGTGAGGAGAAAGGTTTTTTGCTGCAGCCCTCCCTTTTCTTCCGGCCTCAGATGCTGTCAGTTAAGGACATGAGCCCTGGTGCTGCAGCAGCCATCTTGTGGCCATGAGGCTGAGAATGATAAAAGCCAGGATGCTGAGGAAGGCTGTCCTGAGCTGAGTCCTCAATGACCTTGATGGCCCACACTGAACCAGTCTGGGGACCACCTACCTCCACATTTCTTGTTAAGAAAACAACAGATGTCCTTGCAGTTTACGCCACTGTAGCGGCACTGCCATTGACCCAAACACAATGCCTCTTATACCTTTACCATTGTCATGCATACCAGCTCGCTCCAGTGAGCTTTCATTCCCAACAGCCAGCACCTGCTTCTCTTTGTCAGAGGACTGCCCTCAGGCTGCCAGAGCCCACTTTGCCAGTGAGCATGGAAAACCAGAAGAGCCTGAGAATGTCCACCCCCACTCCACCCCAGGTGGCCCTTAGCCCAGACAGATGAGTATTGAGGTGCCAATCCTCCAGCTCCCTTATGCTAATGTGGATGACTCAGGAGTGACTGCACGATCTCTGGCGCTCCTCTGCAAGTCTGAGTCAAGCTCCCCTTTGTGGGACTTGGCCTGAATCACACCCTTGCCTTGCCTTCTTCCCTTCCCACTTCTCCACTCCCCTACTACTGGTTTGTCTTGGAAACACTGCCCAATACATCACTTTCACATGACTCCTCATCTCAACTTCTGTTTCTAAGAATCCCAACCTAAGACAGCCACTGTTAGTCAGGTTTTCTATACTTGCAGCCCAATGCATTCTAACAGATACAGGCCCAGCAAAGTAAAGGTCTAACAGCAACTTTGCTATGTTTCAGATGTAGGTTTCCTGCCTGCAAAAACCTATCATTTTTTTAAACGTGCTAATAAGCTGATGATTAAAAACATACCTTTGTAAAGTGCTAATCCTAAACATAATAGCATTGGCAGCTAGTTACTACCAATTACTGAGCATCTCCCATGAGCCGGGCACCAGACCAAGGCTTTATTTACCTCTGTGACCTCATTTAATCTTCATTAGACCCCTATAATGTGGATACTGTTTGTATTAATTTTGTATGCTGAGTAACAAATTACTGCAAATTTAGCATATTTATTGTCTCCCAGCTTCTGTAGGTCAGAAGCCTGGAAACAGACAGTTCTCTGCTTTAGGGTCTCACCAGCCTACAATCCAGGCATCAGTTGGGGCTGTGGTCTCATCAGAAGCTTGACTGGGAAAAGATCCACTCCCAAGCTCCCTCAAGTTGGAAAAATTCACCTCCTTGCAGTTGCAGGATTGAAACCCTGGTATTCTTGCTGGCTGTCAGCCAGGGTCCACTTTCAGTTCTTAGAGGCCACCCACAGTCTTGCCACGTGGCCTTTCTCATAGGCCTTCTTGCAGCACAACAGCTTACTTCTTCAAAATCAGAACTCACAGTCTCTGACTCCAGGGAGGGTACAGTTCCTCTTTTAAGGAATTTTACCTGACTAAATCAGGCCCACTCAAGCATAATCTCCCTTTGGAGTAACTCAGAATCTAATAATTTGGAACCTTAATTACATCTGCAAAATCCCTTCGCCTATGCCATGTTCCAGTGGTCAGAAGCAAATCACAGGTCTTGCTCACACTCAAAAACTGAGGATGATACAGGGTGTGAACATTATGGGTGCCACACTAGGGTCTGTCTACCACACTATTATCCAAATTGTACAGTTGAGGAAACTGAGGCAAAGAAGAGTTTAGTGATTCTATCCAAGCTCATACTGCCAGTGAGTGAGGGTGGAGTGTGGTTTTAAACCCATGCACTGCAGTTCAGAGCCTAGTCTCCTTTTTTTTCCACCCAGTTCTCCTTTCAAGAAAGAGCCTGCACTCTTGTCTGTTACTCTGCACTGCCCAGACACTGCTCCAAATGCTTTTCCTTCCTTATGTCCCCAAATTTCCTTGAAAATACCAGGAGGAAATGGAAGCTCAAAGAGGTTGAGGAACTTTTCCAAGGTCACACAGTACTGGAGTCAGGGCCACAAACTAGGTTTATAAATCTTCCAAACCCAAGATCTTTAGAGCTTGTTCGGAAGTTTAGTAGGGGAGCATAGCTCCTCATATACCCCTGACAGAGGGATGGTCCTCCTCTATCAGGAAGGTCATCCTCTTTGACCAAGCATGCAGCTTCAGGAGGGATGCACTGGAGTGGTAAGGGAGGAAGGGGACACCTGCCTAGTCAGCCAGACCAGCCAAATCAACCCTGCGATCATTGAGGTGACAGATGTCACAGCCAGATTGCCCTCACATCAAAGACTCAAGATCTTAACCAGTGTAGAAGGCAGTCAGTGCTTTAACAGAGGAATAGTGAGTACAGAAGGAGTTCACAGGAGACAAAGAGCACCCCTACTGGGGCAGGGTGGGGCACAGTCATAAAGAAATAACAACATATGGCTATTTGAAAATGGGGGAGAGGGAAAGGAGAAAGTATATTTCCAAGGAGGGGACAGGTCAGGCAAAGGCAAAGCAGCAGGAAAGCACAGGTGTTTCGGACTGAACAGGGGTGGGGGGTAGTTTTGGGGGCACTGAGAAAAAACACTGGAAATGTAGCCAGGTCGCAGTTTGGAACACCAGGCTGAGGGGTCAGAGTTTTATTCTGAAGACAGTGGGGAGCCACACTCCAGTGACCCCTCTCCTCTGCCCACAGGGAGCTCTCAAAGGGTGCTGAGCAGCAGCAGTCATGCACAAAAATGCCTTTACGAGGGTGAATGCAGTGTGTGGAAGACAGGACTGTTTAGGGGTCTTCCTGCCTCTGATGGCATTTCCCACTCAAGGGCATGTGTGATTCTCCCATATCCCTAGGAGGGAGGGTTGATGTGAGGCCATGACCATTTTATGAGTGAGGAAACTGAGGCCCATTGGGAGACATGGGGGCCTGTGAGGGTAACAAGGCCCAGTGGTGGGAACAAATATCCCACTTCAGTCCTGGTGCTGGGGGTATGGGGACCAGCGATTATACTTTTCCTACAGATTATGGCTCATCCATCCTCATTCATGTAACAGAATCAACATGGAGCTGTGGATTCCAAGGCCCCAAGCCCAAGGGTTCCGATTCAGCCGATGTGAGGTGGGGCCATCAACTGGCCTTTTTAAACAAGCACCCTGGTGACCCAGGGCCAGGCTGTCCTTCAAGAAACCCTCAAGGGTGTAAGGGTCCAAACCTCAGTGGGAGAACGCTGCTCATGATGCAGCCTTACCTCTGAGGGCCTCCTGCTCCTGCCCCTTCCTCTGGGGGTGCCTCAGCCCAGCTCAGGCCTCATCAAGTCACTGCCTCCAGCCTCAGCCCTTCAACCCCTCCTTTACACAGCAGCCCAAGTGAACTTTCCAAAAGCAAAGCTAGCCTTCTCACGGCCCAGCTCAAACCCCTCCCGTGGCTCCCCATCACACAGGTGGAAGGCTGCCTCCCCGCCTGGGCTCCCGGGTCCAGCTCCAGACAAGGCAATGCACCTGAGTTTTACTCCCCCGTTGCCTCTGCCTGGGCTGCCTTTTCCCGTGTACCGGGGGACCCCTCCTCAACCTCACCTAAGACGCAGCTCCCTGCCCCCTAGAAAGGCTTTTTGTCCCTTGTCCCAGAGCTAGAATTCCTGCTGACCTTCTGTTTCTTACGTAAACCTCGCAGCAGCACTCTAAGGGCTGGCACCGGGGAATGCTATTAATAATGGGGAAATGGAGGCTCAGAGCGTCAGTAACTTGCCCCAGGTTTCTCTGCTGTAAAAGGTATGATTCGAACTCTAGACAGCCGCCCCTGGAGGGCTCTACTTCCCGCGGCTGCCAGCAGGGGTGCGCGGAGCCGCGGGGATCCGAGAGGCGGGGGCCGCGGTGGGGGCGCTGGAAGAACGGGGGCTTTGATTCCCATCTCCCGGCGCAGACCCAGACGCTAATTAAAATCGCCTGGGCCGCGGGGGCGGCGGGGCGGGCACAAAGCCGGCTTTGACCGGGCGGCGGCGGCCCTGGCGGGCGCGGGGCCGCGTCGCACAGGGGCTGCTTGTGGCCGTGTTTGTTTTCGCTTGTAAAGCGCGGCCGCGAGCGGTGCCCGGACGGCGAGGGGGTGCCCAGCCCGGGGAGGGCCCCTGAGGCCACGGCGCCCGCCCCCACCCGCCGGGCTGCGATCGCTCCCGGGAGCCACCCTGGGCAAGGCCCTGCCCACTAGGGCCTCAGCTTCCCCTTCTCTCACAAGACGGCGGTGTCACTAGGAATGAACGCTTATTGGGCGCTTACTGTATTCCAGGGCCTGGACTGAGGCTTCTCCCACTTGGTTTTATGTCATCCCCCCTGCTCTATTAATATCCCCATTTTACAGATGAGGCCCAGAGAGGTTGAACACCTTGCCCGAGGTCTCACAGGTTTAAAGGAAGGAGCAAGGCCTAGAGTCCAGCAGAGGGAGAGCAGGGTTTGGGGCAGCTGGGTCACAGGAGGTGGGTGTAGCAGGGATAATGTTCCTGCTCAGAGCCGGCTCACTGCCCATCAAGCTCCTCTTTGAGAGTGAGCTCCCAGCATCTGGGTATTGAAGCCGAGCCTTCGACTGAACCAGTGGGGGCCCTCTGAGCTTCCTTCCAGGCCGGGCCATTAGGGTGCCTCAGTGTGCAGGAGTGTCACTGCCCTGAAAGGAAAGCCTTTTCTGGGCTGCACTGGGCATTGGGGGTGGGCTCCAAGTACTGCCAGTGCTGGCAGAGGAGCAGGTCTGTGTGGATGGGTGGGAACCAAGAAAAGATGGGAGCTTCTTCCTTGGGAGCCCCCACGTTTGGAAGAATCTCCTGGCTTCTACAGTCATTGAATCACCAAATCTTACTGGCCTTTGCACTTGCACCCGCCCTGTGCTTCTTTCACTCACTCTTCCCTGGATTCCTACTCATCCTTCAGTTCTCAGCTCAGAGCAAGTGATACCCTCCCAGTACCCATCACTTCATACCATCACTTCTTCATCCCAGCACCCATCACAGTGGTCATGGTGCGCTCAAGGCCTTGGCCCTTTCTGCCTGACCCGGAGCCCTGAGGACGGGACTGTATCAGCTTGCCCCCCCTCTCAGCCACCAGGTCCCTCCCTTCATAAACGAGCCCAAGAAGATGCATTGGGGAGTGTTTCCTCTGGTGCCTCCAGATCAGAGCTCAGTCAAGGCCTGGCTGAAGGTCTTGGGATGAGAGTGGGCATGGTCAGAGAAATACAGAAGCCTGATGGGGGGCCCAGGCTCACTGCCTAAGGAGGTGACTGACAGGGCGGCTGACAGTGTCCATCCAATAACATGGCACCAACGGAGTGTCCTGTGGCCGGGAGTCCTGCCTCCCTTCTGAGACTGGTCCTCTGGTAGCCTCAGCTCTATGCCTCTCTTCCTCCCTCAAGCTAGCCCCTCAGTCCCCATTTGCCCTGTCTCTGCAGTTGGCTGGCTGGGAGGGCTTCGACCTGGATAGGAGTCCCCCACTGATCCCAGCCACCTGTGAGGAGGAGAACAAGGCAGGAGGGAGGGTTTCTCCCAGGCTCTCCCCGTCCCGAAGACCTGGGAGCCAGAGCTTGGACAGAGACACTATTAACACAAAATTTGCAAACATGGCTTCTAAAAATAGCTCTGGCTGGCAAGGCCCACCTGGCACAGACTGCACCTTTGCGGCTGCTGGCCTGCTCCCCTTGGAGTGTGGGCCATCAGTCTGTCAGCAGACATGTCACTCTGCCCTCTTCCCCCAGGGGACGGGGCAGCCACAGCCTTGGGTGGGATCCAAGGGAGAGACCCTCGTGAAGACGGGACTTGTCCCAAACTGATGAGGGGGAGAGGAAGGATGTGCAGTGTCAGGAGGAAGACAGTCTTGGCGATAAGGTGGATTGAGGAGACAGCACTGCCCACAGGGAGCTCTCAAAATGGGTGGGGGGCAGGACACAAATGTATGAAAGAAGACCAAGCAGCATTTAAACTCCTGCAAATGAAAGTAGCCAAGACGAAGAAGGAAAGCCTGCGCAGAGAGGGCAGGGCCAGGAGAGCAGTTCCATGATCCTTATAGACCCAGATGGGGGTGGGCATCTGGTCACCCCCCAGAAAATCCTCAGGACCTCAGAGCCAGGAAGGAATCCGAAAGCTCACCTTGTCCAACCCTTTTATTGGACACATGAGAAAACTAAAGCCCAGGTTGTTGAGCCTTGCCCTAGGTCCCTCCACACGGGTCTGCTGGCCTCATGCCATTTCCACCAGGCCCCTGGACCTCCCTCTTTGCTGGCTGATGGAATGACCATAATTAATGATTCTCAGAATGCTCCTTTTCCATTGTCAGTTTATTAAGAAAAGTTTTACTGAGTACCTATTGTGTGCCACACACTGGGTTCACAAAGCTGAACTGGACAGGCAGGACCCTACTTTCCAGGTTAATGGCAACACCCGCTTGTGTGTACAGAGCTCTGCTGTGCATTCACATAAATTCACAGAATGGAACACAGTTTCCCAGCTTACAGCTGAGGAACCCGAGGCTCACGGAACTGTCATCAGCAAAGTTGGGGCTGGAGCCTCCCCAGGTTGCCGCAGGAGGCCTTGGGTTGCCTCTGAGTCAGTGGGGACAGGCCTGTAGGAGGCCAGTCACGTGCTCCTGGAAGCCTCCTGTCCCGGATGCCACCATGAAGGAGAGCTGAGAGGTCGCTGGAGGCCCCGGGACCGGAAACACGTGATTCCGCTGCAGTGCCCTGCTTTTGGTTGGGCTCAGTGGCATACCCGGACACATGACATAGGTAGACCCCTGCCCTCGCAGAGGTCACAGGGAAGCCCTGCTGCTCCCTATTGGGTAGCTTCTAGTAGTCCTCCCTAGCCCCCCTCATGAATTCATCAGACCACACACAAATGCCCACTCCTGGAGTGGGAAAATAAAGCAAGAGCTGTTGTCTTCCTCCCCACCCTCACACAGGCTCCATCGGGGTCTATGGAGGGGAGGGGCATAGTGGTCAGTAGATGCGAAGCCACCTGACCTCCCTCAAGGGCCCCTGTCTGTGCTGGTCCCTCACAACCACCCCTGGGAAGTGCCCATCTGAGTTCTTTCTGTAGGCACCCCATGCTCACCCTCAGTGAGGACCTGTGTTCCTTTCTCCTCTTTTTCTGGCATCACGGTGAATTCTCTGCAGTGGGTTCATTCAAGGTGGGGCCTGCACATCCGCTCCAACCATTCCCCCATACCCCCAGGGGCACATCCCCACATCTACAACTCCCTGCTTGCTGCCCAGAACTTTCCAGAACACCATGATGCAATGCTTGCCTAAGTCTCCACATCCATCACACACCTTGTGGGCTGACGGGGCCCTGACCACAGGTCCAGGAAGTAGCCAGCTGTTTCACTCTGCTCACAGACTCTGGAGATCCATCGGCCACAGAGAACTCTCCCTGCCTTAGAAGGCCCGCTCCGTGCACAGCCCCATCTGATGAAAATGGCCACTCTGAACATATGATTGTCATTTTGAGTTAGATGACCCTTCCACCCTAGCCACACCTGAGCAAGGGCCACATCTCTGGGCTGGACCTAAGAGAGGTGTGTGCTCTGTGAGGCAGCCCAGCTCTGGAACGCTGAGGGTAAGTAGAGGCAAAACCTAACCTGAGGGCACAAAGCATGTTGGCAGTCATGCCTTCCCTAATACTTTGTTCTCATGAAACGGCTCCCCATGCCCTTTCACAGAGGCAGGGCTGGGCAGGTCTTTGCCCAGCGCAGGCCACTGACCAGCCAGAGGTGGGGAGAGTCCCAGCTTATAGGCCCCCAGAGCCTGAGGAGGCCCGTGGGAAGGGTCTGCCAGTGAGGTGATGAGCTCACTGTGCTCCCTCCAGGGAGCCATCCTGGGGCCGGCTCAGAGCACTGGGCCAATGGGAATGGAAGGGACTAAAGCACACAGAGGGCTGCCTTGGTGTCTGAGCCTTCCCCAGTTCCAGGCCACACATGTCCCCCAGAACTACTCCCAAGGTGCCCTGAGAGAGCCTGTGTCCCTTGCATCCAAAATGCTGGTCTAGCAAACAGATCCTTTCTCTTCCGGGTTTAAGTGGGAGACCCAGCAAGCGTGAAGGAAAGAGAAGCAGACCCGGTGTGAGGCTGGAGAAGGAGCTAGGGCTGCTGCTGCTCTGGAGGGCACTGAGGAGCCACCGGGCCAGCAGGGCTGCAGTGTAGACACTGCCATCAAAAGGCCGTGCCACTGGAGGAGTCCTGTGCTCCCTCACCATCCCCACAGTACCTCAGGGGCTCTCTGTTCCTTGTAGCCGGAACAACCCAAACATGCCACTGGACTCCTGCAAAAACCCTTGGGCCGGAAGGGAGAAGCCCCCATGGCGTGAACTGCAGGGTGACCTAAATCAGTCACTCAGTCTCTCCCAAGCTCAATTTTCCCATCTGGAAACTGGGGAGACCAATCCCAGTTTCTCCATATCCTCCCACAAGACATGGTGTTGGCAGGAGGCGGGGGCTGTGAGAATACAATGAGATCACAAACTGGAAAACACATGGAGACTCGGCCTCCAGTTACAAGTGATTCGTCATTTATGACCTTATCTGCACGAAAACACCAAATGGCAAATCCTTGCCTCTGCCCTCCCTCAGGTTAAAAAGATTATTCTGTCATGTGGTCAATGGATACAGGAGAGTCTCCCTTGGGTGCCTGACTCCATTTGGGGGTGGAGGTCTCCACATCCATCACACACCTTGTCTGGACAGGCAGGCCCCTGCTTTCCAGGTTAATGGCAAGACCCCAGCACAAGCCTCCCAGGGCTCACAGTCTGAGATGATGAGATTCACATACACAGAATTGCCACCATATTTTGGTGCCAGCCCCGAGCAATGTGTTTTATACATAATGCCAGCATCAGTAGATCAGCCCCATCGCTCGGTGGTGCTATCCTCCGCCCTTACTCTATGATGAGGAAATAGAGCTCAGGGAGGTGGCTGAGAGGCTTGTCCAACATCACAGTTGGGGAAGGTGGGCTGGAACCCAGGACAAGCTGAGTCTGACGCCTTTGGTCTTCCCAGCACCCCTGGCTGCCTGTGAGGCTGTTGAAAAAGGGTTGTCGGGGAGCACTGCCTCACAATCAGTCCCTGACTGGCCCTGTGCTGGGCACGGGCATCCAGAACAGAATCTTGAGCTTTAACCCCTCAGGATCCTGTGGTGCGACCAGAGCTGGCTCAGCTGCATATCTCAGAGCTCCCAGTGCCCCAAGCCTGGTCCTGGCACAGCTGACCCCCCACCAGCAAGAACTGTATCTCCAATGTGTATGCAGCTATCTCTTCAGAAAGACTATGAGCTTGGCCAGGTGCTGTGGCTCGCGCCTGTAATACCAAAATTTTGGGAGGCCGAGGCAGGAGGATGGCTTGAGGACAAAAGTTCAAGACTGGTCTGGGCAACATAGTGAGACCCTGTCTCTACAGAAAATATTAAAAAAATTGCCAGGCATGGTGGCACGTTCCTGTAGTCCCAGTTGCTTGGGAGGCCAAGGTGGGAGGATAACTTGAGCCCCGGAGATAAAGGCTGCAGTGAGCCATGATCATGCCACAGCACTCAAGCCTGGGTGACAGAGTGAGACCCTGTCTCAAAGAAATAAATATATAAATAATAAAAAATAAGAAAAGCCTATGTGTTCCATATTTGACAGGTTAGAGAGAATAAATCCCCTCACCTTTGACTCTTCATGAAGTAGAGGTGGGAGGCTTAGCAAGGTCTAAGGAACTAGGTGCAGCTCAAGGTGTTAGCAACAGAGCCCAGCATGAGCCCAGGGCATCTATGGGAGTCACACAGCTGCCATCTACTGTGGGTAAATGTGTGTGTCAGCCTCTGGGCTGGGTACTCTCCCTGCACTGTCTCATTTCATCTGCACATGAAATGCTATTGTTACCCAGTGTTACAGATGAAGCTATGGTGGCTCAGGGAGGTTTAGTGACTTGCCTAGGGTCGCGCAACTAGTTCACGATGGAGCTGGGCCTCAATCTGCAGCCCTTTGAATGAAGATCAAATTCTTCATCTGGCATTCAAGAACATTTTGCAGGATGACCTCAAAAGCATCAACCAGACTGGTCTCCCTCCTCACCATACAAGCAGCTGTTTCCTCCTGTCTAGAAGGAGTGGGCTTCGGTTGATCTCTAGGACCTCGCCAGCTCTGACGCTCTTCCCCTGAATGAAGCAGCTGCAAGGCTTTCTCCCACCCCACCATGCCCTGGAGCTCCCATGCTCCAGATGAAACAGCGGCAGTGACCAACACCACGGGCTCTTACACAACACCCCAGTCTTCTCGAAGCAGGCCTCCAGGGGTGGGGGTGGGGGGATCCAGCCCTGGTGGGTGCTCCCCCATGGGAGGGGTCTCAGGAGCACTGGAATAAGAGGCAGGAGCCTTGGCTTCTGGTTTTGCTCTGTTGTCCTCTCTGGATGACAGATGACATGGGGCAGATGGGTTGTCCTCTCCCAGCTGATTTCTTCAGCTGGAAAATGGGGGTGGGGAAGGGCTGCGTAGTCTCTAAGTGTGATTCCAGTCCTGTAATCCATGACTTTATGAATAAAATGGAAATGAAGGAATTCAGGCATTGGTGGGAAAGATGGGGGGAGTTTTAGAATCCTTGGAAAGCAGGGCCTGTGGCAGGAAGTAGAGTTGCTCTCTCCACCTGGGCCGCTGCTTGCCCATAGAAGAGGAGCTGGAGCAGAGAGGAGATGGGGATTGACGCGACAAGGCAGAGAAGCTGAACTACAAGGAAGGGAGAGGCTGAGAAAGAGGGAGAGCACAGAGGTCAGGTGGGTGGGAAGAGGGAGGGCAAGGGGCCACACCAAACCAGGCCCACAGCTGCACACCTGGGGCGGGCACTCCCAAGGGTAGAGTGACATCGCTGGGCCACCCAGCACCAAATGTGGGAAGGAGGAGCCAGTCCAAAGCTGTTTTTTTATAAGGCAATATTTTTGAACTACTGACTGTGGCAGGGTTGGGGACCTGCTGATGTCCCTCCTGAGCTCTTCTGGTATCAAACTGTAAAATCACAGGAACATCAACTAAGAAAAAACAATACGCATAGAGAAAAACCTAGAAAGACCTCTTGGCAGGGAGGAAGGAAATATATTTGGTAACAGGTATGCCAGACTTCAATAATATATAGAATATCTTATTTCTTAAGCTGGAGGGTGGGTACATGGGTGTTGATCATATTATTCTTATACTTGTTCATATGTCAAAATATTTTATTTTAAAAAGAAATCTCTGTAACATTGGGTGAATGGGAAGTTAAAAAAAAAAAAAAGAAAGAAAGAAAAGAAAAAGAGGATAAAAAGAAAAAAAGGAAAAAAAAAACCCTGAAAGGAAATTTGTCAAAATGTTATCAGTGGTTCTTTGGGAGTATGGAATTATCATGATTGTTATTATTTTCTCTTTCCTTCTGTTATTTTCCAAATGTTCTACATTGAACAGATATGGAAAACAATAAACCTTTAAAAATAAATAGATAATTACTCCTGCTGTGACCATAATCTCAGTCTTCAGTGGAAATTAAACACAAGTTGTTGAGCCACTGCATCCTCATACCCATTCTCTCATAGACTCAGAGGCTCAATACATCCCCAACCCTGCCGTCATTCTCCATCTCTACCCTAAAGCTGGGCTTCTCCAAAGTAAAGCTTCTAATTCTCTTAGGCCCCTAAGCCCAACAACCCTCTAAGTACAGAGGAAATAATCTGCTTTGTAATAAGAAAGATTTGAGTTTGAAACTTAGCTCCAATGCTTACTGGTTGGTCACTTAACCACTATAAATTGGTTCCCTATGTGAAGACCAAATGAAATAATACATCCAAAGCATTCAGCATCAAATTAACAATGCCTGGCCCACAGTAAGTGTGTAATAAATTCATCATTATCATCTTTCTTATTATCATCGCTGATGACTATGCCTACCACTTCCTTTAGGACATCTTCTTGATGTAAGAAATATCAGTCTGAATTGGGCATCAACTTGTCCTCCTCCTGACAAAAGATCTGGGTTCTAGTCTCAACTCTGCTACTAGCTGTGCGACACTGGGCATGTTCTTGCCCCTTTCTGCCTCAGTTTCCCCATCTGCAAAATGGAAGGCTTGACCTTCCTGCTCTAATGGTCTGTGACTAGGGTAATCATATAATTTATTCTTCAAGCCAGAATGTTTTTGAGAGCAAAAGCATATACGATCACTCTCAGGATGACAGCTTGAAGCCAAGACAGTTCTAAGCACACTGGAAGTCTGGTCACCCCACCCTCAACAGATCTATTCCATTACCTCCTTGCCCACCAGCGTGGTAGACAGAATAAGGACTCTCAAATGGCCGGGCGCTGTGGCTCACACCTATAATCCCAGCACTTTGGGAGACCGAGGCAGGCAGATCACCTGAGGTCAGGAGTTCAAAACCAGCCTGGCCAACATGGCGAAACTTGGTCTCTACTAAAAATATAAAAATTAGCTGAGCATGATGGTGGGCACCCATAGTCTCAGCTACTTAGGAGACTGAGGCAGGAGAATCACTTGAACCTGGGAGGCAGAGGTTGACGTGAGCTGAGATCATGCCATTGCACTCCAGCCTGGGTGACAGAGGGAGACTCCGTCTCAAAAAAAAAAAAAGGCAACTTCCTAGTCCCTGGAACCTGAGGATGTTAGCTCACGTGGTAAAGGGAATTACAGTTGCAGATCAGCTGAACCTTGAGATGAGATTATCCCGAATTATCTCGGTGAGACCAATATAATCACAAGGATCCTTAAAAACTGAGAAGGGAGACAGAAGAGGAAGTGTAGAGGGATGCATGTGAGAACTACCCAACCGGCCACTGGCTTTGAGAAGGGAAGGGGACCATGAGTCAAGGAATGCAGGAAGCTTCTAGAAGCTAGAAAAGGCAAGGATATGGAGTCTCCCCTCCAGCCTCCAGAAAGGAAGGCAGAACTGTTAATGCCTTGATTTTAGCCCAGTGAGGCCCACTTTGAACTTCTGACCTCAGGGCTGTAAGATAAGAGATATGTGTTGTTTTAAGCCAGTAAGTGTGGTGCTTTTCTTTTCTTTTTTTTTAGATGGAGTTTTGCTCTTGTTGCCCAGGCTGGAGTGCAGTGGCGTGACCTCAGCTCACTGCAACCTCCGCCTCCTGGGTTCAAGTGATTCTCCTGCCTCAGCCTCCCAAGTAGCTGGGGTTACAGGTGTGCGCCACCACGCCCAACTAATTTTTGTATTTTTAGTAGAGACGGGGTTTCATCATGTTGGCCAGACTGGTCTCAAACTCCTTGATCTCAGGTGATCTGCCTGCCTTGGCCTCTTAAAGTGCTGGGATTACAGGCATGAGCACCGCACCCGTGTGGTGATTTGTGACAAAGCAATTGACAATGAATATGCCCAGTTTGGCTCAGGTTCAGTGATCCCTTTGTTTATTTTCTTCCCTACCACCCTCTTTTTTTCACAGGTGTTGAGTGGGTCCCTTTGGCTTGCTGCTCTATGAATGCTGTCCTTGGTGCATGAGAGAACTAGTCTAAGCTCCCAAAGAGCTGGATGCTAATCCCTGTCCTGACACTAACTCACCCTGGGACATTAAACAGGTCAAAAACCTCCTCTTGGGCCTTTCTGTCTGAAAATGGAGGCAAACACTCCCTGCCTTATCTATCTTTGTGTGTGTTGGGTCGGGGGTGGGCTGACATTCAATCAACACTTACCGACTCATTCTATGTTCAGTTCTGAACTGGGGGCTGGGACACCAAGATGAAGCAGATCTAGTCCCAACCCCATCCCACGCAAGAAGTTTAAGAAGCTCCCATTCTGGATGGGGAAATGGTTATGTGAGCAGATAATTCACATGCAATGCAAGGACGTAAAGATAGATGATTATGCAAGTACAGAGAGAAATATACAGGCCTACCTGCGGAGGGCATGGTCAGGGAAGGTTTCCTGGGAAAGGTGACAGCACAGCAAGGCCCTAAAGAATGAGCAGGAGTTAGCAAAGCAGATAAGGAGGGTGGGGGAAGAGGAGGGAAGAGTAGCCCACGCAGAGGTAGCAGCAGAAGCAAAACCCCAGAGATGTGAATCAGCACAGCGTGGGGACAGACGTGCAGGCAGTTTGGTGGTGCTGGCTTGGAAACTGTGTGTATAAAGGGGATTAAGTGGGATGATGGCCAAAGGCATGACGTGAGCGTAAGGCTGCATTATCAGTCTGTGTCTCCCAGACCAGGGCTGGGACAGGAGATGGTACGTAACCAAAAATTCCTCTTGACCTAGCTTGAAGTGATCTCTTCTGTCTCATCCTCACATTCCCCCCCAGACATGTGCCAAAGGCCTGGCAGCTTCCCCAGACTACTGGGGGGGATGAGGCCGTGCAAAATTATAGCCACTACGACGAGGCCGGCGTGACCTCAGGAGCTGGGTTTCATCATTCTGAAATCATGCTCCTGGCCTTAGTCAGAGCCAGAGAGGTGGAGGGGAGAGGGTGGGAAAGCGAAGCGGGTGGCAGCAGATTTGGGCGAGGTGCCAGGGCTGGAGAAGCAAACAGCTGGGACCAGAGCAGGGGGTGAGAGACCAGCTCAGATGCTGTCCTTCAGGCTGTGTGACCTCAGGCCAGCTCCTTGCCCTTCCTGGGTCTCTCTAAGCAGCACAGATCCTTGGTTCCCAAGGTCTGTTCCCACTGGAGCCTCCTTGTGGAAGGCAAGAACCTCAGGGCCCTTTCTTGTCATTTCTGTGGATGTGGCCCTTTGTGAGGAGGAGCACTAGCAGGCTTGCCAGGGTTTGAGGCAGGGCCCCACCAGGAGGCTGCTCTGAAACACCCACACTTCCAGGACAGTGGTGCCTTTGTGAATGGAACTGGCTTCTGTCAGGCACAAACCTATAGAGAGATCTCTAAGCTCTGGGTTACGCAGCCCACACTGCCCAGAGGTGCTTCCTATTTATGTTCTGTATCCTCTTGGGTTGTTTAAGCTGTAGTTCCTGGGTGAGGCTGGGTGTATTCATTTGCTAAGGCTGCCAATAATAAAGACTGGTGACTTAAACAAGAGGCATATGTCTCCTCACAGTTCTGGAGGCTGGAAGTCTGAGATCAAGGTGTTGGTAGCGCTGGTTTCCTTCTGAGGCCGCCTCCTTGGCTTGTAGTTGGCCGTCTTCCCTCTGTGTCCTCACATGGTCTTCACTCTGTGCCTGTCTGTGTCCTAATCTCTTCTTATAAGGACACCAGTCATAGTGGATTAGGGCCCATCCCAATACCTCATTTTACCTTAATTACCTCTTTAAAGACCCCATCTCCAAATACAGTCACACCCGCAGGTACTGGGGGTTAGGAATGAAATGTGTGAATTTGGGGGAACACAATTCAGTCCATAATCCTGGGCTTTGGGGCCACCACTGGAGCTTTTCTAAACACAGATGTTGGGGCCCGCCCCAGAGATTCCGACTGTAAGTTCCATGAAGGCAGGGGCTTTGCCCATTGCTGTGTCCCTACTACCTAGAACAGTGTCCACATGTGCTATGTGCTCGAGAAACATTTCTGGAATGGATGCATGATCTAGTAAACTTGGGATGGGGCCCAAGTGTTTGTCATTTAGAAAATTCCATGGTAGATTCTGATTCATCATTGGGTGAAAAACCCTGAGATTGGATTGGGTTTCATCCTTCCTGTTGCTGGATGGAAAGCCTCACCCCCAGGAAGGAAAAGAAATACCAGGCCTGGCACTCCACAAAGAACATGCACTCATGGGACCTGCCCTGGCACCTCTCCGGGAGGCCCAGGACACGAGAGAAATGGGAGAGTCCTCTGTCCCCTGGCATTTATAAGCTAGGAGGGGGTTTCTAAAAGGCACATGGAATCCTATCTCCCCTGCTTAAAACTCTTAAATGGTTTCCCTGTCATGAATGGGATCAAGTCCAAACATTCACCTGCCTACAGCACCCTTCTCGTATGGCCTCTGCCAACTCCGCTCCCTCACCTCTGCCACTCCTGCACAGGCTGTGGTTTAAGTCACACCAAATTCAGCAGTGTTCCCTGAGCCCATCATCCCTGTTACCGCTCATCTTAGCACGAGCTTCCTGGGATGACTTTCCCACCTTGTCTGTCTAGGAAATGTCTTCTCATCTTTTAAAAAGCCATTTGATGGCCAGGCGCGGTGGCTCATGCTTGTAATCCCAGCACTTTGGGAGGCCGAGGTGGGCGGATCACCTGAGGTCAGGAATTTGAGACCAGGCCAACCAACATGGTGAAACTCTGTCTCTACTAAAAATACCAAATTAGCTGGGTGTGGTGGTGGGCAACTGTCATCCCAGCTACTCAGGAGGCTGAGGCAGGAGAATTGCTTGAGCCTGGGAGGCAGAGGTTGCAGTGAGCTGAGATCGCGACACTGCACTCCAGCCTGGGCGACAGAGTGAAACTCAAAAAAAAAAAAACCTCAAAAAAAAAAAAAAAAAAAAAAAAAAGCCATTTGAGCTTGCTGAGGCCTTCCCTTAACCCGCCCCAGCTGCAGGGAGAGGGTGCATCCTCTGGGCCCCTGGAGTCCTCTTGTTTTTCCCTCTGTCATGTGCCCATTACGCTGGTGGCAGATGCCCATTCTGACATCTCCTCCACCAGCCTGGGAGCTCCTGATGGCAAGGCTGCGTTGGTAAGGGGTGTCTGTGCCCCGGCACCCTGACAGGGCATGGCTTGGCATCTAAATCCTCAGTAAGGTTGTGCTGACTGAAGGATGAACATTGAAGGGACAAACAAATGCTCTGGGAGGAAGCGTCAGGAGGGACAGGAGAAGCTCCAATACAAGGCCTGGGTAGAGTTGTTTTTCAAAAAGTAGCGTTCTCTCAGTCCCTCTCAGACCCACAGTGGCAGAGCTGGGCCTGCAGTTGTGGCTCCCAGCAGAGCCTCAGCTCCCGGCCTCTGTTCTCTGCTTGCTCCCTGGGAGCTTCCCTGCGGCAGCTCAGGGCAGGGGATGCTCTTGGAGCTGGTCAGTGGGCACCAAGCAGAGTCAGGGAGCAGAATCGTAGCCTCAGGTGGGGACCTCAGAGCAGTAGGGCTGGCCAGGAAGCTCTGAGAGGGGGGAGAAGGCAGCAGCCCCAAGGAGAAGAGACTGGAAAATAACAGCCAGGAGCTAAGAGGGTAGGAAGGGGAGGGTTGGACAGCTGGGAGGCCAGAGACCTGATTTCTGCTCCCAGCTCCATTGTGCTGCCTCAGAGAAGCTCCCCGACTCTAACCTTTAGCAAGTTCCTGCCCGCTCTGGGCCTCAGGTTCCTTAATCAAAAATGAAGGAGGAGCTGGACTAGAAAGTCTCTAAGATTCTCTCTAGCCTTGGCCAGGAAGATTTGGGGAAAGTGTGGCCACCTTAAAGGTGCAATTGAGGGGACTGCCCCCAGGCTGGCACACAGATTGCAGGGGCTCATATCCAGCCAGGCATTTGGGGGACGTGTCTCTGGGCCTGGAAAGAACTGGAAGCAGTCCCCCAAGCCTCCTGCACTGGACTTTGTCCTGCGGTTCTGGCAGGCTCAATGTGGCCCTCAACACTAATGAGGCTGGCCACCTGGGGAGCCATAGAAACTTGGCCTGGCCAATTTTGCCATAAAGCAGTGGTCTCTTCTCTGCCTAACCCTGAGGTGATGCTCCTGAACGTGGCTTGGGGGCCAGGCAGCACCCTTCATGGGCCACCTGGGGCTCTGGGGAGAACATCTGGTTGGGCAGGGCCTGATGGACGTTCCAAGCCGCAGGGGCAAAGGGCCCAGGTCTCTGGCCATGTGGATGGCCTCAGTTGGCCCTGCACTCCCTGGGTCCTATCCCGCCAGGACAGGGCCTGCTGTCCTGGGCCTGTGCCTGCAGCAATTCCCTGGGTGGTGATTTCAGATTCAATTGGTGAGGACAGGCCTCCTGGGATGAGCCAGTTGGCCCCTCTCTGTTATTTGCTTCTCAGAGTTGGAAAAACTACGCCGTGCACCTGGCAGTACTTGTGGCTGCTGGTTTTTCTTTTTTTTAAAGAAACAGAAAGTAGCCCCTGTGCTTACTGCAACCAAATCCATTTTATCGGCCTCCTGCATCTCCCACTGCAATAATAATAATCCCTTACATTTGATGAGTCTTTTGAGTGGTTTACAAAGCACTTTCTTGTGCATTCTCCCTTTTGGTCCATGAAATAATTTTGGGAGGGAGAGAGGGCTGGCATTATTGTCCCTGGTTACAGGTGAGGAAACTGAGGCACTGACAGTAAGGTCAGCTTCCCAAGGTCACACAGCAAGATGGCGCTAAAGCAGAGACCCTGGGTCCTCTGACTCAAGTCTTGTCCCCGCACCACACACCCCTCTTATCATTTGAATATCCAGGCTCTCAGAAACCCTCTTCTAAAAAATAGAAAGGGCAGAAGGCTCAGCTCTTTTTATTCTAAACTTTTTCTCTTGGTGAACTTAACCATCATGTCACTTGAAACTACCACCTCTAAGTCAGTGATTCTTAAATCTGTGCTTCTGAGGCTTGAGATCTTCAGATCCTACCCTACCTCTCCAACCGCCGGCTGGGCATTTCCACGTAATGTTCCAAAATGTCTAGTGAGTGGGACTGCATGTCCAGCACCAGTATAAAAAAACAACACAACAGAAAGGAAAACTCTATATATCTTCCATTTTCTCCCATTATACCCCCTAACCCCATTCTCCCTCCTAGCTACTCCAGGCCTCTTTAATGTTCCCACCCACCCTTACTCACCCAGCTTAAGAAAGCTCAGTAGTACCTTAGCCTTATTTTTCCTTCACCTTCTAAATCCAGTTGGCCCTGTACTGGGTATTTTACTTAATACATTTATTCATCCAGCAAATACTGATTGTATGCTATACCTTTCCCATCTATTCTGGGTCCCCTTGCTACGTGATATGTAGTCGTTTTTGTCTGCCTTCTTTCACTTAGCATAATGTTTCAAGGTTCATCCATGTAATGGTATATATCAATATTTCATTCCTTTTAGGGTTGGACAGTATTCCATTCTAATGATATATCATATTGTATTTATCCATTCATCACCTTATAGACATATGGCTTAGTTCTATTTTTTAGCTATTATGAATGATGCTGCTATGAACATTTAAACATTTATGTACAAGATTTTGTATGAATGTATGTTTTATTGCTTTTCAGTACATATATAGCAATGAAATTTCTGGGTCATAGTGTAACTCTATTTAACATTTTGAGGAACTGCCAAAGTGTCCCAAAGTGCCTGCACCATTTTATATTCCCACCAGCAGTGGATGAAGGTTCCAATTTATCCACAGCCGCATCAACACTTGTTATTGTCTCTTTTTATTTACAGCAATTCTAGTGGGTGTAGTGATTTCTCATTGTGATTTTGATTCACATTTCCCTAATGACTAATGTTTTCCCTAATGACTGACGATGTTGATGTTTTGATGTTTGTTGTCATTTGTATACATTCTTTGAAGAAATGTCTTTTCAGACCCTTTGCCAATTTTTCAGTTGGGTTGTCTTTTCGCTATTGAGTTGTAAATGTTCTTTATAGATTCTGGATATAATTCTCTTGTCAGAAAAATGATTTGCAAATATTTTCATCCTTTCTTTGGGCTGTTTTTTCATTTTTTGAGAGTGTCCTTTGAAGTCCAATTTATCTTTTGTTGCTTATGCTTTGGTGTTGTGTCTAAGAAAGGTTTTCCTAACCCAAGGTCACAAAAATTTACCCGTTTTCTTCTAAGAGTTTTATAGTTTTAGCTTTTACATTCAGGACTACGGTCCATTTTTAGCTAAATTTTTAAATTTTATTTAAAAATTTTAAATTGCAGTAAAATATTCATGACATAAAATTTACCATCTTAATTGTTAAGTATACAGTTCAGTAGTGTTAAGAACATTTGCATTGCTGTGTAACCAATCTCTAGAACTTTTAATCTTGCAAAACGGAAACTCTATGCCTATTAGACAATTCTCCATTCCTCCCTCACCTAGCCCATTAATTTCTATGTATGGTGTAAGAAAGGGGCCTAACTTTATTCCTTTGCATGTGGATATCCAGTTGTCCCAGTATCATTTGTTGAATATTCTTTCCCCCATTGATGCTTGGGGTGCCTCATTGATTTTTTTTTTTTTTTTTTTTTTTTAGCACTTTTAAACATCAATTGCCCATAAATGTAAGTTTTAATTCTGGACTATCAATTGTTTCACTGATCTAGATATCTACTGTTATGCTATAACCAGCCTGTCTTGATTACTGTGGTTTGTAGTAAGTTTTGAAATCAAGAAGAATTTCTCCACTTTTGTTCTTCTTTTTCAAGATTGTCTTGACTGTTCTTGGTCCCTTGCGTTTGCATATGAATTTTAGGGTCAGCTTGTCAATTTCCGGGAAAAAAAAAAAAAAGAAATCCAGCTGGGATTTTGATAGAGATTGCACTAAATCTGTAGATCAATTTAGGGAGTATTGCCATCTTAAGGATACTACTAAGTCTTTTGATTCATGAGCATTGAAGTGTTTCCATTTATTTAGGTCTTCTTTCTCCTTCCTTTCCTTCCTTCCTTCCTTCTCTCTTTTTTTTTTTTTTTTTTTTTTTTTTTTGGCAGAGTTTCACTCTTGTTGCCCAGGCTGGAGTACAATCTCAGCTCACTGCAACCTCCACCTCCTGGGTTCAAGCAATTCTCCTGCCTCAGCCTCCCAAGTAGCTGGGATTACAGGCACCCACCACCAAGCCTGGCTAATTTTTGTATTTTCAGTAGAGATGGGATTTCACCATGTTGGCCAGGCTGGGCTCAAACTCCTGACCTCAGGTGATCCACCCGCCTTGGCCTCCCAAAGTGCTGGGATTACAGGCATGAGCCTTCAAATGGCTTTTTAAAAGATGAGAAGACATTTCCTGACAAACAAGGTGGGAAAGCCATCCCAGGAAGCTGGGATTAGAGGTGTGAACCACTGCACCCTTTAAACAATGCTTTGTAGATTTCAGAATTTATATAAGCTTTGAACTTCATTATATGTATTCCTGAGTACTTTTAAACTTTTTGATACCATTGTAAATGCAATTGTTTACTAATTTCATTTTCAGATTATTTCTAGCTTGTAGAAATATAACTGGTTTGTACATTAGGCTTGTACCCTAAAGCCTTGTTGAACTTACGTATTGGGTTTAATAGGTTTTTTAGTGGATTCTTTAGGATTTTCTATATAGAAGATCACGTCATCTGAATATAGAAATAGTACTTCTTCCTTTCTAAAATGAATCCCTTTTCTTTTTCCTGCCCAATTGCCCTGGCTAGAGCCTCCAGTACAATGCTGAATATAAGCAGTAAGAGCAGACTTCCTTGTCTTGTTTTTGATCCTATGGGAAAGTTTTCAGTCTTTCACCATTAAGTATGATGTTAGCTGTGGGTTTTTGTTGATACCCTTTATGAGGTGGAGGAAGTTTCCTTCTATTTCTAGTTTTTTTTAGTGTTTTTTAAAAATTATGAAAGGGGCCAGGCATGGTGGCTCATGCCTGTAATCCCAGTGCTTTGGGAGGCCAAGGCGGGCAGATCACCTGAGGTCAAGAGTTTGAGACCAGCCTGACCAACATGGCAAAACTCCCTCCACTAAAAATACAAAAATTAGCCAGGTGTAGTGGTGCATGCCTGTAATTGCAGCTACTCGGGAGGCTGAAGCAGGAGACTTGCTTGAACCCGGGAGGCAGAGGTTGCAGTGAGTTGACATCTCGCCACTGCACTCCATCCAGCCTGGGTGACGGAGCAAGACTCTGTCTCAAAAAAAAAAATTACAAAAGGGTGCTAGATTTTGTCAAATGCTCCTTCTGGCTCTATTAATCTCACTTTTTTTTTTTTTTTTAGAGAGTCTCGCTCTATTGCCCAGGCTGGGGTGCAGTGGCACAGTCTCGGCTCACTGCAACCTCCACTTCCTTGGTTCAAGTGATTTTCATGCCTCATCCTCCCAGGCAGCAGGCACAACAGGCGTGCAGCCCCATGCCCAGCTGATTTTTATTTTTATTTTATTTTTGAGATAGAGTCTCACTCTGTTGCCCGGGCTGGAGTTCAGTGGTGTGATCTCAGCTCACTGCAACCTCTGCCTCCTGGGATCAAGCAATTCTCCTGCCTCAGCCTCCCAAGTAGCTGGGATTATAGGCATGTGCTACCATATCTGGCTGATTTTTGTATTTTTAGTAGAGACAGAGTTTCAGCATGTTGGCCAGGCCGGTCTCAAACTCCTGGCCTCAAGGGATCTGCCCGCCTGGACTTCTCAAAGTGTTGGGATTACAGGCGTGAGCCACCATGCGCAGCTCTGATTCTGAGATGATTATGTGGTTTTTGTCCTTTATTCCATTGATAAGGTTTACTGTATTAATTGATTTTTCAGATATTAAACCAACCTTAAATTCCTAGGATAAATCCCTCTTGCTCATGGTGCAAAATCTTTTTTATATGTCACTGGATTCAGCTTGGTAATTTTTTTTGAGGATTTCTGCATCTATATTCATTAGGAATATTAGTCTGTAGTTTTCTTATGATGTCTTTGTCTGGTTTTGGTGTCAGAGTAATACTGACCTCATAGAGTAAG
Organism: Macaca mulatta; assembly: GCF_049350105.2. NCBI lineage: Eukaryota > Metazoa > Chordata > Mammalia > Primates > Cercopithecidae > Macaca > Macaca mulatta. The sequence goes on along the minus strand of NC_133419.1, from coordinate 75,065,047 downwards.
TTGGGAAATGTTCTCTCCTCTTCTGATTTTTGGAAGAGTTTGTGAAGAATTGGTATTAAATCTTCTTTAAGTGTTTGGTAGAATTTATACTTTTTATTGCTGAGCTGTACTCCATTATATGAATATACCACAATTTATTCATCCATTCACCTGTTGATAGATATTTGGGTTGTTTCCAGTTTTAGAATAAAGCTGCTATGGATATTAGTGTACAAATCTTTGTATGGATGTATGTTTTCATTTTCTTGGGTAAATATTTACAGTGGAATTGCTGGGTCATTTGGCAGATGCATGATAACTTTATGAGAAAGTTCCAGACCAATTTTCAAAGTGGTTGTGTCACTCCTACCAGCAACGTATGAGACTTTTGCTTACGGTCTACAATCTTACCACTTAAGCTGTTGCCACCCTTTGATTTTAGCCATTCTAATGGGCATGTAGTGATATCTCAATGTCATTTTCATTTACATTTTGCTGAATAATAGTATTAAAACACATTTTCATGTGCTTATTAGCCATTGGTATATCTTTCTTTATTCAGTGCTGGTTCTTATTTTTTGCCCATTTTTTTTAAAATTAGATTTTAATTGGGTCTTCTTAATATTGAGCTGTATAAGTTTTTTTTTTACATATTCTAGATAAAAGCCTTTTGTCAAATATATAGACATAGAGAGATATATGCATGGTGATAACTTACTCTCATTCTGTGGTTTTCCTACTCATTTCTTAATGGTGTCTTTTTCTTATCAGAAGCTTTAAATTTTGATGAATTCCATTTTATTGACGTTTCTTGTATGGTTATTGCTTTCTGGGTCCTAAAAAAAGTTTGACTATTCAAAGATGATGAAAATGTTCTTCTATGTATTTTCTTCTAAAAAAATTTTAATAGCCAGTTGTTCCAGCATTGCTTGTTGAACAGACTTTTCTTTACACATCAAACTGCTTTTCCTCCTTGGATGAAAATCAACCACTATTTATGGACTAACTATTCTGTCCCATTGATCTATTTTTTCTATCTTTATGTCAACACCACACTGTCTTGATTACTGTGGCACTACTGTAAGTCTAGAAATCAAATGTAAGTTCTTCACCTCTGTCTTATTACAAGACTGCTTTATACTACATCTTTTCCATTTCCATGCAAATTTTAGAACTTCAACTTATGAATTTCTACAAAAAATCCTACTGGAAATTTGATTGGCATTGCTTTGAACCCATTTATCCATTTGGAGAGAACTGACAAGTTAACAATATTGCATTCGTCCAATCTACAAATGTGTTACATTTCTCCATTAATTTAGTTTCTTTAATTTCCCTCATCAAAGACAGAGCAAGACACCTGAAGAGAAGCTTCCAGTGATCATCCTCCCCACAGAACACCAAATTTTAACAACTATTTACATAAGAAAAGCACCTTTATAAGAACCAAAAATCAGGTAAGCAATCACAGTACCTGGTTTTAACTTCCTATCACTGAAAGAGGCCCTGAAGAGGGTAAACATGATAGTCTTGAATTGCCAATGCCCCTCCTCCCCCATCCCCTTGCAGTGCCCTTGGCGCAGAGAGAGAATCTGTGTGGTTCGGGGAGGGAGAGTGCAGCAACTGTGGGACTTTGAACTCAGCAAAACTGGGCTGAACTCAGCAGATGTGTGTCCATGGAAGGAGCACTTAGACCAGCCATAGCCAGACAGGAATCGCCTATCCCAGCAGTCAGAACTTGAGTTTAGGCAAGCCTCAGCATGGTGGGCTAAAGTGTTCTGGGGTCCTAAGTAAACATGAAAGGCAGTCTGTGCCTCAAGGACTGCAACTCCTAGGCAAGTCTTACTGTTGTGCTGGGCTTGGAGCTTGTGGACCTGGGGGGCATGTGACCTAGTGAGACACCAGCTGGGGTGGCTAATGGAGTGCTTGTGCCACTCCTCCTCCAACTGCAAGCAGCACAGTTCTCAGCAATGAAAGTGACTCCTTCCTTCTGCTTGAGGAGAGGGAAGGGTAAAAATAATTTTGATTTGCATGTTGGATACCAGCTCAGGCACGACAGGATAGGGCAGCGGGAAGAGTTTTGAGGCCCCCATTCCAGGCCCTAGCTCCCAGATATTTCTAGACACACCCTGGTCCAGAAGAAAACCTACTCCCTTGAAGAGAAGGGGCCAGGCCAGGCAGGATTCATCACCTGCTGACTAAAGAGCCCTTAGGCCCTGAATAATGAGCAGCAATAACCAGGTTGTATGCCACGGGCCTTGGTGAGACTCTGAGACATGCTGGCTTCAGGTGAGACCCAGCATGTTCCCAGCTGTGGTGGCCATGGTGAGAGACTCCTCCTTGAGAAAAGAAGAGGGAAAAGTAAAGGGGACTTTATCTTACACTTAAGTAACCAGCTTGCCCACAGTGGGGTACAGTACCAAGTGGGCTCTTGGGATCCCCGATTCCAGGCCTTGGCTCTTGGACCGTTTTCTGGACCTGCCCTAGGCCAGAGAGGAGCCCACTGCTCTGAAGGGTGAGTCCCAGGCCTGGCAGCATTCACCCTAAGCAGATGGAAGAGCCCTTGGGCGGTAAGTGAACATCAGTGAGACTGCCAGTACTCCCCATGGGCCTGTGGTGGTGGCGGTCACTGGGAGAGGCTCCTCTGCTTGTGGAAAGGGAAGGGAAGAGTAGAAAGGACGTCTCATAGTATGAGTTCAGCTTAGCCACAGAATAGAACACAGGGTAGATTTATAAGGTTTTTTACTCCAGTCCCTGGCTCCCAGATAGCATCTCTGGACCCACCTGGGGCCTAAGGGAACTTGCTGCCCTGAAGAAAAGGATACAGGCCTGGCTGGCTTCGCTACCTGCTGATTGTAGAACTCTAGGGCCTTGAGCGAACATAGGCGAAAGCCAGGTAGAGGTAACAGGGGGTCTTGGGCAAGACCCAGTGCTGTGTTGGCTTCAGGCCTAACCCAGCCCAGTCCCAGTGGGTGGCTACAGGGGTGCTTGTGTCACCCCACCTCCAGCTCCAGGTGGCTCAGCACAGAGAGTGAAAGACTGTTTGGGAGAAAGTAATAGAAGAGAACAAGAGTCTTCATCTGGTAATCCAGAGAGTTCTTTCAGGTCTTATCTAAGACCACCAAAGAGGTACCTCTATGAGTCTAAATCATAGTGTTATTAGACTTGGGGTTCCCCCTAATGCAGTACAGCTCAGATTAAAATATTCAAGTCCCTTCGAATACCTGAAAAGCCTTCCCAAAGACAGGTACAAACAAAGCCAGACTGTGATGACTACAATAAATACTTAACTCTTTAATGCCTAGACACTGACAAACATCCACAAACATCAAGACCATCCAGGAAAACATGACATTACCAAATGAACTAAATAAAGTGCCAGGGACCAATCCTGGAGAAACAGAGACATATAACCTTTCAGACAGAAAATTCAAAGCTGTTTTGAGGAAAGTCAAAGAAATTCAAGATAACACAGAGAAGGAACACATAATTCTATCAGATAAATTTAACAAAGGAGTTGAAATATTGAAAAGAATCAAGCAGAAATTCTGGAGTTGAAAAATGCAATTGACATACTGAAGAATACATCAGAGTCCCTTAAGAGCAGAATTGACCAAGCAGAAGAATTAGTGAGCCTGAACACAGGCTACTTGAAAAAACACAGTCAGAGGAGACGTATTAGTCTGTTTTTGCATTGCTATAAAGAACTACCGGCCGGGCGTGGTGGCTCAAGCCTGTAATCCCAGCACTTTGGGAGGCCGGGACGGGCGGATCACGAGGTCAGGAGATCGAGACCATCCTGGCTAACACAATGAAACCCCGTCTCCACTAAAAATACAAAAAAATTAGCCGGGCGTGGTGGCGGCGCCTGTAGTCCCAGCTACTCGGGAGGCTGAGGCAGGAGAATGGTGGGAACCCGGGAGGCGGAGCTTGCAGTGAGCCGAGATCGCGCCACTGCACTCCAGCCTGGGCGACAGAGCGAGACTCTGCCTCAAAAAAAAAAAAAAAAGAACTACCTGAGACTATGTAATTTATAAAGAAAAAGGTTTAACTGATTCAGTTCAACAGGTTTTACAGAAAGCATGGCTGGGGAGGCCTCAGGAAACTTACAATCATGGCGGAAGGTGAAGAGGAAGCAGGCACACCTTACCTGGCCAGAGAAGGAGGAAGAGTACACAGGGGGAGATGCTACACATTTTTAAACAACCAGGTCTCATGAGAACTCACTCACTATCATGAGAACAGCAAAGGGGAAATCCACCACTATGATACCATCATCTCCTACCAGGCCCCTCCTCCAACACTGGGGAGTACAATTCAACATGAGATTTGGGCAGGGACACAAATCCAAATCACATCAGGAGACAAAAGAAAAAACAATAAAAAAGAACGAGGCATGCCTACAAGATCTAGACAACAGCCTCAAAAGGGCAAATCTAAGAGTTACTGACCTTAAAGGTAGAGAAACAGAAAGTATAATAGTAGAAAGTTTATTCAAAGGGATAATAATAGAGAGCTTCCAAAACCTAGAGAAAGATACCAATACTGATATGGTTTGGCTATATTCCCACCCAAATCTCAACTTGAATTGTATCTTCCAGAATTCCCACCTGTTGTGGGAGGGACCCAAGAGGAGGTAATTGAATCATGGGGGCCAGTCTTTCCCGTGCTATTCTCGTGATAGTAAGTCTCATGAGATCTGATGGGTTTATCAGGGGTTTCCAGTTTTGCTTCCTCATCATTTTTCTCTTGCTGCTGCCATGTAAGAAGTGCCTTTTGCCTCCTACCATGATTCTGAGGCCTCCCCAACCATGTGGAACTGTAAGTCCAGTTAAACCTCTTTTTCTTCCCAGTCTCAGGTATGTCTTTGTCATTTACTAATACAGAAAATTAGTGTAAAAATGGACTAATACAGTAAATTGGTACCAGCAGAGTGGGGTGTTGCTGAAAAGATTCCCAAAACTGTGGAAGTGACTTTGGAACTTGGTAACAGGCAGAGGTTAGAACAGTTTGGAGGGATCAGAAGAAGACAGAAAAATGTGGGAAAGTTTGGAACTTCCTAAGACTTGTTGAATGGCTTTGATGAAAATGCTGATAGTGATATGAACAATAACATTCAGGCTGAGGTAGTCTCAGATGGAGATAAGGAACTTGTTGGGAACTGGAGCAAAGTTGACTCTTGTTATGTTTTGGCAAAGAGGCTGGCGGCATTTTGTCCCTGCCTTAGAGATCTGTGGAGCTTTGAACTTGAGAGAGATTATTTAGGGTATCTGGCAGAAGAAATTTCTAAGCAGCAAACCATTCAAGAGGTGACTTGGGTGCTGTTAAAAGCATTCCGTTTTAAAAGAGAAACAGCATAAAAGTTTGGAAAATTTGCAGCCTGACAATGTGATAGAAAAGGAAAATTCACTGGGGAGAAATTCAAGCTGGCTGCAGAAATTTGCAAAAGTAGCAAGGAGTCTAGTGTTAATTCCGAAGGCCATGGGGAAAATGTCTCTAGGCCATGTCAGAGACCTTCATGGCAGCCCCTCCCATCACAGGCCCGGAGGCCCAGGAGGAAAAAGTGGTTTCGTAGGTCGGGCCCAGAGTCCCCGTGCTGTTGCGCCTGCGGGTGCACAGGAGTCGAGAATTGGGGTTTGGGAACCTCCACCTAGATTTCAGAAGATGTATGGAAATGCCTGGAAGCCCAGGCAAAAGCTTGCTGCAGGGGTGGGGCCCTCATGGAAAACCTCTGCTAGGGCAGTGTGGAAGGGAAATGTGAGGTTGGAGCCCCCACATAGAGTCCCTACTGGGGCACTGCCTAGTGGAGCTGTGAGAAGAAGGCCACCGTCCTCTAGAGCCCAGAATGGTAGATCCACTGGCAGCTTGCACCGTGCACCTGGAAAAGCCACAGACACTCAATGCCAGCCCTTGAAAGCAGCCAGGAGAGAGGCTGTACCCTGCAAAGCCACAGAGGCAGAGCTGCCCAAGACCATGGGAACCCACCTTTTGCATCAGGGTGAGCTGGATATGAGACCTGGAGTCAAAAGAGATCATTTTGGAGCTTTAAAATTTGACTGCCCCGCTGGATTTCGAACTTGCATGGGTCCTGTAACCCCTTTGTTTTTGCCAATTTCTCCCATTTGGAATGGCTGTATTTACCCAATACCTGTACCCACACTGTATCAAGGAAGTAACTAGCTTGCTTTTGATTTTATAGGCTCATAGGTGGAAGAGACTCAGCTTGTCTCAGATGAGACTTTGGACTGTGAACTTTTGGGTTAATGCTAAGATGAGTTAAGACTTTGGGGGACTGTTGGGAAGGCACGATTGGTTCTGAAATGTGAGGACATGAGATCTGGAGGGGCCAGGAGCAGAATGATATTGTTTGGTTGTGTCCCCACCCAAATCTCAACTTGAATTTTATCTCCCAGAATTCCCACGTGTTGTGAGAGGGACCCAGAAGGAGGTAATTGAATCATGTAGGCCGGTCTTTCCTGTGCTATTTTTGTGATAGTAAGTCTCACAAGATCTGATGGGTTTATCAGGGGTTTCCCCTTTTGCTTCCTCATTTTTCTCTTGCTGCTGCCATGTAAGAAGTATCTTTCACCTCCTGCCATGATTCTGAGGCCTCCCCAGCCATGTGGAACTCTAAGTCCAATTCAACCTCTTTTTGTTCCCAGTTTCAGGTATGTCTTTATCAGCAGCATGAAAATGAACTAATACAAATACTGAAGTACAAGATGATAGAACACCAAATAGATTTAACTTGAAGACTACCTTGAGGCATCTAATAAACCTTACAAGGCAGGAGGGGGTGGCATGACATATTTAAAGTCCCAAGGGAAAAAAACTTTTACCCTAGAATAGTATATCTGGTGAAAACATCCTTCAAACATGAAGGAGAAATAAAGACTTTCAAAGCTGAAGGATTTCGTCAACACCAGATCTGTCTTACAAGAAATGCTAAAGGAAGTTCTTCAATCTGAAAGAAAAGGATGTTAGTGATCAATAAAAAATCATCTGAAGATACAAAACTCACTGGTAATAGTAAGTACACAGAAAAACAGACTATTTTAACACTGTAACTGTGGTGTATAATCTACTTTTATCTTAAGCAGAAAGACGAAAAGATGAATCAATCAAAAATAATAGCTACTTTTCAAGACATACAGTACAATAAGGTATAAACAAAAACAACAAAAAGTTAACAAGTGGGGAGACAAAAAGTGTAGAGTTATTAGTTTTCTTTTTGTTTGTTTCTTTATGCAATCAGTGTTAAGTTGTCACCAGTTTAAAATGAGTCATAAGATAGTATTTGTAAGCCTCATAATAACCTCAAATCAAAAAATATACAACAGATATACAAAAACCAAAAAGCAAGAAATTAAGTCATAACACCAGAGAAACTTACCTTCACTAAAAGGAAGACAGGAAGGAAAAGAAAACCAGAAAACAACAAAGTGGCAGAAGTAAATCCTTACTTATCAATAATAACATTGAATGTAAATAGACTAAGTTCTCCAATCAAAAGACACAGAGTGGCTGAATGGATTAAAAAAAAAAGACACAATAATTTATTGCCTATAAGAAACATACTTCATCTATAAAGACACACAAGGGCTGGGCACGGTGGCTCATGCCTGTAATCCCAGCACTTTGGGAGGCCAAGACAGGCGGATCACGAGGTCAGGAGATCGAGACCATCCTGGCTAACACGATGAAACCCCGTCTCTACTAAAAGTACAAAAATTAGCCGGGCGCGGTGGCGGGCGCCTGTAGTCCCAGCTACACAGGAGACTGAGGCAGGAGAATGGCATGAACCTGGGAGGGGGAGCTTGCAGTGAGTGGAGACTGTGCCACTGCACTCCAGCCTGGGCAACAGAGCGAGACTCCGTCTCAAAAAAAAAAAAAAAAAAAAAAGACACACAAAGACCGAAAATAAAGGGATGGAAAAAAATATTCCATGCAAATGGAAATTTAAAAAAGAGGAGTAGCTATACTTACACCGGACAAAATAGACTTCAAGACAAAAATTGTAAGAAGAGACAAGGAAGGTCATTATATAATGGTAAAGGCATCAATCCATCAAGAGAATATAACAATTATAAATATATATGCCCCCAAAGCTGGAGCACCCAGATATATAAAGAAAATATTATTAGAGCTAGAGAGAGAGAGAGATAGACCCCAGTGCAATAATAGCTGGAGACTTCAACACCCTACTTTTAGCACTGGACAGATTTCCTACACAGAAAATCAACAAAGAAACCTCAGACTTAACCTGAACTACAGAATAAATTGACCTAATAGTTATTTAGAGAACATTTCATCCAGTGGCTCCAGAATACATATTCTCCTCAGCACATGGATCATTTTCAAGGACAGACCATACGTTGGGTCACAAAACAAGTCTTATAACCTTAAAAAAAAAATCCCTGAAATATTATCAAACATCTTCTTTGACCACAATGGAATAAAACTAGAAATCAATAACAAGAGAAATTCTGGAAGCTATACAAACACATGGAAATTAAACTACATGCTCCTGAATGACCAGTGGGTCAATGAACAAATAAAGAATTGAAAAATTTCTTTTTTTTTTTGAGACGGAGTCTCATTCTGTCACCCAGACTGGAGTGCAATGGTGCGATCTTGGCTCACTGCAACTTCTGCCTCCCGGGTTCAAGCGATTCTCCTGACTCAGCCTTCTGAGTAGCTGGCATTACAGGCGCACACCACCATGCCTGGCTAATTTTTGCATTTTTAGTAGAGATGGGGTTTCACCATTTTGGACAGGCTGGTCTCGAACTTCTGACCTCGTGATCCATCTGCCTCGGCCTCCCAAAGTGCTGGGATTACAGGTGTGAGTCATCTAGCCTGGCTGAAAAATTTCTTGAAACAAATGATAATTGAAACACAACATACAAAACCTATGGGGTACAGCAAAAGCAATACTGAGGAAATTTTACAGCTATAAGCACCTACATCAAGAAAGAAGAAAAACTTCAAATAACCTAGTTTTTGTCATCACTGTTTTAGTTTTTAAGTGTAGAGATCTTGAACATATTTCATTAAATTTATCCCTATTTTATGTTCTTGACACTATTATAAATGGCATTTTAAATGTTATTTTAATTTTACAATTACTTATTGCTGGTATACAAAAGAATTGAATCTATATTGTCTATTGACCTCGTATCCTGTCACTTTACTAAATTCACACATTAGCCCTAGATTTTTGTTTTGTAGATTACTTGTTTTTTCTTTGAAAATAGTTTTATGCCTTCCTTTCAATCTGGATGACTTACTTTTCTCATCTTACTGCTTTTGCTGAAACCTCCAGTCACATAATAATACTGCATGAACTGATACCAGACATCTCTGCCTTGTTGCCAAACTTAGAAAGTTTCAATATTTCATCACAAAGTATGATATATGGTATTTAGTGTTTTGTATATTCCATTTAGCAGGTTGAGGATGTTTTCTTCTATTCCTACTTTTTGAAAAGTGGTGTGTTTTTTTTTTTTTTTTGGTCAAATATAGGTGTTGAATTTTGTAAAAATCCCCATGGTTTGTCTTCTATGCACGCTTGAAAAGAATAGGCATTCTGCAGTTGAGTATTGTGTTCTGTAAATATCAATTAGGTCAAGTTGATTGATAAAGTTTTTCAAGTCTTGCATATCATTTTATTTCCCGCCAGTATGTTACATGTTCCTGTTTCTCTGCATATTTCATAGCATTTCCTTTCTGTTGGGCACTCTCACATTTCCTCTATGTTCATGGCCTCAAGTTCTACCAGGTGTATGTGGATAGCTAAGGCACTCTTTGGTCTCTCCTGCCCATGTGCTTTGCTAGGGATATGTGGCAGCTTATTGAGGGTCACTATGGCTCTCATTCCCATTATCTCCCTGGTCCCTTGCTTGCTCCCACCAGGACCTCAACTTCAGGCTAGCTGAATTGTTGGTCTTGCTTGTTTTTTGTTTGTTAGTCTGTCACTGAGACTGCTATTATTTCTTTCAATACCCCTGGGCGTGCAGTTTTTCAAATTCTGCTTCAAATCAAGTGAGCCCCTTCCCACAGCAAAGCTGCAGGTTTTCGTGATATCTTTCCTTGTAGCACAATTACTATGGTGACCAAGCTGGTGGGGAGCAGAGGAGAGGAGGTGGGTTGCAAGCAGCCCCAGGTTAAAACACCACAGACTCCCACTATTTTAACCGGAGGGTCAGTAGTTTTTCATGAATAAATGCTTCTCAATTTGTTGTCAGCCTTTAATCAATTTTGTTCTTGACAATCTCTTTTTAAAGAGGATTTTCTGAGCTACTTACTCTGTCATTCCAGAAGTCCTGCCTCATCATTCCACATTCCCCTAAATTACAGATTTATCTACTTGTTTTTAGTTCTGTCAGTTTTATTTCATGTTATTAAGTGTGTGCACATTTACGAGTATTATATCTTCTTGATTCTCTTATTACGTCTCTTTACATCTGGTAATATTCCTTGTTCTAAAGTCTACTTCATGTGATATTAATATAGCCACTCCAGGTTTCTTATGATTTATGTATGCATGGTCTATCTTTTTCTGTCCTAGTACTTTTAACCTATCTGCATCTTTATGTTTAACATGCTTTCTTGTAAACAGTATGATATAGTTTGGATGTTGTCCCCTCAAAACCTCATGTTGAAATGTGATCCCTCATCTTGGAGGTCGGGGCTGGTGGGAGGTATCTGAGTCATCTGGGGGGATCACTCATGGTTTGGTGATGTCCTCCCAATAGTAAGTCCTCATGAGATCTGGTTGAGCAAAAGTGTGTGGCATCTCCCCTCCCCTTCTTTCTCTCGCTCCTGCTCTGGCCATGTGACATGCCTGTTCCTGCTTTACCTTCTGCCATGAGTAAAAGCTCCCTGAGGCCTCCCCAGAAGCTAAGCTGATGCTGGCGCCATGCTTGTACAGCCTGCAGAACCATGAGACAATTAAACCTCTTTCCTTGTAAATTACTCAGTCTTAGGTATTTCTTTATAGCAACGCAAGAACAGACTAGCACACAGCATATGTGTATCTATTTACAGAAAAAAAAATCTAGCCTGATAGTTTCTGCCTTTTAATTGAAGTGTTCATTCCATTTACATTTAATGTTGATACGGTTAAGTCTAATGTCTTTTTATTGCTTTCTATTTGTCCCATCTATTCTTTGTCCTTTTTTCCTTCTTTTCTAACATTCATTGGTAATTTTAGTATTCCATTTCATCTCCATTATTGGCTTATTAACTATACTTTTGAGTTACATCGTTGTTTTCAGTGGTTGCTCCAGGTTTACAATATGTACATTTAACTTAAAACAGTTAAATTATTTAAAGTTATTAATTTAAAAATAATATACCACCTCAAGTATAACATAAGAAGAAGAGTATACTATACTTCCATACTCCCTCCTCCCATCCTTTGTGCTAGTTTTGTCAAGTATTTTATTTCTACTTATGTTATGGACCACACTATGTACGTGTGTGTGTGTGTATCTCTCTCTTAGGTATTTGAAATACAACTTCATTCTGTTTCTAAATGAAAAGGAATGGGAATGGCAGTAAAATAAGATCCTCACCACTGAATATTATGATGTGAAATATTAGGCTGGTGCAAAAGTAATTGTAGTTTTTGCCAACGTATTGCAAAAACTGCAATAACTTCTGCACCACCCTAATATATATGAAACACCAGAAGGAAACAACCAAAACAGCTAAATATGCAGGTCCAAAAATTGAAGGTATTTTTGAAGTCCATTCATCTCCTTCAGCATCCCAAAGATAAAGCACATGTTCTGCTTAGCTACATAATAAAATGGCAAACACACCACACTACTGACAGCATAGCACAGATGCTTATAAAACTAGACTTCTGATGCTGGGCTCCAGCTTCATTTTCTCACAGATCGTCATTCTTATTCGGGAGAGCATCTGAACAACCTGTAAATCATGACATATTGTGCTGCCAAAGCTGGGTCCATGACAACCTCTGGTGGGGCAAGGGCAAGCATAGCAACAAACTCCAAGTTAGGATCTCCAATTAGTTTTCTAGCAAGCCAGAGGAAGGGCTTTTCAAAGTTGGAGTTACTTTTAGCAGAAATGTCACAATGCTGAAGATTCTTCCTTTAGTAGAATACAATAGAGTTTGCCTTCACTTTCCTGTCTTTAATGTCTACGTTGTCTGCTTCTTCACATGAACAATGCCTTGGGGAGTTTTCTGCCTCCTTTGGGCACTATCTCTATAGCTTCATCTTCTTCCTCAATTCAAATTGCCAAAGCCTGCTTGAGTTTCCTGTCTCTAAGTGAACAAAATATGTATGATTAGAAAGTAAGCTCTATTCAGTTTTGCTTAAATTAGAGTTGGTCTCTATTACCTGAAGCACTGAGAAAGCCACTGTCATATACTGATGATGATAAGCAACCTTTGGGAAGGCAAGTTGGCAATATGTATGAAAAGTTTCTTAAAATTGATATCCTTTGACACAGTAATTCTATTCCTAACACTCTATCCTAACAATAATCTAAAATGGGCATCAAAGATATGGCTGTAGTTACCCAAAATGCAAGCATAATGCTCTGGAGGGATTTGTTGCTAACAGAGTTGCTTAAAAATTGCTTATGAGACATTCAATTTGCAGATGAGAGCTGTTATTACAAGGCATTTAGGTCTAAAATGTGGCCATCTAGAGTATGTGAAGGGAAAGAAAACCCTCTCAACTTTGTAATGTGATATAGTATCGAGAGAAGTAGACTAAAATTTTAGAGATCAAGTTCTACCACTGACTTGCCTAGTGGTCTTGGTAAGTTACCTATCGTCCCTGGGGCCTATTTCCTCAGCTATAAAATGGAGGTACTATGTGCTCTACCTACCTCTGACAGCCATGTAATGCTGAGTTCAGCTTTCCCCTCTGTATGTACTAGTAAAGCCTTTGTAATGATAGGAATTGTTTTCAATGACTTCCCTTTGTCTTTAGACATGCCAAAATCCTTACCATAGCCCACAAGGTTCTGAACCATCTGGCCCAGCCTCCCTCTCTAGCCTGATCCTGGCATGACCTCCCTGTTGGTCACCATGCTACAGCCACATGTCCACCCTGGACTTTCACAAACGCTCTTCCCTCTCCCTGAAAAACTGTACCATCTTTGCCTGGTCAACTACTTATCTGTAAAGTCTGACTTAAATATCACTTTCACCAAGAAATCTCTGACAACCCCCAACATGGCCCTCATATGTGGTTTTTCTCCTAGTGCCCTGTACAGATCCTTTTATAAGGCTTATCACAATGGTCATTACATAATTGTTCATGCAATTATTTATTTGGTTGTCTCTCTCTTTCAAAACTCCCTGAGGGCACATTCTGTTTCTGCCTTGTTCATGACTGTGTAGCTTTAGGGCTTGGCAATACCCCCTACGGAGACACAAGGTAATTTGTTAAATGAATGAATTCTTAAACTCTTACAGCATCAGGGATAGAGACCTAATGCTTTCATTTGAGTTGATAAAACTGAAAGAGAAGATAAAACCCAGAGAAGAGAATGACTTTCCCACAATCACATGGCCAGTGAGTAGAAGAGGCAGTTTTATAATTCATTAATTCATTCAATAAGTATTTTCTAAGAGCCTACTATGTTCTAGGTACTGTCCTAGGTACTGGAGATAGAATGATAGACTAAGACAGTCCCTAACTTCCTAGAACTTATACTGTAGTGGACGAGATAGCCAATAAGCAGATAAACAGATACACAATTAGCAGAGATAGTGATAAGTACTATGAAGAGGTGCTCTGTAGGCAGAAAGCACATAACCACCAAGCACTCAAACCCGTGCTTTCTGCGTCCAAGTGCAGGGCTCTTTCCACTACACCACGCTGTCTGACCGAAGTAAACAAACAAAACCATAATTTATGAGGCTCCCTCAGCTGCCTGTGTGTGCACTTGGTGGGGTGAAACCCTCATGCTGTCCATGAAGAAGAGCCAATATCATCATCAGCAGCAGCTGACTGGCTTGCCTGCTAAAGCAGGTGTCATGGCACTAGCCAGCCAGGCCTCTGCTGCCTTGAAACTTCACATCTGGCACCCAAAGAGAGAGAGAGAGAGAGAGAGAGAGTGTGTGTGTGTGTGTGTTTAAATAAGACAGCTATTGAATGAGTGGACTGAAGAGGGTTGGAGTTGGCTGGGCTTAGGGAATGATGCAAACCACAAGGGGACAGTGCTCAGGAGGTGAACAGAGAAAACAGATGGGCTCAAACTGCAGGCATGACTATAGCCCAAGCACCCCATACATCACTGGGAGAGGCTTCTTTGCTGCTAAATATCTGTTTATTTTCTCATTAATAAACAGCATTCTCTGATGTCTGTACTTGAGGAAATAGAATGCACACTCAGACCATTCGCTTTTCTCTAAACAACTTCATGTAGAAATATTGTTGAAACAAGGATGTGTTGTGTAGCACATAGAATGACACGCAGCCCACCTGAAAGGTATGGGTGCTGGTGGGGCAAAGGGGAGTCAGGAATTTGACAGGTGAGCAGAACCGCAAGGAAACACTGGGTCCATTAGCCCTCCCTCCTCACTTTGTTAGAACCTCAGTTTTGACAATCTAATGTATTGTCTACAACACGAAGTAGGCACTCCAATAAAGGTTTGTTGACAAAAAAATTAACAAAGTATGACAACTTATTTTTCTCACACAGGTAAGATTAAAGCCCAAAGCATTACTCTGAAACAATAAAAGTCCAACCACTATAAACTGGGCACTTTACATTTGTTATTTCTAATCCTCACTATAACCTTGAGGTAGATACAAGCTTCATCTTACAGATGGGCAGACTGAGGCTCAGAGAAATTCGGTGGCTTTTTCTGGGAGTCACACTGATGGTAAAAGGGCATGAACTCAAGTTTGCCCAACTCTAAAGTCCAAGGACTTTCTACAACACCAAAAAGTGAGACAGTCTGCTCTCCAACTGCAGCCAGAGTATACTTTCCAAAAATATATATATATATCTCACTTTCCAAAATATAAGCCTCTCTCTCTCTCAAATAAATAAAGATGGGGTTTCACCATGTTGGCCAGGCTGGTCTCGAACTCCTGGACTCAAGTGATCCACCTGTCTCAGTCTCCCAAAGTGCTGGGATTACAGGCATGAGCCACCGCACGTGGCTAGAAAGCAACTGTCTCTTGCTGCTTTGCTGCTTCTAAAGTGTACAGGCTGGGAAGACACATAACACATATTATGAACTATGCACAATTCTAAGAGTGGGGCATTTCATGCAGGAGCTTCAGGATAGCTGTTCCTGTATTTTAGGGGTGACCTTTGGAGTTCACAGCAAAACTTACTGCTAGAAAAGAACTAAATCATTGGTACATTCCTAAGTATAATGGTCATTCAATGTCTAATATGGATGTCACTTATGATATGCAAGAATGTTTACTACACTTCACACCACTGGAAAAAAACTTACACTAAGAATGGATGACAATAAGATACTCTGTGTGCCTCTCAAATCCCAGCTCTACCATGTACTAGCTGGACAGCCTCTCTACCATTGAATTTCCTAATTCATCAAATTGGGCTGATACCTACATCTCACAAAGTTGTTAAGGATCAAATGATATAAAGTATATGAAAGCATCTGGCATAGAATAGGTGTATAGTAAGATTTGGGATGAATTCAGTTCATTACTCTAGGACTATGGGTCATTTTCGACCCAAAGAATTCCAGGGAGATGCCGTCAGTTCCAGGTCTGAATCAGTGTATGTGCGTCAGAGAATGGCCTACATGAATCCTTGGTGAAACTGTGGAACCAATCCCATCTCCATGGTTTAACTAGGACCATGGCTCAGGCAAGAGCCAGAGAATTTCCAAGCATGAGACGACCTAGCAAAAGGCTAATCATTCCACATTTGAAGTCACTCCTAATACTCTCCTCTCCTGAGTTTCCAAGGGGATCAAAGGAGTCATCTGCCTAAAACAAAACTAGATCTAACTTCAAATTATTTTCCTCAGCTTGTTCTAACTTGAGATGCAGGTTCCATTTGGCTCTTACTTATGATCTACTTTATACCAGTAATTATTCAGGCTACTAAAGCTGATTTTTCTAATGTACAAATCTGACATGTTAAAATTCAGTGGCTTCCTATTGCCTATAGTGCAAGGTCTAAACTACTTAGCAAAGACCTCTGTGAGCTGGCCTCTGCCTACTTATATGGCCTCATAGCCAACCAGTCTGCCTCTCACTAAACCACTTACGACTCTCTAAACAGTCTGTGCTTTCTCGTGTGTCCATGCCTTTGTATGTCCTGTTCCTTCTGCCTGGAATGCCCTTCTCACTTTCCATCTGGCAAACTCCTATTTTTCTCAAGACCTTTTTAAGCACCTCCCCCTCTGTGAATCTTCCCTTAATCCCTCAGGCAGTCATAGGCAACCCTTTCTTGGGTCCACACTGACCTATGAACACACACCTCCTTTATACAGGCGGAAGGACATGGTACGGTAGTCAGAATATAGACTTCAAGTCAGAAGGACTAGAGTTCAAACTGTGGCCCTCTCCCCAGGCCAGCTAGAACACCAACCAGAGGGGAGAAAGCCTTCATCTCTAGCCTAACATATAGTCCACTGGTGTGTGTTTACTTATGTGGAGATACGAGCTGAAGATCGTAGCCAAAAGACTCAGACTCACTGGCAAGATCACACCTACCTGAGAATGACAATTGTAAAGGTCTAATTCATTTTGCTCCTTTTGATCCACCCGAAGGGAAGTTGACTTCCATGCAGGTTTGCTAATCACAAGCGTTCAAATATACTAGTTTCTCTAACTTTTCATTATAAATTATTAAACAGAGACATGTCTCACCTTTGCCACTTATTAGGCAAATCATTTAAACTCTCTGAGCCTTCCTGTCTTCATGTGTAAATAAAGTATTGTGAGGATTAGAGAAAGTGTATTAAATATCTCCAAAAATTTGGGCCCATGGTAAGCACTCTTATAAATATTATTATAATATAATGATAGCATATTTGTCTGTCTCTCTCCTCACCAGATAGTAAATGTATCAAGGGCAAGAAATTCATCTTTGTATCCCCAGTATTTAATGCACCAGTGCTGAGTACATAGTAAACTTTCAGTCAAAACTGCGAAATGTACAAATATGTACATGTTTTTTTGCCTTCCCAACAGATGGTCAGTCCCAGGAAGTCAGAGAACTTGTCACATACTTTTCTTGAATCCACAGTAGCCACCATAGTTGTTGGTCAAATAAGTAAGCATTGAATGACTCAAGCCACATTTATAAGTGGACCCATATATTCTTCTTAGGGGTTGCTATACTGCGGGAAAGTCACATGATGCAGAGTCTGAAGACGCAAAGTCTCAAGACCTAGGTTCCAGCCCTGGTTCACTTTCTCACTGTATGATGCTGGCCATACTAGCTCAACTCCCTGGGCTTGTTTTCTGCAAAATGTGGGAGAGAAAGACCTTGCAGGTTATCATAAGGATGAAGTAAGACACAGTAAAGCACCATACAAATACATATAGAATACAACTAAGAGGGACAAGGGAAAACACTCCAATCAGGTTTTATGGTTTGCAGGAAAATGGTTCTGCCTTCTGTATATCCCATTCCAGGACAGAACTTTAAAAAGTACACCAGGGGTCCCCAACCCCCAGCTGTGGACTGGTACTGGTCCGTGGCCTGCTAGAAACCTAGCTGCACAGCAGGAGGTGAGCAGCAGGTGGGCAAAGAGCATTACTGCCTGAGGTCTGCCTCCTGTCAGATCAACTGCAGCATTAGATGCTCACAGGAGCGCAAACCCTAGTGTGAACTGCACATGCAAGGATCTAGGTTGTGTGCTCCGTATGCGAATCAAACTAATGCCTGATCATCTGAGGTGGAACAGTTTCATCCCAAAACCATCTCCGCTATCCGGCCATGGAAAAATCGTCTTCCATGAAACTAGTCCCTGGTGCCAAACAGGTTGGGGACCACTGCACTGTACCATCATTATGCTATGTTTATATAATCTTCACATACCAGATAAGCTTGAAACCAAGTATCCTAGGAAAACAAGGTTTTGACATTCAAAATGGAGAACACCACCCTGACCTAACTCACTTGCAAGCACCCCAGGACCACTTTCAACCTATGAACCTGCAGCATGGCTTAAACAGGGCACAAATGCCAAATGTCCTCTTGATTTTCTTACAAATATTAAGTCAGAGGCAAGGCCAAGAATCAGACAAACTGTTTCAAGGAAAACAATGTTCTCAACTTAAACTGAAACCAATTAAATGGACTGCTTATGGCAGTATGCTCTATTTGGAAGTTTCCTGGTGATCTAAAAGTAATTGGAAAACTTAATTTTAGTCCAGCCTTTCTTTAAATTCTTCTTAACATTTATTAGCCTACTTATCTAACTTTGTAATTTAGTTAAGTATGGTATACTGAACATAATTGAATCTTTGTTTATAGATTCAAGACCACTTGGCAGGGATGCTGTAGAGAAGATGCAGACTTCAGATAAGAGGTTGATTTAGATAAGCATTAAGATTGCCTTCAAATTTGACAATCTGGGATCTGAACAACCAGCTGCACTTTCACTTATAAAAATGAACATCAGGAGGCCGAGGCAGGCAGATCAGCTGGGGTCAGGAGTTCGAGACAAGCCTGGCCAACATGGTGAAACCCCATCTCTACTAAAAATACAAAAATTAGCCAGGTGTGGTGGCATGCGCCTGTAGTCCCAGCTACTGGGGAGGCTGAGGCAGGAGAATCGCTTGAACCTGGGAAGCAGAGGTTGCAGAGAATCACTTGAAGCTGGGAAGAGGACATTGCAGTGAGCCGACATTGTGCCACTGCATTCCAGCCTGGGTGACAGAGTGAGACTCTGTCTTAAAAAACAAATAAAAAACCAAAAAACCCATCAATCGTCACTTGGCGGTATGGAAGTGTGAACTAATATATAGCCAAGAGGCGATATAGCACAGCGGTTAAGACGGAGGGCAATGAAGCCAAATTGTCATGATTTATATCGTGGCTCTGACCTTGGGCAGGTTACTTAACCTCTTTGCCGCCATTTTCTCATGTGCAAAATGGGAATAAAACTACCTATCTCACAGGGCTGAGGATTAAAAGAGGTAAATGTGAGTTACTCTGCTTTGTATTAGTTTAGTATGTGTCAAAATACTAGCGACTGCCCATGCATTATTTCATTAATGCCCTAAAACAACCCTTTAAGGTAGGTGGGCAGCTCATTTTGAAAGATGAGGAAACAAGTTCAGAGAGGATGCATACTTTGCTTAAGGTCAGCGCCTCAGACAGGGTTTGCATCCAGCAGCCTCTGTCTCCAAGTCTGTGTTGTTTCCATCATGGCATCCGGCCTCCCTAGTAGGTCAAAATTGTTGAGTGTGTACAAAACTGAGTGGAGCCTATACAGACTTTATATTGTATAAACTGCCCTTTGAAGTAATTCCTGGTAACTGCTTGCTTTCTCGTCAATACTCTCATGCTTAAAGCACAACAGAAATAACTCCATTAATTAAAAGATTCACTAAATCATGGTTTACTTACACCATGAATACATAAATGGCAACTGAAGTTCAAATAGTTGAATAACACCCAGTAAAATGGTGAGCCTACCTCAGCCTGTTTCTTTAAATCTTTTATTGTTCTTTGCATAGGAATATAACATTTTGCCCATAATGATTATCTTAATTTGTTCCTAAATTATTAAGTCCCATGTCTATCACTCATCTAAGCATTGTCTCAAATGCTAAATGCTGTTTAGTATGTTTGTCTTGTCACTCCAAAATGGTAACTTCTGGGCTCTTACAATCCCCGAAATATTTTATCCAGGACTAAACATAACTAGCTTCCAATAACTGCTTTATGCTTTGGATCTGACTGATCACAAACAGACACTAAACAAAGTAGTTTTTCCATTCTTCAAGAGCAGTCTGGTAAAAGACATGCCATGAAAAGCCTTGAGAAAGCCTAAAACACCAAAAGAATGAAGCTGAAGAACTAGCCATGAAGAGCTTTGATTATTAAAAATGAAGGTACGGGGAGCCAAGGTGAAACCTCAAGAAACATGGAATCTGGAAAGAGAAAATGAGAAAAATTAAGGGGAGTGGGTGTTCAGAAAACATTAAGGGTTTGAAGTAGAAGGGGAATTGTAGAGTTAAGGTGGATTCTGATCCAATGGAAAAATATTGGATCAGAAGCCTTACCAAGTTTCTCTGGCTAAAGAGCCTGGGTGGCAATCTGTGGGTGGTCTGCACTTAAGAACACAAAAAACTGGACACAGATACAAGTGGAGAGAAGTGTCATGCAGCAGGGAGTGGTAAGAGTCAATCCTAAATGCAGTCATTTGGGTACAATGTGCCCTTCAGAGAGGGCATGGTGACAGCATGGGCTAATTTACAGAGCTGCCAGGGCAATAACTCAGAAAGCAATACTGCCTTCTCACAGCAAAACGAGGCAGTCCCAGAATGTTTCATGGTGGTAAAAGCTGCATTACAGCATACTGAGATCCTGGAACCAATGAAAGGAGACAAGTTTACCAAAACGAGTCTTGACACAGAGTACGTTTCTGGCAAATACATTATTAGGCACTCATTCTACTCATGTCCTGGAGAAACTATTTACTTTCCTTATATGGCCCTTCTCTTCAGCTCTCTCCTGTATAATAACTAATGTCTTCTTAAAGAAACAAAGATAGAAAAGGAATAAGACAACTGTTTCACTCGTTTACCAGCCCCTCTGCCCCCAAATTCCCAGTTTTTTCCAGGGAGGTGAGTGGAGGCTCATCACTGAGAGTGTCAAAGAAGAAACACCAGCTTTTGAAATCACTTTAAAAAACTGATTCTGCTACAAAAATCTACATTGACAGGGGAAGACAAGGGAAACACTGCAATTGTCTACGCTGACTGCCAGAATTAAGCAGCCTTGTTTTAACCAAGATAGTTTTCTTTAATCCACTAGAATTTTAAGACACAATGTGCATATGCAAGGGTAGAAATACTATCATGGATACAAAATCAAAGTAAATATTGGCTGTCACTCTTAACTGAGAACCAACTTCTGTCACTCTTCTTAAATTTCTTCAGTTGGTCCCCATTATCTACAAATCAAATCCAAACTGCTCAGCAAGACCCCAACTTCATTTCTGAATACACTTTCCTCCCTATTCTCAAGTTCTACCGGCCACCTCTCCCAAAACCCATGCTCCTCTGCCTAGAAAATAGTTTCCATTCCTCTTTGCCTGGTGAAATCCTGCTCATCATTCAAAGAACTGCTTGCTTTCCTCTCCTCCAGGAAGACTGCCTTGATACCTATCCTCCTAGGAATTCTTGGAGGACCTGTACATTGGACTCACATATGGCATTGTCATTTCATTTTACTGGCTTTCCCTTCCACTACATTGTGAGGATCAAGTGCCAAATTCTACTGTTTCTATTATATCCTCTAGTCCCCAGGTCATGGGCTTGACACATAATAGATATACAATAAATGAACAGTAAATATAGCCATCTGTAATTCCTTCAATAGGAAAATATCTACTCTCTTTAAACCTTTCATGAAATAGGACAACTATCTTCCCCTTTTTACCACATGTACAGCCAGAATGACTGAAGAATACACCACCTGGGCCGTATAACTGATAACATTTCAGTAAGTTGCTAGCTGATTACATCACTTACGACATCAGAAAGGAAGCCACCATTTGTAGAGTGCATATGTGACTACCATCATGTACCAAATTCATGCTACATACACTTGACTTTAGTCTTGACAACCCTTGGTAATTCATTTATTTTGATAAAGACCTTGAGGCTGTGAAACTTGCCCAAGGTCATACGGCTAGCAAGTGATGAAGCCAAACTAATACAATGTGCTAAATTTTCTTATAGATGAACTAAACAATGAGGTTTGCTGAAACTAAGATTTCCCCAGGGCTGAAAAAATGATGAAGGCAGAAAATAACTTGTTCATCTCAGACTATAGGTATGCAGTTTTAACAGTATCAACTGAAAACCAGCCTTCTTCCCATTCAGAGTTTAAATAATTGCAACACTGTTACCATCCGTCAAATAAGACTCATCAGATACTCAGTTTGAAGCACTGTCTTAAAACTTCTCAAATTTATTGAACTCATGTGGTTAACATGGTATTATGTAAAAAGAAAAAAAAAACCCTCACCACTCAATACTTACTAAGCCTTGCAGCAGCTCAAGTTGAGGCAGCATATTGGGCATAGAGATCATAGGATTCGTATTATCCCTTGAAAGTTGGAACTCCAACCAGCACCAGAATTTTCCAATTCAAATTGTTTTAGTCGAGACCCCAGCATAATTTTTAGAAAAAAGATTGGATTGTTGCTTTTAATTTTCCATTCCTACTTAGACAAATGACCAGAGGCAATGACAAAAATAACTGTTTAAAAGGGATTTCTCTCCAGAAGTTTTTTCTAATGGTTTAAGTCCAGGCTTTCCATCCTTCTCTCCATCCTTTTTCATTTTAAAAAGAAAGGGTTTTGGAGTATGTCAACCTTGCTATACAGCTTGCTATACAAAGCCACTGCTTTAGCCCTAGACATAATGCCAGGACTCATCTCCCACACTTCTGGTCTTAATCAAGTTCATGCTTGGTTGCTAAAGAAGCTCATGTTAATCCCAAGGTCAGCACAATCCCAACCTTAAAGAGGAGACAGCTGATTGCATCACTTACGACACACACCAGCCTGAGGCGGAAGAAGCCGGTCAGACACCTCTTGTCTGCTACGTGTGAGACACATCAGCAGCTGAGCGTGACCCCTTCCACAGAGCTCACTGCAAAATCACCAGCACACTACTGCAATCCACTGAGCTCACCGCCTGTCCAGCCATAATGGAAGTCGCTTGAAGGTTATCATTGTAATAGACGATTTTCCATAAGTAACTAATAAAAATGTTTTCTTTGCTGTTTAGACTACTAACAGTTCAGTCTCTCCCTCTCCATCCTCTCTTGGGGAGCCTCTACTTTTAAGCAAATAGGGGAGCTACAAATACAAAGGAGCAACATCCATGTATAAATGTGTGCCTTATCTTCCTCACTAACTTCCTGGACAAGTGCTGTTTTTGAATATTCTGTTTTCTTAAAAAGAAGAAATTTTATGTAAATGTAGTACACTGTATATAGGAAGGGATTTCTCTTTTTAGTCTTTATCTCATTGTACAGGTTTCACTCTCTAGGTACTGAGAGTGGGGGAGAGGGATCAACAAACCAAAAAAAGCAGCATAAAGCACACCCCGTGTCAGCAGCACGGCAGCTCCTCCAATATCGTCAATGCTGACTCGAGGTAATTTCTGGTGGAGTTGAACACATCATTAAATTTCTATTTGTGTTCTGCCTGAGGCTTTTCCCTAACCACTAATTGAGAGTGAAGGTCCCAGAGAGCTTTTGTGAAAGGAACAGAACACAAGCCATGTCCTGGTCTGTGGCCAGGTGTCCATATACTGCATAATGGAGGAAGAGGATTACAGGGAGATTTTCACTTCAGCCTTTAGTCCAACCAAGACTTAAAAGACTTACAGAGAACAGCCTCAGGAGGTTAGGGGACAGAAGTGTGGTACTGGAGGAAGACAAGAGGGGTAAACACATCCAGCAGAATGTAAGGATAAGAAACACCCACATGAATTCTCAGAATACAGAGGAACAAGAAGGAATAATTCCTGTGCCATATGCGGACCAGGGCATAAGGCGAGTGGGGAACAGTGGATTAGCCACTAAACGGCTTCAGTGAGAATTCTGAAAACTGTTCCAGTATAATTTTGGAGTAAATCCTTCTCCTGGACAGGTCAAAGATTGTGCTTTTTAAATGTCATTAGAAGGTAACAGCTTTTTGTCTCCTGCTTCCAGATGATTTCCTTTTGGTTAAAAACCAGAAATAGTATAAACCTCACAGGATGAAAGAACAGTCTTTTGATACAAGTGAGGTGGAGATCTAGATGAACTTACATAGTAAGTGAGGAGCACATTTCTTGGTCTTCTCCCTTGACCACTTCAAGTCTCTGATCTACCAGAGATGGCAGTTTATTTCCTCTGGAAGAAGCCAGTAATGGACACCTGTCTGTTGGCTTTGCCCAGAGCAGCAGTCCCTTTCTTGAGGCCCTTTCGTTCCTCTTTGGGTTCTTTTTTCACAGTCATGGCAGGGGGTCTGTGTACTGAGGATGTCTTCATCTTAAGCTCCTCTTCACTATCTGTGCAGGATTCACTCTCGTAGACTTTTTCAGTCACTGGTAGGATGAGAAAAAAATGGAACATGGGTGGGTTGAATCATTTACTCTATCAAGAAAATGGGATGTCTTGCTAACCCCAATCATTTCAGACTCTCTGATCAAGGCAAATATGCTTACTTAGGACTGAATCTTTCTCCCACTGGGAGATCAGATCTAGCCTAAGGTAGCAAGTACGTGGAATCCTGAGCTCACACTGCCTCTATTTGATGCTTAGAATTAACATTCACTTTTCTCTCTCACTGCTATATCCCATGCCTTTAAATGGCCCTTTATCAGTGAATTGCCTAAATCCTTTATTTGGGTCCTGGCCTATGTTAGCTAACTTCCTGAATTCTATACCTGAATTGTCTATATCTCAAACACTTACTTCTAACTCCATGCTTTGACTGGCTTCTTAAGTCTCATCTCTCTGACCTACAATGCCTGCCTATTCCCGTTAATGGTCTTAAACCGCTGGCCTATCTGCCTGCCTCCATTCTGTCTAGCCAAGCTCACCGTGGACCCTCCTGTCTAGCTCTATCCTGATGCCACCCACTCTCTGCACATCCTAGGTACAGAGAATTGAAGATTAGTTACTCAACTATTCGGTTCTTAGTTCTTAATGGCTGCAAATTAACCCAAGATTTAGTAGTAGTCTATATCACGAAAGTTAACTATCTCAAGCAAATGCTATCAGATGACACACTTGTTAGTTTTAAGCAATGACAGTGATAAAATGAGAAACAAAGTTACCAGTTTTCTTACTCTCTATCAGCCAAAGGCATAAATTGCCTTTCCCCTGCTATTAAAACTCACTGAACCTTTCCCAAGGGAAACTTGGAAAAGAACTATACCAGTAAGCAGTCCATTATGAGCAAGCCCCAAAGGGCACAGGCAGAGATAGTGGCTTCCAGCCATGTCACATAACCGAGGAGGATCCACACTACTGCAACACATACACCAACCACAAGAAACAGCACGCCACCTTTCTGTAATTTGAGAGAGCTGTGGCAGCTGCATAACCAATACTATCTAAATTCTTTCTCAGCCTTCCTGGTTGCAGCAAGTGATAGAGAAACATTGAAGGAAAAGAGCTCGTTCTTAGCTGAAAAGTGTAACCTAATATGCATATTAAATGCTCAAATGATTAAAGTTTTTTTTTTCCATTAAAGAACAATGACAGTCTCAAGCTCTTATTGATAATTCTTTCTAATAAAATATATCAAATTGTTCTAGAGGCATAAGCTTTGGAATCAAATGATTCTGTGTCCTAATACCTACTCTGCTACTTAAGATATCATCTCAAACTTTACTATGCATCAGAACCACCTGGAGGGCTGGTTAAAACATAGATTGCCAGACTCTTGTTTCCCAAGTTTCAGATTCAGCAGATCTGGGGTGGAACTGAGAATTTGCTTCTCTAACATCCTCCCAGAAAATGCTGATGCTGCCGGTCTGGGGACCACACTCTGGGAATTAATGTTCTTTCCTTCCCTGTTTTAAATGTTGAAGTGCAATTGCCACTGGAGCACTCCTTCTCTCTTATCCAGCTAATCCCATTAAGGCTGCATAATCAACAATCCCTTCCCAGAGAGTTCCCAGAGTTTGTCTTTAATTTTGTAAGAGCCAAGAATTCACTTTGATTTTCACTTAGAGGCTAAACAATACTAATAAACTTTAGATAGTATTATACTAAGTATTCTGAAAGGCCTTACTACTCAAATTGTGCTCCATACACCAGAGGCAACGGAATCCCCCATGAGCTTATTAGGAATGTACTCTAGTTCCCACTCCTGGCCTACTGATGCAGAATTTCCAATTTTAGCAAGATCTCCAAGTAATGCACATAGTCGGCGAAGTTTGAGAAATGTTGCTCTAAGATAATTAGAGAATTCCCACGGCATACCTATTCGTTCAGCAATTAGACCCCAGAACACCACCTCCGTCTCACATGCATCTTCAAAAGCATTATGTAACTGAATTAATGGGACAAAATTACGAGCTGTTATTTATTCAATATCTTAAATTAGAAAAGTCTGAAGAGCCACCTACAGATACAGAAAGGAAATGACTTTCTACTAGTTGGTGGTATAAGACTTTGCTCCTTCATAAGCTATATTCTGTATTCAAATGGCAGCGTATCTACAACATTACACTTCAGCATCAATTAGCTCATTATTTCATTACTTATTAACAAAACCAATGGCTGTCTCATTGCCAATTTTGTATAACACATTGCTTGGGGGAGTTAAAAAACAGGGCAGCACCAATAAAATTTCTTTAGCAGCATATTCAGTATACTGTAAGAGCTAAAAGGAATATTTCTATATTCAAAGCTGTAGCTACCTCAAACCCCAGGAAAAAGGACGCCTCCATTAAAAATATGGGGCCTTTGTTTTAGCTGAACAACATGCCACTTTTCTGGGTTGCCATTAAAAAAAGCAAACAAACCTGGTTTTTGTGGGTAACATCAGATTTCTTTTCCACTTAACTGCTTTGCTCTTAGAAACCCATCCCCTTGTCCAGGAGTCTACTCCAAACTTATCTCAGGGACCCAACTCCCCAGTTTCTGCTGCAAACTCGCAAAGAGGGAAAGATGAGTTTTCTAAACCCACAGAACAAATTTGATTCAGCACGGAACAGGGCAAACCCCCTATGCTGGTACATTTGGAACAGTCTGAGCAGAGAGAGGAAAGCAGAACTCCTTTGTTGGTAACCAAAGCCAAGATTCATTAGGTTGAGCTTGGACCAAAAACCTTTAAAAAAAAAAAAAAAAAAAAGGTGCAATGTGAGCACAGTTTTCACTGTTGCATCCAAGGCTCTTAACAGTTCTGTCTGGAGACAGGAGTGCAAAAAAGTCCACATCACACACCTGGCCAAAACTCGAGTACTATGTTTTAAACAAAGCAATAAATAATTACTCACAAATTCCCAATGAACTCTCACAACGACATTTGACTTTTTTCTTTGGGGCAGAAAGAGGAGGAAAAAACTGGCACCAATGCTTTTGTCCTCCTAAATTTAAAAAATATACTGTTGAATTAAGAAAGTCAATAGTAAATACATATATTATCACCCACGGCCAAACCAAGAGGCTTGAAAATGGCAACTATTAAAAGACTGAAAGCCAAAAAAAAAAAGAAAAAAAGAAAGAAAGAAAGAAAAAAAAACCCATTCAAAGTCCAGAATTCACAGGTTCATAAGAAATTTGGCACTGAAAAGACAGAATTTCCACATGTAAAGAATTTTACTCCCCAGTCGCATGCTACAATTAAAATGGCAGAGGCCTTTTCAGAGGACTGGGAGGTTGGGAACAGTGGGACAGGTAACACAGATAACAAAATGTCCTCACTAGTTTTAAGAACCAGGAAAGGTTGATTCTTCAGAGCCAATCTTTTAAAAACAAGTTTGAACTAGAAGAAAAAAAAAAAATCAAGAACAGGAAAAAATAACCTTCTCTGAAGATCCAACCTGTGGCAGGTGCCACAAAAGGCAAAATGACAACCATGGGCTATCCAACTAACAAAGGTAAAAGCCTAAACCCACAACTCTTTTCAAACACAAAAATACAGTACCAGGATATGAGCATCCCATCAAACCTCAAGTGCTAAATCTTAAAAGCTCCACAGAAGTCTGGTTTGATTATGGAAAGGGCAGAAGTAGCTAAAACATGGCTGAAGAACCAGCCAATGACTCAAAGCCTGAACTCTAATTCCTCCCTAGGCCTTCGTAACAAGCACATGCTTTTACCTAACATGGCTTACAAATAGGAAACATAAAGGAAGTAATCTGGATGAGTCATTCCCTTCTGAAGAACAAAAGGAACCAAATACCAAAAATGACTCTTGATACAGTCTAATCATCTGTAGCTTCTTTTCCACTGTTCAGATTTATAAAAACAAACATTCTAGGGAAAAAAAATGCTTCTCAATGTCTATGATAACATCTTAAGCCCATACTGTGGTTTCCATCTTGTTTTTAGACATATTTATGCCACCTGAATCTTCATAACAACCACACATTTAGGCAAAATGGATATTCCACAGATAAGAAACTCTTCACCAGAGACAACATAACTTTTAGCCAACATCTCAGTGCTTATTTTTATAGTGTATGACTTAAACAAGAACCTAGGTGTTCTGACTTACACTCTGCTACACAAAGTGTATGCCATAGACAAACAGCATCAGTAGCACTTGGGGATGATTCATATGTAAATTAAAGTTTGAGATGTACCTGTTCTAAAAGAGATTATGGTGCCTCTACGGTAATAAGAGACTCTCTCCGGATTTGGAGCCAAATATTTGCCTTACCTATGCAGCCTTCCTCATCCACGTAAGTTTTAGATTTTAGTACGCGTTTTCGTTTTCTTTTGTTTTCTCCACTTGAGCTCTAAAAGATCAGAGGATACAATGTTAAGCTGATCAATTATGTTATACAGAAAAATAACAAAAGCTTTTAAATCTATAATAATCATTCTCCAGTACTCCATTATGATAAAAAGTTGAAAGAGAAACTCTACATTAATTTTAGAGAACCAACCCCATCACATAGACAAGTTACGCTCACTATATACACAGGCTTGATATTTCATTGTTCATAAGAAGGAAAGTAGCATGCTGAAGAAAGAACTGTGTTCTGTTCATTCGGTCAATAAGCTTTTGCTGAGTAGTGCAGGCGACACGGTTAAAAAGTAGCATAAGGACCTTAGTGGAGGAGACAGATAAGGAAAGCAGACCACTGCAATACGATGTGGTGAAGGCTTCAATGGAGGGCTGAGGCAGATATTATGGGAGCACACAGGGATGGCCCCTAAACCACACCAGGGGTTTCTGTGGCATATGCCCTTGCTGTAGATACTTGCTATGTCAGCCTTCACATTTCTTGTTTTCTTTTTTTTTTGGTTTGTTTTTGAGAGGCAAGGTTTTGCTCTGTTGCCCAGGCTGTAGTGCAGAAGTGCAATCATAACTCATGGCAGTAGTCCAACTCCTGGGCTCAAATGATCATCCCGCCTCAGCCTCCCAAGTAGCTGAAACTAAAAAGCATGTGCCACCATGCCCAGATATTTTTAAAGTAGAGACAAGGTCTCCCTGTGTTGCCCAGGTCTCAAACTCCTGGACTCAGGCGTTCTGCCCACCTAAGCCTTCCAAAGTGCTAGGATTACAGGTGTGAGCCAACATGCCTGGCCAGCCTTGACACTTCAACATTACACCTATCTAATTTAGTCTCAAATAGGTATTACTAATACCAACTTCCTTTTATCTCCACTGGTCTCTTTCATCTCATTTTCTCTTCAGCTAATGAGGAAATCGGCGTAAGATTTAAATGATGCACAATGAATTAAGAAAAACTAACAGCCACAAAGGAAAAAAAAAATTGTCAGCAACTATTTTTTCAACTCTTCATTATCTACACTAATAGATGTAAAAAAGATGCAGCTGAAGAGCGTTCCAAGCTGTATTTCCCCTTTGGCTGACAGTTTTCCCATCCAGCCCTTTTCCAGAATTGCTTCTGAAGGGCAGCAAATGTGTTTAAGTTGTTTGTTCCCCTGTCTTTCACATGTTGCTCTGATGCAGGGGGATCTCTTTTTGCACCACTCTAACAGGAGGTGTACAGCACAGCAGAGATGCTGAAGGTCATGAATACAGAACAGCTCCCAGGTTCCACCTCTGCAACGTTCTTGAGACTATACCCGCTAGCGAAATCTCCCTTCAGGTGAGAATGGAGGAACACCCATTCTGTACAATCTGTAGGAGAGCAGAATGAGACAACAGCCATCTACTGGCATTTGTGAAGTATACAGCAAGGGAACTGATTTAGCAAAGTGGTTGTAGGTCCTTAAGACATAAAGGATACATGGATATGTAAGAATCCCAGTATAATTTTACCTTGACAGAAGGAGGTTCAGGCTCAGTCTTTGGCACTGGTTCAAGAGGTGGAGACGGAGGAGGAGGTGGGGGTGGTGACTCAGCTTCATAAGCCCCAGGAGAGTCTGGGAAGACTGAAATAATGAAACAGACTTAGATCAGAGAACTACAAGCACTATCTGGTATAATGCCTTCTCCACTGGTTCTCTAAATTGACATGTCCAGCAAAGGGGATTTAGCAAGCAGTAATTCATGATAACCAAGAACTTTGCAGTTATATAGTTATCTTTAAAATATATATTTTATTAATTTTATATAAATAAAATCAGAGAATCAAGAACTATTACAGCCAGAAGTATCTTAGCTAAATGTTTTCTTTTATAGCTAAGTCAGGTTATGAAGTTGGTTTGTAAATATCCACTCATCGCCTTCCATATGCCATGTATTTCACTTTATTTTTACAACTCTGAGACAGATTTTCTTATTTGCACATTACAGTAAATAGAGGTTCAGAGGGGTTCCGAAACTTGCCAAGGTCACACAGCTTACAATGGAGACAGGAGGTTTTAAGCCTAAGTCAATCCAATTCTACAGCCTTGCTATTCCAACTATACCATGCCGCTTTACCATTGAGGACAAGACATTCTCTCTCAAAATCCATGTGGAGACAATCCTCAGGTTATAACGAACGTTCTATGCCAGAGTCTTCCACTGTGACCTAAGGATTTTCATCACTTGAGATGTTTGTTAGACTGAAAATCTCCAGCTGATGTTAAGAGTATAAACTTGGAGGTGGGTGAAGTCATCTTTTAAATGATTATCATTATTTAAGCTCTAACAACTAGGACCTGATTAATATTTTGCATATTTCTAGTGACTGCTCCACTGATAGGGCTTGTTCTGCTACACTGAAGTTAACAGGAAAGCATACTTTTAGGAAAAAAATACTGCTGTGGAAGTGGCATCACCCAAGAAATGAGCACCACCAGAGGGATCCCATGATTTCTTAACAATTGCAGAATTGGTGGTCTTAGTAAACGGCCCATGAGAGGGGAAGCAAAAATCCTCAACTGACCTATTACTCAATCACCACAAAGAAAGTGCTGGGTAGCAACTTAGCCTCACCTGCTCCCTGACTCTCCTGGCTGTATTCAAATTCTTAACACAAGTCTTGGATCTGAAATTCTCCCAACTGATTAGGTCAGTGTTAAAAATTATGACAGTGAAGCGAGTTCAAGGCCAAAGACCTAAAGAGGTGAAACAGAACAAGAGCCAGAATGAACAATAAATTACACACTTTAAGTATAAAATGGGCCCCAAAAACTTTATAAGCTCTGGGAAACAAGAGAGAGAAACACAAAAGGAAAGCAGTCCAGCTATCAGCCCAGCTCTGGGAGGCTAGAACATGATGGGAACTCAGGCAAGAGAAAAGTCAAACACCAGAAGTAAGCCTCCATTGTTCTGAAGGAACAGCTATGAAGAAAGCTGGGCTATAATGGTAGATGTGTTATAATGGGAGGAGGAAAGTTTAGGCAATGAGGAAGCCAAAGGAATTTTGAGACTCACAGTAATAAACTTAGGCATTCTTATTTCCAGTTCTGAAACCAGTTGACTTAACCAAAGAAAACAATCCTAGTGACACCCTCTAAGACCCCTCTCACAGCACTGTATGCAAATGTTTATCTAGATCCCCACTCTAGACTCTAAGCTCCAAAAAGGCAGAGACACCACGATTTCCCTGGCATAAACACAGAGTAACTGTGTGTGTGTGTGTGTATGTGTGTGTGTGTTTATTTACATAAAGGAAAACCACCACTTTCTGAACTAAATTTGGAATGAGGAACCCAGGTCAAGTAAGACAACATATCTCTCTCTCTTCCTTCCACACACTCCCTGAGAGAAACACTGTGATAATAAACAAGTAAAACATTATGACTCCCCCAAACAGGGAAGAGAATAGTAGAGGAGTCAAGAGCCCTTAATGATTAAGAAATTTCAACAAATCCCTGGAAGATGGAAGGCAGATGGGAGAAAGTTGACAAAAGGGGCATCAGTCAAATCAGATGAGTCAGAGAGTAGAGATTATTATCTATTATAAAACTTCTATTTTTATCTGACTTTTAAAATTGTAAATATCTACTACTTTGTTTAAACTTGCCGCCATTCATGTACTAGAATATATGTCTGTCTGCCTTAGTCTTTACCAAGCCAAACATCCCCACTCAATACATTTTTACTGACACAGACATAAAGAATGTTCCATGCACTGGTGTATTTTAAACAGATTTGTAGCCAATCTGCAGCTCTTCAAGTGAAAGTTAAGCAATGAAGTATCACTTATTCCAGGAAAGCAACCTTTGTTGGGACAGAGTAAAAACTGCAATGAAACTAATTTCAGAGATCCACTGTGTCAAAGAGTTCTCTGGCAGAGACAGGTAATTAGAATTCTTGGAAACCATTCACAGCTTCCTAGGACTCAGTATTTTTTAAAAATACCTATCTTTACCTAAAATTGGGGATCATTTGCTTAACATTCTCCATAAGCACCTTGCAAGGACTGAAAATATTAGCGAAGACTTAAATATTTATCAGTTAAAACTACATTTCTTCTTAGCAATGTAGATGTTATTCTTAATGTTATTTCTTTCTGGGTCTGGCCTTTTGATTTTGCTTTACAAAGAGAGTATGTAGAACTACTAAAGGTGCATATGACCCCGCAGGGGTAAAAGAGAAAGGCACAGTCCCTTGGGTAGAGAGTTACAAACAGAAGTGGAAGGGAATTTTCTGAAAAAACTGAAGGTACTTGCAAGTATGGGCACCTCAGCAGGAAGAGCAGAGTGAGTAATAAGAAAACTATCTGAACTTGTTTCCAGACACAGGTAAAAGAAAAAACAGGCCAGGTGCAGTGGCTCACGCCTGTAATCCCAGCACTTTGGGAGGCCAAGGCGGGTGGATCACAGGGTCAGGAGTTCAAGACCAGCATGGCCAATATGGTGACACCCCATCTCTACTAAAAACACAAAAATTAGCTGGGCGTGGTGGTGGGCGCCTGTAATCCCAGCTACTCGGGAGGCTGAGGCAGAGAACAGGTTGAACCCGGGAGGCAGAGCTTGCAATGAGCGGAGATCACGCCACTGCACTCCAGCCTGGGCGACAGAGTGAGACTCCGTCTCAAAAAAAAAAAAGAAGAAAAGAAAAGACAAAACAAAAGAAAACCATGTACCAAGCACTGTCTTGGCACTTCTGACACATCATCTTATTTCATGTTCATAAAAAGCCTGTATCATTTATGATAAAAATCCCCGTTTTAGAGATGAAAAACAAGGAATTAAACAAGTTAACTAACCTGCTTAAAGTCACACAATAAATGGTCAAGATAAAATTTAAACCCAGGTCTGCCTGACTCCAAAGTTCTTGTATTTTCTCTTCTCCTGCTGTTCCTTTTCTAACTTCTGGCTGAAGACAGCATATTGAACTATATGACATACTCAGTGTAACAGAAATAAAGCAATAATAAGTTAGAGACTGTGTAAGGGTTTAAAATAAAATCCCACTGGCTTTGAGACAAAGACGAAATTTAAGAATAAAATGGCAGAGGTTTATAAATTTAGTCAGATGCCAAAAATTATCTTTGCCAGAGGAAAAAAAATCTAAGAGCTTCTGCTCTATATCATCTGTTATTATAGGTTGTGCATCTCTATCGCATTTCTTCACATTCCTTTCAAAACTAAATAACCCCACTTATATTTCTAATCACCCAACAGTATTATTGTTGTAGGCTACAGATCAGAACTACAAGGAATATTTCAGAATGATATAATGAGTGCTCAACCAACCATAGTAATTCCTTAACTTAGAACTGACTCCTTCACTAATACTAGAGTATCTAATTTACCTTTTTAATGTATATTAGGTTGATGGCTTCAAAGACCTTTCCAAAATCTTCCCAAGGTCTTTTACTGATTGGAAATAGGGAAGACTGTTCCAATTAGCACCTATTCCTACATTTACTTCCTAATTATTTTCCCATGTGTCTACATGGAGTTGTTCCTTTCTGCAGCCTTGGCCAAAGCATTTTGATAAATGACAATGGAATGAAAATATAGCATTTGCCTCTCTGGGATGCTCATGTGTCTTATCCTACCCATTCTGAAGGGCCACTAAAAACCACAGAAGGACATTGTACCTCTCACAGCATATCAACGACTGTAATTCTAAACACATAGCATGAATGGTAGAATCTAAATCCACAGAAGTGTAAAAGATGCTACATCTCTATCACAGACTCAACTTTCTGCTACTATTTCTTGGGTCTGTTCATTTTTTTGCATTACTGTCATCCATATATATAATTTGTTTTTTTTCACTCACTTGTATAGTTGAGCTAATATCCTTTTTCCAGAAGCCTCTCTTAGCATTTTCAATTCCTCTTAGTTTCTAGAAAAAGTAGAATCTTACAAGTTTCATTTTGTCCTTTGATAGCACAGTAGGTTCCTTTTTTGCATTCATTATTATTCTTTACTCTCCCTTTTAGTATCTGTTTGTGTTTGTCTCTATATCTTCATGTGATGCTGAAATACTTTAGACTAGATTTCCCCTCATTACCTAAAATGTTTTATACCCATTATGCCATGAATTCATGGACAATTGATTAGAGCAGTTCAAACTTTTCACCACTGTGTCTCAAGGTGGGCTTTTCAAAGTAGAGTCATGCACTAGTATATCAGTTCAACCCATTTAACTTTCTTTTTACCCTCCTTCTTTTTCTATATACTTTATACAATTTGGGGCAAGATCTTGGCTCTTCAAAATATTTGATATTTTTTAAAAAGCATATTAATGTTCCTGGTAAGACTCTTGCCCTTATGAGGTTTGCTTATCTTACACTGGCCCACAGCCTAAAACTAGAATGGTCCACAGTGTCATTCCCTTCCAATAATGACACTGCAGGTTGTTCCAGTTAACCCTAGCTTTACCTGTGTGGACCACCACCAATAATATCCTGGCTGCCTAGAATGTCACAATTCTTAAAAGATTCACATGAAGGTAGCCAAAGGAATATCCTCCCCTTAAAAGAAAAGAAAAGAAAAGAAAAGAAAAGAAAAGAAAAGAAAACGTCTTAGATAGTGTGCATAATAATAATTCTTATCCTCTTTCCCTCTGTGTTATTTTGACAAATTGACAAAAGATCATGGTTCTAGTCAAAAGGCTAACGCAAATTTCAAACAGAAAGAGGTGCTATGGTGTCTCTCAATGCTAGAATTACTACTCTCATTGTGATCCTTAATCCATTACTTTTTTTAGCTCCTTGAACATTAAAAGTAAAATTGATCCCCCTAACCAAAAATGACTGGTAATGCCCACCTTCATCTTCACTGCTATCAGATTCAGGAAGTTTGATTCTTCTCCTTTTTTTCTTCATGTTTTCAGTTTCCTTTGTCTCATCATCAGATAACGCTACTCGCTTCCCCCTGTTGTCATCCAGAAATAAATTAAGCTTGTTACACATAACAAAAATGTTAAGTATTCACATGCTCTTATGGGTTTTGCTTTATAACTCGTGGTCTTAATTCCAGAAGGTAGAAAAGGACAGCCAAATAGTCCAATAAGGACTCTTGTTAAGGATACTCTGCTAACTGACCATTAACTAGGTCACTTTATGAGGTGACTTGAATAAAAAATTTCTAGAGTTTTCTAGAAACTGCTGGAAGCTACAACCAGGTTATCAAAAATCTCTCCAAATTCCTTCTTACTTCCCTGATAGGACTTTCAATTATCCAACAAGCATTAAATAAGCAGCTACTACATACCTACAAGGCTCTTTGCTAGCCATTGAGAATACAATGATACAGAAGAAAATACTGTTTTCAAGAAGCTCTGGCAAGCACCACTGGCTATAAGGCAATGTGGTAGATTTAACTGGACAAATAAAATGTTATGGAATATAATTCATATTTGGAAAACTTACAAGCTAAGTAGAAGTTCATCATGTAGAAAGGGGAAACATATTTTAAAGAGAAAGAACAATATGAGCAAAGGCAGAGATATCCTTTTAAGGTGATTCAATTGACATAATAATAATAATAATAAAAACCTAGACTCCGCCGTGACATTATTTAGCTCCTCAGGATGAATGGATACTCCATCACACTCCTCATGCAACCAACAACTAATTTATCAAAGGCCTACTGAATGTTAGAGATACAAATATATACAAGACATAATCTTTGCCAACAAGTACCTTATGTCTTATATAACTTTAAATACCAACTTTCCTTTCTACCTTGAACTAGAAAAAGAACAATTAAACCCAAAGCAAAAGGAAATAATAAAGATAAGAACAGAAATCAATGAGATTAAAAAAAAGAAAATTAACAAAGCCAACGTTGTTACTTGTGGGAAAGAGATTAATAAAATTAATAAGCTTTTTATAAAATCCATTTTGAAAACAAAAATATAAATTACCAATCAGGAATGAAACAGTGAAGAAATCTGTATTGAGTACAGGTTCTACAAACTCGAAGAATAAGGTTATATAACGAACAGGTTTATGCCAATAAACTCAGCAATTTAGATCAAACTTTGAGTTTTAAAAGCACAACTCAGTCAAAACTGATCCAAAAGAACTAGAGAATTTGTACAGCTCTAGTTAAATCAAATTCACAACAAAAACCTTTCCCACAAATAAAATCCAGCCCTGGATTCACTGGTAAATTTTATTAAACATTTGAAAAATATGTACGTATATATAAACTCCTTCAGAAAACAGAGGAAACTTCTCCCAACTGCGGTCATGGATCGCTTAATGACAGGGACACATTTTGAGCAATGCATTGTTAGGTGATTTCACTGTGTGAACGTCATAGAGTCTACTCACACAAACCTAGATGGTCTAGTCTACTGCTCCTAGGCTACAAACCTGTATGTACATCATTGTTACTGTAGTAGGCAACTGTAACACAACGGTATTTGTGTATTTAAACATCTAAAAAGAGAAAAGATAGTAAAAATACTGTATAAAAAAGATTAAAAATGGTACACACGTCTAGGGCACTTGCCATGAATGGGGCTTTCAGCACTGAAAGTTGCTCTGGCTGAGTCAGTGAGTGAGTGGTGAGTGAATGTGAAGGTCATAGGATGTTACCGTACACTACTGTAGACTTTATCAACACTGGATACTCAGGCAACACTAAATTTATTTTAAAATGTTTTTCTTTCTTCAATAATAAACAGCTTACTGTAACTTTATTTTCAATTTTATAACGTTTTGGCTCTTTTGTAATAACACAGCTTAAAACAAAAAACTGTACAGCTGTACAAAAATATTTTCTTTATATCCCTATTCTATAGGCTTTTTTCTGCTTTAAAAATTTTGTATTTACTTTTTAAACTTTTTTTGTTGAAAGCTAAGACCCAAACACACATTAGCCTCGGCCTACACAGGGTCAGGATCATTGTCTTCCACCTCTACATCTTGTCCCACTGGAAGGTCTTCTTCAGGGGCAGTAACACACATGAAGCTGTCATCTCTAATGATAACAATGCCTTCTTTTGGAGTATCTCCTAATGACTGCCTGAGGCTATTTTACAGTCAACTTCTTTTTTTTTTTTTTTTTTTTTTTTGTTGAGACGGAGTCTCGCTCTGTCGCCCGGGCTGGAGTGCGGTGGCCGGATCTCAGCTCACTGCAAGCTCCGCCTCCCGGGTTTACGCCATTCTCCTGCCTCAGCCTCCCGTGTAGCTGGGACTACAGGCGCCCGCCACCTCGCCCGGCTAATTTTTTGTATTTTTAGTAGAGACGGGGTTTCACCGTGTTAGCCAGGATGGTCTCGATCTCCTGACCTCGTGATCCGCCCGTCTCGGCCTCCCAAAGTGCTAGGATTACAGGCTTGAGCCACCGCGCCCGGCCCAGTCAACTTCTTTTATAAGTAGAAAGACTACTGTCCTCTAAAATGATAAAAAGTATAGTGCAGTAATCATAGTAGCATAGCCATTTTTATTATCAAGTATTATGTATACATAACTATTAATATATATGCTATACTTTCACATGACTGGCAACACAGTAGGTATGTTTATACCAGCATCATCACAAACACGTGAGGAAAGTATTGTACTACCATGTCATGACAGCTATGATGTCACTAGGCAATAGGAATTTTTCAGCTCCATTATAATCTTATGGGACCACTGTCATATATGTGGCCCATTGTTGACCCAAACATTGTTATGCAGTGCATGACTAATCTTATGAAGTTAGCACAATTTTGACACAGCAACTTGATAAAGACATTACCAGAAAAGAAAGTAACTGACCTATAGCCCTCATAAACACAGGCAACAAATGCTTAGTGTAATATTAACAAATTTAATCCAGCAATATATAAAAAAGGATAATATCATAACTAAGTGGAGTCTATCCCAAGAACACAAGGTTGGCCTAATTCACCACATTAATAAAAACACCGTCTGAGCATCCAATAAATTCAAAAAAGCATCTGTCAAAATTCAATAACCACTCATGATAAAACCTCTTAGCAACCTTGGAACAGAAAACAACTTCCTCAATTGGGTTAAGGGTATCTATTAAAAATCTACATTTAACATCACATTTAGTAGTGAAATACTGAATGCATTCCTGGCAATAAGCATCAACAGTGAGTGATGTACCCATGGTTGGGGACATTTTTATCCATACAAGTCATAAGTTCCTAGGAGGTAAGGCCCACTGGACAGAGCTTTAACCCTCTAAAATTTCACCATTTTGTTGATGTTTTCAACGAGAGTAATCCCAACCTTGCCACAAAAGTCGTCTTTCTAGGCCTATCAGTCTTGACAGTGTCCTTTAGAACTTCTTTCAACAGACTAATTCTACCAACTATGAGGTAGTGTCTCCAATTCCTGGATCTAGTTTTAATAGCTTATGTGCTTTTTATTTTCTTTTCTAATTACATTTTACCACTTGAAAAATAAACTCATTGATACAAAAAGAAAACAAAGAACTTTTTCTCTTAAATTTGACTGGAAACAGTAACCCTTCATTTGGCAAATTGAAGTGAAACACACACACACACAATTAGACACACTTATGCCATGTCCACAAATTTAAAACAAAAACTAACAATCAATTTAGATCAATAAGGCCAAAAAAATGACTTTGGTCCTTAAATCATCCAAACTGGCTGATTCCACAGTTCTACTCTACTAGATAAGCTAGTGGGCTTCTCTTTCCATTTTGGTTGTATAGTTGTATCGGTAAGGCATTAAGTGGGATTTAGTACTTAACTGAAAACTGCCTGCTGTCAATAAGCCCAAAGAGACCTTCTCACCCCCAGTAGAGACTCTTCCCCAACAAGCAACAACATTTTCCTACCTTTTTTTTTCCTTCTGCAGCACCTTAACAGGCTCTGCTTTTTTGCTGGATTTTTTCAGGCCTGCAGGAGCTGCCAGCTTTGGTTCAGTGACAGATACTGTAGGCTGCTCTACTATTTTTTCTTCTTTCACTGCTTGTTCTGAGTCCAAATTGACTTTAAGTTTATCTATAAATAGAGTATAGCAGACGACATATGACCCCATCATGCAATATTAATACATCATTCTTTTGACAGTCTACCATGTGCCAGGTAATATGTTAGGAGCAGGGGCAAAAAGGAGCTCATGGACTATTTAGAAAACATTCCTCCTTTCCAACTACCACTCTAACTGTAACTTCTCATTTCTGCCTCCTGCTAATCCCTCATTGTATCACAGCCCCCAGGGTAAATGATAGTAAAAGCAAGGCTTAGAAAAAACATATACAACTTTATGAGGTATCATCTTTTTCATTTTCAGATGAGGAAAATCAATAATCAGAAGGATTACAAGATGTTTCCCAACAATACACAGTTTACAAATGGTGACAACGATTTGTAGCCAAGACCTTTACTTTCTATATATTCTATCTTTTAATGCCTGGATACCCTTAATATCTCACTACTACCTTAATGATAAAAGTTAAAGACATTTTGGATTCAAAGAAGTTTGGTTCAAACCCCGCTTCACTCTGGGCAAGTTATTTTATCTAAAAGTCAGTCTTTTCTACACCTGGGATAATAGTTACAAGATTATTATAAGGACTAAAAGAGATCAGTATTGGTTAAATGATTTATCCAAGGTAACACTGACAGAAAAGGTAAGAGTTGGGATTTGAACAGAAGTCAGTTTAACTCCTCAAAGTCCTTAACCCTTTTCCTACACCGAGCTGAAGAATGACTACTGTGCAACAGGGAGAACTAAGAAATGCAAAAAGGCCTCGCCATCTGAGGAACTATAGAAGCATGTCATCTAGCCTTCACGCTGTACTTAGTGATAGCTTTTCACAAGTAAAGTCACAAAATACTATTGGAAAGCTGTCAATAGCTGGAGGCGCTTCAATAAGTAGTTTTGGTTATATGTTGTTATAATAGCTTAAACCTTCTACAGTGTAGAAAAAACTAGTATCATAGTCTTGGCTATTATGCATAGCTTAGTATAATAATTTATATATAATGTGTATTATTTGAAGCTGTAGCTGATGGACCAAAGTGTAAAATGTAATCTATTTACACTTTTATTTTTCCTGAAGACTTGAATAGAAAATGCGAACGGTGGAATCCACCTTTCCAATGATGGCATACTCTTGCATTTTCAACTGTTGTTCTCAAGTATCAGTGCCTCTCAAATATCCCAAATTGTATAAGAGAGTAAACATGCATCTCCAGGGCTCTAGGGGTCAACAGCCAATCCAAAAAATACAGTACACTGGAGTCACATGTGTAGCTTTAAAATTTATGCAAAATTTTCAATCTATCACATAAATTATACTGTTTTAATAGCAATTGTTTTAAAAATGGCATCATTAGGAGAAAAAACCTCCAAACACTTCCTACCTACCTTATGTATTAAGGAAAGCGAGGCTACTGCATTGAGTTTACCAATTACAGAAAACCGATCTCAATTAAAATACCACTGATCAAACATTAGATTCAGCATCCAGAGTTTCTTCTCTCTGTCTTGGTTTCACAGAATTTTGAGAACTCTAACTTAAATATATATGCAGCTACCAATAGCCAATTAACTGGTAAAGAGGTAGTTCAATGCAACAATTTAAGGCGATTATTAAGGAAAATTTAATGACATTTTGTTACCTGAATGATCAAGTCACCTATTTTCTAGCTGATTAAAAGCATTTCCTTCTTATACTCAAGAAAACATGAAACCTTTTCAAGCAAATAAAGATAACCAATTATGACCTTTAAATTTTGTAATCAATGCTGAATTTTATCACATATAAAGCATTACTTTTAAAAATTGAGATATAATTCACATACCATAAAATTCATCACTTTACATTCAGTGGGTTTTGGTTGTATATCCACCATAACTGTCCAGTTTTAGAGCATTTTCATCACCCCAAAAAGAAACCCTGAACCCATTAGCATTCCTCCTTGACCCCAGTCCAGTCCCTGACAACCAATCTTCCTCTCCTCTCCTCTCCTTCCTCTTTCTCTCTTTTTTTTTTTTTTTTTTTTTTTTGAGACAGAGTCTCACTCTGTTGCCCAGGCTGGAGTGCAGTGCAGCGATCTTGGCTCACTGCAAGCTCTGTCTGCCGGGTTCACGCCATCCTCCTGCCTCAGCCTCCCGAGTAGCTGGGACTACAGGTGCCCGCCACCATGCCCGGCTAATTTTTTGTATTTTTTTAGTAGAGACGGATTTTTACCGTGTTAACCAGGATGGTCTCGATCTCCTGACCTCATGATCCGCCCGCCTCAGCCTCCCAAAGTGCTGGGATTACAGGCTTGAGCCACCACGCCCGGCCCCTACTGTCTCTATAGACTTGCCTATTCTGGATGTTTCATACAAATGAAATCATATATGATCTTTTCTATCTGGCTTATTTCACTTAATATTTCAAGGTTCATCCATGTATATCACATATCAATCTGTACTTCATTACTTTTTATAGCTGAATAACATTTCATTGTCTGGATATACCACCTTTGTTTATCCATTCATCAGATGACAGACTTTTGGACTGTTTCAATTTTTGGCTATTATGAAGAATGCTGCTATGAACATCTATGTACAAGTTTTTGTGTGGACATACAGTTTTAATTCCCTTGAGTAGATATCTAGGAGAGGAACTGCTGCTCTATGTTTAACTTTTAGAAGTACTGCCATATCATTTTCCAAAGTGAGTACACATCATTTTACATTCCCCACAGCAGAACGTGAGGGTTCAATTTCTCCATATCCTTGGCAACACTTGTTACTGTCCAATATTAAGTTTACATGGTTCAAGTCCCCACAATGAACTCTCTTCATCCAATTCTCAAGCTTCATTTTCATTGTAATGATCTTGTCATGTGTCAAATACAATAAAAAAGTCCTAATTTTACTCTGAACATTCAGCCTTGAAGAAATGTCTGTTAAATAAATTAACTTTGTAAGCAATTCTTTTTTTTACATTAATATTTAATAGTATTTTATTTTATCCAGGTTTTCCCCCTCACTGAATTACGTGCCATTATAACACCTTATTACTCCTACCTAGCAATTACAATCATCCATTTTTTTTTTTTTTTAGGAATGGGGTCTTGCTATATTTTTGGCTGGATTTGAATTCCTGGGCTCAAGCAAATCTCCTGCCTCGGTCTCCCGAGTAGCTGGGATTATAGGCATGTACCACCATGCCTGGCTTTTTTTCCATATTTATTTGTCCATCTCTCTCAGTAGAGTATAAGGACTTGAGGCAGGGACCTTGTCTTTTTCTCTATTGTATCACCAGTGCATAACAATGCCAAGCATATAGCAGGTGCTTGATCTATTTGCTAACTAAACACATGACTTAAATAAGTACACTTCTGTATAGTTTGATTTTTTTAAACAATTCACAATCACATATTTTATGTATTTTAAAAATAAGAATTTTAAAATTCACTGGGTTTTTAAGGTTACAAATGCATTAAAAAAAAAAGCAACCAACAAAAAGATGGGTCTCATCAAAGTTGCCAAGAAACCATGATCTGATTGGGTACAGTGGCCCATACCAGCTAGGCAGGTCAGTGACAGCATGATGCTTTAACACAGCAGTCCCCAACCTTTTTGGCACCAGGGACCAGTTTCATGGTAGACAATTTTTCCATAGGCAGGGGTGGTGGTGGGCAGC
Organism: Macaca mulatta; assembly: GCF_049350105.2. Lineage (NCBI taxonomy): Eukaryota > Metazoa > Chordata > Mammalia > Primates > Cercopithecidae > Macaca > Macaca mulatta. The sequence continues at coordinate 75,021,760 of NC_133419.1, read as the reverse complement.
AGGGTAGGGGTGGTTTCAGGATGAAACTGTTCCACCTCAGATCATCAGGCATTAGATTCTCATAAGGAGCCCGCAACCTAGATCCCTCACATGCACAGTTCACAAAAGGGTTCGCAATCCTATAAGAATCTAATGCCACCACTGATCTGACAGGAGGTGGAGTTCAGGCATAATAATGCTTGCTCATTTGCTGCTCACCTCCTGTGCAAACCAGTCCCCAACAGGCCCCGGACTGCTACCCATCAGTGGCCTGTGGGTTGGGGACCTGTTTTAACGGAAGTAGGAATCATTCCCTGTACACCAACTGTGCCTGCAGTAATACAACAATGCTTCCCAGAAACCTTTAAGTATCACATTTTCCATTCACTTTTCTAGTTACCCATTCTGAGCTGCAAGAACACAAAAATGTTCTCTGACAGCTTTTATAGCAAACACAAAAACTGTCACGCTTACATAAGCAGAATATGAAAAAAAATTTAGCCATCATGGAAAGGCAGAATTTTGACTAATTTTGCTTGCATAGGCATGTAACAAAATGCCTCCTTGAAAAATCTTTGTAAAACTGATGCTCCAAGAAAGTGTGCCATAATTATCCTGTGGCTCCTGCATTCTTCCTGGTATTCTACCACATACTCTCAGGGGATGTACACTTGATATGAAGAGTATGAAAATATGTGACTACTGGTTCTTTCCATACAGAAGAATTCTTACTTAAGTATCTTTTTAAAAATAAAGAAGATTTTTGCTTTCTCAAAAAAAGATTTTTAAATGTCCATTATGACTCGGGCCCTTCTAATTCACACTGGAAGTCTAATTCATTACTGTAAGTAATCTGCAAAAAATAACCAAAGAAAGGCAAAATATTTGCTTTTGTGGACCCTTGAGAGATAGAAGAAATAAAGGTCACACCAGGCAAACTGACTCTAGCATCCATGTTATTAACCTCAATACTATACTGCGTAGCCAGGCAGCCTCCCTTTTATTTTAATCACCCATTTTCAAGGGCCCTATGAAGGAAATAGTTCATTATCTTTTCAAGGCGGGAAGTTAAACCAGGAATAATAAACTGCTCTCGAAGAGATCTCAACTGAGCCTAACTCACCCATAAAGTTCCAGCTAAGTTACTTTCATCAATATATTGGGCAGTACACTGTAAATTTATGTTAGGATGCAGGTAGTCTCCTGGACAGGCAAAAACTAAACAAAGTAACTTTTACTTCCGGTATAATGTCATTACATTAACATTCATTCATTAGTCAAAGTAAGGTAAGAACATGCTTACTCATAGCAGCTTTTCCAAAAAAGTTGCTCATCATATTCCCTTTCCCTGGGGCCTTGTTGCCTGCTGAAGATGCCTACAAGCACAGAAAACACGTATGATTTTTTGCTAGCATTTAGGCTGCTCATGAAGTAGCAGTCTCAAACAATCTTTTCTATAGCACACTGCTGCGATAGTATAGTCTCTATATAATAGTGCCAAAATGCGGAGGCGTTAGATATAAGAACAAATCTAGAACAATAAACCACACCAGATAGTAACTGGTGTTAATCTCTAAAGCTTAGTTTCTTATAGATCTTATAAAATTAAGTACCCATGGATATGTCTAAACTTTTCTTGAGCACATTTAAAAACTATTTAATTTGACAGAATTAAAAAAGATCAGAGGCAGTATGTACACAAAGCGGGAAAACCTAAAACATTACATTTTTAATCATCAGAAGTAGATCTGAATTCCTGGTTCCCACCGTTTAGTAGCAATATGAGCTCCAGGCAAATTACTTAAGTCTAGGTTTCAGTTTTACCATATGTGAAAGGGAAATAGTTAATACCTCCCTCACAGAACTGATAAGAGGATTTGAACAAAGACCAAACTATTGGCACACAGCTGAAATTCAATAAACATTATTGTTTTCCTCCATCCTTCTTCCCCAAGACAGACACTTGAAAATGACAGTGATCTGAATTGAATACACTTGACACTTGAAAATGACAGTGATAATAATAGTAACAACAATAATTATACTTTTCTGGATTTTTAAAATAGTATTGGAATGATACTTTTCTTAAGTCAATGCCCTTAAGTTAGTTCAGATGACTGAACAATAAAAATCTAAGGGACGCAAATAAAGCAAAAACAAAACAAAAAAACCCACATAAAGTATAATAAGAATGGGAAATACACTAGGAAGGAAGGTATATATTGCAAAGCCCAGAACATAAGATATTCCTCAGAATGACATATTGCAAATAAACATTTTTTTGAATGTTAACAATTTTAGAGGTGTTTTCACATGTTTTCATCTGGGTCTCACAACAATCTCGTTTGCAAAGGAAATCCAAGGCTTGGTGAGAATCATTATCAAAAGCAAAAGAACTCTTTCAGGTAACAGTATCAAGTATTAAAGCGTTCAAACTAAAGTAGAAAAATCAGAACTGAGTATCAGAACCTTACATAAATAAACTACTACCACTGGGACCATTAATGCTTTTCTAGTTACCCACTCTGAGCTGTAATGAAGGGTATCTTCAAAGAAGACTTACATTTGTTACTTCCTTAGCCTCTGTTTTAGCTTCCTTGTTGGTTTCTTGGGTTTTAGCAGCAGCTTTGGAGGCAAACATTCCCATAATTCCTTTGGGCTGCTGGGAAACCTGCTTGGATGCAGGTGGGCCATGACCATTGGTGGTCAGCTCATTGTTGGCTTGTGTCTCACTTGACATGTGAAGATGTGACTGCTCAAACTTTTTGGAAGATGAAGAAGATTCAGCAGGAGATCTAGGGACTGCAGCTGCACATTGTATAGCACTAAATCTAGGGACAGAAATGTTACATTAAGTTAATGTCAGCATATGCATTCTTGGGTGGTTCAACAAAAAAAAGAGAAAGAAAAAAAAACTAATGTCAGTACACAACCTTATTTTCAAATTCTTGCTTCTTCCACACAATACTTAACTCTAATATTGTTTAAAATCAACTTTAGAAAAATGTTGTATGAAACTCTCTATTACATAAAGAAACAAATACTAGAGAGAAGTGAGTCACTTGTACTAGGTCATACATCTAGTTAGTAACAGACAGGGTTGGAATTAGGTGCCTTCTACCACCATTAATTAAATATTCTTGCTTTTTTTGAAAAAAGTATCCTAATTCAAAAAAGAATGCAACCAACAATAATAAAAGATGCAGTAATTTCGTTATCCTTGGGAAATGAAATAGCCCTTGTTTTTAAAGACCTTCCTCTGATAGGGCTAGATTTGCAATAAATATTGACTGAATCAAAACTAAGCTTTAAATATTAACAAATTTCCTGGCAACGCTCTTGGCCAGAGTAAATCATGCTGCAGGGTTGGGTGTGCTGGCTCATGCTTGTAATCCCAGAGGTTTGGGAACCTGAGGTAGGCAGATCGTGTAAGTCTAGGAATTTAAGACGGCCTGGGCAACATGGTGAAACTTTGTTTCTACAAAAAACACAAAAATTAGTTGGGTGTGGTGGCACACGCCTATAGCCCTGATTACTCGGGAGGCCAAGGTAGGAGGATCACCTGAATTCAGGAGGTCCAGGTTGCACTGAGCCATAAGCTCATCACTCAACTCCAGTCTAGGGAACAGAGTGAGACGCTGTCTCAAAATAAATAAACAAATCATGCTTTAAAACAAGGAAAAGGCTGGGTGTGGTGGCTCACGCCTGTAATCCCAACATTTTGGGAGGCCGAGGCAGGTGGATCATGAGGTCAGGAGTTCAAGACCAGCCTGGCACACGGCAAAACCCTGTCTTTACTGAAAATACAAAAGTTAGCTGGGCATGGTGGCACGTGCCTGTAATCCCAGCTACTCAGGAGGCTGAGGCAGGAGAATTGCTTGAACCTGGGAGGCAGAGGTTACAGTGAGCCAAGATCACACCACTGCACTCCAGCCTGGGTGACAGAGTGAGACTCTGTCTCAAAACAAAAAACAAAAAAAAGAAAAATAGGAGAAGCTGGGAGCAGAGCCACTGGCTCCAATAACCTATAGTCCTTGACAGCCATTTGTTAATAATTTCTAATAATACTAACGACACCAGACAAGTAAGTATGCCCAAGGCCAAGAGAAGAAAATTGGTGGAACAGCTTGCGTGGCATATTAAAGGGAACATACATCTCTTCTCTAATCATTATAGAAGTGCCGTTTCACACAAATCCATAATGTAACATTCCACATTGTGAATAGGTAATTAATTTAGCCTTCTCACAGGATTATTTTCTTTGTTAGAAAAAGCAAAGTTCCCCAGCTTTTTCTAACAAAGAAAAATATTTTATTTTTCCCAGTCTTGCTTATTGAGCATACGTAAGAACTCCTTGAAGTCTTATTTATCTTTTTTATTTCAGGCACCCAGCTCAAGACCTGGCACAGAAAAGTGCTAGAAACAACATGTTGAAAGAATGACTAAGTGAATGAAAGTGAGGCTTCTGGCTTCTCTCCCTTCTTTAGTGTATCACCTTCAACTTGGGGTGGGAGATTTCTAAACTATGTGGTGATAGCAATTATCTTAAAGATCAACCAGGCACAACTTCGAGATTAACTGCTAGAACACCTGGTCTAATGAAAAAAAAAAGAAAATCCCTGATACATCATTTCATCTCAGAAGTAACTTTAGACTGGACAGCCCCAAAGCTAGAGTCAAAAGCTCCAAAAATCTTCCACTGATTTATTATGGTCTTCATCAGAAAACTCTGTATTTACACACATCTTTTGTGCATCAGAGTTAAGAACAGATGGAAATCATTTGCTTTCACCCACTGCTCTTCCTCTCTGGCCTTGCAGTACTTCCACATACAAGGAAAAGGGTAATGTTTTATTTCACTGTCAATGTCTGAAGTTGGCGTTGAAACAACTCTTTCTCCTTCTGGTTTGAATTCCACACCTTAGGGTCAGGACCAGGAATTGGCAATGAGGAAGAGACCGAGTTAGGCTGGGAGTATGTCTGATGACAAGAGATCTCTGGTCAATCCTAAAATTTCAACTTTCTTCATGTCATGGCACTTAAAACACACGAAATCATGAGTCAGATCTCAGTTGGCCCATAATTCTCAGGACCAAATACAAACTCATTTGTTGGAGATAAATTCACTTTTCTACTGAGGATACTTTAAGTAATTAGGTAAAGTTTCACTGAAGTGCTTCCTATTACCACATTTCTACTTGCCATGTTTATTTTAGTGGGCCCTGGCAGATTTCATTTTGAACTTTTGCGTCACTTTTATTCTTGTTTGCTTACTTGCTAGATACAACAAAGGAACTGATTTTTAGAGCCTGGAATACCCAACTAGATTTTAAAATTTTTTGAAATCTAGTAATATATTTCAAATAAACTTATCAGGGTGTTAATATTTTCTTGAAATCCTTCCCTAAAAGACAAGAGACTTGTAAATTATTACTCTTTGGCTATACATTTGTTTATTTAATAAATATTTGTATACTTATGCTCAAGGTTTTGAGCTAAAGAAAAAAAAGAACTAATGTCTATCACTAATTCACTCAATAACTACTTATTAGTGTGCCAGGCACTATTTTGGGTATATAGTTAACAACTGAGACACGATCCCTATTCTCATGGAACTTACAGAAACTATGGCAATTCTGTCTCTCTCTCTCCCTGAGGACCCATCTTTATCAGTCATCCCACCTCCCCAGGATTTTCAGCCTTTTCTTCTCTATAGCACCCTCCTAACAATCCAAGTTCAAGTCATTCTCAACTTTAGAAACGTATATATCCTTCCCGTCTCAATCCCTCCTTAGCTACCACCCTCTTTTCTGCTTTGCAGTCAAATCTCCTGGAAAGATCTGTCCATATTTGCTGTCTCACTTCCTGTGTTCCCATTTACTTAGCTCACCAGAATCTGGTCACTCCACTGAAAATGCTCTTACCAAGGCTATCACTAAATTCCATGGATAATTTTCACTTTCTAACTTACTTGGCTTCTCAGCAACGTTTAACATTGTTGACTGGTCCCTCCTACTTGAATCTCTTTCCTTAGGGGCTAAAACCCCATATACTCTTATCTCTGATGGCTCCCTCTTGAGCCCCCCTTTTTCTGTTCTTCCCTTGAAAAGCAACTATCATTAAATAGTGCTTACTATGTGCCAAGTGCTATTCTAAGTGCTTAACATATAATAGTCCATTTAATCCTCTACAACCCTATTTGGCTGGTACTATTATCAGCTTTACTGACAAGAAAATTGAGGCACCGAGAAGTTAAATAATTTGCCCAAGGTCACGCAGCTAGTAATTTGGCCTAGAGTTTTACTTTCTGCCCTTCTTTCATTCTATACATTCTCTCTGCATAACTATCTACTACTATGGCCCAGTTACTATTCTTTCTGATTCCAAAATCTCTCTTTAACCCAGATTTCTCTCCTTAGCTCTAGATTCACCTATCTTTTGCGATGGACATCCTCACTTGGATTTCTCACAGGCTTCTCAAACTCAACATCTCTAAAACCCAATTTGTCATTTTTCTCTCTCTCCTAAAGCCTGCTCCTCCTGTTATATTCCCCTTCTTAGTACTCAGCTGCCCAAGCCAGAAGCATGGGTATCAAACTTTTAATACCAAGAAAGGCTATCTTCCCCCATCCCCTACCCCCACACACCTTGTCCCTGACCACTACCATACATTGAGGTTGTTTTTTATTTTTTTTTGAGACAGAGTCTCGCTCTGTCGCCCAGGCTGGAGTGCAGTGGAGTGATCTCGGCTCACTGCAAGCTCCGCCTCCCAGGTTCATGCCATTCTCCTGCCTCAGCCTCCCGGGTAGCTGGGACTACAGACGCCTGCCACCACGCCCGGCTAATTTTTTGTATTTTTAGAAGAGACAGGGTTTCACCGTGTTAGCCAGGATGGTCTTGATCTGACCTTGTGATCCACCAGCCTCGGCCTCCCAAAGTGCTGGGTGCTGGGATTACAGGCATTAGCCACCACGCCCGGCCACGTCAAGGTTTTTTGATGGTCATGACTCATTAAACTTCACACCTCTCCATCCCCAACAGCACAACTTTACATCAGAAAACTGTCGTATCCACCTGGATCACAGCCACATTTCTCCTCCCAGATGGCCTTGCCTCCAGATTATTCTCTTCTGATCTATCTTCAATACTGCAGCCAGAACAATCTTTCTAAAATGCAATTTTGATAATTTCACTCCATCTGCTTAAATATTTTCAGTGGCTCCCCAGTGCTCTCAGAATAGAGTCTAAATTTTTATCCTAGTAATCAAAGCATAATGTAATTCCTGCTTGGCCTTTTTAGTCTTCTATCTAATTATTTCCTACCTTTCACTCTAAGTTGCAGCCACAGAAAACGATTGTGGTTCTGCACAAGCATGTTTTCTCTCTTAGCTCTGTCCTTAGCCTCTCATTTCTCCTTTGCTTGGCTATTTCTATTGGGCCTTCAAGCCTCAAGTGAGATGTTATAACCTTCAGTGTCATAAGTCATAACTGTCTTGTCCCCTGACTCTATCCATCCAAAAGTGGGAGATAAGTGCCCCAGCCAACATCTTCCCCCAATATTCCTCCTATTACAGCACTCTTACACTGTATCATAACTCCTGTCTCCCATCAGTTACATGAAAAGGTACACGGGCACATTCACTCTCTACTGTATGGTATGTCACAGGTATCATGAGATATTTGCTGAATGAATTCAAATGATTTTACTCAGTACCTGTCACAGCAGTAGGTGCTCAATATATATCTGGGGAACTGATCTGAATTCTCAATACAACCCCACGAAGTAGACATTATTACATCGAATTTAAAGGCAAAGAAACCAAAGCTCAAAGAGTTTAAGTAATTCGTCCAATGCCACCGGGCTACTAAGCAGCAAAGCCACAACTCAAGCCTGTGACCACCAATTTCCAAAACGTACATGCATTATAGCCCATTACCTCCTTGTGCTGTTAAGGATACAAAAGATTTTAAAAACCTGATCCTGGTATGGAAGCTTAAGAAAAAGTTGTTTTTGGATGAAAAGTAGAGGGGTATCAAATTAGGAATTATTTTTTTAAGGACAACATTTGAACTAGTTGAAGGATAGGTAGGATTTAGACAAGCAGAGACTGGGTAAGGGAGTTAGAAAGGGCACGACAAACATTTCTGGTGGCAGTGACAGGATAAATACATGAGAAGTAGATTTATGGGGAGTCCACTGGGGTTTTCAATATGGGTTGTGGCTGCTATTTTTCACCTTATGATGTACTAATAAAACCAGGCATGTGTCTTATTGCAAGATAAATGGGGTTTTACTAGACTTGGCATTCACTCTTAAGAGGCAGCCACTGTGTAAACATCTTACAAAATCAATTCGTAAAGAAGCCCACAAGGAACATTAAGAAGCTTACTTGCTGCAGTTCTGCAAGTTGCTTTTAAGGATGTCATAGTCAGTATTGAACAGAGGCCCACTGTCCTTTAGCATGGCTTTCTGGATGCTGTACACATGGATGCTGGCAGTCACAGCTAGCTTGGACTTCACTGCTACAAGTCAACAGGAAAAGCAGTCTGTTAATACACAAACTTCATAGCATAGAGGACTTTAACAAGAAACCCTTCTGCATTAAAGCATTTGTAATCTGCGGTGGTCCAAAAAACTCTAAAAGGCCACATAGCCACATATACAGTAAAACATCAACCCTTCTGTCTGCAATGGGGACATTATGACAAGTTGGTGGTGGTGAGTCATTTCTAAGTACAGCACCTGTGAGGGTATCAGTCATGCAGTGGACACTCAGTAAATATTAATGATTGACGATGACTACGATGATCTTTTTCTTTCGGTCAGAAAAGAGCCTTACACTATAGCATATAATTAAAGAGGACTAAGTAATTTATATCTGAGAATATCATTTATATATTTCAATTTTAGTTTAGAGAAAGCAACTCTATAATAAAAACAATGCAAACTAGATAAGCCTACGGAGGAGAAACACAAAAGAACACCACAAGAATAAATGTTAGGTTCTGTGAAGGAAAGGATTGCAGCTAACTTGTTCCATGTCCCCAGTTCCTAGTATAGAGCTTGGCACATAGTAGATAATCATTACCTATCTATACAATAAAGAAATTTTGCTTTGCTTAACACTGTGGGAATTCAGAAAGTAAAAAGTAGACAAACCCACCACTCTGAATACTTTAGAGTTAAATTTGGTAAAATACCCCCATCCTACCCTCACAGGCAGGAGCTCTTTCTTTTTAAAATACACATATTTTTTGTGTCCCTGACATGGCTGCCCTCCACCCTCCTCAGTCCCAATCTGTGAAATGGGGCCTGCAGGCCAAGGAGCCTTTATATACAAAGTACAACAGTACAGGTTTTGTCTTGAGATATAGGTCCAAGATCAGGAGAACCCTGTTATTAAATTCCTTTGAATTGGGTTTTTAAACAATCGAATGGTAGCACTAATAGTCTTGAAAGAGTGAGACAAATTTAATTTAGAAGTCTTTCTAACTTCCAGAAAAGCATTCTTTAACTTGCTTCCTAAAAAAACTGCCACTGTCTTTTTACAGTTGATGAGGTAGCTCATATGGTATTCATAACAGTTTCTGCATGTGTCACGAGTTTTGAAATTCTATGATAAAAGTGCTTTATAAATGTCAGCAGCTATTGGCCCTAAAAATGGGAAGTTAGGCAGATGTAGTATCATATTTTAACATGCTTCAAAAACTACTAATAAAATGACTATTGGGCTATTCAGTTAAATAGCTAAATATATGCAGATGTTAGAGGCAGATTTTTTATTGCACCTACATTGATGCCATAAGAGGAAAACTTGCTAAGTCACTAAAACACTTACCTTCCAATTTATCTTCTCTCACTACTGCAACCTTGTGGCACTGTAAGAAAACAACACTTGATTAGTGCTTAATGTAAGAATCTGCAATTTTAATTTCCTTGCTCCAATAATTCAATTGTGCTTGGATGTGAATTAGGAAAACACCAGGCACTCCTTAAAATATATGTTATAATTTAATAAAGTCAGACTCACTTTTAATTTGCTTACTTTCAGGAAAAAAATAATTTGCTTATCTTAAAACTTCTCAATAAGGTTAAGAAAAGTGATCTAGTACAGATTTCAGTACTACAATTTAAAAAATAAAGCATCTCAAATCAGTGTGAGCAAAGGCTTTTTAGTGAGTGATTTAATAAGAATTACTGTATAATCATATGGAGCCACATAAAAATTGGATCTGTTCCTCATACCATATACCAAAATAAATTCTAAATAGATCAGAGATTTAAATGTAAAAAATGAGGCTGAGTGCGGTGACTCATGCCTGTAATCCCAGCACTTTGGGAGGCTGAAGTGGGTGGATCACCTGAGGTCAGGAGTTTGAGACCACCTTGGCCAACATGGTGAGGCCCTGTCTCTACTAAAAATACAAAAATTAGCTGGGTGTGGTGGCAGGCGCCTGTAATCCCAGCTACTCAGGAGGGTGAGGCAGGAGAATCACTTGAACCTGGGAGGCGGAGGTTGCAGTGAGCTAAGATTGTGCCACTGCACTCCAGCCTAGGCGACAAGAGTGACACTTGGTCTCAAAAAAAAAGAAAAGAACACACACATGCACATGAAAACGTGTGTGAATTCTATAACCGGCTATAACCTAAGAAAGAGGGAACATTTCCTAAGTATAATTTGAAATCCAGAAATAACTGAAATAATCTATAAAAAAAAAATTTAAATGAAAAAAAAAATTTAGTACAAAAACAAACAATAAAGTGGAAAAAAAATCTGCAACTTACATCACAAAGGGTTAATATGCAACTTCTAAAAATAAAGAAAACAAAGACTAACAACCCTTTAGAAAATGGGCAAGAGAGGCCAGACGCAGTGGCTCATGCCTGTAATCCCAGTACTTTGGGAGGCTGAGGCAGGCAGATCATGAGGTCAAGAGATGGAGATCTTCCTGGCCAACATGGTGAAACCCCGTTTCTACTAAAAATACAAAAATTAGCTAGGCGTGGTGGTGCGTGCCTGTAGTCCCAGCTACTCGGGAGGCTGAGGCAGGAAAGTCGCTTAATTCCGGGAGGTGGAGGTTTCAGTGAGCTGAGATTGTGCCACTGCACTCCAGCCTGGTGACAGAGTAAGACTCCATCTCAAAAAAGGAAAAAAAAAAAAAAAAAAAGGGCAAGTGGTAGGAACAGATAGTTCACAGAAAAAGAAATATAAATATCCCTAAAACATATGATAACATATGCTGTACGGAAACAGGAACTTTCATACATTGTTGGTGGGAACAAGAAACAGAGTGATATTTGGCAATATCCAACAAAAGTACACATGCACTCACCCTTTGACCAAGCAATTCTACTCTAGGAATGTAACCCTAAAACACACTAGCAAAAATATACAAAACACATAGACACTAAGCTATTCACTACAGCACTATTAATATCTGTAATAGCCAAAGATCGTAAATAACAACTACCAATAAAGGATTGCTGAATAAGCTAAGGTATATCTATCAATGTGGCACTATGTGGCTATAATAATGAGGAATATTTCTATAACTGCTGTGGAGTGATGCTCTGAATCTACTGTTATGTAAAAAAAAAAAACCAGAGTGCAAAATAGGTTGCACGTATGAAAACATCTATCTAAGAAAGAGAGGCAAAATTAATATATATTTTCTTATATTAAAAATATATACAACAGGCCAGGCGCAATGGCTCACGCCTGTAATCCCAGCACTTTGGGAGTTTGAGGTGGGTGGATCACGAGGTCAGGAGTTCCAGATCAAGGTCCACGAGGTCAGGAGTTCCTGGCCAAGATGGCGAAGCCCCGTCTCTACTAAAATACAAAAAAATATTAGCCGAGCATGGTGGTGGGTGCCTGTAATCCCAGCTACTTGGAAGACTGAGGAGGAGAATTGCTTAAACCCAGGAGGCAGAGGGTGCAGTGAGCTGAGATCGCACCACTGCACTCCAACGCCTGGGCGACAGAGCGAAATTCCATCTGAAAAAAAAAAAAGGAAGGAGAAGGCAAACCCAACGTAATAGTTACCTGTAAGGGAAAGGAGGGAACCTATGAATTGAAAGCAAAATGGAAAAAAAAAAAATTGAATTTAACTAGATATTGAATTGGTGGCTTCAGTAGAGTGAGGAATTATTTCAAGTGATTCTAAAATACAGGATGACTGTGCATCCTTAGCAGGACATATCCTACAGACAAAGAACTGCAAAGAAATCTTACTTTCAGTAATCAAATTGTTGGTAATAATACTGGTTTTGCTTGTCGAAACCTTGTATATTTGTGTAAAGCAAATAGATATTTTTGTTAATGTTCGGAATCACCAAAATTCACAACATAAAAAAAAGAGCAATCTAAACATCAAATAAGTATTTTAAAAAGTGTAACCATAAGTTTGAGCTGGGATTATTAATGTTCTCATAATGTGTTTTCTCTTAAAACAGGCAGTCCTAAAAATGTCATTTTTACTGGTTTATTTAAGGGAAGAAAAAAGTCAGGTTCTGTAAAACTGCACACTAAAAATTACAGAGATTATAAAAAGTACAGACCATTAGGAATGAATCACTCAAAACCTATGAAGCTTTGCAGTAAAGAGCCCTAAAAACAGTAATTCGCACCTCATGAGAAGATCTGAATAGACCAGACAGGTCAGAGTGGCTATATACTGCCTCGGGGGATACTGAAAGTACATAAAAAACAACAGAATGGAAATGCCAGCTGGTGCTAAAACAATGCAGACCAGAGTAGAGCTCTGATTCAATGGGTTCCTTGTGGACATGGGAGTTAGGGAGCATCCACAAACCCAGAGCCTAGGAGGGGGTAAGCCCCCTGTTCTTAGCAGAACAGGGAAAACATGGCTAGCTGATGAGAGAAAATTCTTCATAGAAAAATTACGGCTAAAAAAACAGAAAGGCCAGGTGTCGTGGTTCATGGCTGTAATCCCAGCACTTAGGGAGGCAGAAGCATGAGGATCATTTGAGCCCAGAAGTTTAAGACCAGTCGGCCAGGTGCGGTGGCTCACAACTGTAATCCCAACACTTTGGGAGGCTGAGGCGGGTGGATCATGAGGTCAGGAGATCGAGACCATCCTGGCTAACACAGTGAAACCCCATTTCTATTAAAATACAAAAAATTAGCTGGGCGTGGTGGCGGGCACCTGTAGTCCCAGCTACTCAGGAGGCTGAGGCAGGAGAATGGCGTGAACCCAGGAGGCAGAGCTTGCAGTGAGCCGAGATCGCGCCACTGCACTCCACCCTGGGCGACGGAGCAAGACTCCGTCTCAAAAACAACAACAAAAAAACCCAGCCTGGGCAACATAGTGAGACCTCGTCTCTAACAAAAATAAAAGTAAAAAATTAGCCAGGCATGGTGGTGCATGTCTGCAGCCCTAGCTACTCAGGAGGCTGAGGCAAGGGGATCACTTGGGCCCAGGAGTTCAAGGCAAAACATCACCATTTTGTAACCTTTAGTGAATTAATGATTTAGGCAATGATTAAAACTAATCTCAGCTAAAATCATTAGATGAAAAGCTAATAGGGAACCCATAAAGCATAGATCAGGTTGACAGTTCTTCACATTACAAAAAGAACCAGCCAAATATTTCCTTGAAATTTTCAAATAATCCTCTGGAAGAATCTCTGGAATGAGATTTGAAGGAAGCTTTCACGTTCTATATATTTTTAAACATTTTTTATAATAATCATTGGAAAAATAAAAATTATTTACATTTAAAAAAATCCAGGTCAGGCACAGTGGCTCACTTCTGTAATCCTAGCACTTTGAAAGGCCGAGAAGGGCAGATCACTTGAGCTTAGAAGTTCGAGACCAGCCTGGGCAACGTGACAAAACCCTACCCCTACAAAAAATACAAAAATTAGCTGGGCATGGTGGCGAGCACCTGTAATCCCAGCTACTTGCGGGGTTGAGGCAGGAGGATGGCTTAAACCCAGGAGGTTGAGGCTACAGTGAACCGAGATTCTGCCACTGCACTATAGCCTGGGTGACAAAGTGAGACCCTGTCTCAAAAAATAAATAAAAATAAAAATGATTAAAAATTCCATACAAAGCCGTGTAATGTCTTTTTTTCTTTCTAGAAGCACTAAAAACTTGAAAAGGAAATTATTAATACAAGAATTAAAAGAACAAAACCTGACATAATGCTTAAGAATTTGCCTTTCCTTAGGATTCCCTTTAAGGGAAAAAAAGCATAGGTAAGCATCCACGTTTGGTCAGTTAATTCCACAGGGCTCCACAGAGCTTCCCAGTGAGGCTATTGGGAGGGCAAGTCCAGGGCTCCAAAATCCTCACAACCACTTCAACCACAGCAACCACGCTCTTAATAAATTTTACATATAGAACTCTGATTAAGATTTTGTTTGAAAAAGCATTCTCCTGCTAAAAAAAGATAGGCAGAATTTAAATGCCATCTTATACTTAGAAACAGAAAACCTTTTTATAAGCAAGCCATGGCTTAGAAGTTTTTAACTGATTATAGGTTATACATCATTTTGAAAAATGGTCTCAGAAATATGCACTGAGGAACACAATTTGAACACTTTCAGTGTCATCCAAGAAAACTCTGGACTCTGAAGACCAACCATGAAGACTGTCCAAGAATCCTAAATTAAGAGCCCCTGTTATAATGGGTCAGTTTGAGTAAAAATCTATATTATCTTAAAACACAAATTATTAACTTGGGATCCTATTCCAGAAGATCCATGAACTCAAAATTTTATGAATGTCAACATATGCATTTTTCTTTCAGATTCTCAGTGACCAAAAAAAGAAAAAAAATTACTGCTTTAAAGAAATATAAAGATTCCCAAGTAAAGGCTTAAATATGACTAGATTGAGGGTATTGACATAACTAAAGAAAGAGACAGAAGGTTAGCTGACCCTGTAAACAGAAGAAAATATGACAATCAGCTATAATCTTTGACAATAACCATTCAAGAGCTCTAGAGTGGCAGAACTCTGGAGGCAGGTTTATCTCTGAAAGTAAATGAGTCACATCTGTTTAACTTTGCTTCAGAGATATAAATGACATCTTATTTTACACTTGCAAATATCTTGGTTATCATTTGGCTTGCCAAATAGCTTACAAACAAGAAAAGAATATGTTGGCTAGAGAGTATTAAGTATCTGATCCTTCTAGCAGTTTTGTTGCTCCTTGTAAATTACTAAACTGACATTCCAGTTTTATTTTATATCACCCAAGCTGGAGTACAGTGGTGCAATCACAGCTCACTGCAGCCTTGACCTTATGGGCTCAAGTGATCCTTCCCACTTCAGCCTCCTGAGCAGGCGGGACTACAGGCGCATGCCACCATGCCCGGCTCATTTTTGTATTTTTTGTAGAGATGGGGTTTTGCTAGGTTGCCCAGGCTGGTCTCGAACTCCTGGGCTCAAGTGATTCTCCTAACCCAGCTTCCCAAAGGGCTGAGATTACAGGAGCGAGGCACTGTACCCAGCCTGACATTTCAGTTTTAAATCTCACATGCTTGAGACTCAATTGCTAAAAAACAAATCCAGTCAATATTTCGACAAATCAGGGCTCTGAACTTATGATTCTGAGGGAAAATCAAAGGAAAGAGGAAAACGTAGTAGATCTTTGAGAAGGGGCCACCTGACCTTTGGGCAAAGTCCCATGGGGCTTTTTATGCCCAAAAGAACCTTCAGACAGGAAGTCTGAGGAAGTGAGAACAGAGGAGGTATGCCTTACTTTTGGGAGGACGCCAGAGAGGGGAATTATTAAAGTTCCCAAGGCACAGTGTGGTGCAGGAGAGGGAACAAGACATCTTAGCAGAGCTTCTGGTACCCACCAAGGCATGGGAGTAACAGAATGATCCCTGTGCCCCTGAGAGGGACATGAAAATAGCTAAGAAAAAAATCAAGCAGACCTGAGAAAGCTTTACAGTCAGGATGATGAAATCCAGCAGTCACCTGCGGTGCCAGATGACCAGATACCAGGTGGGACTACAAAAAGAAGAGGAAGGAGAATAAAATGTTCCCACCCTATGCACTGCATTAGCCATGCTCCTGCCAAAAACCCTTACCCTTTAGGCACTTAGACGTAAGCCTACCCAAATGAATGTTCAAAATTAAAATGAAGTTCAGTTAAAGAAATTATAATTTTTGAACACTTGTATTCGTGATTTGAAATTTGAACAGGTGTAAAATTAAGCACCATTGTTCCCCATATACCTTCAAGAGGGAAAAAGAGATACAGGGAATAACAGAAGCAGTCTCCTAACATCTTATTGCATAATAATGATACAGTCTCTGCATCACAGCCAAGATATTACCCAAACTTCTCAGTTTTAGATTTAGTCTAAACACCCAAAATAATCATCGCCATCAAACAGCTCTTTAAAACTACTATAACACAGAATCTTGGTTTTTTTTCTCTCCCCTAAACTATGTTATAACACTCTTCATAACACAAACACATTTAAGCTCATTACAAGGCTCTGAGAACTTACGGAATGTCCATTCTGAATGAGACTGCCAGACACCAAATAGGTAACATGCAGTTGGGCTCCTGAATTTTCTTTTCGTTTCCTTTCAACATAATCATACAGCATCCTGTTCCAAAGAAAACAAGCCACAAGTAAGTCATCAGTAAGAGTTCTTACATGATCAACTCTTAATTAATGACTTAAAAGATATATGAAATCTGGTAGTCCATCAAATTTTCTGAACAGTAGCATTTTTGCTTGGCTTATGGTCAGTTAAAAAAAGGATGGACTGTAGACAGGACATGGGGAGTAGAGTCCACTTGTATGGAGCTGGCACAGTGATCAGTATATTAACTGAAATAAGATTAATAATAGACCAAGAGGGACTGAACCTGCATTAAAACAGTGGCAATGATACATAATAAATAGAACACTGAATCAAGAAGTAGTTTGGTAACTGTCTAAGCTCTGGATAAGATAATTAATTTGTCTAGGCCTCTTAATATCCCAAGGTGTGAACAGGAGGGTTATATTAGATTAGTGATTCTTTCAACCTGGGATTCAGGTGGCCATCTATAACCCTCCAACCCTAAAGTTTCAGCAAATGTTTATGTGCTTTTTTGGGAGGAGATGTGTGAGAGTTTTCGATGGATTCTGAAGAGTGAATTACTCCAAAACATTAAGAACTACTAAGTATATGATCACAAATGTCCAGCTCTGAAATTCCAATTTTAAGATTACTCAGATTTAATGCCGATTCAGAATTGCAGAATGTAACAGCTTACTCACATCGCCCAGTATTCAGAATAATTCATTAACCTGAGATAGCCAAATACTAAATGCAGAAATAATGCTGCTTTTAGTAAAATCTCTAAATTCATTTTTACCCTATGATCCAGCAAGTATCAGAAGTTGGCTCCCTTCAACAATCCAGTTTAAAAACAACAAAAAGAGACATAACATGTCTTTTATTTCGAGAAACATTTACAGTCTCTCTATAATATACTTCTGCCAAGCACAGCTAGAAATTTAAAAATCCCCAGAGAAACTCAACCTACATTGCTGTTCACTCTCTTCTTGAAGAGCCTGCTCTCTCAGCTTCCATGAAACCATGACCCACTGAGTCTCCTGCTACCCCTCTCACTGCTTCTGCTTCACTTTCTGAAGAGACTTCTCTACCTCCTCCCTTTCCTTAACTGTTGGTGTTCTGCCTTCAGCTATCTTTTCACTCTATGTATTAGAGTGACTGACCATTCCTGTCTGCCTGGGTCTGAGGGGTTTCTTGAGATGTGGAACTTGCAGTGACAAAATCGACCATCCTGGGCAAACCCAGGGTGGCTGGTCACCCTACTACATATTTTCCTCGGTTTATTTCATCCATCCCTGACTATAACATCATCTGCTCAAACCACCCAAGCCAGAAATCTGGGAGTCATTATCCTTCACTTCTTCCTATCCAGTGAGTTGCCAAGTCTCATCAGCTCTCCTTCCCAAGTAATTCTTGACTCCATGCCCTCCAAATCTCTTGACTAGACTATTTCAATTCCAAGTATCAATTCCTCTTCTCCTCCCCACTTCAACTTCATTATCCATGATGCTGCCAAAGTGAAGTTTAAAAAATGCAAATCAAGTCATTCAGTCAACAAAACTTTACTGAGTGATTACTTTATGTTCTATGCCTTAGTGACAGAATAGTGAATAAAGCAAGTCTGCTCTTAGAGCTTACATTCTAGAAATGAGACACACAATAAATATATATAATCTCAGATGACAGTAAGTTTATGGAAACAAAATTAAGTAAGGTAAGGAGGACAGAGGGTGCCTGAGAAGTTTTGCTATTTTATATAAGGTGATTAGGGAAGGCCTCATTAGCAGAGCCCTGCACAGAGGGAGGGAGCCAGCAAGGTGGATATCTTGGGAAACAATGTTCTAGGCAGACAGTCCAACAAATGCCAAGGTTCTGACGCAGGATGGTCAGCAAGATCCAAGGAAAAGAAAGGAGGCCAGTGTGCTGCAGTGAAATAAGGACAGCAGTAGGCGAGAGAGGGCAGAGTGCCAGGCACATAGGGCTTTGTGGCTACCATAGGACTTTAAGAAGCCATTAGAAACTTGAGAGCAGAGGTAACATGATCTCACCTTTTGGAAGGATCTGAGGTTATGTGGACGATATACTGTAGGGGAGCAAGGGAGGAAGCAAGGAGACCAGTTAGGAGGCTATTGCAATAACCCAGCCTAGAGATGATTGGTGGCTCAGTTTGGGGCGGTAGCAGTGCAGGTAGTAATTAGTGGATGAATTCTGGGTATATTTTAAAGTGAGAAACAAGAAGATTTGCTGATATACTGTGGTGAGGTGTAAGAGAAAGAAGAGTCAAAAATGACTGCACTAGGCAACCCAAAGAAGCAAGCTGCAATTCACCGAGATAGGGGAAAAGCAGGAAAAGCAGGTGTTGAGGGGAGAAGTCAGGAGTTAGGTTTTGGGGCATATTAAATTTGCAATGCCTATTAGTCACTGTTGATGTTGAAAAAGTTGCTAGAGAGTCTTGCCTGAAATATAATTCCTTGTTATAAATCTTTCAGTAGCGCCAGGCACGGTGGCTCATGTTTGTAATCCCAGCTCTCAGGGAGGCAGAGGCGGGAGGATAGCTTGAGCCCAGGAGTTTGAGACCTGCCTGGGCAATATAGTGAGATCCCGTTCTCCACAAAAAGCGGGGGTAAAAAAAGACAAAATAATAATAATAATAATAATAAGTGTAACAAAGCTTTCAGTAGCTTCTCATCCCCTAAGGATCAACTTCAAATCTCTAGGTATGACAGGTAAAACCCTTCTTGTTCTGGGCCCTGTATCTCTGACCATTCCCCATCATACCTACACTATCTTCATCCTTATGAAACATTCTACAGTTCCCTTTATTCCTTTGTATATGCCCCTCCTTCTGCCAGCCTGGCCTCGAACCCCTGGGCTCAAGCGATCCTCCTGCCTTGGCCTCCCAAAATGCTGGGATTACAGGAGTGAGCCATCATGCCTAGACAATGAGCCTCTGCCTTCTAAGCTCTAACAAATCTTATCTCATATCCATTATTACAGCATGTATCACCCTGCATTCTAACTACTTATTTTACATATGAGGCATCCGCTCTGGACTGTTAACTCCTTGAGTACAAAAAGGTGCCCTAGTCAGGATTTTTGCTGATTCCTCCTCTTTGCCCTTTGATGTTTCTTTCCATTACAACAATTGTGTTAGAAGAATAAATGAGCTAACAGATCCATGAACATTTTGGTTTGTTGATGCTAGTTTGGACCATGCTAAGGGAAGACGTGATAGGCAGGTACCATGCCCAAGATGCTCTCAAGCTTGCTGGCCAAATGCAGTATTTTTTATCCACAACTAATAGTCCTGCCCATATCATCAGTCATTGTCCTCTACGTACCTGTCTCCCCAAATTGACCCCAGTTCTTCTCTCTTATATTATTAACAGAAAATTCAAAGCAAACTCTTATTTTAAAAAAGAATTCCTGCGGCCGGACACGGTGGCTCACATCTGTAATCCCAGCACTTTGGGAGGCCAAGGCAGGCGGATCACCTGAGGTCGAGAGTTCGAGACCAGCCTAACCAACATAAAGAAACCTCATCTCTATTAAAAATACAAAATTAGCTGGGCGTGGTGGTGCATGCCTATAATCGCAGCTACTCAGGAGTCTGAAGCAGGAGAATTGCTTGAACCTGGGAGGCAGAGGTTGCAGTGAGCCAGGCTTGTGCCATTGCACTCCAGCCTGGGCAACAAGAGCAAAACTCTATCTCAAAAAAAAAAAAAGGAAAGAATTCCTGCCTATTTTTTTGAGTCTAAAACATGTTTTATCTAATCTAAGCCAAACTTTTTTTTTTTTTTTTTTTTTGGGAGATAAGAGTCTCGCTCTGTCGCCAGGCTGGAGTGCAGTGGTGCGATCTCAGCTCACTGCAATCTCTGCCTCCAGGTTGAAGCAATTTTCCTGCCTCAGCCTCCCAAGTAGCTGGGACTACAGGCACGCGCTGGCTACTTTTTCGTATTTTAGTAGAGACGGGGTTTCATCATGTTGCCCGGGCTGGTCTCAAACTGCTGAGCTCAGGCAATCCGCCCGCCTCGGCCTCCCAAAGTGCTAGGATTACAGGCATTAGCCACCGCGCCCAGCCTAAGCCAAACATTTTTTAATAAACAAAATGTAAAATATTCTTAAATAAGAATGACAACAGGCTCAGCACAGTGGCTCATGCCTGTAATCCCAAAATGTTAGGAGGCCGAGGCAGGCAGATCACGAGGTCAGGAGTTCGAGACCAGCCTGGCCAGCAAGGTGAAACCCCATCTCTACTAAAAATACAAAAAGTTAGCCAGGCATGGTGGCACGTGCCTGTAGCCCCAGCTACTTGGGAGGCTGAGGCAGGAGAATTGCTTGAATCCGGCAGGCGGAGGTTGCAGTGAGTCGAGATTGTGTCATTGCACTCCAGCCTGGGCAATAGAGCAAGACTCCATCTCAAAAAAAAAAAAAAAAAAGAACAACAACATATATGACTTCTTACAAGATACACTTCCTACACGTATGATTAATTATAGCTTCCCATTTTAATTCATTAATCTTCCCTCCTGATCAGTTCCACCCATAATGTTCCCCAGGATGAGTACATGTATTGCCCATACTGCTTTCTCTAACCTAACTTAATTCTTTCACAGCATTTTCACAATCTGAAATTATCTTGTTTAAATCAATTGGTTGGGGGGGGAGGGGCTTGTCTGTCAGGTTTACTATTGTATGACATAGCCTGAAATAATGCTAAAGAAAACAGTATGAGGCCAGGCACACTGGCTCAAGCCTGTAATCTCAGCACTTTGGGAGGCTGAGGCGGGCGGATCACCAGGTCAGGAGTTCAAGACCAGCCTGGCCAAGACTGTGAAACCCTGTCTCTACTAAAAATGCAAAAATTAGCCGGGCATGGTGGCGGGTGCCTGTAATCCCCACTATTTGGGAGGCTGAAGCAGGAGAATCGCTTGAACCTGGAAGGCAGAGGTTGCAGTGGGCCAAGTTCCACCACTGCACTCTGGCCTGGGTGACGGAGCAAGACTCCATCAAAAAAAAAAAAAAAAAAAATTATGTGAGAGAAATGTTCGTGAAAATAGTGAGGCCGAGCTTGGTGGCTCATGCCTATAATTCCAGTACTTTGGAAGGCTGAGGCAGGAGGACTGCTTGAGTCCAGACATTCAAGACCAGCCTGGTCAACATGGCAAGATCCCATCTCTCCAAAATAAAAAAATCAGCTAGCATGGTGGCATGTACCTGTGGTCCCAGCTACTCACAAGGCTGAGGTGGGAGGATCCCTTAAGCCCAGGAGGTCAAGGCTACAGGAAGCCATGTTTGAACCACTGCACTCCAGCCTGGGTGATAAGAGTGAGACTCTATTTCAAAACAAACAAACATAAACCATAGTGCTTGGTATTCATTCAATAAATATGTATTGGCATTCATTGTGTGCCTGACACTGAAGAGAGAATAATTGTGGCATATTATATTTTCCAAAGATGGCTGAGACAGCATCTCCCATTCCATATGCTCTTCTACATTCTCTCATTGAGAAGTAGAGTCCACCCCTTGAATCTGGTATGGCCAGTGATTCACTGCTTGACTTCTGAGGCTAGTCAGAAAAGGCAATTGGCTCTACACTGTGCTGGAACACAAGTTTTTGGAGCCTTGAGCTGCTATGTAAGAAGTCCGACTACCTGGAGACACCAGGCTGTGAGGAAGCCCAGGCCATATACATAGACCACATGCAAGCACTCTAGTCCACTGCCCCTGCGAAAGTCCCAACAGATGGCCAGAAGCAACAGCCAGACATGTGCTTAAAGATGCCTAGAGATGACCAGGTTCCAGTTATTGAGACTTTCCAGTGGGGATGCCAGACATCACGGAACAGACATAAGCCATTCCCACTGTGCCCTATCCAAATTCCAAAGCAAAAGATTCTATGAGCATAATAAAATGATGTTTCCAGGCACTACATTTTGGGGTGATTTCTGATACAGCAATAGTAATCAGAACAGCGATGAACCTGACAAGTTTCCTGCCTTCATCGAGTTTATATTCTAGTGGCAAAAGACATACAATAAGCAAAAAATGCCAAGACAATAATATGAATTATAAAATGCTGGGATAACCATATACCCATGTGCAAAAAAATGATGCTGGACCCTTTCCTTACACCATACACAAAAAATTAACTCCAAGTGATTCCTAGAAGATATAGTCAATATTTATACATTTCAGTGATTCATTTAAAAATTAGCTTGAACTAACACCTAATCTGAAAGCTTTAGTATAGTCTTACTATAACAACTAAAGCATTTCTCCTTCCTTCCTTTCCTCCCTCCCTCCCTCCCTTCCTTCCTTCCTTTTTTCTCTCTCCCTTTCTGTTTTAGAGACAGGGTCTTGCTCTGTCACCCAGATGGGATCATAGCTCACTGCAGCCTTGAACTCTTGGGCTCAGACAATTCTCCTGCCTCAGCCTTCCGAGTAGCTAAGACTACAGGTGCATGCCACCACACCCAACTTCTGTTTTAAAAAACCTTTTTATAAAGATGGGGGTCTCACTATGTTGCCCAGGCTCGCCTTGAACTCCTGGGCTCAAGCAATTCTCCCACCTCAGCCTCCTCAAGTGTTGGGACTAATACAACTGAGCCACCACACCCACCTGACTGAAGCATTTCTAATGTTAACAAGTACATGGCCAGGTGCAGTGGCTCATATCTGCAATCCCAGCACTTTGGAGGACAAGGCAGGAGGATGGCTTCAGCCCGGGAGTTCAAGACCAGCCTGCGCAACACAGTGAAACCCCATCTCCACAAAAAATACAAAAAGTAGCCAGGTGTGGTGGCATGCACCTGTAGGTCCAGCTAGTCGGGAGGCTGAGGAGGGAGAATCACTTGAGCCTGGGAGGCCAAAGTTGCAGTGAGCCAAAATTGCGCCACTGCATTTCCACCTGGGCAACAGAGTGAAACGCTGCCTCAAAACAATAATAATAATGATGTTGACAAGCACATGATCTGTAGAAAACTTAAATATAGTGATAAAAATGATTTTTTTAAAACTCTTAAGTGGATTACAGAATTAAATGTAAGTGCAAAAACTAAGAAATCTTAGAAAAAAAGCACAGGAGTAAATCTTCACAACCCTGGGTTAGGCAAAGCCTTCTTAGATACTATGTCAGAAGCATATGCAACACATCAGAAAGAAAACACAGCAAGGGTATGGAGAAAAGAGAATGCTTATACACTGTTGGTGGGAATGTAAATTAATACAGCCATTGTGTAAAACGGTATGGAGGTTCCTCAAAATATCAAAAATAGAGCTACTGTATGATCCAGCAGTCCCACTATGGATATACATCCAAAGGAAATGAAATCAGTATGTCAGAGATATTTGCACTCACATGCTTACTGCAGCACTATTTACAATAGCCAAGATATGGAATCAACCTATGTCCATTAATGGATAAATGCATAAAGGAAATAGAGTGTATATACACAATGGAATACTATTCAGCCATAAAAATGAATAAAATCCTATCATTTGCAACAAAATGGATGAACCTGGAAGAGACTATGTTAACTGAAATAAGCCAGACACAGACAAATACCACATGATCTCACTCATTTGCGCAATCTGTAAAAGTTGATCTCACAGAAGTAGAAAGCAGAATTTTCTTTCCATAGGCTGAGGTGGTTAGCGGAGGGGGAATGGGGAGATGTTGTTCAAAGGATACATAATTACCATTAGACAGGAATAAGTTCAAGAGCTCTACTGTATAGCATGGTGACTACAGTTAACGATGATATATTATATTCTTGAAAAATGCAAAGATGGTAGACATTAAATGTTTTTACCACCAAAATAACTGTGTGATGTAATACATTTATTAGCTAGATTTAACTATTCCACAACGTACATATACTTCAAAATATAATGTTGTACACAATAAATACATACAACTTAACTTGTCAATTTAAAAAATCTTGGCTGGGCATGATGGCTCACATCTGTAATCCCAGCACTTTAGGAGGCCAAGGCAAGCAGATCACTTGAGGTCAGGAGTTCGAGACCAGCCTGGCCAGCATGGTGAAACCCCATTTCTACTAAAAATACAATAAAATTGGCCGGGCGTAGTGGCACATGCCTGTAGTCCCAGCTACCTGGGAGGCTGAGGCAGGAGAATGGCTTGAACCAGAGAGGCGGAGGTTGCAGTGAGCCGAGATCACGCCATTGGACTCCAGCCTAGGCGACAGAGCAAGGCTTCTGTCTTAAAAAAAAAAAAAAAAAAAAAATCTTCTTAGGCCAGGCACAGTGGCTCGTATCTGTAATTCCAGCATTTTGGGAGGCCAAGGTGGGAGGATCACTTGAGATCAGGAGTTTGAGACCAGCCTGGGCAACATAGCGAGATCTCGTTTCTACTAAAAAAAAAATAATAAGATAAAAAAAATTAATCCTTTTAAAATTTAAACTTAAAAAAGCATAAGCAACAAAAGGAAAAATAAATAAATTGGACTTCATCAGCAATAAAAACTTCCATTGGCCAGGCATGTGGCTCATGTCTGTAATCCTAGCACTTTGGGAGGCCAAGGCAGGGGCTTGAGCCTAGGAGTTCAAGACCAGCCTGGGACCAGCCTGTGAAACATGGCGAGACTCCATCTCTAAAAAAAAATTAAAAAATTAGCTGAGTGTGGTGGCATGCACCTGTAGTCCTGGCTACTTGGGAGGCTGAGGTGGGAAAATCACCTGAGCCCAGGGAAGTCAAGGCAGAAGTGGGCTGACATCACACCACTGCACTCCAGCTTGGGCAACAGAGTGGCATTCTGTCTCAAACAACAACAACAACAAATGTCTGCACTTCAAAGCACACCATCAAGAAAGTACAAAGACAATCCACAGAATGGTAGAAAATTTTTGCAAATCATTTTTCAATCGGGGTCTTATATTCAGAACCTATAAAGAACTCTTAAAACTCAAAAACAACCAAAAATACCCAATGACAGAAATGGGCAAAATTTTGAATATCATTTCTCCAAAGATATACAAATGGCCAAGATGTGTATGAAAAGATATTCAGCATCATTAGTCATTAGGAAAATGCAAATCAACATCATTTATGAGATACCACTTCACATCTGCTAGGATGGTTAAAATAAGACATAACAAAAAGTTTTAGCCAGGTGTGGTGATGTACACCCGTAGAGCTACTTGGGAGGCTGAAGCGGGAGGATCCTTGAGTTCAAATCCAGCCTAGGCAACATAGTGAAACCCCATCTCAAAAAAAAAAAAGAGAATTCATCCACGAGAAGTCTAAGGGAAAAAAAAAGTGTGTTGACCAGAATGTGGAGAAACTGAAATACTCATATACTGTTAGGACGGTAAGACAGTGTAGCCATTTTGAAAAATAGTTTGTCAGTTCCTCCAAATGTTAAATACAGAATTATAACCCAGCAATTCCAATCCTAGGTACAGATACTGATATGGTTTGGCTGTGTCCCCACCCAAATCTCAACTTGAATTGTAATAATCCCCACGTATCAAAGACAGGACCAGGTGGAGATAACTGAATTATAGGGGCAGTTACCCCAAGCTCTTCTCATGATAGTGAGTTCTCACGAGATCTGATGGTTTTACAAGGGGCTTCCCACTTCGCTCGACACTCATTCTCTCTCCTGCCAACCTGTGAAGAGATGCCTTCCGCCAAGTCTCCTGAGGCCTCCCCAGCCATGCGGAACTGTGAGTCAATTAAACCTCGTCTTTATAAATTCAGTCTCAGGTATGTCTTCATAGCAGCATGAGAAGGGACTAAGACATATACTCAAGATAACTGAAAATATATGTTCATATAAACACTTATACATGAATGTTTTATACATGAATGTTCATAACAGCATCATTCATAGCAGTCAAAATATGGAAATAACCCAAATGTCTATTAATGATGAATAAACAAAATTTGTTGTATCCATATATATTTGGAGACTGAATCATGTCTCCAAAAAGATATGGTGAAGCCCTAACCCCCAATACCTTAAAATGTGACCTTATTTAGAAATAGAGTTATTGCACATGTAATTAGTTAAGACGAGGTCATATTGGAGTAGGGTGGATTCGTAATTCAATATGACTGGTGTTCATATAAGATACACATGCAAAGATACAGATACACAGGGAGAATGCCATGACAATGAAGGCAGAGATTGGAATTACGCAGCTACAAGCCAATGCGAATGATTGCCAGCAAACCACCAAAGGTGGGAAAAAGTAAAGAATAAGATTCTTTCCTATAGATTTCAGAGACAGCACACAGCCCCGCCAACACCTTGATTTTTACTTCTAGCCTCCAGTACTATAAGATATTAAATATCTGTTGTCTTAAGCCACCCAATTTGTAGTATATTGTTACGGCAGCCCTTGGAAACTAATAAATTATATAATGGAATATTATTTAGCCATAAGAACAAATTAAGTAGTGATGCATGCTAAGTGAAAAAAAAACAGACATTATAAGACTATATATGATTCCATTTATACAACATATTCAGAACAGGCAAATCTATAGGCAGAAAGATTAGTGGTTGTCTAGGGCTGAGGGCATAGAAGTAAGGGAGAAATGGTAAGTGAGTGATAGTGGGTAGTTTCTTTTTAGAGTGATGAATATGTTATAAAACTGTGGTGATGGTTACACAACTCTGTGAATATACTAAAAACTACTGAATTATACACCTTAAATTGGTGAATTATATCTCAATAAACTTTTTAAAGGGAGAATTACTAAAGAAATTAACAGAATGATATGACAGAGTTGGGGAGGGGTGGGGATACTTGAAATAGAGGATTAGTAAGATTCCTTACAAGTGGTAACACGTAAAATCTGAGCTGAAATCTGAAGGATGAGGACAGCTGAAAGAGCATTCCAGACAGAGGGATCCTAAAGTGAGAATAAGCTTGCATATTTGGAGAACAGAAAGGCAAATATGGCTAGACTATAGTAAGTGAGGTAGAAAGTGGTATGAGATGAAGTTGGGTAGATAGGCAGGAGCTAGACAGTGCATTAATGCTACAAAAATTAGAGGTAATCAGGTAGCTACAGTTAAATTGCAGGCATCTTCATTTCACCTTTAGGGAACTCTAGTTCACAGTATACACCTTTGTATCCCAATAGGCTTAGTAATAGTTGCCTAATTTCACTTTAAACATCCATAACCACAATGAACAATAACCCATAGGTATCCATTCCCAAAGTTAACTGAACCTCTTGGGTTTGGGCCAGCTGCTCTTGTGCAATCTCAGTCAAAACTAGTCCCAATCTATCCCTAGGCTAAGACTTTCAGGTTTGAAAGCCTAACCATCACCGCCAAAATCAGACTCCTAAACCTGTCTAACACTAACCCAGATAGAGTCAAAGCAACCCATTCTAGAGACTAGGAACTTTCTAAGACTTGTGGAATGTTCTTAAGGCTCAAAGATTCCTATGGCTCCTTCAGGCATGGTGGCTCACACCTGTAATCCCAGCAATTTGGGAGGCTTTGGCAGGCGGATCATTTGAAGTTAGTAGTTTGAGATCAGCCTGGCCAACATAGTGAAATCCCATTTCTACTAAAAATATAAAAATTATCTGGGTGTGGTGGTGGGCGCCTGTAATCCCAGCTACTTGGGAGACTGAGGCAGGAGAATTGCTTGAACCTGGGAGGCGGAGGTTACAGTGAGCTGAGAGCACGCCTCTGCACTCCAGCCTGGGTGACAGAGCAAGGCTCTCTCTCAAAAAAAAGAAAAAGAAAAAAAAAAGTTTGTACGACTCAAAGAATAGAGAAAACTCAGACCATCCTTAGGAATAAAACAAACTAAATGAGCAATTAACCCAATATTTGTATCCTCAACCTGTTTACTAATTCCCCCTTTTGGGACATAGATGATACTGGCACCTATGCAGGTCAAAACATTCTAAAGTTATTTCAAAAGCTTGCCTTTTCCCCTCTGGTTTCAAACTGGATCACAGGTTTCAGTAAGAAAAGGTGATATGGCAAAATTCAAGAAGAATAATGTTCTGCACCAGCCTAAACATATTCTTTTCAGTTTCACTTAAATAGTTCTCCCATCTCTTATACTGTCATACAGCTTGTGTCAAACACCTGTTGACCTCATTATGGAAGCATTTCAATAACATCCAGAAATGGGCCTAAGAAAAACATGTGAAAACATAGTGAAGATGTAAGAAACAAACATACAAATCCGAGATGTAAACAGAACTGGGCAGGCCATTTAATAAATTTGAATTAACAAAGTGATGTTAACCAGAGCCCAAGGCTGCAAATAAATCCAATAAATTTACCATCATACCTTTATATATTTAGGTTGCTGCAAAAGTAATGGCAAAAACCACGATTATTTTTGCACCAACCTAATACAAGTCCACCAATATTTTAAACAAGACAAAAGGTAGTAAAAAGAGTATTATTTTCATTTACCCAGAAAATTAGCTCTAATCTATAGGCTATCTGTAGAGTTAAAAGCAAAGCACAACAAAAAACAAAACAAAAAACTCCAATTTGATTAAAATTGGTAGTAACTTGGACTTACTGTTTGGCCTGGTTAACATGAACCCCTAGTGTATAGCTCAGCCATTTGTATGTCACCTGTAAGAAGAAAAACATTTTCAAATGTTTTATTAGATGACTCCAGAGTGCAGATCAGCCCCGAGTGTCTGTTCCTAAAGATTCCTATTCTTAGATGGTTATGCCTTATAAATTACAACAAATGCCACTGCAGCTTTGCCAAGAACTATCTATCTGGGTAGGCAGGACCAAGTTACTTATCTTAAAAATGCTAGTAAGTTTGTTTCATGAAGTAATGAAAAATAATCTAACAAGACAGGTTGAACATACCTAGCAGAAAAAGCTCTCATTTTCCTCACATTCCTTGTTTTACTTAGGCCCTTTCCTCATGATGTCTTTTTTTTGGGACCACCAGCCAAAGCCATCCTAAAACTCACGCAGAAGATGGATGACTTTGAAATGTTATGTCTCAGAAACTTCTAAAGAAAGTTGCACCCATGCAAACATTAAAGGGCGCAGGTGGTGCAGGGGTCAGGAAACGAACAAAGAGGGTAAATATTTTTATAAGAGATCAGATTGGGAACTACCAGCATCAAGCCTTCATCCCTCCCAGACCCAGGATGCCTGCACTCTCTTCTCTCAAAGTCTCTCCAATTCCAAATGTCAAGCTTCCAATAGTTAGAAGACTTGCACAGGTTAGGCAAAGGTAGTGTGATGTAGAAGAAAGTATTAGTAAGAGGACAGACGTAGGTTGAAAAATTGCCTATCCCTTACCAACCGGAAATAAACAAGTTATTTGGCCCCTCAGATTCAATTTCCTCATCTAAGGATACCACCACCGACCTGGGGTAGGGTGCGGGGAGGTCACTGTAAAGATTAAAGTGCCTTGGCACACAGCATGCACTCGATCATCAAGGTTTGAAAAGTGCACTCACATGCATCATCTCGCTTGATCTTTACCGCACCCCTGTGAAGGCGGGTCAAACCTCTATCAATGCTTAAATTTCCAGGAAGAGGAAACAGTATCTGGAGGTTACACAACTTGTAACTTAACACAGTTAAGACACGATTTCCTCAACTATAAACGTAAAACTTTAAACGCCAACCACCTTAAAAGATAGGTGTAGGGACGCCTTAGAAATACTCAGCCAACGGCCCTCCCTCCGCGCCCGGTCTCCGCGGCTCCAGCCCCAGGCTCTGTTCAGAGCACGCCCACCCAAGGGACACGGACTTCCGTGTGTGCCGGAGGACCTTCCCGACGAGTCCTCGCTCGCCCTGGGGCACAGAGCTCGCCCAGGTCCCCTCGTAGGGACCTGTCTCCCCCTGCTCCCCACGAAGCCACCGCAGAGAGAGTCAAGGCTCCCGCCACCCCAGCCGGGCCCAGGACCCCGGTCGCACGCCCGTGTTCCCCAGTAGTAGCTGCTCACGATCTTGTTTTGGTCCGTGACGAACTCGTCTATATTTTCCAGATAAAGCTGGTCCGCCATGGTGCGGCAGCGCTGGGACCCGCCTTTAGCCCCTCTCTCAACCACAGACACAGCTCCCGCCGGCGGGAAACGTCTTTGCTCCCTCCCAGGTCCCGGGTCGTTTCCCCGGCAACGGAAGCGACGCACTACGGCGGCCCTCAGCGAGTCAAACTAGTTATGGAGACGGCGCAGACGGAAGTAGGCAGAGCTAGTGGGAAATAGCGAAGTACGGGGCCTCCTGGCTAGTTTTTTCCTATACCTACGTGCTTATGTTAAAGTTTAATTTATAAATTAGGCACAGTAAGAGATTAACAAAAATAACTAACGATAAAATAGAACAATTATTATTATACTGTAATAAACATTAGTGAATATGGTCTCTCAACAGATGTCGTTGGATATAATATTTCCCTACCGAGATTGGCTGCGGGTGATGAAACCCGGGAAAGCCCGGATAAAAGGGAGACTATTGAAAACAAGTAATTTTAGTAGTGCTGCCAACTGGGGAAAAGTACTGCCTGTTATAATCCCTCAGAGTTGAGAAATTAGGGAAGGTTTTTCCAGAGGGGATGAGGAGAGGCTGAGTGTTTCGGATAGAGGCAGGAGAATTTGCTGGAAAAGAGTTCATTATCTCTGGATTATTAGGAGAAGAGGCGGGTGAGAGATACTTGGGAGAAACCAAATAGTTGTGCCTAGGAGAATGTGAAGAGGTGCATGAGCTGTGTTCTCAGGAAAACTTGGAGAAAAGTTATCAGGTTGGGGAATTTCAACTCAAATTTCTCCTAATATCACCCCCCAAAAATCTTTAATAATTGACTTCAGCATAAGCTGGTGCAGTTCAGTACCGCAGCTGTAGTGCATAAGTGAATCAGACTTACTGGGTTTGAATCCTCGTTTTGCAGTTCGTTGTGTAAAGTTAGGTAATTCTTTAGCCACTAGGAGCCTATTTCCTTATCTATAAAATGGGAATAATAATAGTACCTACTTCAAAGGCTTGTTGCAACATGCATTCATTCAAAGCACAGCAAAATCCTGAGAAAGGCCAGATACTGTTCTGAGTGCTGAGGTGCTGGGGCTGCAGCTGTGAACAATAATAAACCGAGCCTGTTCACATGTAGCTTACATTCTGAGATATTTAAGTGAAGGATAGTGGTGGTTTAAAATAGGGCAGCAGACTGGGCACGGTGACTAACGCCTGTAATCCCAGCACTTTGGGAGGCCCAGGGGAATGAATCACCTGAAGTCAGGAGTTCGAGACCTGCCTGGCCAACATAGTGAACTCCCGTCTCTACTAAAAATATAAAAATTATCTGGGCATGGTGGCACGTGCCTATATTCCCAGCTACTCGCGGGGCTGAGGCAGGAGAATGTCTTGAATCCAGGAGGTGGAGGTTGCAGTGAGCCAAGATCATGCCACTGCACTTCAGCTTGGGAAACAGAGGGAGACTCAGTCTAAAAGTAAAATAAAATGGCTCGGCGCAGTGGCTCACACCCGTAATCCCAGCACTTTGGGAGGCCGAGGCAGGCAGATCACCTGAGGTCAGGACTTTGAGACCAGCCTGGCCAACATGGCAAAACCCTGTCTCTACTAAAAATACAAAAATTAGCCAGGTGTGGTGGCACACGCCTATAATCCCAGCTACTTGGGAGGCTGAGGCAGGAGAATCACTTGAACCTGGGAGACAGAGGTTGTGGTGAGCTGAGATCGTGCCACTGCACTCCAGCCTGGGAAATAGAGTGAGACCCCCTCTCAAAATAAATAAATAAAATAAAGTAGGGTAGCAGTGCCAGACACAGTAGGTCACACCTACAATCCCAGCGCTTTGGGAGGCCAAGGCAAGGGGATCACTTGAGCCCCAGGATTTCAAAACCAGCCTCAGCAACATAGTGAAACTCCATCTCTACTAAAAAAAAAAAAAAAAAAAAAAAAAAAAAAAAAAAAAAAGCCATGGTGGTGGCGCAAGCCTGTGGTCTGTGGTCCCAGCTCTGAAGTGGGAGGATGGATTGAGCCCAGGAGGTACAAGCGCTTGATAACGCCACTGCATATAGCCTGGGTGACAGGGTGAGACCCTGTCTCAAAAAATAGTAATTTTTTTTTTTTTTGAGATGGAGTTTTGCTCCTGTTCCCCAGGTTGGAGTGCAATGGCGCAATCTCAGCTCACTGCAACCTCTGCCTCCCGGGTTCAAGTGATTCTCCTGCCTCTGCCTCCCAAGTTGCTGGGATTACTGGCGCCCACCACCACGCCCAGCTAATTTTTTGGATTTTTAGTAGAGACAGGGTTTCGCCATGTTGGCCAGGCTGGTATTGAACTCCTAACCTCAGGTGATCCACCCGCGTCAGCCTCCCAAAGTGCTGGGATTACAGGCATAAGCCACTGTGCCCAGCCAATACGTTTTTTAAAATAGAGTAGTGGTAGTGGAAATTGAGAGACCTGAGTGACTTGAGTTTTCTGTTAGTCGGCAAAACCTGCTGATGAATTAGATGAGTGGAGTGTGAAAAAAACAGGAATCAAGGAAAATACCTAGATATAGAACATAAACCTTTAGGTAAATGGTGATGCCCTTGACTGAGACATGAAAAACTGGAAGCAGATGAGAAAATCAAATAATTCTATTTGGCCAGTTATAAATGAGGTA
This sequence comes from Macaca mulatta, assembly GCF_049350105.2. NCBI lineage: Eukaryota > Metazoa > Chordata > Mammalia > Primates > Cercopithecidae > Macaca > Macaca mulatta. Next base: position 74,988,604 of record NC_133419.1, on the reverse strand, counting down.
ATATACATAAAACCCTCATGCAGTACCTGCACACAATAAAATCTATAATCATTGACTATTACATTATTATATACCAGACACACTGTACCAGGTACTTGGAGAGCACTATTTCATTTAGTCCTCATAGCAATGCTGCAAATGCATTATATTGTCCATATTTTATTTATTTATTTATTTATTTATTTTGAGATGGAATTTTGCTCCCGTTGCCCAGGCTGGAGTGCAATGGCGCAATCTCAGCTCACCGCAACCTCCGCCTCCCGGGTTCAAGCGATTCTTCTGCCTCAGCTTCCCGAGTAGCTGGGATTACAGGCCTGCACCACCATGCCCAGCTAATTTTGTATTTTTATTTTTATTTTATTTTATTTTGTGTATGTTTCAACATCTAAAATACAAATATTCTTGTACCTAAAAATTGTAACTTTTTTTTTATACTTTAAGTTCTAGGGTACGTTTGCGCAACCTGCAGGTTTGTTACGTATGTATACATGTGCCTCATTTTGTATTTTTAGTAGAGACAGGTTTCTCCATGTTGGTCAGGCTGGTCTTGAACTCCCAACCTCAGGCAATCCACCCGCCTCCACCTCCCAAAGTGCTGGGATTACAGGCATGAGCCACCACGCCCAGCCTATTAATTTATTTTGTTTTATTTTTTGAGACGGAGTCTCGATCTGTCGCCCAGGCTGGAGTGCAGTGGCACGATCTTCACTCACTGCAATCTCTCTGCCTCACAGGTTCATGCGATTCTCATGCCTCCACCTCCTGAGTAGCTGGGATTGCAGGCATGCACCACCACACCAAACTGTATTTTTAGTAGAGAGGGGGTTTTGCCTTGTTGGCCAGGCTGGTCTTGAATTTCTGACCTCAAGTGATCCGCCCGCCTCTGCCTCCCAAAGTGCTGGGATTACAAGTGTGAGCCACTGCGCCTGGCCATTGTCCATGTTTTAGAGACTAGATTGTTGAGGCTTAGAGAGAAGTAGATTTTTCCAGGATTATTAGATGGTTGCTGTGGGATCAGAACTCAGGCCTCTTGTCAGTGCTCCACAGGAGTGGGAAGTAAGTCAAGATAATTGGCCAGGGAAGAGTCTTGATACTATCCGTATGCCAAATGGAGCAGATGACAGTGAAGTGGCTATGTTGTCTGGGCTATATACCCTGGGGTTGGTAGTCTGGCGCCAGGAAAATTTAGGACACTAACACAAAGAGTTTAGGAGCGGAGGTTTAATAGGCAGAAGAGAAAGAGAAACAGTTCTCTTTATAGAGAGAGAGAGGGGTCTCCTAGTGATCATGGTGGCAGATGCACTGGACTTTATAGTCCAGCTTGAGGAGGCGGTGTCTGATTTATGTAGGGCTCACAGATTGTTTCGATCAGGTGTGACATTTACATAGCCCAGGGAGAAGGCTGGTATCCCCACCCTAATCTTATGATGCAAATGAACTCTCCTTGGCTGGCATCATCTTGTCTGCTCCTTACTGTACACGTGGCTAGCAGAGAAGGGATGATGGAGCCGCCATCTTGAACATGTCTAGTGCCTAGTTCCTGCCCACATTCACCCATGCAAGCTCCCAACTTGCTTGTCTACATCTGCAGCTCAACTTTACAGGCTGGTCTTTGTTATAAAATGATTTGGGGCTGCTTTTCATTAAAAAGAAAAGCCTTACAGTGGACTCCTATCCTTTTACTATCTGCCTAAGTGATTTCTTCTTAACTCCTATATCAACCACACTGTTTAGAGTACCCAGCCCAACCCAAAGGACATGCCAATATTAGGGCTGAATGACTTAGCTGGATTAGTGGTTACCCTTGGTAGGGTAGAAACTGGAAGGGACTATGAGGAGGCTTCTGAGATGAAGGTAATGTTCTTGATCTTGGTGCTGGTTGCATGGTGTGTTGAGTTTGGAAAATGATTTGAGGTACATACTTTTGATATGTATATATAGTTTTCTACGTGGATGTTTGCATTAATCAAAAGTTTAAGGAAATTGATTATTTGAGGAATCTTTTTTTTTTTTTTTCTCACTGCCTGTATGATCAGGTATTTTTTCAAAAGAAGTTGTCCAAAATGATGTGACCCTTATGGAATAATCAAATTTAAGAGTTTATGCAGCAGGCTTCTTTTCCTCTGTAGCAGGTTTCTTTTCTGCAGGCTTCTTTTCAGGGGCTGGTTTCTTGGTAGCGGCTGCCTTTTTTCACACTAGAGGCTTCTTCTGCTTCTTAACACCAACAGCAGCCTTCTTTCCTTTCTTCCCTACCACAGGCTTCTTGCCTGCAACCGCCACCTTCTCATCTGATTTGGCTTCTAGTGCTGCTGCTGCAGCAGCTGCCTTATCCACCTGGAGCTTGTGATTCCTGGCCTGGCGAAGAATGGTATTCCGGTGCACGGTCTTTGCATATGGGTTTAGCTTCAACATGATTCTCAGGTTTTTCAGTGGGTTCTTCTTTAGGACTCTGCGATGAATCTTCTTGCGTGGTGCTCGAAGGGCTCTTTGGATCTCTGGGCTTTTCAAGATTCTGCTAAGATCTGTATTAATCATCTTGTGCATGGGAAGATTGTAGTTACTCTTGAGGGAAGCGACTTTACACCAAGTGCCATACAATTCGTCTAACTTCCAGAAAGCACTCTCAGTCCAGATGCAGAAACGTCCCACATGCCCACCAGGAGCAAGCTTCAAAATGTTCAGTTTGCTTACATTAAGCAGAGTAATTTCAGGGATGTTTCTGAAGGCCTTGATGATGCCATTATCCTCATTATAGATGATGCATGGCCCCCTGTGCTGGATACGGCAATGGTTTCTCATTTTGCCTTTGCCAGCCCTCATTCACTGAGAGGCATAGACCTTTTTGATATCATTCCAGGCTTTAAGTTTCTTAGGGAGCAAAACAGCTTATTTGGTCTTCTTGTAGCCTTCAGCTTTATCTTCGACTACCAAAGGAAGTTCAGGAACTTCCTCAACACGATGACCTTTAGACATGACCAGTGCTGGTAGGGCTGAGGCAGCCAGGACAGAACAGATGGCATATCATTTTTGGGTTGTGTTCACTCTACAATGCCAACGGTGCCAGGTTTTAGTTGGTGCAAACATTCGGCCTCCACAACACATGTTTCCAAAAGCTCCCTGGCCAGAGCGGTGAGTCCCACCACCTGGAACTCTGGGAATTCGAGCCACAGCTCTGCCAGTACCCCAAGACTCAGCACTGGTCTGATGACCTGCGAATTCACTGACAGCGTAGGGCTGTCTGTTGTTTTTGCGCAAGTTGGTATGAACAAAGTTCACAATATCTGGTCGAATAGGAGCCTTGAATACAGCAGGCAAAGTGACATTTTTGCCAGATGACTCCCCCTTTTTGGAGTACACCGATATCAGTGGGAGAGCACATGCCATGGCAGAGAGAGGAGACAGCCACGCTCCTCTCACCCCGGCTGCCGCCACAGGAAAAAGTATTTGAGGAATCTTAACTACAGTGTCAAGCCTTCTCAAACTAGGAAAATAGAAAATAGGTAGAGGTATTAGAAAGACTGGGTTTAATCTTAACCTTGGACAATAGAAAGGAAATTCTGGGAAGAAGGGATAATGGGCAAAAGTGGTGCAAAGCAAGGCAGTAATTATCAAATCAAGATAAATAATGAAAGGTATCTGTAAGTCTGGGTTGGGATAATGGGACTAGAAAGGAGTGACTACAGCTCTGCACAGGATTGGGTAGACTAGGGGTTGAGTGTGTACATTAAGGGCAGGAGAGCTGGAGGGGGAAGAAAAGAGATAGCTTTTCTGTTTCTGTGTCTAAGGTCTACCCAGTTTGACTATTCCTTTTCCAATTTGGAGGGTAACTGAATGAAAAGCATATAGGCTTTGGAAACAATTTTTCTTGTAAAAAGCAAGAAAGCAAACAAACAAAAATCTGGGCCTGAATCCCAGCTTTACCACTTACTAGCTGTGTGGCTTTAGGCAAATCATTTAACCTCTTTTATCATCTTAAAAGAAGAGATAATAATATCCAGCGATGTACAGATAAATGTGTAATAACCAACTTGCTAAATAAAAAAAGCCCTGATCTGAAGTGGTTGCACTTCTGTGGTATAAATGCTCCACATAGCAAAATTCAAGCTACAGATATTGATGCCATAGAATGCAGAGTTAGGAACAGTTGCACAGTATCACACCATTATTTCCACCATACAGACACAATAAACATAAATAACCTCAAGAGCATAGATAGGCCAGGCACAGTGACTCACATCTGTAATCTCAGTACTTTGGGAGACAAAGACAGGAGCATCCCTTGATCCCAGGAGTTCGAGTCCAGCTTGGGAAACATAGTGAGACCTGTCTGTCTAAAAAAAAAAAACAAACAAACGAAAAGAGCATAGACAGTAGTAAAATACTTAGGAAGTGATGAAATTTGAATATTTATTGCCTTGTGTTTAATATAATTTGATTGCACATTTATATAATTTAATTTTTAGTAATGGCTCTGTTTAACTGACTTGCAAACTTTCTGAAAATTTAACATTCAGCTCTCATAAGCAAGTACCGGCCAGCCCTCGTGCATCACTGTAAATAATTTATCTACCTTGCATGATTGAGAGGGTTGAAAGTAACATGCTCTGTGCCTGGGAGATAACTAAGCCTCCATAAATGGCAACTGTTATTGTATAACAAACAGTTACATACCACTGACTATTTGATAGGCTCCATTCCAAGTGCTTTACACACATTAACCCATCTAATCTCCATAACAACCCTGGAAAGTAAAGCATGTTGTTATTCCCTTTATTCAGAAAAGTAAACTCTGTCACAGAGAGGTTAAATAACTTGCCCAAGGTCACAAAGCAACAGAGCTAGAATTATAACCCAGGCAATCTGGCCACAGCATCCATGATCTTAAACACTGTGTTTTGCTATCTCATTATTAGTTTACAACTGTACATGTAAAACCAATAATAAGTACAGTAAACTCTAACACGTTTTATTGCAGAATTTTGGGATTCCTGTGCACATCAGTCAAGTGAGAATTGCTTTCAGTAGAAAACAAGTAACAAATTGGATATGTTGAGTATCACATGATATGACAACATAGAGCCCAGGCAAAAGTTAACATTGAAAGTTTTGGGTCAGGTGTTGGAGGTAAGGGAAGGTTGCGGGGAGTATAGACCTTTGATTAGATTTGGAAGGGAACTACAGCTAGCAAATGCCAGTGAAGAAGCCTAGGACTGTGTCCAGGAGATTAGTATTTTATCTAGATAATGCCTGAAGGCTTCATTTTAGGGTCAAAAGTAAACCAGAAAAGACTCCAGAAAAGAGAACTCCTCTGTACTTTTACTCCCATAAATCCTGAATGAAGAGTGTTGTAGGTTGTATACATTGCTTGGATGATAATAACTATCATTTATTGAGCACATACCATGTTTTGAGTACTTTGCCTAGAGTGGCTCATTTAATCCTCAGCCAATCCTGTTAGATTCAATTATCCCTTCACCAAAAAAGGGCCCAAATTTGAGACTGATTTTGTGTTGTCAATGGGAAGAGTGAGTAGAAAACAATTCCATGTAAGTTCTAAGACAAGGTTTGCTTAAACAAATAACTAAGTAGTAGGTAGTAAGTAGGACTTTACAACTAGCCTCATCCTAATGTAACAATAATAATGACACCACCACCACCAGCATCTAATAGCTTCTTAATAAATGTTTACTGATTTAGTTTTTTTGTTTGTTTGGTTGTTTGGTGTTTTGAGACAGAGTCTTGCTCTCTCGCCCAGGCTGGAGTGCAGTGGCACGATCTTGGCTGGCTGCAACCTCTGCCTCCTAGGCTCAAGCAATCCTCCTGCCTCAGCTTCCTGAGTAGCTGGGATTACAGGCACCTGCCACCACACCTGGCTAATTTTTATATTTTTAGTAGAGATGGGGTTTCACCATATTGGCCAGGCTGGTCTTGAACGCCCAACCTCAGGTGATCCATCCACCTTGGTCTCCAAAGTGCTGGGATTACAGGCATGAGCCACCGCGCCTGTCCTAACTTAGGTGTAATTACACCAAAAGCAGTGAGATTTAAGGGGAAAAATATAGGATTGAGAAACAAGGAGACCTCAAAGAGTGTCCACTATGAATTACCATTCACTGCATGTGTAGGCACTATGCTAGGCCTTTTACTTGAATATTTTCATTTAATATTTGAAACAACCGATAAAGTATTATTACCTACCCACTATTATCTCTATTTTCTAGATGTCATTTAGCTTAAATTATTATCCCTATTGTACAGATGAAGAAACTGGAGCTCAGAGAAATTAAGTAAGTGGTAAAGATGTGTTTCCAGCCCAGGTGTGCCCAAACACCATGTTCTCGACACTGTGGTTGTCTTTACACAATAGCATTTGGCTGATTTTTGTTTTCTTCTTTATATCTATTTTTTCTTATATGTGTTTGGAAGTGTTAACAAGAGTCCGTATCATTTTTATTTATTTATTTTTTTGAGATGGAGTTTCACTCTTGTTGCGTAGGCTGGAGTGCAATGGTGCGATCTCGGCTCACTGCCACCTCCGCCTCCCGGGTTCAGGTGATTCTCCTGCCTCAGCCTCCCGAGTAGCTGGGATTACAGGCATGCGCCACCACACCCAGCTAATTTTGTATTTTTAGTAGAGATGGGATTTCTCCATGTTGGTCAGGCTGGTCTCGAACTCCCCACCTCAGGTGATCTGCCCGCCTCAGCCTCCCAAAGTGCTGGGATTATAGGTATGAGCCACTGCACCCGGCCAAGAGTCTGTATCATTTTTATAATCAGAAAAGAATGAACATATTTTCATTTTGAAAAAAATGGAGCATTTAGTAATGTTAAATTAACTCTTTTTATTCCAATCATCTGTAATGTTTCGCTATTTAAAATGTAAAAGGTGGCCGGGCGAGGTGGCTCATGCCTATAATCCCAGCACTTCGGGAGGTCGAGGCGGGCAGATTGCCTGAGGTTGGGAGTTTGAGACCAGCCTGGCCAGCATGCGGAAACCCCATCTTTACTAAAAATACAAAAATTAGCTGGGTGTGGTGGCAGGCACCTGTAATCCTAGCTGCTTGGGAAGCTGAGGCAGGAGAATCGCTTGAACCCAGGAGATGGAGGTTGCAGTGAGCCTAGATCATGCCATTGCACTCCACCCTGGGCAACAGAGTGAGACTCCATTAAAAAAATAAAATAAAATGTAAAAGGTAATCTCCAAAAAGGACTAGAACCACCATTCCTACCTACAACATCTTAAATGTCACTTTAAAAAACAACAACAACAACAACAACAAAAACAAAAAAAACACTCACTCCTTATTCCTTAAGGATGGTGCCTCATGTTGAGAACAAAAGCAGTTCTCCAGAAGCCAGAATAATCAATCAGCCAAAGCATTTTCTAACCAAAGGAGAGGCCAGACAAAACTGTTGGGGATGTTGGCGTCAGGTGCCACCAGCAGTGGGAACCATAGGACCTCAGCCTCCATGCCTCAAAAAAGAACCTAAGTGTCAGAAGTAGAAGGTTGACCCTCCTCTGTCTTCTTCGTCCCCGCCTCATCCCAGAAATAATCGCATCAGAGAATCTAATGATTCTGATGGGGCATGGAGTGGGAAATCTAGACAGGGCTCAATATTGGGGCAGGGTGATGAGCAATCAACCTTTGTGCAGGCAGGGTTCCCAGACTCAGAGGAGGGAAGGAAGCCAGGCCTCTGCACAGGAAAGGAAGCCCTTGGGGGCAACTTAGGAACCCTACCAGTTGGCTGGCCTTCCGGGATACTACAGGTTTATTGGGGGTAACATTCCAAGCGGGTAACAGGTCAACTAAGATGTATAAGATTAAAGTAATCTTAAGACCAGGCTCTGTGGTTTACGCCTATAATCCCAGCACTTTGGGAAGCCAAGGCAGGAGGATCGCTTGAGGCCAGGAGTTTGAGACCAGCCTCGCCAACATGGGGAAACAATATCTCTACTGAAAAATACAAACATTAGCCAGGTGTGGTGGCTCACACTTGTAATCCCAGCTACTTGGGAGGCTGAGGCGGGAGGATCACTTGAACCTGGCAGGTGGAGGTTGCTGTGAGCTGAGATCCTGCCATTGCACTCCAGCCTGGGCAACAGAGTGAGACCCTGTATCAAACACAAACAAAACAAAACAAAACAAAACAAAAAAAGAAGTAATCTTAACACCAATATATTTCTTGTTGACACAGATGTATTTAGTAATTAGATCACTCATTCATTCATTCATTCATTCGATGAACATTGCTAAAGGCCTCTTGTATACCAGGCTCTATGTGATTAATGGGGACACAGCATGGTCTTCATCTCTGGGAGTTTACAGTCTGTATAGGGCAAACAGCAATACAGTGTGAGGGAATCACAGCGTACCAGAAGAACTCAGAGGAGGTAGCTCACCAGATCAGAGGAAATCAGGGAAAAACTTTGGGCCTGGATACCAGGAATATATACCATGTAATCCTTCCTTTCATTTGGAGAAATATATAAAAATGAAATCAGAGTGCTGTCTTTTTTTTTTTTTTTTGAGACAGAGTCTTGCTCTATTGCCCAGGCTGGAGTACAGTGGTGCAATCTCGGGTCACTGCAACCTCTACCTCCTGGGTTCAAGCGATTCTCATAACTCAACCTCCTGAGTAGCTGGAACTACAAGTGAGCACCACCACGCCTGGATAAGTTTTGTATTTTTGGTAGAGACAGGGTTTCACCATGTTGGCCAGGTTTGTCTCAAACTCCTGGCCTTAAGTGATCCGCCCACCTTGTCCTCCTAGAGTTCTGGGATTACAGGCGTAAACCACCATACCCGGCCAGAGTGCTGTCTTTGTTACAACTTTTAATAATACATCACAAGCCTGTATTTCTTCTTTTTCAAAAAGTTGTTTAGGCCAGGCACGGTGGCTCATGCCTATAATCCCAACATTTTGGGAGGCTGAGGTGGGAGGATCGCTTGAGTCTAGGAGTTTGAGATCAGCCTAGGCAACACAGGGCAATCCCATCTCTACAAAAAAAGAAAAAGAAAAAAATAGCCAGGTGTGGTGGCTTGTGCCTGTAGTCCTAGCTACTCAGGAGGCTGAGGCAGGAGGATCACTTGAGCCCAGGAGGTCAAGGCTGCAGTGAGCTATGTTCATGCCACTGCACTCCAGCTTGGGTGACAAAGCAAGACCCTATCTCAAAAATAAACGCATTTTTTAAAGTTCTCATAAAGTTTTATGAGAACATGTGTATCTTGCATAGACTGTCTTGGGGAATGTATAGCTACCCAGGCCAGGCCAGGACACATTACCCTCTTGACAGCTGGTGACGTAGGAGCTCAAGGACAGTGAGATAAGTCTCCAGGTGCTTGTTCTAAAACACCTTATCAGTACTATAAAAATCAATGCAAAATCCCTCAGTTACCAAAACTAAGTGGGTGAGCCAAGAGGACACTGTGATACTGGTTTTCCTGCTCCATACGTATACCACCCCATCATGCTCCCAGCCACACTCACACCCTAGCCTGTTTATTCCTCAGCTCGCTCACCAGATGTTCATGTCTCTACCTTTGCTGCCTCAGACATTCAGAAAAAGAGCATGAGGACCTCCCATCCCCACCTTGCATATGCTTTGTATAATTTTTTTCCTTTCTCCCTTCCCTTGGGGGTGGGGAGAGTGCTTGGAGTAGTGATGCTAAAAGTGAAGATAACTGAAAACTGGCTATGGGCAGTTTTGTCTTAAGCACATCATTTCTGAAATTTTTTTTTTTGTTTTGAGACAGAGTCTCCCTCTGCCACCCAGGTTGGAGTGCAGTGGTATGATCTTGGCTCACTGCAACCTCCGCCTCCCAGGTTCAAGCAATTCTCCTGCCTCAGCCTCCCGAGTAGCTGGGATTATAGGCCTCCGAGGTTCAAGCAATTCTCCTGCCTCAGCCTCCCGAGTAGCTGGGCTAATTTTTGTATTTTTAGGAGAGATGGGGTTTCACCATATTGGCCAGGCTGGTCTCGAACTCCTGACCTGGTGATTGCCAACCTCGGCCTCCCAAAGTGCTGGGATTATAAGCGTGAGCCACTGCACCCGGCCTCTGAATTCTTACAATGTGTGTCAGGTGGGGTTGGCATTCAGGGCTAGAAAGAAGCATATGATCCTTTTTTCAGAGAACATTGCTTTCTGCCCCCAAACACTGCTGGTCAGGGAGACTTCCTGAGGAGCTGTCACGTGGGCTTAGCTTTCATGTCAGGTGAAGAAGGGCAAGGGCTGTTGCAGACACAGTCTTGAGGGAGTGAGCTGCTCTCTTTGCCTCATTGTCTTTTGACCTCATTGCTTCTTTCTGTATGACTGCTCTGTTTTCTTCTCTGCTTAACCACAGTTTTTGTTTCCTCATAATTTTAGTATAAACAGAGCCATCGTTGCTATGGTTCATGTCAACCACCACTTCCAGCTTTTGGCCCATGACTAACTACAGATTTTCTCAACAGTTCCCCATTTTGTAATTCCTAACTGGCCCAGTCCAATTTGCTCAACTTATTTCAGTTTTTGTTTTTGTTTTTTTTTAAATCTCAGATTATCAAAATTTTTTTCAGGATACTAAGCAGCCCATGGACAGGTTCCTCTTAGACAAGTGCTCATTCATTCATTCCTTACTTGTTCACTGAGTTTCTTCTTAGAATTCACTATATATATGAGATACAATAGTATACAAGAGACATATGACCCAGGTTGGAGACAGATAAGTTAACAGACAGTTAAAAGACCATGTTGGCCCGATGCAGTGGCTCACGCCTATAATCCCAGCACTTTGGGAAGTTGAGGCAGTTGGATCACCTGAGGTCAGGAGTTCAAGATCAGCCTGGGCAACATGTTTAAACCCCGTCTCTACTAAAAATACAAAACTTACGCTGGGAGCGGTGGCTCACGCCTGTAATCTCAGCAGTTTGGGAGGCCGAGGCAGGTGGATCACGAAGTCAGGAGTTCAAGATCAGCCTGGCCAACATGGTGAAACCCCGTCTCTGCTAAAAATACAAAAATTAGCTGGGCATGGTGGTAGGCATCTGTAATCCCAGCTACTTGGGAGGCTGAGGCAAGAGAATTGCTTGAACCGGGAGGTGGAGGTTGCAGTGAGCCGAGATTGTGCCATTGCACTCTAGCCTGGGTGACAGGGCGAGACTCCATCTCAACAAAACAAAACAAAATGAAAAAACAAATATTAGCTGAGTGTGGTGGTGGGCGCCTATAATCCCAACTACTTGGGAGGCTGAGGCAGGAGAATTGCTTGAACCCAGGAGGCGGAGGTTGCAGTGAGCTGAGATCATGCCACTTCACTCCAGCCTGGGCTACAGAGTGAGACTCCATCACAGAAAAAAAAAAAAAAAAAAAAAAAAAGGAATGCATTGAATTTGGCCTCCATCGGCTAGAGGAGTGACAGTCGCAAGAGCCAGAGTTCAGTAATTTAAGGAATGAAGAGTGAGAAGAACTGGATAGAAGGTGAAGACAACTCTGGCCAATTAACTACGTGGAAATGGAGAGGTGGAAGGGGTTGAGGATGGTCATGAGCTTCATAGCATGTCTGTCTAAGCCACAGGGCTAGGAGGTGGTGGTGGACATTTGTCTTAGGAAAAGGCACGCCAGGCATTGTGGGGTCTGTTTCATCTAGAGTGTTGTCAGTCAGGGAGGCAGGACTGGAGGAACTGAAGGCTGGAATCTGCAGGAGGGGACATGGAAAGGAAATTCTTCAAAGGCCTTTTCATCACTGGTTCCCAGCACCCTACTTGGCTAAAACTGGAATGAACAGGCCCTTAGCAAATATTTATTGGCGGAAACTGAATGCCTGTTGAATAGATGGATGGGTGGATGAAAGTGAATTAAATATTGTTCTGCTCTATAGTCCCTTTTGTTGAGTTACAGAATATTGTTTGTGGAAGGTGTTGTCTACTTTTCCTTGCACCACTGCAATGACTATTGTCTGTTATCAGGTGAACATTATAGATAAGCTAATGGGGAAATCCAGCTTCCTTGAAAGACCCAGTGATCAGAAATGAGGACAGAGAGGCAACGAGCCCAGGTCCTAAGCAGGCTTGACGGCTGCAAACAGCCCTGCTGCTAGAGACCCCAGAAAGAGGCTTCACACGTTCCTACATACAATCTTGACACATAGTACTTTAGTAAACACTGCATATGTTTGGGGTTGACTAATTTGAAGTATCTTACCTTTCAGTATTTTCTTCCTAAGGCAAAATCAGATAGTGGACTTACCCAACTAACTTCTCTCATTTCCCCTTGCTCTGTGATACCTCCACCACTCCACTGCTCTCCTCATACCTGCCCTATTTCAGGCCCTCCTATCATCAGTCTTTTCTTTTAAGTTTTCTGCTAATAAAGGAAATGCCTGCTTGTCCTCATCTTTTCTAGCCTCATCTCTACTCCAATCCGCCCTCCCTGGCCCTGGTTCATCTTTAACACAAGTTCTAGGATGAGCTTCCTTCCTTCCTCCCTCCCTCCCTCCCTCCCTCCCTTCCTTCCTTCTTGACAGAGTCTCTGTTGCCAGGCTGGAGTGCAGTGGAGTGATCTCAGCTCACTGCAACCTCTGCCTCCTGGGTTCAAATGATTCTCCTGCCTCAGCCTCCTGAGTAGCTGGGACTACAGGTGGCCATCACCACGCCCAGCTAATTTTTATATTTTCAGTAGAGACAGAGTTTCACCATGTGGGCCAAGATGGTTTCAATCTCTTGATCTCACGATCTGCCTGCCTCGGCCTCCCAAAGTGCTGGGATTACAGGTGTGAGCCACTGCACCCGGCCAGGATGATGTTTCTGAAACACAGATCTGATGATGTTACTCCCTGCTTAAAACCCTTTGGTGGTTCTCTGTTGATTTTAGAATAAAGTCTCTCTCCTTTCTCTCTCTTTCTTTCTTCCTTCCTTCCTTCTTTCCCTCCCCGCCTCCCACTCCTTCCTTCCCTCCTTCCTTCATGGAGTCCCACTCTGTCACCCAGGCTGGACTGCAATGGCACGATCTCACCTCACTGCAACCTCCACCTCCTGGGTTCAAGGGGGTCTCCTGCCTCAGCCTCCTGAGTAGCTGGGACTATAGGTGCATGCTACCACGCCCGGCTAATTTTTTTTTTTTGTATTTTTGGTAGAGATAGGGTTTCACTGTGTAGGTCAGGCTAGTCTCGAACTCCTGACCTCAAATGATCTGCCCACTTCAGCCTCCCAAAGTGCTGGGATTACAGGTGTGAGCCACCATGTCCGGCAAGTCTCAGTTTCTTAGTAGAGAAGACAGGAGCATTCAAGGCTCTTCAGGGTCTGGTCCTTCTTCCACCTTCCTCTTCAGCAATGTCAAACTGCAGTAGCGCCAGCATCATCCAACAGCACGCACCTGCTGTCACAGCCACATGCCTTCGCTTCCTGCTTCTGCTGCAGCCTGAAATACTGCCCTCGACTCTGCTCCATTCCTTTGTGTCTGGAAGCTTCAGAGCCTCCTTCCTGACATTTGTCTCACGGCCTCCTGCTGATTAAACACAGTCCAGATGGTGCTGCTGCTTCTCATCTGGCTGGGTGAGATTCTGTTTCAGCTTCTGATTTCCACGAAATATCCAATCCTACCAGGCATTTGGGGATTTGGGTAGTGTACTAAGGAAGTGAGGAGTGTGGGGGGAAGGGGTATACTGCACAGTTCACACAATTTACACCTAAGATTTCCCATATGAGGTCTTTCCTCTTCAAAATTCCCTTGTTTCAGTCAGCTTCCCAGCCCAGGGTATTTTCGTCTTCCCCCTTCTCTTTGTCGGAACACATGCGTGCATGCATATGTGTGTGTGTGCGTGTGTGTGCATGCATGCATGTGTGTATGCGTGTGTTGCGGGTGTGCGTGCGTGTGTGTGCGTGCGTATGTGTGTGTGCTTGCGTGTGTGTGTGCTTGCGTGTGTGTGTATGTGTGTGTGTAAACCTCCCTTGTCTAATGCAACACAATCCCGCCCATTCTCTACCCAAGTACCAGGCGGCCATAGGGTAGTTTTTCATAGATTATCCTAATTTCTTCTCAGGACACTTTGGCACCAGTTGCTAAAAAAATTAAAGAGGCATCCATACCTTACACAGCTCTCTCACTCAGTTTGCTGTGAGCTCCTGAAGGCCAGGCCCATGTCTAATCCATCACTTATCCTGTTCCAGCTGGAGCCTGGCACAGACATGGCCAGGCCACAAATGAGCCACTGGGCTGTGGTGTGGCTAGAAGAGGCTGGGAAGTGTGGGGATATCAGGTCAGTAAGGAATGCCTTCATTTTTCATCCTGGAGGGTTGGGTTTCTGATGAGCTGCCCCCAGCCAGAGCTGATTCATACCCAGAAATATATCCTCTGCCTCTGTCGATACATCTCGGCCTTTCAGAACCCCATTAGGCCAGACAAAGGATCCATCTGCTGGGTTGTTTCTTTCTTTTCTTCCCTTCCTTCCCTCCCTTCCCTCCCTCCCTTCCCTCCCTTCCCTCCCTTCCCTCCCTTCCCTTCCTTCCTTCTTTCTTTCCTTCCTCCCTTCCCTTCCTTCCTTCTTTCCTTCCTTCCTCCCTTCCCTTCCTTCCTTCCTTCCTTCCTTCCTTCCTTCCTTCCTTCCTTCCTTCCTTCCTTCCTTTCTTTCTTTCTTTCTTTTCTTTCTTTCCCTTTCTTTTCTTTGACGGAGTCTCACTCTTTAGCCCAGGCTGGAGCGAAGTGGTGCGATCTCAGCTCACTGCAATCTCCACCCCCTGGGTTCAAGCGATTCTCCTGCCTCAGCCTCCTGAGTAGCTGGGATTATAGGCGTGCACCACCACACCCAGCTAATTTTTTGTATTTTTAGTAGAGACAGGGTTTCGCCATGTTGGCCAGGCTGGGCTCAAACTCCTGACCTCAGGTGATCCACCTGCCTCCACCTCCCAAAATGCTAGGATTACAGGTGTGAGCCACCGCGCCTGGCCTGCTGGGCACTTTCACGAGGCATTCCCTCCTCCAGGAAGCTGGTGTCCCTCTGTGGCCATCCCTGGGAACCACATTTCCCACACATCACCTATCAAACAGCAGGTGCCAAGTATACTCCCACCCTTACTCCCCCTTGCTGAGCACAGGTCCGGCCATCTTTCAGCCTCCCCACTGGTCTTCCTGTCTCCATTTCCACCTCTTCCAGTCTGTCCTCCACACTCACCACTAGAAATATGGTTCTAGGCCGGGTGCAGCGGCTCACGCCTGTAATTCTTGCACTTTGGGAGGCCAAGGTGGGTGGATCACTTGAGGTCAAGAGTTCAAGACCAGCCTGGCCAACATGGCGAAACTCCACCTCTACTAAAAATACAAAAATTAGCCAGGCATGGTCGCACGTGCCTGTAATCCCAGCTACTTGGGAGGCTGAGGCAGGAGAACGGCTTGAGCCTGGGAGGCGAACATTGCAGTGAGCCGAGATCGTGCCGCTACACTCCAGCCTGGGCAACACAGCAAGACTCCATCTCAAAAAAAACAGATGGTTCTAAATGCTAAACTGACCTTGACCTTGACCACCCCCCCCAAACCCCAGGTAAAACTCCTTCCATGGCCCCCCTACAGCTTTATTTTAATAACTTTATTGATAAACAATTTAGATACCATAAAATTTACCCATTTTAAGTATACGGTCAGGTGAATTTTAGTAAATTTATAGTTGTGTAACCATCACCCAAATCCAGTCTTAGAACACTTCCATCATTCCCAAAGTTTCCTTGTGCCTTATATTCTCCAATTACGCAGTCAATCCTACTCTCACCCCTTAGCCCTAAGTAACCACTGACCTGCTGTCTCTATAATTTTGTCTGTTCTAAAAATTTCATGCAACATGCTGGGCATGGTGGCTCATACCTGTAATCCTTGTGCTTTGGGAGGCCAAAGTGGGAGGATAGCTATGAACTCCTGGAATTTAAGACCAGTTTGGGTAACATAGTGAGACCCTCTCTATACAAAAAATTTTAAAAATTAAGCCGGGCATGATGGCTCATTCCTGTAATCCTAGCACTTCTGGGAGGCTGAGGCAGGAGGATAGATAACCTGAGCTCAGAAGTTCGAGACCAGCCTGGACAGCATGGCAAGACCCCATCTCTAAAAAAAAAAAAAAAAAATTAGCTGGGCGTGGTGGTGCATACCTGTAGTCTGATATACTCAGAAGGCTGAGGTGGGAGGATCATTTGAGCCTGGGAGGTCGAGGCTGCAGTGAGCCATGACTGTGCCACTGCATTCAATCCTGGGCAACATAGCAAGATCCTGTAACAACAGCAACAACAACAAAATTAAAAAATAAAAACAGAAACTTCATGCAGATGGAACCATACAACATGTAGTTTTTGTGTATGACTTCTGTTTTGGGCTGAATTTTGTCCCTTCCGAATTCATATGTCAAAGTCCTAACCTCCAGGACCTCAGAATGTGACTGTATTTGGAGACAGTCTTTAAAATGGTACTTAAGTTAAAATTAGGGCATTAGAGTGGGTCTTAATCTAATGACAGATGTCCTTATAAGAGATGAGGACTTGTACATGTACAGAGGAAGACTATGTGAAGACATGGGGAGAAGATGGCCTTCTGCAAGCCAAAAAGAGAGGCTTCAGAAGAAATAAACTCTGACAACACCTTGATTTCTAGCCTTCAGAACTGTGAGAAAATAAATTTATTTATTTTGTTTGTTTGTTTGTTTGTTTTTTGAGATGGAGTCTCACTCTGTTGCCCAGGCTGGAGTGCAGTGGCGCAATCTCAGCTCACTGCAACCTCTGCCTCCCAAGTTCAAGCGATTCTCCTGCCTCAGCCTCCCCAGTAGCTGGGACTATAGGCGCCCACCATTACACCTGGCTAATTTTTGTATTTTCATAGAGACAGGGTTTTGCTAATGTTGGCCAGGCTGCTCTCAAACTCCTGACCTCAAGTGATCTGCCCACCTCAGCCTCCGAAAGTGCTGGGATTACAGACGTGAGCCACCGCACCTGGCCAAAATTTGTATTAAGTCATCTAGTCTGTGGAACTTTGTTATGGCAGCCCAAGCAAATGAATATATCATCTTTCATGTTAGTGCAAACATCAGTAGTTGATTACTTTTTATTGCTGAGTAGTATTTTATTGTATGAATGTACCATATTTTATTTATTTACTGACCAGATGATGGATGTTGGATAAGCTCCAGTTTTGGTACTAAAAAATTTGCATACGAGTCTTGGTGTGAATGTGTTTTTATTACCTAGTGGTGCATCTCAGTGCTTTTTTAAATTTTATTTTATTTTTTGAGATGGAGTCTCACTCTGTCACCTGGGCTGGAGTGCAGTGGCATGATCTCAGCTCACTGCAACCTCAGCCTCCCGGGTTCAAGCGACTCTCCTGACTCGGCCTCCCGAGTAGCTGGACTACAGGTGTGCACCACTACGCCCAGCTAATTTTTGTATTTTTAGTAGAGACGGGGTTTTACCATGTTGGTTGGCCAGGATTATCTCCATCTCTTGATCTCGTGATCCGCTTGCCTCGGCCTCCCAAAGTGCTGGGATTACAGGCGTGAGCCACCATGCCCGGCCGTTTTTTTTTTTTTTTTTTTTTTTTTTGAGACGGAGTCTCGCTCTATCACCTGGGCTGGAGTGGAGTGGTGCAATCTCGGCTCACTGCAACCTCCGCCTCCTGGGTTCAAGTGATTCTTCTACCTCAGCCGCCTGAGTAGCTGGGATTACAGGCATACACCACCACACCTGGCTAATTTTTGTGTTTTTAGCAGAGACAGGGTTTCATCATATTGGCCAGGTTGGTCTTGAACTCCTGACCTCATGATCTGCCCGCCTCAGCCTCTCAAAGTACTGGGATTACAGGTATGAGCCACCATGTCCGGGCTGTCTTCTCTTGTTAAACTTGGAATCTTGATCCCGCCAACTCAATGAGCCTAAGCTAGCCTGCTGGAGGATGAGAGGCTATATGGAAGAGCATCAGTGTGCTCCAGCCAACTGCTGATCATCATATATGTGATTGAGCCAACTCACCAGCTATCCACAGACCCATGCATGTGGGAATCCAGCATAGATCAGCTGAACTGGCCAAGACCAAAACTGTGACCTGTATAAATATATTATACTGTGGAACTGTGAACTCAACAAAATGATTGTTGTTTTAAGCCATTGCATTTCAGGGTGGGTCATTTAATAACAAAAGCTCACTGAGACAGAGATGCAGAGCAATAAAGCTGTGGAGCTAAGCAATCCGAGTTGGAAAGACAGCTCTGCCATTTTCTAGCTATATGGCCTTGGGCAAGCCACTCCATTTCTCAGAGCTTCAGTGTCCTCACTTGAATAATGGGGGTAATGGTAGTGCCCATTTCCTGGGGTTGCAATAATTCAGTAAGATGATAGATGTCTGACATTAGCTTGTATGAAGCTTGGCTCAGCCTAATGGGAGCCGTTGTTACCATTGCTCTGTTGTTCGGATGAGTAAACTCAAGATGAGAAAACTAAACTCCCAGGTGTTTGGTCACTTTCCCCAAGGTCAGTCAGCCAGAAAATGATTGAACTTGGGACTCACACTCAAGATGTCTTAATTCCTACCAAGTGTAGGATTCCTAATAAGACTAGTGGGGTGACTGGCAGGGGGTGGGGAGGGACATTTATTGTCTACCTGGTGACAAATTTCCTTGTGTCCTGATTTCAGTAGGAAGCCAAAATAGGCTGGAGGTAATGAATAATCAAACTGAAGTTCTACGAAGATTAGTCGGTAGCATAAAGTACAACTCACTGGAAGGCACTGGCAGTTTCAGCCCTTCATTCTCTGAATCCAGTGTGTTATCAAGTTGGATTTTCTTTTACTGTTTCTCAAATCCACTCATTTCTCTCTCTCTCTCTCTCTCTCTCTCTCTCTCTCTCTCTCTCTCTCTCTCTTTTCCCTTGCCCCTGTTCCTGGAGCTGTGCAATGGCTTCCAGCTTCCTTGGCGACTTCCACTGCAGTCCTCTTTCCTCTCCTCTCATCCTTCTCCAGCCACACTTTCAGCTCTGCGGCAGCACATGCCTGATGCCTACCAGAGGACAGATTCTGCCTGTGGGCTTTACCTTGGAGCCGGCTTCATGGATTCCAGGTGTTGGGATATAAGGCTTCCATGTGCCTGACACCCCAACCATCAAATTAGGGTATTGGAGATGTCCCCAACAAAGCCTCTCAGAGCTGACCCTTTATAAGGGTGGCACCTGAATCCTACTGAGGGCCTGCAGGTACATACCATCAGTGAGCAGCAGATGGCAGAGTCACCTCTCCTTTTGCCATCTCCCATTATTGCCACTCCTTCCTCCATGAAGAATAACAATGAAGATAGGACCTCAATAAACAATTAGAAAACGCTCTGTGTGAAAACGTTTAATTGAATTAATTGCCCAAATTTAAAGAATAAGGGATTTCCTAGTAAAATTGTATTTCAGGCTTTTAAAAAATCCAAATATCTTGTGCCATACCATGGTGGAGCCTTGGTCCTTATCATTCCCTCTGTTCTCCCAACACGGAGGCCAAGTTATTTTTGCCATTGATCAAGGTGGTTGTACTATTATTTTTCTTAAAACTTTTTTTTTTTTTTTTTTTGAGACAAGGTCTCACTCTGCCACCCAGGCTAGCATGAAGTGACACCATCACAGCTCACTGCAACCTCCACCTCCCACGTTCAAGCTATCTTCCCACCTCAGCCTCCTGAGTAGCTGGGACTACAGGCACGTGCCACCATACCAGCTAAGGTTCATATTTTTTGTGGAGACAGGGGTCTCCCTATGTTGCCCAGGCTGGTCTTGAACTCCTGGGCTCAAGTGATCCACCCGCCTCGGTCTCCCAAAGTGCTGGGATTACCAGCGTGAACCACTGCACCTGGCCTAAACATTATTTTTAATGTGTGAAATATTTATTGATCATGTCTTTAACAAAAGTAAGAAAATTCTGGGCGTGGTGGCTCATGCCTATAATCCCAGCACTTTGAGAGGCTGACGGGGGTGGATCACTTGAGGCCAGGAGTTTGAGACCAGCCTGTGCTACATAGCAAGACCCTGTCTGTACAAAAAATTACAAAAATTAGCTGGAAGTGGTGGCACATGCCTATAGGTCCAGCTACTCAGGAGAAGGAGGTAGAAAGATTGCTTGAACCCAGGAAGTTGAGGCTGCAGTGAGCCAAGATAGCACCACTGCACTCTGGCCTGGGCAATAGAGTGAGACCCCATCTCAAAAAAAGGAGGTGATAAATTATAAGTGAATAAAATATAATTGAATAAATGAAAGAGTAACACCCTCTGGAGGTTGTAGGCATTTGAGATTGTCACCTCTAATCCAACCCCTCTCCCTGCCTAGCCTCCAATCTCCAACTCCTGCTTTTTTGGATGAGATAGCTGAGACCCGGAGATACAGAATAAATTGTCCAAGGTCACAAAGGTAGGAAGTGGCAAAGCCAGGAGCAGAAATCATGTCTTTGGACTCTGTCTCCCCTGCTTCTTCCATATGTCCTATGGCCGCACAGCTTAACAAACAGTTGTTGAATTGATGACAGGAGGCCTAGTGTAGGGGGAAGAACATTAAGTTGGCATAAGGAGTTCTAGATTCTAGTCTTAGCTGTACCACTGACTGGCTGTGTGACCTTAAGCAAGTCACTTTCCTTCTCTGGATCTCATTCTCTACATCAATGTACAAGGAAGATTAAATTCGGCACTGAAGGTTAACTGGGAAGTGTGTCACATTAGCCAATTACAGCCATTTTGTCCTGGGACTAAGAACTTGGCCCCAAAGAAAATAGTAAAGGCCTCATGGTTATAAAGAATAGAAATCAATATTGTCTTATTTGAATAAGAAAAAAGTTTGTTAAGATAATTTTCTATAACTCATGGAGTCACCAGAAAGCCTGAAGAATTAGGGTCAGCAAATGGGCAGAAAATGAAAACATATGCCCACACAGAACTTGTGTATGAACGTTTATAGCAGCATTGTTCGTAATAGCCAAGACATGGAAACAACCCAAATGTCTGTCAACAGATGAATGGATAAACAAAATATGATATACAATGGAATATGATTCAGCCATAAAAATGAATGATATATGCCACAACATAGATGGACCTTGAAAACATCATGCTAAATAAAATAAGACAGCTGCAAATGGCCACATGCTGTATGATTCCATTCATGTGAAAGTCCAGAATAGGGAAATGTATACACAGAAAGCAGATCAGTAGTTGCTCAGGGCTGGGAAGGGGTGGAGGTGTGGGTGGGATAGGAAATGATAGTTAAAGGGTATGGATGTTTTTTGAGGTAATAAAAATTGGCTATGGTGATAGTCTCACGTATTTGTAAATATACTAAAAGTCAAGGAATTTTACACTTTAAAAGAGCAAATTGTAAAACATGTAATAGCAAAAACTGCAATTATTTTTGCACCAACCTAATATTTCAATAAAGCTGTTTAAAAAATGGCAGAGACTAAAGGAGCCAAGACAGGTACTACCTTAGCCCAAATCCTGCTATGGAACCAATTCAGTAAAGACGCCACTGCCACCTCTATCCCTCCCCTGAACCCTGGACCCAGAGGCCACTCATTGCTCTACTGGCATTGCTGCCCTATACCTAGATGTTACTGCCACTGCCTCCACCTCTGCCAAAACGAACTCTCCGCTGTCCCTGCTTCTTTGTGGCACAAGTTTCTTAATCAAAGTTCCAAGAGGACATATCTAATTGATTGAGCCTATATCATATGCGCATTCCCTAGCTGTAAAGGGTGTGCTGGAAAGCAAATATCTGGACTTTTTCACTTCCATAATAGGAGACAAAATCTGCTTCTCTCCAACGCTCAGATGACCGAGAGTTCTCCGAATATAAGGAAGGGGTTGGTTTCAGATGTTGGGCAACCAAAACAAGAAAACCAGCCAACCAAGCAACAGAAAAAAATTTTAAAAACCTGGCATCTATACTTATATACATAATCCAGTTAAAATGCAAAGGCTGGGAGCACTGGGTCATGCCTGTAATCCTAGCACTCTGGGAGGCCAAGATGGGTGGATCATTTGAGCTCATGAGTTTCAGACTGGCCTGGGCAACATGGCGAAACCCCACCTCTACAAAAATTACAAAAAGTTGTAAGAAATTGTACATAAGATTAATTTATCATTGATGCCTATTGAAGTAAAAAGAGGAAAGGCTGGAAGTGGCAGACAGAATCCCTAGCTTGTTTGCTGTCATTCATTGTAAGTAGCACATTGCAACAACAATCATGCTTAAGCCCAATACAGTCACTAGGTTGTAGTTTTTTAAAATAAAGCAAATGAAAGCAGTATTGTCCTGGTTTTAAACAAACAAACAAAAATTGAAATTCAGAGGTGGATGGCCTGGAGGTACAGAGAGAGTACAGAAAAGATGAGATAACACGTTGCTGTTATCGTTTTGAGCTGATGAGCTATAGACCTCTTTTTCATGTTTGGTGAATACTTCATCTTTCAAAAAAATTTACAATTTTTTTTTTTTTTTTTAGAGATGGAGTTTTACTCTGTCTCCCAGACTGGGGTGCAATGGCACAATTATAGCTCACTACAGCTCTCCCAGGCTCAAGTGATTCTCTTGCCTCAGCCTCCTGAGTAGCTGACTACAGGGGCAAGCCCACTAGAGTTTCTAATCACAGGATGAGATGGTTGTAGTATAATTTAATACTCTGTTCTTGTAAACCAGAAATGGAGAATCCCTCCCCAGGGCAACACAGGGAAAAAGTATTCCCACTTCACCATCAACACCCAAAGCTGAAGTTCTAATTAAACTACTCCCTGAATTCTTCTCAGCACATACTTCAACTACTATGTCAGTATTAATCAACTAGCACTAATACATTAGCACTAATACTAATACATTTTAATCAACTAGCTTGGTTATTAATCAACTAGCACTAATACTTGGTTTTTAATCAACTAGCTTGGTTATTAATCAACTAGCACTAATTGTTAGTTGATTAATAACCAAGCTAGTTGAGTAAAAACCAAGCCGGTTTCCTATCACAGGAACTGAAAATGCCAGACTCAATTCTCCAGAGTCCACTGCAACCAAGACATGGCATATGGCCTAAGTGCTACAAATCAGACCACCTGCCTCAGAGAGACTTTGAATTGGAAGCTAGTGAGGCAAAGGAGCAGGCCGTGCAGAATCAGTGTGAGCCATGACCAGCAGCAGAGTCCAGGGCCTGACCTTTGCTGTCTGGACGGTGCCTGTGGTGGTAACACTTCCCCAGAGCAGCAGCTGGCATGTGTTCATGGAGCCAGTTCTATATGGTGAATTTAGGAGCTGCTCTTGCAGTGAAAGATCCCAGCCTTGTTCTCTGGCCCTCCAGGAGATTCTGTTAGCTACCTAATAGCTTTTCAATAACTCCTATTCTGCTTCAGTCGGCCGGAATATGTTTCTGTTGCTTGCAGGAAGGCATCCTGCCTGATAATGAGGAAAAGGAGCAGGAGCTATCAGTAGCCTAGGTGGCCTAGGATGGAGACTACATCAGGGCATTTAATAATTAAACTCCCAAAGCTCAAAGACTAAGAAAGGATTCTTTTTTTTTTTTTCTTTGAGACAGAGTCTCGCTCTTGTTGCTTAGGCTGGAGTGCAGTGGCGCAACCTCAGCTCACTGCAACCTCCGCCTCTCGGGTTCAAGCAACTCTCGTGCCTCAGCCTCCTGAGTAGCTGGGATTACCACCACACCTGGCTAAGTTTTGTATTTGAGTAGAGACGGGATTTCACCATGTTAGCCAGGCTGGTCTTGAACTCCCAGCCTCAGGTGATCCTCCCACCTCGGCCTCCCAAAGTGCTGGGATTACAGGCGTAAGCTACTGCACCCGGCCATCTACTTTCTTTTTTTTTTTTTTTTTTTTGAGACGGAGTCTGGCTCTGTCGCCCAGGCTGGAGTGCAGTGGCTGGATCTCAGCTCACTGCAAGCTCCGCCTCCCGGGTTTGCGCCATTCTCCTGCCTCAGCCTCCCGAGTAGCTGGGACTACAGGCGCCCGCCACCTCGCCCGGCTAGTTTTTTGTATTTTTTTAGTAGAGACGGGGTTTCTCCGTGTTAGCCAGGATGGTCTCGATCTCCTGACCTCGTGATCCGCCCGTCTCGGCCTCCCAAAGTGCTGGGATTACAGGCTTGAGCCACCGCGCCCGGCCTCTACTTTCTTATAGTATCCTCGCATGGCAGACAGAGAGTGAGCTCTGGTCTCTTCCTTTTCTTATAAGGGCACTAATCTCATCATGGGAGCTCTACCCTCATGATGTCACCTAAACCTAATTACCTTGCAAGGGCCCCACCTCCAAATACCATCACATTGAGGGTTAGAGCTTTAACATATGGATTTTGGGGGGCACAAACATTTGGTCCATGGCAAACTATTGACTGAGCGACCTTGAAAAAGTCATTCATCTTTCTGAGCTCTAGTTATCTCAACTATAAGACAGAAATATTAAGAGTTTTGCCTCCCTCAAAGGGCTCTTGTAAGGATCAGATTAGATCATGGACATGAAAATACTCTATCAAGTATAAAGTGAACTCAATAAATGTTTGTAATTTATCTTAGTGCTTAACACAAAGTATGGCAGACCAAAGGTGCTCTTTAATATCTGAGGTAAAAGCCTGGACAACATGGTGAAACCCTGTCTCTACAAAAAAATACAAAAATTAGCTAGGTGTGGTGGTGCACACCTGTAGTTTCTGCTACTTGGGAGGCTGAGGTGGGAGGATCACTTGAGCCCAGGAGGTCAAGGCTGCAGTGAGCTGAGATGGTGCCACTAAGGTAACCAGCCCAGGGTTTAGCACTGAAAGTCTCACATCCTGGGAATCCCCTGGACATGGACGTAGGTTTGAGTGTCATGCCTTTTGCAAATGAGGAAAAAGAGGCTCAGAGAGATTATGCAACATGCCCTTAGTAAATGACAGAGTCAAAATTTGAACCCAGATCTGTCAAGGAGGAAATATGCAGGGAGAAGCTTTAGAATGATGGCTGAAGACTAACAAATCCTGCTCCTTAGCCATGTGACTCTGTCTCAAGCCCAGCTCGGTCTCAGCGCTGGTGGTGGGAGATTGCCCAGAGAAAGTCAAAATCTGGGCCCAGCCCCTGTCACCCGCTCGTCCTGGGCAGTCCCTGGCAGATCGTGGTGTTTTGTTTTCTTTTGTGTTTTTACTTCACAGAAACTCTGCTGTTTCTACAGGGTAATTAAGCCTCTCATGCCTCATCCTGTTTATATTTTGCTTTTGTGTTTTGTTTTGCTTATGAGTGAAAGAACAATTTAACCTTCTGAATCCAAACTACTTGACCCCTTAAAGCAGGTGTTTCTGGTCTTGAGCAATAGCATTATTACAAACACTTAGACAGAGGTAGGGGGATTCTGTGCCCAGTCAGCAACAGAAGCAAAGCATTTCTCAGAGACTGATGGGTAAGTTTTGTGTGGGGTGCAAACGAAAGGTGCCTAGGAAAGCAAAAAAAAAAAAAGCCTGATTGACCTCAAGGTCGAGATTCCTTTCTGCTCAAATCTCACCTTCCCTCCCATCAGTGCACCTCATGCTGTGCTGTTGAATCCAGATTCAGGAGGCTAGCCTGTGGCCCCTAGCTCCGCCCACTAGTAGTGTGTGACCTAGACAAGTCTCTTCCCGCTCTGAGCTTCAGTTTTCTCATCTGTCAGATAAGGGAATCAGATGATTAAATTAGATGCTTCTAAATTAGATGTTTCCCAAGGGGCTCTTGTGGAGTTGTCACTCTAGGACACCATAAGGTACACATAATTGAACTCCTTCTGAAGGCAGGCTTCGGGCCAGGTGGTGTGTGTGAGTGGATGTGGATGGGTGTGAGTGTGTATGCACGAGCATTTGAGTGACAGACCGTGTGTGTGTGGTTGTGTATGAATGTGCATGTAGGTCAATATTAAAAAAGATATTCCCGGCCGGGTACGGTGGCTCACGTCTGTAATCCCAGCACTTTGGGAGTCCGAGGAGGGTGATCACTTGAGGTCAGGAGTTTGAGACCAGCCTGACCAACATGGAGAAACCCTGTCTCTGCTAAACATACAAAATTAGGTGGGCGTGGTGGTGCATGCCTGTTATCTCAGCTACTTGGGAGGCTGAGGCAGGTGAATCACTTGAACCCAGGAGGTGGAAGTGGCGGTGAGCTGAGATCGCACCATTGCATTCCAATCTGGGCAACAAGAGTGAAACTCTGTCTCAAAAAAAAAAAAAAAAAAAAAAAAGATATTCCCAAGGTTTGCTTAAAATTTCAGCTCTGGTGGAAGCTCATTCACCCCCACCCCTGCCCAACTCTCCTGAATTGCTCTCTCAGACTCAGCTTTCCCAGAAGGTGGGAAGTAAAGGCATTTTTCTTGGTGAGAGAGCATTGAGGACAGGAATAAGCCCTAACTTTGAAGTTGGACTTGGGGTTTGTATCCTGACTCTGCCCCTTACTTGGTATGTGACCTCCAGCACGTCATTTACCTAAGCCTAAATTTCCTCTTGGAGCTAACAGTTCCTAGCTCAGCATAGTTGTGAGGCTAGGATGAAACACGTATGTAAAATACTTGACATAGAACCTAACACATGGGACATTCTCAATCAGGACCAGCTACATAATTTGCAGGGCCCCATGCAAAATGAAAATGTGGGGGCCTCTTGTTCAGAAATTGCCAAGCATTCAAAGATGGCAACAGCAGAACATTAAACTAAGCAGGAGGTCCTTCTAAGTACAGAGCCCTGGACATCTATACAGGTGATGTGTTCTTGATGTTAACCTCCTTCCCTTCCAAGGACTGGTTTGTTGATTTGTTTCTATTTTAACAGGGGATTCTTAGAGAACAGAGAACCTTCAAGATCCAAAGAAATGACTGCTCAGTGGTGAGAGGCTATGCTAGACTGTGATGGGTGACGCTTTCCAGGAGTGCCCTCAAATCAAGCTCCTAGTAGGCCTAGGAGCCACTTACTTTTTTTGGGCTAACAGATGAAGTGCGGACATGGGGCCATTCAGCCCAAAGAAAAGCACACTTCCTGCTTCTCTGTCTCAGAAGGACTGTCTGGTGGCCCCAAAAGTAGAGCTGTCACTGGCTGTGGAGTCTCAGGAAAGGCTTGTCTGGAAACAAATAATTTCTTCACCAGCACCAAGACAGTTTACAGATGTCATGGCAACGTCA
Organism: Macaca mulatta; assembly: GCF_049350105.2. Lineage (NCBI taxonomy): Eukaryota > Metazoa > Chordata > Mammalia > Primates > Cercopithecidae > Macaca > Macaca mulatta. The sequence continues at coordinate 74,961,486 of NC_133419.1, read as the reverse complement.
GTAAGTTACCCTATATGGTCTAAAAAGGGGAGGAACTCTGAATTCTGAAAAAACTCATGAATAATCCACCTCTTGTTTAGCATATAATCAATAAATGACCATAAAAATGGACAACCAGCAGCCCTCAGGGCTGCTCTGTCTATGGAGTAGCCAATCTTTGTTCCTTTACTTTCTTAATGAATTTGCTTTAGCTTTGAAACAAAAAAAAAAAAAAGAAAGAAAGAAAGAAAGAAAGAAAGAAAGAAAGAAAGAAAGAAAGAAAGAAAGAAAGAAAGAAAGAATTAAGTTCTCCACTCCCAGAAGTCCACAAGGAAGGGCAGCTTGTCATGAAATTCCTCTCAGTGGGAGGATGATTTCTTAGGTCCTTTCCCACTAAGGTAATAGGATACCAGGACAGTTGATGTTCAGGGAGATGGAAGTCAGGATTCAGGACACATTTTGTGATTTCTATTTGCTCCACAGCCTCTCCTTCTGGGCAGCATCTGGGATACTCAGGTGGTCAATCAGAAACCACTTACTGATACCAACTCTCCCAGGTCCTGCACTGGGCACTAGGGACACAAAGATGTAGCAGACCCAGGCTCTGCCCTCAAGGGCTCACAGTCTGGTAGAGAAGATAAATATGGAAACAAATTATCACCATACTTGGGGTCAGGATTATGGCTGAGGAAAGCACAGGGTCTGTGGGTGCCCGAGGGAATGGTGACAGAACAGGAAAATCAGAATTTTCAAAGCAAAGAAGAGGAACAAATCTGTCCCAAGAAGGAGGGACAGCACAGAAGCGTGAAAGAGCATGGTTGGGGTAATAGCAGGCCCTCCCACATGAACAGAACTTGGGGGAAAGTGGGATGAAGCAAGAGTCATCCACCTCATCAACCACTGAAGAGGTCAATAGTTGCTCCCTAGTTGCTAGATCATAAGGGGCCTTGAATGTACAGCTATGGAGTTCAGGCTTTATCCTGTAGACTGTGGGGATCCAGATAAGTGATCTGGTTATATCTGAATGTTAAAAATACTGCTCTATCAAAGGGAGGGCCTTTCTCATAAAAAAAATACTGCTCTGAAACTTCAACAAGATACCACCACTTATTGGCTGAAAGAAACAAAATGAAAAACACAAACAACATCAAGTGTTTTTTTTTTTTTTCTTTTTGGGATGGAGTCTTGCTCTGTATCCAGGCTGGAGTGCAGTGGCGCGACCTCGGCTCACTGCAAGCTCCGCCTCCCAGGTTCACGCCATTCTCCTGCCTCAGCCTCCCGAGTAGCTGGGACTACAGGCGCCCGTCACCATGCCTGGCTAATTTTTTATATTTTTAGTCGAGATGGGGTTTCGCCATGTTAGCCAGGATGGTCTTGATCTCCTGACTTTGTGATCCACCCGCCTCAGCCTCCCACAGTGCTGGGATTACAGGCATGAGCCACCATGCCCAGCCAACATCAAGTGTTAACAAGAATATGGAACAAATGGAACTCTCATGCATCACTGATGGGAGTGTAAACTGACATAACCACTTTAGTTTGGCAGTTTGGTAGTATTTTCTAAGGCTGAACATCTACAAGCCTGATGACCCAGCAATTTCCCACCTATTTACACCGACAACCACGTATAAGAATGTCTACAGCAGCACCACTTGTAATAGCCCAAAATTGGAAACACACCAAATGTCCATCAATAGTTGATAGAATAAAGACATTGGACATAACCAATCATTGGAATACTATACAGCAGTGAGAATACCTGCAACAACTAAGGTGAATATCACAAACCTATTATGAGTGAAAGAAGTTGGACACAAAAGAACACATACTATACGATTCTACTTAACAGTTCAAAAACAGGCAAATCTAATTTTTGATGTTAGAATTCAGGATAGCATTTAGCTTTGCAGGGTGAAGTGGCTGGAAGGAGGCACAGAGGAGCTTCTGAGCTGCTGGTCATGTTCTATTTCTCCACTTGAGTGTTGGTTGCATGGAAGTGCACTTTCTCAAAACTTATGGAACTGTACATGTATGATTTATGTACTTTTCTATGAATGTTATGCTTCAGTTTTTTTGTTTTTGTTTTTTGTTTTGAGATGGAATTTTGCTCTTGTCTCTCAGGCTGGAGTGCAGTCGTGCGATCTCAGCTCACTGCAACCTCTGCCTCCCGGGTTCAAGCAATTCTCCTGCCTCAGCCTCCTGAGTAGCTGGGATTACAGGTGCTTGCCACCACACCCAGCTAATTTTTGTATTTTTGGTAGAGATGGGGTTTCACCATGTTGGCCAGGCTGGTCTCGAACTCCTCAGATGATCCACCCACCTCGGCCCCCAAAGTGCCGGGATTACAGGCATAAGCCACCATGACCGGCCACTTCGGTTTTTAAAGTTGAATTTTGAAAATGCATTCCAGCTACTCTGTGGACTGGAGGGAGCAACTCCTCAGGCACAGAACCCACTGGAAAAGCTGTTGGAAGAGGGGAGGCACCTCCTGCTTTTTCATTTTCTACTCAGCATGCCATGTGCTTTTTGATGACTGTTTCTTCCAGGCAGGTTAGCTAAGCTGTTGGGAGAAGTGTGATAGATGGAAGGGACATCATAAGTAAGGGATCCCAAATAACTCAAGAAACAAAAATCGAGACTTGGAAATCTCTTCCACCCCACCTCCTCCCTGAACCCACTCTGGCCGTGGGAGTGGATGGATGAAGGTCAGAGCAGGTGAGTCACTTGCTTCCTTAACCACTGAGAATATTTTTCCCACTCTGTGCATTCAGTCTCCCCCCACTTCCCAGATATGGAGGCTTAGCTTAGGATAAGACATCATGCATCCTTTCCCAGAGACTCAGTCTTCATTTCTTTTACCCTTTTTACGTCACCTAAGTCCTTCTGGATCCTCAGGACAGGAACTGAGGCCTGGGGATCAATGACAAGGAAGGAGCTGCTGAGAGAGGTCCCTGTCCACTGGGCAGAAGGGATACTCCAGTCCAGAGTGCGGCTGAGCACTTGGAACCTGGGAAGTCAGCCAGCATTTCATCTTTTGTTTTTTCCTCCTGGGGCTTCCTGTCTCAGAGGTGAATGGAGAGGGGTCATGGGGACTTCCTGGCCTCTGCAAATAAACCTTTCCATTGTCGTTGGCCAGGCAGTACTTCCAGGCCAGACAGCCTAGGTTGATGGGCAGTAACTGAAACAGCAATGCTGCCTTCAAAGGAAGCTTACCCCTAGTCCCATCAAAAGTCCCTGTGGGCTGGGCATGGCGGCTCACACCTATAATCTCAGCACTTTGGGAGGCTGAAGCAGGAGGATCACTTGAGCCCAGGAGGTCCAGGTTGCAGTGAGCCCTGATTGCATTACTGCACCCAACAGAGCAGGACCCTGTCAGAAATAAATAAATAAATATCCCTACAAGAGGAGGCCATACACTGCTGAGGTGGAAAAGTAGTCATGATTGCAGCCAGAACTTGAACCACTCATTGTTGGCCCCCAACATCAGAGAATGTGAGGGCTGGTAGGGCCTGAGAAGTCAGCTAGTTTGTTTTCTGATGATTCCTCACACCCAGACAGTTCCTGACACATAATAGGGACTCGATAAACATTTACTGAATAAATGAGTGCATCTAGTCCTGCATCTTCATTTAAGTGTGCAGCTCTACTGCTGCAGACTTCCTTTCAGTTTCAGGAGGGGACAAATCAACTTCTATGTGCTTGGAGATCTGATACCACACAGGGCTAGATCAGGGCTAGGTGATCACACAGATTATACTCTGCTTTTTATTTTTATTTATTTTTTTCTGAGATGGAGTTTCGCTCCTGTCGCCCAGGCTGGAGTGCAATTGTGCAATCTCAGCTCAACGCAACCTCTGCCTCCCGGGTTCCAGTGATTCTCCTGCCACAGTCTCCCAAGTAACTAGGATTACAGGCACCCGCCGTCACGCCTAGCTATTTTTTTTTTTTGCCTTTCTTTCTTTCTCTCTCTCTCTCTCTCTCTCCCTGTGTGTGTGTGTCTCTCTCTCTCTTTCTTTCCCTGTTGCCCAGGCTGGAATGGAGTGGTGTGATACCAGTTCACTGCAGACTCAACCTCCTGGGCTCAACGATCCTCCCACCTCAGCTTTGGGAGCAGCTGGGACTACAGGCATGAGCCACCACACCTGGCTAATTTTTAAATTTTTTTTAGGGACCAGGTCTCCCTATGTTACCCAGGCTGGTCTTAAATTCTTGGGCTAAAGCAATCCTCCCACCTTGTCCTCCCAAGTGCTAGGATTACAGGCATGAGCCACTGCACCTGGCCAAACTAAGTTTCCTTCAGTTTATTACCATTAGATCATACTTTTTTGTATAATAATACTTCTCCACAGCTATCCACTTCTTTGTCAAAACCGGCATAAAAAAATACACTGGTTTACCAATGGCCTTGCCCTGCCTTGCCTTGCCTTGCCTTGCCTTGCCTTGCCTTGCCCTGCCTTGCCTTGCCCTGCCTTGCCCTGCCCTGCCCGATAGAGTCTTGCTCTGTCACCCAGGCTGGAGTGCACTGGCATGATCTCGGCTCACTGCAACCTCTGCCTCTGCCAGGCTCAAGCAATTCTACTGCCTCAGCCTCCCAAGTAGCTGGGATTACAGGTGCATGCTACCATGCCCAGCTAATTTTTGTATTTTTAGTAGAGACAGGGTTTCACCATGTTGGCCAGGCTGGTCTCAAACTCCTGACCTCAAGAGATCTGCCCGCCTTGGCCTCCCAGAGTGTTGGGATTACAGGCATGAGCCACTGTGCCCAACCTAAATGTGTATGCTTTTTTCTTATTAATCTGTCTTCTGTTTTAGAGGCCTCGGTCATAAACCCAAAATGGGAAGGAAATAGCTTACAAGAGACTAGAGAACTTTTATTTCCTGAGGACCAAAAGAAAAAAAACCAACAACCAAAACACTCCCATGAGATCTTCCTAAGATTTCATCAAGTGATAAGGGAAGACCTATTTGGTAAATTGAATTTTAGAGAAACTGGTGGGGAAAAAATAAGGTTTCCTGCCTGCAACAGTATGACTCTAGCTTGTTCAACAAACTAGTTATATTTACATTATAGCATAATAGGCATAAATACAATAAAACAAATATATAGCACAACAACAAAAACACATTATAGTTCAGGAAGAGGCCACAGTAGAGAAATTCCTGGACTGGGAGTTGGAAGACTGAGTTGTAGTTCTCATTCTTTCATTGACCACTTAAGTTGCAGTGTGGAATGTACACAACACAAACAACCCACAGAGAAACTAGGGAAATGATTTGAACAGGCAATTCAAAGAAGAGGAAATGCAGATGGACAATAAACATATTAAAAGCAACTCAAACTCACTAGCTATCAGAGAAATGAAAAATTTTTTAAAATAGGATACAGTGTTTCAATAATATGTCTGACACAAATTGAATTATTGAGAACATCTAGCTCTTGTCAATGTAAGGGAAAAGACGTGTTTTTCCTTCCCATCTTAGGTTCATGGCTGAGGTCTCTAAAACAGTAGACAGATTAATCAGAGAAAAGCATATACATTCATCAATTATAAATTTTATGTGACATAGGAGCCTTCAGAAAAATCTGAAGAAATGGGTAAACCCACGTACCCATCAAAGAAATTAAAACCTATGTATTTTTAATGCTAGTTTTAATGAAGAAGTGGATAGCTGTGGAGAAGTTTGGTTATATAAAAAAGTATGATCTAATGGTAATAAATTGAGGGGAACTTAGCAAGGTCTGCTTGTTCAGATTCTTCTCCATGGACCTTTGTCTTCAGACATAAGGACTCTTTTCCTCTGGGTGCAGGGAGGGCACTTCCTGAATGAGGGTCTTATGACCTGTTGCAGGGGAAGGTCAAAACAGCCCTCCGAGGTTTTAGGACTTGCTTTAGGAGAATAGGGCAGGAGGAAGGTGTGAGTGATTTTCCTGCTTCTGATGTTTTTGGGTAGCAGGTCCTGAACTCCATTATTACAAAGTAAGGAAATGGACATCATTACACATTGCTGGTGAAGGTATTACATTGTACCATAATCTGTTTGGAAAGTACTCTAGAAGAAAAATTTTAAATGTATATACTTTTTGGCCCATGCACTGCTCTTTTAGACCATTTTGTTGGAATAAAAGTATCATTACCTAAAAATATATGTACAAAAATGTTTGCCTGAGGTCAGGCAAGGTGGCTCATGCCTCTAATCCCAGCACATTAGGAGGCCAAGTCCAGGGGATCACTCTGAGCCCAGGAGTTCGAGACCAGCCTAGGCAGCACAGTGAGATCTCATCTCTACAAAAAACAAAAATCTTAAAAAATTAGCCAAGTGTGGTGGTGTGCACCTGTAGTACCAGCTTCTCAGGAGGTTGAGGTAGGAGGATCACTTGAAACCAGGAGGTGGAGGCTGTAGTGAAACTAGATCGCTCCACTGCACTCCAGCTTGGGCAACAGAGTGAGACCCTGTCTCAAAAAAAAAAAAAAAAAAAGAATGTTTATGGGAACACTGCTTATAGTAGGAAAAAAAAAAAAAAAGAAATAACCTGAATGTCCAAGAGCAGATAAATGATTTGAATATATTTGTATATATTTGTATTCTATTATGGAATATGATCTAGCTATTTATGAAACAACTTAAATCTTTGAATCTATATGTACTGTAACCAGGGACGTCAGTTTTAAAAATCACACACTTTATTTTTCTTCCTCTGCTCCCCTCTCACCTTGTCATTCCTTCACTGTCTAGACACTTCTCTCTGGTAACGTATGCTTATCTAATTATGCTGTTGCTTAAGAAATTCCAGAGGCTAATCTTGAAACAAACCATGCAGGAAGACCCTGTGGAATCCTCCCTAAGGAATCCTCCCACTTAGGGGGAGTCAGAACAATTAGGTCACCACCATCAGGCCAAAGTCAGGATAATGCCAAGCAGACCTCCAGAGAGACGATGACCCAAGATAGCCGTCAGAACAAAGACCCAGAGCTGCAGTCTGCTGCACTCCCCCATGTCTCCCACACCAAACTTCTTTTAAAAACCCTATGGTAAATTATAAAAATTTATAAACTAGCACTTTCCTATGCTAGTTCTCCATTGTCTCGGTTTGTTGGCTCTCCAGTTAAACCTGCTTTTCCTCCCACCAACCCTTGTCTCTCCTGTTTGGTTTTTGAGCAGCGAGCAGCCAAACCTGGGTCCAGTTATAGTCCCAACCAGGAGGAATGACAATGAAATACTGTTGTGTGAAAAAGCAGGTTGCACAGTAATGTATGTTTTATGAAAGAGAAAACAGCCAGGTGTGTTGTTGCATGCCTGTAGTCTCTGCTATGGGGAAGGCTAAGGTAGAAGGATCCCTTGAGCTTGGGATTTTGAAGCCAGCCTGGGCAACATAGCAAGACGTGATCTCTAAAAGAAATAAAATAAAATAAAATAAAATAAATTAAGGAAAAATAAGTCCTTTGTATGCTTATATTTTTGTATGAGCGAAAAAAAAGTGTGACAAGTTACACAATATGGTGTTAATATTGGTTAACTGGGGCATGGGCTGGGGAATGGTGATAAGGGAGTGGTGAAGGTATTATAGGGAAGAAGGGATAAATTAACATGTATTTTATAATATGTTAATTTTTTATTGTTTGACTTATTATGAAGAATATACAATACTCTTCTAATTAAAAAAAAAGTGTATTGGTCTGTTCTTATGTTGCTAATAAAGACATACTGGAGACTGGGTAATTTATAAAGGAAAAGAGGTTTAATGGATTCACAGTTTCACATGGCTGGGGAGGCCTCACAATCATAGTGGACGGCAAAGGAGGAGCAAAGACACGTTTAACATGGCAGCAGGCAAGAGGGCTTGTGCAGGGGAACTCCCATTTATGAAACCACCAGATCTTGGGAGACTTACCACCACAAGAACAGTATAGGTGAAACTGCCGCCATGATTAAATTATCTCCACCTGGCCCCACCTTTGACATGTGGGGACCATTATAAGTCAAGGTGAGATTTGGGGGGGACACAACCAAGCCATATCAAAAAGTATATTTAAAAATTAACTTTAAAAATAGCATAGGTTTGGCAGTCAGAAAAATACAAGTTTGAATTCCTGCTCTATCACTAACAAGCTTGGTAACCATAAATATAACCTATTTAAACCTGAGCCTCAGCTTGTCATCTGTTAAAATGGGTGTAATACTTACACCCCAGAGTTATTCTGAGGATTAAATGAATTTATTTAAGTGCTGAGCACATAGTAGGTCCTCAAATAAATGATAGCTACTATTATTACCATTTAGGATTGGATTGACTTCGAGGATCCCCTAATAGGTTAATGGCACCTTTCAGCAGCTGAGTCCCTTCAGAAACAGAATTCATACCAGACACTTTGACAGAGAGAATGGAATATTGGGAATTAGTTAAATAGGCACTAGAGGACTGATAAAAGAGAGTAAGGAGATAATAGAGAGAATTACTATAAGCAGCTACCTTCCCCAGGGGTGGGGGAATAAAGGGAAGAGGATAGCGTTGTCAAAACCTAGAAGCTTTGCATCTGGGTGTGTTCTCAGAGAGCCTCCCTAAATCTGGAAACTGGCGCCAACTGCTGTTGTCAAGGTGAATGGCCTTTGTAGGGGGTTGCTGACAGGACAGGAAGCAAACAGAAGCTACAAATTCCCTCCCCCTCCTCCAGTGTTCCAGCTTTCTCTAGGGCCATTTACAGCAGAGTCTAACAGGGGGCAAGGCTGGGAAACACAAAGTGTGGTTTGCAAGTCCTAGCCCCAGCTTCTCAGAGTTTGGGTTCAGCTCTTAGCTATAAAAGGTGTAGCTAAGAGATACTAGCACACTTACATCAAATCAGCTTTCTTTAACTGTTGTTCAACCATGAGTTAGAGGACAGTTGAGTGCCATGAAGGGGAAGGGCTGGAAGGAGCACCAGAGGTAGCAGTACTAACACTCACCTTTATTTTCCGGGGCAATTCAGCCTGGACTCAAACTTGCATACTCCATTCTGCAAAACAAAAGCCCTTTGTTTATCCAACCCAGTCTCCTTAGGAAGCTGCTGAGTGAACATTCATTGTTGTTCATTCTCATCTTACATTATTCACCAAAGTACTCCTTACAACAACTACTCTGTCCCAGAGGAGTTCTGATATACACAATTTTGCCCACCTTGTTAAATTTCTAGCAATACTTTGGTACCCAGGGATGTTTTGTCATCTGTTATAACCTGGGGTCTTTGTCAGCTGCTCAGCTGACCTGTCGCTTCCTCCAGCTCAGATCCCCATTGTATGACCCTGGGCAGGTCACTTTTTTCTTTTTTTTTTAATTTTGAGTCAGTCTCCTCTGTCGCCCAGGCTGGAGTACAGTGGCATGATCGCAGCTCACTGCAGCCTCGATCTCCCAATCTCAAGTGATCCTCCTACCTCAGCCTCCGAAGTAGCTGGCACTGCAGTCATGCTACCAAGTCTGGCTAATTAAAATTAAAAAAAAAAATTCTTTAAGAGATGGGTTCTGTTGCCTAGGCTGTTTTCGTGGCCTCAAGCCCGGAAAACAGATCTGACCTGCCACACCCAACTTTTACTTTATGTCTTTGGTCCTCAGTTTCCCCTCGTATAAAATGAGAACTTTAGGCTAGATTATCCCTAAAATTCCTCACAATTCCAGCATTCTATAATTTTGCCTACATTGTAAACAAAATGAGTGATTGTGTTACAGGAAAGGGGTCCCAATCCAGACCCCAAGAGAGGGTTCTTGGATATCAAGCAAGAAGTAATTCAGGGTGAGTTTATAAAGTAAAAGCAAGTTTATTAGGAAAGTAAAGGAATAAAGAATGGCTACTTCATAGACAGAGAAGCCCCAAGGGCTGCTGGTTGCCCATTTTTGTGGTTATTTTTTGCTTATATGCTAAACAAGGGGTGGATTATTCATACCTTCCCTTTTTAGACTATATAGGGTAACTTCCTGACATTGCCAATGGCATTTATAAACTGTGACGGAGCTGTTGGGAGTGTAGCAGTGAGGACGACCAGAGGTTACTCTTGTCGCCATCTTGGTTTTCATGGGTTTTAGCTGGCTTCTTTACTGGCAACCTGTTTTATTAGCAAGGTCTTTATGACCTGTATCTTGTGCCGACCTCCTATCTCATTCTGTGACTTAGAATGCCTAACAGTCTGAGAATGCAGCCCACTAGGTTTCAGCTTTATTTTACCCAGCTCCTATGTAAGATAGAGTTGCTCTGGTTCACATGCCTCTGACAATGGCATTTTTTTTACAAAAAAGATTAATAAGCTAAAAACAAGTGTTCCAAAAAGTTAGATTTTTAATGACTTTGAGGCTAAAGTTAAGGTTTATTATATTATTATTATTACATTCAGGTTAAAACTGTACCTTGACATAAAGAATTTGATGCTTTGGCCCAACTCAGGTATGAAATGTCAATTAACACTTCTTAATGGCCCATTATGGGCCATGTGCTGTACTCCATGTGCTGATCCAGAAGAAAGAGAAAATATCACCAAGCCTCAACTCTGAGGAACCTCTAACCATAATAATAATCAACTAATAAGATGACAAAGCAAGTGATCAATACTTGAGTAATGTACCAACTTGTTCTGAAATGAAATTGGCTGGGTGCATTATAATGATGTTTGTTGGTGCGGGAGTAAGATTTTTCAAAGGAAATAAATGAGCTGAGTTCTTTAGAATTCCACATATGCTTCATTTATTTAAAAATGAAAAAAAACAAAGTCTGGCTGTTAATAAGGTAATGAAACGTGATAATATTGGACCAAAAAGACAATAACCGTGTTAGAGTCAGTGAAGAAAAACAAAATTCACACTTAGGACTGACCTACCAAGTTGAAATGCTGTGCGGAGTTACTAACTACTTCCTGAAGTAATGTGTCTAATAGTGCTTGGGCTGGGTTATCAGGCTGCAAGGGTAGATTAATCCACCGCCCCCTACTAGTGCTATGCTCTAGAAATGTCTTTCCCCAGGAGTCCTAGTGCCTCTGATTTTCCTTACTTCTTTTTTTGAAACAGAGTCTCACTCTGTCACCCAGGCTGGAGTGCAGTGGTGTGATCTCAGCTCACTGCAACCTCTGCCTCCAGGGCTCAAGCAATTCTCCCGCCTCAGCCTCCCGAGTAACTGGGATTACAGGCGCCTGCCACCGTGCCTGGCTACTTTTTGTATTTTTAGTAAAGACGGTTTTGCCATGTTGGCCAGGCTGGTCTCGAACTCCTGACCTCAGGTGATCTGCCCACCTCAGCATCCCAAAGTGTTGTGATTACAGGTGTGAGCCACTGCACCCAACTGATTTTCCTTACCTCTGCCCCTGGCCCTGCATGAACACTCTTCTCGTAACTTGTCTGAATACTTCTCAGCCTACACAGCCTAGCTTAAGTCCCAGCTTCTAGTGAAGTCTCTGGTGTGTGAAATATTAGCATGTGTGAACTATCCTCTCTGCCGAATAGACAGAGCTGATTTTAACAATATCTGACTATCTGTACCCCACCTCCTATAGCCTGTAATTACAGTCACCCACAGGAACACCTCTCCATCACCTCGGAAGAATAAACACAATGTCTAGATCAACCGGGAGGGTGTGTGAATGCACATCATTCCCAGAAAACATTTGACCATTGGCATTTTCTCTCTCTCTCTGCCTCTCTTTGGTCTCCCTTCCTCTTCTACCTGACCATTTTCTTGGTCTCTTTAAACTTCTGCCTCCTTGTAGAACTCCCTCATCATGGAAGAGGAAGCATGAGATCTTTGAAAAGCTACACATCATTTGGAGACTCTTGCATCCTTCAGCTCCTGCAGAATGAAACATCACACAACAAACAAAATCTTCTTTTAAAATATTAACTACTGGCTGGGTGCGGTGGCTCATGCCTGTAATCCCAGCACTTTGGGAGGCTGAGGTGGGCAGATCGCCTGAGGTCAGAAGTTCAAGACCAGCCTGGCCAACGTGGAAAAACTCCATCTCTACTAAAAATACAAAAATTAGCCAGGCATGGTGGTGCATACCTGTAATCCCAGCTAATTGGGAGGCTGAGGCACAAGAATTGCTTGAAGCCAGGAGGCAGAGGTTGCAGTGAGCTGAAATCGTGCGAGTTCACTCCAGCCTGGGTGAAGCAGTGAAACTCCATTTCGTTTTTTTGTTTTGTTTTGAGACGGAGTCTCACTCTGTCACCCAGGCTGGAGTGCAGTGGCGAGATCTCGAGATCTCGGCTCACTGCAAGCTCTGCCTCCTGGGTTGACACCATTCTCCTGCCTCAGCCTCCTGAGTAGCTGGGACTACAGGCACCCACCACCACGCCTGGCTAATTTTTTGTATTTTTTAGTAGAGATGGGGTTTCACCGTGTTAGCCAGGATGGTCTTGATCTCCTGACCTTGTGATCCACCTGCCTTGGCCTCCCAAAGTGCTGGGATTACAGGTGTGAGCCACCACACCCGGCCGTGAAACTCCATTTCTAAATAAATAAATAAATAAATACCACCCAAAACACAACTTCTTTTGCAAACAAAGTCTCTGTCTCCTTACTCCTTTCCAAAGACCACACTTCCTTGTTGAGACACGAGAGAAGGAAAACTCAGATTTGCCCCTGTAGTAGGTTGACTAGTAGCCGCTAAAGATGTTAGATCCCAATCCTTGAAACCTGTAAATGTTATTTTATATGGAAACAGTATCTTTGCAGGTGTAATTAAGTTAAGGCTCTTGCAGTGAGGAGATTATCCTGGGTGGGCCCTAAATGCAAGGTCACACGCATTACATGTGACCTTGCCCTGACACCTTAATTTTGGCTGAGTGAAAATGATTTCAGATTTCTAACCAACAGAACTGCGTGAGAATAACTTTGTGGGGTTTTTGTTTGTTTGTTTTTAAAGAGATCAGGTCTTTCTTTGTCACCCAGGCTGGAGTGCAGTGATGCAATAATAGCTCACTCCAGCCTCAAACTCCTGGGCTCAAGGGATGCTTCCACCTCAGCCTCTCAAGCAGTTAGGGCTACAGGGGTGCATCACCATGCTCAGGTAATTTTATTTATTTTATTTTATTTTTATTTTTTGCAGAGATGAAGGTCTCATTATGTTATCCAGGCTGGTCTCAAACCCTTGGCCTCAAGCAATTCTCCTGCCTCTGCCTCCCAAAGCTCTGGGATTATAGGCATGAGCCACTGTGGCCTGGCCCGTGACTTAACTCTAGTTACAGTCTTTGCGGTTAGGAACAGGTGGGGCAGATCCTGAGGTTTATGGTAAGCACACCTGATAGCAATAACTTAAGCATATCCTGAGAATGACCCTGTATGGCAAACACACCTGAATGTGTGTTCTGAGCTAGGGAATTGAGAAGTGGCCAAATCACAGACTCGTTTCTTGTCAATGAGGAACATTTGAACTTCTGGCGCATCCCGTGGAACACGGGCCATACAGGGGATCAAATCGTTGGGTTTTGGGTTAAATGAAGGTTGCCAGGTGGAGGTTGTTAGCGGGAGGGTACTAAGTGCACATGCTATAGAAACTGCAGGCCTTTCGGCCGGGCGTGGTGGCTCACGCCTGTAATCCCAGCACTTTGGGAGGCCGAGGTGGGCGGATCACAAGGTCAGGAGATCGAGACCATGGTGAAACCCCGTCTCTACTAAAAATAGAAAAAATTAGCCGGGCGCAGGGGCGGGCGCCTGTAGTCCCAGCTACTCGGGAGGCTGAGGCAGGAGAATGGCGTGAACCCGGGAGGCGGAGCTTGCAGTGAGCCGAGATTGCACCACTGCACTCCAGCCTGGGCGACAGAGCGAGACTCCGTCTCAAAAAAAAAAAAAAAAAAAGAAACTGCAGGCCTTTTGCAAGTGGCTGCAATTCTCCTGCCCAGCCCACCGCCACTGGACCTGTTCACCACCACTGGACCTGTTCTCTGGTCCAGCCCGCCACTGCTGGACTCTCCCCTGTATGGAAGCCCCCAGTAAAACTCCATGTCTCATTTGCTGGCTCTGGGTCTCTTTTTCAGCCTCTTGAACCTGGTGCTATCCTCACTGGAGTTGATAGTGGTTTGGCACAACATGAGGGAGGCACATTTTATCTTGACGGTCTGAGTTCCCTGCCTTGCCTTCGAATAACCGAGGGAGGTGGGGGTGCTAGCTCTTAAGAGGAGAAGGGCACTACTTCTGAATGCTCAGAGGATTTAGAGGAGTCTGGGAGTTCAAAATATACCCACAGGTCCCCATCCTAAGTGCCAGAGTTCTACTAACCTTAGCGTATTGGACCTACCGTTGTCATTTAATTTTCTCTGGAGCTTGACGGCTGTATTAATTCCCAGCTCAGGTCTTCAGCTTTTTCTACCTTCTTGCTGTAGGGAATGAAAGCCTCTTTGTAAGCTTTCACATTTGGCTTTCATTGCCTGTTAAATGCCTGCAGTTTTTTATTGTCTTTTTCTAACATATCCATGAATTTAGCAATAGTCACTCAATTCCATTATAGTCACTCAGTTTCCATAATAGAAATAGTTACTGTTTCTCCTATACTTCCCAAATGCTAAATACATTGAACCAGCTAGTGAATTCCCCCTCCATGTCTATACAACCCTAATTCATCACCGGTAAGAGGTTTTTTTGTTTGTTTTTGTTTTTTTCTTTTGAGACGGAGTCTCACTCTGCTGCCCAGGCTGGAGTGCAGTGGCGTGATCTCAGCTCACTGCAACTTCTGCCTCCTGGGTTCAAGCGACTCTCCTGCCTCAGCCCCCTGAGTAGCTGGGATTACAGGCATGCACCACCACCATGCCCAGTTAATTTTTGCATTTTTAGTAGAGAAAGGATTTTGCCATGTTGGCCAGGCTGGTCTCGAACTCACGACCTCAGGTGAACCACCTGCCTAGGCCTCCCAAAGTGCTGGGATTACAGGTATGAACCACTGCACCCAGCCACTGGTAAGAGTTTTCACAATCGGACCTCCACCTTGTGCTAGGTGTTGTCTCTGATCCTTCTATCACCAGTGATGAGGTCCTTATGGCCAACAAGGTGGTGAGTAATCCAGGTTTAAAATCCCATCTTGCCAACTGCATTTTTGGGCCATTCCTAACACCAATTCCTTAGAAGGAAGAAACACTGAACAGAGGGAAAGCCCGAAAGCTATATAGTCTGACAAAGCTTCAACCAATCCATGGGGACCTCTGGAACATACATAACCCATCAGTGTTTCCCATGGTGGGCCAAAATGGCCAAACTTTTATACCCATGCCTTGCTCAGTCACCTCACATGGGCTGCTCCAAGAGGGGCAAGGCCTTGGGTAAGGCAGCTCTCTACACGACTAGGGCAAATCTTAAAGGAGATGACAGCTAGAATTTGTCTGTTGGCAACACCCCCATCAATTGAGGCAACTAGTCCTCCTTGAAGAGGGATATAGTGCAGCATATTCATGTCTACTGCAGATAACATGCCAGTCATTTTATATAAGTCATCTCACTTAATCCTCACCATAACTATCAGACATTCATACTACAGATAAGGAAATTGAAGCTCAAAGAGGCTAAAGAACTTTCCCCAAGAATTAGCTTCCTTGGCCGGGCGCGGTGGCTCAAGCCTGTAATCCCAGCACTTTGGGAGGCCGAGGCGGGTGGATCACGAGGTCAGGAGATCGAGACTATCCTGGCTAACATGGTGAAACCCCGCCTCTACTAAAAATACAAAAAAAACTAGCCGGGCGTGGTGGCGGGCGCCTGTAGTCTCAGCTACTTGGGAGGCTGAGGCGGGAGAATGGCGTGAACCCGGGAGGCGGAGCTTGCCGAGATCACGCCACTGCACTCCAGCCTGGGAGACACAGCAAGACTCCGTCTCAAAAAAAAAAAAAAAAAAAAAAAAAGAATTAGCTTCCAGAACTGGTATTAGAACCTATGTCCCTCTTATTTCATACATGAATATAGATTTCTGAAGAACATCTAATAGAGTGCTTGAAAAAGAAATGGGTAATGTACCAATCAGGCTCACAACAGAAAATAGCACAATTAGATAATTCAAGGAGGTGTTTTTTTGGGTTTTGCTTTGTTTTTTCACAAAGGGATGATTTTCTTCTTCTTTGAGAGAGAATCTAGCTCTGTCACTAGGCTGGAGTGCAGTGGTGAGATCTCAGCTCACTGAAACCTCTGCCTCCCAGGTTCCAGCGATTTTCCTGCCTCATCCTCCTGAGTAGCTGGGACTATAAGCGTACCATGCTCAGCTAATTTTTGTATTTTTAGTAGAGACAGGGTTTCACCATGTTGGCCAGGATGGTCTCGATCTCTTGACCAGTGATCCACCTCTTGACCTCGTGATCTGCCTGCCTCGGCCTCCCAAAGTGTTGGGATTACAGGCATGAGCCACCGCACCTGGCCAGGGATGATTTTATTTTATTTATTTTTTATTTTTTGGTAACAGGCTTCATTCACTTTATTTTTCTTGTATAAAAACCCTACGTTGTAGCCACAGCTGGGGCCTGGGTCCGCTGCACGGAGACTCTGGTGTGGGTCTTGACAAGGTGGTCAGGAATTCCTGATAGGGAGACTTGGTAAACACAGTCTCCTTCCAGAGGTCAGGGGTCAGGTAGCTGTAGGTCTTAGAGATGGCATCAAAGGTGGCCTTGGCGAAGTTGCCCAGGGTGGCAGTGCAGCCCCGGGCTGAGGTGTAGCAGTCATCAATACCAGCCATCATGAGCAGCTTCTTGGGCACAGGCGCTGAGATGATGCCAGTGCCCCTGGGTGCAGGGATGAGGGGCACCAGCACAGAGCCGCAGCGGCCTGTCACCTTGCAAGGGACGGTGTGGGGCTTGCCGATCTTGTTCCCCCAGTAGCCTCTGCGCACCGGGACAATGGAGAGTTTGGCCAGGATGATGGCCCCACGGATGGCAGTGACCACCTCCTTGGAGCACTTAACACCCAGGCCGACGTGGCCATTGTAGTCCCCGATAGCAACAAACGCCTTGAACCTGGTGCGCTGGCCAGCACGGGTCTGCTTCTGCACCGGCATAATCTTCAAAACCTCGTCTTTGAGAGAGGCCCCCAAGAAAAAGTCAATGATCTCAGATTCCTTAATGGGCAAAGAGAAGAGGTAGATCTCCTCCAGGGACTTGATTTTCATGTCCTTGACCAAGCGGCCCAGCTTGGTGACGGGCATCCACTCCTTATCCTCGGCCTTGCCTCCACGAGCTCCGCGGCCTCGGCCCCGGCCCCGTCCACGGCCACGACCCCGGCCCCGGATGCCACTGCCAAAACCTCCGCGGAAGCCACCGCGGTTCCCCATCCCAGGGCCACCAGGGCCTCCGGGCCCCCCGCTGCACCGGCGTCATCCGCCATTTGGTGTTCTCTCGGAGAAGCCAGGGATGATTTTAAAGTGTCATGTTCTAACTGAGGTCTGAGGGGAGTTGGTAGACCAGTGGCAGGCAGCTGAAAGAACACTCAAGGAATCATATAGGGAGTTTTGATACGGTTTTTTCTCTCTGAGCACGAGTAGGCTTGGGCACAAGGTGTGGGCACAAGCTGTGGGTGCAAGCTGTATGTTTAGCATCAGCTGGATAGTTACACCTTTTACAGACAACAATGGCTCTGAGCCAAGCACGAGCACACCTGGTTACCTAATTTGCCTCACATGGCATGGTTACATAACGTGCAGTGTTGTGCATCTGTGCTCCAAACCCGCTGAGTCATGCTGTGCCAGAAGGCCACCTCAGCCTATTCCCAACTAAAGCACAGCCATTGCCCTTACACTGCACCCCCTAGGCCAAGGCCATCCTCTGGGCAGGGACACATGCCCAGAGACTGGAGCCCTGAATCCGTAACCCACAACAACCATACGGAGAGCAATAGCTCACTACTAGGATCCCAGCTATGCTACTTTTGACTATTAGGGCCCAGCATTGGCCAGAACCCAGGGATGCCCACCCTGCAGGGGATTGTCAGTAAGGCTCTTGACTGCCTTAATCTCCCATGAGACCCCTTGAAGGGCTGCTGTTATGTTCTGCCAATTGTCAGGAATAAAGGTACCACATTGTGTTCCTAAGAGAGCACAGGTGCCTCCTTGGACAGCAGTCATTATGTCTAAGGCCATTCAGTTTTGCAACACCACCTTTCTGATCTGATCAACCTCATCTGTTAACAGGAGGAGGACCACTTGGGTGTGATTCGGAGCCCGAGCAGTGTGCTCTGCAGGAGCAGTAACTTGTGCTTCTACAGTTATGACACCCGCTCCAAGAATAGTCATTGCCAAGGGGTAGAACCACCAGGGGGATCGTTGCACTGGCAAAAACTGAGAATGTAGTGCCTCCCAGTTATGTGGGATGGGCATCTGGGAAGAACAGTGGCAGGTACATAAGACCACCCCTAGGCACAATATTCAGTCCAGTCCACTGGTAGGTAAGGATACCCTGTGTCACCACAGACCCATAAACTTCCAGGGGGCACAAAATCCATCGGGGCCTGATCTTGTCTACTTGCTACCTGGTTAAGGGCACTCGCCGTATCATTACTTGTTGTGTAACACTGGGTAGTGGTCTCCATTTAGGGTATGCCTGAGCACATGCTGGGCATTTCTGACAAGCCTCCCAAATATCTTGCATGGGCAGGGACAGACCCCAATGCTTATTGACCTGTTGCATTAGTTTACTCCTAGTTTCCAGTGTAGCCAGAAGGCCACATCTCAAGTAGGTGCTGTCTCTAACCATCAGACCTTGGCCAAAGCATCTGTCTCATCATTGCCAGGGGTGGCAAAAGGCATACGGCCTGACAGATGATAGTTACCTCTTTCTGATGACCCATTTCCTAGAAGTCTTGCCACATGGCTTAGCCCCATATGGGTCGGTGGCCAACTAGCCACTTCTGTATTTTCACAAGGTTAAGCCTCAAAAGACCGCCCAGCTATTGGTACAGATTACTGTAGGTGTCACCTCCTTGGTGATTACCATCCATACTGCTCTAAGTTCAGCCCATTGACTACTCTGTCCACCCCTGGTTTCAAATCACATGGTAATCAGGCAGCAGTAGCATCTCGGCTAGACCCATCTGTGTATCATACCCCATTGGGAATGGGGAGACGTCCTTCCTTAAATGGTGAAGGTTCAGGGTCTAAGGGTGCCTCAGGCCCCATGGCTCTAGGCCCCATGGCCTTTTCTTGCATTAGAACTACAGGTCCCAAGACCTCTTGCAATTCTACTGCTAAGGGACTTGTACTCGGCGTACTCCACTGCTCCAAGTAGGCGCCCCACTTTGCCAAAGTGGATGTCTACACCATCCCAGTCCAGGGGGGTTGTTATCCATGAATATATCCATCCCGCTCTCAGGTAAGTTATCCACACGATGACTGTAGCCCGTCTCCGTTCTGCCATGCTCTTATGAGCCCTTACTAACTGCTTTCACCATCCAGGGGGTTGTTATCCATGAACACACTCATCCCACTATCAGGTAAGTTATCTGCACGATGACTGTAGCCTGTCCTGCCATGCTTTCATGAGCCTGAAGGGCAGCATATACAGTTACTGACTGCTTCTCTATCAATAAGTACTAGAGCTCAACTCCTTTCCATAGTTGGGATGAAAAGCCTACTGGCATTCTCAAGCTCTTCATGTGCTGCTATAGGCCCAGCCAAAACTATCTGTGGTCACATGCACATCAAGTTTAAATGGGTGCCCCTGGTTAATTACCAGTAGGGCCTGTGCCTGCTGAATAGCCTGCCAGGCTGCCAGAAAGGCTGTCTCAGCCTCATCGTCTTAATTCTAGGCAAGGGGAGCATTGCCACTTCTAAATCTGCAAGAGAATCAGAGGTTAGCATAATATCATTAACGAGACCATGACATATGGTAAGGCTCTGCATATAGACCTGCGGCAGCACTGTGAAAGTCCACTGTCACCTTCCCATGAAGGTAAGCTGTTCCTGGCGTTCTGGAAAAGAATGCATTAGCTAAATCCACCACATAGTGGTACTGTTCCAGTTCTATCATCAAAGGGTCCATCAAATCCATGATTGATGGCACAGCTGCCAAGCTGTGGAAAATATCCACCCCCAGAATATATCTGCACTGGTGTCTACCAGCACCAGCACTTGCTGTACGTTGGTGGGGGACCAGTGAATTGCTAATTTCACATGTGGCCTCCCGTCATCTGGTGTTCCCCCAGGCCGGGCACCTTGGCCAGTTCCGTCATCAAACAGAAAAGGCTTTACACCCCTGTCCGGCTGCAGCACGTAGTCTTTGAGCCAAAGCACCCACCAGGTGGGACCAGGTCATGCAGCAATGTCCTTCTTCCCCTTGGACATTTTCTGGAATTGGTGCTCTGGAGACAGCTGTCTCCACAAAGTTAATAGTACTTCATTGGGCTGCTTATTAATTTTCTCTCAGTCAACCCCAGCCAAAATCAAATCTACCCACATCTGTGAGCATGTCACTCATTGGGACCCCCTTTCCTCCCATCAGGGGGGGCCCCTGCAAGTGGGGCATCTTCTCCTTCTTTATGGTGCAAACCCAGACCAAGTGGGAGTCTCTCAGGCCAAGATGACGGACCCAGGCTTGCATTCACAGCAGCCTCTAATTCCTTTTCTAAGCCCTATGGCCAGGCCTCCAGGCACTCTGCCTATGCCTGGAGGTCCCCATTCATGGCAGCTTCTAACGCTTTTTCTGAGCTGTGTAACCAGGCCTGCTGGCACCTGGGGGGCCCTTACCTCTGCTGCATCCCTCAGGGACTGGGTGTGTACCTCTCCTAGTGCAGTCAAAAACACCCATTCAACTCTGTCGGGAAAGGTTCACTCCTTCTCAGTGCTCTGTGCTTCCAGCTGCTTCAGTGCCTTCTCCATGCTCTCAGGGGGCCCGTCTACCACTGCCCAGGTTTCCACTGGAGTCCATCTGAGCAGCACAGCTGCCATCGGGTACCACCACCCATGTTGCGGCCACATGGCTGACCTGGAATCAGTGGGGACCAAAGACTCACTCACTCTGGGATCATGTTCATGATGCCAATTGTCATGTTCTAACTGAGGTCTGAGGGGAGTCGGTGGACAAATGGTGGCCAGCTGAAAGAACACTCAAGGAATCATAGCAAGTTTTGACATGGCATTTTCTCTGTCTCTCTGGGCATGAGCGAGCTTGGGCGCCAGCCTCGGTACAAGTCATGGGCATAAGCCATGGGCACAAGCCATATGTATAGCGTCAGCTGGGTAGTTATACCTTTTACAAACAATAGTGGCTCTGTCAAGCACGAGCACACGTGAGTGGTTGCCTAAAGCGCCTCATGTGGCATGGCTACACAACGTGAGGAGTTGTGTGTCTGCACTCCAAACCTGCTTGAGTCACACTGCGCCAGAAGGCTGCCTTGGCTTATTCCTGACCAAAGTGCAGCCACTTCCCTTACACAAAGGTATAAGTAATGTGTAGGGGAGTTGAAAGTGGTAGTGAAGTAACTACTTCTAGCCAGAAGAGACAGGGAAGGGAATGGCAATTGGAAATGACAAGGAGTCATTCAAAGAAGGCTGCACAACTGAAGGGAGCCAAGGGAATAAACACTCTGATCTCATCCTCCTCCCTCCCTCCAGTCTCCTACTGGGGCATTTATTGGCAACTGGAAGCCTGAAGGCATGGAGCCTTATTGATGTAGCCCATACATTTCAGCTTCCTAGGAAAAAGAAGACAGTAGAAAAGGGTGGAAAGTACATTTTACATGTTAAATGAAAGAGGTTCTGTTTCTGGAATAGTGGAGTAAGGAGCCCCCACAGACCCATTCCCCAATGAAAAACCTTAACTGGTAAAAATTATTAAGCAGTCATTTAAAGTCTCCACAAATTGGCCAGTCATGGTGGCTCATGCCTGTAATCCCAGAACTTTGGGAGGCTGAGGTGGGAGGATCACTTGAACCCAGGAGTTTGAGACCAGCCTGGGCAACATAGTGAGACCCTGTCTCTATTTTCACTATAATTTTAAATTTAAAACAATGAAAAAGAAAAGGAAAAGCAAATAAAGTCTCTGTGAATTGTCCCAAGACATACAACAAATGAAGAAATGCTTATTCAAGAAAATCTACTAAATCTCAGTAATAATAACAAGAATTTGTGGCACTTGAGCCATGACCCCCTCCATTTCTCATTGCTCCCTGCCCTGCCTTCAACTTAGAGTGATGGAAGCTCCATCCAGAAGGTGTGGCCAGGAAGATGGGGCTCCCACTTCCCTCAGCTCCAAGTAAAGGGATACAGTATATTACCATGAGGAACAGGTCACCAGCATTTTTCATCATTTCCAGCTCTGAGTTGCAGAAGCTAAATTCCTGGCAAATGCAGCCAAGAGGTCAGGGGCTCTCTTCTTCCACCCAGTCCTCACTCATAAAAAGAGGCCCCTCCCCAGATGCAGCAGGCTGAGGATATGGGGACTCTGATCACCCTCACTCCACCTTGCTCATAGAGAGGAGGTTCCATTCAGGAAGCAGCAAGCCTAGAAGACCAGAGGCTATCACCTCCACCCAGAGTCTGAAGCCATGGCTCAGAGATTTTGCCCAGGAGGAGAGGCAGTGTATAAGAACAGAAATCTCTGAAGATCTTCCCAAAGGGACTGGCTTTACTTGAAACTAAGTGTGAGAAGTTCAAGTCTAGGGTGCTCTTGACAACAACACAAATTTTGGGGGTAAGCAGTTAGCAGGAGGATGGTAATTCTTGATAGCAACAAGCTAAGCCATAGGCCTGCTATTTTATCTGAGAGAACCAGGGAAAGAACAAAAAGAGACTTCCTGGGGTTTGAACAAACCTCAAAGACTAGCTTCAAAATTTACTCCTGCAGAGATTTGGATTTAATTAAATCAGACTGCAGCACCATTTATGCTTCAGGGCATAAATGAGCAATCAGCCAGCAACTGGTACAGCCTAAAAGCTTGGTGTGATACCAAATGAGGCAGACAGTTTAACAGGTCAGGAAAAGAGACAGAGTCTTGCTGAAACCCCTGTTATTCAAGGGTAACTGGGCGCATACCTAAGGCTGTATCCTTTGAGGAGTGGCACTAGAGGCTTCACACTGTGGGGGAATTAGAATTCACTAAAATATTCTGGCCAAATCACTAAGCAAACAACAAAAACAAGCCCCACAGAGGGAGAAGGGAATCAGTGCCTACAGCAGTTATGTCACTGAAAGCATCTAGTTTTCACCAAAAAATTATGAGACATGCAGAGAAACTGAAAAGTGTGATCAGCCCACAGGGAAAAATGTAGGCAACAGGAGCTGCCTGTGAGAGGGTTCTGAGGTCAGATTTAATAAAGACTTCAAAGCTACCATTATGTTCATGCATTCAATGTTCAAAGATCTTGAAGAAAAATAAACATGCTTAAAGTAGTAAAGAAAGATAAGATGATTGTCAGGCCTCTGAGCCCATGCTAAACCATCATATCCCCTGTGACCTGCACGTATACATCCAGATGGCCTGAAGGAAGTGAAGAATCACAAAAGAAGTGAAAATGGCCGGTTCCTGTCTTAACTGATTCCACCATTGTGATTTGTTTCTGCCCCACCTTAACTGAGCGATTAACCTTGTGAAATTCCTTCTTCTGGCTCAGAAGCTCCCCCACTGAGCACCTTGTGACCCCCGCCCCTGCCTGTAAGAGAAAAACCCCCTTTGATTGGAATTTTTCACTACCTACCCAAATCCTATAAAACAGCCCCGCCCCATCTCCCTTCGCTGACTCTCTTTTCAGACTCAGCCTGCCTGCACCCTGGTGAAATAAACAGCCTTGTTGCTCACACAAAGCCTGTTTGGTGGTCTGTTCACACAGACGCGCATGACATTTGGTGCCGAAGACCTGGGACACGAGGACTTCTTCTGGAGACCAGTCCCCTGTCCTTGTCCTCACTCCTTGAGGAGATCCACCTACCACCTCAGGTCCTCAGACGAATCAGCCCAACGAACATCTCACCAATTTCAAATCAGGTAAGCGGTCTTCTCACTCTTCTCCAGCCTCTCTCGCTACCCTTCAATCTCCCCGTCCTTCCAATTCCAGTTCTTTTTCCTCTCTAGTAGTGACAAGGAGACACATTTTATCCATGGACCCAAAACTCCAGCGCCAGTCACAGCCTTGGGAAGACAGTCTTCTCTTGGTGTTTAATCACTGTGGGGACACCTGCCTGTTTATTTACCCACACTCCATTGGTGTCTGATCACTGTGGGGACGCCTGCCTTGGTCATTCACCCACATTCCCTTAGTGGCAAGTCAATTGTGGGGACACCTGCTTTGGCTGCTCACCCACATTGCCGCCCAAGGCTGCTCACCAGCCCCCTTCTCCATGTCTCTACCTTTCTCTTTAAACTTACCTCCTTCACTATGGGCAATCTTTCACCCTCCATTCCCCCTTCTTCTCCCTTAGCCTGTGTTCTCAAGAACTTAAAACCTCTTCAACTCACACCTCACCTAAGACCTAAATGCCTTATTTTCTTCTGCAATACTGCTTGACCCCAGTACAAACTCGATAATGGTTCTAAATAGCCAGAAAACGACACTTTTGATTTCTCCATTTCACAAGATCTGCATAATTTTTGTCAAAAAATGGGCAAATGGTCTGAGGTGCCTGATGTCCAGGCATTCTTTTACACATTTGTCCCTCCCTAGTGTCTGGTCCCAATGCGACTCGTCCCAAATCTTTCTTCTTTCTCTCCTGTCTGTTCCTTCAGTCTCCACCCCAAACTCTGAGTCCTGTGAATCCTCCTTTTCTACAGACCCATCTGACCTCTCCCCTCCTCCCCAGGCTGCTCCTTGCCAGGCCGAGCCAGGTTCCAACTCTTCTTCAGCCTCTGCTCCCCCACCCTATAACCCTTCTATTACCTCCCCTCCTCACACCCAGTCTGGCTTACAGTTTCATTCTGCGACTAGCCCTCCCCCATCTGCCCAACAATCTCCTCTTAGAGAGGTGGCTGGAGCTGAAGGCATAGCCAAGGTTAATGCTCCTTTTTCTTTATCTGACCTCTCCCAGATCAGTTAGCATTTAGGCTCTTTTTTTTAATCAAATATAAGAACTCAATCCAGTTCATGGCTTGTTTGGCAACAACCCTTAGATGCATTACCATTCTAGACCCAGAAGGGCCAGGAAAGCCGTCTTATTCTCAATATGCATTTTATTACCCAACCCGCTCCTGACACTAGAAAAATCTCCAAAAATTAGATTCCGGCCCTCAAACCCCACAACAGGACGTAATTAACCTCACCTTCAAGGTGTACAATAATAGAGTAGAGGCAGCCAACTAGCAACGTATTTCTGAGTTGCAATTACTTGCCTCCACTGTGAGAGAAACCTCAGCCATGTCTCCAGCACACAATAACTTCAAAATGCCTGAACTGCAGCAGCCAGGCATTCCTCCAGGACTGCCTCCCCCAGGATCTTGCTTCAAGTGCCAGAAATCTGGCCACTGGGTCAAGGAATGCCCACAGCCCAGGATTCCTCCTAAGCCGTGTCCCATCTGTGCAGGACCACCCTGGAAATCAGACTGTCCAGCTCACCTGGCAGCCACTCCCAGGGCCCCTGGAACTCTGACTGACTCCCAGATCTTGTTGGCTTAGCGGCTGAACACTGACGCTGCCCAGTCACCTTGGAAGCCTACAGGACCATCACAGATGCTTTGGGTAACTCTTACAGTGGAGGGTAAGTCCATCCCCTTCTAAATTAAAATGGAAGCTACCCACTCCACATTACTTTCTTTTCAGGGGCGTGTTTCCCTTGCCTCCATAAATGTTGTGGGTATTAACGGCCAGGCTTCTAAACCTCTTAAAACTCCCCAACTCTGGTGCCAACTTGGACAACATTCTTTTATGCACCCCTTTTTAGTTATCCCCACCTGCCCAGTTCCCTTATTATGTTGAGACATTTTATTTTATTTTATTTGAGACAGAGTCTTGCTCTGTCTTCCAGGCTGGAGTGCAGTGGCGAGATCTCAGCTCACTGCAAGCTCTGCCTCCCAAGTTCATACCATTCTCCTGCCTCAGCTTCCTGAGCAGCTGGGACTACAGGCGCCCGCCACCATGCCTGGCTAATTTTTTGTATTTTTAGTAGAGATGGGGTTTCACCGTGTTAGCCAGGATGGTCTTGATCTCCTGACCTTGTGATCCGCCCGCCTCGGCCTCCCAAAGTGCTGGCGTAAGCCACCGTGCCTGGTCATGTCAAGACATTTTAACTAAATTGTCTGCTTCCCTGACTATTCCTAGGCTACAGCCACACCTCATTGCCACCCTTTTCCCCAGTTCAAAGCCTCCTTCACATCCTCCCCTTGTATCTCCCCACCTTAATCCGCAGGTATGGGACACCTCTACTCCCTCCTTGGTGACCAATCATGCACCCCTTACCATCTCATTAAAATCTAATCACCCTTACCCCACTCAATGCCAATATCCCATTCCACAGCATGCTTTAAAAGGATTAAAGCCTGTTATCACTTGCCTATTACAGCATGGCCTTTTAAAGCCTATAAACTTTCCTTACAATTCCGCATTTTACCTGTCCAAAAACCAGACAAGTCTTACAGGTTAGTTCAGGATCTGTGCTTATCAACCAAATTGCCTTGCCTATCCACCCCCTGGTGCCAAACCCATATACTCTCCTATCCTCAATACCTCCCTCCACAACCGATTATTCTGTCCTAGATAAACCTAGCTGACCCCATAAATCCTAAATTCTTTCCCCTCTCCCCTTTCCATTCCTCAAAAAACAACCCCAAAAGCTGCTCCCACACTAGCTCTCCCTAACTCATCCCAACCTTTTTCATTACACACAGCCGAAGTGCAGGCCTGTGTGGTCAGATTCTTACACAAGAGCCGGGACCATGCCCTGTAGTCTTTCTGTCCAAACAACTTGACCTTACTGTTTTAGCATAGTCCTCATGTCTGCATGTGGTGGCTGCTGCTGCTTTAATACTTTTAGAGGTGCACCCAGGTGAAATAAACGGCCTTGTTGGTCACACAAAGCCTGTTTGGTGGTTTCTTCAAATTGACGCATGTGACAGTGATAATGTCACATCTAATGAAAAATGTCAATAAGGAGATAGAAAAAAATAACAAAATGGAAGTTCTGGAACTGAAAAGTACAATAACCAAAATGAAAAATTCACTAGAGTAGCTCAACAGTAGGTCTAAACTGGCAGGAGAAAGAATCAGCAAACCTGAAGATAGATCAATAGAGATTACGCAATCTGAAGAACAGAGAGAAAGAAGAATAAAAAAATGAACAGCCTCAGAGAATGTGGGGTCACCATTAAGTGATGGTAGTTTCAAAAGGAGAAGAGATGGCCAGGTGCAGTGGCTCACAAATGTAATCCCAGCACTTTGGGAGGCTGAGGCGGGTGGATCATTTGAGGTCAGGAGTTCAAGGCTAGCCTGGCCAACATGGTGAAACCCTGTCTCTACTAAAAACACAAAAATTAGCCAGGCATGGTGGCGCATGTCTGTAGTCCCAGCTAGTCAGGAGGCTGAGGCAGGAGAATTGCTTGAACCCAGGAAGCAGAGGTTGCAGTGAGATGAGATCGTGCCACTGCACTCCTGCCTGGGTAACAGAGCAAGACTCCATCCTAAAACAAACAAAGAAACAAAGCAAGACTCCATCTAAAAACAAACAAACAAGCAACCAACCAACAACAACAACAAAAACAAAAATGGAGAAGAGAGAAAGGAACCGAAAAAAAGGTTTGAAGAAATACTAGCTGAAAGCTTCCCAAATTGAATGAAAAATATTGATCTTCATGGAATTCATTCATATACTTGGAATGAATTCCAAGTAGGATAAAAACAAAGAGGTGCACACTTATATATCGTGGCAAAAACGCTGAAAGACAAAGATTAATTGTGAAAGTAGCAAGAGCAAATGACTTATCACATACAAGAGAACCTCAGTAAGATCAGCAGATGACTCCTTACAAGAAATAACTGGCCAGGCATGGTGGCTCACACCTGTAATCCCAGCATTTTCGGAGGCTTTGGCAGGAGGGTCACTTGAGCCCAGGAGTTCGAGATCACCCTGGGAAACGTAGTGAGACTTTGTCTCTATGAAATATAAAAAAATTAGCCCAGTGTGGTGGTGCAACCTGTTGTCCCAGCTATTCCAGAGCCTGAGGTGAGAGGATTGCTTGAGCTTGGGATGTTGAGCCTGCAGTGAGCTGTGATCACACCACTGTACTCCAGTCTGGGTGACAGAGTGAGACCCTGTCTCAAAAAAAAAAAGACATTAGAAAACAGTGGATGATATATTCAAAGTACCAAAATTAAAAAAATCTGTCAATAAGGAAGTTATATCCAGCAAAAATATCTTTCAGAAATGAAGGTGGAATAAAGAAAGATGAGATAATTTTTTGCTAGTAGACCTGCCTTATGAGACATGCTAAAGAAAGTTCTCCAAACTGAAAGCAACTGACCCTATATGGTAATTCAGATTCAAATGAAAAAGCAAAGAGTACCAGTAAAGGTAATTATGTAATTATAAAAGACAGTGTATTTCTTCTCCTTTATTAAATGATTGAAAAAGCAATTGTATAAAACTATATATATATATATATTTCATAGATACGACACAAAAAGTTAAAAGAAAAAATAAACTGGACATTATCAAAATTAAAAACTTATGTGCTTTAAAGGACACCATCAAGAAAGTGAAAATACAGCACACAGAATGGAGGCATTAAATAGTTCCTCCCACTTTTATGATGCTCTAAGTACTATTCTTATTTATTTTTGTTTTTATTTTTATTTATGAATGGGTCCTGGCTTCCCTCAAGGACAAGCATGTCTTCTTAGTCATCTTAGCTTAGCTCAGTGGCTACTTGATAAACAATTGTTGATAGTGAAGATAGTCTGAACCCACCACTGCAGGGTGAAGAAAATTTGAATGGGAGAATAGTTACACATGGACTTGATGGAGTACTTTGGAAAGTTTGCCAACTCCTATTGTAACCTCCTGTGGGAGCCGGACGGGAGGCACCCTGGAGCCAGCTATGACTCCATCAATGTTAATGGATTATTCAATTAAAAAAAAAAAAAAAAAAACAATGCCACAGGCTAAGGAAACTTTCTTTCCTGATAGCCATCTGGCTACTTTAAAGTTCCTGGTGAAATGCCCTACAAAGTTCATATGGAGAACAAGAACACTGGCCCTGGGTTCCTGGGAGTATATGATAGCAGGTGCCATGACTTCCTGGTGGGGTCATATCTGCAGCAACCACCACAAACATGGCACCATGTGGATAGGTTTGTGGAGTGAATGAAATTTCAGGGAAAAATAATTCAAGGCCAGAAACAATCTGCAAGAGAAATTTTATAATAAAGATATTTTAGCCTCTATAAGACAACATCAGGAGAAGATATAAAAGTCATCTTGGGCTGGGTGTGGTGGCTCATGCCCATAATCCCAACAGTTTGCGAGGCAGAGGCAGGCAAATCGACTGAGCTCAGGAGCTACTCACCAGCCTGGGCAACACAGTGAAATCCCATCTCTATTAAAAAAATGTACAAAAAATTAGCCAGGCATGGTGGCGGGCGCCTGTAGTCCCAGCTACTCAGGAGGCTGAGGCAGGAGAATTGCCTCAATACGGGAGGCGGAGCTTGCAGTGAGCTGAGATCACTCCACTGCACTCCAGCCTGGGTGACAGAGCAAGACTCGGGCTCAAAACAAAACAAAACAAAACAAAAGTCATCTTCAGATGTTTATAGCCTGGGACCAGCGGTGCTGGTAAATCTCTGAGGGAAAAAGACCCTCATTTGTAGCTTTACTGATTTCCATGGCGTAAATATTCCTACCATGGCAGATTTCAAATTATTGACATAAACACAATCGGCTTTGACAGCCAATTCATTGCTGGCTGCACCATAAAGTATTTGAACACTGGAGCACATGTATGTGATCACATTATTTTTCTTTTCTTAGTTTATACCACTCCAGACTCTCTCGTTACTTTGCGCTTTGAGCTCCATGATCTCTTTTGCCCCTAGCCTTCTCCCAATGCCTAACTTCCCATGTCTTTTAACATTCAGTTCAGGAATCTTCTCTTTGGAGCACTTTGCCATGTCGTGACTACTCCAGTTGGATTAGGTGCCTCCCTCTGCATTCCTATAATCTCCTGCTGTTTCTTGTGTCACAGCACTTATCACAGCTGTATTTTTTTTTTTTTTTTTTTTGAGACAGACTTTCACTCTTGTTGCTCAGGCTGGAGTGCAGTGGTATGATCTTGGCTCACTGCAACCTCCACTTTCTGGGTTCAAGTGATTCTCCTGCCTCAACCTCCCGAGTAGCTGGGATTACAGGCATGTGCCACCATGCCCAGCTAATTTTTTTTTTCCTTTTTTTTTTTTTTTGTTTTGAGACGAAGTCTCGCTTTGTCACCCGGCTGGAGAGCAGTGGCGTGATCTCCGCTCACTGCAACCTCTGCCTCCCGGGTTCAAGCAATTCTGCCTCAGCCTTCCAAGTAGCTGGGATTACAGGTGCACGCCACCACGCCCAGCTAATTTTTGTATTTTTTAGTAGAGATGGAGTTTCACCATGTTGGCCAGGATGGTCTTGATCTCTTGACCTCGTGATCTGCCCACCTTGGCCTCCCAAAGTGCTGTGATTACAGGTATGAGCCACTGCGCCCGGCAAATTTTTGTATTATTAGTAGAGATGGGGTTTCTCCATGTTGGCCAGGTTGGTCTCAAACTCCTGACCTCAAGTGATCCACCTGCCTCGGCCTCCCAAACTGCTGGGATTATAGCAGTGATGTGGTTTGGATGTTTGTCTCCTCCAAATTGCATGTTGAAATATGACTCCCAATATTGGAGGTGGGACCTAGTGGGAGGTTACTGGATCATGGGGACCGATCCCTCATGAATCATTTAGCACCATCCCCTTGGTGATAAGTGCATTCTCCCTCAGTTAGTTCATGTGAGATCTGGTTATTTAAAAGAGTCTAGGACATCCCCTTTCTCTCTGTTGCTCCTGCTGTCGCCATGTGATATGCTTACTCCTCCTTCACCCTCTGCCATGATTGAAGGCTTCCTGAGGCCCTTACTAGGAGCAGATGCTAACACCATGCTTTCTGTACAGCCTGCAGAGCCAAGACCCTACATAAACCACTTTTCTTTATAAATTACCCAGTCTCAGGCATTCCTTTACAGCAAGAACAGACTAATAACAAATACGTGGTGCAATGCAGAGCATTCAAAAAAACATCTGGTCTGAATAAGTGCTTAAGTGCTTGATAAATGTTAGTGATACTTATTGTTAAGTGACACATTTGATCTCATATTCTCTTATTCTCTGTGCTCAGTTTTTTAAATCATGAAGTTTTCTCTATTCTAACCTGCCATTGATTATAAACCAGACCATAAATTTAATAGCAGCTTATCCTAAAGATAAGGAAATAATGCCACATTAAATATATGATAAGGCAGTACAGTTTAATGATTAAAGATATGGGTGCTTAGAGACAGACCCTCTCTTGTAACGACCTTTGACAAATTAATTAACTTCTCTTGGCTTAGTTTCCTCATTTGGAAATTGTAACTGCTCAATACGTGTTAACAAATACTCTTACTTATTCATCAGTAGTAACATGCAACAATAATTCACAAGGCATCATACAGAGAGGAGAGAGAACTTCACTCAAACAGAACTCCAGAGACCTTCAGAAGATCTTACTTGAGTCTTTCAGTTGATTAATGATCAGCGTGTATGTGTGAGGAAACTATCAAGGCCAGGGAAAGAACCATCCTGAAGGACTAGAGGTGATAATACTCAGCACTATCCAGGAATAGTGTCTCTTCCCACCAGCCAGACTGGAAAAGCATGTTTCACAGGGCACTGGATGGAGAATCAGGAAGGTATTGGCTCAGTAGTGCAAATAATTATCCCTAGAATGGGCACGACTCCAGACCCACCTTAAAAATCATAAAGGCAACACCCAAGAGGATCAGACTGTTTCAAACTGTGCCCCAAAACAAAGCTGAAGATTATTTATAGAAATTAAAAAATATCCAGCACTCAATAAGGCAGAAATCACAGTGTCTGACATCTAATTAAAGGTTAGGAGACATGCAAAGAGGCAGGAAACCATAACTCAAAATGAGAATAATCTGCCAATTGAAATTGAGCCAGAACTGACACAGATGTTAGAATTATCAGAGAAGGACCTGAAAATAGTTATTATAACTTTATTCCATATGTTCAAAAGTTAAATAGAAACATGGAAAACATAAAGGAGATACAAATCAAACTTTTACAAATGAAAACCTCAATGTCTACGCTGGCACATTGGTGGGATTAATAGCAGATTAAGCCCAGCAGAAGAAAAGATTAGTTAATTTAAAATTATAGCAATATAAGCTATACAAAAAAATACAGAAATAAAAATGAATTAAGAATATTATTAATGTGCTGGGTGCAGTGGCTCACATCTGTAATCCCAGCACTTTGGGAGGCCGGAATGGGTGGATTGCTTGAGGCCAGGAGTTCGAGACCAGCCTGGCCAACATGGCACAACTCCGTCTCTACCAAAATTACAAAAATTAGCCAGGCACGGTGGCACAGGCCTGTAATCCCAGGCCTGTCGGGAGGCTGAGACAGGAGAATCACTTGAACCCAGGAGGCAGAGGTTGCAGTGAGCCGAAATCATGCCACTGTACTGGGCAACAGGGTAAGATTCTGTCTCAAAAAAAAAAAAAAAAAAAAAGGTAACTTCAATCAGTCTAATATACATGTAATTGGAGTCCCCAAAGAAGAGAAAGAGGGCAACAGAAGAGATATTTGAAGAAATAACAGCTGAAATTTTTCCAAATGTGATTAAAATTATAAACCCATGGAACAAAAAGTTCAACAAACACCAAGCACAAGGAACATGAAGAAAACTGTGCCGGTCACATCACAGCCAAATTATTAAAATCAGTGATAAAGAGAAAATACAATCATGCGTTACTTAAATCTGGGGATACAGTCTAAGAAATGTGTTATCAGGTGATTTCCTTGTTGCATAAATATCATAGAGCATACTTATACAAACCCAGATGCTATAGCCTACTACACATCTCTACAACGTGTTATTTCTATTGCTCCTAGGCCATAGAGCTGCACAGTATGTTACTGTACTGAATACTGTAGCCAACTGTAATAGAAAGGTAAGTATTTGTGTATCTAAATATAGCTAAACATAGAAAAGGTATAGTAAAAGTACCACATAAAATATGTAAAATATTAAAAAATGGAGCCAGGTACAGTGGTGCATGCCTATAATCCCAGCTACTCAGGAAGCTCAGGCAGGAGGATTGCTTGAGCTCAAGAGTTCAAGACCACCTGGGCAACATAGCAAGACCCTGTCTCAAGAAAAAGATTTAAAAATGGTATACCTATATAGGTCACTTATCAAGAATGGAGCTTGCAGAAATGAAAGTTGCTCTAGGTGAGTCAGTAAAAGAGTGGTGAGTAAATAGGAAGGCCTAGGACATTACTGTCTACTACTATAGGCTTTTTAAGTGCTGTACACTTAGGTTACTCTAAATTCATTTTTTTTAAAGTAATTGTGCTACAATATTATGATGGCCATCACACCATATAATTGATAGGATAAAGTGATAGAAAATTTTCACAAGGTGATAGAAATTTTTCAGCTCCATTATAATTTTATGGAATCCCCACTGTATATGCAGTGTGTTATGCAGCAAATGACTACCTTGAGAGCAGCCAGAGGAGAAAGGCGTTACTTACAAAGGAACAAATGATGACAACTGATTTCTTGTTGGAAACAATGCAAGTGAGAAGACAGTGCAGCAATATCTTTAGGATATTGAACAACAACAACAACAACAAACCACTTGTGAGTCTAGAACTCTATACTTAAAATGATGTTTCTATGGAAATATCATTTGAAGAAATCAAAACAGTAGTTTTCAGACATATAAAAACTAAAAGTATTCATCACCAGGAGACAAACTTTGTAAGAAATGCTAAAGGGAGTTCTTCTGCAAGAAGTAAAATGATACCAGACAGAAATACGAATCTATACAGAGGAATGAAGAACACCAGAAGCCAGGTGCTGTGGCCCACACCTGTAATCTCAGCACTTTTGGAGGCTGAGGCAGGAGGATTACTTGAGCCCAGGAGTTTGAAACAAGCCTGAGCGACATAGCAAGACTCTGTCTCTACCAAAAAAAATTTTAAAAACTAGCTGGGCATGGTGGCACATCTCTGTGGTCCTACATACTCTGGAGGCTGAGGTGGGAGGATTGCTTGAGCCTAGGAGTTCAAGGCTGCAGTGAGCTGTGACTGCCCCACTGCACTCCAGCCTGTACTTTAGCCTGGACAACAGAATGAGAATGTGTCAAAAAAGGAAAAAAAAATAAAATCACCAGAAATGCTACCTATCTGGGTAAATATAAGAGAATTCTTATTACTTATATTTCCATAACAGAAAATTAACTACTTAACAAAAATAAAATGTGTGACAGCATAAACACAAAGGGCTGGAGAAGAGAAATGGAAGTATCCTGTTTTACAATTCTTACGTGAAATGGCATAATCTCACCTAGACTGTGAAAGTTAAAGATGTATACTAAACCCTAAAGTAATCACTAAAATAACAAAACAAAGCGTTCTAGCCGATAAGCTAACAAAGGAGATAAAATGGAATCACAAAAAAATTTAATTACACCAAAAGGAGGGTGAGGGAGAAAGGCCCACTTTCCACATACAAAAAAGCTGATTATGGTGTTTTTTAGAAAAAAAAATCTTGTCTCTGCTGATGAATATGAGATTCCCTGGAAGACAAACATAAATTTTGTTTTCAATATCAATTGAATGGTAAATTTTGTTTTCAATATCCATTTTCCCCCTTCTTGCTACAATGTATGAACATACACTAAAATAATCTCAGGAAGTACCCTGTTCCAAGAAACTTAATCTGGCCACAAGTCTCATGCTGATGTTTTGCTACAGCTTTTGAGACGTAGAATGTTAAAGATTGGTAGGACTTCACCAAGCACCCAATCCACACATCCCCCCACCCCACTTTCCAGAGCATGGGGCCCAGTGAGGCAAAATCACTTGTTCAAATCAGACACTGTAGTTGCAGGACAGGGGTTGGAGGCCAGATCTCTTGGCTCCATTCAATTCATTCAATTTAACAAACACCCAAGTGAGCCCCTGGGGATCTGGCCAAGGAAAAGGAGTGGTGGGGGTTTTCAGGGAAGAGGCTCTGGATGTGGGTGACTTCACTGGGTGGGGACTCATTTGATTGTTCCCAGACCTCTGATAATTAGCCTTCATCCCTTGCCCCCTGAAAAGGGTGTGTCCTGGGTAAATTGACCCTGTATCAGGCAGAGCTAGATTAAATTCCTGCAATCCAAGAGGCTAAGCAAAAGGTATGAATGAACACACAGGAGGAGAGCTTAATTCTGGTAAGGGTGTTAAAAGGCAGGCAAGATTTTCACAGGTGAAGCTGGCAGGGCATGAGTAACGCGTGTGCAATGGTCACAGCAAAGGCAGTTAGCATGTTTGAGAGTTAGGTTTGAATCTCAGTTCAGTTATCTGACAAACTCCCTGCACCTCTCTAAGCTTGTTTCTTGAGCTATAAAATTGGGATAGACTATGTCTGTGTAGACTTACTGGGAGGATTAAATGAAAGAAAGTAGGAAATGTATTTAGTGTTAATGGTAACTATTCTAATTTTTTTTTTTTTTTTAAAGATGGATGGTCTTGCTCTGTCACCCAGGCTGGAGTGCAGTAGTATGATCATAGTTCACTGGAGCCTCGAATTCCTGGGTTCAAGCAATTCTCCCTCCTCGGCCTCCTGAGTGGCTAGGACAACAGACAAGTGACACAAAGCTTAGCTAATTAAAAAAAAATTTTTTTTTTGTAGAGACAGGGTCTCATTATGTTGCCCAGGCTTGTCTTTAACTCCTGTGTTCAAGTGATCCTCCTGCACTGGTCTCCCAAAGTGTTGGGATTACAGGCAGGAACCACCTCGCCTGGCCTGGAATTATTATTGTTGTATCCCAGCATTTACCCATTCGATCTTCACAACAACCCTGAGAGGTAAAGTATTATTAGCATGACTGTTTTACAGATTAGTAAACTGGATCTTGGAGAGATTAAGAACTTTACCCAAGTTGTTCAGTGAACCCTGCTAAAGTATCAACCACATGGCTGCAGGAGAGGCAGTGGAAAGTGGTAAAGTACACGTCAGCTGTGCCTAACCCTGGAAGACGCAATTACCTCCTAGGGGCCCTGTGCGCCTTTTTTTTTTTTTTTAAGCTATATGATAATAGGTTATGGTTCTTCTTTTTGGAGGTAATTTTGGCCTAAGGTGGCAGCAAGAAGGACTCCCATTAAACTTAAGGAAGATCTTCTAAACAATGAGGATTGCTAATCAAGCAACTAACAGAATGTTCTCAAACTCAAGTAATGGAGATGCCCCTGTTCAAAATTCTTACAGATTCACCCCAAAGTTGACTTAAATTTGTTTTTTTTTTAAGACGGAGTTTCACTCTTGTTGCCCAGGCTGGAGTGCAATGGCACAATCTCAGCTCACCGCAACCTCCGCCTCCTGGGTTCAAGCAATTCTTCTGCCTCAGCCTCCCGAGTAGCTGGGATTACAGACATGCGCCACCACATCCAGCTAATTTTTGTATTTTTAGTAGAGATGGGGTTTCTCAATGTTGGTCAGGCTAGTCTCGAACTCCTGACCTCTGGTGATCCGCCCATCTTGGCCTCCCAAAATGCTGGGATTATAGGCGTGAACCACCGCACCTGACCGACTTAAATTATTTTAATACCACTTGTATATTTTAATACCAGTTGAATTTTATTATTTTAATATCACTTGAATTTATACTGAGCACAAAACTCAGTATAAATTCCTTATGCTAATAGCTGTTCTATAACTCTAATCCAAGACAAATGGAAAATAAACACAATTACTAACCCTATAAAATTCAAACAAACATTCTAACTTAGTATGCCAGAAGATGTTTTACTGAAGTTAAATTGCCATTTAAAACCTGAGTATGGGGCAGACTGCTATGGCACAGGTCTTTTTGAGTACAGCACACTCAGAGCACTGTAGACTGCAGGCAGCTCCCATCGTGCTTCTCTGGTCAAACTCCTGGAAAGTCTTCATTTTGACAGTGCACCAAGTCCCCATTTGACTTTTACTTGGCATAGAAGTATCATTTCCATGAAGTTCACCTCTATTTTCCTTGGTTGGGCTAAAACAATTAACGTAGCACTATCTGGCTTCAAAGTGATCAGAAACACAAAGTCAGTGCCCAAATGCCATGGCAGGTGGTAGCCTTCCAGACAATTCAGAACATGCTGATTTTGTTTGGATTACCATCAAAATGAAACATAACATTTAAAAGTTTTCATAGACACAATTCAGGCTCCTCACAATATATTTATTTATTAACCTTGAGGGGTTTATAGTCCCAGGTCTGAGAAACTCTGATCTAATCATTTCCAAAATGCTGGGATGTGTTTACCTGAATTGCTGTAAGGCAGGACATTGGTGCCCTGGGATTGGAATGACTTCATCATACAGCAGAACTTGTGCAAATGCTGTTCTGCTGTTTCTCCCTTTCTCTGCCTGAAGAGCTTCTACTTATTGAGTAGATTCTTTATCTGGAAGCCTCTCCTGGCCTCCTCAAGCTGAGCAGGTTTCACCCACACTGCACCCCTACCATACCCTGCATGTTCAGACCCCAGTTCATAGTCCTTGGTAACATAATCACTCAGTTACCTTCCTGCCTCACCCCAAGGTTCCCTAGATAGAGAGCTCCATGAAGGTAAGGAATGAGTCTGATCCATTTTTGGTCCTTACTTCCCTACACAGAGCCAGGCTCAAGTAGGAATACTGAATGGGTAGATGGATAAATGGATGGATGGACGGATGGTTGGGCTGGGTGATCTCTCAGATTCTCTTCCAACTCTGAGACATTCAGTTCCACCGTCCAGCTCAGCATTTTCTTTCCTCACCAACTCCCATTGTTGTTCTCTCAAGGACTTGAAAAGAGTATATCCTAGAATCATGAGTATTAGAGATATTATCTGAGATGGAAGCACCCTCAGAGGTCATCTGGTGGCTCCCCTCATTCTGCAGATGAAACAGCTGAAGTACAGAGAGGGAAGGTGACTTGTCCCTGGTCACCCAGCTAGGATGTGAACACACCAGGCCAGAAGCCATGTGCCCTGATACCCACTTCAGTGTTTCTTCCAGGACATTGTTTATTTATCATTTATTCCTTTATTTATTTATTTTTGGTCACAGCTGCCTTGGGGAAAAGCAATGTTCCCTTGTGACCTCAGCTCCCCATGGCAGTGTTTTGGGAACAAACTGGATTCTCACAGTTTTCCCAATAGTGGCAGGGTGCCCATGTCAGGCAAGGTATTTTTCATAATGAAAAAGAAACAAAGATAGCGTCAGACCTCATTTGTAATTTCCCCATAGCAGCCGGAATCTACAATCTCTTTGTTTCCCTTCTCAGCTTATTGTGCTACCCTTGTCCTTGGTGAAGTAGAGCAAGAAGGTGGAGTTGAGCGCTTTAAAAAAAATCTGTACTTATTTATTTACGTATGTATTTATTTCTAGATGCATTTATTTTTGCAACATAGGCCAATATAGACATCCTGCAACTCCTGCTTGCCTTTCTTCCTTAATTTAGATATCTTACTTCTCTCCCACGGCCAAAAACACTAGTGTCATCCCTGACCCCCGGACATCCTTCTTCCTTTCAGGCAGGGAGGCAACTCGCCTCCTCATGCCTGGCCTTTCCAGAGGGCAGTCCTGGCTTTGACCCCACAAACACCATATCCTCGTTCAACATTTAATCACTTCCGCTCCTGACACCCGTCCTGCTCTCCCTCATCCTGCCTCTTGGCCATGGCCCTGGAACCCAGGTGGAGAGAAATCCAGAAGGGAGGAAGAAGGAAACTCAGACATATGGATCATCTGCTGTGTACCTGGAACCATGCTGAACCCTTTTTGGAGAGGGGACAATGAGGGAAGATCTTTCATTCAGCATATTTATTTATTTTTCTTGTGGTAAAATATACACAACATAAAATGTATCATTGTAACCTTTTTAAGTGTACAGTTCAGTGGGATTCAGTATATCCACATTGCTATGAACTGTCACTACTATTCATCTCCAGAATATTTTTTCATATAAAATATAACTGAACCTCTGTATCTATTAAACAATAACCCTCATTCTCCCTCTCCCCTCTCCCTGACACACTTTTATACACATTATTTCGTGAAGTAGGTACTGTTATTTTCATTCTCTTACCTGAAAAATCTGAGGCTCAGAAAAGGGAAGCAACTTCTCTGAGGTCACCCAGCTCACAAGACTCCAAGCTGAAATTCCGTTCTACCTGACCAGGCTCACCCTTGCTTTTCATTTGTGTGCTTTTTTTCAGGCTGTGAAGGAGCAAGAAGTGATGTGGAAAGAGTGGTCTTTGCTGTTAAAGAACCTATTCTTTCAAGAAGACCAAGTTTAGTTTGTCTAAATTTGTGACTTCCACATGCACAGAATTCATGGAGTGAGGGTGGGGCTGTAGTAAATCCAGTCAGGATGCTGCCTCACCATCTAGTCCTTTAAGATTTACTGGAACTGCTCCATGCCGGGGCCTTGCTTGGCCCAGAGAGCCACCAGCCCCTGTCCCTGACCTGGAGGAGTTCACAGCCTAGTGCAGAAAGCAGGGATCTAAACAGAGATGCACAAGGCAGGGTGCTCTCCTCTGTTTGGAGGAGCCGTGGAAAACAGGGTGGGAGGCCTCAGGAGGCAGAGACATGTGAGATGGCCCTGAAAAACAAGGAGGAGGGTGGCCAGTGGAGAAGACATGAAAGGGCATTCCAGGTAGAGGGAATAGTGGGTGCCGGAACACACAGTGATCAGGCATCCTGGCAGGGAGCTGGAGGGAGCCACATGGAAGCTGAATGATAACCTAAGGGAACTGCAGGGCCAACCTAAGGGAGTTTGGGCTTGATTCCACAGGCAGCAAGAGTCAACAAGCTCCATCTCCAGCTCAGACCTCCCCTTTCAACTTCTATCCATAAACCTTGGATTCACATGCTTCCTTCCCCAATTCTATCAGCGGTGACGTTTAAAATATTGAGGGTTACAGGCACTAGCAAGTCCCCCTGGATTTGGATCAGCATCCTGAAGACCCATTATGGTGCCAGTGATGTGCCAGGTATTAATCATTTAGTTGCTGGAGAGTGGGAGGATCTGAGGATCCCAGGGTGAAGGCCAGGTGGCTTGGTGGCAAGAAGGCTCAGAGCAGCAGCGTTTTTTGTTTGTTTGTTTGTTTGTTTTAAATCAGTATTGCACTCCTGGAATGCACCAGCTGAATACCAGCCTTACCCCGACCAAGCCTAATCCTCCTGGACTTTCCTCATCTCTGTAAATGGCACCAGTATCTGTCATTTACCTACTCCCGCCAGAAACCAAGGCATTAGATGGGGCCCAGGGTGGAAATACAGTAGGGCCCACATGTGATAAGTCTAAATATTTAAAAGTTATGCATCAAGTTAAATAGATTATTTTATTAAGAGATAAAGTCAGCCTGGCGTGGCGGCTCATGCCTGTAATCCCAGCACTTTGGGAGGCCGAGGCAGATGGATCATGAGGTCAAGACATCGAGACCATACTGGCCAACATGGTGAAACCCTGTCACTACTAGAAATACAAAAATCAGCTGGACGTGGTGGCACGCGCCTGTAGTCCCAGCTACTTGGAAGGCTGAGGCAGGAGAATCGCTTGAACCCAGGAGGCGGAGGTTGCAGTGAGCTAAGGTCATTGCCATTGCACTCCAGCCTGGCAAAAGAGCGAGACTCTGTCTCCAAAAAAAAAAAAAAAAAAAAAAAGATGAAGTCTTCCCAAAAAGAAAACAAAAAGAAAAAATTTTTAAAAACACACACAAAAAGATAAAGTCTTCTTAATTAACTTTCCTGAGGTACTGAGGTGTATTTGCATACAGCAAAATGTACACACTTTCAGTGCATACTTTGAGGAGGTTTAACAAATGTATATATCTGTGTAACCACTGCTCCAATCAGTTATTGATATAGAATATTTCCATTACCCTAGACAGTTTCTTTATGCCTATTTGCAATCAATTTCCCCTCCCTTTCACCCCAGGCAACCACCCATCTGATTTCTATCACTATAGGTTAGTTTTGCCTATTCATATCAATGTTCTAAAAGTTCATATCAATGGAATTATATAGTATGTACTCTTGTGTCTGACTTCTTTCACCAAAAACTATAGATTTTTTTATTAGCTAGGTGTGGTGTGGCTTGCCTGTAGTCCTCGCTACTTGGGAGCCTGAGGCAGGAGGATCATTTGAGCCTGGGAGTTCAAGACTGCAGTGAGCCAAGACGGTGCCATTACACTCCAGACTGGGTGACAAAGCAATTCCCTGTCTCAGAAAAGAAAGATACCTGCAGATTTTTTAAATTTAATTTTAATTTTTAAATTTTGTGGGTACATAGTAGATATATATTTTATATATACTTATTTTTATATATTACACATTTTTATATATTTGTGTTTATATATACTTATATGAATATTTATATGTATATAAACATAAGTATATATGAATATATATAAGTATATATATAAGTATATGTATTTATTGGGTACATGAGATATTTTGATACAGACATGAAATGTGTAATAATTACATCAGGGTAAATGGGGTATCCATCACCTCAAGCATTATCCTTTGTGTTACAAACAATCCAGTTATACTCTTTTAGCTATTTTAAAATGTACAATTACATTATTTTTTACTATTGTAATTTACTGTGTAATGTAATTTACTAAATTACATTATTTTTTACCTGTTGTGCTAGCAAATACTAGGCCTTACTCATTCTTTCTGTTTTTCATACCCCCTAACCATCCCCAGTTCCCTCCCCTCTACCCTCAACTACCCTTTCCAGCCTCTAGTAACCATCCTTCTATTTGCTATCTCCTTAAGTTCAATTGTTTTAATTTTTAGATTCCACACATAAGTGAGAACATGTGATGTTTGTCTTTCTGTACCTGGCTTATTTCACCTAACATAACGACCTTAAGTTCTATCCATGTTGCTGCAAATAATAGGATCTCGTTCTTTTTTATGGCTGAATAGTACTCCATTGTGTTATGTACCACATTTTCTTTATCCATTCATCTGTTGACGGACACTTGGGCTACTTCCACATTTTGGCTATTGTGCGTAGTGCTTCAATAAACACGAGAGTGCAGGTATTGCTTCATTATATGATTTCCTTTCTTTTAGATAACAGACCTAGGAGTGTGATTGCTGGATTATATAATAGCTCTATTTTTAGTTTTCTGAGGAAACTCCAAACTGTTCTCCATAGTAGTTGTACTAATCTACATTCCTACCAACAGTGTACAAGGGTTCCCTTTTCTCCACATCCTCACCAGCATTTGTTATTGCCTGTCTTTTGGATAAAATCCGCTTTAACTGGGGTGAGATAATATCTCATTGTAGTTTTGATCTGCATTTATCTGATGATCAATTGTGTTGAGCCCCTCTTCATAAACCTGTTTGCCATTTGTATGTCTTTCCTTTATAAGTATCTATCCAGATCTTTTGCCCATTTTAAATCAGATGATTAGACTTTTTCCTATAGAGTTATTTGAGCTTCTTGTATATTCTGGTTATTAATCCTTTGTCAGACAGATAGTTTGCAAAGAGACAACCCACAGAATGGGGTTCATTCAATGGGATTGTCTCTTCATTGATTGTTCCCTTTGTTGTGCAGAAGCTTTTCAACTTGATGTGATCCCATTTGTGCATTTTTACTTTGGTTGCCTGTGCTCGTGGGGTATTACTCAAGAAATCTTTGCCCCTTCAATGTTCTGGAGAGTTTCCTCAATATTTTCTTTTAACAGTTTCATAGTTTGAGGTCTTAGATTTAAGTCTTTAATCCATTTTGATTTGATTTTGTATGTTATGAGAGATAGGAGTCTAGTTTCATTGTTCTGCAAATGGATATCCAGTTTTCCCAGCACTATTTATTGAACAAAGTGTCCTTTCCCCAATGTATGTTCTTGGCACCTTTGTCAAAAATGAGTTTACTGTAGATGTATGGATTTATTTCTGGGTTTTCTATGCTGTTCCACTGGTCTATGTATCTCTTTCATTACAGTATCATCCCACTTTGGTTACTATAGCTCTGTAGTATAATTTGAAGTCAGGTAATGTGATTCCTCCAAGTTTTGTTCTTTTTACTTAGGATAGCATTGGCTATTCTGGGTCTTTTGTGGCTCCATATACATTTTAGATTTTTTTTTTTTTCTATTTCTGTGAAGAATGGCATTGGTATTTTGATAGGGATTGCATTGCATCTGTAAAATTGCTTTGGGCAGTATGGACATTTTAACAATACTGATTCTTCCAATCCATGAACATGAAATATCTTTCCATTTTTTGGTGTTTTCTCCCATTTCTTGCATCAATGTTACATAGTTTTCATTGCAACAGTATTTCACTTCTTTGATTAATTCCTAGATATTTAATTTTATTTGTAGCTATTGTAAATGGGATTACTTTCTTGATTTCTTTTTCAGATTGTTCACTGTTGGCATATAGAAATGCTATCAATTTTTGTATGTTGATTTTGTATCCTGCAACTTTACTGTATTTGTTTATCAGTTCTAATAATTTTTTGGTGGAGTCTTTATGTTTTTCCAAATAAAAGATCATATCATCTGCAAATAAGGGTAATTTGACTTCTTCCTTTCCAAATTTGGATGTCCTTTATTTCTTTCTCTTGTCTGATTGCTTTAACCAAGACGTTCAGTACTATGTTGAATAACAGTGGTGAAAGTGGGCATCCTTGTCCTGTTGCAGATCT
Organism: Macaca mulatta; assembly: GCF_049350105.2. NCBI lineage: Eukaryota > Metazoa > Chordata > Mammalia > Primates > Cercopithecidae > Macaca > Macaca mulatta. The sequence continues at coordinate 74,917,683 of NC_133419.1, read as the reverse complement.
TAGAGGAAAGATTTTCAGTTTTTCCCCATTCAGTTTGATATGAGCAGCAAGTCTGTTGTATATGGCTTTTATTATGTTGAGGTATGTTTCTTCTATATCCAGTTTTTGAGAGTTTTTTATTTTTACCAAATGCTTTTTCACCATCAATTGAAATGATCATATGGTTTCTGTCCTTCATTCTGTTGATATGATGTACCACATTGATTTATTTGCATGTATTGGACCATCCTTGCATCCCTAGGGTAAATCCCACGTGGTCATGATAAATGATCTTTTTGATGTGTCATTGAATTTGATTTGCCAGTGTTTTGCTGAGGATTTATGCATCAATATTCATCAGTGATATTGGCCTGTAGCTTTTTATTTATTTTTATTTTTGATGTGTCTTTGTCTGGTTTTGGTATCAGGGTAATACTGGCCTCACAGAATGAATTTGGAAGTATTCCCTCCTCTATCTGTCAGAACACAGTAGGATTGGTATTAGTTCTCTTTAAATGTTTGGTAGAATTCAGCAGTGAAGTTAATGAGTTGTGGGTTTTTCTTTGCTGGAAGATCTATTATGGCTTCAGCCTCGGTACTTGTTATTGGTATGCTCAAGTTTTGAATTTCTATGGTTCAATCTTGGTAGGTATGTGTCTAGAAACTTAATCATTTCTTCTAGATTTTCCAATTTATTGGTATATGGTTTCTCATAGTATCTACTAATGATCCTTTGAATTTCTGCAGCATCAGTTGTAATGTCCCCTTTTTTATCTCTAATTTTATTTATTTAGATCTTCTCTTTTTCTTAGTCTGGTTAAAGGTTTGTTAATTTTGTTTATGTTTTAAAAAAACCCACCTTTTGTTTTGTTGATCTTTTGTATTGTTTTCTTCATTTCAATTTCAATTACTTCATCTCTGATCTTTAGTCCTTTTTTGATATAAGTCCTTATAGCTATAAACTTCCCTCTTAGTGTTGCTTTTACCGTATCCCAAAGGTTTTGGTATGTCATGTTTACATTACTATTTGTGTCATGAAATTTTCAATTTTCGTCTTAATTTCTTCATTGATCCATTGGTCATTCAGGAGCGTACAGTTTAATTTCCATGTGTTTATACAGTTTCCAAAATTCCTCATTATTGATTTCTAGTTTTATTCCATTGTGATTAGAGAAGATGCTTAATTTTATTTTTTTAAATGTTTTAAGACTTGTTTTGTGACCTAACATATGGTCTATCCTTGAGAATGATCCATGTGCTGAGGAGGAGAATGTGTATTTTTTAGCCATTGGATGAAACGGTCTATAAATATTCATTGGGTCCATTTGGTCTATAGTGCAGGTTAAATCTGATGTTTCTCTGTTGATTTTCTGTCTAGAAAATCTGTTCAATGCTGCAAGCAGGGTGTTAAAGTCTCCAGCTATTATTGTATTGGGGTCTATCTCTCTCTTTAGCTCTACTAATATTTGCTTTATATATCTGAGTGCTTCAGTGTTGGGTGCATGTATAATTACAATTGTTATATCCTCTTGCTGAATTGACCCCTTTATTGTTTTACAGAGAGCTTCCTTGTCTCCTCTTACAGTTTTTGTCTTGAAGTCTATTTTGCCTGACATAAATGTAGCTACTCTTGCCCTTTTTCTGTTTCCATTTACATAAGTTATCTTTTTCCATCCCTTTAGTTTCGGTCTATATCAAGCTTGTCCAACCCACGGCCCAAGGGCCACATGTGGCCCAGAATGGTTTTGAATGTGGCCTAACACAAATTCATAAACTTTCTTAAAACATTATGAGGTCTTCTTTGTAATTTATTTTTAGCTCATCAACTATCATTTGCACTAGTGTATTTTATATGTGGCCCAAGACAATTCTTCTTCCAATGTGGCCCAGGGAAGCCAAAAGATTGGACACCCCTGGTCCATGTATATCTTTATAGGTAAAGTGTGTTCCTTATAAGCAACAGATGATTTTTTTTTTCTTTTTTTAACCACTTAGCCACTCTGTGTCTTTTGTTGGAGAGTTTAGTCCATTTATACTCAATGTTATTATTGATAAGTGAGGACTTGCTCCTGCCGTTTTGTTATTTGTTTCTGATTGTTTGTAGTTTTATCTTCCTTCTTTCCTTCCTCCCTGTCTTCCTTTTAGTGAAGGTGATTTTCTCTGGTGGTATGATTTAATTTCTTGCATTTTATTTTTTATGTATCCACTGTATGTTCTTTGATTTGAGGTTACCCTGAGGCTTTCAAACACTATCTTATAACCCATTATTTTAAACTGATGACAACTTAACACTGATTGCATAAACAAACAAGCAAAAAGAACACTAACAAAAACTCTACACTTTAACTTCATCTCCCCACTTTTAAACTTTTTTGTTGTTTCTCTTTATGTCTTATTGTATTGTCTATGTCTTGAAAAGTTGTTGCAGTTATTATTTTTATTGGTTCATCTTCTACTCTTTCTGCTTAGGATAAGAGCAGTTCACACACAATTACAGTGTTATGATATTCCATGTTTTTCTTTGTGCTTACTATTACCAGTGAGTTTTGTACCTTCAGATGATTTCTTATTGCTCATTAATATCCTTTTCTTTCTGATTGATGTACTTCCTTCAGCGTTTCTTGTAGCATAGGTCTGGTGTTGATGAAATCCCTTAGCTTTTGCTTGTCTGGCAAACTCTTTATTTCTCCTTCATGCTTTTAGGATATTTTCACCAGATATACTATTCTAGGGTAAAAGGTTTTTTTCTTCAGCACTTTAGATATGTCATGCCATTCTCTCCTGGACTGTAAGGTTTCCACTGAAAAGTCTGCTGCCAGTTGTATTGTGGCTCCATTGTACATTATTTATTTTTCTCTTGCTGCTTTTTGGATCCTTTCTTTATCACTGACCTTCAGGAGTTTGATTATTAAATGCCTTGAAGTAGTCTCCTTTGGGTACTTGTACTTGGATATTGATAGATTTCTCTAGGTTTGGGAAGTTCTCTGTTATTATCCCTTTGAATAAACTTTCTATCCCATCTCTTCCTCTACCTTCTCTTTACGGCCAGTGATTCTTAAGACTTGCCTTTTTGAAGCTATTTTCTAGATCTTGTAGGCATGATTCATGCTTTTTTATTCTTTTTCCTTCATCTCTTCTGACTGTGTACTTTTGAATAGCCTATCTTCAAGCTTACTAATACTTTCTTTTGCTTGATCAATTCTGCTATTAAGAGATTCTGATACATTCTCCAGTATGCCAATTGCATTTTTCAACCCCAGAATTTCTGCTTTTTAATTATTTCAATCTGTTAAATTTATCTTATAGAATTCTGAATTCCTTCTCCATGTTTTCTTGAATTTGAGTTTCCTCAAAACAGCTATTTTGAATTCTCTGCCTGAAAGGTCACTTATCTCTGTTTTTCCAGGATTGGTCCCTGGTGTCTTATTTAGTTTGTTTGGTACGGTCATGTTTTCCTGGATGGTCTTGATGCTTGTTGATGTTTGTCAGTGTCTGGGCATTGAAGAGTTAGGTATTTCTTGTAGTCTTTACCACCTGGGCTTGTTTGTACCTGTCCTTTTCAAGTATTCAAAGGCTTTTCAAGTTTTCAAAAGGATTTGGGTGTTGTGATCTAGACCCTACTGCATTAGGGAACACCCCAAGCCAGTAATGCTGTGGTTTTTGCAGACTCATAAATATACCACCTTGGTGGTCTTAGATATGATCAGGAAGAATTCTTTGGATTACTAGGTGGAGACTCTTGTTTTCTTCCCTTACTTTCTCCCAAATAAATGGAGTCTCCCTCCCTGTGCTGAGCTGCCTGGGGCTGGCGTTAGGTGACATAAGCATTCCCGTGGCCATTACCATGGGACTGGGTTGCATCAGACCTGAAGCTAGCACAGCACTGAGTCTTGCCCAAGGCCCTACATGGCTACCATCTATGTTTACTTAAGGGCCTGTGTTTACTTAAGGCCCTAGGGCTCTACAATTAGCAGGTGATGAAGCCAGCCAGACTTGTGTCTTCCCCTTCAGGGTGGTGAGTTCCCCTAGGCCCCAGGCAGGTCCAGAGATGCCATCCAGGAGCTAGGGACTGGAGTCAAGGATCTTAGAAGTCTACCTGGTGCTCTACACTACTGTAGCTAAGCTGGTACTCAAACCATGAGACAAAGTCCTTCCCATTCTTCTCTTCCCTTCCCACAGGCAGAGGGGTCTCACCCTGTGGCCACCACAACCACATGCCAGCAGACTACTGCCAGACTACTGCCAATGTTCACTTAAGGCCCAAGGGCTCTTCAATCAGCTTATGGTGAATGCTTTCGGGCCTGGGACTCACCTTTCAGGCAGTTGGCTTCCCTCTGACCCAAAGCAGGTCCAGAAATGCTGTCCAAGAGCCAAGGCCTGGAATCAGGGACCCCAAGAGCCCATTTGGTGTTCTACCCCACTGTGGCCAAGGTGGTATCTAAACTATAAGACAAAAATCCCCTTTACTTCTCCCTCTTCTTTTATCAAGGAGAAGGAGTCTCTCAGCATGGCCACCACAGCTGAGAAGGTGCTGGGTCTCATCTGAAGCCAGCAAGTCTCAGAGTTTCACCCAACACCCACGGTGTGTACTACACGGTTACTGTTGCTGGTTATTCAGGGACCAAGGGCTCTTTAGTCAGCAGATGATGGATCCCGCCAGGACTGGGTCCTTCCCTTCAAGACAGCAGGTTCCCTTCTAGCCCACGGTGTGTCTAGAAATGTCATCCAGGAGCTAGGGCCTGGAATGGGGACCTCACAACTCTGACCAATGCTCTATCCTGCTGTGGCTAAGCTGGTCCTCTTTACTCTTCCCTTTCCTCTCCTCAAGCAGGAGAAAGGGGTCTCTCTTGGAGTCAGGGGATATGCTGCCTGAGGGTGGGGACGGGGGGGGGGCACAAACAGTCCCTCAGATGCCCTTGTTGATGTCTAAGTATGTCACATGCCCCCCAAGCCCAGCTCAGCACTAGGACTTGTAGTCCTTGTGGCCCAGACCGCCTTTCAAGTTTATTTTAGGCTCCAGAAAACTTCAGCCCATGGTGGTGCGGCTTCCTGAAACTCAAGTTCCAATTGCTGGGATGGGTGATACCCCACTGGCTAGGGCTGGTCTGAATGCTCCCTTCATGGGCAGACGTCAGTTGAGCCCAGCCTGGTTTTGCTTTCTGCTGTGAGAGGGCAGCACTGAATTCAATGTAAAGTCTCACAATTGCTGCGCTGTCTCCCAAGCACATAGATTTCTCTGCACCATGCGTCCACTGCGGGGGCAATGCGGAAGGGGCGGCACCGGCAACTCAAGACTGTCTTTCCTATTCTCTTCAGTGTCTCTTTCCATGATATGAAGTAAAACCAGGTATTGTGAGTGCTCACCTGATTTTTGGTTCTAGTGAAGGTCCTTTTTTGGGTAGATAGTTGTTGAATTTCTTGTTCCTGCAGGGAGGACAATTGGTAGGACCTTCTAGTCTTCCACCTTGCACCACCTTCTATGGTACTTTTTATTGAAAGTAAGCAAAATATCAAAGATGACTGAATTTAATGGATGTCATGGAAAGGAATGGCTCAGGACAGGAATATATGAGTAAAAGGAAATATATGGTTCATCAATAATTATATATTTCATAATATTTTGGACAATAAGGTCAAAAACAAAATAACCTTTATTGGAACACTGTACGTTTTAGAGGTTTTTTTTAGTCATCAATTTCAATTTGGAAAAAGTTTGCTCTGCTAAGGCAGTAGCAACAGGGATTGTCAATAAAATTCTTAAAGTAACATTAGATTTTAAAAGTATCATGAATTTTATATATTATGGTCAAATATAGGAACACATAATTACACAACACAAACTACATTTATATGTTAAGTAGATTTATAAAATGGTAAATACATATAATACATTCTATTTTTATTTCATCATATAAATCACTACCACTCATATTAGAATTTTCATCATTCCTTAACACAATAGCTAAGTCCATAAAGAATCAATATCATGTATATGTAGGTCTACAACTAGACCTACATGCACAACAATGTTATAGTAGTATGAGTTGTTTAATACTGCAACGTATTTATTAGCTGCCACATGCAACTATTGCAAATAGTGAGCAATTCCTGAATTCCTCCAAAACTACAAATTGGAACACAAAAAGAAGCAAGAAAATGGACTATGCTTTTCTGGAAAATGATACCCCATTAGGCATTCATGCTATGTGAGAGAAAAGACTTCATAGGATTAATTGATGTGTGCTTTTCATACCCACGAGCTTCTGCCACTTACTTGCTTTCCTCACTCGAAAGCAGTGGCTATTTCCGGTGTGAGCAGCAGCACAACCCATAGAACTTTAGACACAGTCATGTGGTGGAAATGATGTAAATGGTCTCTATCCATGCTTGAGTGGGTGGTGGTTACAGAGGTGTATACACTTGTACAAGCTCCTCAAACTAGGCACTTACATGTGAGCATTTTATTGTATGTAAAATATGATTTTTTGTTTTGAGGATGTGGGGCAAGATATGTGGGAAAGTGTTTCTCTGGGGCCTGAATGAAGGCTGGAAGAAGGAGTGTTAGGTGTATGGAATACACAGTACCCATGCTTAGCACAACTTCTCAATGTCATCTCTCACTTGGACTATAACAATCTTTTTTTTTTTTTTTTTTTTTTTTTTTGAGACAAGGTCTTGTTATGTTGTCCCAGGCTACAGTTCGGTGGTATGAACACATTTCACTGCAGCCTCAACCTCTTGGACTCAATAGATCCTCTTGCCTCAGCTTCCCAAGTAGCTGGGACCACAGGCATGCACCATCACACCTGGCTATTTTTTTACCTTTATTTTTTGTACAGATGGGGTTCCACTATGTTGCCCAGGCTGGTCTCGAACTCTTGGGCTCAGGCTATCCTCCAGCCTCCACCTCCCAAAGTGCTGGGATTATACATACATGAGACACCATGCCCAGCCATCAATGTCTTATTAATAGGCCTCTCTGCCTTTACTCTTGCCTTCCTCCAGCCTGTTCTCCACATAACCAGCTTGATCTTAAAACAAAAACGGCATTTTGTCACTATCTCATTTAAAACCATTCAATCGTATTCCCTTTGCTCTTTAAGATGCAGACCAACAACCTGGAAGTGATCTTTAGGGTTTTCCATGGCCTGGCCTCTGTGTATCTCTCTGGTCTCATTTCACAGCACCATCACTGAACCTTCTGTTTTCCTAAAGCTGCCACCCTAAACCTTAACACAGGCTCTTATCTCTGGCTGAACAGTTTTCTCCTGGATGGCACTGGCTTGTCCTTCAGCCTCCTCAGACCACTCTCCTGTTTTAGGCTCTATCACCAGACTCTGTTTAGTACTTTATTTTATTGTCACCAGATTTTTTGGCTCCCCTACCACCACAAACAGGCAAGGACTGTCATATTCATTGCACTTCTAGCTCCTACTTCCGTTCCTGCCACAATCAAAGGAGCTAGAAGTGCAATGAATATAATTCTCCTTATGTAAATATTGTTGGACAAATGAATTTGTTTATTTCTGGTGTTTGAGATAGGGTCTTGCTCTGTCACTCAGGCTAGAGTGCAGTGATGTGGTGATGGCTCACTGCAGCCTCAAATTCCTGGGTTTAAGTGATCTTCTCACTTCAGCCTCCCAAGTAGCTGGAACTACAGGCACACACCACCACACCTGGCTAATTAAAAAGAAAAATTTTGTAGAGACAGGGTCTCCCTATGCCACCCAGGCTGGTCTCGAAATCCTAGCTTCAAGCAATCCTTCCATCTTAGCCTCTCAAAGCACTGGGATTAAAGGAATGAGACACCAAGTCCTGCGAAATGGATGTTTTTAAACTGGAGGGTAGCAAAGACAGACCTAGGTTTTTGAAAGGTCTCTGGTTCTAGTGAGGAAGGTGAACGAAATGGGTGAAACAGGCCGGAGGGAAGTAGCTGCCATTTCCGCAAAGGCTTAGGACCTCACTGGACCAGCTTCCACTGTTGAGATCTAATGGTAAAAAATGAGATAGGTTTATTAGAAGTGACTTAAAGGCTGAGAAAGGGAGGCAGAGGCCAAGACAGTGATCTTTTGGATGCCCTAACTCTACTTCAGGCGAGCCGTTCTCCTTTATATAATGGTTAAAATTTCATTGAGAAAGCCTTCATTACTGAAAATGAATTCCAGACCCCCTTTTTGTAGTGGAACAAATGTCAGACTGGGATCAGGAGCCCTGAAGTCCAGGTCTGTCTCTTTCACTGTATGCCCATTCCAGAGCCTCAGGATAGGCAGGGACCTAGATGGTATCTGGGGCCAGGCCAGCTCTGACAGGCAGAATATATACAAGTGTGGTTGAGCCCTCAGGGACCTGCTCCAGCCTGAGTCCTTTCTTAGTCTGGCCTGAATTTCCTTAGAGGCTGAGGAAGGGGTCAATGAAACTGGCAATCACCAGATCCCAGGTCTGTATCTTAGCACATGCCTAGGGATATGCCATATGTCCTCCCACCCTCACCCCACCCCCTGCACCCCCAGCTAAAAGGGAGAGACCTGAAAGGATCTGGCAAGTGGGCTATGCTTGGCTGTGAGCCTGGCACTAAAGGCTCAGGGTCAACACTCAGAACCAGGATCCAAAACATATGGCTTAATCTAGGGGCATGGCAGCTGGCAAGAGCACCAGTATTCAGACCGTGGACAGAGCTATGGACTCCCCAAGGCAAATTTGCAGCCAGCAGCTGGGAGGACAGGCTATTCTGTCTCCAGCTATATGGGCTGGGGTCAGGGAGGACCCTGGCCCACCAGGGACCTGGAGACAGATTTTTAAAAATCCAGGTTGAATCTCTGTCCCATAGACTAAAAAGTGTTCTCTGACCCTGCCTGGGCAGAGTTAGTGGCTCTGTCTTCTGTGTAGCTCATGTGATGCTGTACTGCCATTGTCTGTGAATAAGTCCATCTGTCTGTGCCAATTCAGTTTTGTATCCCTGGTCCCAATGTGGGGTGGTGGGGAGGTGGTTAGGACAGTAACTAGTCATTGAATGGATGGATGGACAAGTGAGTGGATGGATGAACCAACAAACTAACTCAATATGTTGGGGAAAGGTTAAGACACCCAACAGGCAGATGGGTATTTGGGGGAACTCCATGCCCTTCTGATACCTTGCTTCCTAGTTTACTGCATTTGTTTATTCATTTATTTGGCAAACATTTACTGCACACTTACTATGTGCTGACCATGGGATGTTTATTATGGGGTATTTAAAGATGAACAAGACAGGGAACTGGTTATGGACTCTGGAGATTGCTACCCAGATTTGAATCTTGTCCCTGCCACTCACTAGCAGCCTAACGGTAAGAAAGTTACTTACTCTGTACCTCAGTTTTCTCATCTCTGAAATGAGGATAATCATAGCACCTACTTTCTGGGTCACCAAGATATTAAATGCACTGATGATTTTAAGCCCTTTAGAGCACCTGACACACAGTAAATTTTACCTAAGTGTTAGCTTTTACTGTGTGTTCTCAGGTCACAGGCCTGAGGGGGTAAGGAAAGGTAATGAACTCAACTGAGAATAACCAAGAGTGTCAGCAGAGGCACAATTTGTTGACAGAAGGGGTAGGGGAGGCATTGTGGAGGAAGCAGTCTTTGAGCTGAGATGTGTGGGTTGAGTTCAGATTTGATTTTGCATGCTATGAAGTGCACTTCTTAGTGTGACAGTAGCCAAATATCAATCCTCATATCCTGAAAATTTGAGGTCACTAGGGACCTGGAGGCCACCCTGACCCACGGTTTCCTTTTAGGTTTAAGACCCCTGGTAAAAGTTCTCAGTTCAAGGATACGCAGCAAGTTATTAAACAAATTGTTCATTGATTCTGTAAGAATTTACTAAGAACTTAGTAAGTGCCAGGCACTAGGCTAGGTGAGGATCCACAGATGAAACTATGCATTACCTACTCCAAAGGAGCTCACATTCTCAAATAAATAGTGATAGAGGCCAAACATGAACCTAGATTCCCGGCCTGCCTACTAATGGCTCCTACTTTATACCAGGACAGTTCTTGGGCTGGAGCATCTTCTACAGGAAACAGGTCATTAGAGTTACTTTCCCCATTTTGGGCATATTTATTTATAAACTGTAGATGTCCTGAGGCAGGACCTTGTGTAATCCAACCTCTTTTTCCTTCAGAGCCCAGCGTTATCTAGACATGGTTTCTTTTAAACACCACCACTACCACCGATGACTCACAATGACTTTCATAATCTGCTCTGAAACCTATCATTGTGCATGTTTGTTCATGTTATTTTGTCTTCCTTACCAATTTCTTGGCACTGAGTCTCATTCTAGTTGTTATTCCCTTCTCCCTGCCTCTCCCTGCTTCCTGTCCCACCCTCAGCCCCATGGACTATAACCCCAGCTACGTAAGGATTAGTTAATATTTGTTCGAGTGTCTACACTCCCTTAGCCCCACAAATTGCATACTGAATCTAGCCTACCCAGTTCATAGGGGCTGCCTTCCTACCTAGAAGGGGGACCAAGCAGAGAGCAATCACAGCCACCCTGCATTCCTTCTCTGATTAGTGGCCTCATGATCCACAGAGATTGTGTATCCATTAGGCACAGCACGTGGAGCTGACAAACTTTTCAAGGGCCTAAAAAAAAAAGTTTAAGAACAACCCTCCCACTTTTTTTTTAACAACCAAAATACAAAAAACCATAAAGTCAAAAGCAATAAACTTTTAATTAAATGTCTACCAACATAAATTTATACCAACTTCATTACTTGTTTATGCAATTTAATTATGATAATGACTACTATATATCCCCTTCTTCCTTTATAAGTAGAACTAGGTTTTAGGTAGGTGCAAGGGTCACTCATTAAAAGACTACACTTCCAGCCTCTTTTGAAGCTAGATGTGGTCATGTGACTAAGTTCTGACCATGGGAAGTGAGTATAAGTGATACCTGCCACTTTTGGTTGTGCAGTAGGGGATGAGCTCTTCTTCATCTTTCTCCCTACACACTTGTGAGAGTTACTACTATGGACAACTCCAGTGGGCACATGAGCACTGCAGTCTGTGCAAATGATGCTCTTTGTCATTGTGAATGTGGCTGCTTTGTCCCTGGCTGTGATGCAGACCTTAAGGCAAGAGCTGGAGTGGATGCTGAGGTAGAATCCTGCCTACTAGCCCTGTACTCTCACTGTACTAAGAAGTCTCTTTGTTATAGCAGCTTAGGCCGTACTGAACTAATACACTGGTATTTATAAACATTTTATTACATTTGAAAATAATTCGTAAGTGCAAGTTTCTCACTTTGGAAACATTCCACCCATGCACTGCGACTGCCATGAAATCAAATCCTATAATAACTTGAGTGCATGTAGCCAAATGGTTTCTAAAGACATTTTAAAAAATCCTTTCAATATCTTTTTCAGCAGAAAAAAAATAATACTTGATGTGGGATACAGACACACTTTAATATGGGATAGGACCTACAAATATAAATGTATCTAGCATCAATGAAATTCTGAAAAAGGCCTTGATCATTCTCAGTTCCCACAAGGTAGAAATTTCAGAATCACCTGTGATCTTTTCCTGTTAATTTATTCATTCAACAAATAGCATGTGGCAATAACTTTCAGACAATATATATAGTAGACAATAGCAAGATTGTATTCAGACATACCTAGGTTCCAGTCCTAATTCTGCTAGTTACTGTGTAACTTTGAGCAATCAATATAGGTCCCTACTTACCTCTAAAATGAGGACAATAATAATGCCTACTTATTGGCCAGGCATGATGGCTCACACTTGTAATCCCAACATTTAGGGAGGCTGCAGTAGGAGAAATGGTTGAGGTCAGGAGTTTCAGGCCAGCCTGGCCAATATAGTGAGACCCTGTCTCTATTTTTTTTTTTTTTTTTTTTTTTTTGAGATGGAGTCTCACTCTGTCACCCCAGGATGGAGGGCAGTGGCCCAATTTTGGTTCACTGCAACCTCCACCTCCCAGATTCAAGCGATTTTCTTGCCTCAGCCTCCTGAGTAGCTGGGATTACAGGCATGCGCCACCACAACCAGCTAATTTTTTATATTTTTGGTAAAGATGGGGTTTTACCATGTTGGCCAGGCTGGTTTCAAACTCCTGCCCTCAAGTGATCCCCACCCACCTCGGCCTCCCAAAGTGCTGGGATTACAGGTGTGAGCCACTGCGCTCGGCCCCGTCTCTATTAAATAAAACAATAATAATAATAATGCCTAACTATTGTGTAATAAATAACTTGACTGGCCTTTGTCCCTGGTTTCTGGTAAAGAGACTTTAAACCCTTAGAACTTCCTAAGTTGGCCGGGCGCGGTGGCTCAAGCCTGTAATCCCAGCACTTTGGGAGGCCGAGACGGGCGGATCACGAGGTCAGGAGATCGAGACCATCCTGGCTAACACGGTGAAACCCCATCTCTACTAAAAAATACAAAAAACTAGCCGGGCGAGGTGGCGGGCGCCTGTAGTCCCAGCTACTCGGGAGACTGAGGCAGGAGAATGGCGTGAACCCGGGAGGCGGAGCTTGCAGTGAGCTGAGATCCGGCCACTGCACTCCAGCCTGGGCGACAGAGCGAGACTCCGTCTCAAAAAAAAAAAAAAAAAAAAAAAAAAAAAAAGAACTTCCTAAGTAGCAGGAGTGTCTTTGTTATTTATGAGCTCCTTAGATTACACCTGAGTTTATGCTAACTAATGAGATGACACAGGGTGAGGATGGTCACCAGAAAGACCAACAATGTACTTAGAGGGTTGGGTCAATCTCCTAGGAGAGGAGGAGGACTGTGAAAGATTGAGTCCAGTCATGTGACCAATGATCCAAGCAATCATGCCTATGTAATGAGACCCCAATAAAAACTCTCAACACCAAAGCTCAGTAGAGCTTCCCAGTTGGTGAGCACAGCTATGTGCTAGGAAGGTGATGCCATGGGGGAGAGGTCATGAATGCTCTCAATTCAGAACTCTCCCAGACTCCACCCACATGGATCTTCATTTAACTGGTCCTGACTTATATCATTAGTGCCTTCCTGAGTTCTGTGAGTCATTCTAGAAAATTATTGTACCCTTGGGGGTCATGTGAAACTTTGAATTTACAGCCAGTTGGTCAGAAGCACAGGTGGCTTAGGGACCCCCCAAAATGCAACTGACATCTGAAGTGAAAATAGTTCTACTGGGGATTGTGCCATTAAACCTGTGGAGTCCACTGCCAACACTGGGTGGTTAGTATCAGAATTAAATTGTATTTCTGTACACCAGTTTGTGTGAGGATGCTACCTCAGAGGGTAGTAAAAGTTAAGAAAATAAACACAAAGCACTTGGCAGTAATAGTGATTATCTCATAAGGCTAGAAGGATTCAGTAAAATCAAATTCATGAAGTGCTTAGCTTAGTCGTAGTACTTGAGATTGCTGTGAGCCACACACTATGGAACTCATAATTTGCCCATTTTAATTGCTGAGTAATATTCCATTTCATGAAGATACCACAGAATATCCATTATTTTATTGATAGATACTTCAGCAGTTTCCAGTTTAGGGTATTAGTAATAAATTTGCAGTGAACATTGTCATATAAGCGTTTTTGTGGTATAGGTGTTTTCCTTTATTGTGAGTAAATTCCTAGGACTAAAACTAAATTATAGGGTCAGTGTATATTTAGTTTTATAAGAAATGCCAGACCATTTCTGAAAGTGTGTGTGCCATTTTACACTACCATCAAAAATATATGAGAGTTCTGGTTGCAGTACAACCTTGCCAACATTTGATGTTGTCAGTCTTTTACATTTTAATCATTCAGGTAAGAATGTAATGGAATTTCATTGTGGTTTTAATTTACATTTCCTTGATGATTAGTGATGCTGAGCATAGAAAATCAGAAAAAGAAAACAGAGAAACAATACACAGAACAAAGAGGTAACAAAAAATAAAAGGTAAGACTTAAGCTTTAATATATCAACATTACCTTATATCTAAATGGTCAGAATACATCAGTTAAAAGACAGATTGGCAGAGTGGAAAAAAGAATGACCTAACTACATGCTGTCTATAAAATACTATTTTACTTATTTATTATTTTCAAAGAGATACGGTCTTGGCTCACACAGTGGCTCACACCTGTAATCCCAGCACTTTGGGAGGTCAAGGTGGGTGGATCACATGCCAGGAGTTCAAGACCAGCCTGGCCAACATGGCAAAAACCCATCTCTATTACAGCTACAAAAATTAGCTGGGCATGGGGGCATACGCCTGTAATTCCAGCTACTCAGGTGGCTGAGGCACGAGAATCACTTGAATCTAGGAGGCAGAGGTTGCAGTGAGCTGAGATCATGCCTCTGCACTCCAGCCTGGGCAATGGAGTGAGACCCTTTCTCAAAATAATAACAATAATAATAATCAAGAGACAGGGTCTTGCTCTGTTTCCCAGGCTGCAGTGCAGTGGTATGATTGCAGCTCACTGTAATCTCAAATTCCTGGGCTCAAGCAATCCTCCCTGCCTCTGCCTCCCAAGTGGCTAGTACTGCAGATGAATACCACCACACCTAGCAAATTTTTTTTTTTTTTGTAGAGACAAGGTCTCACTCTGTTGTCCAGGCTACTCTCAAACTCCCAGCCTCAAGCAATCCTCTCACCTGGGACTCCCAAAAAACTCACTTTAAATACAATTATGCATGGCTTAACAACAGGGACATACTCTGAGAATGAGTTGTTAGGTAATTACATCATTGTGTGAACATCACAGAGCACACTTAAACAAACATGGATGGTATAAGCCTATTATACACCTAGGCTATATGCTATAGCCTACTGCTCCTAGGCTACAAACTTGTACAGCACATTATTGTACTGAATAATGTAGGCAACTGTAAAACAATGGTAAGTATCTGTGTATTTAAACATATCAAAACGTAGTAAAGGGAGAGTAAAAATGTGGTATATAGGCCACTTACCATGAATGAAGCTTGCAGGGCTGGAAGTTGTCCTGGGTGAGTCTATGTGTGAACAGTGAGTGAATGTGAAGGCCTAAAACATTACTGTACACTACTGTAGGTGTAAACATTGCACACTTAGGTTACACTACCTTTATTTTAAAATATTTTTCTTTCTTCAAAAACAAGTTAACCTTAACTTACTGTAAAATTTTTATTTTATAAACATTTAAATGTTTAAACTTTTTGACTCTTTCTATAATAATGGCCTACAGCACACATTGTATAGTTGTATAAAAATATTTTCTTTATATCCTTATTCTATATGCTTTTTTCTATTTTAAAATTTTTTCTTTTTTAAAACTTTTTAATTTTTTTAGTTAAAACTAAGACATACACATAGTAGCATCAGAATCATCAGGTTGTCACTAGGCAACAGAAATTTTTCAGCTCCATTATAATCTTATGAGACTACCATCATATATGTGGTCTGTTGTTGACCAAAACATCGTTATGTGGTATGTGACTGTATAACAATAAAGGCAGGTTGAAAGTAAGAGGGTGAAAAGGGATATATCATGTAAAACTAACCAAAGGAAAGCAGAGTGACTACAATAATATCATATAAAGTAAGCTTCAGGGGAAAGAAAATTATTAGAGACAGTGAAGAACACTATATAATAATAAAAGGGTCAATTCACCAGGAAGACATAGCAATCATAAATGTGTATGTATCAAACAACAGAGACACAAAATACGTGAAGCAAAAACTTACAGAATCCAAAGGTGAAATACGTAAATCCACAACAGTTGGAGATTTCAACACCTCTCTCTCAACAATCAGTAGAACAATGAGACAGAAAATCAGCAAGGATATAGAACAACTCACCCAATATCATTAACCATTGATTCTAATTAACATTTATAGAACATTGCATCCAACAACAGCAGAATACAGATCCTTTAAACTGCCCATAGCTTGAGGCCAGGTGTTTAAGACCAGCCTGGGCAACATAGTGAGAACCTGTCTCTTAAATAAATAAATAAACAAATGGGGGCGGGGGGGAGCTCAACATCACTAATCGTCAGAGAAATGCAAATCAAAACCACCATGAGACACCATCTCATGCCAGTCAGAATGGTGATTATTAAAAGGTCAAAAAACAACAGATGCTGGTGAGGTTGCAGAGAAAAAGGAACGCTTTTATACTGTTGGTGGGAGTGTTAATTACTTCAATCATTGTGGAAGACAAGTATGGTGATTCTTCAAAGACCTAGAGGCAGAAATACCATTTGACCCAGCAATCCCATTACTGGGTATGTACCCAAAGGAGTATGAATCATTCTATTATAACGATACATGCACATGTATGTTCATTTGCACTATTCACAATAGCAAAAACATGGAATCAATCCAAATGCCCATCAATGATAGACTCGATAAAGAAAATGTGATACATATACATTATGGAATACTATGCAGCAATAAAAAGGAACAAGATCATGTCCTTTGCAGGGACACGGATGGAGCTGGAAGTCATTATTCTCAGCAAACTAATGCAGGAACAGAAAACCATACACCCCATGTTCACTTACAAGTGGGAGTTGAATGATGAGAACACATGGACACATGGGGTGGGGGAACAACACACACCAGGGCCTATCAGGTGTGTGGTGGGGAAACAAAGAGCATAAGGAAGAATAGCTAATGGATACTGGGCTTAATAACTAGGTTATGGAATGATCTGTGCAGCAAACCACCATGGCACAAGTTTACCTATGTAACAAACCTGCACATCTTGCACATGTACCCCTGAACTTAAAAGTTGAAGATTTAAAAATTCATCTTATGAAGCTAGTATTTCCCTTCTACTCAAATCAGGCAAAGAAGTACAAAAGAAAGAAAACTACAGGCAATAACCCTCATAAACTTAGATGCAAAAAATCTTCAATGAAATATTCGCAAATCAAATGCAAGAAAGCAGTAAAAGATTTATACAGCTATGCAACGCTATTTATTCCAGCTATGCAACGCTAGTCAACATTAAAAAAACAGTCAATGTAATGTACATATTAACGGGCTAAAGAAAAATCACATGATTCTATCAATCAGTACAGAAAAAGTTTTCTCAAATTTCAACACCATTCATGATAAAAACTCTGAGAAAAATTGCAGTAAAAGGAGAACTTCCTCAGCTTGATAAAAAGCAGCTACCAAAAACCTATAGCAAACATTATATTTAATGGTGAAAGACTTAATGCTTTCCCTCCAAGACTGGAAACAAAGCAAGGATGTCTGCTATTACTACTCTTATTCAACACAGTACTGAAGTTTTAGTCAGTGCTATAAGGCAAAAAAAGGGGGATTACAGGCATACATATCAGAAAGGAAGAAAATAGAACTGTCCCAATTTGCAGATGACATGATGGTCTCCATAGAAAATCCTAAAGAATCTACAAAAAACTCATAGGACTAATAAGTGAGTTTAGTAAAGAAGTAGGACCCAAGATAAATACACAAAAATCAACTGCATTTCTATATACTCGCAGTGGAAACAGAAATTTTAAATACCATTTACAATCACTCAAAAAAGAGTGAAATACTTAGGTATAAATCTAACAAAACACACATAGGATTTGTATGCTGAAAGCTACAAACTGTTGATGAAACAAGTCAAAGAAGATCTAGATAAATGGTGAGAGATATTGTGTTCATGGACTGGAAGACCCAATGTAGCAAATATGTCAATTCTCCCCAAGTTGATAACAAACTTTAATGCAATTCCTATAAAAATCCCAAAAAGATTTTTATATGGCCACCAATCCAGATCTACCAACAGTTTTTTGTTTTTGTTTTTGTTTTTGAGATGGAGTCTCGCTCTGTCGCCCAGGCTGGAGTGCAGTGGCGCAATCTTGGCTCACTGCAAGCTCCACCTCCTGGGTTCACACCATTCTCCCACCTCAGCCTCCAAAGTAGCTGGGACTACAGGCGCCCGCCTAACTTTGTTTTTGTATTTTTAGTAGAGATGGGGTTTCACCATGTTAGCCAGGATGGTCTCGATCTCCTGACCTTGTGATTCACCTGCCTCAGCCTCCTAAAGTGCTAGGATTACAGGCATGAGCCACTGTGCCCGGCTCCAACAGTATTTTTTAGACATACATATCGCTCTAAAATTTGTATGGAAAGGCAAAGGAACTAGAATAACTAAAACCATTTTGAGGAAAAAATAAAGTGGAATCAATCATGCTACCTGATTTCAAGATTTATTATATAGTTACAGCAATCAAGACTGCAGTGCAGGTTGAATATCCCTTATCTGAAATGCTTGGGACCAGAAGTGTTTCAGATTTTAGATTTTTTTTTTTAGTTTGAAATATTTATACATGCACAATGAGATAGCTTGAGGATAAGATCCAAGTTTAAACACAAAGTTCATTTATGTTTCATATACACTTTATACACATAGCCTGAAGGTAATTTTATACAATAATTTAAATAATTTTGGCATGAAACAAAGTGTGGATACACTGAACCATCAGAAAGCAAAGGTGTTAACATCTCCACCACCCATGTGGACGATCTGTGATTGTTTGGCATCACCATCATTCCTGATTCTGAATTTATACGCTACCAATAAGCAATCATTTTCTAACACTTATTCACACATAAGTACTTAACAGTAAAAAATATGACATACCAGTAATACAATGAAAAAAATAGTGTATTCAGGTTAAGTGAGCCAGCACAGTAGTGTCACCAGAATACCTGTATCAGCTGTTAAGCAACAATAACAAATAACAGTAGGCTTTTAGTTTCCAAGTATGATGCTATGCTTTAAGAGGTTACTGTACACTGTATTTTATTTTTAGGTGAGAAGCAGCATCAGAAGCAGTTGAGGGACCAAGAAGTGGGTTCTGTAGAGAGGAAGAAGCATTCCTCTGGATGGCTTTTTTAAATGTTTCTTTCAGAGTCATCTGCCTCATTAATGACGCTTTTTGTCTTAGAAGTCTCTCTTTGATTTTATAAACTGACATGATTTCTTGTTCTGTTATGAATGCATGCTGCTCTAGTCCTTTAATAAGCCCATCACACATTTTTACCATGTCATCTATAGGCACTTTTTCTGCAGTGTTAACATCATCTTCATTATCATTACTATCATGATCACCTTGATTCAGAACCATTTTTGTTACTTCACCATTGGACAATGAATGAACAACTGGAACCTCGTTATTACTGTTAAAAACATCTTTGATATCCTCTTCTTCCAGCTTACTGACAGTCTCTGGATGTATATTTTTTGTATACGTAAGGAGGTCAGACATTATTTTTTTCTCACTTGACATATAGAATCCTTCCAAGTTACCATCTTGTTCATCATCATTACTGAA
The DNA here is from genome assembly GCF_049350105.2 of Macaca mulatta. NCBI lineage: Eukaryota > Metazoa > Chordata > Mammalia > Primates > Cercopithecidae > Macaca > Macaca mulatta. Next base: position 74,898,383 of record NC_133419.1, on the reverse strand, counting down.
CTTGCCAGTAAACTTCTCTGCTGCTTCACGACCAGCAGATGCTTTATTGCCACAAATCTTTAAAAATTTAATGCCATGTCTCTTCTTAAATTTCTGCAACCAGCCTGTTGAATATTCACAGTTCCCCTCAATTTTTAGTTCATTGTGATAGATCTTTGCTTGTTTCATGATCAGCACACCATTAAGTGGCATGTGTTCACTGAGACGCTGACGGATCCACTCTTTCAATACACGATCAAGATCTTCATTTTTAGCTTTATGAAGTGTTTTTCTATTTTTCAATAGTATCTGCTCATCACTTTCAGCATAAAACTTCAATAGTTTATCCTTCTGTTTCTTCAGGTCATATATGGTGGTCATTCCAACACCATACTCTTCTGTAAGATGTTTCACACTTACACCACTGTCCAGTTTCTCCAACAACTTGACTTTCTGTGCTATAGATAAACATAAATGCTTCCTCTTTTTCTTATCACTGATATTCACAGGGGTATCTTCAGATATTTTTGACATTTTCAACAATATATTTACACCACACAGCAGAGAATAAGCAAAAAAATGCAGTGAGTAATGCACATAGGTCTTGGCCCCATATGGGGCATTTTGGGAAACGTGTTGTTGGTGTGTCCAGCCTGCACACAGGCCATTTAATTACCCTTTGTGGGGATGGGTAATTCCAGGTGTGAGCAGAAAAACTGCAGCAGAAAAGAGCTGGGAGGGTCTTTTCCCCTTGGGGATGTTGCATGAACTGTGTGTTGTGCACCTGTGTTTTCACTGCAACTCACGTAAGTTCAGGTATGAAATTTTCCACTGGTGGCGTAATGTCAGTACTCAAAAAGTTTAGGATTTTGGAGCATTTCAGATTTCAGATTTTTAGATTATGGATGCTCAACCTGTATTGGTAGAGGAATAAACACATAGATCAATGGAACAGAATACAGAAACTGGAAATAGGATCACACAAATATGTGCCACTGGTTTTGACAAAGCATAAAAGCAATTCAACGGAGGAAACATAGCCTTTTGAACAAATGGTGTTGGTGTAATGTAACATGCATATGCAAACAAACAAAAGAACAACAACAGCAACAGCAACCAAAGTTTTACACCTATTTTAAAAAATAACTCAAAATGTATCATAGACTTAAATGTAAAATAAAAAAATCTTTTAAAAAATAGACAGTAGAAGGTCTTCAGGATCTAGGGCTGGGCAAAGAGTTATTAAACCAAAAGCATCAATAAAAGGAAAAGTGGATAAACTGGACCTTATCACAATGACAAACTTTTGCTCTGCAAAGGATACAGTTAAGAGGATGAAAATACAAGCCATGCACTGTGAGAAACTATTTACAAAGCACATATTCGACAAAGGGCTAATATCTAGAATGTATAAAGATATCTAAAAACTCAACAGTACAAAAAACAATTAATCAGAAAATGGGCAAAAGACATGAACAGACATTTCATTGAAGGGAATATACACATGGTAAATAAGCACATGAAAAGATGTCTTACATCGTTAGTCAATAGGAAAATACAAATTAAAACCACAAGACACCACCACACACCTATTAGAATGGCTAAAATAAAAGCTAATGCTCGTGAGGATGCAGAGAAACTGGATCATTCATACACTGGTGGTGGGTATGTAAAATGGTACAGCCACTCTGGAAAGCATTTTGACAGTTTCTTAAAAAACAAAACATGTAACTACCATGCAACCCAGCAACTGCACTCCTGGACATTTATTCTGGAGAAGTGAAAACTTAAGTTCGTACAAAAACCTGTACACAAATGTCTACAGTACCTTTACTCAGAATATCTGAAAACTGGAAACAACCCAGGTGCTCTTCAGTGAGTGAACGGCTAAACTGTGGTACATTCATACTATGGACTACTACTCATCAATAAAAAGAAATGAACTATTGATACATGCAACAACTTGGATAAGTCTCCAGAGAATTATGCTGAGTGAAAAAAAAATTCTAAAAGGTTGCATACTGTATGATTCCATCCATCTATACAACACAGACGTTCGCCAGGAATTAACAAACAGTGTAACTACAAAGAGCAACATGAGGGATCCTTGTGGTGATGAAAATATTCTGCATCTTGACTGTATCAATGTCAGTATCCTGGTTGTGATATTGTATTACAGTTTTGCAAGGTGTTTCCATTGGGGAAAGCTGGGTAAAGGACACACATAATCTGTCCGTATTATTGCTTACAACTGCATATGAGTCTCCAATTTTCTCAAATAAAACATCTGATTAAAATAGTACATATGTGATTTCTCTTGTCCAAACCCTGATAATTTGAACCCTTCATCAGACTGGAAAATTTCTCTTCTATTCCTAGTTTGCTGAGTCTTTTGGTCAGAAGAGGTGTTTATTTTTGCCAACAGATTTATCTGTATGTATTGAACATAATCATAGCTTTTATTTTAAAAAAGTTTTTGTTTTATTATTTCTTCCAATGAAGGCTTTTCTCTTCTAACGTAAATTACGTTGTTTGATTTCAGAATGCAAAACCAACCTTGCATTCCTGGGATAAACCCTACTTCACCATGATGTATTAATCCTTTTATAAATTGCTGGATTTGATTTGCTAATATTTGCTTAGGATCTTTATGTCTATGTTTATGAAATGTTTTTCAGACACCTAGACAGTCATTCCCTCAGCTTCTGGAGTTGGTTGCTGATGATTCACAACTGAGTCCTTCTCTGGGGGCCCCCCTCCATCAAGGGAAGCAGTCTTGCCAAAAACAACAAACAAACAAACAAAAAATCACAGCGCCTCTACAAGTGTAGCCTGTATCCATGACTGGTCAATGCAAGGATACGAGTTTCTGGCCCCCTTGCTTTAATGTGGAACTACTCTGAAGGGTCATCCTAGGCTCCAAGCATCCCTTGGGATTGGTAAAGCCCTCTGCTGAAACCGTTTTGCAGGCCAACTTCTCGCTCTGCCTACAAATTCCTCTTTCCTTCACTTTCTTACAGGTGCTGATCTTTTAAGTTCTCCCTATCCCCACCAATAACCTTGTAGGCAAGCTAATCTCCCTCTTGCGACCCCCAGGGGCTCAACCCAGGACATACCATGTTACCGTTTTATTTTTCTTTTCATAGCACTTAACACCTTAGACGTGAAATAACTTTATTTACTTCTTAAATACTTATTGTCTGCTGTAAGAATGTAAGCTTACCAGGACAGAGCTTTCTCATACGCTATGCACCGCTGTATCAAGCGCCTAGGGCAGGGCCTGCAGAACATAGCAGGCACTAAATACTGGTTGTTGAATGAACCGAGGAGGCCGGCCTGCGCTGGGTCCTGGAATCACACATTCCCCCCTCCAGCTTTTAACACGCACCTGGGAGCCGCGGCTTGGGGCGTGCCCCTGAGTCCCGCCCCTCATACCACGCCCCCAGGCCCAGGGAGAGGGCGGGGTCCCGCGGACGCAGCGGTGGGCACGATGCGGCAACCCGCGGTTCGGCTGTTGCGCCTGGGTCGGGTGCCGTACGCCGAGCTGCTGGGGCTGCAGGACCGCTGGCTGCGGCGGCTACAGGCCGAGCCAGGCACTGAAGCCTCGTCGGCGACTGAGGCGGGCGCGCTCCTGCTCTGCGAGCCCGCGGGGCCCGTGTACACGGCCGGGCTGCGCGGCGGCCTGACGCCCGAGGAAACTGCGCGGCTACGGGCCTTGGGCGCCGAGGTGCGCGTCACAGGCCGCGGTGGCCTGGCCACCTTCCACGGCCCGGGCCAGCTGCTTTGCCACCCGGTACTCGACCTGCGGCGTCTCGGTCTGCGCTTGCGCATGCACGTAGCGGCGCTGGAGGCGTGCGCCGTGCGCCTGTGCGAGCTCCAGGGCCTGCAGAACGCCCGCGCGCGGTCCCCGCCCTACACCGGCGTCTGGCTGGACGATCGCAAGATCTGCGCGATCGGTGAGCGCCGCGGCGCAGGGCGGGACCTGAGAGCCGGGGTCGGAGCTTGAGGCCTGGGGGCGGGGTCTGACGGGGCTGGACCAATGGAGGTGAGGGTAGAACTCGGGCCGGGAGGAGGCGTATCTAGCGCGGGCCTTGAATCACAGCTACCCGCTGCGTTTGAGTTTTTAAGACCTTTCCCGGATACCATATAGTCAGAAGCAGAAGGCACGTTACATCATCTAGTCGAACACGCATTTCTGTGAATGGAGGGACAGGAGAAGTGGATTGCCAGGTTACTTCCAGCCAATCACAATGTCATGGCAATAAGGGTGCTAATTTTCAAACTTTTTTTTTTTTAAGACGGAGTCTCGCTGTGTCTCCCAGGCTGGAGTGCAGTGACGCAACCTCGGCTCACTGCAAGCTCCGCCTCCCGGGTTCACGCCATTCTCCTGCATCAGTCTCCCGAGTAACTGGGACTACAGGCGCCCACCACCAGCCCGGCTAATTTTTTGTATTTTTAGTAGAGATGGGGTTTCACTGTGTTGGCCAGGATGGTCTCGATCTCATGACCTCGTGATCCGCGTGCCTCGGCCTCCCAAAGTGCTGGGATTACAGGCGTTAGCCACTGCGCCGGTCCCCAAACTTTTTTTTTTTTTTTTTTTTTTTAAGTATTGGAATCTGTTAAAAGACATTTCCTGGAATCCTCATGATGAGTGCAGCTGCCTTGAAGCCACGCACCCCTTCCTTTCATTTGTTTCCTTTTCCTATCTGTGCACAATTCCTTGTTTCTCCAGAAACAAAATTTGAAAACTAGTGATCTAGTCCAGTTCTCTCATCCCCCTGAGAGGGACCCCGAAGCCTGGAGAGTGGAGGGTATCTACTCTAAGACCCTTTGACTTGCCTTGCAGGAGTCCGCTGTGGAAGGCACATCACGTCCCACGGCCTGGCTCTCAACTGCTCTACGGACCTCACGTGGTTTGAGCACATTGTGCCCTGTGGACTGGTTGGGACAGGCGTCACTTCCTTGAGTAAGGAGCTCCAGAGGCACGTCACCGTGGATGAAGTAATGCCACCTTTCCTTGTGGCCTTTAAGGAGATCTACAAGTGCACACTGATCTCAGAGGACAGCCCCAACTGAAGAGTACTCATATTATAACAGCGAGGATGCTCGTGCCTTGGGAAGCACGAAGCCTGACTTGAGTCACCTACTGAAACACAGATTTTAGACCTGGCGTATCATTCACTGATCATGAAACTAAGGACATACCATGAGCTCTGAGCCACTGTTTTCATATGTATCCTGTTTTATTTATATCTAAATGTGACAACACTGAAAAGCAACACATGCTGTATAAAACAGCACTACTATTGACAGCAGTGTCTCAGCTTAGAGAAATTCAGATGTCATAGATTGTCATTTCTCTATTGTTACTTCCTCAATACTGTGTCTAACTGAGCAATTCTGGGCTCTAGTTCCCTCAATTTTGTGGAAATCAAATCTCTGAATGGCACAGGTGAAGGTGATATGATGCGGTGTTTTATTCTCAAGAGACCTGGGTTCTTTCTGCAATAAAGGGAAAAGGGAAGAACCTTCAAAGAATAAAATGGAATCTTACCTTCCTGGGTTTGATTCCCCAAGTTTGATAATTTAGCAGTTTTTAGTTGGGTTACCCTGAGCTAGGCCAAAGACTGGAGAAAGAACAAGAATAATTTCTCACACTGTACAAATGCCAAAGGTAGAAGTGAGTTTTTTTATATGAGACCTGTAAGTTTGTAAGGCTGCATATTATCTGTTGCTGTGTAACAAATCATCAAAACTTAGTGACTTAACAGTAAACATTAATTATCGTTTGTGGGTCAGGAATTTGGGGGAAGCTTAGCTGGGTGTTTGTAGGTTGGGGTCTCCCACGAACTTGCAGTTATGATGTCAGCTGCAGTTATTCAAAGACTTGGCTGGGCTCTAGGATTGGCACCCCATATGGTGCACTTGCTTGCCTGGTTGGTTGTGGTTGTTGACAAGAGGCCTCAGTTCCTCACCATGTGGACCTCTCTATAGGGCTGCTTGATAGTTCTCATGACAGGGCAACTGGCTTCCCCTAGAGCAAGTCATGCCAAAGGGAGACAATCTGGAAGCCACAATGTTTTTCATGACCCAGCCTCGGAAATCATACAGGCATTTCTGTAGTCTTCTAACAGATGAGCCCTGTTCAGTGTGGAAGGGACTTCACTAGGGCAACAAGAGGTGAGGATTATTAGGGGCCATCTTGAAGAATGCCTACCAAGCCTATTAAGAGTGGAAAGAGCCTTGAATGAGAAGTCAGGGGACCCTGGTTCCAGTTCTGGCTCTGTGGAAAAGTCGTTTACTCTCTGGTCTTCAGTTTCTCCTTAAACCAGTGCTGTTCAACAGAAATACAATGCAAGCCACATTGTAATTTGACATTTTATAGGATCCATGTTAAAAAGGTAAAAGAAATGAGTGATGTTAATTTTTTTTTTTTTTTTTAAGAAATGAGGCCTCACTATGTTGCCCAAGCTGGTCTCAAACTCCTGGGCTCAAGGGATCCTTCTGCCTCAGCCTCACAAAGTGCTGGGATTACAGGTATGAGCCACCATGCCTGGCCTATGATGTTAATTTTAGTATTTTAATTAACCCAATATGCAAAAATATCAATATAAAGCAATATAAATGTTTTCTTGAGATATTTCACGTTCCTTTTCTCATGCTGAGTCTTCAAAATATAGTGTGTATTTTACACTTATAGCACACCTCATTTTGGACTAGCCACATTTTAAAAGTGCTCATTGGGCACATGATGATGGTGCCTTAGACCGACCATTCTCACATGTAAAGTCCCTTTGAGTTCCCAAGGTTCTGTGGTCTCACTGGCTTCTAGGAAGAAAGGTAAATCCTCCTACATCTGAGGTCTGATTTTTTTTAATGCAAATAATTTATATCAATTATTCAAGCTGAAAAGGACTTTAGAGGTTTATTCCTACCCCCTCGTTGTAAAGAGATGAAAACAAGAATTAGGAAAACCCTGAAAGTCAAAGTAAATTAATGCCAAAGCCGGCACTGAGTCTTAGGTATAAGCCCCTTTCTCATGCTCTTTTCCTGCTGTGCACACTGATTTAGAGCTTGGAACAAGAAGGTTTAAGTGTCATGGACATTCCATCAATATTAGTTGATTGATGGTTTATCACCTGTAATTTGGTCCATATTCTTCCTGGGCCTTAGTTTCCCATCCACAGGGCCACTGCTGCTGTTGTAGGGGTGTGGGAGTGAGGAGTCATTGATAATTACTTTGAGTTATTATTGCCAAAAAGGAAAATAATTATTCCAGGAAAAGTGGAGTTAGATTCTCATAGATGGAAGGCCATGCACAGTGTTTCTACCTATCTGATACTCAGCCTCCCTCTCTAGCAGCCCTAACAAATGACCATACAACTTGTTCTTGAATGCTTCCAGAGACTGGAAAAGAAATAGACATGTGCTCAGCACTTACGTATAGTGCCACATACAGTCATACTGTGTTAGCCTCTTAAGTACACGCTCTCATTTGACAGCCTGTTCCATTCTTCTGGACCATAGAGAATCTGTACACAGTTGTAGTGGCTGATTTGCTTGACCTTCCTGAACCTCAGTTTCATTACATGAAACAAGGATGGTGGTAAGAATTAGATGACATAATTATAGGTAAAGCATTGAGGGTAATGTTGGCCCAGAGTAAAACTTCAGTAAATCTTAACATTATTATTATCACCGTCTGTCCTCCATGAGCCTTCTCCAGGGAAATTATCCCCAGATCCTTTGAGTTCCCCTCAAGGCAATAGGCTCCGCAGGAGTAGAGCTGCTTCTGCCTTGTTTCCTTCTGCATCTCCAGCACGTAGCACTGGGCTTGACATACAGAAGGCTATTTGAACATATCGATTAAGGGGAATTGAACTGTTTAAACTCTTCTCCCAGCCTGCCCATCTGTCTGTGCACCAGCCCCAGCTCATGTGTGTCCCATTAGGTGCAGCACTCACGGCTGAGCACAGCAGTCTTAGTGTGGACAGACCAGCACAGAGTACAGGAAACTGTTGCTTCCTGTGCTGGACTTGGGGAACACAAACTGGCCCTCATGGTGCTGGCCTGCAGACGAGTTCTTTTTGGCTTACAGGATTTTATATATGTGTGTATGTATCTGGTTAAGTTTAGTAATTGCCAACATTTAAAAAATGGGAAATTGTCATGTAAAAATTTGGTTTTCTGGCTTCTTATGAAAATTGGAGAGATCTGGAAACACTGGGCCATCGGCCTGACAATTGGAAGCAGGTATTTTGTTGTTGTTGTTGTTTTGTGTGTGTGTGTGTGATAGAGTCTCACTCTGTTGCCCTGGGTTCAAGCGATTCTCCTGCCTCAGCCTCTCAAGTAGCTGGGATTACAGGCATCTGCCACCATGCCCAGCTAATTTTTGTATTTTTAGTAGAGATGGGGTTTCACCATGTTGGCCAGGCTGGTCTTGAACTCCTGGCCTCAAGTGATCCACCCGCCTCAGCCTCCCAAAGTGCTGGGATCACAGGCGTGAGCCACCATGCCCAGCCAGAAGCAGGTATGTTTTTAAAATTGCAATTTCCAGTTGGCTGCAGCACCTCTCCTCCCTTCCCCACTTGTTGACATTAGCTTTCTGGCCCCTGTAGGCATTTGAGTTGGTGACCCCTAATCTAGACATTTCCTTGTTCTGAGACACAGCAGAGTCTCGGTGGACCCATCATAGTATTGGTTTTACACCACAGTCATGGGGAGCCCTTTAAGAAAGGGCCATGACTTACTCATTCCTGTGTCCCTGGCCCCTGGCTCAGGGCCTGGCACAGTATAGACAGCAGAAAATGTATGATAGTTTTTAATCTTCACCAAATATTTCTGGCTCTCTGCTTTCTGGACACATGGCAGGATTGTGCTTTGTGGCCCCCACGTGGGTGAGTAGGGGCAAGGTCAAATTCTTCTGGTTAATTTATGAATGGAGGTGGCATGTCACTTCTGAGCTGGAGCATTGACTAGCTGGTGCCAGGCCTTTCAGAGTTTCCCTCTGGAACAGTGACCAACAACGTTGAAGATGGTGGCTGCTTCCTGAGGGACTGCAATGATCAGAGCCCCCTGCTGATGATGGACATGCATTGGAGTTCAGTCACATATATGTCACAGCACAACCTAGCCTGCTATAACTAACGTAATTGTTTATATTAATCAGAACTCTTATATTTGTAAGTGTAGAAAGCCAATTCTAACATGAGCCAAAAAAATAACAAGGGTGGGGGTTATTGGAAAAGGTACTAGAGTCTCATAGAATCCAAGAGTAAGGCAGCAGCTGAAGAAGAGAACGGGAGTGTGAAGCCCTTTAGGAACTCAGGTAGTCTTTTCCCTCCCACTCTCTGTCATGTTTTGTGGCATGTGTTTGCTTCATTTTGTCTTGCTTCAGTTCAGCTTTCTCTATTTCCCAGGCCACATGGTGGAACATGGCTGCTGCTGCTTCCGCCACTGCGGCTGCTATCCATGAATGTTGGGGTAGAATCAAAGTTTCTTGCTTGAGCAGCTGGGTGGATGGATGCTAAAGATACTGCTGGGTTGGAGAACACCAGATAAGGACCAAGTTTGGAGAGAAAGATGATGAATTCAGTTTTTGATAAATCAAGTTTGAGATACTCATGGGAGAGGCAAGCAGAGAGAGCCAAGAGGCAGTTGGGTCTGGAGAATGAGTGGGATGAGTGAAGGTTTAGGTGTAGAAGCTCTAAGAGAGGAGAGCAGAGGACTGTTAAGTGTGAGACACAGGCTGTGTGAGGCACGGGCTGGCAAGGAGGAGTAGGCCAAGTAGACTGAGAAGTAGAGAATAAGTGGTGCAGGGGCACAGAATGGGACAACGTGACTGTCTCATCCTCTGGCAGTCTCTTTCTCCGGCAACCCAACAAGATAGGCAAGGTTATTTTATGGATGAGAAAACCAAGGCTCCGAGAGGTCAAGTGCCTTGTGAGAGAGGTCATGCTGTTGATAAGGGCAAGGTGAGTCTGGGCTTCCAGTGCGGGCTCTGAAGGGTGAGTGAGGCAGGCCTGCAGGAGGAGCCCCCAGTAACAGGTGGTGAGTGGGTAGGCAAAGCGGGAGGATATAGAACAGGAGGCCAGAGTTAGGCTGAGGTCTAGCTGTGGCATCAGGTCAGGCTACTGCTGTGGGTTCCTGGCTCTCCTTCCTGCTTGGACAGATCCCACCTCTGGTTTCCCACTGGGGCCGTTCCTTAAGGAAGGAAGCTGAGCATATGAAGGAGGATATTTAACACCCTGACTTTCCTCCTTTGAAAAAGCCTCTTCTTGTTTGTTCAGAGTCTTTTCCTCAAAATAAACAGATTGTCCAGAGTCTGGTGAATGAGTGCTGAGGGTGAGGACGTGACCAACTGCAGTTACTAGTCCCGTGTCTCGTTCCCCCCTGAGGCTGGCAGGAAACTGAACAGAGCCAGCTCTGGCAGCATGACCAGGTATCAGGCACCTCGCTTTGTGTAAAAATCGCTCTTTGACAGTGTCTCCTTATGTTGTCCAGGCTGGTCTCAAACTCCTGGGCTCAAGAGATCCTCCTGTCTCGGCCTCCCGAAGTGCTAAGTAGGATTACAGGTGTGAGCCACCACACCTGGCTGTAAAAATGTACTTATTCTCCAGCCTCTTTTGTATAAATCGTAGTAAGGGATGGGACTAATGATGTTATCTGTGAAAATAGCCACCATTTACCCATAAGACAAAACTTGGGGCCCATCTACCCTGACCACATCATGATGTTCATCTGCAGCTGTTGCAAGGTGTTCAGATTATATAAATACAAATGGCATAAACACTTTAAAAGAAGTGCAATTCTCGAAAATTGGACTAAAGCATTCTGTAAAGCAACAGATAATAATGAGCTTACAGTGGATAATTCATTTGAATTTGAAAAATACAGAAATGAGCCTGTCAAATACCAGCAAGAACTATGAAATAAAACTACTGATGCAATGAAGACAGTTGGAAAGATCAAACAAATGCCAACCTAAATTTATAATGAACAAATTGAAGAAAAATAAAGGACTATAGAAAGCTCAGAACATCAAAGAAGTCAGGTAAAACTCATCTCATCTTGACCCCTCTTTCAGGCAAAGGAAAGCAGCTGGAAGAAAAGATGTTACAACCGTTACAACAGGATGCAGACATGAAAGAGGCTTCCTAAAAATCTCATTGTCTATAACCATTTATATATTTACATTCGAAAATCTCCTTTGGAGACTTAGAAACTCTAAATTATTGACTTATTTTTTGTATAAGATCACTCAAATGAAAGGTGATTAAAAATCATCTACATTGCTGTCTACAAAACATCAGATAATATGGATGTTAGATTGCATCTCATTGTTAAGTCTTTACCGCTAGATATGTTTGTAAATACAGAAATGAAATGTGGACATAAAATGGTTATGCTATTTGGTTAATGGTACTAGGCAACATTTCTGTAATTAATGACATTCAAAAATTTATGGCCAGTGATATATATAAAGTAAAATTTTCTTTGCAGTAAAATATGCCCTTTATTGTTATAGAAGGGAGGATATAAGGAATCAACAGTTTGTATGAGAATAGCTCAAATAGTATCTTTTATTTTGATTTTAATATTTCTTATTTTGGTTTATTAGCATCTTAGAACAAAATGGCCTTATATAATGAAGCCTATTATGCTGGACTGTTTTGACCTGTTTTAATTGTTCTGACAGATAGTTGGGGATGAAAGCCGAATAGCATTTGCCTGAAATGACTGACACTATATAATTTCTGCTTTGGCAATACTCAGTTCTAACTTGTGATTCCTGGTAGAACAGACTTTTTTTTTTTTGAGCCTAGCAATGATCTAGAAGCAGATGTTATCTCAGTGCCTTTTAAAATTTGTTGTGTGGTTTTCTTTTAAAAAGCCATACAATAATTTTGGAAAACAATGTATGGGTAGAACATCTGTCTGTAATTTGCACGCAAAACCACTTTTAATGGGTACAAAGTTAAATTAGGAGGAATACGTTCAGATGTCCTATTGCACAGTAGGATGACAATAGTTAATGCATTGAATGTTCTTGCTACAAATAAATGATAAATGTTTGAGTTGATGGGTGTGCTAATTACACTGATTTGATTGATACACATTGTATGTGAAACAGTACATATGCCATAAATATTTACAATTATGTTTCAGTTTAACTTTTTTTTGTTTTTTTTTTTTTTTTTGAGACGGAGTCTCGCTCTGTCGCCCAGGCTGGAGTGCAGTGGCCGGATCTCAGCTCACTGCAAGCTCCGCCTCCCGGGTTCACTCCATTCTCCTGCCTCAGCCTCCCGAGTAGCTGGGACTACAGGCGTCCGCCACATCGCCCGGCTAGTTTTTTGTATTTTTTAGTAGAGACGGGGTTTCACCATGTTAGCCAGGATGGTCTCGATCTCCTGACCTCGTGATCCACCCGTCTCGGCCTCCCAAAGTGCTGGGATTACAGGCTTGAGCCACCGCGCCCGGCCTCAGTTTAACTTTTTAAAAAACATTTCTAATGTAAAAAGTATCTCTCAAACTGTAGGTTAACTTCTTGATTTATATTTAAATATGAATCTTAAGCAAAATAGTGAAAATAACCATCTTGATTTAGTGTTTTTGTCCCATATGTGAATTGTATATACTTAGAGGACAATAAAATCAACTGAGCTGTAAGCTTAGAATAGGACTGAGGGGTAATTTTGCACAGCAGCTTTACAAATGGTACATTGTTACATTGATGCTTCAAAACTCTCTCTCTCTCTCTCTCTCTCTCTCTCTCTCTGTAAATGGCTAAAGGGATTAGTACTTTACCTTTGGAGGTCCTCAAAGCATTATTTGGAGTTCATAATACTTCAGCTAGAAGCAAGTAGAATCTGTGTTTTTCTGAAGACTATCGGTAGCATAAATGTGATTATAAACAAAGTACACTTAAGATGTATATATGCAATGACTGCTATTTATACAAAATTTAAATCTGCAAATGGAAACAACATGCTTATGGGTTATTAAAATTGTCTAAAGTCTTAGGTTCTTTATAGTACACGTGCTGATTTACAAATAAATGATTTATTAACTGATTTTTAAAAATTATCTCTCTGAAAACTCCCATGGAAACCAGATTTTTGTAATCGAAATCTGATTTTTTTTTACCAAATTGTCACTTACTGTACATATTATCAAACCACTTTATAATATCTGTAAAGTTAAAAAATACTTGTACTCCCACCTAACACAATCCTTTTCACTTATGTGTGTTTTCAGTATTTGATCATGAGCAGACATATTTTTATATACTTCTAATATGTGAACAAAATTTTGTATACTTTTTTCATCATCTTTGATTTTGTTTTTAATTAAGTCTTATGATCATACATAATTTTTAAATTTGTATATATCTCCTCTACTTTAATCCTTTTAAGTTGGCAAAAGCACCATTCCCAATCACAAATACACGGGAGTTCTACAGTTTTATGCTTTTGAATGGCTGTTTAAAGACAATCCTAAATTACAACTTAGTCTGACTTAGATTGTAAAGAATTCAAGAGTGAAGTTTAACTTGCTACTATTTTTAAAGCATTTGACCTTACAGATCATCTATAAAATGTGAGAAGTGTTAATCTTTATTTGATATTACACATAAACCACACTAAAATGCCTTTCAATAAGTAAAAGGAACCATTTTAGATACAGGGAATTCAAATTAGATTGGCATAGTTAAGGCCAAAAATTTAAAGTATACATTGCTACCTTATCGTCAACCCTTGCCTTTAAGAAGTGACGAACACAAAACACAGGTGAAAGCTTGCTTGGTTCTGAGACAGGGAAGGAATTTCCCCAGTATTTAAATATATTCACATATCCAGTTATATTAATCTAAATATAAAACGAATCTCCAATAAGTTTTGTTTTGTTTTTTTGAGATGGAGTCTTGCTCTGTTGCCCAGGCTGGAGTGTAGTGGTGTGATCTCGGCTCACTGCAACCTCTGCCTCCTGGGTTCAAGCCATTCCTCTGCCTCAGCCTCCTGAGTAGAGTAGCTGGGACTACAAGCGTGCGCCACCATGCCCGGCTAATTTTTGTATTTTTAGTAGAGATGGGGTTTCACCATGTTGGCCAGGCTGGTCTTGAACTCCTGACCTCAAGTGATCTGCCCACCTCAGCCTCCCAAAGTGCTGCGATTACAGGTGTGAGCCACCACACCTGGCCCAATCTCCAATAAGTTTTAAGATAGCATTAACCATCTCTGGAAAGTTGAACGTTACTAACAAAGTCTAATCATATCTTTAGAAGGGGTAAACAGTGATAGCATTTACTGAATCACAATTACTATTAAAATTCAAAAAACTAAACATATTCATTTAACTACAACCCAGGGTTTAGTTTTAAATCAGGACTGCCCAACAAAATAGTCTGTCAATCATTCATGATCTGAATTCTGATGTATGAGAGCTATCAAATTATGGTACACATAAAAAAGTCAGACATTTCTGTTTTGTAATAAATAAGGCAGTGGCCAATTATTACTCATTGGTAGCTTTTTTGAGATAAGCTATCAAGTCTGCCCTTTCTGCCTTCTTCTTAATGTGGGCAAAGATCATTTTTGTTCCAGGGATGTACTTTTAGGAATTCTCCAAATGCTCCATCAGGGTATCCTCTCCCCAGGTGATGCCTTTGTTCTTATTGGCATCTGTGTAAGAGAATCCAGTGGCCTGGACAGGTGGAGATTAGGCCCAGTTTTGTCCTTGCCTTTGTTTTCCATGATGTAGCACTGGGCACACTTCTCAATACAAATCCTCTTGCCTTTCTCAATATTACCCATATTTAATTCTCTCTTTTGTCGCTGGCGCTAGGAACGTTCCCACTCGGAAGCTGGACGTACCGCTCTGTATGATCTTTTTTTCTTTCTTTCTTTCTTTTTTTTTTTTTTTGAGATGGAGTCTCTGTCTTCTGTCGCCAGGCTGGAGTTCAGTGGCCCGATCTCGACTCACTGCAAGCTCCGCCTCCCGGGTTCACTGAGCCAATCTCCTGCCTCAGCCTCCAGAGTAGCTGGGACTACAGGCGCCAGCCAGCATGTCCGGCTAATTTTTTGTATTTTTAGTAGAGACGTGGTTTCACAATGTTAGCCAGGATGGTCTTGATCTCCTGACCTCGTGATCCGCCTGCCTCGGCCTCCCGAAGTGCTGGGATTATAGGCGTGAGTCACCGCGCCCGGCCCTCTCTGTGTACTCTTTTAAACCAAATATCATACTACAAACATTTTCCCACATTGCTAGTCTTCATAACTGTATTTTTGAATGCCTTAATTTTATTTTTTAACTTTGATCAATTTTTAATAGAGATAATCATACATATGGAATAAAATTTAAAAGGTGCAGAATAGTGGCATTGAAATGTAAGTCTTACTCCTCCCCTTCTCCCCTGTAAACCCAGATCCCTTCCCTAGAGGCCTACATAATGAAAAGTGTCTTATTTATGTACTTCAGAGTTATTTTATACATATATAAGCACACATGACTAATTCTTTTTTATATAGTAGCATACCCTATGCACAGTCTTGCACTTGGGTGATTGTTTCAGACCAGTTTATAAAAGGCATCCTCATTCTTTTTAGTGACTATGTAGTATTCCATTGAATGATTTACCATGACTTATTTAGTCTCTATTGAGGACATTTAGGTTATTACTAATCTTAGGCTTTTACAAACAAAGCTGTAATGAGAATTTGTGTGTATGTGTATGTGTGTGTGTTTCACACATGGTGAGGACAGAAGCTGCATTTCTAGAAATGGTTTTCTGAGTCAAAGGATATGTGTATTTTAAATTTAGTGGACATTGTCATAATTGCCTTCCATAAAAGTTATACCAATCTATACTCCTGTCAGCAATGTAATGATGTAATGCCTGAATTTTAAATTTCCAGCACCGTAGAATGCTTTTTCTTTCTTTTTAAGGCAAGTTTTGGAGCAGGAGTGAAAGTTAAAAAGCTTTAGAGCAGGAACGAAAGGAAGGAAAGTACACTTGGAAGAGGGCCAAGTGGACGACTTGAAAGACAAGTGTCTTTTTTTTATTTTTAAAGCCTTTTTTTTGTTGTTGAAACAGGGTCTCACTCTGTTACCCAAGCTGGAGTGCAGCAGTATGATAATGGCTCACTGCAGCCTTGACCTTCTGGGTTAAAGTGATCTTTCCACCTCAGCCTCCTGAGTAGCTAGGACTCGCTAGGCATGTGCCACCACGCCTAGCTCATTTTTTTTTTTTTTTCCCCAAAGTAGAGATGAGATCTGGCTATTTTGCCCAGGCTGGTCTTGAACTCCTGGCCTAAAGCAATCCTCTTTCCTCCACCTCTGAAAGCGCTGGGATTACAGGTTTTGTGTTTGGCCTTAAAGCCTTTTATTATAAAATATTTTAAACATACAGTAATGAACCATCATGCAGCTAAAGCCATCCTCAACTCATAACGGCCAGATGTGTTTGTCTAAACTGGTACCCTTTTCCTGTCTCCCCCTGGATTATTGTGAAGCAAATAACAAATATCATACTATTTCATTCATAAATATTTCAGTATGTATTCCCAAAAGATAAATACTCTTGGCTAGGCATGGTGGCTCATGCCTGTAATCCTAGCACTTTGGGAGGCCAAGGTGGGTGGATCGCTTCAGCTCAGGAGTTTGACACCAACCTGGCCAACATGGTGAAACCTCGTCTGTACAAAAAAATACAAAAATTAGCCAGGCATAGTGGTGCACACCTGTAGCTCCAGCTAATTGGGAGGCTGAGGTGGGAGGATCACTTGAACCCATGAGGTCGAGGCTACAGTGAGCCGAGATTGCACCGCTGCACTCCAGCCTGGGCAACAGAGTCAGACCCTGTCTCAGAAACAGAAAAACCTGACTCTTTTTAAACTCTTTAACCACAACATTATCACCATATGTAGAAAATACTTCTTCCATATCAACAAATATTCAGTTAACGTTCACATTTCTCCAGTTGCTTTTTTCTTTACTTTTAGTTGTTTTATTCAAATCAGGATCCAAACAAGATCTAGACACTGTATTTGGTTCATGTGTCTCACAAATGTCTCTTAAGTCTTTTTTTATCTGTAAGTTCCCCCTCCATCTTTTTGTCTTTGCCCCTCTTGTTATTTGAGGAAACAGATGTTTGTCCTATCAAGTTTTCCACAGTCTGGATTTTGTTCATTGTGTCCTCCTGATATCATTTCACATGTCTCTCTATCTCTTCTATTTCCTGAACATTGAAAGGTAGCTCCTGAGGCCTGGTCTCTTTCAGGTATGATTTTTTTTTTTTTTTTTTTTGCGTGTCTGCTGCTAGATGGTAGTGTGTTCTTACAGCAAGAGGGATGTAATCTCAGGCTTTTTTTCTCTCTTTTTTGTAATGATCATTTCTTAGATGCATTATCTTATTAGATGCTGTTATTCCTCCTTCACTTACCAGATGGAATCTTTTTTTTTAGAGATAGGGTCTCACTTTGTCACCCAGGCTGGAGTGCAGTGACGCAATCACGGCTCACTGTATCACGGCAGCCTTGACTTCCTGGGCTCAGGTGATTCTCCCACTTCAGCCCCCCGAGTGGCTGGGACTATAGGCATGTGCCACTATGCCCAGCTAATTTTTGTATTTTTTATAGAGACAGGGTCTTGCCACGTCAAGGCTGGTCTTAAACTCCTGGGCTCAAACGATCCACCCACTTCGGCCTCCCAAAGTGCTGGGATTACAGGCGTGAGCCACCTCACCCGGCCGGAATAGTTCTACAGAACCAACAGGATGCGCTCAAAAGAACTCATCATGACCGGCAGCAGCAGTGTTGTTATTAGCATTTTATTCAGTTTTTAGTTCTGTTCATATTCAGTAAGTTTGTACTGAATAAAAATTGCTTATATAAAAGATTTGCTTTTATAGTTATATACATTGGAGTTTATATTGAGTTTAAATTTTAACATATTTAGATTAAGTCAACAATGAGTAACCCAATGATTTTTTTTTTTTCTTTTCAAAGGGGGGTCTTTGTACGTTATTCTAGTTCAAGAGACACTGGTATCAGGCCATAGTGTTACATTTAAAAACTTTCTCTAAACTGTGAGCTTTTCTACTGTGAGCCAGAGATTGTTTCTTTTTTATTTATTTATTTATTTATTTTTTTTTTTTGAGACGGAGTCTCGCTCTGTCGCCCAGGCTGGAGTGCAGTGGCCGGATCTCAGCTCACTGCAAGCTCCACCTCCCGGGTTCACGCCATTCTCCTGCCTCAGCCTCCCGAGTAGTTGGGACTACAGGCGCCCGCCACCGCGCCCGGCTAGTTTTTTTTTTTTTTTGTATTTTTTAATAGAGACGGGGTTTCACCGTGTTAGCCAGGATGGTCTCGATCTCCTGACCTCGTGATCCGCCCGTCTCGGCCTCCCAAAGTGCTGGGATTACAGGCTTGAGCCACCGCGCCCGGCCTGTTTCTTTTTTATTTTTGTTTTTGTCTTACTATCCCAGTACCTGACATACAGAAGGAAGCAGAGATTTAATGGCTTGCCTTATTGTGAGGAATTCCCTGCAGCCTCCACGTTGGTCCTCTTTGTTGATAAACATCAACATCCAGTCTGTTAAAAATTGTGCTTTTCAATAGCAATTTCACTATTTAACATGGCTCCCAATAGTAGTGCTGAAATGCTGTCTGGTATTTCCAAGCACAAGAAAACTATAATGGGCCTTATGGAAAAGATACACGTGTTACATAAGCTTTGTTCAGGCATGACTCATAATGCAGTTGGCTGTGAGTTCAGTGTTAATGAATCAACAATATATTTGAAATAAGATGTTTCTAAATGGAAACACACATAAAACAAGCATATGCATTTTTCAGTTGATGAAAATAGGCCAGGCATGGTGGCTCATGCCTGTAATCCCAGCACTTTGGGAGGCTAAGGCAGGAGGATCATTTGAGGCCAGAATTCGAGACCAGCCTGGCCAACATGGTGAAACCTCGTCTCTACTAAAAATACAAAAATTAGTCGGGTGTGGTGGTGTGCACCTGTAATCCCAAATATCTGGTGGGCTGAGGTGGGAGAATCGCTTGAACCTGGGAGGCAAAGGTTGCAGTGAGCTGAGATGGCACCACTGCACTCCAACCTGGGCAACACAGTGAGACTCCATCTCAAAAAGAAAAAAGAAAACGTTGTGACCAGAGACAAACAGGAACCTAACTCTTTATTTCCTCTAGGAGCCATGGTTCAGTGTTCATGATTTCAACAACTTTATAGAACATAACTACCATAAAGTCAAAATAATACTACATAATGTGGAATTTATAGCAGATATGAATGTAAAGTATATAACCATGAAGATAGTAGGGTGGTATTCAGACATATATCGTTTTAAGGCAGGGCACAGTGGCTCACGCCTGTAATCCCAGCACTTTGGGAGGCCGAGGTGGGTGTATCACTTGAGGTCAGGAGTTTGAGACCAGCCTGGCCAACACTGTCTCTACTAAAAATATAAAAATTAGCCAGGAGTGGTGGCACGCGCCTGTAGTCCCAGCTACTCGGGAGGCTGAGGCAGGAAAATCTCTTGAACCCAGGAGGTAGAGGTTGTAGTGAGCCGAGATCACGCCACTGCACTATAGCCTGGGTGACAGAGCAAAACTCTGTCTCATTTAAAAAAAAAAAAAAAAAAAAAAAAAAAAAAGAAGTTATAAGTATACTGTTTTAAGATTCTTTTTTTTTTTTTTTTTTTTGAGATGGAGTCTTGCTCTGTCACCCAGGCTGAAGTGCAGTGGTGCGATCTCAGCTCACTGTGACCTCTGCCTCCCTGGTTCAAGTCATTCTTCTGCCTCAGCCTCCCACGTAGCTGAGACTACAGGCACCCACCACCACGCCTGGCTAATTTTTGTATTTTTAGTAGAGATGGGGTATCACCATGTTGGCTAGGCTGGCCTCAAACTCCTGACCGCGTGATCAGCCCTCCTCGGCCTCCCAAAGTGCTGGGATTATAGGTGTGAGCCACCGCGCCCAACCAAGATTCTTATATTCCTAAACACTAGAGTATTTTTGGCAGGCAAGTAATGATAAAAAGAAGATGCATATGCATCTATACAGCAACCACCAAAAATAAGACAAATGGACATAAGCAGAAATTCAATAGTGGTGACACAAATTAAATTATTAATGATAATTCACATAGGAGATAAAATTGAATAAAAATAATTTTCCAACTAAAGGTAGAGAAATGAAAATCTGAAAACAGAAATAGAAATCAAACACCATGATAGATTAATCCAAACATACTAATTTAATGTAAATGGATTAAATACTCTCATTAAAAGGCAGCATTTGTTGACCTTTTATAAATGCAAGCAATTCTATGTTATTATCAAAAAACATACTTTAACATTAAAAGACATAGACAATTTGTAAATAAAGTGATAAAAAAGAAAAAATATATATCCAGTCTGTTAAGTGGTTGTCCCAGCCCTGCTCACACATCTCTCCAGACACAGAGCACTTACTACCTCCTGAGACAGCCTTCCATTCTTGGATAGTTCTGATTGTTAGAAAGTTACTCCTCAAAGCTAAAATGCCACCAACACTGTCATAATTCTGTCCCCCCTGCACTAAGAGGACTTCCCTGGCCACACGCTACATCCCTTTCTAGTGGTACTGACCACACTCTATTATAGTTCCTTGTTTCTCTGCCTGATCCCATTCAGACTGTGGGCTCCCCAGGCAGGGACTATAGCTGTGTCATCCGTGGCCTTTTCAGCCCCCAGTCCCGGGCCTTCCACAGAGGAGGTGCCCAGAAACAGTCTGTGGAATCAGAGAATGGATTGTCTCAGAAGTGGTCTCTTCTTCAAGTTAAACATTCCTTATTCTTCTTATGTTCTTCATGGCTTCCAGACTCCACACCACTGCCCTCATCTCCATAGGCTCCAATTGGCCAATGTGCCCTTAATCTATGCAGCTTGCAGTTGAAGACAACATGTATGGTATGGTCTGGCCAGGTTCAAGCCTGTGCTGGATCCTAAGGACAAAGATGGATCCAACTTGGTCCATCTTCAAGGAGTTCACCGCCTTGTAGAGAAGACACACCTGTAAACAAACACATGCAGTAAAGTGTTACACACACTGAGAGAAGCTTGCATAGGGAACCGTGGGGACATAAAAGAAGTACTAAGTCTTAACAGGGAGGATGAGGACAGGAAAGGCTGAAAGTGACACTGAATTAGTGGGGACTTTAGGTTGTAGGTAACAGGAAACCCAGCTCAAACTAGCTCAAGTGAAAAGAGAATATTTTAGATCTCATAACTGAGAAGTCTGTGGATAGACTTCAGGCACAGATTGATCCAGAGACTCAAACAATGGCATCAGGACTTGGTTTTTCTTCCTCTATCCCTTAGCTCTGCTGACCTCAGAATTGGCTTCGCTCTGTCCCGTGTGGTACCAAAGATGGCTGTTGGTCACACCACACTTAGATTCTATAGCTTAGCCACCCCTACTTTCGTATACATTCAGCCTAAGGCCCAGGAAGGATTCTGGATAAATCACTGCTCCAAGGAGGGTCATGACCCCCTTGGAACCAACAGATGGGGCTTAGCCCCACCTCAACCATATGGGCTGAGAGCAAGGGAGGGAAGGGTGACTCCCCAAGAGGAAGAGAGAGGTTCCGTTCCCAAAAGAAGGAATTCTGGGAAGGCCAAGACATCAGACGTCCACGATGGCCTCAGAAGATAAGTAAAGAATTTTTGGATAGATAAGAAGACATGGTGTGTTCCAGGCAGAATAAGAAGCATGAGAGTCTCTGAGGTGTGAAGCTGTTCTGGGGAACTCAAGTGCCTGTTTGCTCCAGACTACAGCAGGTGCTTTAGGTGCCCCATGTATATTTGTCTAGCCCTTCCATTTCGGTGCCAATTCAAATGTCTGTTGGAAATAGACATTTCAGGCTGGGTGCAGTGGCACACTCCTGTAATACCAGCACTTTGAGAGGCTGAGGCAGGAGGATCACTTGAGCTCAGGAGTTCAAGACCAGCCTGGGCAACATGGCAAAAACCTGTCTTTACAAAAAATGCAAAAATTAGCCAGGCATGGTGGCATGCACCTGCAGTCCCAGCTACCTGGCAGGCTGAGGCGAAAAGATTGCTTGAGTCCAGGAAGTGAAGGCTGCAATGAGTCAAGATCATCACCACTGCACTCCAGCCTGGAGCTGGGGTGACAGAGTGAGCACCTGTCTCAAAAAAAAAAAAGAAAGAAAGAAAGAAGAAAGAAGGAGGAAGGAGGAAGGAGGAAAGAGGAAGGAGGAAGGAGGAAGTAGAAGGAAAAGGAGAAGGAGAAGAAGAGACATTTCAGTGTCTATTTCCACCTGCCAGCATCTGCACATTTTGTCTCAGGACTTTTGGAGGGACCAGGGCTATCAACCCATGTGTCAGGCTAGACATGCTGGAGAATTCAAGTCCCTCGAGCAGCCCTCGGCCAATGACTGACTCCCCTAACGCCCTTGCCTCTAATGAGAGGTAACTCTGGATGTATTCTACCCAGGCCTCTAGGGTTCCCTAGCAGTGCTAAGCTTGCTAAAGGTACACCTTATTTAAGGTTCCATTCACTCCTGTGTTACTTTCCCACTCTCCTAATTGTGTTTGCCGGGATCACGTCACACATGAACCACTTGTACTCAAATCCATGTCCCAGGGCCTGCTTCTGGGAGAATCCAAAATAGCCCCAAATACATTCTTCTAAAAATAAAGCTTAAGTCAGTGTCAACACTTTTTTTGCTTTGTTTTGCTGCCACACTGTCCTATTTACTTAGGTGGGATAACAAATATGCATAACATCTGAGGTACAGCCCCTCCTTCCAGGAGCTCCTGGTCTGAGGGGAAGGCAATAATAAGCATTTCATGGTTTCAAAGTGCCTTCTCGGCCACGAATCCATTTGCTCCTTGGAAACCTGCAAGGTTTGCAGGACCAAGATTCTTGTGTAAGTGAGGAACACAGAGGCTCAAAGTGAGGCAGTGACTTGGCCCAGGGTCCCAGAGCCAATGATCCCTGGCTGACCCCTTTCTTGGCTTGTGCCTGTGTCAGCACCATCCAGGTGGTCTCTTACCACTAAGAATAATTAGGGAATCCCTCCTTTCTCTGTGGGTTCAGCCAGAGCTCCAGTAAAGACACCCACATCTGTTGCTTGTTTTCTAAACATTGATAACTTTGGAGGCAGAAGATTAGAAGCACCAAAAAACAAACAGCACTCTGATCCTCCCAGGGGCTGCTTCACCTATTGCTCCCTCAGACTAGGGGCTCTCCCAGTGAGAGCAACATTCTCCATGCAGTCAGGGCCATTCTTCCCAAGAACAGGGACTTACACAAGGGTGATACATATGAAAAAGGGGAGACTCGTGGGATGGGAGCAGTCAGGGGACACAGACAAAGGCATCTAATTTAGGGCAGGGGAGATTTCCAGGAGGAAGTAGCATCTAAGGGTGAGTTAGCCTGCCCCAGGAGGAAGGGTGTTCCAGGCAGAGAGAACAGCGTAAGCAAAGGCCTGAAGATGACAGAGAGCATGTGGGTATTTGAGGAACTGAGATTGTCCCCTCCTGCTCCTTTCTGGGGTGAAAACCCAAGCTCGCATCCTCCACCCGCATTCCTTAGTTCTCCTACTCCTTCCTCCCACCCCTTGCCTGGAGCAGGCTGAAAAGGAACAGGGGAGGACCCTACCCATCTGACAGATGCACTGCCTGTGCTGGATCCTTCCACTTGTCCTGCGTGGGCTCACCACCCTTCTCCACCCACAGTAGGCCGCCTGACTCTGGAGCTTCAGTCTGGGTTGAGCCAACAGGAGGCAGTGGTAGAAGACCACAGGATGGGAGGGGAGAGAGAGAAATGTGCTTGTTCCCCTGGCTCTCTTCCTGTGAGAGGTTAGCCTCTACCAAAGGCCACAGCTCCAGTCCTGATGCCCTCCCCACCACTGCCCTCTCTGAGTTCCAGTAATAACCCCTTCCTCCCCTCGCCCTGTCAGCCCAAGTAGTTTCCATCCTCACTGTTGCTTGCCAGACAAACTGCACTATTTCGTCTTGATTTTCTAAACCCTCAACACACTCTAAATTACTCATTTTTCAGGGTGCCATCTGTTTCCTACCTGGACCCTGGTGACGCACAGCCCTAATCCACAGTTAGAGGATGGACAGGGTGTGCTAAGCCCTGCAAAGTGCTGGAAACCTGGGAGGAGTTATTTAGTTATTGGTATTCAGCTCAATTCCACCTCACTTGCCTATCCTTTTTTTTTTCTTTCTGAGACAGAGCCTCGTTCTGTCACCCAGGCTGGAGTGCAATGGCGTGACCTCAGCTCACTGCTACCTCTGCTTCCTGGGTTTGAGCAATTTTCTTGCCTCAGCCTCCCAAGTAGCTGGGATTACAGGTGCCCGCCACCACGCCTAGCTAATTTTTTGTATTATTAATAGAGACAGGTTTCACCATGTTGGCCAGACTGGTCTTGAACTCCTGACCTCAGGTGATCCACCCACCTCGGCCTCCCAAAGTGCCGGGATTACAGGCATGAGCCACTGTGCCGGGCCCCTTACTTGCCTCTTGCCAGCCCAGCTCATGAGGGTCCAGAGCTGTTCTAAGCACAATATTTGCAGCAGATAACAAATCCACAAGGATGTATTACTGACCCTGTTTTCAGAAGAGGAAACTGAGTTTCAGAAGAAGAAATTGCCCAAATTCATGAAGTCAATTAGAGGCAAGTCCACCGTTTGGACTCCAGTCTAGACTCCAAAGGACCAAATGAGACAGCAAATGTGAAGATGCTTTTGAGACTATGAAGAGCCACCATACCTGTCTGAGCTAAGAACTGTGGTGTGATGCCTGTCCCTCCCCACAAGGCTGAGTCTTGAAGAAGGTCAGATCTGGTAGGAACCCTAGAGATCAGACAGTGTCACACCATCCTGTGCAGAGAGGAAAACAGGTCCAGAGAGGACAAGTAGTTCCGCCAAAGATGAATATTTGCTGTTGGAATCAGAATGAGAATCCAGAATGCACATCTTCAGACACCTCATAAACACATCAGTGAGAAGGACGTAGCACTCCCCTTAGAGAGGGATTTGGAAGAGAGAGAAGAAGAGGGGATAGAGAAGAGGAAATGAGCTGATTTCTGGGCTGTAGCATTTCAGATTTTGGGAATGCAAGGGATTAAGGACCAAACTGACAAGCCAGGAGGAGATAAGACCCTGGAGGCACAGACACGGGCTCCTCGTGAGTAATGAAATAAAGTAACTTGATGTGACTGTTAAACTCCTCTGTGAGTCACATTGCATTTCCCCCCGGTGACCCAGGCTTCTGAAACTGTTGACAGGTACCATCCACACTCACTCTACCTTTCAACATTTCCCCCCCCACTTCCTAGACCTTGAGTTAGAAACATCAAATAGATCAGAGTCATCTGGTTAGGTGCACTGAAAAATCAAGATGTAACTCAAGGGATACCATGGTGGAAAAGACACAACTCGTCTCTGTTCTCACAGCGCTTCCAGTCCAATGGGAAAGGCAGGCCCCAAACAGATAAACAGAAGATTGGGTTGAGTTCTATGAAGAAAACAAACAGGGAACTGGGTGGATGATGGTGCCATTGACTGAGACATAGAAGATTGAAAGGGAAAGAAGTCAAGAGTTCCGGTCCCCACGTTATCCAAACAGAGACATCAGGGAGGTTGTTGGATATGGGAGTTTGATGCTCAGAGGAAAGTTTTGGCCCACAGGTTGAAAAAGTCTCCTACTGACCTTTGAGGTTCTCTCAGGTTCTATCTCTTCTTGGAAGCTTTCTCTGATAACATAATTCCTAGGGGTCTTCCCTCTCATGACCATTATTCACTCACTCATTCTCCTCTGTGCTAGGCTTGGTGCTGGGAATGGCTTGGTGCCCTCGATGAATTTATGTTCTAGGTGTGGAGTCAACCGATAGAGGAGACAATTGTAACACAGAATGGTAAATGCTGTGTGAGAGGAAAGCCCAAGGGGCTGTAGGAGCAGAGAAAGTGGGCCTCTGTGCCAGTCAGGTCCTGCAGGAAGAAGATGGCTATCTCATATGGATAATTCAAGAAGGCTCTATTCAGAGATGTGCAGAGAGTGGGGAAACCACAGGGGTTGTGAGATATCCTGGAGCTGAAAGCACTTGGGCATCACTACCACCCCTAGGCCTGAAGAGGAAAGAGAAGGAGGTGGTTACAGGAATCTAGACTCAGGGAGAGCTCTAAGAGAGGGCTGAGGGCAGAGGGAGCTGTGAGCCTCAGTTGAAGATGCAGCAAGAACAACGACAAAATACTTTTTTTTTTAAGTAAGTGAAATATATCAGAATCATCTGGTAAGGTGTTACTGAAAAGTAAGGTAGGGGATGGAGGTAGGGAGACAGGAGAAAGGAGGAATTAGCATTTGTAAACTGGATGCTCAGGGAAGGCCTCACCAAGAAGGTGACATTTAAGCCAAGACTTTTTTGCAGCATATCTCTAGGTGAGCCTTCCCCTTATCCCTTCAATCAGCTCATCCTACCCTCAAACTGCATCCACCCTACTCCCCCATCCCAGGGTCAGGGCCATGTCTCCAATGTCTTTGGATTAGGGAGCTCCTTGAAGTCCCTGTCAGACTAGAGATCCCCAGGGACAGGAACTCTGTTTCCTCCCACTCTTTCTCATCCAATGACAATAGAAGCTGCCATTATTAAGCCTATGCCTCACGCTAGGCCCGGCCCTAGGCGTATTATACACATCACTTCATCTAAGCCTCCTGGCAAGGCTCCGGGGCACAGCTGGGGAACATGAGGCAGCTCAGCCCCCTTTCCAAGGCCCAGCTGCTTTCCCTGACATGGTTCCTGCCTTATCCTCACCCCAGAGAAGGGGAAGTAAAGGATAGACCTTAAATTCTACTTTTTTTTTTTCTTTGAGATGTAGTCTCGTTCTGTCACCCAGGCTAGAGTGCAGTGGCGCAATCTTGGCTCACTGCAACCTCCGCCTCCTGGGTTCAGGCGATTCTTCTGCCTCAGCCTCCCGAGTAGCTGGGATTATAGGTGCATGCCACCATGCTCAGCTAATTTTTTTTGTATCTTTAGTAGAGACGGGGTTTCACCATATTTACCAGGCTGGTCTTGAACTCCTGACCTCATGATCCGCCCGCCTCCCAAAGTGCTGGGATTACAGACATGGGCCACTGTGCCCAACAATTTTTTTTTCTTGAGATAGGGTCTCACTTTGTTGTCCAGGCTGTAGTGAGTGCAGTGGCACAATCTCGGTTCACTGCAGCCTCGACTTTCTGGGCTCAAGCAATCCTCCCACCTCAGCCTCTCAAGTAGCTGGTACTATAGGCACATGGCATCATGCCCAGCTAATTTTTGTATTGTTTGTAGAAATGAGGTCTCATTATGTTACCCAGGTTGGTCTTGAACTCCTAGGCTCAAGTGATCCACCCACCTTGGCCTCCCAAAGTGCTGGGATTACAGGCAGGAGCCACTGCTCCTGGCCGACCTTAAATTCTTGAAGGACTGTAAAAGGGAACACAGATCAGACTTCTATTTTATGTCTCCAATGGGTGCAAGGCCCAAAGGGTAGAAGTCAACAAGAGGCAGTTTTTGTTAAAATGTGAGAATATCCTAACAGTCAGAGCTGTCTGGCTGCCTTGCAGGCAATGAGCTCCCTAGAGGTGTGCAAGAGAAGCTGGATAGCCTCATGTCAAAAATGAAATAGAGGTGGGGTGTGGTGGCTCACGCCTGTAATCCCAACACTTTGGGAGGCCAA
This sequence comes from Macaca mulatta, assembly GCF_049350105.2. Taxonomy (NCBI): domain Eukaryota; kingdom Metazoa; phylum Chordata; class Mammalia; order Primates; family Cercopithecidae; genus Macaca; species Macaca mulatta. The sequence goes on along the minus strand of NC_133419.1, from coordinate 74,870,652 downwards.
GGCGGGCAGATTACTTGAGGTCAAGAGTTCGAGACCAGCCTGGCTAACATGGCAAAACCCCATCTCTACTAAAAATACAAAAATTAGCTGGGTGTTTTGGCACACCTGTAATTCCAGCTACTCAGGAGGCTGAGGCACAAGAATTGCTTGAACCTGGGAGGCAGGGGTTGCAGTGAGCCGAGATCGCACACTGCACTCCAGCCTGGGTGATATGTTTCCAAAAATAAAGAAATGGGAGGATCTGTTAGGCTCATGAGGAATTTGACTAGGAAACTCGTGAGAATTCTTCCAATTTACATTCTAGAATCCTAAGATATGATTCTAAGACTTTGGTTCTAAGATTTTATTAGAACAAAAGACAATCCCTATCTTCAAAGAACTCACAACCTAGCAGATGAGGTGGTTACTTTCTATAACTGTCATAAACAGTCCTACAGAGTAAATGCAAGGCCATGGGCAGGATCTGAGAAGGAACCCTGACCAAGCCAGGACTGCATGGCTAGTCTCAAGAACCATCTGCATCAGAGTCATTTGGAAATCTTGTTTAAAAATGCTGATTTCTGGGCTCCACTCCAGATTTCCTGAATTAGAACCTCTGGAATGGAGCCCAAAAGTCTACTCAGTAAAACAAACTCCCATGGGGATTCTTAGGCAGATTGAAAACTGAAGCTGCAGGACAGGCACAGTGGTTCATGCCTGTAATCCTGGCACTTTGGGAGGTGGAGGTGGGCAGGTCACTTGAGCCCAGGAGTTCGAGACTAGCCTGGGCAACATGGAGAAACCCAGTCTCTATAAAATACAAAAATTAGCCAGGCATGGTGGTGTGTCCCAGCTACTCAGGAGGCTGAGGGAGGAGGATCACCTGAGCCCAGGAGTTCAAGGCTGCTGTGAGCCATAATCACTCCACTGTACTCCAGTCTGGGTGACACAGTGAGATCCTGTCTCAAAAAAAAAAAAAAAAAAAAAAAAAGAAAGAAAGAAAGAAAGAAAATTGAGATTGCAAGCTTAGGTGATAAGGATGACTTTTCTAAGAGGTGATCTCCAGATTGAGAAAAAGGAATAGTTGGGTCAAAACAAGGTGGGTACAATATGCCTTAGATATATTCTGAGATTCTGTAATTGAGAGTATGTGCCTCAGATATCCTGGAGCAGACCTCTGCAAGGGAGTGAGAGAGCCGGCCTGAGGCTATTATTAATTATTCTGAGGCAGTGAGCGGGTAAAAGGGTGCTCCACAGGGTCCCTGGGAGAAATTCTCTGGAACTGTTCCTTTCTCTGCCACTAGCCTCTTGGCTCTTATTCCCCAGCTGCCCCAATTCTCTGAAGCCTGCAATGTCACCAGCGAGGAAACAACAGTTTGAGTGAGGGCATCGTGGTGGAAAATAAAGTGTCATGGGACAGAGATGAGTAACGTGTGGCTGAACACAAGTTGGTCAGGCACTGTCAGGAACTTTTGAGGCTTGATGGAGGAAACACCTGCTGGTGCTACTCAGAGAGAGGGGGGTGTGTGGCAGATTTTGGGTCTGGGCTCTGCCACCTGGGCAAATCCCTTCTCCAACTGGGCCTCTGCATCCTATGTAGAAAAGTTTGTGTAAGAATCATATTAACTTGCTGTTGACCCTTTGGTTTTAATACTTTGGACTCAAAGGTCTCATCTGACCCCAACCATAAGCCTGTGAAGAATGCATGGTGGAACTATACCAACTTTACAGCGAGGCCAAGTCCCGGTGAGGGGCAGCGATTCGCCCACCACCACACAGCCACGCCGCAGCAAAGTCGGCTCCTGGAGATCGGCCTCATGCTGGGCTTGCTGAGGCCCAGCGGAGCGAGAGGCTTTCGGTCTCTGGTCCAGGAAGCAGGCGCTGCAGGGGACGGAAGGGTCGTTGCCCACAGCCAGGGGAGGCCAAGGAGCTGGGCGGAGGCACTCAAGGCCAGCCCCGGGAGAAGTGGGTGTGCTGGGGCCCGGGCGGGGCCGGGGGAGGGGACGCCTGGGGGAGGGAAAAGAAAGGGAGCCGAGCGCGGGTGGGAGCCCAGAGCCAGAGAGCGCGCTGGGCGGTGCGGGGCACCCGCGGAGTGGAACCGGGCCGGTGGAATGCACAGGGTCGCAGCGCCTGGGCCATCCTCGGTCAGAGGCCAGCGAGCAAACGGGCGCCCCAGAGCCTTGCTGAGAGGCAGGTAAGGCACCCACTGAGCTGGGAAGGCTGAGCTACAGTCGGGGGTGCAAGTGAGGGGTCTTCCCGCCTCCCTTCCAAGGGTCACGGGGCACTCTCCGTGAGACTGTGGAACCGACGGGGCGTGGGGCAGGGGTGGGCGCTGCAAATACCGAGCAAGTCCTCCAGGATCCTCCCCGATCCTCCCGATCCTCCCGAGCGCAGTGATCGCAGAGCAGCATGTGGGAGTAGGGAGCTGGGCTCTGTGCGCCCGGTCTGGAAACCGTGGGGACTTGCGCCGTTAGTCCCAGCCCTCAAGACGGCGACAAGAAAAGTTCCTCCACACCCACAGGAGTGCAAGTGAACACCTGCGGCTGGCAGCCAGTGCACGCGCAGAAAAGACACTTCAGGACCCAGCACAGTCTCATTTGGCCGGGGCCACTGGCTCTGCGGAGCTGACTTGCCCATTCCCTCTACCACACTGTGTCCCTCACCCTGTCTGACCTAGTCCCGGGAAAGCTAGGGACTCCCAAAATCATCCTCTGCTGCCAGTAACATAGGTCGAGGCTGGGAGTCGGGAGACTTGAGTTCTAGTTTACAGGCTGTGTAAAGCCGGGCAGTCACCCCTCAGCTCTGCGCCTTGCCCTCGCTTTTCCTGGGTCACCATTTGTAAAATGGGCCTCCTGCTCCTGTTGCCTGCACACCTCATGGGACAGAAGGAGAAAGGGGGATTGGACCTGGGAGTCTCTTATCTCGAAAATAAGTGAGTTTAGGCCGGGCGCGGTGGCTCAAGCCTGTAATCCCAGCACTTTGGGAGGCCGAGACGGGTGGAACACGAGGTCAGGAGATCGAGACCATCCTGGCTAACACGGTGAAACCCCGTCTCTACTAAAAATAAAAAAAAAAACTAGCCGGGCGAGGTGGCGGGCGCCTGTAGTCCCAGCTACTCGGGAGGCTGAGGCAGGAGAATGGCATAAACCTGGGAGACAGAGCTTGCAGTGAGCTGAGATCCGGCCACTGTACTCCAGCCTGGGTGACAGAGCGAGACTCTGTCTCAAAAAAAAAAAAAAAAAACAAAAAAAAAAACAAAAAAAAAGAAAATAAGTGAGTTTAGTCCTTGCATGAAAGCCCACCAAAGTATCCCCTCCTAAAATCCTCTCCCGACTCCCCACTAATTTGCATATAGGGAAACTGATACCCCAGGGGAGATGATTTACCTAAGGTTACAACAGAGACCAAACAGAATTAGAACCCAAGTTTCCTCAGTCCTAGCCCAGGGCTCTCTCCGCTTCACCTACAAAGGCATATTGTAAACGTGTGAGCGCCTCCTTATTTCCTTGCATCCGTCCACTTTGTTCCTGATGGAGGAGACCCATGCTGGGGGCCTGGAAACTGCTTTCAGATTTTCTTGACTCCTTGAGATGATAACCATCACCTTCTCCATCCCTCACTCACTCCATACCTCTCAAAGCACATCCATAAATTTAATGTGCTAGTGATCAAAATACCTTCTGAGAGGGAAGAAAGACAAGAAACTCCATCTTATTGATGAGGAAAATGAGGCCTAGAGTGATAGTTACTCAACCAAAATGCATGACTAGACGTGTTGGCATAGTAGGGGCAGGAACCCAGGTCTCCTGATTCCCCCTCTGATGTGTTCTCCACCAGCTACAGGACTACAGAATGGTACCCCTCAATGATAAAGGACTGCAGGGATGATCAGAGAGGGTGGGAAACAAGGAAGGCTTCTGGAGAAGGTGAGGTTCCTGGGAATCAAGAAGAATAATAAGAACCTCCTGGTTGCATCTGAGGCTAGGAGAGCTAGGGTGGGAAAGGAGACATAGAGATGGCTGTTCTTGATAATATGGGGGGAAGGGAAAGATATGGAGACAGAAAAGGAAACAGTGTGACCAGGCTGCCTGATAATTTTCTTGTATGTTTGCAATTTCTAAAACTTTCCCATCTCTTGTCTCCTCCAGTTCTCATATGAGTTAGGCAGGGCAGGGATCATTATCCCCATCTTATAGATGAGGTTCAGAGGAAGTAAATGCAGTGTTCAAGGACACAGAGCCAAGCATACAGCCAAGATTAGAATCATGAAAGGAACACTTGAACGGCAAGATCACAGGCCGAAGGACCGGGGAGTTGGACTGTGTGTGTGTGTGCAGGGGGTGGGTGTATATAGCCACACCCTGGGTAGGTACACAGGGAAGAGGGTTGCAAAGCCATTGCTGGTGTTTTGAGGCCAAGAATGTTTGCCCTTTGGATTGAATGGGGTCCAGGTGCAGGGAGCATCTGGGCTTCCAAAGAAAGCTTAGAATTCCTCCTCCTGTGACTCACCCCACCTGACTGAGATGACTGCTTTTCTTTGAGCCATCCCTTCCCCAGACCAAATGAAATCTGTTTTGCCCTTCCCTGGAGGTTGCTTTTTAAATATTGTAAGCTGTTTTCATGAATGTATATGTGTGTGCCAGAGCAGAGGCATGCTCTTAGAGAAGAGGCATTGATTCATTTATTCTTGAATGCCTGCTAGGTATCAGGGCTGGGAAATAAAGAAATGTATGAGGCACAGGACCCTGCCCTCTTACCTCAAAGCACAGTTACACACACACACAAACACACAATTTCAATACAGCATAGTGCTCTAATAAGTCTTTGTGCAAAGCACTTTTGGGGAAAAAAACAAGAGGGAGAGACTAACTGGCTAGGGAGTGAGGAATGAGGTGTCCCAGGAGAAGGTCTACAGAGATGAATTGGAGCTGGGTCTTGAAGGATGAGTAGGAGTTTGCCGGGCAGGTAAAAAGAGGAAGGGCATTCTTGTTTAAGAAAACAGCATGAGCAAAGGCAAGAGATGTGCAAGCGCAAGGAGTATTTGGAGAGTGGCCTGTAGTTCAGTGTCATGGGTGCAGGCCACTGAGAAGAGCTGCGGGGAGATGAGGCCAGTGTCAGAGTCACATTTCAAGGCACTTCAGTGGTAATCAGAAGAGTTTAAGAGTCTGCCCTACTGGCAGAAGGGAACTTATAGTGGAAAGGTCTGTGGAGGGGAAGTCAAGATACTTGGTTTCTGGCTCCAACTCTGCCACTACTGGGCTGTGAGACTTTAAGCAGGTGATTGCCTTGGGGAGGAGGGTCTATTTTCCCACTGGTTGAATGAGGGGGTTGCACCAACAACATGATCATGAAGATCTCTTCCAGCTCAGATTCTATTCCTTTTCCTTCCAACTGGATGCTAGGGGCTACTCCTTCAACTCCTCTCCCACTCCACCAGCTCTCCAGTCCACAAGAGTGGTAAGACCACTGAGGGGACAGTGGCAAAACTGTACACCCCAGGAGCTGTCTTTGGATCACCTACCTGCTTTATGTGACTTTTTCTACCTGCCTCTCTGTACTTCATTTCCAGACACTGAAGACGCTCATTCTGAAAGAGTAGCTGAAATGGAGCAATGGGAAAGAAAGACCCAAGGGTAGAGTTTCACTTTTCCCCCAGAGCAACCTGAACGAAAACACCACTAAGATCCCCAGTTCATCCCTCAGATCACAGCTTTAGTCCCCAAGTAGGGGTTGGACAAGTGCAAGGCAAGTGCATTTTGTGAGAACCTGGTAATGTGTGGGAAATAGCAGGAACAGAGAGTGAACTTGGCTCATCTAGGGAATCAGGAGTAGGTCTGGAGCAGCGGGGTGCATGGGAGACGAGAGCATAAAGGAAGGCTACCTCCTCCTCCGAAGCTTACCAAGCTCCATCTCACTGGGTCCTTGACTAAGATTGGTGAGAATCTGTGGTGCACGAAAAGGCCATAGTAACAAAGTTAGAGGAGATGATGCCCCATGACACTAGGAGGCTGTGTCTGGTGTGATGTGAAGCTTAGATGTGAGGAAACACTGCCATTTGTAGTGGAAAGAGCACCTGAACAGTACCGCCAAACACCTGGGTTCTTGTCTGAGTGCTGCCATTTATGGGCCATGTCATTTTGGACTAGTCACTTCTCCCTTCTGAGCCTCAGTTCCCTCATCTACGAAATGGAGGGTTGGCCTGGAATCTAGATTCTAGAAGATCCTTAAAGTCCCTGTCAGCTTGGCCATCTGCTCACCCTCTTTCCTCACTGGCCTATCTTCTATTTCAAGGCAAGACCTCTCCAGGGCAGGAGCTCTGTCTTCCCCATCCAAGGATCTTGGTAATCAGGGACTCTCCTGGACAGGGAAGCCAAGGAACTCAGAAACAGTGGCAAAACTCCCCCGTTCCTGACTGCGAGTCCCCAGCTTGAGCCCCAGAGGCAGTCCCAGAGCCCCAAAGAGAACCAACCTGTGCCTTCATCAGCTTTCTGCCTCGCCTAATTCAGACAGGAGGCCCTTGCACCCAGGCCCTCCCTCCCACACAAACCCAGCACCTAGAGGTATGGAACTATGGCCTCTTTCCTCCTCCTGTCAGAATCACAAACATCCTAGTCTATCCAGAGAGGCCCTGAGGTGTGAAAGGTCTCATGAATCTTTATTCCCCTCATGGAACACTGCCTCAAAGCCCCCTGCTGACCTCCACACTGTCCCCTTCTCCCACTTTCTGCAGAGTCTATCTCCTCCTCAGGCTGGATCATCCTGGCAGGTGAGCTGTGAAGAGGAAAAATGAGTAAATCCCTCAGTTTGGCTCGGCTGGGATATTAGATGTAAGTCAGTCCCAGGGCTCAGAAGCATCTTAGCCTGTGAGGAAAAGGTCCACAGCCTTCTCTATCTTGGGATTTGAGAAGCTCTAGAAATCCCCCAAAATGCTTCTCCCATCAGCCTGTCTAACTTCCCATGGTTTCACAGCTTGGTTTCATGATTCAGATCATCACAGGACATTAGAACCAACTGGGACCCCTTCATTTTACAGATGCAGACAGAAGCTGAGGCACAGAAAAGGGAAGTCGTACGTCCAAAGTCACACAAGGAGCAGCTGAGCCTGGACAACCCCCTGGGTTTCCATTTCCTTCACCGTAAAGTAAGGGCATATAGCCTAGATGGGCTCTGAAGGCCCTTCCAGCCTCTGCTCTACAAAATACAACCACCGCCATCTGTGCAGTGTCTAGTGCCAAGCACTACATGATGTTCTTTAATTTTCACAACAAAGCTCTGCTACAGATAGTGCTCATTCTGTGACCGTGTTCATATCCTGTCTATCTGAATAGATTGGGTGGTAACACATCATTTGTTCCTGTGCAAAATATCAATGCAGCTGCCATTCTCCCACTCATGTCTGTTCTCTTGGCATTCTAAAAGGCCCTTGCTAAGGTAACCCTTAGGAAAGGGAATGTTTTAGGCTGCACCATCAGCTGGTCCCTGAGTGTGAGTCCACATGTTAAATAGGTTTCTCATGATGTCACCCAATGAAGACACTAAGTCTGGAGTTGGGGGACAGCAATCAGAGGCCCTTTGGTCACTGCACAGTTCCTTTAACTGCAACCCTAGGCTGGCCTGACCCAGCTGCTGCAGGAAGGGGAGGGGCTGTGGGAGGGGGTCAGAGCCCACAGCAGGACTATTGCACAATCCTTGGGGCCTGGCCTTGGGCAATCCACCCTGGTTCCTTCCTTTTCTGCTTTCTCTCCTGCTTTCTAGCTCTGGGCTTTCCCAGCTCCGAAGTCAATACTGAGATCTCAGATGTGTCCAGAGACATCCTGAAGAGGCTCGGGGGCTGAGGAGCCTTAGTGTGTCCACAAAGAGACTCCTGAAACTGACTGAGAGCCAGCGGATTTGCCAGCTGGTGAGTCTTCCAGATTGAGATTTCCCTCCCTCTCCCTGTCAGTTAAAACCCCTTTCCAATGATACGTAAGAAAACTGAATGGTAACTGCCCTGCCCTGGGATTGGAGCTCGGGACAACTAGGAGCTTTCACCTTCACAGTATGTGCTGTGTCCATTCTTTTTTTTTAAACCTATGTGTACATATTTGCTTCTTGAAAATAAAAAGTTTTTAATCCTCTTCTGTATAATACAAGTGTATACTCATAGCAAGCCTTGAAAGAGGAGGCCAAGGATGATCATTTTTCTTTTTTTTTTTTTTTTTAGACAGAGGTCTTGCTCTGCTGCCCCGGCTGGAGTGCAGTGGCATGATCTCGGCTCACTGCAACCTCTGCCTCCAAAGTTCAAGCGGTTCTCCTGCCTCAGCCTCCTGAGCAGCTGGAAATACAGGCATGTGCCTGGCTAATTTTTGTATTTTTAGTAGAGATGGGGTTTCTCCATGTTGGCTAGGCTGGTCTTGAACTCCTGACCTCAGGTGACCCGCCCACCTCAGCCTCCCAAAGTACTGGGATTAAAGGAGTGAGCCACCGCACCTGGCCTATTTTTTAAAATTGTGCTTAAAACACACACACACACACACACACACACACACACACACAAATGTACCATCTTAGTCATTCTTGAGTGTACACTCAGTAGTGTTAGCTAGATTCACCTTGTTGTGCAGCAGATCTCCAGAACCTTTTCATCTTGCAAAACTGAAACTCTATACCTACCATACAACAACTCTATGGTCATCTCTTTTGGTAGATGAGGAAACCGAAGCCCAACCAGGGAAAGGAACTTATTTCCTTCAGAGTAGGCTCCTCCAGATACTTACACTGTTTGTTTGTTGTCTACCTGTGAAATTGCCTGAGGCTCCTTCCTCCTTCAACACTTACTTGGCCATTTCCTCCTCGGGTCTCACATCTGTCTCTACCCCCACTTCCCCACTTTGTTATCCTCTCTGCCCCAACTCGTGACTCAGCATCTTGCACTAAACTATTTCAAGACTCATGTAGCTGGGCTCACTGCCTCAATTCCAGCTCCCTCCAGTCCACATGACAGTCAGAGTATCCTTTCCAGGCACAGATCTGACCATTTTATCTTCCCTAGCTACAGAATAAAGTTCCAACTCTACAGAGTGGCACTCAAGGCTGCCCATGATCTGGCTCCTATCTCTCCTGTCCCACATCCTATGCTATTCTTCTACACATCTTACACTTCAACCTCTTTATGCTACTTTCCATTCTTCTAAACATGTACACACTTTGTTGCGCCTTTGCTCATGTTGCCTTCCTTTGTCTTCTCTGCCTCTTAAAAATCCTTCAAGGTCCAACTCAAATGCCTCCATCACTGTGGACACTCTCTAAGCCCTGATCAGTATCCATTACTTATTCCTTTTAGCCTTAGTAGCTCCTGGCTTGTCCCCTGCATTGTATCAGAGCAGAGCCCCTGGATCTGGGCGAAGGCACTGGATCTGAGCCACCCCGAGCTCCCATCACAGGGCCTGGCCCATATTGGTGATAACTATCTGGATGATTTTTTGAGTTATTTATTTCCTCATGCTGCTCCTACTTGCTATTGGCAGACACGAGGGAAGAAGCAGCCACAGATCTTTTGCCTGACACATGGGGTAGTAGATGAGAATGTATATCTCCTGGATCTTAACTCAGTGAGCTCTTGTTCTTCTCCCCTCCTCCATCCAGACAGGACAGCACAAGTACTAGATGGCAGAGGGCCCCAAAGGCCTTGCATAAAATGCTGCCCAGTCCTGGCTAATTGCGTTCATAGAGCCATTGACGAATATTTATCATGGTCAGAATGATCATATTTTCCAGGGAAGAGATCTTATGGTTAATAGTCACATTAGTTAACTTTAGTTTGTTAACAGTTCTGCCCATATGATGGAGGACTGAATGCTTGGCCCATAGAGAATTCCTTAAAGTGGACATCTTTACTAGAAACTATTGAGAGAAGGATAACACCCATTCAGTCTTAGGGCAGTCCCCTAGAAAAAGGGAATGCCCAGCCAGTCGCAGGGTAGTGCCCTGGGAAAGGAGAACACCCAGTCTCAGGGTAGTCCTCCAGATTGGAGGAAGAGACATAGCCCTGCTGACCAGGCACATGTGGCCTGATGATATCCTTATCAAAAACAAGAGGATAGCCACATATTGCCTTATATGTTAAGTGTTGGGGGGAAGGGAAGGCTGTGATGATAAAGGTGGTGTAGTGTGGCTGAGGGGTGGGGAGCACTGAACGGAGGCTTCCCTAAAGGAAGTGAGTGTGGGGCCTTGTTTACAGGGAATGACATATGGTTTTTCAGAGACAAGGATGCAAGTCTGTTTTAAGATGTTCTTTCTGACTGGGCACAGTGGCTCACGGCTGTAATCCCAGCACTTTGAGAGGCTGAGGCGGGTGGATCATGAGGTCAGGAGATCAAGACCATCCTGGCTAACACGGTGAAACCACATCTCTACTAAAAATACAAAAAAATTAGCCAGGCATGGTGGCGGGCACCTGTAGTCCCAGCTACTTGGGAGGCTGAGGCAGGAGAATGGCGTGAACCTAGGAGGCGGAGCTTGCAGTGAGCTGAGATCGCGCTACTGCACTCCAGCCTGGGCGACGAGCGAGACTCCATCTCAAAAAAAAAAAAAAAAAAAGGTTATTTCTATATTATAGACTAAGGATCTCTGAGAAGAAGGAAAAGGAACATTTATAATCACTTAGTATATGCCAGGTACATAATGACTTTATTTCAGGAGACAAGATAGTTGGCGTGCTTGTGTCTTCTTTTTGTGGGCAGGTAAACCCCAAGCCAGACTGAGAACTCCTTTCACTCTCCCGCCCTCAGGCCCAAGCTGTTCTTCTCTTCTCCAGCGCCTACAGTGGTTGCCAACCTGTTCCCATTTCCCTGACCACCTCCTTTCCAACAGAATTTCTGCAAATAGCTAGGAATATCTAGTCTTTGGGACACAGGATGCTTGAGAGGTCAAATGATCCAGCTTCTGGCCTCTAGGTAGGATGAAATTTAAACCATCCCCAGGCATCTTCCAAAAAGGTGTACCCATGGAGTCTTTTTTTTTTTTTCTTTTGAGACAAAGTCACACTCTGTGGCCCAAGCTGGAATACAGCAGCTCTATCTCGGCTCACTGCAACCTCCACCTTCTGGGTCCAAGCGATTCTCCTGCCTCAGCCTCCCAAGTAGCTGGGATTACAAGTGCTCACCACCACGCCCAGCTAATTTTTGTATTTTTAGTAGAGATGGGGTTTTACCATGTTGGTAAGGCTGGTCTCCAACTCCTGACCTCAAGTGATCCACCTGCCTCAGCCTCCCAAAGTGCTAGGATTACAGGCATGAGCCACTGTGCCCAGCCTGTCTGTGGAATCTATAAAGAGAACTGTGCTGAAGGAGAGTTGTGATGAATGTCTTCTTATGGTGCCACACAGTCCTGCTGAGAGCTAGCTTGGAAGTGGAAGCAGCTCTAAGCTAGCCATAAGGAGCAGGGCTTTCTGTCTTGGCTCTACCTCCAATATTCTGTGACCATGGACAAGCCACTTATTCTCTCAAGGCCTCAGTTTCCCTGTGTGTAAAATGGCAAGAGTTACATTCAATAATCCTTAAGGTCCTTCTAACCTAAAGTTCAGTGATTTATAGAATCTAAAGAAATGAGAGATTAGTATGGGTTCTGATGGTCGGGGAAGGCTTTATTCTACAATTATTTATTGAGTACTTATCGAGTGCTGTCATAAGTGATTGCATATAGCAGTCAGTAAAACAAATATAGGCCCTGCCTTTATTATTTAGTATATGGTCTAGTGGAAAAGACAAACATGTAATCAAGTAACCAGAATAAGCTATTGTATTAGTCCATTTTCATACTGCCATGAAGGAATACCTGAGCCTGGGCAGTTTATAAAGAAAAAGAGGTTTAATGCACTCACAGTTCCACATGGCTGGGGAGGCCTCACAATCACGGCAGAAGGCAAAGGAGGAGCAAAGGCACATCTTACATGGTGGCAGGCAAGAGAGCAGGTGCAGGGGAACTGCCCTTTATAAAACCATCAGATCTCTTGAGACTTATTTACTGTCATGAGAACAGCATGGTAAAAACCCACCCCCATGATTCAGTTACTTCCTACTGGGTCCCTCCCATGACACATGGGGATTATGGGAGCTATGATTCCAGATGAGATTTGGGTAAGGACACAGCCAAACCATATCAGCCATGATGCTAGGATTTTACTGGGATCTGAAGGGAGGAGGTCATTTGAGCTCCAGGTGACAGAGCCATCCCCTCTCTCTTTTCTCTTGCCAACAGAGCTTCTACCGAGTCTTCCCCCACCTCAATCCCTGTTGCTATGGAGACTACCAATGGAACTGAGACTTGGTATGAGAGCCTACATGCCGTGCTGAAGGCTTTAAATGCCACTCTTCACAGCAATTTGCTCTGCCGGCCAGGGCCAGGGCTGGGGCCAGACAACCAGACTGAAGAGCGACCGGCCAGCCTACCTGGCCGTGATGACAACTCCTACATGTACATTCTCTTTGTCATGTTTCTATTTGCTGTCACTGTGGGCAGCCTCATCCTGGGATATACCCGCTCCCGCAAAGTGGACAAGCGTAGTGACCCCTATCATGTGTATATCAAGAACCGTGTGTCTATGATCTAACACGAGAGGGCTGGAATGGTGGAAGACCAAGACACCTGGGGATTGCGTCTGGGGCCTCCAGAACTCTGCTGTGGACTGCATCAGGTCTCAGTGTCCCTATCTGTAAGAGCAACAAGAAACAGGGCTAAGGGAGGTCATCACTGGGGTGGGAGAAGAGGGGCTGGTAGACCGAAGCCTTGTGCATAAGGATTTTTTCCCAGGAAAAGATAGACTTTATAAACAGTGGGAGTCCTTGAACAAACATATAAAAGTAGCAACAGATAATGACCAACAACTGGTTCAGTGGCTGGAGTACTGGGGGCCTGAAGGTTGGAGAAAGGAGAAGTTGTAGCAGAGGGAGATGAGACAGGAAGATGCTCTGGGGACACATTTTTTATGTGTTATCTTCAAAAGCCATGAGAAGCAGTGATGATTATCCCATATCACAAATATGCTTTACCACCACCACCCTGCCACCACTCCCACTCGCACTCCCATAAAGAAAGCAGGGCAAGTGCTGTGCCGCCCATTTGGGCCTGAGTAGTGCCATGATTGGAACCCAGGAACTCTGGTCTCCTTGCCTAGTGCTTTTCAAAACTCTGTGCCACACAGGAGTGGATCCAGGCCTGAAGGTCATACAATTCTGGGGACTCTCTTTAAGAAAAAGAATTCTAAAATATCTTACTTTTGCAAACATTATGCAAATATACTGCCACATTAATATGTTGCTAGGGCTCCTACTAGGACCTTAAGAAGGAGCTCATGTGAGTCAGGACCCTGAATGTTAGGCCTTGTTAGCTCTATGGTTCATATGCTTCTTGAACCAAGTCACAGGGTACTTCCCAGTCACATTGCTAGTCAACAGGACTAAACTACCTCCAAAGCAGCCTCTTCAGTTTTGAGTTCTGTGAGAAATGTTTTCCTTTTCTTTTTCTTTTTCTTTTTTTTTGAGACAGTCTCCCTATGTCACCCAGGCTGCAGTGCAGCAACCCAGTCTTGGCTTACTGCAACCCCCACCTCCCAGGTTCAAGCAATTATCCTGCCTCAGCCACCTGAGTAGCTGGGATTACAGATTCCTGTCACCACACCCAGCTAATTTATATATATATATATATATATATATATATATATATATATTTTTTTTTTTTTAAAGTAGAGGCAGGGTTTCACCATGTTGTTGCCCAGGCTCGTCTCGAACTCCTGGCCTCAAGTGATCTGCCCATCTCGGTCTCCCAAAGTGCTGGGATTACAGGTGTGAGCCACCACGACTATCTGTGAGTTTTCTGAGGTCATATTGAATCTGCTTCTAAAAGACTGATATTGCCAAGGTGGGCAGATCACCTGAGGTCAGGAGTTCGAGACCAGCCTGGCCAACATGGTGAAACCCCGTCTACTAAAAATATACAAAAATTAGCCAGGCCTGGTGGCGGGTGCCTGTATTCCCAGCTACTTGGGAGGCTGAGGCAGGAGAATTGTTTGAACCCGGGAGGCGGAGGTTGCAGTGAGCCAAGATTGCACCACTGCACTCCAGCCTGGGCGACAGAGCAAGGCTCTGTCTCAAAAAAAAAAAAAAAAAAAAAAAAAAAGACAAGACAAGACTGATATCGCACCTAAAATATTATTATATTAAAAGAAGCAGAGTATGAGACGTAGGTGCATGGTCCAGTAGGAAGAGAAGCAGCCCTGATTCTACCACTTAAGGTGGTATATGATCTTAGGCTGGACACTTCTATCTCTCATCCGTTTTCCTCTTCAACATAATGAAATAGACTTGAAAGTCTCTAAGGCTCTATCAGTTCTGACATTCTAGGCTTCATATACATTAAGTGGAGCCATATGTAATCACTGTGTAGGTTAGAAACAGCTGAGTATTGTAGTTTCATATATGGTTCCAGCTAATACATGCGATGTGGCTGGTGAATACTTCTGAATTCAGAAACTATCCCAAATCTCAGCTAGAACCATCCACTGTTCTGTTTGTCCAGTTTCAACTTAAGGGATCTCCATGTGGTCCCCAGAAGTACCCACTGAAACATGCATATTTGTGTATAGCAGAACTCTGAAATAATATTTTGATAGTAGTTATCTCTGAGGAATTGAATTATGGGTGATTTTCCCTTTCCACATTATAAATTTATGTAATATTTGACTGACTTGACCATAAGTATGTTACTTATATAATAAAAGGAAAAAAGGTACTTCCATTTTGAAAAAATAAAAATAAAAGCCTTTGGGTTCTTGAATGGAGATCATGGGCCACATTTGCTGCCATGTGCGGTTATGTTGATGCTCTGCAAACCTGTGCTGAGCCCTGTTGCTCAAACCCTTCCTCATCTCTTCTTGAGGGAGAAGATGGAGACTTCCTTAAGGAGATGTGACATATGGGAAGACAACAGATTGAGAAATTTACAGCTGATAGGACTTTAGACACCACCCAGCCCAAACTTCCAAATAAAATATGGGACGCAAATGGGTGTAAGAATGAATGGTCAGGTGATGAATGCCATAAGGATTTTGAGAAATGAAATTGACTAGGAGGAGTCAGAGAGAGGTAGAACTTGAACTGGGCTTTGAAAGCTAGGACAGAGCTAAATGGGCAGAGTGAATGAAGGGAACAAGATCAGGGAAGCCTGGAGGCAGATGTCAGGGAGCTCCTTCCTGATGAGGGCAGGTAGGCTGGGGAGACAGCAGGAAGCAGGCCTCCTGGGGCTACTCTATGACTTCAGTGTCCCCAGTGGAGAAGGCTCCCCTTCACACAGTCCTCACACTCCATGGGCTTAATCATAAAATACAAATTATTTCGGTTGCAAGTTACAGGCACCTGATGTATATTAGCATAAGTACAGAAGGGAATTTCTGAAGTGTATGGGGTAGTTCACAAGTTTAAAGAAGGAGCTACAGACACCAGGGCAACTCCAGGGATCTCGGGGCCTGGAACAACGGATCTGCCTGAATTCACAAACTAAGAGCTCAGTATGTTTCCTTAAACACACCCAGGTTGGACTAAATAAAATTCTAGGATTTGAAGGGAGTAAAATTTAAACATTCTAATATCCTACGGTGGCCAGGCACAGTGGCTCAAGCCTGTAATCCCAACAGTTTGGG